>NC_135960.1:53934560-55420810 GCF_053455715.1 Rhinoraja longicauda | reverse complement strand
CTCTTTAAACAGATGCCCCTGACCTCATGAGTGTTATTCAGATTTACAGCTTTTTACTAATTTTTGTTTAATAATATTATTAATTTGTTGACTCTAGTTCTGTTTAAAAGGAAGGTATAAATTGGCATATGTCTTAGCAAGGGTGCAGCAGAGGGATGCAGACATATAAATTCCTGATCTTGCTTTGAAGTTTGTTCATTTTTTAAGGGTGATTAGTTGACATACCTATAAGTCTATTTTACCAATAGTTCATTATTTTAACATACTACTTAATGTTGCAATTTCATAATGCAGTTTTGTAAATCCAATTTCAAATCTGCGCACTTAACTTTACATTCTTCTTTATCATAGGAACGTCTTGCATATTGATGCCATTTTGTAGGAAAGGTCACATAACTGGAACATAAAATTCTAGGTAAGGCTCACCAATGAGTTAAGAAAAGAATTTGGTTCAATTTTGAAATCAATGAAGTATTTATAATATTACTAGATGGGCGTGGACCTGTTAGGTGCAAACCTCTCCTGCAGGCCCGGCAACCTACCCCCAACTGATCCAAAACTCTCCTGCAGGCCTGGCATCCCCGCGTGCAAACCTCTCCTGCGGGCGCAGCAACCCCCGTTAGGTGCAAGCCTCTCCTGTGGGCCCGGCAACCCTCCCCAACTGACGATCCGTGGACCCGTTGCCGGTTGGGGAGTGTCCCCCGGGGCCGTGGGCAGGCGAGGGGGGCAGGATAGGGGAGAGAGAGCCACTCACGTTGGCCCCAGGCGTCCATCGCGTCGGACAGAGCGAGCCTTGGACCCGTTGGGTGGAAACCTCTCCTGCATCGGCAGCTTGGTGGTGAACGGCGGCAACGACCATCTTGTTTGACCCTCTGCTGCCGCGCTACACCACAGGAGGAAGGTCAGGCGAGGTGCACGCCGGATCGGGCGCCGGTCCTCCCGGCCGGGGGGGGGGGGGAGCGCATTTATTAAAGTTTATTAAGTTAATTGTTCTTAAAAAGTAACAATTTGATTTATTGAGACCGTGGGGGAATGATGAGTAGGATGGGCCTAAAATCATTGTGCTGTTGTGTACCATTTTGGCTGTATTTCGAGAACACCTATATCCACAAACAAGATGAGAGTTCTAGAGATAGATAGACAGACAGGCAGACAGATTTCATCAATTCGCTTGTAATGGGTCATTGGCTTGATTAATTCAGAATCGAATGTAAAGCAGCCACTATTGTTTCTTATTCTTTACCATTGAGCATACATTTACTTTTAAATTAGAACTCTTTTGGTAGCAAGTGAATATTGAATTTACTTCCCGTTTAGTTGATGAGTTGGATGATTTTAATGTAAGTGATTAAAATCAGTTAGGGGCCCCGGATGTTCTCATTCTTGTACTTTTGTGTTCCCCCAAGAATGTCTTTGCACAAATGGAAGGGCCCAGAAATCTATGTTTGAAAGACACATTGTAGTGCGGGCATGCATGCTAGCTGTCCTGTTTTAACACGCTCTACATAGATTACATATCAATTTGATAGATGATAAATTAGCAATTTTCTGATAGTCTACTGTGAGGTTGACAGTGCTGCTTACTTAAGATGCAAATGGTGTGGAATTAGTGCCTTGTTTGGCCACAAGCTGAGCTTTTTGCTCCCTATCTTAATCTGTGTACGTTCTCTGATTTAGCTGCTGCTTCTACCTTCCTACTGCTTATTCCAGCTTTGTTTTATTTTCATGCTTTCTCACTTGAATCCGGTGTTCCAAATCAAATGTTCCTCTGTTAGTGTACTAATGGGTTTTCCAATCACCCATTACTCTATTGCTTGACATCATGATTTCGCAATACTTTGCTAAAATCATTGTTCTTTTTGCAAACCTTGCCAATGTTTCAATTTTCAAACTCTTAATACTGGTTTACCTTTCTTATTTTTGACACCTTTCTTATTTTTGTAGAACATGGACTTTTGATGAATTTTGAGATCTGTGAATTATGTATCTGATGACAGAAGTTCTTCAAGTAAGTGATAACATTTATTTCAATGTACAACATCATGTCACAAAGAAATTAGACTAATTGAAGTGAAAGTTTAATCCATTTGGTCCCCATGCGCCTACTCTACTATTCGGTGAGGTCATGAATGATAATTGACTTCTTTAGTTTGGGTGGGTGATGCTTTTAACACATTTGAATTTATTGTCTTTATTTTACTAATTTTTTTTTTGGTAAATGTAACTTAATTGCGCACTTTGCCCTTCACCCAAAATAATTGTGTGTATTACTGAATCAAGTTGTCTATCTTGCCAGCAGTGACTCTTAAATGACTGAATGTCTCATGCAGCTTTCATTTCATCATCAAGAAGAGAGAAGCAAAAACAATCTTGGTAGAACCTTCAATTATTAACATCTAAAGGACCGCTCTAGACTCTCTGCAAGCAGAGATTTACAGATTGAGTAACTGAGGCAATCTCATCATCCATGATATTGTGTTTGTACAGTTGATGGTGTTTCTGGGAGTCATCCATTTAACATTTTGAATAAGCTAATTACAATACTTTTTTGTTTGCAACTAAGACAGTGGTTTTAGAGCTTATTAATAAGAAGATTACAAGGGAATTTGTTCCTTTTGCAATGTGTTTCTATGATCCAGATGGTACTTTTAGTTGGTGCTTCTGTAGGAACCAGTCTTTCCCCACCGCCAATCCCTCATTGAGGATGCAGCTTGCTGTTCAGTTTGCCTCTGACTTCTGTGTCAGCATTAGAAGTGCAGAAGTCAAAGATGAGCTGGTGGTCATGTGTTGGCTTATCTGAATCTTTTGCTCCTGTGTTGGACATGCCACCTCCAATGCTTCTCACGTGCATCTTGTGCTTCAACTAATCAAAGGTTCCAATATTTTAATAATTAAGATGGACACAGTGCTGGGGTAACTCAGAAGGTTAGATAGCATCTGTGAAGAAAAGGAATTGGTGACGTTTTGGGTCGGAAACCTTCTTCAGACTGCTTTAATAATGAATACCTTTTCATAATTTAATATTTGTAGGATTGTCGTATTAGAGTTTTTAAAATAAAATGATTATCAATGTAAACTGGAGGTGGGCCCTCAGGATTTGAGAGCTAATGGTTAAACATGACCAGAGATCGATTTGCTGGACAACTCTTTCCTTTGGAGGGTGAAGTTCGTGGACTCTTTATATCCATAATCAAGATAATACAGTTGGCAGTCTCTTAAGTTCCAAGGCCGTGGTGTGCATTGAATCTTGTCTGATCTGGTTTGATAGCCATTGATTATATTTTGCAGTTTGGGAGTAAACAATCACAATTATGATGGCACAATCTTAATTTTAACAATGCAACATATTATTGCCTAATTAAATAATTAAGAATGCATACAGTTCTCTAAGTCGGTCTTTTCCATAAGTTAATGCAACTAGTGGCCATTTCTTCCTGCAGTCTACCTCTTTTAACATGGGATTCTGTTTTAAGAGGTACCCAGCAGGTGGCAGGCACTAGGATCACTGTCTCCTCTATGCAGTGACAGTGATATATAAATTGATCTCCAAAACAAATTGCTTGCTTCTTTATTCACTTTCGGGATGTGGACTCTACTGCTGCAGCATGGGGTGCCTATCCAACGTCGTGAACAGTTGCTATTCCTTTAGTTACTTGTATTTCTGCTGGATAGTAGTTTAAATTATTTAGTCTGTTTATTTGGTTATTGCTTGGGATTGAGAGCGATTTGCTTCTTTGGTTTTGTGCGTTGACTGGGTAGGTGGATTATGAGATGGTAAGACTTTGCACTCCTGATGGGAGAGCTGGAAGTTCTCAGCACTGCTTCACTTTGAGTGGTCATTGGACAGCAGAATCTCGCATATTTGCTATATTTCCTACAAACTCTGAGTGCATCTTTGAATTGTTTTCATCTGTCCCATGACAACTTGGAATAGAATATTTGAGTTTGGTGTCAGGCATGCAGTTGATGTGGCATGCCCAAGATTGTTGACCACTCAAAGTGAAGCAGTGCTGAGAACACTAGGTTAATTCCCGGAATGGCGGGACTGTCGTATGTTGAAAGGCTGGAGCGATTGGGCTTGTATACACTGGAATTTAGAAGGATGAGGGGGGATCTTATTGAAACATATAAGATAATTAGGGGATTGGACACATTAGAGGCAGGAAACATGTTCCCAATGTTGGGGGAGTCCAGAACAAGGGGCCACAGTTTAAGAATAAGGGGTAGGCCATTTAGAACGGAGATGAGGAAGAACTTTTTCAGTCAGAGAGTGGTGAAGGTGTGGAATTCTCTGCCTCAGAAGGCAGTGGAGGCTAGTTCGTTGGATGCTTTCAAGAGAGAGCTGGATAGAGCTCTTAAGGATAGCGGAGTGAGGGGGTATGGGGAGAAGGCAGGAACGGGGTACTGATTGAGAGTGATCAGCCATGATCGCATTGAATGGCGGTGCTGGCTCGAAGGGCTGAATGGCCTACTCCTGCATCTATTGTCTATTGTCTATTGAGTGTAACTAGATCATAGTGATGTTGGCCTCCGAGAGGACAATGATGTGGGTTTTCTTATCCTCTTACTGAATTTGCAGGACTTTGCAGATATAGTGTTGGTGATGCCTTTGTGTGCCATGAGTTGCTGAGTGTAGCAATTCAACCCATGGATTTTCTGCCAGGTTTGATGTCTTGATTTTCACAAACCTGTTTTCTCAATCAATGAAAGGTTGTATTACACATCGTAAGCAATAGTGAATTTCTTCATCAATTAATGCATTTGTTAAGTAGTGGTTTCTGAGATACAGGAAGCGGTCCACATTTTTCCGTTGTCTTTCCTTGAACCTTTTTTGTTTGAGGCAATGTGGTGCAGTGGGAGCAGATAGTGGAGACCTCCTGTTTTTCAGATGTGTGTAAGGCCCATCCTCTCAAGCTTCAATGAATGAGTCATTGATGACTTAGAGCCTCAGTCTGAAGAAGGGTCTCGACCTGAAACGTCACCCATTCCTTCTCTCCCGAGATGCTGCCCGACCTGCTGAGTTACTCCAGCACTTTGTGAATAAATACCTTCGATTTGTACCAGCATCTGCAGTTATTTTCTTATATTATATGACTTGGAGCTTAGTCTTCGAGCAAATATAAGAATTGTCTCCTTGCAGCTCGGGTATTGGTGTTAAGGTGATCTCTGTTCTGGTTTGGTTCCGATGAACATTGTTGAAAATGAATTGTCCTGCAGGATGTTTGTTTGAGGTAAGGTGCAGCATTGTGGGGAGGATTATTAAAGAAAGTGTTGCAGCAATGTTTCAGTCCTGTTTGCCACTGATCTTCACTAAAATCAGCCCAAATTTTAGACCACTTTGATTTGTATCATGATCTGCATGCCGCCATGAAATGTCATAATGGGGCAGTGAAATCCTGTGGGTGACTGAATTTAAGGAGGGTGTCGCACAATTCCTCCTAATCAAAAAGTGTCGGTTTGAAAAAAAAGGTGCATCTTGTGACTGGCATTGTTCCCTGCATTGTATCTTGGAGTTGTTATGTTATGAAAATTGTGTCCATTCTGCATGTAAATTGATTAAATCAATGTGATTTAGGGAACAGCTCTTTGGCCATTGGGGGAATGATCCTGGCAATGGTCCTTTTGGCAGATAACAAAGAACTACTAGTTAAAGTCAGATTTGTCTACTTTCTTTAAAATTATTGCATCTCTGGTATGGTCTCGACCCGAAACGTCACCCATTCCTTCTCTCCAGAGATGCTGCCTGACACGCTGAGTTACTCCAGCATTTTGTGATATCCTGGTATATTCTTTTTCCAGATGTGGATGATCAAATTGCAAATTCCTTTGCATTTAGGCCTTGTTAGGATTAACTGCCAACAACCACAACCTTCATTTATTTTCTGCAATTTATGAACCTTGCCATGTCTTCAGATTTACTCAGACTCCTTGATGGCACATTTGATCAAAAGACAGCTTTGACACACTGGGTAATCCCTCTGGCATTTCAGGTGTAAGGCATAGCATTAATCCTAGCATAAACTAAATTGAACACCTGAGAGTTTTTTGTGTAAGTGCTGCATGATAATATCTTTCACCACTTTGCTGATGATTGAAGGTGAATTGATAGAATTGTAATTGACTGCTCTTTGTCTGCTTTTTGTGTCGAGAGCAAAGCCTTTTTTCTGGGCATTTTCTACATGTGTAGACATCAGTGTAGGGCTCTGCCATTGTTGAGGGTGTGGGCACTTATGAAACCTATTCTACTCTGTTGATACTTTGCGGAACATTGATCAAATCTGTTGTTGTGTAGTTGCTTACCACTATCTGCAGCGGTCCAATGCTGAATCTTAAAATGAAATATATATGTTAGATTGGGTAAGGTGGCCCATCTTCCTCCTTAATGGAAATTGGTGAATCAATTGGATATTTATGATTGGGTTTGTTTTGTTGTCCCCAATAATGATATTTGCTAATCATTGAATTCAAGATAAATTTCCTCCTTTGAATCTAAATTGCTAACAACTTTAGCACAGGTCCCCTTGTGCTGATAACCTGATCACTAACCCACCGCTTCAACATAGTTTATGGGAAATGTGGCGCATTTGCAACTTTACCACTTTGGTTGCAAAACCCCACTTATGCCCATGGACAACATTGTTTTAAAATCACTTTTAAAGTAATTTTTTTTTAAGTGCATTTGATGAAAACGAGAACATGACGTCGATTGACGTTTATCCTTTTTCATGAGTGATTCATCTGAAATCCCTTTTGAATCAGTTAAGCATTACACATCTCTAACAATTCCATTATTGGTCTGAGCTTTGCAGAATTTTTAGTTTACATTTTTACATTTTTATTCTTTGTTTTCGGTTTGTAGATATGTAATGGAAAGCTATTGTTTTTTTGTACCCATAAGTTCGATCAACAACCAAGCTAAATTATGACCGGAAAAGTCAGTAGTTGGAAGATTTTGAAAAGTGCTCGACACATCATTTCAATGGTTTCTGAGGGAATCAACCTCCACTCTCATTGAGCTTGTCCAGTTTCCTAAACCGTTGTTTCATCGATTTGGGTTCAGGAATTGAGATTTGGGTTCATTAATTGAGCACGTTGCAATGTATTGGACACACATAGTCGGGAATATCAAAGTAAAGCTATGTAGTGTGAAGGAGCAGCAGTTCCTGGGAGGCCCCTTAGTTGGAAACATAAATACGGTCATTCGTCCAAGATTTGATTTTGTTGAATTAGAGTGCAAAGTGGAAAACACCTGCCACAGATGTTCGCTTCCAACTGGCAGATTCATTATTAAATTTGATATGGCCTATTGTAAAATTATGTTCAGAAAAATGTGTTAATATGATTGTACTTTACTGAGAATTGTACTGCGTGTCGTATTGTGCTGAAGCTGTTCCTAGTACTTCATTTCTGGTGACCTTTAAGTGATGTACCCAATGTGCAGACAGTGAAATGGCATGGAGGCATCAGGAGTGATGTCATTTCAGCCTCTTCATTTCTTTACATGTATCCAAGATGAAAATTTACCTTCGTATTAAGCTGAGCATGTTTTACTCAAGGTTAGAGCTGATGCCTGTAAATTAGCAAAGTTAATATCACTAAATTAGTGATTGGTACACGACTGTCAAGTGAATTGTTTTTAATTGTCATATGTACTGAAAATGGAACAATGAAGCTCTTACTTGATGCAGCATAACAGGTCTGTTTTCACAATACTCATAGATAACATAATAAACTAAACATCTTAAATACATTTAAAAACCAATCTGTGCAAAGAAATCTGCTTAAACATGCATATCAGGTAGAAATAATATCTTCAAATGATGCTGATTCCGTGATTGTTTATGTTACAGAATTGTAGACACATTTGACCAATCTCTTTCTGCAAAAATGGAAGCCACAAGTATGTTGCCAATACTGAAGAAAAAGCTTGCCTTTTTGTCAGGTATAGTATTTTATGTTATTTTGGTTGCACATACCAAGTCATTTTTAAGAAAGTTTCCTCAGTGTTCCCAATTATTTATGGTGCTCTGTGTAGTTAATATTCTGTTGTGTATCAAATTGCTTACTGATTTGCCTTTGTACTTTGAATTGTATTAATATAAGGACTGCAGCTGGGTTAGAAAGTGAAGAAATTGTTGAAATGTGCATCAATGGGGTTTTCAATTTCAGTTGTTTCATTTTGTGCATTGTTTGAGTAGATATCAGATATTTGTTTTCAGGCAATATACTTTGTACATCAAAATGTTTTTTTTTTAATTGTCCCTAGTGGGTGTAGGATAGTGTTAATGTGCAGGGATCACTGGGCGGCGCGGACTTGGTGGGCCGAAAAGGCCTGTTTCCGCGCTGTATATTTATGATATGATATGATATGATATGATTTTGGTTAGAGATTTACTGTTGTCGTTGTTTTCCAGTCTAACATTTAAAAATAACGCTAGTTTTTTTGAGTGGAAAAATATATTGTGTTAATCTTCCTTTCTGCCAAGACTTTTGGCAGAGAATTCAATTTGCTGCAAAATGGACAGTAGAACTAGTATGAGGCAATAATTAATATTTATAATTAAATTCCAGTTTTTGGAATTTAATTATAAATTGTAATCTTAATATTAACATTTTGAGACTCATTGCAGATAATTAACACTTTCAAAACCACCACTGAGATAAGCATTAGGACTGAGGATTTCACCTTCATTGAAGAAGTTAGTGAGGGCAGTCATTGTTCGTTTGCATTGTATTTGAGCACCTTGTATTTGCAAGGTACATACCTTGGCTGCATCTATAGACACAAAATGCTGAAGTAACTCAGCAGGACAGACAGCATCTCTGGGAAGAAGGAATGGGTGACGTTTCGGGTCGAGATCCTTCAGAACGCTTTCCAAGCCCCCACTCTCTAATCTTTACTATTTCTCAGACGCCACTTGCATCAATGTATGTTTAATTGAAGGAACCGTGCAGCTGGAAACTGAACTTTTAAGTGAAGCTGTCAGATATACCCTATGTTGTAAGAGGATCTGCAGGTGACAATTACCAGAAGCAATGCTCTGTTGATGGACATCCAGGTCGTCGTTGGGTTGGGGATTATTCTTGTCTTCTGCCACTTGCAAATCTAAAGCAAACCAAACAATTGTGCACCAATGTTTTACAGAAATTCTCTTGAATGGCAATTTAATATTTTTCCTGACATTATCATGTGGGCCCTGCTACTTAGCTATTCGTTAAGATTCTCCAGGGACCAAAATCCTAAATGGCAAGCTTGCATCCATTCAGCATTTACTTAATTGCTGCTAAATTTAAAATAAATAAACAAAATCATCCATGCAAACTGAAGGAGGAACTCGGTGGGTCAGGCACCTTCTGTGGAGGCAGAAGGATAGTTGGTGTTTCCGTTCAAGACCAGCATCAGGATTCTCTCTTAATCAAAATGAACCATTCTACAGAGATAATTAAAAGATACCTCAACCATCCTATGGTTGCTTATCTTGGCTGTGCAGGCCTTTTAATTTTATTTGTATTGTGAGAAGTTTGAACATTAGTAATGGTCTGGACAGTAAAAGTAAAAACACAATGATTTTGGTAATAATTTGTTAAATACCTCTTCCCAACTCAGAAACATTATTTTCAGAAATCTAATTAGTAATAGAAGTGGATCTGAGGTTTTAATTAATTGGTTAATGGCAAAACTAGAAAGTAAATTGAAATTTGCAGAGTGTTGTTTGAATCTATAAAGATTGCAAAGAGAAAAGGACAAGTTGTGACATTTCGGGCATGCAATTTTTTGTGTATTGCTGGTAATAACTAATGTAATTTGTCAATAATGCTTGATTTAGATTTCAAATTTTTACTTGAATTATTTCGGAAAAATTCAGCAGTTATTTCATGTTTCAAGAAAATAGAATGGTGCAGAATATTTGGACAACAAAAGGTGACACACGATGTAACACCTCCATTTATATTGATTTGTGCAGGCAATATTAAATTTGCACCAGTAAATTTAATTCTTATTAATAGAAAATCAGATAAAAATAGCCATCCAACTAATATTTTGCAGTAAATTTGAATAATTACAAATAGATGCATTGCTTCTTACAGTAGGCAATCTGATAAGCGATAAATGAAACAATCTTAATTCTTTTCCTTCAGAAATACAGTAAATCTGCAAGCTGTGCAAATACATTTCTTGAATATGAATATTTTCAGATTACATCTTGTTGGCGGTTATTTGATCTAAAAGACTATTGTTGGCATCAAGTCTACCAGTAAAATGTAATCAGTTTCTGCTTAAAACTAGATTCCCAAAGGCACCATATGCCATTTCTTTGTAAATTACCTGCATGCAAAAGATATATCTGAGGAGAATTTCAAATTTCCATGTATTATCCTGTGCTGCCTAATTTTTGTAATGCTTTTTAAATTCCTTTATTCCTTTATTAACTTTGTTTCAATAATAAAATAATTATACACGTTGCTTAATTTTTTTTTACAGAAGAACATGTCTCCCTCCTGGTTCCACCCAACTAATACCCATCAGATCCCCCTCTGATTCCGTCTGCCCTTTATTTCTCTTATTTGCCATTATCACCTTCATTACTTATCAGTTTCTAGCATTGGTAGTCATTGTATTCCTACTTTTCACCCCTCCCTTGGATCCATCTACCTTTTTTCTCCTGATGCATCTGCCTTTCACACACCTGCCTCTGACTCCCAAATCCACCTGCCTCCCCTCTTTAAGTAGGCCTTCTCTCTCTGCTCCCGGTCATGATGCAAGATTTTGATTAATAATGTCAACTGTTCCTTTTTCCCCCCCTTCCTCCCCACCGATGCTGCTTGTGCTTATGAGTTCCCCCAGCCGCTTGCTTTTTGCTCCAGATTCCAGCATCTGTAATCTCTTGAGTTTCCTGTTATCAATGAAGTTATAAAACTGAGACTTTTATATCTTTGTGTAAAATGTTGCTTTATTTTGCAAGATGGGAATTGCTTCAATCGTGGTTTCTGAAGTGGATCTCTGATTTACTAACATACAAAATCGATAGCAGGTACTGCTGTGACACATATTCATTTCCTGCTATCAGATTCAAACAATGTTACCGTACAGTCAGAATTTTAGTTATAGAGGCATTCAGGAAACATGCCCTTCGGTCCAACTTGGCCATGCTGACCACGATGCCCCATCAACGCAGGTCCCGTCTGCCCGCGTTTGGTACATATACCTCAATACCTTTCCTATCCATGTAGCTGGCTAAATGTCTTTTAATTTTATTGGACCTCAAAGTGAAGGCATCCTCTTGGGAAATAATTTGACAAGTTTTGTTACATTAATAAAATAGCAGGTCACTTATTCTCTTGCAGGTAAACATCTCAAAATCTACCTCCACTCCTCCACCCTCTTTTTTAATGTCATTGTCATCCCTGAAGTAACATCTTTTTTTAAGAACGTTCTCTTTATTCTCACTCAAAGTTTGCACTGAATAAGTTTAATCTTCTAAAATCCATCATCCTTCTATCCGAACAAAGAAGCAGTGATCAAAAATGCGATCAAAATAGATATTTTTTAACCTAGGCACAAAAGGAATCAAAAAGCTCAGTTGTGAAGAAAGAAATTTCAGATCTTAGGTTCACCTATATGTCCATCACTGGTGGAGTAAAGGGACTGGTAAAGAGACTCGAGTTGAAGAAATGGAAAGATCGTGAGGAATCTAAATTTTTTTTTTTAATCACCGTGATAATGGGTGTAATGGTTGCAAAGGGATTGAACATGTAAGATAAGGGTTGTAACATCAACACAGTACAGGTCAGAACTAATCTAAATTGATGAGCATGGTGGATGATGAACGAACATCCAAAATCTGCAGATGCTGGGAATCTGAAATAGAACCAGAAAATATTGGAAATACTCTGGGTCAGGTTGCATCTGTGGGAAGAGAAGCTGTTGTTTGTTAGGTGATAAAGTTGGATGTGATTAGATGTTGGGTTGATTGACTTTATCAAAGCCAATGCACTAACAAAAATGGTCTTTTTAGGAGGCAAAGACAGAAGAAGTGGCCTTATCCTGACAATTCCACTGTGTTCGGAGCAAACAAATATGGAGGAGCTGAGTGTCACTCTGGATTACTTGCTCAGCATTCCGAGGTGACTCTTATACTCTACTTTGAAGATCTAATTATGTTTGTCATAACCTGCAGGCCTTGAACAAACAATTTGATAATTAGCATTGCTTTGTAATGTGCTTCCATGTTCACTATATGGAGATTATTTAATCAGATATATTGTAAAAGTGCATCCTCAACTATCTGAAAATATTTTTTCCTTTAAGATGAATCTCTTTTTCAGTAAATTGATAGTTATAGGATGACAATTTTAAAGTAGGTTGTGAGGCATGCTTGTGAGAAATAGTGTCCTTGGTTTCATCTAGTAATGATGTTTGGGAAGGTGACTGTTTATCAATCATTGCCCAATTTAGTTTGTTTCTGCATTTTTTGAAATTTAAAACTAACCTTAAGGTAGATTTCTAAAATCTCCTTCTTTCAAATAAGATTGCTGCAAAATTGAGCTTGAAATCCAGGGTAGAACTTATTGTGCATTTGCACCCAGGGACTTAAGTTCAATAATTGAAATAAACACATGGCATTAGTTTTAAGATGTAAAAAATAACACTTGCAATATGTGCAGTTTTTCCCATGCCCTTGTTTTATGTTTAACACTCAGCATTGATTTCTGTCTCAATAGATTTTGCTTCATTGTAGTAGTGTGGATAAATGTATACGTTTATGTCCTGCACACAGGTCAAAAAAGATGCGGGTGAGACAGATTAAATGGGCTTGTAATCGTTTGATTGTGTTGGGCAACAATTTACAATCATGCTTGGTGATTTCATTGCAAGGTCACAGTTCAACAAGGTCCTCTGACTTATGGTATTGCGATGAAAGAGAAACTTGTACGCTTGGCTGAAATCATCATATTTATTGTGGTACTTTGTCACATCTGTGGGAATTACAATCGTGGTTGGAAAGCCCTTTCTACACACATCTGACAGTTATAACAGCAGAACAGCAATGACTGAGAAAGTTTGAGATTGTTGAAAGAATGACTGCTTTTCATGAGCTTAATGATCATAATTTTTTTTTAAACTTTGGTGTTTCCTTGAAATTTTGCAAAGAAAGGATGAATAATTATGTTAAACTATTGAATGTAGCAGTTAAATTGCGTTTTTCAGTTCCGGAGGTCAAAGCATTAATTAGGTCATTGACAGATTTACATTATTTGTTTCAAGTCTGCTAAATGGTTAATGGTTGAGCTTTTCTTTTTAATATAAAAGTTATGCAAAATTCTTCATTCCATATATTTAACTTGTAGAATAATATTCTGCTTTTAGATGTTTCCAGTATTGTAAGCAGCAAGTGACCAGGATGTACTGGTTTGGAAATTTCCTATTGTATTTGCAGGATTTTAGTGCTACCTTTTAGGATTTGTTAGATATATGAATCGAGGATCCAGTTGCAGAAGGTGTTGTTCACTCCTTGGTCCAGAAGGTTGGAGTTAAGTTTGGTTGGGATTACAGTGTTGAAAGAAGTCTAATGATTCAAGCAGGTTACGAGGATTCGGATCAATGATGGACAGGGAGTGTTGCAGGGTTACAAAGAAAGAAGTTTATTAAAGTATAGTGAAATACAGTAAACTGATTTGTGAAGTATTAAATAAGTCACAAGTCACAACCTTTTGCCCATCGGGGACTCTGACTTGCGATGACAGGTCTGGAAAACCTGTAGGTCCTGACTATTTCAGATCCCAGTCTGAGGAAAAGTCCAGTGAGCTTCAGCATGCATTTATATACTCAAACCTGCGCTATTCCCCTAATCTACAAACAACGGTGAAATATGTTTTAAAAACTAGGTATCTTCCTTAATGATGGGAAAATGGGTTATTTATTATATCAGGAGCAGAGCTACTCTTGAGTGTCTCTGGGAAGAAAATAATTGTTTTATCTTACCATTGTATGTTCTTGAGTCTGCTTGGTCTGGGACCTCATGATTTGTCAGTTCTCGTAAGTGAGCCCAATTATTTTCGAAAAGACATAATTATTTTTATAAGCGAGCCTGCATGTTAGATTACTGGAACTGTTGTACACTGTAGGTACACCTTGAATTACAGGTGGACCTATAGTCAATAAATAGAAATCTGACGTAGGTGACCATGTTATCTAGATGCTCCAGCAATGAGTGTTGAGCCAGGAAATGGCAAATGTTACATAGAAACATAGAAAATAGGGGAAGGCCATTCAGCCTTCAGATGGTGGATGTCAGAGCCACTGTAGGGCAGTCATTAAAGCATGCAACCTTTTCTTTGGTATCAGGGTGATAATGGTCTTAAAGCAGGTGGGAGCCTCAGCATGGATTTGGACAAAGTTAAGCATATCTATGCGAACTATGCCAGCTGGTCCCACAGGAGTTTAGGGCACGGTATGGGATTCCATCCAGGCTCGTTAGACTTTAGAGATGCAGCTCGGAAACGGGCCATTCGGCCCACTGACCGGCGATCACCCTGTACAATAACACTATCCCATACATTGGGGACTATTTACCATTTTACCAGAACCAATTAACCTACAAATCTGTATGCCTTTGAGGAAACCGGAACACCTGGAGAAAACCCACGGGGGGAACGTACAAACTCCTTACAGATAGCACCTGTAATCAGGATCGACCCTGGGGTCTCTGGCACTGAAAGGCAGCAACTCTACAGCTGTGACACTGTGCCACCCCTAGTTGCTTTCCATGGATTCACTTCGGAAGCCTGATCTGACCTCTGACAGTGACCGTGTGTACAGGCACATCCGAGACTGATCTTCTGTTCAAAGCGAGCATTGAGTGCATTAAGCACACGTGGGAGGAACCTGTTGTCATCATTCCACCAATGATTGAATTTCTGTTCAAAGGGAGCATGGAATACATTGGGGTTGACAGAGACGGATGTATTGTTGCCAGCGATACTGCCTGACTTCATTTTGTTGCCTGCTATAGCATACAATACAATCGCTCATCTGCTTCCTCAGGTCAGCACTGTGCGACTTTCTGTACCAGATCCTCCTGGTTCAGTTCCTGGTAGATGCACAGTCAGGTAGTAAGATCATTCAAAATGTAGTCGAAAGATGGAAAGGCAGGCATCTTAGATGGCTGTGTAGCATTGATTGAGGGTGTTTGGGTCTCTGGTGGGACCGGAGATGTGTTGATAATATTTTGGTAGCACACCCTTGAGGTTGACCTGGTTATTCTGTACAAGGTCTCTGGATACTATGGGGTGGTTTGCTGATTGTTACTTTCTTGTGCGTCTCAAGCCTTTGCTTGTCCAAGTGTGTGTGTGAACACTGGTTTGGGAAGTGCTTTTCAATTTCCCTTTTGGTAGGATCAGCGCATTGCAGCTGTACTGCATTGAAGTGAATGAAAGCCAAGGCTAATCGATTGGTTGGTAAGTGATATTTGGTGTGTTCTTGATAATGTGTACCTCTTCAAAAATGGACTCGAGCAAGCAGCATAAGATTTAACAAGGTGTTAATGTGCTAGTGTGCTTTGTGGGAGGAGAGACCTTTGACTGAATTGGGTGAATTTTCCAGGCTGTGTGTTAGTATGGTCAATTTCTTGAGATCTTGCTTAATTTCGGAATGAAGGATTCCATAATTTAGGAATCTAAAGCCCTCTCTTCTGCATCATCTACTATTAATATTGATTTTTCTTAACTGCTTCCTATCAGTCTTCAGGACCTTACCATTCTTTATGGCTGAGTCATTGGCTGCTCAAGGTCTTTCTTCTTCTCAATCCGGCTCTTGAAATTTTTGGCTGCCACGCAGTTATTTCCTTGGCTCTGACATCAGAATGGCAATGTGCTTTCTCCAAATTGTACTTGCTGCTACAGATGTATTTTTCTATTCAACGTCTAATTGTTGAATTTGTAGTTACTATGGCTTGCTTGACCACTGGCTTATCTTTACAGGCAGTCCACCCATAAGGCATAGTTTTTCCAGTGGTTACTTTTGCCATTATCTCACCATTCAGAGAATGAAAATGATTAAAAATGCATTAATACTAATGAATAATTAAAATTCAACTTCAGAATAATTGAACTTTTTCGTCCTGATATCTAGTTCAAGAAGCCAATTATAAAAAAAGGGGGGGGGGGAACTAGATCATATGCTAAGTCTGACTGTGTGGGTCGCAGTGGCGGTAACCCCTGTCTAACTTGGCTTATTCCAGGTGCTGCTGAGGCTGCATAATTCTGGGATGAGCTTGACTATGAGTGTTTAGACACAATTTGGCCCAGTAAACATAAAACAATTAATCTCAACTCCACTGATCCATTTATTTCTTTTAAATGAAATAATACTGACCACTTTTCCATATCACATTGTGAATAAGAGCATATAAATGTTAATCAACAAAAAGCAAGAAAGCAGTAAAAGTTAGCTTTTACATGAAAAAACATGAAAGATGTTTTCATCCACAATATTCCTGTTCTCTGGAAGTTGAGACTTGACTAGCCTCTGGTTGCTTTTAAAAATATCTTTAATAACACTTCTTCTTTGACTGCGTTGTTGCTTTCCATCTCCTTTTTACTTGGCTGCATCCACTGCACTGTGAAGAAATTCACAAATATCAAGTTTTTAATAGTCTGTAAATATAAATTGGTAAAATAGTGCCTTTATTAAATGTGCAGGAAATTCCTGTTGGTACTTTGTTGTTTGTGTTCTGCTTTGGCCTGTGAGTTCACTAAATTAAAGATTTTTTATTAAAATCGGGCAATTTGTTTGACATTGTGAAATGCTTGAATTCATTAGATAATTTAGCGAGAGAGGGGAAAGGAAATTGACAAATGCTTTGTGCTGATTTAGTCCTCCGAATTTAGTCATTGCTTAATACGCCACATTTATTATCCTTCTGTTGTTAAATGCTTTGGTATTTTTGCAAATGTTGGAAACATTTTATTTTTCTTCGGTTTTACTCGGTTGCCAATTTCTGCAACTGTTTTTTTGCAAGGCATTTATGTTATTGGTGTGCATGTTGCCATTTGAAAGCTCTTTTGAACATTCCAAGAAGATTTTGGAACAAGGACTTGGATGATGTTCTTAGCCTTGAATATATTAATGACATTTTTCTGGCTGATCTATGTTCAAGTTCATCTTTTTTTCTTCTTGCAGTGATAAGTGTAAAGCCAGAGGTTTTACAGTTATTGTGGATGGACGTAAATCTCAATGGAACGTGGTGAAGACAGTTGTACTGATGCTGCAGGTAATGTTTCTTGACACCTACCACATGTGCATGTAATTTGTATTTCAAGATGGCCAAATTAAATTGTCTTGAATGGAACAGTTTAGAACAGTTACTTTCGAATGCCAATAGCCTCATAAAATTAGTCCCAATTTAGAAAGGTTCAAACATCTAATGCGACTATCCATGTGTAGCATATAAAGAATTATACATTGGCATAACTTGAGATATTCTTTCCCCATTTGGCTTTGTAGCATTATGAAAATAATCAAGTTAGATTACAGCATCAAATTTATATGTAGATTTTCTTGTTGGTAAGGCTGCAAGAAAACACAAGAGATTTATTTAGTTTGGACTGATAAGCGTTCTTTTGGATCAACTGTTGCAGTTTTAGTCCTTGGGAAATGCTGTAACAGTTCTTGGCTGTTCAGCATCCACAGTTGCCAAAATTCCACCGCTTAATCAATTTTTTTAAATTGGGCTTTATGTATTCCAAACTCAGCTAAGCAATTCAGCATTTATATAGATAAAGGAATTCATTGCAATTTGTTGAATCTATTGTCTGTCTCAATGGGGATATTAGTAAAATTGCAGCAACCATAAATTCTGGTTGTGCATTTCATTTTTTATTTTTTTTAAATTTTGGTGGTAAAAGAAGTGAACTGTGTCAGTAAATATTATAGACTCAACTGTCAGCCTCCAACTAATATTCGTGAGAGAGATAACTGAAATAATTTTTTGTATCAAAATTCTTTACTTTAAAGTATGAGTCATACTTATGTTATTAGATCTGCCAGATATAAACTGAACACCAAAGCCCAAGTGAACAGTTGCTGTCTAAATGAACGATTTTCTACATCTAAGCTTTGTAATTGCAGTTTTATTAAACTTCAGGTAGGCTGCATTTGGTGTATTGTGTGCAGTTCTGCTTACCCCATTATAGAAAGGATGTGGAGACTTTGAAGAGGCTGTGGAAGAGGTTTAACAGGATGCTGCCTGGATTAGAGGGGATTAGCTGTAAGGTTGGACAAATTTGGATTGTTTTCTCTGGACCATCGGAGGCTGAGAGGCAACCAAATAAAAATGTTTATAATTATGAGATGCATAAATTGGGTAGACAGTCAGAACCTTTTATCCCAGGAAGGATAACTTTAAGGTGAGAAAAATTGAGAAGATTAGTTTAACCTGTCATCATGTTCGGCACAGACATTGTTAGCAGAACGGCTAGTTCCTGTGCTGCACTCTTCTATGTTCTAACATCTGGTGTTTAAGAATTGCTAAGTTTGAAACAAAATTCTCGTCATTATAATTGGGTTATTGAATTGATACAAGCAATTTCATATTAACCTGGCATTTGGAGAGCAAAAGAATAAATATTTCTAGCTTCCAGCTATTGCTATGAATACAGAATGATTTATTTACAAGTAAAAGTAAAGTACAACAAAGTGAATAAATATCATTTCAGTTTACTCCCAAAGATTGCACATGTTCAAAATATCTCGGTTCAAAATATCAGGTATTTTCAATTTCGGGGAAAGTCCTTTATTATTTAATGGTGCTTTAGTGTTGATTATTAACCTTCCTGAAGAAATAGGTTTTTGTTCACCTACAATTTTTGCTGCAACAAGTTTTGCTTTCAGCCATATTTTCTTTCCAGCATTTTGTCCTATCCTTCCACTATTTTGTGCCATCTTCACACTTCCCCAAGTTTATTTCTCCCCCTGACCTCGCCCATGCATTTCTCTCAACTTGTTCTGATTGACCTTTGCCACACCCTTAAATCCCTCGCTAAAGTGCCTGTGAAATCACCAGCGAGGGCATGGTAAGATGTGAGAGGGGAAAGCATCAAGTTGTGAGTTGCATGTGCATAAAGCTGGAGCAGAGTGAAACAGTGGTTATCTGGCAGAAGGAAACAGTCGGAACACAATATCAGCTGAACTAGTGGTTGTATTCTTGGTGAACTCTTGGTGGTAAGGAAAACTTGTTTTAAGTAGGGGGAAGTAAAAACCGGGGATTATCTTAGGTTTTCAGTTCAATCCTCGAATATTCAATCCCTTTGCAGAAGTAAATGAGGAATGATAACATTTAAAGAATAAAAAAACAAACCTGCAGATGTTGGTTATTGAAGTACAGAAAGTGCTGGAAACACTTAATAGGTTAGACAGTATTTGGAAAGAGGGTAGAGGTTTTTTTTTTTTGGAAAAGTAGAGAGTAGAGTCAGTGACTCCATCAAAACTGAAAATGAAGTTTAAAGAAAAGGCAGTTTTAAGTTGACAAGAAAGTGATGAGAGGGATGCAATATCTGATCCAATGTGGCCCTGCTTACAGTGCAGATGTCATCGCCGTCGTGGCTATTTTTCGAGGTCGAGGATGATGGTCTATGTTCCGTTGATTTTATGAACTGTCAGGTGGCTTATGAGTCCAAAGTTGAGCGATTGAATCAAGTATTCACCGCTTCCATGCCGGTTCTTGACTAGGAGCTTCCAGCCATCACGTAGCCTGCTCCCGTCGCCCTTCCACGATCGCTGAAAGTCTTGAGTGAAGTTTTGTGCTGCTCACAGAACGAAGACGTGTGTTTGTTCAAAGTGTACTTGTTGTTGCACTCCAAGAAGCACACGGTCCTTCACAAATCAATCAACTAATTCCAATGGCAAGGGAACCAAGACGATTGGAGCTGATAGATCTGTTGCAGCCTTCATCCGCCTTCACAGCCGTTGAGTTCAAGATAACTTTGTCCGCCTGGTCTGCCATTGAGGTCTTGTAGGTTGGTAGTGCAGATGTATTAATTGGTTGAATGGGGTTAAATGGCGACAATGAGAGGATAGTTGTGTTTTTTATTTGTTTTATGTGTTAATAGTTGGGCTATGCGATACACTAACAATTCGCACTCCTTATGAAAAGAGAAAATCTGAGTAAATATCACAGATAGATGATTACAGCAGAAATGATGCAGACAGAAAGTCAGTTACTGTTTGGAGAATTGGATTTTGAGTTTGGAAAGCAGCAATGTACCTCAAAGGAAATTTGTGATTGAGAGTGTTTGATGCTGTCGAACCAAACCTAGAAATGGGTGACTAAACCAGATATACTTGAGTTAAGATCAAGTCTGTTTCTTGAAATGTTGCTTACTGAACAATTAATGAAGGCGAGGTATGGTTTTCACAGAAGGGACATGGATTTAGGTGTAGTTGAGGAAATTGGTGAAATGATCAACAACTACCTGGTACTTTGGATTTAATGTCATTCTAAATGATTTGGTGTATAGTTATTTTTCCAGGGTTGGAATGTGAAGGTATTAGTCATTGTCATACAGCATGGAAATGGGCCCTTTGGCCCAACATGTCCATGCAGAACAAGCTGCTCCATCTAAGCTAGTACCATTTGCCTGCATTTGGCCCATATCCCTCTTAACCTATCCAATCTATGTATCCAAATTTATTTTAAATGTAAATATTGTACCTGTCTCACTACTTCCTCTCACAGCTCATTCCATATACCAATCAGCCTCAATGTGAAAATATTGCCTCTCTGGTTCCTATTAAATCTTTCCCCTCGCCTTAAACCTATGCACTCCTGTTCTCGAGTTCCCTGGGGCAAAAGAGTCTCTGCATTCATTCTATCCATTCCCCTTGTGATTTTACACATCTCTAAAAGATCACCTTGACTCTCCTGTCCACCAAGGAATAAAGTCCTAGCCTGCCCAACCTCTCCCAATGGCACAGGGCCTGACAACATCCTTGTAAATCTTCCCTGCACTCTTTCCAGCTTAATGGCATCGTTCCTTTAGCACGGTGACCAAAACTGAACATGGTATTCCAAATGATGCCTCACCAATGTCTTGTACAACTATAACATAATGCCTTAACTTCTATACTCAATTCCCTGACTAATCAATAGTCAATAGTCAATAGTCGTTTATTTGTCACATACACATAAATGTGTAGTGAAATGAAACATTACCCACAGTTGAACAATAAGACCAATAAGAATAATCAATAAAAATGCAATAACACATACAATCACAAACTAACACCAAACAAAAAGAAACATCCATCACAGTGAGTCTCCTCCAGTCACCTCCTCACTGTGATGGAAGGCCACAATGTCTTTTCTCTTCCCCTGCCGTCTTCTCCTGCGGTCAGGCTGTTGTCGTTGCCACGTCGGGGCGGTCGGGGCTCCCGACATTGAAGCCCCCGCTGGGCGGTGAAAATCCCACGGCCTATTCCAGGCCGCGCCGGACGGTGAAAGGTCCGCGGCGGGCCGACCCAAGCCCCACGATTCGGGACGGGCGAACACGCTGCCTCTGCCGCTGCCGGAGCTCCCGATGTCAGCCCCCACCCAGGGGCCTGCGGGCTTTCGACGTCCACGCGGCCCGCGCCGGAGCCTCCGGAGACGAGTCGCAGCCGCTCCCGCAGCATCCGCAGGCAGCCAGCGCCGCAGGTGGTGAGTCCGGGCCGCGGGCTCTGCGAACCAGAGCCCCAGGTGGTCCCAGGTGCATGGCCGGTGGTAGGCCGCAGCGGGAACGGAAACACGACACAGAAACAAAGGTCGCGTCTCCGTTCGGGAGAGAGAATTTTACAGTTCCCGTTCCCTCCCACCCCCCCCCCCCCCCCCCCAAACATAACATACAAACCCTACACCATATTAAAACTACAATTCATACAAAAACAACAAAAAACACAAAAGACAGACGGACTGCAGGCAAGCCGCAGCTGCGACGGCAGCGCTGGCTCCTCTTCAGCCATCTTAATGATGGCCAGCATGCGAAAAGCCACCCTTCAACACCCTATCTACCTGTGATGCCACTTTCAAGGAACTATGTACTTGTATTCCTCGATCCCCCTGCTCTACAATAGACATATAGTATTCTGGTTTGACCACCAAGTGGCCATTTATGCTCATCCTGTTGTCCAGCGCTTGGTCTGTAGCATTCTACGCCTTGATGACCCAAGTACTGATCTAGATCATTCTTAATTGTGTGAGTACCTGTTTCCTCCACCTACTCAGAATATGGCAAGAAACGGCACAGTGGTGCAGCGGTGGAGTTGCTGCCTTGCAGCGCCCGAGACATGGGTTCGATCCTGACTACTTGTGGTCACCTGTAAAGGATGCAGAAGAGATTGACCAGGATGTTGCCTGGGATGGAGGCTATTGTTGATGATTAGAGCACCATTTTTCTTTGAGTAGAAGGTTGCATGGAGGCGCGGCGATAGAGTTGCTGCCTCACAGCGCCAGAGACCTGGGTACGATCCTGGCAACGAGTACTGTCTGTACAGAGTTTGTATGTTCTCCCCGTGACTGCGTGAGCTTTCTCTGGGTGCTCTGGTTTCCTTCCACACTCCAAAGTCGTACAGGTTTGCACGTTAATTGGCTTTGGTAAAATTGAAAATAGTCCCTAATGTGTGTAGGATGGTGTTAGTGTGCGGGGATCATTGGTTTGTTTGGACTCGGTGGGCCGAAGGGAAGAGCCTGTTCCATGCTGTATCTCTGAACTAAATTAAAAGGGGACACAAGGGTTCATGATTGAGGTATGTAAAAATTAAGGGTTATAGATACGGTAGACCTCAGGAAACCTTTCCTCATATCGGAGGTATACAAGGACATTGATTGTGGGTAAGAGATTGAGGGACTATGACGTTGACTACTTTCACCCAGAGTGCTATACCAAGAATACACTGCCTGTTTGTGAGAGTGGTGGAAGCAGAGTTGCTGACAGCATTTCAGACGTATCTTGATATACATCTGAATCACCTTGGCATGGAAGGCTGTGAGCCAAGTGTTAGAAAATGGCGTAATCTTGGGTGGGTGTCCACTGATTGGCACGGTGGGCTAAAAGATATGTTTCCATGCTGTCTAACTATGGTGTTTGATGATTGCATGTGCTTGAATTAGAGTCAGAGAAGAATACTGCAGCCAGGGGCAAACCTAGTTCTTGAGAGTATTTTGAATGGTTGAGTTCCTGAGTTGAACTAAAATGAGCTCCAGATTTGGGCTGTAATATTTTAAAACTATTTTTGTTTAAATGTTTCTGTTAGTGTAACAACAGAAGCAATGACTGATGCCAGTGCTTGAGGTGGTAAGTGTTGCCCTCCAGTTCAAAAAGGTATAGAGAGATGAAACTGTTAAAGCAGACATTCAGTGTAAATTTCATCATTGGAAAAAATTGCAAAAGTCAAGAAAAAAATTAATTCTCACATGGAGAATCAAAGTTATATAACTATCAAATCAAAAACTCAGCAGGTTTAGTGCAACCTTTTAGAGGAAAAAAAACTAGTTAATGTTTCAAATCATTAAGGGGGCATGAAGAGTCGACTTTTTTTGTCCAGGCTGATTTATCTTTCTCGATCTGCTGCTGCATGCATTTACTCAGACATTGTGTTTTTATATTTTGAACTGTGGACCTTTTTAGTTAGAATTGTTATTTTATTTATCTCCGTACTATGATTTTACTGTTTTTAAACAAGTTCTGCAAATTGGGCAAACATGGAATAAAAAAATTCATTGTCTAAAATTGTCAACATGATCTTTTTTAATATTTAGAAATAAACATTAAGAGTGTGTGAAATATGCATTAATATAAAAACCAGCCACTCGAGTCTTTTGGCTCATTTTCCCATTCTCCTGTCCCTTCCTCCCCCTCCCCCATATCCCTTCCTCTGGCTTCACATCTCGTGCTTCTCTCCTTATCTCACATCCTTTTTGTCGTCTTCCCAACTCTGGCCTTTGTCCACTCATCTGCCAATCAACCCCTTCACCAATATTCACCGGCAGCCAACCAGAAAAAAACCCTCTATTTGTACTCTTTACTTCTGCCATTCAGCCAAGCTTCTTTCCATGATAGTATCTTCCCTCTAATTTCATGAGCTCTCATGTTTAGCAGCCTCATGCACTTTATCAAAGGCCTTCTGAAAATCCTAGTAAACGGCATCCACTGACTCTGCTTTGTCTATCCTGCTATTTCCTCTAAGAATTCCAACAGATTGTCAGGCAATCATAAAACTATGACTTTGGCCTATTTTATCATGTGCTTCTAAGTACTCGTAAACTTCATCCTTAATAATGGATTCTAAAATCTTAACACTGAAGTCAGGCTAACTGGCCTATAGTTTCCCCTCTTTTTCCTCACACCCTTCAGAACAGAGGAGTAGCATCTGCAATTTTCCAGTCCTCTAGGACCACTCCTGATCTCGTGATTCTTGAAAGATCATGACTAATGATGCCTCCACAATCTCTGAAATTACCTCTTTCAGAACCCTGTGACTTTTAATGTCAAATATTTAATGCATTGAATGTAGTATGTTGCATTATATGATTATATGACGTTGTCTTCATAGGCATACAGGGACTGAACATATTACATTATAACCATTCCATCATTCCAACAGTTTTAACTTTTTTTCAGTTCCACTAATTTGTTCTTGCTCCTGATGTCATTTTATCTGCTGTTAATTAATTATCATATTTGCGGTGCAAGGTATGGCTGGGTCCAAAACTGCTCTTGTCTGTGTCCATACATATGTTCATGGACAATAATAGTAAGAGGAGGTTATGAAGCTGAGGAGGAGCAGTAGAACTTTTTTCTGTTTTGTGTGAATACCAAAAAGAAGGCATCAAGTCCATCCTTGCTTGAGTGATGGACTAATACCTTAATTCTTTGCCTCGGACCCCCTTTGCACTTTGTTATTTTTCTTGTTGGAAATTGGATAAAATTGGAAAAAGTGCTGACTGTCATTTGCAGAGCACAGTGATCTGGATGAATGCTGTTAACCTAACTCTTATCAGCAGAAGGGCAAGGACAAGTCTGTTAATGTGTAAGCTAAAATCAGACGTGCTTGTCCTAAAAGATTTTTGAGGACTATTGACCATAACTACATGCAGCTGTTGACAATGGCAACCAATGTTTATGACTCCACAATCATTATTTTGTGATCATATTACAAAAACACTGTCAATACTTGAAGGAATTTGTTTCCAAGTTTAGGTGTCTGGAATACAAGCTGTGTGACATCTGTTTGATAATGACTGTTGGGTCAGGCATCGATCCGATCAATAATTGATGAAAGCATATGTTTAGCCTCCCATTGAGTAAAATCATTCTCTCGCACGTGGGTAGAGTTTATCTCCAGCAAGTGCGTCTTTTCCAGCAGCAAGTTACAATGAGGGAAATATTGTCTAGCTCCATAAACCTTTGACCATGGGAGTGTCGAACCAGAATATAATGTGCATGTCTTCCACCTTGCAGAGAAACATTTAAAGAAGAGAAAGAACGACACTAATCTGAAAGCTTCAATTGTATTAATCGAGATTTAGTTGTGTTTTATGTTATCCATGGGAAAACCCCTGTTATGGGAGGGGTGGTCAGGATCAAATTCTCCTCATGGTAACATATTTCCATGGCTAATGAAAAGCATTTCCAAAGCTGTCCTTGTTTGAATACACAATGTTTTCTTGATGACTAATTGCCAGCGGCAAAAATTACCGATCACATTATCTGTGGTATTTTATGCCCATTGACTCTTGCTTCTCAGTCTTCGTTAGCTTAGTGCTATTAGAGTAGGCTTGCAATTCAAAGGACAGTTTTGCAGGTGAGGTTTGGTCAGATGGAAAATGTACTGAATGGATGTGAAATATAAACCTTTTGGTTGCGTAGTTTTCCAGTGTTCAGATCTCTCCCTCCTTTTATGCCAGAACATTTGTTTGTGTAATGATCATGCATGCACCTTTGGTGCAAATTAGAACAAAATTTGTGACTTGTATTTAGATCTACAATGTCACTGATTTAAATATAAAAGTCAAAGTTTGGGGTGCACAGACATGAGACCCTTTGGCCTATCAACACTTATTCAATTTGCTATCTGCATTATATGCTTCAGGAAGAAAGAGAAATAAACAAATTATATCTGGAGGCCTCACTGCTTTTTGGTATGGAAAGCCAATATAATTTCTGTCCAAATTTGCTGACTGGATGCTTTTTGGGTGCATTAGTCAGACAAATGCATGCAATTTCAAGTAATTACCTGTTGTCTAAATAATATAGAAAAATAAATTACTTACTTCATCCTGTGGTTGGCATGAAATGTTTTCAATTGGCAAAGGTTGTATGGAACCCATTAGCTCTGACACTACAGCTATTTTTTTAGTTTTTTCTTATTTGCTTACTGTGAAAAATGAGAGCTAAATAAACACTAGTTTTCATTTACTAATTACTTGCATAAATCAACAAAGATTGACTCTGTTATAGACACAAAATGCTGGAGTAACCAGTCTATCTTCGATTTAAACCAGCATCTGCAGTTTTTTTTCCCTTGACGTTAGGTTCACGTGAATCAAGTGTATCACTGCTTGGCCGTTTTGGCAAAACAAGTTTTTCCAGCCCTCTGAATTACTGTTTGTGCTTGTTCTTTAGTTAACTATATTTCCTGTATCTCTCTATAAATTTGTGAGTGGAAAAAGATATGGTTGACAATAACCTCCAAATGTGAAAGTCTAAATTTTTTGTCTGTCATCCAGAATGTTATTCCAGCTGAAGTATCTCTCGTGTGTGTGGTGAAACCTGATGAGTTCTGGGACAAAAAAGTGACTCATTTCTGTTTCTGGAAAGAAAAAGATCGACTGGGATTTGAGGTATGTGAACATTTGTGTTCCCTTCATATTATATTACCATTGTTTAAGTTGTTTTACAGCTTGCAAAATTACTTTGTATTCTTGTTTACACAGTGAATCTAGATATAAAAAGTAGCTATAAACTATTGATCTAGTATACAATATGTTTTATATTATTACCTTTTTTCCCCTCACTATTGTGGTTTGTATAGCGCATTATATATATATATATATATATATATATATATCTCTATCACTCTAGCGCATTGTGGTTGCAATATAGTGAGATTCTTGAAGTTCTATCCAAGTTTTATAGTGTTATGCTATCTGCACAAAATCCTCCAATTCCATTGATAGGATAAAGAAACCACATTGACATCATCTCCCAGGCCATCATTCCCAGCATAGAGGCTTTGGTTGCACCAGCTCTGATAGGTGACCATTCTATTCTCCTGCTGGACACGAGACATGAAACACACAGCTACGTCTGAGCTGCATCATAGTAAGATTTTTCTGAGTGGACAAGAAAATGCCTAGGGATGTCCCGAAAGCTTTGTTGAAAGATTTTTGTTGTTTCCTGGGATTACCTAGCCATCAAGTACTCATTGACTACAACACTGCCTTTACGGCAAATTTGACATACTTGGAATCAATTTTGGTGAAACTTTGTGCTCCTTAAAGGGGAAGTTCATTGTTGGGTATGGATTCCTCATTTCTCTGCTTATCCACCTAGGGACACACGGAAATGGAGCAGAAACAATTCATTCTGGAACAAAAACGATGCGCAAAAGTAAATGGGTGAATTACTTGGGACTGGCATGAAGAGTAATTTTTTTACTCCAATAATAGGAATCTTTGGAATTCTGTACCCCCGAGGGCTATGTTGGCTCGGTCACTATGGTTTTGAAGAGGTCACCAAGAGGATTGACAAGGGCAAGGTGGACGATGTTGTCTTTTTGAACCTTAGCAAGGGTTTTGGCAAGATTCGTCTCTAAGGTTAGATCACACGAGATCTACGGCGAGCTCGCTAATTGGATTCAAAATTGGCATGGTGGAGGGAATCTGAGGGTGGTAGTGGAGGGTAGTTTTTCTGATCATGGGATGTCACAGGGATCTGTGCTGGATCTGTTGTTAGTCATCTATATTAATGATTTGAATAACAGGTTAATGTGGTATAGTGAACACTGAGGAAAGCTATCTAAATTTACAAAAGGATCTAGATCAACTGGGGAAGTGGGTCAAGGAATGACTGATCAAATTTAACTGACGGGTGTGAGGTGATGGATTTTGGCAAGTCAAACCAGGGTTGGACTCTCACGTGAAGAGAAGAGCCCGGAATAGTATTGCGGAGTTGAGAGACCTAGGAGTGCAGGTACAAAGTTCTCTGAAAGTAGTGACACAGGTAGACGTTGGGGAAGAAGGCGTTTAGCACGCTTGCCTTTTTTGGTAAAGGTATTGAATATAAGAGTTGGGATGCTATGCGTCTTTTGCACGTGAAGTGATCTTTATAGAGGTTTATGAAATGACGAGGGGCACAGATAAGACGGACTGTCAGAATCTATTTCCCAGGGTAGAGAAAACCGGAACAAGAAGGCATAGGTTTAAGGTGAGAGGAGACAGATTTAAGAGCCCTGTGGGGCAATTACTCTACACAGAGGGTGGTGCATATATGGAACAAGCTGTCAGAGGAAGCTGTAGAAGTGGGTATAATGATGATGTTTAAATGACATTTAGACAGGCCTGTGGATGGGAAATGTTTTGAGGGACATGGACCAAATGCAGGCAGATGTGACTAACTCAGCTATAAAACCTGGTCGCATAGACGAGTGGAGCCGAAGAGTCGGTTTCTGTGCAGGAAGGAACTGCAGAAGCTGGTTTACACCAAAGATAGACACAAAGTGCTGGAGTAACTCAGTGGGTCAGGCAACATCTCTGGAGAAAAGGGATGGGTGATGTTTTGGGTCAGTACCTTTCTTCAGACTGAAAGTACAGGGGTGGGGGGGGGGGGGGGGGGGAAGGAAAAGGCCAGAACAAATCAGGGTCGGCAACAGATGACCAAGGAAGGGTGGAGCCCATAATGGCTCATTGTTGGCTGGGGAAAAAGTGATAACCTGTTTCTGTGCTGCACAACATGATGACTCTATCCTCAGCTGTTTATTTGTGAATATATCTGCTTTTGGCTTTTTGTATTGGAGTGCACCTTCAGTATTTGAAATGTCAAAAGTATTGATAGCACTAAGAAATGGTATTTATTGTGGCAGTCGGGCAGAGGCTAAAGGAAATGTGCAGCTACGATAAGAGTGTCTCAGGTTCTTTGTGTACCTAAGTCAAAGGATGAAGTCTCAATGGGGAAGAGATAACTATTTGAAAACGGTATGTTTACAGTAGTGAGTTCTTTGAATCATGAAAATGAACACAAAGTTTAGGGTCAGACTAATACATGGCTTGAAGCATTCATGCACTATTATACGATTTATTTAGAAAGCCATCAGACGTGTTGAAATCTGTCAATTATGATCCAGAGCTTGTACAGTAAATGAAAATAGCTTGGTCATAAAGAGCAACATCATAGAATGATTGCATTTACAATGTTCTGGTGTTCAGATGAACTGAAAATAAAGGAACAATTATATTACTTTAAACGTGTCAACCAAGAAAATAAAGGATTAATTCAAGCAAATTGATAGTAAAGGTTAATGAATTATAGAGAATGTTTTAGTGGAAGGCAAGGGAACACATTAACAAGACCAATAGTGAACGAGCAAGGTAAGCACATGCAGTCCCCGAGTTACAGTAGGGTTCTATTCCTGAGACTGTCCACAAGACAAATTCTCCATCAGTCTGAATGTCCATTTTCTAGTTACAGACACTTACTATAATTATTTTATTTCATTGAATAATCATCCTAGCACTACTTGTAATTAAACTAATTGAATTGAATTAACCCAGATTAACTAATATTCATGAATATTGTATCCCGTCATCCGTGAATTCCCAGGTAACATGTCATTAATAGTAATTTGAAAAATGCTTTATAAATGGGTGGGAGAAATTACATCAAGTCAAATTCCGCAAGTCAGGTCATTCGTAAGCCGGGGAGTCCCATGACATTATGGGGAATAGCAATCTTTGTGCAAAGAGACATGGTACTAAATGGATCAACAAACATACAGGAAGTTAATTTGAGCGCTGGATTACGAGGAGGAAAGGTTCATTTCATTAAGTCGTTTAGCATTACTTTGAGACGACTGAGGATGATTATTCATCATGTTAGTACAGCAATTGGAAAGGCATATAGAAGATTTTTTTTCTCGATTTAATTAAAAAAGATAGCTGATGTCAAAAAATGAGAGCCTGCGAAAGAATCCAGAGGCTGGAAATAGAAGGCAAGATGAGATGTTAAATATTCCAATAGATTATTTTCACAAGGCGAATCGTCATTACCCCCACCCCATTCCCGAGTCAAAATTTATGACTTTGATAAAACTAAAGAGTCCACAGAAAAAGTTGATCATTGTCATAGAATGAATGGGCGGCACGGTAGCGCAGCGGTAGAGTTGCTGCTTTACAGCGAATGCAGCGCCGGAGACTCAGGTTCGATCCTGACTACGGGTGCTGCACTGTAAGGAGTTTGTACGTTCTCCCCGTGACCTGCGTGGGTTTACTCCGAGATCTTCGGTTTCCTCCCACACTCCAAAGACGTACAGGTATGTAGGTTAATTGGCTGGGTAAATGTAAAAATTGTCCCTAGTGGGTGTAGGATAGTGTTAATGTACGGGGATCGCGGGGCGGCACGGACTTGGAGGGCCGAAAAGGCCTGTTTCCGGCTGTATGTATATGATATGATATATGATATGAAGTGAGAAACCCTGGGCACATATTTCTGATGCATGAAGAATTGTTATGAGGGAGTCGATGGATTCTGAGGAGATTTCAGTATATTTTAAACTAGCCAACTCTGCATGAAAGGATGGAGTCGGCCTGAAAGCTCCGAGGATTTCAGCTAAACTGTAAGAAGATGAGAATAAAAGAATCCATGTAGTGGGCATTTACTAATGCTCCCTCAGTGCACATGCTTTGTTGATTGTTTTTAAAAAATAAATAAATAAGAGCTACAGAAGGGCACATGATATCGGAAATTATCCCCATCTACGACTGATCGAGTCTGCATTAAATAACAAGAATACTGTCAAAGATTACTGATATCCACTTTTCAACTCCAAAGATAGATTAGTTTCATGCCTGCCCATCATTTTTGTTTCACTGCACTTGCAGAAAAGCTGATCCTGTGCAACATCTTGTATTTCTAATGTGATGTTATTGATAGGCAACATTATGTCTTTTTTACCCCCATGTTATATACTTGTTTTTGTGAGTTTAATGTGCTGGGCATTCCTGTACATTTACAAGTCTTATCAATTTTTCTACCCTTTGCTGTTCATGCATGATTTTCTGATGTAACATTTTCTCTCTGGTGCTATTTTCCCAATGTGTTTTTGAAGCAAGGGTATTCTAGCCCCCTTTCCATTCCTTAGAACTGTTTGTGACCTAAACTTTTCAGAAGTTGGAAATGAACAATAAAAGGAATGGGTAAGAGCATTACAGAAAGAGCTGTGATGGGAGAGTGAACAGGCCTGGGAAAAGGAGCTGCCTGCCAGTAAAGGAGCAAATGGGTCTGCTCAGTGCTCCTAGCTCTGCTCAGCTTGACCCAGCCCGCGATTGTTGTGGTCATTCCTATGTATGTGTGTCCATAAATCGGCCGTTTGCAAAGTGTGGATCGTCTGTATTTGGTTGGTATATATTTTTGTAAATTCTATATACCAACCAAATACAGACCATCCACACTTTACAAATAGATGATTTATGGATACTCATATAATCTTATTTTGTATGGCCTGAAACAGAGACTCGTTACTGGAGGAATTGGTGATGCAGATATTTGTATTTTAGTGGAATCAAAGTTGAAGACAGGTGTTAGCTATGATAGAGGTAGGTAACTGCTCTCTATTTTGAGTAAATTTGCTTCAATGAGATAATGGAAAAGCAAACCCACTTGAATTTTTGTTTCTCTATAATTTGGGTTCAGCATTGTGAAGAGAATGCATATGGAATGTCTTTAAGACTTCACAGTAATGCACTAGTTCATCAAAAAGATGTATACAAATTTTGGAATTATATTCTGCTGTGATTTTTTTTTAATTTTGGAGTTTAAATGCCTTGCTAATTTGTTTTCTCAACAGGTAATTTTGGTATCTGCCAACAAGCTTACACGCTACATAGAGCCATGTCAATTGACAGAAGAATTCGGAGGTTCGCTTCTGTACGACCATATAGACTGGCTAAATAAAAGATTGGTTAGTACTGTGAAGTTACATATGTTATAAAGTCGGCATTTATAATTTTAGTTTATTACTTAGGAGTGGTCAGCTATTAAAAGCTTTTCTGATTATATAAAATCATATCTTAATTGATTGATTGATCCTTATTCTTAACTGAATATTGCATTTCAAGAGGTGAAGTGTGTCAGATAATATCTCTGCCCAGAGTGAACTGAATAAGGAATTTCAATTTGTCCAGATTTGCAATGAAAAATTGTAGTAAAAAAAAATTGAGTGATAGAGCAAATCAGACATTAGCCTTTTGAATTCACCATAAAATGGTCAGATATTTAAGAGCTTGAGTGAAGAGACTTTATTATGCAATTTATGTACAAGTCCAAATGAGTATGTGATTGCAATGTAGATTTGCCCTGAACTTGGAACTGATTTGACATGCATTGGTATGGTATGTGGAAGAGTTTAATATAAGTGCTCTAAAATGAATATTTGAGATGGAGCTGGATGGTCTTTTGAAGAGAGTAGGCTCGTATCCAGAAAAATATAAATGTACAAATGATACTCCACGTGGCTGATGCCAGTGTCTGCAGTCGCAAATACTTTAACTCCCAGAAACGTATATGTATATATGTTGCATGTCTGAATATAGGAATTTTTTGAAGTAATATTTGGCACCATGGTATAATTTAAATAATCATATAAAGTATGTGTGCTTTTGGGAAAATTGGAGGAGGGATGAGTCAGAAACAACAAGGATTATTCTATAGTCATTTTAATGTTGAATGGAGCCAATAAATAAGTAGTTGGCAACCAGCAGCCAAGATCTTCCTGAGTGGTGGGGAGAAGGTTTGTGTGGATAAATAAGCTTGGCAGGTAAATGTAAACCTATGCTTGGTTCCTGAATGGAGAGATACAAAGCTGGAAATTGAATGCAGGAAACTGGTAGATAAATTTGGAAGGAAGAAACTAAAAAAAGTTTGGGGCTATTTTATCGTATTTTCATTCATGCAAAATTTACTGGGCAGATGAAGAGACACACAGACGTGTGACAATGGAGCTATGAATAAAACTTATCTTAAACTAGATCTGAGACAGCAGTTGATGTTTCTGGTGACTGTGTTTGTAGGTGAGATAGGAACAATGCTTGGTGGGGTTGAACGGAATCATGATACTGATAATGGAATCAGAGTTATGAAGTATTATGATAGAAGGATCAACAAATGAGACCAGTGTGTTGAAATAAAGAAGAAGAAAGGAATAGCTACACTGTAAGGTACATCAGAAACTAAAAGAATTGGAAAGTGACGAAAGAACATTCTTAACAGAATTTTACTGAAGTGACAAAACAACAGGACAGTAATAGTGGGGGACTTCAATTACCACAGCATTGATCGAAATAGGAATAAAGAACTAGATAATTTAGTTGTGCGTTATTTAAGAATTTGTGGTGCTTTCCTTGTGAATTTTAATGAACTTTTTGGATTGTGTGCGGTGTTTGATTCATTTGATATCTATAATGCCTGAAGAAACAAGTTTGCATATTCATAGAATCATTTTCTTTTTAAGATTTTTTTTAATGTTGATCAAAAGGTAGATCAATGACTACTGGAATTGATTTTTGATAATAATAAAAAGGCTGGAGCTGAAAGTAATGTTACCATGTTTGATAATTAATCAATATAGAGACATATAAAATTATAAAAGGACTGGACAGGCTAGATGCAGGAAAAATATTCTCAATGTTGGGGGAATCCAGAACCAGGGGCCACAGTCTTAGAATAAAGGAGAGGCCATTTAAAACTGAGGTGAGAAGGAACTTTTTCACCCAGAGACTTTAAGAGAGAGTTAGATAGAGGTCTGGGGGCTAGTTGAATCAAGGGATATGGGGAGAAGTTGGGCACAGGTTAGTGATTGTGGATGATCAGCCATGATCACAATGAATGGCGGTGCTGGCTCGAAGGGCCGAATGGTCTCCTCCGGCACCTATTTTCTATGTTTCTATGTTTTTTGGCTACATTTCTACTCCAAAGGAAAGCAATTATTTTCTTGGAATCTGGTTAAGGGATAAAGATTTTAACATGAACAAAGGTAAGATTGTGTACATTGGTAAAGAATCATGTAATTAAAAGGAAATAGTTTCCACTAAAAGCAAGAAAGTCATGGTGGCACAGCAGTTTGTGCAGCCTTGGCTCTAGGGACCTGGCTTTAATACGTTGTATGCCTTGCTGCAGTTTATCACTGTTCTCGTTTCATAATGCCGCCATGTCTTGTGTCATGGGCAAACTTAGAAATTGTGACTTGAGCCCCCCCTCAAAGTCTGGGCTATTAATATAGATCGGAAGAACAAAATAATGGTCCTCACACTGAAGATTACAACCACTTATCTTCCTTCAGTCCAAAAAAAACATAACTATTTAGCTCGGCTCTGGAGCCTGTTATTTGTCTCCTTCGTATTCATGCCAATATTGTTTCTTTCATGCTATCTGCTTCAAACTTTGCTGATAAGCTTGTAAGCAGCCTATATCAAAAACCTACAGTACGTCAATGTCTACTACTTCAAGTGCATTAACCTCATTGTTTATATCTATATACTAAAACTCTCATTTGTTTGTTTGTTCCTGAACTACAGCCAAAACGGTACATAATAGCACGACAATTTCAGTTCCACCTTACTCACTGTCATTCCTTTGGTGCTAATGGAAGAAGTTTCATTGAAATCGGTGTTATATTTTTAAAGTTACTCACATTTTAATGTTTAAATCTATCTAGGGCAGGAGGGGGAGGATAAGGGGGTTTGGGGGGATGGAGTGGTGGGAAGGGGAGGGGGAGGGGAAGTAGGGGAGGGGGAAAGGGAGGTTAGGGAGGGGAGGGTGGGAGTGGGGGAGGAGAGGGTGCTGCACCAATGCAGGCAAGGTTTGGGCCCAACGAGTCCACTTGGTCTAGTTATTTTTTTAATTCCATTAAATTAGTTAAGTACAATTTACCCTAAACAACTTCACGTCGGTTTAGCTTAATTCACTTTTCTCCAAGTGATATTAATCTTACCTTGGATCAATCTGTCTAAATCTTAGTATGACATTTAACTGGGTGAACTGCAGGTGCTAGATTTATTCTTACTGCCTTATTTCAAACAATGGAATAACATTTACCACATTCCCGTCTTCTGGCACCACCTCCAAATCCAGAGAATATTAAAAGGCTCCAGTTAATGTACCCGTGATTTCTCCCTCTTCTCCAGATCTTAAGATGCATTCCATCTAGTCCGGGAGAAAATCTAACTTTATATTCAGTCAACTCTTCTAATACCTCGCAACTATAAATTTTTAATATCTCCTTCTTTGCTATTGCTTTGACCCTCTACCCTCGTGGTAAACAGATACAAAGTACTAATTTGGTATGTTGACACGGCCCACAACATCCATGTTTCTTTTTTTAATCTTTACTAGATTCCCATCCTCCATGTTGTAATCTTTTACTATTTATACGTCTTTATAATTTATAATTTATAATTATAACTATTTATAATTATCTCTTTCATTTCGGTTTTCACCCATCTCTCACTAATTCTTTCCATAAACAGTATAAGCTAGTTTTGATTAAGCATACCACAAATAGATCTCTTTTATAACTGGCATAAACTTCTTCAGACACTTGTTTAAAGAACTGTAATTGGAAACTGTCATGTTCAATAAATTTCACTGAAGGTATTAACCATTGTGGTGCACTTTCAATGAAAATACAGCTTTACTGTGTGAGGATAAGGCAGTAAATAATACATTCTCTAAGCAACAAAGCAACTGTACCAAGCCGAAACAATTTAGTCCATTTTAATTAAAATGGCATTGAGTGGGTCAAGACTCCCCCAAGTCCCATCTGTATTCTACCAGTCAATGCCTGCCCCTTGTGATTCCAAAAGGAATTTTAATTACCAACCTTCCAGGATACAACTAATTCCTTTTCAGATTGTAACTGAGTTGTTTCATACATTTTGTAAATAGTGACATGTTGACTAGTTACATCCTTGTGCAAATTAATTGAATCGAGCATACACTCGGATATAACATTATATGTGTCTTAGGGCAATCTTTTATTCATTATTATCATACCATTCTGTTTTTGGTACATTATATGTTCTTTATCAAGTCCTTGGCAGGATTTGGCATGGAATCGACCAGATTTTGACAGTTTTGTAGGATTTTTTTCATCTCGACACCACAGATGAATTATGGCCTCAATGAGCTTCTGTCTCGTGGTATATTCCTTTCCTTTCAGTCTCTCCTTGATGATTGATCTCGCAGAAAGAAATGTAGGTGGAGGGAGGGGAAAAATCACATCCATCCAGGGACCCCAGCAGTCGTTCTAGGTCAGACAGATTCATGTGCACCTCCTCTAACCTCATCTGTATTCAGTGTTCCCAATTTGACCACCTGTACATCAGGGAGAGTAAGCATAGACTTGGCAACCATTTCGCTGCACACTTGCGCTTGATCTGCCAAGGCCTCCTGTATCTCCAGGTTGCTAACCATCTTAACTCCTCTTTCCATTTCCATACTGACTTTTCTGTCTTTGGCCTCCTCCACTGCCAAGCCACATATATCTGTTGGAACAGCACCTCTTATTCCGCTTGGGTAGGTTATAACCCAATGGTATGAACACTGAATTCTCCAATTTTAGGTGACTAACCAACCAAAATCTCCCCTCCCCCCTCTTTCCCCTGTGCCCCAGCTGGACTCTCCCCTATTTCTCCTTTCCCCTCTCCTATTTCCCAATTTCTTCCCTTCCCACATAAATTTTGTAACACTTTAATCCTTTTATCTCAAGCACTTTGTCTTATTATCTCATGTCCAAACAGCTGCCTATCAAAAACCCATCGCCTACATTCACCTATTATTCCCCAGGCTCTGTCCTGCCCCTCTTTCAGCTATCTTCCCCCACCACTATTATCAGACTGAAGAAGGGTTGCGATCCGAAATGTCACCTATCCATATTCTCCAGAGATGCTGTCTGACACACTGAGTCACTCCAGCACTTTGTGGATCTTTTCAGGATGTTTGATGAACTGGTCGATGTGGCATTTTCTTACCTGCTCTGCAAAATGATCTCTAAACATACTGGCTACATTGGCCCTGAACCAGGAAGTGGCTTTTGTCACTGAAGAACACCGCTCTCTGGTCCTCGCATGTCTAATCTTTGTATTTTAAGGCCCACTGGTGTCGTTTCCTCTTCTTCGCAGCAATTAGAAATTGTTTTTCACATCTTCTGGCTATATGACCAACTTCATTGAGCCGTCAGAACGTGGTGCTTGACATTATTGAGACTTGCTGCCTCCAAATCTTTCTTCAGGGCAACGTTTGTCTTACTTGGATCCTTCTTACTTTCCTGAATCAGTAAGGCTTCATCGCTTGGAGTCATCTTGTTTTTGGGGCTACACTTGCCCCCCTCCTCTTAGGTGATAGTGATCCAGTTTCAGGCCCTAGCTTGCCAATCCTGGATACAGATGCGTGGCTCACCGCTACCAATGTTGCAATCTCTTGTGCGACTTTGAGCAATGTTGATGCAAGGTTATGATCTTTGTTCGCCTCCTTGTCATGATATCCATTTTGCGAATTGCTTGATATCCATTTTGTGAATTGCTTGACTAGTTCTTCTCAAATGATAATAAATCACGAGAAATGAATACCTGAAAAATGAAAAATGACCAGAAGAACTTTTTTTAGAGAGACATGTAGGGTTTCAGAAAAATATAAGAACAAATGTTGGACACAGAAACTCACCATATTTTTTTTTAAAAAGCAAATTCAGACATAAATTTGCACAAGAATGTTTTTTTTAATTTTACACGGTTACACAAATCTTGAAGTGCCAGTTTTGTCTTTATGAAGATTTATGGCACTGCAGCTAAAGGCCATAGACAGAAAGATGGAATTAACCCGAAGAGGAAAGGTGCAACTGACATTAATAAAATAAACCAAATTTAAGCATATCATCTCAGATTTAGGACATATATGGTGTTGAAAACAATGTACTGAAGTTAACAGATTCCCACTTGCTTTGCAGCATGTCAGTTGTGCCTCAGTAGCACTAAAGAAAAGAATACTGCTAATATATCTGGATATCATCTCTTGGGGCCTATTGCATGGTATTTTTTGGCTCTGGCAAAAACTTGCAATGAACTTTGAAGAATTTTTTTGAACAATGTGGATCTTTACTTACCTCCCAAATTACATTCCTGAGAAATGCTGTAATTTCCTTAACGCTTTTAGATAGGTTTTCCATTAATCTACCTCAGCAGATGTTTTTCTCCTTATTCTGCATTACTCTTTGGATTACCCCTTGGTTATTTTTTTAATGACAGAATGAATTGATTGGATTCACTGAGTTTTCTTCAGGGAATCCTGGTTCTGTATGTGAGTGTGGCCTTATTCATGTTCTGAATTCAGTCAGGAATTGCTGTTGCTCAGAGTAGATGAATCATCAGTGCCCGTCTCAGGATAGAGAGTGCTGAATCAGCGCATTTATTGTTTGCTGCACACATTGTATAGATTGCTTCACAGCTTGAGGTCCAACATCTGCCAAGAAAAAGGAAGCCTGCGTCTTTCTTTGCAGCCTTGTGTTACTTGTAGTAAACATGTTCAGAAAAAATTATGGACTATATTTTGGCAGTTGCTGGCATATATTTTGATAATTCAATCAAATGTAAGATTTCCCAAGCCAATTAAAGTGGCTGACTTGTTTGAGTATTGGTCTTGCATTGGGCAAGAAATAGTATTGGGTAGACTGAAGGCTGATAAATCCCCTGGGCCTGATGGTCTGCATCCTAGGGTACTCAAGGAGATGGCTCCAGAAATCGTGGACGCATTGGTGATCATTTTCCAATGTTCTATAGATTCAGGATCAGTTCCTGTGGATTGGAGGGTAGCTAATGTTATCCCACTTTTCAAGAAAGTAGTGAAAGGGAAAACAGTTATGGACCAGTTAGCCTGACATCAGTGGTGGGGAAGATGCTGGAGTCAATTATTAAAGAACTAATAACGGCACATTTGTCTAGCAGTAAAAGGATTGGTCCAAGTCAGCGTGGATTTATGAAGGGGAAATCCTGCTTGACTAATCTTCTGGAATTTTTTGAGGATGTGACAAGTAAAATGGATGAAAGAGAGCCAATGGATGTAGTGTTTCTGAACTTTCAGAAAGCCTTTGATAAGATCCCACACGGGAGATTAGTAGGCAAGATTAGAGCACACTAGACGACCCATGGACCTGTTGGGCCCAAACCTCTCCTGTGGGCCCGGCAACCCTCCCCCAACTGACAACCCGTGGACCCGTTGCCGGCCGGGGAGCCTCCCCCAGGGCCAGGGGCAGGCGAGGAGGGAGAGGAAAGAGGAGAGGGAGCCACTCACCCCGGCCACGGGCAACCATCGCGGCGGCCAACACCAGGAGAGCGTTAGATGATCCTTGGCCCCTTTGGTCCAAACCTCTCCTGCAGAAGCTGGTGTTTTTTAAAATTAGGTCAAAAAAATGTTATCAGTAAAATAAATCACTCCTTATTTAAATCAAAACGCGTTTTTTTCAAAGGACAGCTTTAAGGGTTCAACGGCAGGGCAATCGCGAGCTGGATGGCTCACACAACACAAGCGGGAGATGGACAGCTCAGGCCGAGTAAACGGCATCTTGGAGACAGCAGTTTAAGAGCGGGGGCTGCGCTGCCCCCATGTGGGAGCCGGACCAATGGGTAGTCGAGCTGGATTATTTTTTAAAATGAGCTGTGCTTCCCCCCAAGTGGGACGTCACTCTGGCAGGTCCCGCCCCTGACCATCATTGTGAGCCCCCCCTCCCTCATTGGTCGTCACTCGAGCGGGTCCCATTGTGACGTCCCTCGCTGAAGATGGGAAGAAATCATTTTTTTCAGGTAATTTTTAACATTTAAAATCTCTAACTTTAAAAATATAAGTTCAATTTGAATTAAACTTGTTTTAAAGGGTCGCCAGGACAAAGGTGAGTAAGTGGTCCTAAAATTGTGGCACTATCGTGTGTCGGGGGCAAAAAAACACGGCTGATAACTAACAAACATCCTAAAATAACAAACAAATATAACAAACAAACAGTTTTAGTAATATAGATAGATAGAGAGATATAGATGGTATTGACATGGATAGAGAATTGGTTGGCAGACAGGAAACAGAATAGGAATAAACGGGTCCCTGTCAGAATGGCAGGCAGTGGCGAGTGGAGTGCCGCAAGGCTCGGTGCTCGGGCCACAACTATTTACAATATATATTAATGATTTAGATGATGGAATTAAAAGTCCCAGCAAATTTGCTGATGACACAGCTGGGTGGCAGTGTGAACTTTGAAGAGGATGCTAGGAGGTTGCAGAATGACTTGAACAGGTTGAGTGAGTGGGCAAATGCATGGCAGATGCAGTATAATGTAGATAAATGTGAGGTATCACAAAATGCTGGAGTAACTCAGCAGGTCAAGCAGCATCTTGGAGAGAAGGAATGGGTGACGTTTCGGGTTGAGCCCATTCTTCAGACTGAAGAAGGGTCTTGACACATCAGTCTGAAGAAGGGTCTCGAACCGAAACGTCATCCATTCCTTCTCTCCAAGATGCTGCCTGACCTGCTGAGTTACTCCAGCATTTTGTGATACCTTCGATTTGTACCAGCATCTGCAGTTATTTTCCTAGGTAGATAAATGCGAGGTTATCCACTTTGGCGGCAAGAACAAGGAGGCAGATTATTATCTCAATGGTGTCAGATTTGGAAAAAGGGAAGTGCAACGAGACCCGGGTGTCCTTGTACACCAGTCACTGAAAGTAAACATGCAGGTACAGCAGACATTGAAGAAAGCTCATGGCATGTTGGCCTTCATAACGAGAGGATTTGAATATAGGAGTAAAGAGGTCCTTCTGCAGTTGTACAGGGCTCTGGTGACTCCACATCTGGAGTATTTTGTGTGCAGTTTTGGTCTCCTAATTTGAGGAAGGACATCCTTGCTATTGAGGCAGTAGGTTCATGAGGTTAATCCCTGGAATGGCGGGACTGTCATATGAGAGAAGATTGGAAAGACTGGGCTTGTATTCAGTGGAATTTAGAAGGATGAGAGGGGATCATATAAAAACATAAAATTAGAAAAGGACTGGACAAGCGAGATGCAGGAAACATGTTCCCAATGTTGGGGGAGTCCAGAACCAATGGCTACAGTCTAAGAATAAAGGGGAGGCCATTTCAAACTGAGATGAGAAAAAAACTTTTTCACCCAGAGAGTTGTGAATGTGTGGAATTCTCTGCCACGGAAGTCAGTAGAGGCCAATTCACTGGATGAATTTAAAAGAGTTAGATAGAGCTCGAGGGGCTAGTGGAATCAAGGGATATGGGGAGAAGGCAGGCACGGGTTACTGATTGTGGATGATCAGCCATGATCACAATGAATGGTGGTGCTGGCTCCAAGGGCCAAATGGCCTCCTCCTGCACCTATTTTCTATGTTTCTATGTCATGTGTAATGGCCAAAGTATCAGTTTCTTGTACAATTCCACATGTACAGTTCTAAGGAATAGTTGCAGTATCTCTCAAATTAGCAAGAACACATTATTTTTTAGAAGGTAGGCTTTAATCTAAACATCAATAATCCGTATGCTTGTACTCTCAGGTTTCTGAAAACTATTCATGGTTTTTGGAGTCATTGCTCGTTTTCCCATGTTCCAGCTTTGCAGATCTAATTATTTTTGGGTGTAAAGAACAGTATTGCATATACATAATGCTTAAAATTGTATCGGATATAACATTAAAAAAACTTAATGGTTAATGAAAATTGGTTTCTCATCTAAATATATTTAGTTTGAATACTTGATCGCTGTAAAGCCAGGAAATCAGCAATCATATAATTGATATTTTTACATGGGGTGCAATGGTCAGGTGTATTCTGAAGATTTTACAGGTTAATTTATAATTTACAACTTTTGTGGGACAGGGAAAACATCTTAAAATAAATTAAGTGATATTTTTGATAATCCACTCATAGTTGCCATCTTATTATTCACGAGGGAAGAACAATCCTTATTGCTGTAATAGTGAACATAAACAACAATAGTAATTACTGGCAGTGAACCCTTTTCTCTCCAATCCTGCACATGCTTACTTTAACTCGGGTGTTTCTCCAAGATATAGCCGTCGCTCCGTATTGAAATATGTAAAAAATTTGTGATTCTATTTCATTTTGAAACAGCAAAAACAAGCATGTTGTAATAAAATCAGGCCTGAAATTGTGCTTGGTGTAAAGGCGCACCAAAACCAAACACAACTGACCAGGTTCAACCAAGGAAGAAGGGTCTCGACCCGAAACGTCGGAAGAAGGGTCTCGACCCGAAACGTCACCCATTCCTTCTCTCATGAGATGCTGCCTGACCTGCTGAGTTACTCCAGCATTTTGTGAATAAATCGATTTGTACCAGCATCTGCAGTTATTTTCTTATAGGTTCAACCAAATGTTCACTTTATCATCTGAAATATTGCATCTTTCATGTGTGAAAGGAATGAAATACAACACTGTTCAACAAACACTCCTGAACATCAGGATAGATCTCTTGAAATGATAAATCAATTTTGTGAAGTTAGGAAGTGTGTATATTTTCTTTCAGGTATTTTTTGGTAAATTAAGAGAACTTTTCAAGAATTCTTTTCTGAATGAAAGTAGCCTTGTATTAACCTTAAAAAAGATATGTGTGCTGAAATAAACTCAGCAGACAAGACAGCATGCGTGGAGAATATATGACGTTTCAGGTCGAGACCCTTCTAACCCAAAACATTACCTTTCCATGTTCTCCAGAGGTACTGCCTCACCCGCTGAGTTGCTCCAGCACTTTGTCTTATTTTGTAAACCAGCATCTGCAGTTCCTCGTATCTCCTTGTATTAACCTTGTCTGACTAGATCCACATTGTTAAATCCCAAAAAATATTCTGCATCTCTGTAAGTTGGTTTTAACTTGGAAATCACTTTGGAAAATATTTTGAAGCTGAAATTTTAATTGGAAAAATATTTTAATTTTTCTACTTAGGTCTTTGAAAAATTCACAAAGGAATCTACATCATTGCTGGATGAACTAGCTTTAATTAATAATGGATCTGAAAGAGGCAATCAACAGGAAAAAGAAAGGTAAAAATAAAATATGTCTCAGATGATTTTGCCATTTAATCAAAAAATATGTGAATTTTTATTGATACCATCTGGTTCTGCCCTATCCCCAAAAATGAAACCAATATGGCAGTAGTAACGTTTCATAAATCACTGTGTAATTTTAAGCATCTCTATCACTCCTGGAAGATAGACCTTTCACACCTTGCGCCTCTTAATCTCTGTCTCCCTCCCCCCTGACTCTGTGTGAAAAAGAGTCTCGACCCGAAACTTTACCCATCCCTACTATCCAGAGATTCTGCCTGTCCAGCTGAGTTACTCCAACTTTTTGTCTATCTATCGCTCTTTGGCTTTTTCTTTCCTGTAGAAAAGGGGGCCAATTTTTTTTCCTGGATTTCTAGTGAATCTTTCTTGGAAATGCTTTTCCACAGTCCCTCTATATCTATTTAATAGACCAGAACAGCACCAAGTACAGAGTTATCTCTTCAAGATTCAATACCAATTTTGTACGACTTCGTTTTTTCCAAATAATAATAATAATTTGCTTTAGGTGGTTTTATTGACTTGCATCACAATTTTTAGTGATTTATACATTTTGTCCAAAGACATCAAGCTTTTAAAATGTTATTGATTTGTAAAATTCTTATGTTGTAATTATTATTTCACTGGAGGATAAAAAGATCAAAGGAGGATAACAGAGTATAATGAAATTGTTTGGTACCTGAAATCAGAAAAAAAGAACAGCAACTTTTTCAAAATATAATACTCATTTGCTTATTGTTGACTTTCAAAGTCATATTTGGGTTTCTTTGACCGAGTTCTGAACCTGTTTTTCTCATCTCTTTCCCTTGCTTTCTTGAAATTTATGAGGAAAATGTTCTGAATGATTGACTTTTATATTTATAATAACGTGCTTATTTCTGACTTAATTGTTAAATAGTTAGGATAAGTAGATAAGGAAAATTGTGAATGCTGGAAGTATACAGCAGGTCTTTCAACAGATGAAAAGATTATTTTAGCATTTCGAATAGAGACTCTGCTTAATTGGGTTAATTGATTTTCAGTTGACAGATGCAGTGCATTTAAAACTTATTTTGAAAGATTTATATTAATTCTAATTGTTAACTTGAACCAACTAAAATTTACAGGGATTTATTAATCCTTTAAGCTGCTCTAGAAAGTTTTAAAATGTTAAGCTTCAGTGTGTGCAAACAGTATCAATGTAGTTACTGAATAAAAATAGTTGGTTAAAAAAAATTGGAGATCAAACATCTGTGCGGAGAGGAAAAAATTGAAATGGGAGTATTTGCTGTCAGCAGGGCCCAGACCTATGTAAAACGCAAGAACTTTTTTCTCGATCTGTTGGCTTGGACGTGCTACCAAAAACTGTTCCAATTCTAAATGATCCCGCCCTTACTGGGAGAAGAGCCTTGCATGACATTATTGTCTTAACATGGGTAGACCAGAACAATTTTGGAACAAGAATATAAAAATAAGGCAATTTGACACAACCTTGCAAGTTATTAGTGAGATAGCACTTGGAGTGCTGCATTCATGTTTGGTGTTCATATTTAAGGAATAATATACTTGCATTGGAGGCAGTATTGAACAAGATCACTTGTTTGTTTCCTGGGATCAAGGGGCTGACATGTGAGGAAAGATTGAGAAGGTTGTGCTTGGAGTTTAGAATAATTGGAGGTGATCTTATTAAGATTCTGTTGAGAATGTTTCTCCCAGCAGTTATTTAGGACATGAATGCATTGTTTATGAGGGAAGTGAGGAGGAATTACTTCTCTTAGATTCACAAATATTTGGAATTTTGAATTCCAGAAACCTGTAGAGGTTGTTGAGTACATTGTAAGTGCAGATTTCCAGAGATTTGATCTGCATTGGAGTCCAGGGGTATGTGAAAATTGTGGGAAAGTGACAACGAGGTCAAGATTGGATGAACTCTGACTTTATTGAATTTGCAAAGTAGGTTCAAGGGGCTCTTGTTCCTGTTTCGTATATTCTTAAATATTTTAAATTTAAAAACTTAACCTTTTTAATCAGTCAGAAAAATTTAAGTAAACATTTTAATTCAAAATGTCAGTTGCATTATATTTACCCTTATGAGTTGCAGCCATTCCTCTTCTGCAATGAAAGAACTTCATGTTCCGCCACCATTTCTACCTTGGCACAGGTTCATCAATATCCTTGCATGGTTTGAGGAATTGCAGCAGGTTTGGGTTGCTACAAGACTATATGGGAGTCCAACAAAAATGCAGTTTGACAAAACCCCAACCAGGGTGCCACCAATGAATTTGTGACTTCCTGTATGAATGCAAGAGTTTTAAACTTCCTGAAATTTGCAATTGTAAATGGCAGTAGTTTGCATGTAAATTATGAGCATCTCTGAACAATTTCCAGATTAGTGGCTTCTGTTAATAGTCCTTGATAGGCGGTTAGCCCGACTCATTAACTCTTTTCTGTCTGTTACATTCTGTCCAGTGACCAGCTGAATATTTTGAGCATTTTATGTTTATTTCAGAGAACAAGCATATTGAATAATTTGATTTCTCATGTTGTTCTTCTCAGACCCTCTTACAAAGAACTATTTTCAGGTCAAGTGTATTTTGAAATATAAAATGTACACTTTTAAATCTTAAATTATACATGGATTTAAATTTACTGAGATCAGACTAATTTCATATATAAGAAGTGATGCAGTATCTTTTGGTGTAATTGATGAGGATAAACTTCAGATACTTCTCAGGCCAAATCAAAGTCGTAACATTATCTTAAAAAATGTCTGAAAAATTAATCTCTCAGTTTTAGTGTTTTAGTTTTGCACTTTAGTTTTGCACTTTGTGTTTTAGTTTTAGTTTTGCACTTGTTTGATTTTGCTTTATTTCCTGAATGGCATCTAAAAAAATGTTCTCTTTTTTAAAATTTGCAGACCTGTTGAGTACAGTTTTCTTCCTTCTGTGGATCCAGAAACGGTTTTGCAAACAGGTAGCTTTTGGTAATAAATGTGTATTTTAAGATATTTTAAAGAATTTCATAAACTTATCAATTACTTTTAGTAGAACAATGTTTTCATTTACTTTGGATAGCTAGGTAATTAAAACGACTAATTTTAGTTTTGTCCTTCCATGTTTATTGGTGCTATATTTTAGATGAGGACCACCATATTCTTCCCTGCAACCTGATTTAAACTTTGTACAGACTTGATAGAAGTATATAAAATTATGAGAGACATAGGTAGGGTAGACAATCAGGACCTTTTTTCCAGGGGTGGAAATGTCCAGCACAAGAGGACTAAGGTGAGAGGGGGAAAGTTTAATGGTGATGTGCGGGGCCAGTTTTTACACAGAGTGGTGGGGGCCTGGAAAGCACTGACAGGGATGGTGGTTGAGGCAGATATGATAGTGGTGTTTAAGATGCTTTTGGATATGTCCAGCACACACATTGTGGGCCAAAGGGCCTATTCCTGTGCTGTACTGTTCTGTGTTCTATATTCTATTGTTCTTGTTCTATTTTATTGTCCTGATGCTTTCTCCAATGAAAGCATAAAGTTGCATGACAACAGGAAATTCTCACAATCTGGTTTAGGTTCAGTGGCTGAGTTCTGTCAGAAAGCATCAGCTATTAGCCTTACAAGAAATTGTGTGCCTTAGCAAATATTTCCTTAATCAAGTTATCCATTGAAAACCCTTTTACAAATTTAAACTTTCATTTTTCAGATGAATGATGTTTTGACCAATGTATATATTGTGAGAATTATGCATTAAGTATTTAAATATTTTCTAACATTACACTGAAGGTCATGAACTATTATCAGAGTTACAACAACGGCGCTTCAATGGATTGGAAGGAGGCATGTCATGGTCCCCAATGGATGATGAGTTGTTAGCTCAGCCCAAAGTAGTAAAACTACTAGATTCTCTACGGGAACAATACACTCGATATCAAGAAGTCTGTAGACAGCGTAATAAACGTACTCAACTTGAGGAGATACAACAAAAAGTCATGCAGGTAAATAATAATTATCAAGTGTTATAGATATTTCAGCAAACTGTAGTGGTTTGATCTGATTTGTGTTGACTATTTGGGATTGAATTCTACAGCCAAAGGAGATTTCTGGTTAACGCCAACCTCTATTTGTGATCCACCGATCAAATTGACTATCCTGTTTATCTTGCACCCTGTCAAACCTTTTATGTAATTAGCAAATTTTAACATTGTATTCCCTTGTGCCTTGTTCAAATCTCATATTTACTAAGAAGAGAAAGCCTCCAAGTTATGATCTCCCACCTTTCCATCCTTATTTCATTCTAACCTCCTCCTTCCTTAACAGTTTGCCATTTGATAGTTGAATTTCTGTTTGTACTGCAATTTTTCCTCTCTCAATCATCACATTTTTAGTGGCACTTCAGAAGTGCAAGCGTTTTTTTACAATTTACATTCATTGCGGACATCTTACAAAAGCTTTCTGGATTTTCACATGCATCATATCTATGGAAAGCACTTAAAGAAGAAGTTGACAGAGGTATTTACAGAGACATTTCCCATTCCTGCAACTGATGCCATTTTCATGATGAAGTCAAGGAAACAGAAGTGTTTGGAATTAAATAAAGCAGCTATTTTGGGAAAGAGAGGGTTTAAAGGAGTTCAGACTCGGGGAGAGATTAATCCATGGAGTAGTTTAAAGTAAGGAGATTCTTAAGTTTAAGACAGTGTGAGGGTGAATGTAGACCAGTAAGGACATAGTGATAGTTCAGCATTATTGGGCCCAGAATCAGGTGCCATTCCAGAGTTTTGGTAGAGCTCAGTTTAGAAAGCATGAAGGATTGGAGATAACAACAATGTTGCGATAGTTTAATGAGGAAGTGAAATGTTCATGCATTATTCTGTTATATTAAAACAACTGGCAGATAAATGTGTTCATTTTTATTTTATTGTCAGGAGTAGTTGACAATGCTTATTTAATATTTTGAGAACTGGCATTTTATTAATCATTGCTTTGATTTAAATTGAGAATGACTCAATGAAAGTGCTCAATTTCAACATGCTGTCATCTTTCGGAGCAGCTGATCTGCAGATCTAGATTCAGAACAATTGACAATGAATAAAAGATATCATATGAACCCATCAATGAACAAAACTTTTTAACTGTTAAATAAATCTTCCAAGAATCATCTATGATTTGGGAAAAATGCTTGATTACCTTAAAATCAGTTTTTCTGTTGCTATCCTATATATGTGATTGTATTATAACTGCAAAATTGGATTTTAGTGTGCTGTTAACATGAATTTTAGAAACAATTGCCATCTTTATCGGTTTGATCAAGTCCAAACAGTTGAAATGAAACAAAAAATTGTGAGATTTTAATATGATTTTTATATGCAACTGTATTAACTGCATCAAGATACTTTGGCATTTAAGAGAGTTAGATAGAGCTCTAGGGGCTAATGGGATCAAGGGATATGGGGAGAAGGCAGGCACGGGTTATTGATTGTGGACGATCAGCCATGATCACAATGAATGGCGGTGCTGGCTCAAAGGGCCGAATGGCCTCCTCCTGCACCTATTTTCTATGTTTCTATGGCATGGTGCTCACATTATAAGTGACTCATATTATTTAATCTCATTTACACTAAATATTGGGTTGCATTGCAGATGTAGAAGGTGCTGGCAGGTGTTCTGTGCACAGTCTGATCTCAAGATAATAAGGAACAGCACCATATGGTAGAGTGGGGGCTAAAGGATTTTTCAAAATCAGCGGATCCCTTGGTTTGAAAACATGAAAGAGCAGGGAAGATGTGATCTATCCACACAAGCCAAGGAAAAGCATCTGCACAATCTGTGAACACTGGCAGGAATCAGTTATTTTGCCAAATACTGTAAATTTTCATTTATCTGGTATTTGTGCATCTGGAATTCACATGCAACTGGCAAACCTTTCTAAGAATATTAAGCAATTTTATAGTTTCTTTATAAAAATGTAAATTTGAATTTGGCACTGAAATGCTTTTTGAATGTCCAGAATGCAGCCACTAAATTACACAGTGCTAGAGTAACTCGGCAGGTCAAGCAACATCTCTGGAGGACATGGTTGTTGACTTTTCAGTCGGGACCCTTCTTCAGACCGGCAGCATTGGATACCCAGTCTGAAGAAGGGTCTTGACCTGAAACGTTATCTCTCCATTCCCTCCAGGGATGTTGCCTGACTGCAGTTACTCCAGCACTTGTGTTTTTTTTGTGTAAAGCAGCATCTGTAGTTCATTGTTTCTCGTCTAATTTGCATCCCCTTTTGGAATTTAAAATGTTGTGATTTTAGTTTTAGCGGTACCTTAGCACAGGATAGGTTATGCATAAAAATTGATGCATAGCCTACATATTAAAAAAATAAAATAGTGAACAGTGAACTTAAATTATGGAAAGTGTGAAAGAACACATTTTAGTTCATTTCAGTTTATACATTAGGGCAGTACAGTTGTTGACTAAAAAGCAGCAACATCCTTTTTAAAGATTTGCCACCCCATGTGATGATCACTAAGTCATTCATTTGATATTTGCTGTATTTAAATGTATACTGTTTATCCTTAAGATATAGCATTTCAGTGTTAAACATTCACATTTTCTAAAAAAGGGGAGTTCACATGTAGTTCTGAAATTTACTTAAAACATTTTGCATACAATATTAGTCTGATGTACAGAAATCCTTTTGAGCAATGGATCCCCTTGGATGAGAATACACTGTATTTGGTGTGAAATACATTGCTTGCCAAAGATCAGTAACCTTGCGTGCAAAATGCCATGTCTTACCAATAGTGGCATTAGCCACAATCACCACACCCCTATCTCTGCCCGAAATTACATGGATTTATCCGTTCACCCCATACACACCTCTCATGCAGGGGTATATTTGCTTACATCAAATGTTACATGTTGATATCACAGTCAGCAACTGAATATTTTTTTACTTTGGCTATGAAAACACGAATGCATTCATTGATAAGGTGACTGACACAGTTTGCCTCATACTGTGAATGCATGCATCAGATACCATTTAAGAAACCAACACCAATTGTGTCAAAAGATGAAAGATTTGCAACTGATGCATGAACTGAAATTATATGTTCCTCATCGCACCTTCTGTGCCATACCTGTTTGTGCCACAGTTTATTTTTACTTCCATTTCACTGTTTTGCATCATGATACTCAAGGCTAATGCTGTCTTTATGAATATTTTCTCCTTTAGGTTGTGAACTGGTTGGAAGGACCTGGGTCAGAGCAACTCAGGACGCAGTGGGGAATTGGAGATTCTATCCGAGCTTCGCAAGCTTTGCAGCAGAAACACGAGGAAATAGAAAGTCAGCACAGTGTAAGAGATTGATTCTGCAGCTTTTACAAAATAACTAGTTAGTATAAATGGATATGGGAATGCACGAGTTATGCTTGACAGTTTTTTTTCTAATAGAATACATAACGGTAGCTATAACTTCTGTACACAAACAAAAATTAACTTTGGAAAGCTAATGAGATCTGAAAATAAATTGTTTTCACAAAAAAATATCATGCAAATACAATATGCATGAAGTGCTTCTTTCTACATTGCACAATATTTCCATCAAAATAGACGGAACAACATGCCAGAACCAAGTAACTAGTTTGGTATTCATGGTACCAGATGATTGCTATGGGAATGCTTATGTCTTAGCTTTGTGTTTGATAGTTGCTGAGATTCAAAATTAAATTTAAACTTAATATTGTAGTTTTGGAAACCATTTGTACTCAAAATATTTGTCGACGCTCTATAAGTGATAATAGATTGCTTGATACTGCTTTTATGCACTGTCAACCACTGTTTGAAAATGTCTTGTGAAGACAAATGGCCAGAGGGCAGTGTAGTACTACAGCAAATTTAATTTTCAGCCATTGGGGAAGTTGGAGGTTTAATACATTTTGCTTCCCATGTGAGCTTGCTTCACTTTAGAGTGGTATTGTTCCTCAAAAAAAAAAACTTGGAAACAGATTGATTGCACTTTCCATTGGAGAGAAAGGGAGGGAAAGAACGAAGAAGAGAGGGAGAGAAAAACAAAAACATAACAGAGGGGAGGGTTACCTAAAATTGGAAAACTCAATGTTCATACCTTTTTGGCTTGTAAATCACCCAGGCAGAATATTCCTCTGGTTTGCATTGACCCTTGTCCTGGCAATAGAGAAGTCTGAGGATGTTGGTGTCAGAATGGAAAGGTGAATTGAATTGACATGGAACTAAGAGCTTTGGGTGGCTGTTGTGAACAGTGCACGATACTCTGCAGATCAGCTGCCCAGTTTGTGCTTGGTCTCTCTCGCTGATGTAGAGGATGAGGTGAAAGGAGGTGCATGTTGCTTTGCCTCGCTTTGAAGGGCTGTTTAGGTCGCAGGATGGTGGTGGGGGAGGAGGAGTAAGAACAAGTGTCGCACCTCCTGTGGTTCTAGGGTAAAGTTCTAGGAGTCAGGGAAGAGTGGGTGGGAAGACATGAGTGAGTGGGTGGGTGATCTATGCGGCAAGTGGGCCCTGCAATGGATGTAAAAGGGTGGCAAAAGGAAAATGTGATTGTTAATGGAGTCTTGTTGCAGCTGGTGGCAATGACGAAGGATTATGGGTTGGATGATGAAGAATGAGGCAAGTGGGTAAAGGGTGTGGCTAACTTCAAGGTACATCTCCTCATACCTTCATACTATCTTGTCTTCCCTTGTCCACTTGCTTCCTAACATATGGGACATCTTGCATGCCTTCTGTTATTTTGCCAGCTTCCAATTCCTCGGCCCCACCACCTCAACTTCACTGGATGTCCAGTCTTTATACACCTACATTTCCCATCAGGAAGGTCTCAAAACCCTCTGCTTCTTTCGTAACAAAGATCCAATTAGTTCCCCTCTACCAACACACTCATCCTTCTGGCTAAACGTCCTTAATCTGAACTTTTTTCTTGACTCCATTCGCTTCCGACAAATCAAAGGTGTGACATGAGTAACCTCATGGGCCCTAACTACACCTGTGCCTTTTCATTGACTACATTCTCTGCTGTCCCAAACATTTTCTGCTACCAGGCTCCAGATCTGCTTCTGCATCAGTGACTGTTTTGCTGCTGCTCTCTGTCCATGCGGAATTCATTAATTTTATCACCTCCATGACTAACTTTCACCCTGGTCTCAAATTCACTTGGACTATTTCCAGTACCTCTTTCTTTTACGAGATCTTTCGGTCTCCATCTCTGGAGACAAGCTAACCACGGATATTTACTATAAATCTACTAACTCCCACAACTACTTTGACCATATTTCTTCCCAACCTATCCCGTGGCTAAACCTCGTCCCAACCTACCTCCACCGCATAATTTCTCAAGATGAGGCTTTCCATTCCTGGACATCTGAAATGTTCTATTTCAGGACACACTGCTTCCCTTCTTAGTTTAGGTTAAAGATACAGTGCGGAAACAGGTCCTTCGGCCCACCGAGTCCACATCGACCAGCGATCCTCGCACATCAACACAAGCCTACACACACTAAGGACAATGTACACTTGTACCAAGTAGACAAAACCAAGCCAATTAACCTACAAACCTGTCGTCTTTGGAGTGTGGGAGGAAACTGAAGATCTCGGAGAAAGCCCACGCGGTCATGGGGACATACAGACATGGGGTCAAACTCCATACAGACAGCCCCCTTAGTCTGAATCAAATCCGGGTCTCTGGCGCTGTAAGACAGCAACTCTACCGCTGTAAGACAGCAACTCTACCGCAGCACCACCATGCTGCCCTTCTGCTGCAGTTGATTGGGCCTTCTCTTTTCTTCTCTTTCTCATACTCCTGCCCTTGCTTCACCTCTCTCCAGGCAGCACACTCAGTTGCTCCAGGAGATTGTTTGCTACTCCTCCACACATAATTTTGTCTCTAACTGCTCGTGACTCAGCCGTATTTCATGCTTACAATAAGTTTATTGAAATTTAAGAGAAATCAGAACCTTCTGGCTGTTAAACTATTTATTTTGGTATGTTATCAGATTTAAGATTTCAGTGAAGCATTTGGAATACGCACAGCCCTCAGACAATTGCTGATTGCACAATTAAACAGCACTATTCAGTAACGTTCTAAGTGCTGTGGCAATCACAAATATCAATTTAGAAAATTTGATCTGGCTATTAATTTAAATGTTTTATTTCAGTAATAACTTGCATGGAACATCACAATTCCCCAGGACGTTTATGTGTCACACATAATCGTAAATGTTCTCATAATTTTGGAAAGTTTCCACATAGTTTGGCATATGCACAAGCAAGGATTGTTAGCATATAGGATTTTGGCAGTTTTTGACTTTTTTTGCATGTCATTTCTTCTGTGATTGGAGAACCAAATTCAAATAACACCAGATTAGCTGCAGGTTAATTTAATATTTATTTTATTGTCTTTGACTTTTTTGCATTGAGATGAAGTTCACCAACACTGTTTGTTGAATTGGGTATAAGGTTATTTATATGGTCATGTTAGCTTGGATAATTTTTTGCAAGGATTGTACTGGGCGGCATGATGGCATAACGGTAGAGCTAGTGCCTTGCAGCGCCAGTGATCCAGGTTAATTCTTGACTACGAGTGCTGTCTGTACGGTTTATACGTTCTCCCCGTGATCTGCGTGGGTTTTCTCCACGAAATTCGGTTTCCTCCCACATTCCCAAGATGTACCCTTTGTAGGTTAATTGGCTTGGTATAAATGTAAAAATTGTCCCTAGTTTGTGTAGGGTAGTGTTAATGTGCAGGTTGACGTGAGGCCGAAGGGCCCGTTTCTGCACTATCTCTCAACTAAACTATGTATTGGATCGTAGTATCACTAACCTGTGAGGTTAGACTGACAGCCTGGCCCAGCTCGTTTTCTGGATTAGGATCTTCCACTTGACAAATATCAGCTTGGACAACCTTTCATGAGTCCCAGCCTCCCTCTTTTGGGCAGCTGTTTGCCCACAAATTCCTGACGCTGTGTTTATAATGTGCATTATTTAAACTACTCTTGAGAACTGTTACGTGTATTTGCCTAATTTCAAATCTTCCTTTTCAGTGTAATTTTAACATATTTAGATTTTGAAAGATTTTTTTGAACAAAGTGAACAAATCTTGTGATCTAATAAAATAATGAGATTTGATGTTGAGAATTGCTCAAATATTTTGCTTCTCCAAATGAACCTTGATTTTAGAATTGTTTAATATTGACCAAAAAATGTACTAAGGATATTATGCCAACAGCATTAAAAATTAATTGTTTGACAATCAAACAACTTATAGTGAGACTGGAAAAAAAGGAGTTCCTAAGTTTGATTGCTATTCAATTTCTCTCACGATATTAAAATATATAACTAAACATATTTGCCATTATTTGGGTAATTGGTCAAAATTATAAGGAAGATTTCTGTCATTATAAATAGTGAAATTCAGTTTTGGTCTTTGCACAATGGCAGTGTGGATTATTGCGCCACAATATAAAATGTAATCCCATTGCTTATTTCTACAACTGCGAGGCAGTTTGCTAAAGCTCTATTTAACCAGGAACTGATTGAATTAATTGTGGGCATGAATTCCAATATTCTGTGAATTGATAAAGAATTAAGTCGTCAAACGTTTTCATTATGCATACTGCATTTGAGGTAATGAGTTAACTTGGTTTATCAAATCTTCATAAATTAAATCTATGGAAGAGTATCCAATAAATTACAGAATCATAAGAACAGAAGGAGGCCATGTTCATATGCAATATCTGTCACCACTGTCTTTTTGGGTGTAGAGACACAAAATTCCATGTACTCAGTAAGTCGGCAGTGATTTTGGGGAGAGAAACTTCACAATGATTTGTTTCGAAGATAAAAAAATGTTGAAGGATGATTTAAGTTGCAAAGAAAGGAATGTTTGCCAAATGGTTGTGAATTAGATCTCTTGGTAAACCTTTGTGGCTAAGTACCCATGTTTCCTTTTATTTCCTTTGTCAGTTATTTTAAACATGTGATTTTAGTACCAATATACCACTTGCCAAAATAACTAAATATGTTCCTATTTGCTTGGTAAAACCAATCATGAGTCAGACTGTCCCCATGATTACATTTTATCTCTGTTTGCTTTGTTGTCACCTTCTCTCTAACAATGATCTATTCTACAATTTCCTTGATCAACATCTCTTTTGATCTCTTACACTTATCTCTGACTTCCACTCTCCTGACACTTAGCCTGAAGAAGGATCTTGACCCGAAACGTCAACCATTCCTTTTATTCAGAGATGCTGCCTGTCCCGCTGAGTTACTCCAGCATTTTGTGTCTATATTCTAGATGTTTGCTGGTTAGTTCCACCCAGACAACATAGGATGAGGTTACATGTGTCTCTATTGCATTGACCAGCTGCATTCAAGCAGGACTTTTGGCACATATTTCCATTGAGTATTGATTGTTTTGTTGATTATCACCTTTAAAATATGATGCAAGCTTCATCCAGTATAGTGTATCTTTTTTAAGATATTGATGAGAATGATTACAAAGACAAAGGTTTGCAAGTAACCATCTAGATTGGAGAAATGAGTAATTTTCTAAGACCTCTTTTTAAATTAAAAAAAAGGTAGGTTGTGTTTGATTTTTGAGAGTAGGATCTCAATGTTGCTTACCACAATTTCTTTCTCAATTTATTTACAGGAATGGTTTGCAGTATATGTAGAACTTAATCAGCAGATTGCAGCTTTGTTGAATGCAGGGGATGAAGAAGATTTACTTGAATTAAAGGCATTGCAACAACAGCTAAGTGATGTGTGCTATCGCCAGGCCAGCCAACTGGAGTTTAGGCAGAATGTACTACAGACAGCACTTGAATTCCACGGTATTGCTCAGGATGTAAGCTGCTGGTTAATGAAAAACTCTTTGCATGTGGTGGGAAAGATATCAATTCAGTAACTGCTATTGTGTGTTATCAATATGGCACTCAAGCCCTAAAATTCATTTCGCTAATGTTCAGTTTGACTGGTTGGAAATGAATTCCTTAGGATTTATCTGTCACATTTCTTACTAAACAATTGACAGATGTAGTCAGAATAATATGTATTGAGTTACCTGAAATATCTTCCTCCTGTGAAGACAATGCATGGATTTTAGTGGGGGGGGTTACAATTGATTTTATGTAAAAGTTCTTTTAAAATGTTTATATTTATTGTTTCAAATTAATGAATATTTTGAAAAAACACTTCTTCAAACTTGAAAATTAAGTCATGTAACTGGATCTTTCACAGTTGTCCCAGCAGCTAGATGGGTTACTGGGGATGCTTTGTGCCGATGTGGCACCAGCTGATGGAACTGCCATTCAGCAAACCTTGAAACTCTTGGAAGAAAAATTAAAGAGCGTTGGTAAGTGAGAAAGTTGTATAACAATAGATATACAGTCAATAGATCTGAATTTATTGAGTTCATTGGTGTATGACTTAATTGTGCCATTTTACTCAATCACTTCTAGTTAAATAATATTGCTTCACATATCAGATTAATTTATCCTCTTGATATTGACTTGAACTATTTTTTTTTATTAATTAAAAAATAAATGTTTAATGACTCTTCTGATGGAGACTGTATGGTCATGGTGTAACTTGGGGGAACCTTGCTTACCACTCATGATGTGCTCACAAAAATGAGAGCACTTATAGAATCAGCCCCAATGGTGGTCATTATAGTCTTACATGAAGGAAGATGCTATACTTACAACACTGCAGTGCCAAGAAATTGTTGTCATATACTCTTCATCCTCCTGCTATGTTCAACTGTACTGGAAATCAAGTACGAACCCTGTAGTGAATCAACCCACAGTGCAGAAAAGCTGCCTATAAAAATCAGTGTTGGACAGGGTGGGGGTGCACCAGGCTGACATGACTCGTGTTGGCGGCAAGCAGCACCAGCATACTATGGTCTTTGTCATCACCTGTTGGAGGAACCTGCTGTCTCTCCCTCTCTTGGGCTACATGGTTCTTACCAGCCCGGAGATTGCTCAATGGTAACAAGCTCAATGGTGGCAGCTATACATTGAGTTTAATACCACCAAGCTTCCATCTTATACATCTAGAGATGAAGAGGGAGATCATAGGATCCTGGTGGGTAGACACAAAATGCTGGAGTAACTCAGTGGGACAGGCAGCATCTCTGGAGAGAAATGGGTGACTTCAGTCTGAAGTAGGGTCTCGACCCAAAACTTCACCCATTCCTTCTCTCCAGAGATTCTGCCTGTCCCGCTGAGTTACTCCAGCATTTTGTGTCTACCTTAGATTTAAACCAGCATCTACAGTTCTTTCCCACACATAGAATCCTGATGGTCTATCAGCTTTTCCAGCAATTGCTGCTGGACATCAGCAATGGCCCACACTCGCTAAGCCAGTCAGGATGCAGTCCCGGGCCCCACTCCAGTCAAGATATTGGTTAAAGTCATGTGGTAGCTGTTGAAAGACTGACAATCTGATTAAGAAATGAAAACACGATTTGCGATAAGAAGCAATTGAAAAATATAAAACTGTAGATGCTGGAAATCTTGTCGGCAAAATATGTCAGAAATACTCAGTTCGAGAAATATTCTGTTTTTAGATTAATTATCCTTTGTCAGTTGAGGCCAGAATCGGAAGGCAACAGCAGTCAATAGTTTTGGAAAGGGAAGAAAAGTTGTCGGTTGAATGATTGCTTGCAAGACCTAGAGTGTAATTTTTGAGTGGGAAATAAAAAGGCTTTTGATAAGTTGTAGTTATGGAGATCGAACAATTTACATTATCAACTAATGTGTGTAAGGTGAAAAGATCATGACAGCAGAAAATAGTTAAATTATGCATCAAAAAATCAAGTTTTTATTGAAGGAGAGCATGCCTAGAGATTCCTTCCAACTGAAAGCTTGATCATACAGTAATTGTAAGAAATTTAATCATACATATTTTGTTTTTTAGATACAGCTTTGCAGAATTTACAGGAAAAAGGTCAGGGTCTTTTAGACCAAATGACATCGCAAGCTCCATGGACATTTGGGAAAGATGTTTCCATTGAAAATAAAGACAATATTGAACATATTCAAGGCCTAATGGAAGACATGCAGCTTCGAAAGCAAAGGTATAATTTAACACAAATTAACACAAATCGACAGTGTTGAATGTTTATGTTAACTTTTATGTAGTTGTGTGTCTTGTTGCTTTTTTGGTATGACTGTATGGCAAATCAAATTCCTTGTATGTTTTTACTTACTTGACTAATAAATTAATGACAATAAATTAATTACAAAACAGTTTTGCAATGGCCTTTAGCTTGGGACAACTTCTGGTATCCAATGCAGGTTGCTACAATTCCCCAGTATTTCTGATGACATTAACTCTGTTTTTCCTTCCACAGTTGCTGTCCATTTTACTGTTTCAATTGATTCTGTTTTTTTATTGCATGTTCTGTAAAATATTTATTTTGAGTTAGTACTGATTATTAATATTGGAATAACATTGAATGCAAGATGTTACAAATAAATGAAGCAAATGCTGTAATGTAGTATTTCCAGTTAACATTACAAAAATTGAAGTCAGTCATAGCATTTGTTGAACCACCATAATGGGGTCTCCCTATTTTGTGGTTCAAGTACATAATCATTGGTTTTATTCCCTTTTCAGTTAAATTCCATGTAAATTAAATTTAAGTGTATTAGTTGGTCCAAATAAGAGAGAATAATTGTAAGATCAGCAGCTTTTTAATTTGTTTGCTTATAAACTTTGTAGATGTGAAGATATGGTAGATGTTCGGAGGCTAAAAATGCTTCAGATGGTACAGCTTTTCAAGTGTGAAGAGGATGCTGCACAGGTAAAGCATTGGATTTAGTTTTATGGGTGGGTATGTACATTTACTGGGTATTAAAGTTGATTTTGGAAAGCAGGGTTTTACAGATGAGTTTTAAATTATGTTTCCTTTACCTCCTCCTTTTTGAAAAGGCGGTTGAATGGTTAAATGAGCTATTGGATGCCCTTCTGAAAACGCATATTAGACTCGGAGATGATGCTCAGGAAGCCAAAGTTCTCCTGGAAAAACATCGCAAATTTGTTGATGTTGCCCAGGTATGTTTGGTACACCTAATGCTTTAGCTACTTTATATTCAAATAGGAAACAAATAAGATTGCCTGAATCCTGCAGCTAAGATGACTGACTGATCAATAATGGGTGCTATCAACAAAAATAACTTGAATTTATGCAGTGCCCTTATCATAGAAAAACCTCCCAAGTCACTTCAGAGGTTTAAGGAAAAATGGACACCGTTAAAGGAGGAGGTATTAGATGGGTTGACCAAGAGATTTGTTCAAGAGGTGGGGATTGAGAATTTTTCTTCCTCCATTTTTCTCACTCTGCTTTATAATGTTGTCCAATATCTTTTGTGCCTGGACTTATCATTCTGGGCTCCCATTACCGGACTCCCATTACCAAACTTCACTATTTCTCTAATTCCCCTTTTTTTAAGATCCTCGGAAAGAAATTTCTTTTAGCAAGCTTTTGATCACACATTGTTTCCCCATTTGTCCATTGTGTCTTTCAAGTAACTTGGGATATTTTTTCTACATTAGATGCATTATATAGGTCCCACAGGAGGTTATTCATTACAAGCGCAATTTAGAATTTTTACTTTGTTTGTCCATTCAACTCTTGCTAAAAGAGTGAAATATTATTCTGTTAAATATTTTATTATATCCCTTAAGTTTGTTTATAATTTCAAGAATATTATTGAGTTATCCTGCTACTTTGTCACATGATTGCTGAAAAAATTACCGTCCACTTTGAAAAGAATGTTTAATAACTTACTGACTTTTACAAGAGCCTTTGATTTGTTTCTATATTGTGATACACATACACATGTATCATGTACAGTGAAAAATCATTGGTTGTGATTTTGGGCCATGATTAAAGGCAATGTGATGTGCTGGGGGATTTTATTTAAAGTATTGGTCCATGCTGTAAAACTTGCTCTTAATGCATTGTCTTCCTGTACACTATTTAAAACTCTTGATGAACAATATTTCTCCAAATATTCTTTCTTTGCTCTCTTTGTCCCACCCCCCTGATATCAGTCTGAAGAAGGGCCTCGACCTGAAACGTCACCCATTCCCTCTCTCCTGGATGCTGCCTGACCTGCTGAGTTATTCCAGCATTTTGTGATACCAATATTTCTCCAAACATCTACCTGAAATCTCTTAAATTTTGTAAGCTTGCTTTGGTTGCAGGAAATGTTTGTAAACTACCCAAAATTGTAGTGAAATTGTAAGTGAACATTTTTAAAAATCAATGAAAAATCAGTCTAGAGAATGAAAGAAATTAGTGAAAATATCAAATTGAAAACCATGAACCAAAGATGAAAGCATTTTTATACAACTGAACAATGCAAAGAGGTAAAGAAAAGAACATCAACAAAACAAAAAGTGAAAATGCAGGAAATAGCCAGAACTAGCACATTTCTGCTGCAGTCCCTTGACAATATATGGTGAAATCAAGGAATTGAGTTTCATCAGTTCTATCACGCAGAGACCATTAATATTTTAATGAAGGGTTCTGACCTGAAAACCGATTCCTTTTTTACAGAGGTGCTGTTTGATCCGCTGAGATATTCCAGCATTTTGTGTCTCTCTAAACCAACATCTGCAGTTGCTTTCTACACATTAATATTTTAAATGATATGCAAATATTCTTTTTTTAATGGAAACAAATTTGCTGGATGATGTGTGGAAATCATGCCTTTATGCTTTGAAAAGAACAAAACGTGGATATATATATTGCTAGGTAGTGTGATAGGCGAAGAAAAGGAATGATAACAGAATATATTGATGCTCTTAACAATTTAGCATATTTGAATTATGTAAGTTGGTGACTTCTAAATGATGATTCTTAAAATAAAATCATATTTCAAGAATGATCACTTTAAAAATTATCTGATCCAGTTTTGAATTTTATTATTATAAAAACTCAATAATATCAATTGTACCGTAAATAATGTCTTGTTTTCTGTCTCCTTCAATGATGCACTATGTGTAGAGCACATATGATTATGGAAGACAGTTGCTGCAGGCCACGGTGGTGCTGTGCCAATCTCTACGATGCACCACAAGGTCATCAGGAGAGACATTACCAAGACTGAACAGAGTCTGGAAACAGTTTACAGTGACATCAGAGGAACGAATTCACAGACTGAATTTGGGCTACACGTTCAACTTTGCTGCTGAAAAGGCTAGTGTCTTATTTAGTTTCTATCTTTGCTGTTTGAACATAAAATTGCGATTCTGATTTTTTTTTCTCAACCCAGTTTAATAATGACTGTTGTAAAACACTTAGGGACTTTCATAAACATGGTCAATGATTATTATTATTACCACTGTCCAACTCTTCCATAGCGACCAAGATGTCTATCTGAGCTAATTTAATTTGCCTGCATTTAGAAACATAGAAAATAGGTGCATGAGTAGGCCATTTGGCCCTTCGAGCCTGCACCGCCATTCAATATGATCATGGCTGATCATCCAGCTCAGTAACCTGTACCTGCCTTCTCTCCATACCCCCTGATCCCTTTAGCCACGAGGGCCACATCTAACTCCCTCTTAAATATAGCCAATGAACTGGCCTCAACTACCTTCTGTGGCAGAGAATTCCACAGACTCACCACTCTCTGTGAAGAAATGTTTTCTCATCTCGGTCCTAAAAGACTTCCCCCTTATCCTTAAGCTGTGACCCCTGGTTCTGGACTCCCCAACATCGGGAACAATCTTCCCGCATCTAGCCTCTCCAACCCCTTAAGAATTCTATGTTTCTATAAGATCCCCCCTCAGTCTTCTAAAATCCAGTGAGTACAAGCTTAATTTGGCCCATATCACTCTAAATCCTATCCATGTACCTGTCAAAATGTATTTTAAAAGTTGTAATTGTACCTACCTGTACAGCTTCATCCGGCAATTTGTTGCATTTGCCCATCGCCCTCTGTGCAAAAAAAGTTGCTCCTCAGGTCCCTTTTAAATTTTCACTCACCTTAAATCTGGACTCTCCTACTCAGAGAAAAAATCTCAGATCACCACCTTATCTATCCTCATGATTTTATATTTGTCTGTAAGGTCACTCCTTAACCTCTTACGTTCCAGGGAAAAGAATCACAGCAGATCCAGCATAACTCAAGCCTTCCAGTCACATCCTTGTGGATATTTCCAGCTTAATGATATCCTTCCTGTAGCTGGGTGACCAGAACTGGGCACAATACTCCTTGCGGTCACATCAAATCATGTTTGGTTGTAGCATGATGCCCCAGCTCCTTTTTCCAATGCCTTAACCAACGAGATTATCTATCTTGCATGATTCAACCCCAGGTAACAAATGGCAAGCATTCCAAATGCTTTCGCCACCCTATCTTCTTGAGCTGCCACTTTCAGGCTGCCACGTAGCTGTCCCCGAGATCTCTCTGTTCTATAACATTCTCTCAGGCCCAACCATTTAGTGTGTAAATCCCGCCCGTTTAATTTACCAAAATGCAATGGCTTGCACTTGTCCGAATTAAATTCCATCTGCCATTTCAACGTCCAGTTCCCGTTTGTGCAGATCAGACTGAAGAAGGAACCTGACCTGTATCGTGTATCCATTCCATCCACAGATGCCCCCTGACCCCTAGTCGGAACACTTTGCGTTCCTCCACCATCTCCAGTTCTGTGTGTCTCCCTTTGTGTGTGTCTCCCTTTGTGTGTGTTTCCCTTTGTGTGTGTTTCCCTTTGTGTGTGTTTCCCTTTGTGTGTGTTTCCCTTTGTGTGTTTCCCTGTGTGTGTGTGTTTCCCCGGGTGTGTGTGTACATGTGATGAGGTGTAAATCAAGAATAGAAAGCCTGTGTGATTAGTTTTTCCTTGTTCTGACATGAGCAATTGGGATCAATTTGTGATTCCAGACCACAGTGATGTTAAGACTTAAATCAGTTTAACAACTGCCATCGTAAGCTTCCTGCTTTATATGTAAAAAAATAACTGCAGATACTGGTACAAATCGAAGGTATTCACAAAATGTTGGAGTAACTCAGCAGGTCAGGCAGCATCTCAGGAGATCTCATTCTCCTGAGATGCTGCCTGACCTGCTGAGTTACTCCTGCTTTATATGAATCAGTTATCATGCATAATGACTGCCTATTCAAATTTATATAGTGTGGAAGCGAGTTACGTGAATTATTAGTCACTGAAAGTACTTATTTCTGAGTGCTAACTGATGGTCAGCGTGGACTGAGTGGAACAAAGGGCCTGCCTCCGTACAATGTCTTGCAATTCATTCTGTCTATTCAGTACTTGCAAACAGAGTCAACACACTTGAGAGTTTGGAAAGACGAGAAATCTGGACTTTCAAAAAGCCTTTGACAAGGTCCCACACAAAAGATTAGTGAGCAAAATTAGAGCACATGGTATTGGGGGTACGGTATTGACATGGATAGAGAACTGGTTGGCAGACAAGGAAGCAAAGAGTAGGAATTAACGGTTCCTTTTCAGAATGGCAGGCAGTGACTAGTGGGGTGCAGCAAGGCTTTGTGCTGGGACCCCAGTTATTTACAATATATATTTTCGATTTGGAGGAGGGAATTAATGGTGACATCTCCAAAGCTGGGTGGCAGTGTGAGCTGTGATGAGGATTTTATGAGGCTGCAGGGTGACTTGGATAGGTTGGGTGAGTGGGCAGATGCATAGCAGATGCAGTATCATGTGGACAAATTTGAGGTTATCCGCTTTGGTGGCAAGAACAGGAAGGCAGAGTATTATTTGAATGGTGTCAGATTAGGAAAAGTGGACATCATTGTACATCATTCACTGAAAGTAAGCATGCAGGTACAGCAGGCAGTGAAGAAAGCTAATAGCATGTTGGCGTTCATTGAGAGAGGATTTGAGTTTTGGAGCAAGGAGGTCTTACTGCAGTTGTACAGGGCCCTGGTGAGACTGCACCTGGGTGTGCAATTTTGGTCTTCCAATTTGAGGAAAGACATTATTGCTTTTGAGGAAGTGCAGCGAAGGTTCTCCAGGTTAATTCCTTGGATGGCGGGACTGACATCTTATGATGAAAGAAAGGGTCGACAGGACTTGTATTCACTGGAATTTAGAAGGATGAGAGGGGGTCTTATGGAAACATATAAAATTCTCAAAGGATAGGACAGACTAGATGCAGGAATTTTTTTCCTGATGTTAGGGGAGTCCAGAACCAGGGGTCATGGTATAAGAATAAAGGATAGGCCATTTAGGACTGAGATGAGGAAAAACGTTTTCACAGAGTTGTGAATCTGTGGAATTCTATGCCACAGAAGGCAGAGGAGGCCAATTCACTGGATGTTTACAAGAGAAAGTTAGATTTAGCTCTTTGGGCTAAAGGAATCGAGGGATATGGGGAAAAGCAGAAACGGGGTACTGATTTTAGATGATCAGCCATGATCATATTGAAGCGGTGCTGGCTCAATCAGCCGAATGGCCTCCTGCACCTATATTTTCTATGTTTCTAAATAAATTTCTTGCATGTCTTAAAATACCCACTCCAAGCTAGCTTCCACTTACCAGAGCAAGAACATTTTTCTTTGGATAGCTTAGCTGACACATTGCAAAAATAGAGCCAATGTAAATAAAATGATAATTTAACATTTGAATTTTTTATACTACTTTCATCTTCATTTGTTAAATTTGTGTATTTGGTTTTGATTCATTTCCACACAGTATCATAACTGTGTCTGCATACATTGCTGTGACGCATGTTTAATTTAAAATGTTTTAGCTTGTCCATTAGCAAATAACTAATTGATTCTTAGTGATGCACTATTGCAATGGTTTATAAATCAGGTTGGGCATGTTATTCTGGGTTCACCCGTGCGTTATGTTCACCTCCAGTGGACTCCCAGCCATTGTAATTTTGCAGTGAAGCCATTTCTGAGTTTCTTGAAGTCACATAGCTGCAACCACTCAATTACGCAGAGTGGTCTTTGACAGGTAGTTCTTCAGCAGCACAAACTGATAGGCCGCCCTGTCAGAAGGCCTTTAGTTTCTAAATATCTGTGCACATCTATGAACATGTACCTTCACTTGTCTTTTAATTGAAGGTCTGTGACCTCTTTCACATATCATGTGTTCACCATTCGTAAATCAAGCATTGCTTGCATGAAGCAGGGAATAAGATGAATGGAATCTAGTATGAACTGTCACATACTAGCCTGTACTTCTCTATGAAACTGCCAACCAGCCATCAGCGCAATGTAGCCCAGTATGTGTTTGCAGTCAAATGCACTTGAAAAGGCCATATTTTAAGAAACAAAAATATATATTCTGAAATTTTGATTTATTCCAACTAACAATATATTTCTTAATTATAAATGACTGCAGATTTACTCAGAGTATAGTGATACAGCTGCTTTACTTTGTAATTAACAACCATTTTTTTTTCCAGATACTGAAAGATAACTCCCAATTAGAGGAACAAACTGAAGCCTGGAAGGAACTTCTAGAAAAAATTGATGAAGTTGAAGCTACTGGAAAAACCTTATTAGACAGACTAACAGTGCCTGTGATTTACCCAGATGGGTAAGATATTGCATTGTGCTATATATATGCCAGCGGTATCATTCACTTAAGGTGACATTTATCAGTTATTAAACACGAAAGCATGGATGGGATAGGATGTTTTTTAGCTTTGCAGATTTTTTTATGTAAAATATTTTTTCATATGAAATTTAGAATGTTGAAAATGTGCCACGGTTCTTTATAATAAAGGAGAGGAAAATTGTTTAAAGGAATAAATAGATGGATGATAGGTTAGAATAGGTGAGCAGGAAAGCTGGAAGTTGGTTAAAAATGGAAAAAACAAGGGTTTAGAGGACGTTCCATAGAGTGGGACCAAGACATAAAAAATCAACCAATGTTGCTGGTGGATGAAATAGAAAAATTGCCACATTTTGCTAGAGAATTGAAAAATACTTTGCAAATATAATGTTGGCAAACACATGAAGAGATTTAAAGAAGTTATTACATTAATTTTCAGTTAGGCAATAAATGTAGTTCATGATGTGCAGTTTTGGACTGTATTTGGAGAGAAATTCAATTTCAAGAAGATCAGATCAATGACAAAAATAACTTTGAAGTGACAAAAGCTTGAAGAACATTTTTGAGTTTGAGATATCTGATTTGCAAAGTATGTACAGTGAAGAATTTATTGGCACAGTGGAGTAACAAATAGTCATTTGCCTTTGGCTACCTGAGTTTGAATCGATGCAAGATGGATAATTTCAAATTCTTCAGGCATCCCAGTTTCATTCATTTTCTTTTATTTCAGTGATTCTAATTTTCAGAATTTAAACATAATATTTTAATTTTCCAGAACTGAACAATACTTTGGAAGTCCAAGTGACATGGCCTCTACAGCGGAACATATTCGTGAAAAGATGCGAACAGTCAGCCAGAAGAAGCCACAATCTCTAGAACCAGTCTCTCATGATAGTTAATGGATCAGTCTTTATGTTTATTCGAAGTATGGAGTCTGCAACACTCGGATACTAAAATTTTTTTTTTTGTATAATGACACCTTCTTGTATAGGAGAGTGGATCCACAGTCCAGGTATTCATAATAAGTAAAGGATTGATAATGGACCGTAAGCAATTTTTGAAAATTAAAGTGCACTGTTGTGCATTGGAAAATAAGGCTGATGTGCATGACATGGCTCGAATTATGATATAAATGTATCTGCCATTTAGGGAAACACTGACGGTTCATGTATTCACAACTTGCATTTGAATACAGGCCATTGTCAGCTCTGACTATAGAAGCCGTATTGACGTTTGCTCCAAAACATAAGAGTAAAATATGAGGCATTGTACTGAACTGAATTCCTACCCTCAGAGCTTTACAGTTTTGTCAACCATTATTTTGGTGGTTGGCACAAAAGCCAATGGTGCTACAAAATCTATTAAGAGTGTCCATGCACTAAGAAGTTCCCTTTTACTGTTCTTAGACAGGTGCTGTGGAACTTTTAGGCTTTTAATATACCTGTTAGTAGATGTTGATAAAATGTTTCCCTTGTAATTATGTCTTAATTTTTTACTTTTTTTTCCCCAAAGTTGCTGCTTTAGTTTGTGCCAATAAGAAATGTACACTTAATGCCTTTGATGTATTTCTTTTTTTTCAAAACAATTTGTTTTACATATTATACTAATTACATATTGAAAGATAATTATGGATAAGGAGCTTTAAAAAAATATAAATAACTGTATTTGTTTTGAAAACCAATTTTAAGCAGAAATTTTGCATTGGGAAGTCAAGATTCTTGCAAAATAAAAACCATCATGGACACTGTGCATACCGATATTCTTCTCCTTTATACCATCATGAAATGGGATTATGTTAATTGGAAAACCAGTGGAAAGAACATGGTTTTCAATGTTCTCAGTTGAATTGTAAATTGAGAAATAATAGGTGATGTTAAATATGGATTTAGCTGAATATGTGGAAGGACAGCCTCTGGAGATTGAACTGGGAGAGGAAGATTTACAGTGAGGCCTGATTTCAGAAGAACAGGATTGCTAAGAGGAAACCTCAGGCTGCCAACTTTTCATTTGTGGTCAGAGATCCTTCCATAAATAGAAATGGATGTTTAGAGTACCCAGCAGGTGAGTTGAAACCATTAACGGCCAAAGAGGTTTCTGTTTTGCTCCGTACGACTGTGCTTCCAACAGAAGGAAGGGAAAAAGTTAGTCCTCTGTTCAATAATATGTTATTATAATAAAAAGCATGTCAGTAATTAATGAAATAGATACATATACAGTGATGAATTTGTGTCTACTGTAGATACCATCCTAGGTTCTGCGACATCAGTGAAGCCTGTGATTATTATCGATATCTTTCTTTTGTGGAAGTTGGTTATTTGTACAATAACGTAATCCAGAAGTTTAGCAATGCACCTCCGTGTGATCTGGTTCATGACCACTTTCTGGGTATTTCTACTGAATTTCCAAAGTCAGAACAAGTTACCACTTGGTAAGATGAGATTTTATTCAAGTTCTTGAACAATTTTGTATTAAACTGACTGTATGGAATAACAGCTTTGTTCACATTTACTTGGATAAATCAGTAAAGATGATCTTTGTGTGGTTATATAAACAAATCAACAGGGCTTTTTTTGTGCCTTGATAACACAAATGTGACAATGTTACACGGCATGAGGCTCTAATGAAAACAAATAGAGCCAATAATTATGTACTTAAGATTACAATGATGTCACAGAGGAGGAAAACATCAAATCTGGCAAGATCAAGAAAACTTCAGTGTCCAGGCAGCATGGTAAAAGGAAAACAAAATCATATGCCAGGACAGCTAAATATCTCTGCAGTACATATCTATAGAGGATACCCAGGCTAACTAACCACTACTCCCATTTTCTTTCAGACAGCACGTCTTGGTAATATTGGATGTCTGTACCAGCACTTCCTGGAATTGCCACAGTTTTGTTATATAAGCACCTAAGTAAGATACAAAATCCAAACCTAATGTTATGTTAACTTATTCCAGAGTACTTTCTGCAAAGTGATTACTTTAAATCCATATTCACAGAAGAGAAATGTGTTGATTTTTTGCATTAAACATTAAAGTGGTGGTCTTGCTTCCAAAATTCAATGGTGCTTACTTGAATGGAACAAAACATTTGTTCACCTATCGCTTCATCACTTCAACAAAACCGAGTGCAATATGCTTCAAGTATTCATTATGGGGATTGTTTCTGGCTGTGTGTGTTTGCAAGTGCAGGGGTAGGGTCTTGGTTTACAACCAGGTAACAAGGAAGATGTATTGTGATTTTCTCTTTGGACCTGAAGCATTTAGCAACCATGTTTGCAAGGGAAAAAGTGTATATGATAGATAACAATTTGGTCATTTTTGTTGCAGGTTTCTATAGACTGACTCTAAATCATTTAGTCCAAAGGAAAATTCAATAGATAACTCAGAGCAGATTAAAACAAAAGTAAAAAAATAGAAGACGGTGGCGCAGTGGTAGAGTTGCTGCCTTACAGCACTTGCAGCGCCGGAGACCTGGGTTCCATCCTGATTATGGGTGCTGTCTGTATGGAGTTTGTACTTTCTCCCCATGACCGCGTGGGTTTTCTCCGAGATCTTTGGTTTCCTCCCACATTCCAAAGATGTACAGGTATGTAGGTTAATTGGTTTGGTGTATGTGTAACAAATTGTCCCAAGTTTGTGTAGGATAGTGTTAATGTGCAGAGTAATCAGTGGTCGGCGCAGACTTGGTGGGCTGAAGGGCCTGTTTCCGCACTGTATCACTAAAACTAAAACTCAACAGATCAAGCAGCATCTTTAGAAGCCAAATGTGTAAATCCTGATGCTGGTCAAAGCCCTGTGTCAGGATTGAGTGGGAAAAAGAATTGCCGGTATAAATTGACGGAATAAATGATGGATCTTTGTCCCAAACATTATGGAGGGCACTGTAAAGCAGCATGAAATGAAGTGGGGGATGATGGAGGCTGGTAAGTGATGAAGCGATAGGTGAAACGAGATAGGGGGAGGGGGAGGAGAGAGGGAGGATGGGTAGATGGAACCTGGCAGGGTGGAAAGGTTGGGAAAGGTTGGGAAAGGTGAACAGAGGAAGAAACAAACTAGATGGACAGATGAGTGTGGGTTATATGAGATTGGAAAATTCAATGTGCATACCATTGGGTTGTAAGTGGAATATGAAATGTTATTCTTCCAATTTGTATTTGGCTTCTCCATAGACCCTGGATGAACAGAGGTATTCACTCTTTCAAGATGAATGGCACTGTACTGTACAAAAAGGCCAATTATGATTGCTGTCAGGGATGCCAAAAGAGAATTAGAGCAGGCTAAAGACTCAATTCAATCAGGAGTATGCCAGGCGACAGTGGCATGGCCTAAAGGCCAAATCAGTTGTGGGGGGTCCTTAATCTACGTTGTTAAGAAGTCTCTTCTCCAGGATACTTAAGTCATTACTCATTGTGCAACTGGTGGAAAAAAATTGGTTGGTGCTTGTTTTAGAAGTCAGTCAAATAGATTACTGTACAGCCGTTGTTGAGAACCCACCTTCTCCTAGAAATGGAATATATGACAGCATCTCTTCACTTTATCCATCACTTTTATCACTCAGGTTAAATTCTGTTTGAGAAAAGGTGCACTTCATAGTTATTATAGGACATGAAGCGAATAACAGTGCACAATATAGTATATAACACTTACTTATCTTTTGATTGTTGTCTGTGCTGTTTGACATGCCAGAGGACTGAAAATAGCAATTATCAGTGCAGCTTAACTTACTACTGAAGTGTTGCAGCCACAGAATGTTCTCTGGAATGCAGACAGCCGTTCTAAATGTGAAGCACTGAATCTGCTGCGTAAAAAGGCCTTAACTCGCCTCTATCCAATTGTTTTTCTGTTGAAATATGACCTTGTAAATAACAAGTAGCTTGAGTTTTGCTTCAAATTAGTGTTTGGTCAAAGGATTAAACTGTAATATTTCTAGCACTTTACGTTTGCTAATAGGAAGCTGATCATGGATACAGTATGACATTGGAAATTACTAAATAAATCAGAAGGAAATGATGCAAGAATTGGACAACCGGATTATTTGACAGCAGTTAAGCACCAGAAAGTTTGAAATTAATATCTCAATCGGGTCTCATCTCAGCAGGTCTCAACAGGAGTCTGAAAGAGGGTCCATGTCCTCCAGAGATGATGCCTGACCCACTGAGTTATTGCAGCACTTTGTGTCTTTTGTTTTGTAAACCAGCATCTGCAGTTCCTTGTATCTACATTTTACTTTTCCACTGCGAAATCTCCTCAAGGTATGCCTACTTTGAAGAAGTTCACCTCCCCTCCCCGATGTACGAGCCTGAAGAAAGGTCCTGACCTGAAAAGTCGCATATCCTTGTTAAAGGCCCTATGAAATCCATGTAAAGTATATCAACTGCAGTACCCTCTTCAACACATTTCCTCACCTCTGTTTTGGCAGTGCCATTTCAAGTCAAGACTCAAATGTTTTATTGTCATGTACCGAAACGGAACAATTAAATTCTTACTTGCAGCAGCACAACAGGTTTGTGAACAAAGTACTCAATAAATAATATAATAAGCACACAGTTAAAGTTCAATACAGGTGCTCCTCAACTTACGATGGGGTTCCGTTCTGAGAAACCCATCGCAAACTGAAAATATTGTAAGTCGCAGTGCATTTAATACACCTGATCACGTGGCCGGATGCGAGCTATGGGTCGCTGCCGTTTGCACCATCGCAAAGTCGAAATATCGCAAGTCGAAGCATCGTAAGCCGGGGAGCACATGTAAATAAGACCCAATATGGTGTTAAAAACAAAACGAAGCCCAAAGTGCCTTATGCAACCAAGGCAGTTCAAAGCATTGTTGGAGTTTGTAGTGTTCAATAGCATCCACACCCTCCTATGGAAAGCCCAAGCCAGATGGGCAGGCCATGTCGTCAGAATGCCCGAGTCGACTGCCAAAACAGCTTCTGTATGGAGAACTGTGTCAGGGCAAGCGCTCAGTAGGAGGACAGAAGAAACGATTTAAGGACTGCCTCAAAGAGTCACTCAAAGACTTGGACATTAACCTTGGCACTTGGGAGTCTCTTGCTCTGGACCGTCCAACCTGGCATAGCAAGCTCACCACAGGAGCCCGTGCAGCAGAGAACAGACGCACTGCAGAGGCCCAGAGGAAACGCACCGTGCGCAAGGCCCAGGCTACCTCTACTTCCACTGCAGCACCCATCCACTTGTGACCTACGTGTGGGCGTGCCTTCCGGGTCAGGATTGGCCTCACCAGTCACTTCCAGACCCACAGTCACCAATCCTCCAACTGAAAGTGAAGTCATGGTCATCTTCAAACCCGAAGGACGAACAACAACAACAACAAGCCTGATTATCACTGAGAAGAAGCTGTTCCTGAATCTGGACGCCAGTTTTCAGACTTCACCTTCTACCTTCACCAGTTTTCAGACCTACACCTTCTACCTGATGGCAGGAGTGAAATGAAATGAAATCTTGCCCCTTTTTGCCCTCCTAACTGCTTTTAACAACACCCCTCTACTTTTAACAATATCCCTCTATTTTTCTACCCCTGCAGAGCCTCAACTGTTTTCAGTTTTAAAAACCTGTCGAAGGATTCCTTTTCACTAATTCATGTCCAAGATTCATTGGAATTGTTGACCTTTCACCATTGTACGCATATGTTAGCCTTCAACTCTTGATTCATTTTTGACTGTCTCACACAGGTTGCCTGAAGATTCGCCTGCAGGTAACGGTTCCCATTCCACTTTTGCCAGATTCCATCTTGCTGAGAACATCCTAACCCTCTCAGGATTTTAATTCTACAATTTAATTCCTGGTCTATCCTTGGCCTTATCCATAACAATCTTAAATCCTTTGATGCCACATCTAAAATGTTTGCCGAATAGCACTCTTTTTCTCTGCCTGGCTGTATACCCCAATCCTTAGTTCTTTTCCTATTCCAAATCAATCCATGCAGACATTTCTAACCTTAGCTTTAAATTTACTGCACATTTTGAATATATCCTGCCATTGTTCTAGTGTCATTGACTGAATTCTTCAGGTTTACTTTTTGCATTTGTGTGTGCATTTCTAAAGCAAGCTACGCGTGACCCCACCGTGGAAGGTTCAGCTTGCCCACAGAGGAAGGAGGACCCACCCGGCTAGCCTGCTGGAGACCGGGGACTTGCCCGCCGCGGACAGAGGACCCACGTTGCAGAGCTGAACCTGCCCGGAAGGCCCAGCTCTCCCGCTGCCGATGGAGGACATATGCCACTGACTGGAAACCTGTCCGGAAGGCCAGGCTCACCCGCCTAGAGTTGAAGGAGTCGGACGGAGGGCCGGTAAGCAGACCGGGAGGGAGTGCAATGCATCGATGGTGGAGTGGGCCGCTGGAGGCCTTGCAACAGCCTGGGGCTCTACTGGACCAGGTGTCGCTCCCAGAGGCCGAGCACGTGGGCTCGTGGGCGCAGCCTTCCAGTGGTGGAGCAATGGCGGAAGATACCATGGCTACGCATGGCCAGGCCGACCCTGCAATGCCGCTAGGACAACGTGCCTTCATCGTCAGATCAAGAACCCTGCACTTACAACAACTGGGACTTAAAAAAGGCACCAAATGGCAACTTTATACTATCTCAGTATACCACTGCTATACACTTGTACTGTATCTGAGATGCTTATCTAAGATGTATTTAAGTACTTATATACAGTGATACTTGTACTGAACTGTAAGGAAAAATGAATTTCACTGTACCTTGGTGCATGTGGCAAATAAAGCACCATACGATTACAGTATGTTGGCCTTTTAGAATATAGAAATATCTCACATTTGCATACAAGGAACTGCAGATGCTGTTCTGTAGTAGGGTCAGCCCTCTACTTCAGCTGAATCAAACCCCTAATTTTGATTGGACTACTTCAACAACCAAAAGAAGTAACCATCCGCAACACTGCCAGCACTATACCAAGTGCAATGCATTCTGCAAACATGTCTGTCATGATTCTATAAGATTATAGAGCATGGAAACTAGCCCATTGGCCCAACGACTTGCTGACCAAGTTACCTAACTGAGCTAGTCCCACTTGCCTGCACCTGGCCCATATCCCTCTAATTTTTTTCCCATCCATGTACCTGTGCAAGGGTGTTTTAAATGTCCTAATTGGACTCCCCATGAGCGCTTCCTCTCACAGTTCATTCCAGATATGTTCCACCTTCTGCGTGAAAAGGTGCCCCTTCAGGACATTACGACGTCCCCTCTCATCATAAACCTATGTCCTCTAGTATTAGACTAGGAACCATGGTGCAGATAGGGCTATACTCAAAATATTAGTTTCCCTGCATTTTCTTCCATGCGTGTACAAAAACTGAAATCCGAACTTGCTAACAGCTGTTCAGCAGCAATTCTCTGATAGAGTTTTGAGAATGGACTCATTGAATCATTGACTACATTTATGATGGGAAAGCTGCTTGGCCTTGCACCAGGTTGGACCCTACATAGGGCACATTACTCTTTCAACAGGAGGGATGAAGATAGTTTTTGATTATCTGGATGTTTTTAAGTTTCAAAATATTTAATACTTTAGAATTGATCCTGGATGTCAGAACCAATCATAGTTTTTATATAGTTGGCTGAGCTAGTGGTGGGACAGCCTGGTTTCACAATTTTTCAACAGGTCTATGTCGAAATATAGACAATAGATGCAGGAGTAGGCCATTCAGCCCTTTGAGCCAGCACCGCCATTCACCGTGATCATGGCTGATCATGCACAATCAGTATCCCGTTCCTGCCTTCTCCCCATATCCCCTGACTCCGCTATCATTAAGACCTCTATCTAACTCTCTCTTGAAAGCATCCAGTAAATTGGCCTCCACTGCCTTCTGAGACAGAGAATTCCACAGCTTCACAACTCTGAGTAAAAAGGTTCTTCCTCATCTCCGTTCTAAATGGCCTACCCCTTATTCTTAAACTGTGGCCCCTGTTTCTTGCCTCCTGCGTGTCCAATCCCTTAATAATATGTTTCAATAAGATCCCCTCTCATCTAAATTCCAGAGTATACAACCTCCTCTCCACACTCGATCCCCACCGTCAGAGATGGACAGACACACAAATATACCCCCACACGCCTCTCGTAGTATTTGTGTGGGGAGCTTCATCCGGGATATTTTCATCACGAGATCTGCACTGAATAAATGCAAATGTTTAAACAGCGACCACAGGTCTGCAACTAGATTGAGGTTGACTCTTGAACAGTTGGAGTGAAACAGTTGTTAAAATAAATAACCACAAAATAGTTTAACAACAGCTGCTTATGTTTCAAGTTCAAGCTCCCAGTGCTAAACCTTTTGACTGGAATTTAAATATATGTGACTGAAAATCCTTGGATTCCACCTTGTTTTTACTGAGATCGTGGGGATTTTAAGGTTAGTATTTTGGCAACTAATCATTGAGAAGCTTCAGCACTTCTTTTGCATCAATGTTTCTGGCAACATAGGTTGCATGGATGACTTTATAATCAAATTATGATCTGTATGGATGATAAAGTCAGCATTGACAAGATTATATTTTTTGTAAGTAAAAAACAATGAGTTCAAATTTAACAAGAGACATTGCAATAATCAAATAATGAGGCTGTGTGGTTCTAAAACACAAGTACTATGAGATAGGATGGTGTGGGTGATTTGTAGCTGGCAGATCTGTAGTGGCTGCAATGACAAAAATGGAACAAGCTTCTGATAAAACATAGCATACTCTGTCCCAACTATTTCTGGTATCTTGTGCAGCTGACATTTAATGATATTTTAGTACAAATATGTGGCAAAGTTGCTGAAAACAATCCAGGAAGGAAATTAAAATTTGCAGCGAGGTCACACATTTTGGGTGTAATTAAGGTTAAAAATATTAAATATCTATACTTATGTGGATGCAACATTGAAGTTGCCGGTCTTAAGAAAACTAAAAGTATTAATAGAAACCATTGAGACACAAGAAACTGCAGATGCCAGAATCTCGAGCGAAACACAAATTGCTGGAGGAACTTAGAATATCAGGCAACACCTGGAGAGGAATAGATCGATGACATTTTGGGGTCAGGATCATTCTTTTGACTGATTGTGGTCAGAGGCAGAAAGTTAGAAAAGAGAGGTGGGTCTGGGGCAAGCCTGGCAAGTGATAGATTGAAACAGCTGAGGAGGGGCCTGAATGCCAGATAGGTTGAATTAGTGGACAAAGGCTAGAGGTGAAATGGAGACAAAGGGTGGCTGAAAAGGTGAGAAGTGAAATATATACCCAGAGGAAGAGATATATTGGTGGAAGGGGACAGCGAGGAGGGAAAATAGGGGGATAAAAGGGACTTGGGGAGGATGAGTTTACATAGGAGGAGAAAACATGGTGACTGAGCAGTGGAAGATGGTGGAAATGGGTGTGCACTGAGGTGGGAGGAGTCATTGGTTAAACAAGAAAAAATCTTGTGAATTTGGCAGCATTTGGATCAACCAATATGTAAAGACTGCCTAGTTTTCCAAATGGCCAAACCAAACCATTGAATAAGTTTCAACTTTGAGAGACCATAACCAATGTGTTTGCTAAATACAAATCTATAGTTAAAATAGGAACCATTCTGAGATTTCTTGGTGTAATTGTGTACTCCAGTTTAGTAAACTGAAGCTCGACAAACAAAACGCATGCACATTGGGAGTTGTGATTCCAAATTGTGATGGTATTATTGATCTAAAGAAAAACAATCTACACAGTTCACAAATGTAACAACATATGACACTCAACATAAGTTTTAAAAAAAGAATGTCATGCCGAGTTGAAGAACTCTCTTCAATACTTGGTTGCTTTAGAAACATAGACAAAAAGGTGCAGGAGTAGGCCATGCGGCCCTTTAGTTGCTGTGCAGGTAATCCATTTTACATAAGAGCAAAAGAAAATAGGAGCAGAAATAGGCTACTTGGCTCTTTGAACCTGCCCTGCCATTCAGTATGATTGTGGTTGATCCGTCCCAGGCCTCATTTCCTATGCCATTTTCCCATACCCCACTATTCCAAGGTCATTCACAAAATCATCTACATGAGTGAAACATGATTGAGTTAGACAGTGCAGATTACAACTAACAAGGCAATTGTCTGAAATATACTTGCTTGCATAAGAAGCCAGCCGAGCATTCAAACTGCATAAGCCACTTTGCCTTTATGTTGCTTAGCATTTTATGTTATGTGGGAAGTCAAATGTAAATTTCATGCGTTGTAAATACTGAATGTGTTCCTTAAAGCCTTCAAAATATAAATAATAAATTATAGAATGCTGCAGCACAGAAGGGGCACGGATGCCCAGGTGCTTTTATAACATGGAGTGTTGCCATGCAATGTCTGCTTCAGCATTTCTTCTTCCCCACTAGAAATTGTCTCCTCATCCAGATTTTAGCAGGTAGTTTCACATCAGGTAATGAAAGAAATTTAGTAGCAAATAAAATTATTTGCCTTGGAGCAGAAACAGGGATTTAAATTACCCACTTGTTCTGAACACTGGAGTGGTGGGATGTTGTGGTGGGGGCTTGTTGTCCTTTCACTGGGCTAGTTATGTGTTGTGAACCAACACTTTTAAGGTTTAGGCCAACATGATATTAGAATACACAAATGGCAGTTATTTGGCCAATGAGAGATGGTAGTAGATAATAACACATATATACACATATATATGTGTGTGTATATATACATATATATATATATATATGTATGTATGTGTGTGTGTGTGTATATATATATATATATATATATATATATATATATATATATACCAGCAGTATGTTTGTTGAGTTAGGAGGATCATGTCATGAGGTCATAAGGAATAGGAGTAGAATTAGGCCTTTCGGCCCATCATGTCTATGCCATTCAATCATGGCTGATCTATCTCTCCCTCCTAACTTCTCCTGCCTTCTCCCCATAACCTCTGACACTTGTACTAACCTTTTGGGCTCCACAAAGGAAATATTGTGTGTGGAGGAAGGAACTGCAGATGCTGGTTGACACCGAAGATAGACACAAAATGCTGGAGTAACTCAGCAGGACCGGCAGCATCTCTGGAGAGAAGGAAAGGGTGATGTTTCGGGTCGAGACCCTTTTTCAGACTTCTTCAGAATAATTGTGTGCAGTGGTAGAAGTGATCACTAACAATCAGTGACCACTAGTTTGTCTTGAAGCCAGGATACATCTATACATCAAGTGACAAATATTCCCTCATGCATCACATAAAATTGAATTCCTGGTTGCCACTACAACACTTTACCCACATTTGCAGTAAGCAGCTTGTTATCTAGATGTGTAACCCTTTCAGCTGCCCATTGAAAGGCCTCTAAAAATAGCAGCAAACGATTAAAATTTAGTACCAAGCCCATTTTAAGACAATTGCCACCTGGTTAATAGCAATTTCAAATAATTAAAATCGGCCTAATAGAGAAATAATTTTGGAAAATTAAATGCTTAGATATTCAATTTTCCACAGGGTTTCTCAGGACAAGAATAGAGTTTATAAAATGTAAATTCCAGGCCAACTATTCTGTTTCAGCAAAATTACCAAAAAAAACATTTAGATTTAGCTCTCAATTTCTGAAGATTACTTACTACTTGATAGCTGTGAATTTTCATTTCCCACATTAACTTTTTTACAATCGAACTAAAATTATTTAATTATAATAAGGTTAAATTCAGCTGTTGTGTTTTTTTGTAGTTTTGTGCACAGTTAACTTGTGCTGTGATTTACAAATTCACTTTCTCTTGATTCAGTAAATGAAACTTTGGAAAAAGTAGGGCCAAACCTATAGGGTTTTTTTAACCTTTAAAAACCATTTCAATTTTTACTGGTAACTAATTCCGGAAAACAAATTTATCCAGAAAGTTAGGTGTAATTCTAGTTAGAACAGTTGCATTCTGCTTATTTGCAAAATAAAGTTGCCACTTGGACAAAACTAATGACAATGTAACCATATGAGGTGTAAATTGTAACATCAGATTTGGATTTCAGTCTATTCTAGTATTGCCTTGTATTTTCTCAGAACAGGACTTGCCATCGCATGTTACCGTGACTTGCATAATATTCTACATCAACACCCGTTTGAACACCCATACATTAATTATCAGCTCAGAAATAAAACTTAACCATAACAATGTCAAGACTTCTGATTTCACAAAAATCTGAAATAATTTACTGAAGCAACTTTATGTTTACAGCTCTTAACTGAACAAAATAAACTTCTTCAAATTGCTGTTGTTTCCATTTGGTCTTCCAAGGTCATAATATTTTGTGAGGATCACATTCAATGTTTCTCTGTTGATAAAAGAACAGAGCTGGCTGATTATTGCTGTCAAAGTAGGGGTGTGTCAGCTTCCTAAAGCAGTGATACAACACATGCTGCCTTTATTTTTAAACTAGCACTTTTCTGCTGTGGAAACGTAACCAGTATTGGCTGAGTTCTTTTCCTGAATGCATATACAGTAATGGACATACGACTTTATTGTTTAAATGTTTCTTGGCAGCCTACTGGTGTTATTTATTGAACAATTATTTTAGTGGAATTAATCTGCATGCTGTATGAATTGTGAAGTTGCAGATATGTCCAGTGAAAGTGATTCTGGAGGTCGACCTTCAGCAACGACTGTTAGTACAGTAGCTGTCCAAACAGGAGACTCAAGAATTGTAGTAGCTATACTAAAGGCAAGTTTTCTCTTTCTAAAGTTAACTGTGGTGTACTGCTATTGTACTTTGATATAGGGACTTAATCTTTGTTACATTTAACTGGCTACTCACATAAAATTCTGCATGCTTTTATATTAAATGACCTTCTCAAAGTTTAAATCTTAAGTGTTTCGCAAATGCGAATTACAGTTTGATTAACTGCAAATCAACAATTTAAGGTATAATCCTAATTTCTAGTCAAATAATTAATCTTTGCATTTCAGTCTGGAACATGTGTGGAACTTCAGCTTGTTGAATCAAAACCAAATCTCCTTGAAATTGGCAGTAATCTGGATGAAACCAAGAAATTGCTGAACGAACATGAAATACTTCTGGTTAAACTAAAGGTAAGGAACGCAGCATGCTCAGATTGGCAAGATTCATATCACACAAATAGGAAGGTTAGCCTGTGTACTTTGTTCCATACAATGTTCACTTTAAAGCCAAATCTGTATGAATTGTTGAAACAAAAAAATACACGCTCATGCAATTGTATGAGAGAAAACAAAAACTCATGGAAAAAGCTGCTCCAGTGTTTCATTTAGTTGTACCAATGACTTTTCTGATGCAAATACAGATAAGGGAAGTAAAAATCTGGAGGCGATGATCAGAGTAGTTCTACCAGAATTGAGTTCAGTTGGAAATCGTAAGGTTAGTAAGAGAGCATTGATCAGGCAGGCAATTGTGTTCTTTGCCAGGTATCCCTATCCCTGGTCTCATATCCTCTGTGTATCCTTTACTCAGCCAACTATATCAAAGATATTTCTGCCATTTGAGGATAAAACTTCCACCGAATTGTGGTGAATTTAAGATTTGGTCTTTTTCAGAGCCCGATTGCTCACTGGAATTTCATGAATAGTTAAGAAGAGATTGGGTTTTGAGTATAGAAGTTGGGAGGTTGTGTAATGGTTGTACAATACATTGGTGAAGTCATATTTAGTGGATTGTGTTCAGTTTTGGTCACCCTGTTATACGAAAGATGTTGTTATGCTTGAAAGGGTTAAGAAAAGTTTTATGAGGATGTTGCCAGGACTTGAGGGCCTGAGTTATAGGGAGAGGTTGAGCAGGCTAGGACTTTATTCCTTGGTGGGTAGGAGGATGAGAAGTGATCTTATAGAGGTGTACAAGATCATGAAAGGAATAAATGGGGTAACTGTACATAGTTTTCTACCCAGAGTAGGGGAATGAAGAACAAGAGGACATAGGTTTAAGGTGAGGGGGGGAATGATTTAATACGAACCTGAGGGTCAACATTTTTACACAAAGTGTGGTAGGTGTATGGAACAAGCTGCCAGAGGAGGTAGTTGAGGCAGGTACTATCACAACATCTAAGAAACGTTTGGGGAGGTACCTGGATAAGATAGGTTTAGAATGATATTTATGGCCAAATGCAGGTGGGTAGGACTAGTTTAGATGGGGCATGTTGATTGGCGTGGGTAAGTTGGCTGAAGTTTCCACGCTGTCTGACTCTGATTCTGTGTGTCCCTTGAAACTAATATAGATTGAAGTTGGACATGAAATTTCTGAAAAATTAGTGCTAAATTTAATTCATTTTTACTTGAAACAACGAGGCGTGTCATTTCATCAACTTCACCACCAATTTCCATCCTGCACTCAGAAAATTCACTTGGACCATCTCCGACACCTCCCTCCCCTTTCTTGATCTCACAGTCTCCATCACAGGAGATAGACTATTTTTTTGTTCACCATTGCATTGTGGCAGTCATTCTACTATTAGAGAGGAAGATTAACCCTAAGTAAATTCAGATTGTTTTAACATGCACGTAGATTGTCTCCATTTCAAAAAGCTATTGGTAACGTGCTACACCGAAGGTTTGTTACACAAAATAAGTGCATATGGATTAGGGGAGATACATTAGCAGAGTAGGAGTATTGATTGAATGCCAGAAATAGAATAAATAAGTTTTTTTCAGATTGGCACGTAGTTACATGGATCACCACTGGGCTCTCAGCCATTTACAATCTGTGTTGATGATTTGGATGAAATTACAGAGTAATGTTTAAGGGTTGGGTGTGAGCTGTGAGAAAGATTTAGTGGGTTTATAAATAAACATTGGCAGGTTAAAGTTGTGGGCAAACAAATGGTGGATGGGATATATTGTGGGAAATTGTGAAGTTATTTATTCTATGATGGAAAAAATGAATATCAAATATTTTAACCTTCTTTACGCTGATTGTGGTGGGAGGGGTGGAAAATAAACTGGGACAGGACAAAGCCTGGCAAGTAATAGGTGGAATCATGTGACATTTGTTATCTCATCGTGGACCCCATGTGTTCTGGATCAGCTTTTTTAAACAGCTTGCTAAAATCCATGTAGTCTAATTTAACTGTCCTGCCTTCATCAATTCTCTCAGTCATCTCCTCAATAAACTCAACCAAATTTGTGGGACATGATCTCCCACAAACAAAATCATGCTGACACTCCATAATCAACCTCTGTCTTTCCAAATGCAAATAAATGCTGCTTATCAGAATTTCTTCCAGTAACATTCCCACCACTGATGTAAAGGTCACTGGCCTGAGTTTCTTGGCTTATCCTGGCAGCTATTCTTAAATATTAGCCATTCTCCAGTCTTCTTGAACCGCACCAGTGGCTAACAAAGAAACAAATACACCGATGGGCCAAAACATTATGACCTGATGAGCCAAAACATTATGACCACCTGCCTAATATGCTGTTGGTCCTCCGTGTGCAGCCCCATACACAGCAGGGTCCGATGCGCTGTGTATTGTGACACATTCTTCCCGTGACCACCATTAAAATTTTCTGTGGCGTGCCACAGTAGACCTTCTGTCAGTTCAGACCAGACAGGATAGCCTTCGTTACCCTCGCGCATCAATGAGCCTTGAGAGCCCAACACCCTGTCGCCGGTTTGTGGTTTGTCCCTCCTCGGACCACTGTCGGTAGGTACTCACCACTGCTGACCGGGAGCACCCCACAAGCCTTGCCATTTCAGAGATACTCTGACCCAGTCGTCTGACCATAACAATTTGGCCCTTGTCAAAGCCGCTCAGGTCTTTACTCCTGCTCATTTCTCCTGCATCCAACACATCAACTTCAAGAACTGTCTGTTCACTTGCTGCCTAATATATCCCACCCCTTGACAGGTGTCATTGTAACAAGATAATCAATGTTATTCACTTCACCTGTCAGTAGTCATTATGTTTTGGCTCATCGGTGTATATTTGCTGGGATCCCACCAATCTCCTCCACTGTTTCCACAACATCCTCGGATACACCCTGGGGATTTATCCAGCTTTAATCATTACAAGACTTCCTCCTTCGTACACAATTACAGCACTTCCTTCTTAGTAATGTCAAAATGCTACAGGAAATCACTGTTCTGTTCCCTGAACTCACTAATTTTCATGTCCTCCTCCACAGTAAATAGAGATGAAATGTATTCATTTAAGACCTCATTTATCTCCTGTGGCTCCACTGTAGAGTAATCTTTAAGGGGACTATTCACTCCCTGGTTACCTTTTTGTTATTAATATGCATAGAATCTTTTAATTTTCCCCTTTACCTTATCTGCGATGAGTATCTCTTATCTCCTTTTTGCCCTCCTAAGTTCCTCCCTCAGTACACTTCTACAACCCCAATGCTTGCTTGATCCCAGGTTCCCATTGTTGATATATGCCTCCCTTCTTTTTCATGACCAGCGTCTCAATATCCCTCATCATCCAGAGTTCACTAATCTGATTTGCCTTGCCCTTAACTCTATCAAGACCACATTCACCCTGAACTCACCCTATCTCACTTTTAAAAGCCTGCCACATTGCAGGAATCCTTTTACCTGCTATATGCCTCTCCAAATCAGCATTTGCAACATCCTGTCTAATGCTATCAAAATTAGTCTTGCCTCAATTTAGAATTTAAACTCTTTGTCCTATCTTTTTCCATAATTATCTTGAAATTAATAGAATTTTGGTCACGGGTCACAAAGTCCCGACTGGCACATCAGCCAATTGTCCAGCCTAATTTCCTAAGAGGAGGACCAGTGTAGCTGGACCAATAAACATTGCTTCAGAAAGATAACCCTTTAGCACCATTTAATCCCAGAAATTTTTATTTTTGAAAATTGGTCAGAAGATCCATAATTAAATGGCAATCTTTAAAAATATATATACATCTCCTTGTTTGGCATATGATCTGTATCATTTAAGCACAACATTCATGTTGATGCATAATAGCTGCTCCCTTGATAGATTTTGCCACCGACTGTTGGGGCAAAATGGAGGAGAAAATTTGTGGCTCTGACAAGTTTCAATCCTTGCCCAAATTGCAAAAATGATCCATACCGCAGCAGTATTTTTCTTTCTCTCCCCAAAATTCACAGTAAAGACTGTGTTTCACTCGTTATCACAATAGACAATAGGTGCAGGAGTAGGCCATTCAACCCTTCGAGCCAGCACCGCCATTCAATGTGATCATGGCTGATCATTCTCAATCAGTACCCCATTCCTGCCTTGTCCCCATACCCCCTAACAACGCTATCTTTAAGAGCTCTATCCAGCTCTCTCTTAAAAGCATCCAGATAATTGGCCTCCACCGCCTTCTGAGGCAGAGAATTCCACAGATTTACAATTCTCTGACTGAAAAAGTTTTTCCTCATCTCCGTTCTAAATGGCCTACCCGTTATTCTTAAACTGTGGCCCCTGGTTCCGGACTCCCCCAACATTGGGAACATGTTTCCTGCCTCTAATGTGTCCAATCCCTTATATGTTTCAATAAGATCTCCTCTCATCCTTCTAAATTCCAACATATGCAAGCCTAGTCGCTCCAGTTTTTCAACATACGACAGTCCCGCCATTTCGGGAATTAACCTAGTGAACCTACGCTGCACGCCCTCAATAGAAAGAATATCCTTCCTCAAATTTGGAGACCAAAACTGCACACAGTACTCCAGGTGTGGTCTCACTTGGGTCCAACTGCAGAAACTTTTTGCTCCTATACTCAACTCCTCTTGTCATAAAGGCCAACATGCCATTAGCTTTCTTCACTGCCTGGGGTACCTGCATGCTAACTTTAAGTGACTGATGAACAAGGACACCCAGATCTCATTGTACGTCCCCTTTCCCCAACTTGACACCATTCAGATTATAATCTGCCTTCCTGTTCTTACCACTAAAGTGGATAACCTCACATTTATCCACATTAAACTGCATCTGTAATGCATCTGCCCACTCACACAACCTGTCCAAATCATCCTGCATCCTCATAGCATCCTCTCCACAGTTCACACTGCCACCCAATTTTGTGTCATCCGCAAATTTGCTAATGATACTTTTAATCCCTTCATCTAAATTATTAATGTATATTAATGCAGTAAAAGCTGCCACTAAAGGACTATGTTCAAATCAGATCAGTTCCTTTTATTATGGCTTGAAAGGGGAAGTCATTCTCACGTTTTTCAGACACCAGATCTTAAACTACTAATGAATGAAACTGAAACAAGCTATATTACAAAAGTATTTATTAATTATTTTTCTATTATAGATTTAAGCAAAAAAATAACGCAAGTGTTTTAAAAAAAACCTTAAGATGAATATCTTCAGTCAGAATTAAATCTTTGGGCATTATAATTATACAGTGATTTTTATTTATCAATAAATTTATCAAGGGTGGCATGGTGGCATAGCGGTTAAGCGACTGTCTTACAGCGCCAGCGACCCAGGTTCGATCCTTATTAGGGATGTTGTCTGTACCCCGTGATCACGTGGGGTTTCTCCAAGATCTTTGGTTTCCTCCAAAAGGTACAGGTTAATTGGCTTAGTATAAATGTGAAATTGTCCCCAGTTTTGTGTAGGGTAGTGTTAATGTGCAGGGATCGCTGGTTGGTGCGGACTTGGTGGGCTGAAGGGCCTGTTTCCGCACTGTATCTCTAAACTAAAATTTTACGTGAAATTAGGTTGCACCATTTTGTGATTTTGTGTTTAATTAACTTTTTTAACAGAAAAATAAAACACAGTGATTTGAAATATAGCTGAAGGCTCCAGTTCATTTCTTACACTTTGCATTACAGTATCAGCCAATAAACTGTGGGCAGATGGAAGCTAAGCAAAAACACCATCAACATTTTATGTTGAACTGGCCCCTATTACAGCAAACAGCAAAGCAATCAAAGTTTGCAGTTTTGCTGATATTTGATTTCCCTTTATTGTTTGCAATAAAATAAAAGCTTCAAAAATGATTCCACACGTGGGATCAATATTTTCGACTAAATAAACAACAATGACTTTTAAGAGTAACCTACATTTCACTTTTGCTGATATCAATGGGTGAATGCAAGACATTCCCCTTTAACTAAAACATAGCACAAAAAGTAAGGAAATTTGTGTTTGGTAGATTATTTCTTTGTTGTAACAATGCTTCTTGGCAATAAATCTTATACCGTTGGAAAGCCTGTTTATTTCCCTTTTAAATGGTGCCACATTTGTAAGGAACATGCATTTGTGGGATGAGCAGCAGAGCTGAGTATGTGGGTTGCGCCCATGAAAAATCTGCCAAATCTTCTCTGCCAATGCCAAACAGCTTATTCTGCCATTGACTCTTGTTCGGTGTTGTTTGGTGGATTGGATGATTGAAGTCTGAAGAAACAAGACATATTGGCAATTTAACAATTTATTCATTTAATAAACAGGAGCCTCAGTAGCGTGTGGAAGAACCATACACAGCCACAACAGCCTGGCACCTCCTCCTCATGCTGGTCACCAGCCTGGTCACACACTGTTGTGGGATGGCATCCCATTCTTCAACCAGCATTTGTCGCAAGTCAGCCAACGTGGTTGTGTTGGTCACTCTGGCACGAACAGCACGCCCAAGCTGATCCCACAAGTGTTCAATGGGGTTGAGGTCAGGACTGCTGGCAGGCCATTCCATCCTCTCCACTCCCAAATTCTGGAGGTAGTCTCTGAGAAACCCTGCTCTGTGGGGGCGAGCATTGTCATCTTGGAGGATAGAGTTCGGTCCCAGACTGTGGAGATATGGGATTGCCACTGGTTGCAGAATCTCATCTCGATATCTCTCTGCATTGAGATTGCCTCCAATGATGACAAGCCTCGTTTTTCCAGTGAGGGAGATGCCGCCCCACACCATCACACTGCCTCCACCAAAATATGTTACTCTATCGGTGCAGCAATCAGCATAGCGTTCTCCGCGTCTTCTCCACACTTTGACCCTATGATCCAACTGCCGTAGGCAGAATCTGGACTCATCGCTGAACATAACGTTCCTCCATATGTTCAGGTTCCAGTGCATGTGTTGCCGACACCAGCGCAAATGGGCCTGACGGTGAAGGGCAGTCATGGCAGGCCTCCTGGCAGCCCTATGAGACCGGAGATCGGCTGCGTGCAGTCTGTTCCGAATTGTCTGGGCAGAGAGCCGTAGGCCATATCGTCCTGCAAACCTTGACTGCAAATCTGTAGAAGACAGCCTACGGTTCCTAAGTGCTGACAGGGTGAGGAAACGGTCTTCTTCGGGTGTCGTCTTCTTGGGACGCCCACTTCGCGGCCTGTCTCTGACATCCCCGTTATATGGAACTTGGCCTTCACTTTGGAGATGGTACTAGGGCTCACTCCAAATAATGCCGCAACATGGTTTTGCGGAACCACCCGCTTGAAGTTGCCCTATCGCACGGGCCCTATCCAGATCAGTCAAACGTGGCATGCCGATTCTTGGAGCAGACACCTACTGACCACTGTAGCAGGGCCCATGCTCACAGATGCTGCCAATCAGGTGCCAATCAGGCACCTGATTGTCAGCACCTGGGGGTACCAGAAGCTCAAAACAAGAGTCAATAGCAACAGCAGAATAAGCTGTTTGGCATTGGCAGAGAAGATTTGGCAAATTTTTCATGGGCGCAACCCATATACTCAGCTCTGCTGCTCATCCCACAAATGCATGTTCCTTACAAATGTGGCACCATTTAAAAGGGAAATAAACAGGCTTTCCAACGGTATAAGATTTATTGCCAAGAAGCATTGTTACAACAAAGAAATAATCTACCAAACACAAATTTCCTTACTTTTTGTGCTATGTTTATGTAGAAAGATTTTAATTTGATATTTTAAATCAGGTAATGGCTCCCATTACCTGCAGACACAAGCATGAATATTAAAACTTAAATGTTTATAGTCTATCATGGAGTAATTTCAGACTTCTAATTTCTTAATGCAGATGAAGTATTGCAAATGATGCCAGAGGACAGCAGAGTGTTGGCTTTCCGTTTTGCTGTGGCATTTTGTAACAAGATCATAAGGGATAGGAGTAGAATTAGGCCAGTCGGCCCATCAAGTCTACTCTGCCATTCAACCATGGCTGATCTCTCTCACCCTCCGAACCCCATTCTCCTGCCATAACCTCCTTCAAAAAGTTGGGAGCCTAGATCACCTCGTGGCACCGCGGGAGAAGAATGAGGAGGAGAAAAGACTTTGCCTTCCATCACAGTGAGGGTATGCCTAGAGCAATCACTGTGATGGCTGTTTTGTGTAAAAAATTATATCTGAGTGTCTTGTGCTTTTTAATGTCTACTGCCGGACCCTGACGTGAGAGGACGCTGGCGTTGAGTATTAGCCGCTTTTCCGTCAGGATAGTTTGTCTGTTTGTTTCTATGTTAATTGTTTTTGTAAAGCGCTTTGAGCATGTGATAAGGCGCTATATAAAATAAATGGATTATTATTATTATTATTATAACCTCTGACACCTGTACTAATCAAGAGTCTATCTCTGTTTTAAAAATATCCACCGGCGACCTCCACAGCCTTCTGGGGCAACGAATTTCACAGATTCACCACCCTCTGACTAAAGAACAAAAGTAACTAGTAAAAATATTTTCAGTGTCTTTCGGAGCAAGAATAGTGCTTTTAGAACATATGACAAAGGGGACATACAACAAGATCTGGGTGTCCTAGTGCATCAGTCACTGAAAGGAAGCATGCAGGTACAGCAGACAGTGAAGAAAGCCAATGGAATGTTTGCCTTCATAACAAGAGGAGTTGAGTATAGGAGCAAAGAGGTCCTTCTGCAGTTGTACAGGGTCCTAGTGAGACCGCACCTGGAGTACTGTGTGCAGTTTTGGTCTCCAAATTTGAGGAAGGATATTCTTGCTATTGAGGGCGTGCAGCGTAGGTTTACTAGGTTAATTCCCGGAATGGCGGGACTGTCGTATGTTGAAAGACTGGAGTGACTAGGCTGGTATACACTGGAATTTAGAAGGTTGAGAGAGGATCTTATCGAAACATATGATTATTAAGGGGTTGGACACGTTAGAGGCAGGAAACATGTTCCCAATGTTGGGGGAGTCCAGAACCAGGGGCCACAGTTTAAGAATAAGGGGTGGGCCATTTAGAATGGAGATGAGGAAACACTTTTTCAGTCAGAGAGTTGTGAATCTGTGGAATTCTCTGCCTCAAAAGGCAGTTTAGGCCAATTCTCTGAATGCATTCAAGAGAGGGCTAGATAGAGCTCTTAAGGATAGCGGAGTCATGGGGTACGGGGTGAAGGCAGGAACGGGGTACTGATTGAGAATGATCAGCCATGATCACATTGAATGGCGGTGCTGGCTCGAAAGGCCGAATGGCCTACTCCTGCACCTATTGTCTATTGTCTATATTACTCCCAGTTTAGAACATATTACTCCCATTTTACTCCCAGTTAATTAAAGTGCTTTATCGCATTCATGAAATCAAATCCATTACCCACCTTCACTCATTCTCCACATAACCCATCTTCTTCCATTTCAAGTATTAACTTGTTTTCTCTTAGCATATGCAATTATAACTGTCTTTAACACACCCTGTAGCAAAATAATAATCCAAGTTCTTAGAAATAATGGATAAAAAAATTCTACTGCATATTTATTTCTCGTCAATCATTTTAAGCTGATGATCCTTCAACATTAACATCCCAAAGAAGAAATAAATACATTCCCTCTTAAGGCCTGCTTTGTAACAGTGGAAATCATCCAACTATCTAATTTCTATCGATAACCTTTCCATTCATCACAAAATTCTGTTTACATTGCATTTTATTGTCTTTTCTATGTCTTTTCAATAAAGCAATGCAGATGCTGCCTGACCTAGAGTCATAGAGCACAGAAACAGGCCATTCGGCCCAAGTTGTCCATGCCAAACAAGATACTCCATCGAAGCCAGTCCCATTTGCCCACACCTGGCCCAATTCCGTCTATACCTTTTCTATCCGTGTACCTGTCCAAATATTTTTTAAATGTCACTACTGTACCTGCCTCAACCACTGCTTTTGGCAACTTGTTCCAAATACTCACCACTCTCTGTGTGGAAAATGATGCCCCTCAGGTTCCTATTAAAGAAGCCACACGGATGTTGGGACCAGTTGTTCAGTAGGCATCTGTGCTGGGAACTTTGTTGGTTGTGATATGTAGAAACGGCTTGAACATAAATGTAGATGTAGTAAGTTTGTAGACCTCACCAAATGTAGTAAGTTTGTGGACCAATCAACCATTCCTCAGCCCACCTGATTTTTAGTATAGTTTGTTCCTGTTAAGCTGCAACATGTAAAGTTATATTACAGTTTTCTAGGACGTTGGTTCGGCTGCATTTGGAATATTATATGCAGCTCTGGCCTCAACGTACAAGAAGAATGTGGAGGCTTTGGGGAGGATGCAGAAAATGTTTGCCAGAAATGATTAGAGGGCATTAGTAATAAGTAATAATTAGTAATAAGAGGGCATTAGTAATAAGTTGGATAAGCTTGGATTGTTTTCTCTGAAACATTGGAGGTTGAGGGAAAACCTGATAGAAGTAATACGAGAGGCATAGATAGGGTAGACAGACAGACAACCGTTTTTCCAGGGTGGAAATATCTAAGGCTGGAGTGCACAGCTTTATGGTGACAAGTTCAAAGGAGATGTATGGATCAGGTTTTTTACACAGTGATTGGTGGGTTCCTGGAATGTGTTACCACCGGTGGTGGTGGAGGCAGGTGTGATAGGGACATTTAAACATCATTTGCCAGGCACATGGATATGCAGGGAATGGAAGGATATGGATCATGTGTAGACCAAGGAGATTAGTCATATTCGGCTTGGACATTGTAGAGCTGTGCTGTTCTTTACTGTGTTCTCTGTTCTAAATCTTTCCCCTCTCACCAGAAATCTGTGCCCTTTATTTCTTGATTCCCCTACCCTGAGCAAAAGATCCTGGGCATTCATCCCATCTATTCTCCTCTTGATTTTATACACCCTAATGTGATCACCTGTCAGCCTCTTGCACTCCCAGGGATAACGTCCTAGCCTACTCATCCTCTTCCAATAGCCCTGGCCCTTAAGACCTTGCAACATCCTTGTAAATCATCTCTGCACTCTTTCCAGCTTAATGGCATCTTTGCTATACCAAGATGTCCAAAACTGAACACAATATTACAAGCAAGACCTCACTAATTTCTTGTACACTGTAACATAACTATTTGAAAGCTCATAGAACTGTGGCGGTTGGTCCTAAAAGGCTCGCCCACTGACATTTATTAGTCCAGCCCAATTCCTGAAGAGTAAATCAAGCTTTGCTCTTTCCCTTGTAGGGTCTTTAACATACTGCCTCAGGAAACCTTCGTGAACACACTTGACAAATTCCACCCCATGTAAGCTCTTCACACTCTGACAGTCTCAGTCTATATTGGGAAAATTAAAATCCCCCACGATGACAACTCTATTGGTCTTGCAGCTGTCTCTAATCTACTGGCATATTTGTTCCTCTAATGCCCATTGTCTACTTGGAACCCTGTAGTATACTCCCAACAGGGTGGTCATTCTCTTTGTTTCTCAGCTCCATCCATATCACCTCACTGGAAGCTCGCTCAGTAATGTCATCTTTAGGTTTTCGTTCATTATTGTCACGTGTATTGAGGTACAGTGAAAAGCTATGTTTTGCATGCTATCCAATTAAATCAGATAATATAATCTGATATCTGATTTAATCAACCCAAACTCAATTACAATCCAAACGTCTTTCATCGCTCGCTGCCGTGCCCCTGCCCATCCAGTCCTCTGAACTTGCAGTCATTGACTCCTGTATCATCTTCCAGCCTCCCACTTCCTCATTATTGCATTTGATCCAGTCCTCCTGCCAATCTAGTTTAAACTCTTCTGAGTAGCACTAGCAAACCTATCCACAAGGATATTGGCCCCAACAGTTCAGGTGCAACACTTCCCTGTTGTGCAGAACACTATCCTACCCTTGAGGTCCTGCCTCGCTCCTTGCAGGACCTCATCCCTTCTCTTAGCTATGCCGTTTATGCTAATGTGCACATCTACCTCTGGCTACTCACCCTCCCCCTTATGAATATTCTTCAGCCACACTTAGACATCCTCAACCCTGACACCAGGGAGACAACATACCACATGCCTCCCTGGTGCAAGGGTCCAGGATGTCCTGGAGAAAAAATGGTCATCACCAACTAAGTAATTTTTGAGTGGATTTGCTTTTGTAACATAGGAAGCGAACACGGAATGGATCTCTTGGTAATCTGTTTATTGTCTCGAAGGTGATTGGGTGTAAATTTCAGCAATGTCTGTCCCTAATCAATTTCCAAAGAGTATCACAAGATCTCTTTATATCTACACAAGGTTGTAGATGTGCATGCCTTACATTAATAACCTACCTGTCAGAAGCCAACTTGGACAAGGTAATATTCTAGAGTCAAATGACAAACTTAAGGTTGCTGAAGTAATTTAAACCCAAAACTACATGATTCAAAGATGAAAGTGCAACAAACTCAACCAACACGACTGGCACCACACAGTTATATTTGACATTGTTCTTAAGACCTATTTATTTTTTAAACCTCTTGTGAATATCAAGTCAGGAAAGCAGACAATTATATTTTACTAGACCAAGTGTACCCGTTGGGCCCAAACCTTTCCTGCATTGGTGCAGCACCATCCCCTCCCCCTCCCCCCTCCCCCCTCCCCCCTCCCCCCTCCTCACCCTCCCTCCCCCTGCCTCCCCCCCCCCTCCCTCCCCCCTTTTTCTCCAACCAAACAGAGACAATACCAGTTATTCATTGTTTAGTTCCTGGTAAAATGTAACTATTCACAAAGAACTGGAACACCAGCATTCTTTAAAAACTTTGGTCACTGTAACGCTGAGGTTCCTTGTTACTTGCAGAAGTGGGGGCTGAATGAATGTTGGTGCAATTTAAGAGCTGTGAGAACTTCAAAATTATACAGTAATAGGTCTGTGACTACTGCAAAGCTTTTAATTTATGAATCATAACTTTTGTTATGCTTAATATAAATTTTTGTTTGTAGAAATCATAACTGATGATGTTTCACAGTCCCTTTGTTTATTGGTGGTTGCCATAATGAAAGCTTCCATAAATAAATCTATGTCTTAAATTAATTGAAAACTGAACTTGCAGTGAATATGAGAATTTAAGTCACTCGACTAAAATTTACCCCATTTGTTGCCTGGAATAGTTCTAGTTAGTCATTTTTTTTGTAGGCAGAGAAAATTACTGGGCTGACAAATTGCATTCTTCATGCTTAATTGGTATTTAATGTGGGAAAGAACTAGATATGGGAAAGAACTAGATACAAGTTAAACTGGTACATTTGCCCTTTAATAGAAAATTACACATTATTCTTGTCCATTATGGCAATATATTTCAGTTATTTTTTCTCTGAAAATCTGAGCTCTGAACCTCTTGATATCTAGTCCACGACATTACCACACGTAGCTTTCTGAGGCTCCCAGCTTTAGTCAGAGGTCTTGCTCAAATGTAAACATTTGCAGAGATCATTTGATCAATCTGGTATAGTGTCGTAGTTTTATGCCTCCAGTTGTAGTGGAAACTGTTACAAGAGCCCTGGGGGGCACTTATCAGCAGACAAAAAGAAATTGAAAGCTGGGAAGAGGGAATCATTTTTTTGATGCTTTTATTAATAGCATTTCAATGAAATAGTGCTTGTAAAGGATATTAGTATGAAATTGGGTGGTAAATTGCAAGTCGCCTGTTATTTTGCTTCTCAATAACTGTCACACTCTTTCTTTGGCCTTTGTTTTGCTTATACAGTTTCATCAAAACTTAATTTAAGCATCGAATTATGAAATATACCTTACACCTTAGGACTCAATATTGGATTCAACAATTTCAAATGACAATTCCACTTTTACTATTTGCATCATCTCTCATGAATCTCTTGTTTCCATATTTGTCTCAATAGCACCCTCTTCTGTTTTGGAATAATTCCTTCTGCCTTCCACCTTGTTGCAAAATGTCCTTTTTATTTTTTTTCCCCTATACTTTCTCTATATCCTGGTGATTTGTTTCTCACATTTTCTGTTGAATGGTTATTATAGACAATAGACAATAGGTGCAGGAGTAGGCCATTCAGCCCTTCGAGCCAGCACCGCCATTCAATGCGATCATGGCTGATCACTCTCAATCAGTACCCCGTTCCTGCCCTCTCCCCATACCCCCTCACTCCGCTATCCTTAAGAGCTCTATCCAGCTCTCTCTTGAAAGCATCCAACGAACTGGCCTCCACTACCTTCTGAGGCAGAGAATTCCACACCTTCACCAGTCTCTGACTGAAAAAGTTCTTCCTCATCTCCGTTCTAAATGGCCTACCCCTTATTCTTAAACTGTGGCCCCTTGTTCTGGACTCCCCCAACATTGGGAACATGTTTCCTGCCTCTAATGTGCCCAATCCCCTAATTATCTTATATGTTTCAATAAGATCTCCCCTCATCCTTCTAAATTCCAGTGTATACAAGCCTAATTGCTCCAACCTTTCAACATACGACAGTCCCGCCATTCCGGGAATTAATCTAGTGAACCTACGCTGCACGCCCTCAATAGCAAGAATATTCTTCCTCAAATTTGGAGACCAAAACTGCACACAGTACTCCAGGTGCGGTCTCACCAGGGCCCGGTACAACTGTAGAAGGACCTCTTTGCTCCTATACTCAACTCCTCTTGTTATGAAGGCCAACATTCCATTGGCTTTCTTCACAGCCTGCTGTACCTGCATGCTTCCTTTCAGTGACTGATGCACTAGGACACCCAGATCTCGTTGAACATCCCCTCTTCCTAACTTGACACCATTCAGATAATAATCTGCCTTTCTATTCTTACTTCCAAAGTGAATAACCTCACACTTATCTACATTAAACTGCATCTGCCATGTATTCGCCCATTCACACAACCTGTCCAAGTCACCCTGCAGCCTTATTGCATCTTCCTCACAATTCACACTACCCCCCAGCTTAGTATCATCTGCAAATTTGCTAATGGTACTTTTAATCCCTTCGTCTAAGTCATTAATGTATATCGTAAATAGCTGGGGTCCCAGCACCGAACCTTGCGGTACCCCACTGGTCACTGCCTGCCATTCCGAAAGGGACCCATTTATCCCCACTCTTTGCTTTCTGTCTGTCAACCAATTTTCTATCCATGTCAGCACCCTACCCCCAATACCATGTGCTCTAATTTTGCCTACTAATCTCCTATGTGGGACCTTGTCGAAGGCTTTCTGAAAGTCGAGGTACACCACATCCACTGACTCTCCCCTGTCAATTTTCCTAGTTACATCCTCAAAAAATTCCAGTAGATTTGTCAAGCATGATTTCCCCTTCGTAAATCCATGCTGACTCAGAATGATCCTGTTACTGCTATCCAAATGCTCAGCAATTTCGTCTTTTATAATTGACTCACCAACTACAAATTAATTACAAAGCTAACTCTGTGGCTGAATGATAAAATACAGTTAAAAAAAATACAGATTCTGGAATGCTTAAAATAAGTTAGAAACTTATTGAGGCCATAATTCAGCCGTAGTATCAAGTTAAAAAATCCTTAGAAACTGCCTGAATCTGGTCAATTCCGTACCAAATCGTGTCAAGGCCTTGATAAAGAACCTTGGCACATATATAATGTAGTAGAGACATAAAGGTGCGATGATAATAAATAAATACCAGCCCTGTAACATGCATATAGACTTGTTATAACTGAGTGTATGCTTGATTCAATTAATTTGCTCAAGGAAGTAAATATCTACCTTTTCTCAAAATGAGGCTAATTCACATCCCAGTCAGAAGCAATGTTTGGGGAGAGAAAAATCAAAAATCATAACCAAGCTAGTTTGGAAAAGTGGGATACTGAAATTGTTTTCAATTTTAACTGATTACAAACATTTGTTATTCTGTTTTGTCTGTAATAGGCGCATGAAGAAGGTGTTAAGGATTTGCTTCATGAAGCTGACAAAACAGCAGAGGCCCATAAAGACCAGAGTCAATTGTATGATGAGATGGGAAAAACCCTGGGAGAGAACTGGGCAGCTCTAAACCAACTGCTTGAAAATCGCAAGAAACTTTTAAAATTGGCTTCTGAATTCTTTGATCATGCTTTGGAGGTCAGTAATGTGTCATGAAATGTGATTTCGAATTATAAAAGCAAACTTAAGATCATAAATTTAAAGTTTATTGTTAGATTAACACAATGTTACATTGATAAATGATGTCTTTGAAAATAAGGTTGATTCCACTCAAATAAAACGTATACCTTTCAGTTTGCTATAAAAATTGATGAAGCTGAAGATTTTCTGAACAGTGCTCAGTTACTTGAGGACCTGGAATCGTTAAAGCAACTTCTTCATCATCATCAACATGTTAAGAAAGGTAAGTAGTTGAATCAAATTTTATTCTACTGCAATTTTGGGAAGGAGATGAATTGCAAACCTGTGATACACTTCTACAAATTATTTCAACTGTGTGCAAGAAACAACTAAGTAAAGCAGAAGAATTAGGAAACAGGAGTAAATTATTGCAAATGTTGCAAGTTTGAGATAAAAGAGCAGACTGTTCAAACTATTCAATAGATCAGGCAGCATTTGTGCAACAAGAAATAATGTTATTGTTGCAGGTCAGTCATCTGTCAGTAACCTGACCACGCACCGCTCACATCTTCCAGTCCCCAACCCTTTCTGTTTCCCACCGAGACCACTCCCTCTGCCACTCTTTGGTTCACTCATCCCTTTCCACCCAAAACGCCCTCTCCCCAGGCACTTTCCCTTGCAACCAGATGAGATACAACAGCGGTCCCCAAACCTCCTCTCTCACTTCCTTACAGTGACTCCAACAGTCCTTTCAGATAAGGCAGAGCTTCACAGCAATATCTTTCAATCTCATCTATTGCATTCAGCGTTCCCCGTGTGGCCTCCGTCACATCGGCGAGACCAAGTGTAGACTTGGTGAAGGTTTCGAATAACGATTGTGCTCTGTCCACCAAAGCCTGCTGGAGCTCCCAGTTTCTCACCATTTTAGCTCCCCTTCATTCTCATTACTCACCTTTCTGTCCTTGTCCTCATCCATTGCCAGTGTGAGGCAACACGCAAACTGGAAGAACAACACCTCATATTCTGCTTGGGAAACTTATGGCATGAACATGGAATTCTACTGTTTCAAGTTGTTGCCCCATCCCCTCCCCCTCCTCTCTTTTCCCTACCCACTTCACCCCAGTCCACACATTTCTCCCACCATCTCCCACTACTCCAGTGGCCCTACTCCTTTCCCCTCCTCCATACGCTTATCTCCCACCCCCAAGTCCTATATTTCCCTTCCTCTTGCCCTTCACCTGCCCACTTCCACCCATATCCCTTTGGCCAGCATTACATTTCATACCTCCTTCTCTTCCCTTGTCAAACACTCTTTTATCTCCTTGGCACCTCTAGCCTTTGCCACTTACTCCACACATCTGCCAATCATACCCCTCTCCTGCATCCACCTATCACTTGCTAGGCTTTGCCCCATCCACCACTCTTTTCTAGAAATTTCCTCCCCACTACATCAGTCTGAAAAAGGATCCCGACCAAAAATGTCCCCCCCTGATGCTGCCTGATCCATTGAGTTCCTCCGGCACTTTGTTTTAAAAAAAAATTAATCTCAGCAATTAGCTTTCTTCTTTCATGAGTCTCCTTTGCAATACCCTTTAATGCAACCATATCCTTACAAAGGTAAGGACATCAGAACAGTAAGCAGTTCTCCACGTGTGGCCTTGCTAACACCCTGTAAAATTATAACAATACTTTGCTGTTTCTGATCTCCAAATGCAATGCACTAAAGGGGAATATGCCACTTGTCTTCTTAAATACTTGCTGTTCTTGCCTGCTAACCTCTTGTGATTCATTCTAGATCTCTTTGTTATTCACTCCTTTGTAGTGTTTTTTTCCCATTTAGATAATAATCTGCCTTTTGATTCCTTTTACCAAAGTGCAAGACTTCACACTTTCCCATGTTAAATTCCAATTGCAAACATATTGCCGCTCACTCAATCTATTTATAATCCATTGCATTGTCACAATATCCTCATTACAACTTGCCCTTCCATCTAATTAAGTTGTCAGCAACTTGGTTACCTTGCACCCTGCCCACTCTTCCCAGTCATTCAAATAAATAGTAAGTAATTGAGGGCTTGGAATTGATCATAAGTGATAGGAGTAGAATTCGGCCATTCAGCCCATCAAGTCTACTTTGCCATTCAATCATTGCTGATCTATCTCTACCTCCTAACCCCAGTCTCCTGCCTTCTCCCCATAACCTCTGACACCCATACTAATCAAGAATCTATCCATCTCTGCCTTAAATATATCTACTGACTGATTCCACAGCCTTCTGTGGCAAAGAATTCCACAGATTCACCACCCTCTGACTAAAAATAATTCCTCCTCATCTCCTTCCTAAAAGAACGTCCTTTAATACCGAGGCTATGACCTGTTGTCCTAGACTCTCCCACTAGTGGAAACATCCTCTCCATCCAAGCCTTTCACTATTCTGTACGTTTCAATGAGGTCCCCCCTCATTCTTCTAAACTCCAGCGAATACAGGCTGTCAAATGTTCATCATCATAGGAATTGATCCCAACGGAAGACTTCAGGAGTCACATCCAACCTGAAAATGACACATTTATACTACCCCTCTGTTTTCTGTGTGACAAACAATTTCAATCCATGCCAACACACTTCCTTCAATTCCATAAACTCTTAACTTGTGCACCAACCTTTTGGCACCATTGACACCTTGTCAAATGTCTTTTGGAAGCCCAAATACATCATATCTACAGATTCTCCTCCATCCACTCTGCTTGTTATGTACTCATAAAACTCAAGCAAGTTACCTTTCTTGAAGCCATGCTGACTTGGTTTGACTAAATTCAACTTTCCAGAGTGATTAGCCAGTTCTTTCATTACTAACTCTTGTATCTCAACAGCAATAGATGTTAACCTAACTAGACTGTAGTTTCCCAACTTTTGGCTTCCTCCTTTCTTGACCAAGGGAATCATGTTTGGGTTTTTTTCCAATTCACTAGTACGATCCCAGAATTATTAAGTTTTGAAAAAACTTCAAGAACTGGGTCCAAAAAGAAGTGACTAGCATTGAGCAGAGAGACTGAGCAATACATTGAGAAATCATTGGAATTAGAAACAGAGAGTTCTAGTAACATAGAACCAATATTGATTCTTGTGGTTCAAAGCTGATGCACCAAATGTTGTACCCTTTATCCTTCATCTGTACCCTGTGGATGGCTTGGTTATAATAATGTATAGTCTTTTCTTTAACTGGATAGCATGCAACAAATGTTTTTCACTGTACTTTGGTACACAGGACAACAATAAACTAAACTGAACTAATCATTTGAAGGGGCATTCCAATTTTGAGAGCTGAGAGGCAGGGTGGTTTGTTGTTCAGTCACTCTACATAAATGTATATCTTCTTGATCGTTTATAAAACATCATTAATGGCAGGGAAAGATGTAAATTATTCTATCACTCCCTTCCTTTTGGAGTAACGGAGGTTTTAAAGGAAAACCTTGAAAAAGCCAGGAATAAATTACATGATAGAATAGAGAAAAATAAGGCCAAATAACAGACACTGAGGAAGAATTGATCAGAATAATATACATTCTACACATACTTCAACTGTTATTTGAAATCTCCCACAAGCAATCTTCCTGTAAGAATAATTTTGGAAATATATAAAATGTTTACTGTTTTATATGCAAGATGTACCGTGACCTGATTCTGAGCAATTTACTTTTGTTGTAGTTCTTTTAACAAACTCAATGGTTCTTCTTAACAAAAGTCAAGAACTTGTCACCATTATCAAAGAGTTTAAGGCACCTGGATCTAAAATAAATTCTGAATTAATTCATGGGGCTCAGAGCAGCCGCATGAAAATTGAGAATCTAATGGAAATGCTGCAGGACAGGAGGAGACAATTGGAGGAGCAATCTCATTACCAGCGGTGCAGTCTGGAGCAGATACTGCAAATGTATCAGTGGGAGCAGCAGGTAGATGAGGTGAGGGCGCAATTTATATTTTTTACCAGCATGCTGCAAATTTAATCATGAACCAGAGGAAACTTGCTGAAGGTCTTGGTTGTTTTCTTTTAAGGGAAATATTAATTGGTTAAATTAGCTGCATTTAACTTCTTGCTTTTGACGATTGTACAATATTATCAAATTAGAAATGGTGAACAAGAGTAACTTTCGGGTACATATTTTTCAGAGGGGACAATAAATGCTCCTGATGTCTGCATTCTGAAAATTAATTCTTATAAAAATCACTTTCATGATATCATTGCGAATGGGTTATAACTGCTGAGGCCGGTTGATCTGATTTTGGAAAGAATTACAGATGTAATTTCACATAAAAATCTCGTTATCCCATCAGATTGGTTGACTTTCCTCCTGATCTTAAAATTATGTCCGTTTCAAAAACTAATTAAATGTTGTCATTTAATCTCAGTTTTGCAACTGAGAAAATACATTAAATATTTGTAGTTCACCTTGCCAATTTGGAAAATAAATTGGATTCATTATTACTTGACTTAAACATAAATGAGCATTTTCTCTTCTTGCAGTCTTGAGAATTAAAGGGAATGTTTAATTTAATTTAAAATTAGGAAAATTAAATTGACTTTCAAATCATTCAGTTTCCTATTTCATTTAAAAATTGCAGTTGTAATCAGCCCATTAAGACTAATGTTTTTATTTCAATAATTATCCATTAATATCTGGTGTGTTTGTTGAAGTCAGAACTGCCTTGACTGCTAGTTTTGCTACATAGGCAGGAATTCATTGTATGTTATGAATGTAATTTGTCTGTGCTGTGCTGTGCCTTATAATCTATGTATTTCACAGTCTTATTTCCTGTAATTGATGAAGGTGATACAGTGGTTCCAGCACTATGGTGAGACGTATTTACAGAATGAACAACTGGGCTCCTCCCTGACTGAAAATGAACAGCTGCTCCAAGAGCACCAGGTGCTTGAGAGGAGAGCCAAGGTACGTGGATACTCTCCAGAACAACATTTAATGCCTATCATCTCCTTGGCACGGAGTAGTACTGAAATACAATATTTCAAAGGCTTTTTAGACCAAGACACCCGTGAAATGAAATATGCATGTTCTTAAAGCATTTATTTAGACAGTAAATCTCGAACATTGTTAAATGGAGCTTGAAAAAGGTTGTTGTGTTTTCATTATTTATTTTTTGTGAAGGACAAAATGGAATTAATCTGCAAGTTTGATGGAGCTTACTAAGTAGATGCTTTCCTGAGTATATTTGCTCAAACATAAAATATTTACCCAATATAGAAAAAAATCAGTCATTCTTTATAAGTATTTTGGTGAATACATAATATTAAGAAATGTGAACTTGATTTCAGTGTAAATTGTAATTTTGCTAACTGCCAGATTTCACTTCAGGGCAACAGGCTACCTTGGGAAAGGTTTGTCACCAATAACTTGTGTTATTGACATCTAATTTTCACTTTAGTTTTGTGTCCACCTATTCCTTATGCATCCTGGAGTGTATTCGTGAAAGCAAGTGGATATATAGCAGCAGCAGAAAGGGCTGCCATTAAGTACTCAAGTCCTCACAAGCTGCCTTCTAACCTGCTTGTGGGAAAGGATTTTCCAACAATAAATATATTAAGAGGGTTCTTCACATACTTTCGAAGTCCCATCAACATATTGGTTTCCAGCATGATGCTACTCAAGAAAGACATAGGAGCATCGACAATAATCTATAGATAGGTAACCTGCTATTAGTTGACGCGAATGTGAGGGATGGCACAGTGGCGCAGATGGTAGAGCCATTGCTTCACAGTGCCAGTGACTCGGGTTCAATCCTGACCGTGGTTGCTTTCTGCATGGTGTTTGGATGTTCTCACTGTGACTGTGTGAGTTTCCATGCAGGTATACCAGTTTACTCCCACTGGTTAATTGTCCTCTGTAAATTATCCCCAGTGTACAGAGAGTGGATGCAAAAATGGGATAACAAAGAACTAGTGTGAATGGGTGATCGATGGTCAGTATTAACTCGGTAGGCCAAAGTGCCTGTTCCATGCTGCATCATTCAATTCAATACAAATTCATTAATGACAATATGGTAACGAATGCTCCGTATGATAAGGCAAGGTCAACATTGTTTTAATGAAAGCAAAATCACATTTTACAAATCCAGTAGAGTTTTTTGAGGAAATAACACACAGGATAGATAAAAGGGCTAAAAAGAAAATACTGGAGGAACTTAGTGGGTCAGGAAAGATCAATGGAGGGAAATGGACAGATGACACTTTGGTTTGGGACCTTCCAGTTGATGTATATCACTAAAGATGATTACATAAATCAAAGGCTCATGGTTGTCAGATAACATGTTCGCATAAGTAGAAATTTATTGCTGCTTGTCAATCAATAATAAACAGTTGATTAATCAATAACCAATTATTATTGATTAATAAACAATATTATTATTGTATATAATATATAATATAATGCTTATTATTCTCTCTAATAAGCAGAGAACATAGCTTATTACTAGTGGAATGCCACAGAGATCAGTATTGAGTTATCTGCTAATCCCAGTATCCCATGACAGATGCAACAGGAGAGTGGAACATATACTAATTGGCATGAAGATGGAAAGTGAGAAAGTTGGAGAGGGTTACATTAATGAGCAAATCAGCGGTGCAGCAGGTGGTGCTGCTGCCTCATAGCTCCAGCAACCCAATTTCAATCCTGACCTCTGTTGCTGCCTGTGTAGTTATATGTACTCCCTGTGACTCCATGAGTTTCCCCCAGGTGTCCCAGTTTCCTCTCGCATCGCAATGACGTGCTGATTGCTAAGTTAATTCACTACATTACCCCTCATGTACAGGGTGGGGGAGTTGATGGGCATGTGAGTGAAAATAGGTTAGAGGCAAATAAATGGAGTCAGAGGACTGATGGACATACTCGGAAAGCTAGCAGGGGCTAAATTGGCCAACTAGCTGCTCCTTTATTTTTAGGATGATTTATAAGGTTTATCAGAAGTACTGCACAATGTAACTGTTTCACAACAATTACTTTTTTTATATACACTTTGCTCTGTATTACAGCATATGAATTTAACAAGTATTAACCCAGCAGCCTTAGAAAATTAATGATGTTAAAGAATCTTAAACATTTTATTACAGGAATTCACCTCTGTAGTTGAAAGATTGACAACTGAGGCCAATGAGATGATGCTTAATGCAGAGGTCACAGAAAATGAACAGATGGCATTTCTAAATCAGAAACTGAAGCCGATGTGTGAGGAGTTCTGGCTCCTCATGAAGGATCGAGAAATGTTGCTTCAAGAGGCCCATAATTTTTTTAGCAGTGCAAATACGGTAATTTCTTGATTCACTTCTGTATTGGCGTATGTGTAGTCAGGGTATCTTTACATGACCAGTGTGTAGGAAGGAACTGCAGATGCTGGTTATATACCGAAGAGATACACAAATGCTGGAGTAACTCAGCGGGACAGGCAGCATCTCTGGAGAGAAGGAATGGGTGACGTCTCGGGTCAAGACCCTTCTTCAGACCAGTGACCAGTTTTTTTGTTGGGAAAATCAATGTATCCATTTTCTGCTCTCAGATTTGGAAGAGGGAGATAAAAGGACATGAAGATAAAATTACTTTGAAAAATCTCTTTCCTTTATGATATTGATTTATTAGACCAAATCAAGCCAAATTTGACTGATCACCCACAATATCCATTTACCCACATGTTTGCGGGATATTAAGCCAACTCTCTGTGCCCTGGAGATTTCCAATGAGTTGTTACAATGCTCGCGAGGCAAGTAAGAGTCCAGGGCTTCCCACTGGAAAACCCTGACACCCTTTTATGGGAGGCAAATCAGTGAATGAAATTTTTGTCTTCTGTCAAAGCCAAGATTGTCATTTAAAAGATTTTGAATGTATCTACTATTCAGAGACCTTGGGTAACTATTACAATGAATTAATCATTTAAAAAAATTAATCACTTCATTTTTATAAATGAAATAATTAAACACATTAACCAACTCAATTACACATTTCTTCAGGTTGGGTCAGGCCTATCTGGTGTAAGATTGGAGAGGTAAATTCCCCAGCAACTCACGTTTAGGATTCCATGCAGATTTCAGCGACAGTGTGGAATGGCATTCCGTCTCAAATCCATCATTGAGAACAGTCCTGACTTGCATGTGGGGGACCAGCTTAGTGCTACGAGCCGCAGCAAACACATTGAAAATAACTTCAGGACTTTGTTGCAATATTTTTCATTATAATATTTCATCTGAAACCCTTCATAAAGTCATCCAGCGTGGAAACGGGCCCTTCAGCCCAACTTGTCCATACCGACCAACATGTCCCATCTGCACTAGTCCCATCTGTCTGCCTTTGGCCCATATGCCCCTAAACCTATCCTATCCATGTACTGTCTAAATGTGTCTTAAACATTGTGATAGTACCTGCTGCAACTTCCTCTTCCAGCAGCTCGTTCCATATATCTACCACCTTTGAGTATTAAAAAAAATGCCTCTCAGATTCTATTAAATCTTTCTCCCCCTCACCATAAACCTATGGTTCTTGATTCACCTACTCTGGTAAAAGACTGTGCATTTACCCTATCTATTCCTCTCATGATCTTGTACACCTCAAAGATCACCCCTCATCCTACTGCATTCAATGGAATAGAGTCCTAGTCTCCTCAACCTCTCTCTGATAAAATTAATATTTCAGACACAATTAACTTCTGAGAGGACAGAAACTATGAGAAGGATCGCCACCCATTCCCTATGTGCACAAAAATTACAGGAAAATTAGCGACAATTTTAATCCATTATAAAATGAGTAGACAAAAGAAACAATTTTGTTGGCAGACATTTGGGAAAAAAATTCAGTGCAATTCAGTCAAATGTACATTTTTGAAAAACAATTCCTTTCTTAAGAAGTTGCTTCCACTTTGTCCTTGCTGTCCCATGGTGCGCTGACAAATGTTGGTGACTCCTGGACTACCTGGAGGGATTTCAGGGTCTTGCTGCAAAGGGAGGGAGATTTTTGGATTGCATCTAGCACATTAGAAGTGTAAGCATACGTCTATTCTGACTTGCTGACCTTCATAGAAGCAAACAGTGCCTGTAACTACTTACAAGGCATGGGCATCAGCTCCTGTGAATAAATTGTGAAGTGGTTTTATGCTTCAGAATAAGTGAAAAATAAGTTTGCTTCTCTGCTGCCATCTTGTGGATTTTCATTCATGATTATATTTATTTTGACATTTGAAGCAGATAAAAAAATTCATCAAAGAATGATCTTGAAATCCAAAAAATAACTTTTAGTGTAACCCTTTTAAGTGGAGTAAAGGTTCAGAGAGTGTACAACTTCTTTGGTAGTCCCGTTATGTAGTAGTTCTTTAAATGACTGATCAGGCCAGACTCTGACACAGGTGGGGCAGGAGATGCTTAACAATGTAAGCTCCTAGGTGGTTTGTGCAATGGTGAGCCCTTTCTGCCATTATTACTGGCTTCTTTATGCTCATGACTGGAGGATCTCAATGCCATCATCCAAAATGCATCTTCTCCAATTGGAGTAGTCATGCACCAAGTGGGGACTCCATATTACATAAAAACATAGAAAATAGGTGCAGGAGGAGGCCATTCAGCCCTTCGAGCCAGCACCGCCATTCATTGTGATCATGGCTGATCATCCACAATCAGTAACCCGTGCCTGCCTTCTCCCCATATCCCTTGATTCCACTTGCCCCTAGAGCTCTATCTAATTCTCTCTTAAATACATCCAGTGATTTTGCCTCCACTGCCCTCTGTGGCAGAGAATTCCACAAATTCACAACTCTCTGGGTGAAATTTTTTCTTCTCACCTCAGTTTTAAATGGCCTCCTCTTTATTCTTAGACTGTGGCCCCTGGTTCTGGACTTCCCCAACATTGGGAACATTTTTCCTGCATCTAGCTTGTCCAGTCCTTTTATAATTTTATATGTCTCTATAAGATCCCTTCTCATCCTTCTAAACTCCAGTGAATACAAGCCTAATCTTTTCAATCTTTCCTCATATGACAGTCCTGCCATCCCAGGGATCAATCTTGTGAACCTACGCTGCACTGCCTCAATTACAAGGATGTCCTTCCTCAAATTAGGAGACCAAAACTGTACACAATACTCCAGATGCGGTCTCACCAGGGCCCTATACAACTGCAGAAGAATCTCCTTACTCCTATACTGAAATCCTTTCGTTATGAAGGCCAACATGCCATTAGCTTTCTTCACTGCCTGCTGTACCTGCACGCCAAGGAGGCTTAGAGAACATCTTGAATCAATTGCCCTGTCCACCTGATAGTCTTTTGGCTAGAGCCACGGTTCAGAGCAGAGTACTTTGGCAGTCTAGATTTGAGCATACAAATAACATGGTCTGCCCATCGGAGTTATCAGTGTTTCACAAGCCTCTTTGCTGGGGATTTTGGTCTTTGCTGGGGATTTTGGCTTAGGAAAATATCAGATTGAAGGCTGAGGAAGGGAAATCTCCAGAGGTGATGAGATCGGTGCAACTTGCCAACACCGACCAACATGCTCCATCTACACTAGTCCCACCTGCCCATGCTTGGCCCCTAACCCTCCAAACCTATGCTATCCATGTACCTGTCTAAGTGACTCCTAAATATGATAGTATAGATGATGGAGGCTCGGAGGGGAAGAGGCACGAGGGGCAGTGTAAGAGTGAGCAGTAGGTGAAGTGGCATGGACCAACTTAATTTGTCGGTTTTTTGACAAATTTGCTACCATCTCAGATTGATATAACTGTCTGAAGAAGATTGTTCCCCATTATTTTCCACTAGAAATCATTCATTTGTAATCTGGATGCAATTGCTTAAATAGTGCAAAGAATGATAATCACTTTGCATCACAGTTATTTTCAAAAGAAAAGTCATAAGTGCACCAGTTATTTCAGGCCGAACATGTGTTCTGTGAATAATTTATGCCTTTCTAAGCAATTATAGCTAATCACCTCACAGTGGGGTTTTGACTTGTATAAAATGTGTTTGTAGATATTGTGAACCCACTGGTTGACAAACGTAGCTTTCACACTTTATTTAGGTTTAATTAGTTGCTAATGGAAGTTTTCACATGCAAAGACGCCATTTTCATTACTTCCTAATAATTTAATGTTCTGTTTTATTACACGGCATAAGTGAGGATTCACTTGTGTGTTATAAACAAACATCATACATTTGTATTAAACCATCTCTTACATATAGTGTAGAAACAAAGAACTGAAGATACTGGTTTATACTAAAGATGGACAGAAAGTGCTGGAGTAACTCAGCAGGTCAGACAGCATCTCAGGAGAAAAAGGATGGGTGAGGTTTCGGTCGGGACCCTTCTTCAGAGTCTGCAGAATTAGTACAGCTAGTAGGCCACATGAATAAATAGCAACTTTCTATAAAAAGCGGCAATAGATTGTAACCAAATGGTAATAATGCTGCTCTCAAAGCATTTCATAATTTTGTTTTTTACTTATTGTTGACAATGGTTCATTAGCGTGTGAGATTAATAGTTTATTTTAGAAAGGTAAGATACACCAGGGCTCAACGGTGAATAGCAGTAGTTGTTACTGAACAATAATGCAGAAAAATAATAATTCAAGTAGGAGGAACTGCAGATGCTGGTTTAAATTGAAGATAGACACAAAAGCTGGTAACTCAGCGGTTCAGACAGCATGTCTGGAGAAAAGGAACAGGTGACGATTTGGGTCGTGACCCTTCTTCAGGGCCTTGACCCAAAACGTCACCTGTTCCTTTTCTCCAATAATAATTCAGGCCTCGCCACAGCAAGATAAAAGCTGTAACCTTGATCATGATGATTTGGAGTGTTAGAAAAAGATGCAGTGGGTTCACTTGCAAACTATGTGGAAGAAGAACTATCGATTTATATTAGCCTCACCAGTTTCTTTAAATAAATAAACACAGCTACTTAAAATTAAATTGATTTATTGGAGATTAACCATTAGAGTATGTTGTACTTTTGTGGTTTTCCTGACATTTGCAATCAATCATTCTGAATAAGACATGCTATGTCTGATATGTATAGAAGAAATTATATTTATACAAGAAACTTATAGAAGAAATTAAATAATTTATTTTTATCTTTCAAAGCTCATTTTCAACCTTTTAGTTTCAGATTGTCAATCAAAATTGTGTCTGAGAAACCATATGACCTGCACAATGTAAAAAGGAACAATCTACTTCACAAATCAGAATCTCTTATAACACAACTTGAACTGGAACAAAATAATTGGAACTGTCAATTAGTTCAATTGAAATCACAGAATGCTGAGGGTATTGTTTTCTGCCAATTAATTCCAGTTAAAGGCTTGGCCAAATGCACCAGTGACAATTCAATCAGAATAACTTAATCAAATCCACAAAACAGTAATTTATTGAAAGTTTGTCTATAAAATACCAAGTAAAGTAAAAGAACAATGAATATGATCAATCTGAATATCAGGTGTAAGGCATTGGCACTGAACACTGGTGTTCTCAATACCTGTAAGCTTTTGAATAGTTTCCCTCAGCTCTATCACTATCCAACATCTGTAATCAAAGTTTTGTTTTGAGTGATTCTAATAGCCTGACAACAGCTGTAATATAATATCACAGCTGGAATTGGATCTCATCTTTAAAATGAATAACATTGATTTAACCTAAAATAAACTCTGTTCTTTAGTTCTTTGACAAAGGATGTTACCTACAACATGGTGAAGGGCTCTTGGCCGTACAACAGTCTAATGAACCACAATATTAACGACAGTTTTATGCTAAAATTCACAAGAAAATGTGAGGGATGCTTAAAAATCAACCATCTAACCCTGCAATGAAGACATTGTCATCAGATTTTCCACATTAGCTGGATGCTTTCTGTGTTTTAAATGTTTGTTATACATTCTGGTGACAAAATAGTGTGTTGATGTTACCTTGTACTTCCATTGACAGGGGTTTGATGTACTTGGAGGCATAGAGAACCAGTTGAAACAATTTAATTTTAAGGCTCTTGGTTTGCCAGAACTCGCAAAAGAACATAGGATTCTGTGCCAGGCAATTGAGGATGCAACTTCAGATGCTCTACTGAAGGGACAAATGCTCCTGAGTAAAGTTGACATTCAGAGGTAAGGAATGGACGGCACTAAATAGTGCATTAAGACTGCACAAAATTCCATTGAGCGCAAAATCAGTGAAACTGCACATTTCCTACAGAAAGAACAGTCTTTGCTTGCCTTGCTCACACTTTGCTTGCCAGATAAGTTATGCAGGAATTAACTTTTTGTTAACAAAATAGACACTCATGACGTTTTTTTTTGTTTCAAGGATATTCTTCAGAACTGTGAAGTGTAATTTGTAATGCTTACAAATATGTCCAGGTTCAGCATTGTATTCCACATCCTAAACAACCTGTGAATCTAATGTTGGTTGGTGTTGGTTTATCCTGTAGCTCCTCTGACTGTATCATAAGTTGATTATTGTTAATATCTTTGACAGATTTTCAAAGAAAAGTTTTTCAATGTTGTTGATACACAAAAGATAACTGCCTCACGGTATTATTGTAGTACTCTAGAATGGATTGGCATGAGTTCGCATGATTGTTTTGTGAGTGTGGGAGGAGTGCGCAATGTTGGTCTTGTGAGGAGGCATTGCAGTGGTAAGAGAAAAGATGATGAATAAATCTACTCTCAACAAGGGGATCACTCACCAACACTTCTCTGGAACGGTTTAATTTTAATTGTTTTTATTTTTAACTATCACTGACTTGGTTTTTTGGGCCTTAAGAAATCCAGTAGGTAAAAGGTACTGCGAAAGATAGGATCCAGAAACTAACTGCCAGTACAGCCTGTTGAAGAGCTGTTTTCTCAGCTCGGTAAGCTCTCTCGCAATAATCCACTGCCCTGTGACTAAAACATAATGTTCAGAAAATACATTTTAGGATTCAGTAAATTAATTTAAAAATATTTTTCTTCAATATTAAATAATAGATGTAATATTAATAATGAATAATAATTAACTAATTAACTAAATGATAGATTTAAAGAAAACGACACCAAATTATTATGTTTACAACTTTTAAAAATTGTTTTTTCGGAACAGTTCTTCAAAGTATTGTTTTTTCTTGATTTGTGCGGGTGTCAGGAGTGAAGGGTTCTCCTGACAGACCCAGGAGAATGGGGTTGAGAGGGTTAAGATAGGTCAGTCATGATTGAATGGCAGAGTAGACTTGATCGGCTAAATGGCCTAATTCTGCTTCTATAATTTATGCTTTTGAAAACAAGAGCATTCTTAACGTAGCATTTCTGTGTTTGGAAAACACTTGTGTAAATTGCTGGATAATGCATATAGTCAATAAGGTAACGTTTCAATCTTCATGCGTATTCATTGCATCTCAGCTTTTGCAAGATGCCTGAAGTGAACAGCTGCTCCATTTCCATTTATTGAATAGCTCCTTCTCACTGTTATAGGGAACTTGTCAAAGATATGATCTCCACTTACTAAATTTCCAGTCGTCATTCTAAATTGCCCATAACCATTCTTAAAACACTGATTAAGCAGTCAATCAATGACTTAATCCAGATAGATATTTAATTGCTGTTCAGAATAGCCTGTCGTGTTTTCCAAATTGTTCAGACAACTATAAAGGTCACTTAATAGACTTCCAATGCTGGTCTGTCAATTGTCCATGGGTCAAAGCAAGACAGCAAGGAAAAATAATACATATATTTATACAATTATAGATTTTGAGATTTGTTTGGTAGAGATCCAAAGTGAACATAAACTTATTTTGTACATTAAAATACCGATAATAGACACAATTTCGACAATCTTTTCAAAACTTATTTGGGTATATTAAAATAATGTTCTGGTGCAGTGTAATAAAATCAGAACATGCTGGAAAGACTCAACAGGCGAAGCAACAGCTGAGAGAAGAAATGTTAGTGTTTCAGATTGAAGGTTCTTGATCATAATTGGAACAAGTTAATTTTAAATTGCAGAGATGATAGGTAAGGAGATAGAAGAGGTGGAGAACGATGGAGAGGTCCAAGGAAATATCCCTGACAGAGTGAGACCAGGGTCACCTGGTTGACGGTTTAATCAGTGAAGATGAGACACATAGAAACTATAAATTGTCATGGGGTAGACAAAAACGAAGTAAATGTTTGCTTAATGTATCTCTTTGCTCAGATATTGCCTGATATGTTAAGCATTTCCAACATTCTGCTTTTGCTTTCCGTCTCTGCAACAATGCTGACTACATGTCACAGCATTTACATACCCCTTTGGTTTTTTTTCACGGTGCCAATTAACCTGAGGTTTTTTCCAGTATTTTTTGCTTTATTTCAGATCTCCAACATCTGCAGTTTTTTTTGCTTTTCAATTCCATTTGTTTTATGTGCAAATATAACTTTTTGAAAAATGAGCTTTGATTCTGATTTAAAATTTTTGAAAGGAGTTCCGGTTAAACTTTGGCATGCGATAGTTCCAAATGCTCAAATTTGCAAGGTCAGAGGGATGATTTGCTTTTCATAGAAGGCGTGTAAGTTACAGATGCCTGGCTATTTTTATCATGTGAATACCCTGAATTCATTTTGTGCTCCCTCACTCCCTTTACTGGTTATGGAGATATCTCATCAGCTGTGTCTGTATGTTTCATTTCAGGGCTGTTGGAATTCAGGAGATGATTGGCTACATTCAACAGAGAGTAGATCAACTGACTGAACAATGCTTTGCTGATAAGGAATTAGCTTCAAAGAAACAGCAATTGGCTGCTTCATTTGATGATCATATTGAAAAGGTATAAAACAAAACATTACAAATAAATGTATTCCTTTTAATAAAGCTAGTTTTTTAATTATGTCCGGAAACCGCAAAGAACGGATTTGGCTATTATTCTAAATAAGATTTATTTTTCATTTTTCATTCTTGGGATGTGATTGTCTCTGGCATGGCTAACTTTTATTCAGCCAACCCCAAGCATCCTTGACAAGGTAGAAGTGAGTGATTTATCAACAAACAACAATCTATATGATGAAAGTTCTTCATAATAGACAATAGACAATAGGTGCAGGAGGAGGCCATTCGGCCCTTCGAGCCAGCACCGCCATTCAATGTGATCATGGCTGATCATTCTCCATCAGTACCCCGTTCCTGCCTTCTCCCCATACCCCCTGACTCCGCTATCCTTTTGAGCTCTATCTAGCTCTCTTGAATGCATTCAAAGAATTGGCCTCCACTGCCTTCTGAGGCAGAGAATTCCACAGATTTACAACTCTCTGACTGAAAAAGGTTTTCCTCATCTCAGTTCTAAATGGCCTACCCCTTATTCTTAAACTGTGGCCCCTTGTTCTGGACATTGGGAACATGTTTCCTGCCTCTAACGTGTCCAACCCCTTAATAATCTTATACGTTTCGATAAGATCTCCTCTCATCCTTCTAAATTCCAGTGTATACAAGCCTAGTCGCTCCAGTCTTTCAACATACGACAATCCCGCCATTCCGGGAATTAACCTAGTGAATCTACGCTGCACGCCCTCAATAGCAAGAATATCCTTCCTCAAATTTGGAGACCAAAACTGCACACAGTACTCCAGGTGCGGTCACACAAAGAGAGTTCCAAGATTTTATGTCAGCGACAGCAAAGGAACATTGATATATTTACTTGCCAATAAATTACTTGTAGGAGATAAAAGGAAATTTGTCGTTTTGGCCAGTTTTATCTAAACCAGCTTGATGAGATGCTTCACAGCATCACTGAGGTAGCGCACTCTGCAACCAAAGTGTGCTGATAGTTGAGAGAGTGAATGTTTAGGGCAGTGGATGGATGTCAATCAAGAAAGCTGCCTTATCCTGGATGACGTTGAAGTCCTTGAGTATTGTTGGAGTCGCAGTCATCCAGGTAAATAGAGAGGGTTCCAATATGCTCCTGTCTTTATCATCTTCAGAAACCCTTGTGAAAGTGATTTTGGTGCATATTTTCTGATGGACTCTTGAAAGTTTACCGATTTGTTCAGTTAACATCAATTAAGCAGCATTTAATTCAACAAAATGTATCTCACTTGCCAGTCGGGTTGTTGGTAATGGCCAAACAGTGACCTGTGTATATCAATGTCTTTTGCTCACCTTTAATATTTCAATTAACACTGATTCTTTACAAGCAATCATTATTAATAAACAAGTATCAATATGTGCAATCATATAAATGCCTTAATATGGGGATATGTATAAGAATTGTTTACCACTACAGTCATCTTTGAAATAATAGAATTTTATGGTTATAGTTACGTTTCATGAAAGAAAAGACAGTAGCAAATTCATCATTGCAAATTCAAAAAAGACTTGAGCATCTAAAAATAAAATTCAAATTACATTCAATTTGCACTTAAAGAAATACAAACAAATTACATATTTTTGGTGGGGCAATATTATGGTGAATACTAACATAAAGATCTTGAAGAATTATCTTAACAAATTTTTTTTTTTTAGCAGAAGTGATTTCCACTTGTTTTTTTAATTACACCAGAAGTGAGGTTAATGCTGGAAATTTTCATTTTTCAAAGAACCCTGAAGCTATTTCTGTATCCAATTCACTTGCTCTCCCTGGATCCACAGAGCAGCCAACTATGCAGAGCCTTGTTGAAATCCATATAGACCTCTAGAACCATCTACAGGCATCTATAACCCTGCCTCCATCAAGCTTCTTGGTTACCTCTTCAAAAAAACTTCAACTTCTGGCCAACATTTTTCACTTGACCAACCTATTAAAACAAGACTGCCAATACTCTGCAAGTTACAAATAAACCCTTGAAAAAATAATTGAAACAACTATATGCAAATATACATCGAAGCATGCAAGGAGGAAAGAATCCTCAGCTATCTTCTAGCATTAAACTATTTAGGCTGTTACGGGTAACAAACGGATCCCATTTTTTACAGATGTCCTGGAGTTGATCTTGTCAATAAATTGGAAAGTACACAAAAAAATATTCGATATGGTAAACACTGTAATGAATGGCATCAAAAACACATTAGACTTGCAATAACAATTACCAGTTACAAGTGTAAAGAAGGAGGAAGGGAGTTTGTCATTTGTAGGAATGCCCATGTGTATGTAGGTGGGTCTATTGAATTTAATACTATTGGAATTCGCCCGTAAAACAGGGTTCATAACCTGGGGATATTTCCATCAATTCCACTGCACAAGGTTGCCAAACGTGTCCTTTCAGGAACATGTCTATTCTCTTAATCAAAATATTTCCCTTATTCAACTTGATGTAAAACAGATTGAACATGTATGCATCTTTTGGCTATGTTTAATTTATTCCTTTTCACAGAACCACAGCTATAACTGAGATAAAAATAGGAAATGCTCAAAACACTCTGCTGGTCAGGTGCCAGCTGTGCAAAGAGAAATACAGTTAACGTCCCAGATCAAAAATTCTTTGTCAGATACCTTCCCACTTAGATTAATTAGAGGAAAATTTGTTGTCGTACAGCACAAGAGGTGATTCAGCTTTGTTTCCTCACTAACCAAGAAACATTACTTTGGTTGCCAGCTTTTGGTCTGCAGCCCTGTAGGATATAAAGCTTCAATTGCTCAACCCGAATTGGTTTGAGAAAGCATTAAGTGTCAAAAAATGATCACTTTGGTAGTTAATCCCTTTACAACCTGCAGGTAAACAAGTAACTAGTGTACATCCTGGATTCTGATTCCTAATTGTTATGAAGTGACTTTTTGTCAAGTGTCATGTTATATATTGTACAGTTTTGATCTTATTTAAGAAAGGACATTCTTGGTTTGGAGGCAATGCAGAAGGGCATACCTGATAAATTCTTGTGATGAATAGATTGTCTAATGAGGAACAATTGGTTAGATTATGCCTATAATCACTAGAATTTGGATGAATAGGGGCATCTTTATCGTGCATATAAGATTCTGGGGAGGTGTATAAGACTGATGCAGCTCTATAAGACTTTAGTTAGGCTGCATTTAGAATATGGTGTGCAGTTCTGGTCGCCCTATTAAAGGAAGGACGTAGAGGCTTTGGAGAGGGTGCAGAGGAAGTTTGCAGAATGCTGCCTGGATTTGAGGATTTCAGCTACAAGGAGAGATGGATAAAACTGATTGTGAATTCTGTGGAACTTCAGAGGTTGAGAGGAAACTTGATAGAAGAATATATAATTATGAAAGGCGTGGATAGAGTAAACGATCAAAACCTTTTCCGGGGTAGAAATGTCCAACACTAGAAGATGGAGCTATAAGGTGAGAAGGGAAAAGTTTAATGGAGATATGTGGGGCAAGGTGGCCTGGAACTCATTGCCAGGGGTGGTGGTGGAGGCAGACAGGATAGTGGCATTTGGATAGGCACATGGAAGTGCAAGGAATAGAAAGATATGGATCATGTACAGGCAGATGAGATAAGTGTAACTTGGCATCATGTTCAACACAAGCATTGTGGGCTGAAAGGCCCATTCCTGTGCTGTACTGTTCAATGTTCGATGTTTGACAGGGTAAATAACATGAGAGAGGTTTCTCTAGTAACGTTAATTCTCGAACAAAAAAAGAACTGACATTTGGAGGAATTTCTTTTCACAAAATCTGACATTCTCCACATCAAAGACCTGTGGATAATGAGTTATTAAGTATATGAAAGATGATATATTTTTGGATCGTAAAGGAAACAGGTTATGGGGATCACACAGAACATTGTAATCTGATTGTTTGGTTCAATTCCATTCAGAAGAAGGGTCTCAACCCAAAACGTCACCCATTCCTTCTCTCCAGAGATGCTGTCTGTTCCGCTGCGTTGCTCCAGGACTTGGTATCTATCTTCGGTTTAAACCAGCATCTGCAGTTCCTTCCTACACAGTCAGATTAACCATGATCTTTTTGAATAATCAAGGTACGGGCTACTCCTGCTTTTGATAATTTTCCTTTTATCTTTAGCAGTCAAACATTGCAGGATATGACTTCTTAATGACAATTACCGTGATGGAATATTGACACAATCTAAGCACAAACATCAAGAAAAATGTATTGTACAAAATATTAAGGTATTATGTAGGCATCTTTCCTTCAGCAAAAGTTTGTACCACCAGAAGAGTCCAGAAATATGTTAACTTATTTACATCCAGATATCCAGATGTCAACTTATTTACATCGGCGAAACCAAGCACAGGCTCGGCGATCGCTTCGCTCAACACCTGCGCTCGGTCCGCATTGATCAAACTGATCTCCCGGTGGCCGAGCACTTCAACTCCCCCTCCCATTCCCAGTCTGACCTTTCTGTCATGGGCCTCCTCCAGTGCCATAGTGAGGCCCACCGGAAATTGGAGGAACAGCACCTCATATTTCGCCTGGGCAGCTTGCAACCCAGTGGTATGAACATCGACTTCTCCAACTTTAGGTAGTTCCTCTGTCCCTCTCTTCCCCTCCTCCTTCCCAGATCTCCCTCTATCTTCCTGTCTCCATCTATATCCTTCCTTTGTCCCGCCCCCCTGACATCAGTCTGAAGAAGGGTCTCGACCCGAAACATCACCCATTCCTTCTCTCCCGAGATGCTGCCCGACCCGCTGAGTTACTCCAGCATTTTGTGAATAAATACCTCCAGAAATATGTTTAGTAATTTCAAAGTTGCATTTTTTCGTTGATTTTTTTTGTTAGATACAGCATCCTAGGTTACATTTAGCAGTCAACCTTTGTCACCTCTGTATGGTTCAGAAATTTATTCTGTGGATCGGATACTGTATAGATAAAAGAGGAACCCATTTGCAATGCTGAAATTGTGGATATGAAAAGGAGGAGGACGTTTGGAGGATTTAATTTGAACCCAAGGACCAGGTTGTGAGCTGTTTGTAGAGATGACTGTCCTGGGTTCTCAGCTGCAACTCCGAATGCTCTGCTGGGGCCACGAACAGTCAGGAGAGAGATGGTATTTCTCAACAATGGAAGGAGGGAAGAAAAAATCTATTGCCGTTGTCAAGAGGCTGGAGGTGTAAAGCAGGTGAATACCAAGGCCCTGGAAGAGGTGTGCCAGCTGTTCCTTGACCGAACTTAGTCAGTAAAGGTAAGTGTGTGGCTGTGTTCACACACTACATCCCCTCTCACTTTGTCTTGTCAGGCTTAATGTACTCGTTTATCTTCCTCACTCCCAATTTATTTATCCTGTCTGGAAAAACGCATCCCTCACTCCACGTGGAAGCCACTATCACTACTAAGAGTTTGGGCAGCACCCTGGCCTTGGCAATGTCTAAGATGGTGTTGGTTGTCAATGGCCCCCAGCATTTAGTAGGACTGTTGTTGTGTTGCCCTTCGAGTGGAGTGAAATTCCGGGGGAGGGGGATAGAATTGGGAATAGAATGATTCTTTATCTCATTCATTATTGCCACTTCTGATATCATGCCTCACTCTATCTGCCAAAGTGTCTGAAGAATAGTCAGTGTCAGGGCTCTCATGATTTCAGAATGCACAGGTAATCTGCCACAAACTCCGTCCTCGGGTGCCCAGCAGCCTTTCATCATGTTTACTGAAATCACAAGGCCAGCAACTTTATATAGAGAAGGTAAGCAAAGATGGCGAACAGGCATAAGGCTCATAGATTAACTGAATTCATTATGTCATTATTTTATTTCAACCAAAAATGTTGTGAGGCACATTGACCATTATAATTTGGACCATTCCTGGGTAATGCCTTCATGGACGTAGGTAGGTGTTACATGTAATAGGTGTGGAAGATGGAGAGGTCTTTTTACCCTCAGAAGATGGAGGTTGTTGTACTTGTGCTTCAAGGTCAATTCACTGCCTCCCGCCCCCCACTCCAATTTTTCCCCATCTATTTGAGGCAGCATGGTGGTGCAGAGGTAGAGTTGCTGCCTTACAGAGCCAGGGACCTGGGTTTGATCCTGACTATAGGTGCTTGTCTGTATGGGGTTTGTATGTTCTTCCCGTGACCGGCATGGGTTTTCTCCGAGCTCTTCGGTTTCCTCACACACCCCAAAGGCCTACATGTTTGTAGGCTAATTGGCTTGGTATAAATGTAAATTGTCCCTCGTATGTGTAGGATAGTGTTAGTCTGCCGGGATCGTTGGTCAGTGCAGACTCGGTGTGCCGAAGGGCTTCCGCACTGTCTCTGTAAACTAAATGTAAACAGAAATGTTCTCCTCGGGAAAAGTGTGGGTGCTCAATGGCATTTTGAATGTACGCTGTCAGCAATAGGTAACTCAGTGTACTTTCTGTCTGATGGTTCCTATATTTAGTAATGTCCTGTTTGCCTTCGAGTGTAATCCACTTGAGATGTTTGTGAAATGCTGACCACAACACCCTTGATGTGTCACCTCTTGCTGACTGGAGAAGCCCAAAGTAAGGAAACCTCAGTGAGGGCTATGTTAACTGTGGCTCGTGAGGCTTGGCTCTATAGCGGCCAGAAGATTCTTCTCTGCAGGAGGTTGCAAATGTGGCCACCAACGGTGAGATACAAAACATTCAGTCGAACAGTTGCTTAGTGAGATATGTGACGCAAAGCTTTTGCCTGCACACCATGTTTGGTGTGCATGGGTTTCTGCCGTCTAGCAGTCATTAAATTGTATTATTTGATAAAGGGCAAGTTCAAAAATGTCTCAATTATTCTTTCAAACAAATAATAGAGAATTATCAAATTTGTGTTCGGACACTTTGTTACATAACTTGGGAGCATTAAGCATAGCAATATCATGGAGAATGTGAAAACTCTATCCAGTGCTCCAAGGACCTTCAAAACGACGCACAACGCAATATAAAACACAGAAAGAAGAGAAATAACAGCATAAAGGGTTATTTTCATTGTTTAAGCTGAATCAGAACCATATTCCGACAGAGAAATAACAGAAAGCATATAGCTATTGGTATGTGTAAATAGCGCTTATCTATAGACTGAAACTCTTGTTTGTTTGTTTGTTCCTGAACTACAGCCAAAGCGGTACACGATAGTGCGACAATTTTGGCCCACCTTACTCACCGTCATCCCTTTGGTGCTAATGGAAGAAATTTCATTGAAATCAGTGTTATATTTTTTAAGTTATTCACATTTTAAAGTTTAAATCTATCTCCTAGGAAGGGAGGGAGGGCAGTGGGGGAGGGGGTGACGCGGAGGGTGTGGGGAGCGGGGGGGAGAGGAGGGAGAGGGTGCTGCACCAATGCAGGTGAGGTTTGGGTCCAACGGATCCACTTGGTCTAGTTGTAATTAAATTATACAAATAATGATGGCAGAAAGTTAGGGTAAAATAAGAATATTAAGTTGACCGTCTCATCCTGTATCTGCTGTGTTTGCTTGAAGATAGCACAATAAGTTATGGAGAAGGGATTAATAACTTCATTGAAGCTAATACTGATTAACAGCAATGAATGAAGTTACCAGCAGTGACCTCCAAGATGTATCAGTAGAGCAACCAGTTGTCACCATCACATTGATCTTGAAATGACATTCAATATAGCTTCTGGATTTCAAGGAAAGAGCATCTTGACACTGATATATCAGATTTATTTGCTGATTCAGACAACTAACCTTCTCACTAATCTTCCAAAAGTGATGTCCACAGTAATTCAAGGAAAGAGAATTCTGGAAGTGACATTTTATACAATTGTTTCTTCTATACCTCAAGATTTAGCTGTAGATATATCCAAGCATTTATTTCACTATTAGTACTTCTTCAATAACAATTCAATCAGTAGCAAGTCACATCACAAAATGACACAGAAGTTCTTGACGCCAAAAATATAATGAAACAAGACAATGGAAGATAATTTAAAATACTCCATGTTGCAATGGGGTTCATTTATTTAAAATTATAGTGTGCGACAAGGACAGCAAAGATTTTTCTCAGTTCAAGAGCTAACACATTAAAATATGCTAATTTACTAAATTTATTTATTTACTTTGGCAACTGGTAATTTGATTATTTGAAACATTTAGTGGTTCTCAAAGAAGTAAGAGATTTGTGATGCACAGAATGAGTCTCGTTGTTTTTCTGCTCATTTTTGTGTATGTTCCAAAACTTAACTATAAGGACTGAGGCTTTTCCCTAGTGGCATCAAGGCCATCCACCCAGCAACTGATGCTGCCCTGGTCTGGATGTCTACTATTGACCTACAACTTTAGGCTGTGCACGCCAAATGCAAGAAAAAGAAGACTGTAAGGACCAACTAAATTATCTTTGAGGTTGTGAGATACAGAGAAGTTGGTTTATAACAAGAAATTTTGAAGTACTGATGATGAGAATTTTGGAGAATTGTACCCTGTGATGCCACCTGAAGTTGGCAGTTCACAGGAGAGAAAATGTGAAAAAAAACCTCTTTACCGTTTTGACCAAGAATTGCTTCCCCCCCATTCCAGCTGGGATCGCCTTGGCTGCTCTCAAACATCGCTGTTCATCACCAAAGGATTTTTATCTTATCTTGCCCTCCTACTGCCACTTTGTCAGATATGTGATCCCAAAGTTTAAAAAAGGATGTTCAATCTGCCTCCATCCTACTCGGGTCCGGCCCAGGATTTTGATGGGGGTATTAGTATCAGCCAAGCCCTTCATTGGAAGGACAGCTGCTAACTCTGGGTGGCCTTTGCCATTTTAGGGTCCCTTCATCTCTAGTACTGAGCTGGGGTCTTTACTGCTGCACAAATGAAATTTTCTACTTTTACAACAGATGTTCTTAACATTAGCAACCTGAAGTGTAGTTAGAAATATGTGTTGGCATTGTTTTGGATCAGACAGCAGGCAGAAATACAGCCCCAGGAGAAAAAAATCACACCCCCACCACCAATCTTTATCAGTACGATTCATTTTCAGTGAATTGAAATTTTAAACCATTTTTTAAAAATGACTTCATTTGTTGGATTTGGTTGGGTTTTGTTGACAGTTTTGCATGGAACTGCCAGCATTTCTCAATGTAACTTCATGTCAGTTTTGATACCGACACACAAACAAATAGAGGTTAGGAGGGTGAGATAGATCAGCCATGATTGAATAGAGGAGCAGACTTGATGGGCCGAATGGCCTAATTCTGTTCTTATCACTAATTACTGATGACCTTAAGTAAGTCCCACGATCACTCCTCCTCTGACAATTTCCTGACTAGATTTTGATGAATAACCAAACAGATCCAACGGGAGTACAGGATTTTACTTATGTAGGAATGACGCTGATATTGAGAAATCTTAGAACAAAATAAAATTAGATATTTAAAAAAAAATTTTTTTTATTCTGTCAACTATGAACATTTGAAATTTAGAATATTCTTAAAATATTTGAAAGCATTTAAACAAAACACATGGTTGCAAAAATATGTCTTATTATCCCTCCCTTTGTTCTTGCAAATCTATAATTCCCATTGAAATTAATGTGTTCATGGTCCAAGTGCCTGACTTGGAATCTGACAGCACATTCCCCATTATAAATGCTGTCTTGCATTTTTGTAACCATTTGTGTTTTTGTTTAACGCTTTCAAATATATTTAGAACATTATAAATTTCAAATGTTCATAGTTAACTTAGTTAGATTAAAAATTAATAATTTTATATTTTCTAATTGTTTATTGCATTGCATATCAGTGTCCTTCCTACATAAACAATCTTAAGAGCTTTTATAAAGTTTATCAGCCCATCACCCAAACACCCGTTTGCCAAACATTTTAATTCCCCTTCCCATTCCCACACTGACCTTTCTGTCCTGGGCTTCCTCCATTGTCAGAGTGACGCCAAACGCAAATTGGAGGAAATGCACCCCATATTTGACCTCACACCCTACAATCCAGTGGTATGAATATTGATTTCTCTAACTTCAGGTAACCCTTGCATCCCCTCTCTCTTTTCATCCTTCCCCCACCCCAGTCATTGTACTAGCTTCAAAGTTGTCTTGTTGAGACTCATTGTCTGTAACTCATTTTCACCTAGCCCACTACTAACAATGGCCTATTTCCTTTATTATTGTTACTTTTTTTGCATATCTTTCATTCATTCGTTCTATATCTCTCTATATCATTATCTCTATTCCTCGTTTCCCTTTCCCCTGACTCTCAGTCTGAAGATGGGTCTTGACCTGAAAGGTCACATATTCTTTAATATTCTTTAACTTATTCGTCGCATATAAATGTCACAACCCGCTGAGTTACCCCAGCTTTTTGTGTATACCCATCTTTAATAATTGGCAAAGCTAGGAACATATCTTTGTTTGACATCAATGGCTTGGAAAGGTGTTGCAGCTTATTCTGCTCAATCCAAGCCACTCTAATACATCATTTAGGTTACTCTCATTGCTCTGGACTTTAATGTGTGGCTCTGCGGCTGCCTTGGCTGGCATGTTTTTCCTTCCAGATCCACTAAAAGTAAGTTTGGGGTAATGGGTTACACAGGCAGCCATTGTGGGTGACATGAATCACTCAGGAAAATATGGACTATTATTTATTTGTCCTGATTGTGGGCCATAGACAATGACTATAGCCAATGATAGGTTCGACCAATTTATGCTGGTTTTTGCTTGCAGTTTTACATAATAAACTGAACAAAATCGCCAAAACAATCAAGTTTGCAAAACTTTACAATCGGTGTGTCTGCACAAATAAAATATCAAAAAACAATAAACTGAGCCTGATGCCAAAGGTTATTCTGTATGTGTAATTTTGAAATAGTTATTGCAGATTTGATTTGTCAATTAACATTGGGTCAAATTATATTCTAACACTTTAGTACACATTTTGTAAGGCAATCTGTTTCACCACTTCTCCAAGTTAAGAAATTGACTTCTCCCATATATGTTGCCTCAGTTATCTTAACAAACATTATTTAACTATGTAGATAAAGTAACAAATAGTTCTACAACTTTCATAATTTAATCTGAACAAAAAGACATCTCCACAATATTTAAATGTCTTTGTACTTCAATAACAAAGGATAATATTATAAATGGTTCCTGCAGAGATTGTTCTTTGTTCTGATGGTGACACGGTTTAACAACATCTATCAGCTCCTACTAAAGAATGGAATTGTTGAGATTAAGCAACATAAAGATGGTTTCACAAATTATATTCTTACATTCAACAATTTGTAACCGAGATTGGTATCTATCAAAGCAATTTAAATGAAATTTAACTTTTTTAATTTCCAGGGTAATAGTTCATGCCTGGTGCTTGACTAAACAAAATGCTGAGGAAATCTTTTTTGATGGATAATGTCAAGAAATTACATTAAAAAACAGTGCTGAAAAAAGGCAAATAGTAGCACCAAAGAATAGATTTCTTTCCAGTAAAGCTTTTTTCCCAAAAGTTTCTTTTATTTTATGTTGCCAAAGTTTAAATTATTGAAGTAATTGGCATTTGTTAATCCAGAAACTATTATTGTTGGTTGAATAGCATTATATCTTGAGAGCAATCAGATAATTAAAGTTAGAAGCATGTGTAATGTTGAAATGGTTAATTCAGTAAAATAAATGTGAAAACAAAAGTATAAACAGCAATGGATTATTTCAATATAATTAATACGTATAACACATTTCATAATTTCACATCATTGAAACTTATGCGTCAAATTTATCAAACAAACTCTTTATTGCACTTCCCTATTCTCTGAAAATGAACAGTAAAAAATGTGCTTTTTTCAAGGTCTCAGGATATCTTCAGGCATGCAGATCCAAACTTTCCAGTCAGTTGGAGCCTGGTTCCTGTCTCTCTGAATCTGAAGATGTTCTGAACAAATATCTGGAACTATCTGATCTAGCCAAGGTAATACATATTTACAGCATTTTTTGCAAATATATTTGTGAGTAGATGGAGAGGATTATTGCTTTTTACCCTTATAATAACTATATCTGTATATACATTAAAATAATAACAATTAGGCTGGAATCAAAATATGTTGTAATGGTTGAGAGCGCATTAAAGTCCTATTAAATGTCACCTTATCGATACAATATCATCACAAATGAATCACAGACCAATTTATTTCTGTATTATCGCCACAAAGGAATTACATTAATTTACTCTTTTGCAAGTCTATAACATTTACTTTTATACTTTTTCCGTCAAGAAATATTAAAAGAATTCAGTCAGCCGGAAAACATAGTTGTGCAAGTCTAGATATAAGAGATTTAGATTTCCCCCGTGTTCAGTAGGAGCTATAATGTAGTTATGTAACTTGGAGATTGATTTTTAATGTGTTCATTAAAGTTAATGGAGCCCTTTTGTAACACTGGGACCTCACACTTGTTACTACAACATGTGATAAGGAAGGAGGCATGGAGCAGTGGCCCCTATTATTCCCTCTTGTTTCTATTGATCCCTATCAAAATTTAACTTTTTTTTTAAATCTTGGGAAATATCTGTACAATTTTATTTTACAAAATAAGTGGAAGGGGCATTTTGACTGGAAACTGTTCTGATAATTTTTTGTTTGGATTTTCTCTTCCATTCTAATTTTTTTAAGCAAATACAGACCACAAATTGAAATGTAGACATGAGGCACTGCAGCTGCTAATACTTTCTTTGTCTTTTCAAATGTTTAGAAGTCATTTTGTGTTTTAAAAAAAAAGGAGACCGACAATTTTATTTCTCGCATTTTCTCGTGTTTCCTGAAGTCATTGAAGGGGGCCATACAGCCCATCAAGTGTACACCAGCTCTCGGAACAATTCCATTCCCCATTTATTCAGTTTTGTTTAGTTTAGTTCAGAGATACAGCGCGGAAACAGGCCCTTTGGCACACCTAGTCTGTGCCGACCGGCGATCCCCACACATTAACATTATCCTACATACTAGGGACAATTTTCCATTTGTACCAAGCCAATTAACCTACAATCCTGTACATCTTTGGAGTGTGGAAGGAAACCGGACATCCCGGAGAAAACCCATGCAGGTCATGGGGAGAACGTACAAACTCCGTTCAGACAGTACCCATAATCAGGATCGAACCTGGGTCCCTGGCATTGTAAGGTAGCAACTCTACCGCTGCACCACAGTGCTACACTGTACATTTACATTTAACTAATTCTTTATCAAGTTCATCAATTCCACCTGATTCTCCAACCCAATCTAGTGGTTATTTACATGTTGTGGGAGGAAACCAGAGTACTCAGGTTTTATTCTGGAATAAGTGCATAATATTGTAATTAAGGGAGGATCCTTTGAATTTTTTTGGGCAATTAATAAATGAAAAATAGACTTCCATTAAAATTAAAATTAAATATTGATGACACCAAAAATTGGCAATATAAATAAGAGGTCATAGGAATGCTCTTCAAATCACATGGCATGTATGGAGGAAACAGATTTATTGTTTCAGTTCTATAAAATGTTATTGACTTGAACTTCTGTGTTTGTTTTCATTTTATTTTGCCATGTCTACCAGACATAAATAACCAGAAGTTCCTTCTGTTGGGCAACATGTCTTAATTGAGTGATATATTTGTTTCAGGTGATAGCAAATGAATTAAAATATATTGAGGACATCATTGTACAGGCAGAAACATTTGAAGTCCCAGAAGTAATATCTTTTTCTGAAAAGCTTATTACTCTGAATGCTGAATGGAAAGGATTGTGTTGGAATTTGAATGCGCGAGTTGAGCACTTACAGCATTATGTGTCGTTTCTGAAGCAAGCTGAGGAGGTGAACTGTTTAAATTTATCCTACTGAATAATGCAAAGTTCTTCAATATATTTGTGCAAATTTTATAAATTTATTATTTCTGATTTTAAATGACAGAAACCTTTTGTTTCTGAGATGAGCAAAACTGCACCAGTTTTAACCATGTTATACAGATTAATTTAGACATATTTCTAACATTGAAAGCACATCTTATTGATTAAATTCTAATTGTAATCTTCTCTGTTAACCACTCACAACTTTGATGCCTTACTCGGTCAATAAACAGTCTGCTGGCTCTGGATCATATTGCAGATGTTGATATTTGGCTGCCACTGAATTTAGCTCCTTGTTTTTCAAACTAAAGTTTGATGAAAATTTCAAATGGTTAGCTTACTGAATAATTTGCTTTTCAGTTTATTAGTTATTTTGTTTAGTTTGGTTATTATTATTGTCACGTGTGAAAAGCTTTTGTTTGCTTGCTGTACGAAGACAAGACTATCCATCAATACACAGTGCACAGGTGCAATGTTTAATGCAATACTTTTAATGAATACTTTAAAAATTCTTACCCGTTATCAAACGTTGCAGCATTTTCAGCAGCTTGAGTGGCATGATTTATTTTTTAAATAATCTGTGATACGTTTGATACAAATTAGGTTGAAGCATCTATGAAAAGTTTTGAAGATTGTTACCAGTCTCAGACTATAAAAGACAGCGAAGATACTGCTAGGTCAGTGTTAGAACTTGCTGATTCCAAATGGCAATTGGTCCTTAAGAACTTCCTTGTTCTCCAAGACCTGACATTCAACTTTAAGAGTGCAATAAGCATGGTAAGTCATGGTAAGTTTTTCAAAAAAACCATGTTAATTAATCCTTAATTAATTTTGCAATATTTTGGGTTCGAGACTGTTTGTCTTTCAATTAATTGTATTTATATTTTAGTTTTTTCCCAGTAACCTTTCGAGCCTTAATTCCCAAATTATATTCCAACAATTTTGTATCACTTCTTCTGATGTGACTTTAATGTCATGTGTCCCATGTTAAGTTTTTTTCACTTCCGTGGACAATAAATCAGGAAGAATATAATTGGATTACTATTTGCTCCAGAAGCTGGAGCTATTGTTGAAGGCAAATTTCATCATGTGGTAAGAAGAACTTTGATGTTTGATTCGTGTCCACTGTATTTTCTTGAGGCAGGTTGTTTTCATATGTTCCTTGAGGTTTGATAGCTTTCTAACCTACTTTTGTTTCATCGGCATGGTGAGGGCATAGCCGTGGAATTTGAATTCAGTTAATGATGTGGGGTTTGAAAAGCACTACCTGGAAGTAATGATGACCTCACATTTACTAGGTTCCTACAAAACCACAATGTGCTTCACAATTGTCCTTTAGAAGATTATTTGCCATCTTTACTTATTGTGACTTGTATGTGATTGTGGACCCACCTGAAGGGTCGACTGCCAAATACTTATGAAATATTTAGTAAACCACTCAGTTGTACGATGGGTGCTACTTTGAAATTGAGAAGGAACAAAATTGAACAGGTCACCAGATATCAAACTGGATGAAGAATTGGCTCCCAGGCTAGTCCATCCTCCTCACAAAAATCTGGGGACTGGTGCTTAAGTTGGGAGAGCTGTCCAGAGTCCAGTCAAGCATAACCCTTGCATAGTCCTACTCATAGAATCAAGGCTTAAAAAAACCAAACGTTCCCAACATCATATTCCCACGATGTATCCTGTTCCACCAGCAGGACAGACAAAGCAGAGAGGTGCACAGTCTGTACTGTTTTGGGGGAGTAACCGATGGTATCATTAATATTAACTCTAAATCTCATGGCATCAAGACAAACATAGAGGATGAAACTTCCTACTAATTACCATCTACTGTTCCGTCTCAGCTGGTGAACCAGTGCTTCTCCATTCTGAACAACACTTGGAAGAGGCACTGAAAGTGGTAAGGTTCAGGATATGCCATGGGTGGGAACTTCAGTCTCCATCATCAAGAGCGCCTCGTAGCACTATTGCTGGCTGAGCCCGAAAGATGAAGCTGCTAAAATGAATTTGTGGCAAGTGATAAGCAGACTAATCAGAGGGATGTGTGATCTTACTTCCTCTGGCCATTTCACCTACCTATGATGGCAATGTAGACTAACTGCAGGACAGTGCTGTGGAGTAAGAGTCCCATATTCACACCAAGGGCAGCCTCCATCATGTTGTGCAGAATTACAATCATGCTAAAGAGAATTAACATAGTATGAAACTAAAAGCTCTAAACTGACTTCAAGCTCTAAACTGGGGCACCCATGAAGGGGCACTGGACCAACAGAAATGTATGCTTCCATGATCAATAATGCAGTTGCTTACCATATCCCTCATTTTCAAGTCACTATTAAGTCTAGGGATTAATGAAAGGTAGGTATGCCTGAAGAAAGACCATTTGTGCCTTAGTGCCAACTTGATGAAACTGCAACTCCTGGCCACTCAGTTGCAGACCTCATAGCCCTAACATCGGGCAAAGAGATGAATACCAGAGGCGAGGTAGGAGAGACTGCCCTGATATCAAGGTAGCATTTAATTGAGTGTAACATCAAGGAGCTGGGTAACACTGAAGTCAGTGGTCATCAAGGGGAAAATACTCCAGGGTTTGGAGTCATGCCTTGCAAGATGGACTATAGTTATTGAATGCCAGGTATCCTCACTCCAGAATATAATTTCAGTAGCTCCCCAGTACTCCTCTGTAGGTTCAGCCATCTTCAGCTGATTCATGATGACCTTTCATCATAAGGTTGTAGTGGAAATGTTCACTGTGATTGCCAGGTAAAGATTCCAGTGTAAGAGGATATAAGCACTATCTTTGAAAATGAAAGGCATTCCCACCATTAAGTGTCTTACTATTAATAAACTGGAATCACCATTGACAAGAAACTCAACTGGACAAGCCACTGAAATGCCGTGATTACTATATCTAGACAGAGTCATCAAGGACAACAAATGACAGTTTAAGACAATTTGGGACCAGCAACCAGAATAATATTAGTATTAAAATAATCATGGAGCAAGAAAGGACTGGCCTACAAGTTAAGGTCCTAAATTGGGGCAAGGCCAAATTTGAGGCATTAGACAGGAACATTCAGAGGTCGGTTGGGAGTCTTTTGTGAATGGGGGAGGGGGGGGGGGGGGTTGACAAGTGAGTTAGCAAGAGTATAGGGGCAGCATTTTTCTGTTAGTGTGAAGGGCAAGGCTGGCAAGTTTAGGGAACCCTGGATGATGAGAGATGTTGTGGCTCTGATCAGGAAAAAGGAGGCATGTGTCAATTTAGGCTATTGGGATCAGGTGAATCCCTCCTCAAATATAAAACTGTAGAAGTACACACAAGAATGCAATTGGGAAGGCAAAAAGAAGACATGAAATGGAGCTTGTAGGCAAGGTAACCAAAATCTCAAGAGATTCTACAGGTATAATGAAAGGGTGGCTGGGGAAAGAATAGGTTCCCTTAAAGAACAGCATAGCTGAGTTTGTGACACAAAAGATGGGGCAGATATTAAAAGAATACTTCCCAGGTATTTTTACTGAGGAGAATGTCTTGGAAGCTAAAGAATTGGGGCTTAGACTTTGTGATGTCTTAGATCATGTATGAATTGCCAAAGAGGTATTGGCATATTTAAAGTGCTTTAAGGTGTATAAAGCACTTTAAGGTGAGGACATCAAATACATCCTCAGAACTTGTGTGAAGGAAAGAAATTACAGCAGCCAGTGTTGAGCTATTTGCATCATCTTTAACCAGTAAGATAAAAGGGGTTTCATGGATGTTTGATGATCTCATCTGCCACACCTCAACCTCCCATTTTTGCAGTCTCTGGCAAGTCTATTCTCATCTTAGACAGAAGAGAGGAAGATGCCAAGTTTTGCCATCTCTATATTGTTACCTTACACTCGTGTCATGATTTTCAAATGAACCAGAACTATAACTACTCGGCCTAAAATGTGTTTGTGATCTTTCCAGGTATGTTGCTGGTGGCTTAAAAAATCTTGGCTGACTCTTAGAAACATAGAAACATAGAAAATAGGTGCAGGAGGAGGCCATCAGGCCCTTGGAGCCAGCACCGCCATTCATTGTGATCATGGCTGATCATCCACAATCAATGACCTATGCCTGCCTTCCCCCCATATCCCATGATTCCACGAGCCCCAAGAGCTCTATCTAACTCTCTTTTAAATTCATCTAGTGAATTGGCCTCCACTGCCTTCTGTGGCAGAGAATTCCACAAATTCACAACTCTCTGGGTGAAAATGTTCTTCTCACCTCTGTTTTAAATGGCCTCCCCTTTATTCTTAGGCTGTGGCCCCTGGTCCTGGACTCCCCCAACATTGGGAACATTTTTCCTGTATCTAGCTTGTCCAGTCCTTTTATAATTGTATACGTCTCTATAAGATTCCCTCTCATCCTTCTAAAACCCCAGTGAATAAAAGCCTCGTCTTTCAAATCTTTCCTCATATGACAGTCCCGCCATCCCAGGGATTAACCTCGCGAACCTACGCTGCACTGCCTCAATAGAAGCAAATGAATCATTGTGGGAAACGTTGAAAACCATTGTCCTGGAGGCAGAGGTCATTTGGCGGGTGCTTGTCTGCAGTGTTAACTGAATTTAAATCCATGCTTGCATTTACAGCTCTCCTTCTTGGCTTACCAGTTTTAAGCCTTGAACTAAAAAAGACTACAGATAGGTTCAAGTTTCCATTTAGATTCACTAAAAGCTTCCTTAATCTTCTCACATTGAAACACTCACTGGGCCTTATGTTTAAATTTAACTTGCTGTCAATAGACAATAGACAATAGGTGCAGGAGTAGGCCATTCAGCCCTTCGAGCCAGCACCGCCATTCAATGCGATCATGGCTGATCACTCTCAATCAGTACCCCGTTCCTGCCTTCTCCCCATACCCCCTCACTCCGCTATCCTTAAGAGCTCTATCCAGTTCTCTCTTGAAAGCATCCAACGAACTGGCCTCCACTGCCTTCTGAGGCAGAGAATTCCACACCTTCACCACTCTCTGACTGAAAAAGTTCTTCCTCATCTCCGTTCTAAATGAGGGAAATCATTTATTTCCTATTCCGAGGGCCATCTTTATGTCCACTACATTGTGAAGAATCATGACGATATGTTAAGACCTGAAAATAGCATACTTTCTGCAGATGACAATCGGGTGAACAAAAGCAAACTAAATTTGGTTTAAGAAACTGCAGATGTTGGAAATCTGAAATAAATACAAAAAATGCTGGAAAGATGCAATAGGCCAGGCATCACATGTGGAAATAGAAACAGTTACCGTTTTAGGTCCAGGAGTCATAGTTATTCAGCATGGAAACAGGCCCTTCAGCTTAGCTTGCTAATGATGACGAAGTTGTCCTATCTACACTAGTCACACCTGCCCACGATTGGTCCATACCCATCTAAATTTTACCTATCCATTACCTGTCAAAATTTCTTTTAAAAGTTGTTATAGTTTCTGCCTCAACTACTTCCTCCGTCAACCTATTCCATATACCCACCACTCTCTTTTGTCAGTTCAGAATAGTGTTTCCAGCATCCATACTATAATTGATTCAATCCTGACTAAAAGCAACTGACTAAAAGCATGAATAAAATTCTGCTGCATTCTGTTCATTTAGTCCATTTCATCAAATGTGATACAGCTTCTTTATGCAACGATTTATATTGCCATAGTTATTAACTCAACAAATAGTGGGTTAGGATACTAGGAGAAAAATATTCCCTCTTCAAATAATTTGGATAAAGATAATCTATTCCATTTATTCATTTCATTTTTGGAAAATCCAAAAGTTGAACAAACCTTGTTTTTAGTTTGATGAATTTGAAATGGCTCTGGTCAAAGTAATTTTGCCTCATGGTTGAAATGTTGCTGTTGGCTAATATTTTATTGTAATACTTTGAATTAGAATAAGTATTATAAACTGCAGTCAAAGTTGATTTATATTGGGGGGTTTTTAATGAGATATTCACTTTGTTAACCTGTGAGTACAAACTGAAGTATTGATATAAGAACCCTACTGCAAAATAAGCACATTATTCAGCAATTTCTGGATAAAGATTTATTTCTCTTCATTTTTCAGAAAGATGAAAATTTGAATTTAAACTTAAAAAAGTCAGTGACTGTACTTGACAATACTATTGATCTATTGGACAAGAGAAAATTGAATCTCACAGAACAGTGGACAAGTTGTCAACTTTATTTAAACCAAATTAAGTCAGTCAAAAAACAGTGGAAGAAATTCAAAGAGGAACTTAAAAAGGTATGTTATTCAAAAACTGTACCTATTAATAAAGGTTTTTGCTCGCTGGTAGACAACAAAATCATTTTTTTGCTGAATCATGTATTAGTTTCTGAAAACATATTCTGAACCTATGCTGATCTTAGGTTCAAATAAAATGACAAATGTTTTAAACAGTTTGGACCAGCCTTAGATATTTGACAGGAGAGGGAATGGGATTAATCATGGTATGGCAGGAACTGTAAACAACACCCTTGAACTCCCCAAGATTTAATGGTGTCTGCAAAATTAGACTTCACTCTAACTTACAGTTTTGCAAGCAGTTCATAAATATTTTTCTCATTAGTTTCATCTCATATCTTTCAATTGCCCATTTCAAGTAAGACGACTGAACAAGTCTTAAGTTTATTACCGTATGCACAAGTTCAGTGAGGTACAGGTACAATGAAAATATTGCTTGCAACAGTACCACAGGCACATAGACTCCAACAATGTTCACACTGCTGGTGTGTAAGCTACCCAAGCGAAAAATGGAGGAACTGCACCTCATATTTTGATTTATGATTATTCATATTTAGATTACACCCCAGCGGTATGAACATTCTCTAACTTCAAATAGCCCTTGCCTTCCCTCTCTCTCCATCCCCTCCCCTTTTCCAATTACCCCACCAGTCTTACTATCTCCGACAGCGTTCTATCTCTGTCCTGCCCACTCCCCTGACATCAGTCTGAAGAAGGGTCTCGACCTGAAACGTCACCCATTTCTTCTCTCCAGAGATGCTGCCTGTCCCGCTGAGTTACTCCAGCATTTTGTGTCTACCTTTGATTTCAACCAGCATCTGCAGTTCTTTCCTACATAATTTCTACAGTACATCTGTAAAAGCTTGTTAGATTATTCGGAGGTGTGTTAAAATTCTTCAAAGAAATGCACTGGCAAATTTTTCCAAGTTTTCCAAGGCAAGAGGACCTGACTGGCTTCTGAAGAAGGATCACGACCCAAAATGTCACCGATCCGTGTTCTCCAGAGATGATGCTTGACCCGCTGAGTTAGTCCACCACTATGTCCTTGTTTAGTTGGCTTCTTTGTAATTACAGCTTATCCTTTTGATTATAACTGGATGTGCTCTTCGGATACTTCTATAGCAACTGATAAGGAACTGTGTTAAGGAAGTGCAGTGTATGAACTTTTTAGTCTTCGTGCTTTTTTCCCCCCAGATATTGATGACCATATCGTATTTATTTATCCTCCATCAGTGGTTGGCTTGGGCCTCATTTAATATACGATATATATAAAAATAAAATGTTCACTTGTCAGTAATTTTGAGAATGTAAATATTATCTGGCATGATGGATCCATGCTGATTTATTTGGTTTTCTTTAGACAATTCACGGTTTGAAAATGCTGGAAGATGACCTTATTCCAAAGTCTAATTTTGACCTTGGTTGCAATCCTGAAGTGATTATGAAATTGCACGATAAGTTCAACAAAGCTAAACCACAATTACAAGTAAGGGGTGTTTTCATTCAAATAATTGTTAAAATAATTAAGATGTACTTCATGCTTGATAGCCCATGTCAAAGAAAAATACACTGTGTCATAAAAAGCTGTGAATTCACCCCATCGTCTTGACCAGATGAGTGAACTTACAACGATAGTTTTAAAATTGCAAGTTACACAGGGGAAAGTCGTCAATTGTTCTGCTTCTGATTGCTGGGCATTTGCATTTGTGGACAGAAATTCAGGACAGGATTTGTGTCTAGAATTGTCAAAAAGTTCCAAGAAGCTATAGAACGTCAGGAAAGGAGAGGTGAAAATGAGGGAGAAAACCATGACATAAAGTAAATTTCAGCCACTGAGTAAAAAGACACCTTACAACTCTGGTAAAAAGCCTATTTGAAATGTCCATCATTAAAAGTTCTTCATAAATTGGTTGATCAATACATGATGGAAGTGAAAAACTTAATATTCATTTGGAACTTGTCGAAGTTGCAATGAGAGAACAACAGGGTCTTTGCAGAAGGTGAACTAAAAAGGGTTGAATAATTTACTTTCCGTAAATATATCATGCAATTTATTCTAGAGATTCTGAGATATTTGGTGGACTGGACATAAATAATAGCTTTTGAAAAAGGGAGCTAATCTGCGTTGTTAAGTTTGTAATAAAACATTTTTTATTTCTGTGTTTATTACAGTATTTCTGTGTTTATTGCAGTAAAATTGATCCAGTGCGGAAAATTGTACAAAAAAAGAAAATCTGATCTGAATGAAATGATTTTTAACAGGATTGAAATATCTGTATCTCCATGACTGGTCAAATACAGGAGTGTTATGCTCCTTTTGCGTATAACAGGAAATTATTCATGTTAATCTCATGGTTTTCTTATTACTAGCATTTGAATGCTGAGGTGGAATACAGAACAAAAACAGCAGAGCTTTGGACACTGAAAGGTGTTTCTACAAAGGAAAGAAATGAAAAAATGATGGACTTCCTAAAACTTCATCATCAAGTGAACAATAAAATAAAAGATTATGAAATGGTCCTACTTATGGCAATTAAATTTCACCAGACAATGCAAGAGGTATGCACCCAAACTTAAATACTTTAAAGTGTTTTATAATGTGCAAATACCCGTCTGTTTTTGTTATTTTGAGTGTAATTACAATTTAGAGATTAGTTGTCTTTCTTCTATGGCTTTGATATAACATTTGGCTGCAATGTTGAAATAATCACATTTTGTTCCCAATTAAAACTGTTTGATATCTTCTTGGGCTTTTCAACATAGTTTTGCAGGTGTTTTGGTGAAACAATTAAATGTTTTCCAGAATGAACAGATGTAGGGACTAACAATTTTCTATTTAATTGGTGAAATGAAGCAAAAGGCACTTTTAAAAATAAAAATGGGATACCTGCTGCAAAGGAAAATATGCTAATAAACTCTCCATCTTTATTACTTCTTGAATGATTCCTCCCTCTTCAGGATAATGTAATAAAGGGGAATGAGTGAGAATTGTTAAACAAATATTTTGTGTTTGGCTTCATGGAAGAGAATGCAGAAATCCTGCCAGATATAGTGGAAAGCAACAGGTCCATATTGAAGGAGGAACTGAAAGAAATTGGTGAAATAAAAGCTGTATTATCCTCAAGATCAGATGTCTTATTTCCTGAACTTTTGAAAGAGCTGGCTCTGCAGATACTTGTTTGCACTGGTTACAATCTTTGCAATTATTGATTGCAGATAATTTTCCATAATTTGGAAGGTAGCATCCTTCAGGAAAGGAGGGGATAGAAGATGCAGAATATAATATGGTTAGTCCAAAGTCAGTAGTCGGGTAAATGCTGGAATCTATTATTACTCAAATGGTGGAAGAACACTTCAAATAAGTGTTTGGAACTCAGCATGGATTTATAAAAAGGACATAATGTTTGGCAAATCTGTTGCAATCATTTAATATTGTAAGTAACAGAATAGGGAAGAGGGAAACGAGTGGATGTTATGTATTTGGACTTTCAGAAGGTATATGCTTAGATACTACACTGGAGCTTCGTATCTAGAATTAAAGAGTACATATAGAGGTATAGTGAGCTTTGGTTAACTGACAGAAAACAAAGAGTAGGAAGAAATAATTTTCAGGTTGAGAGCCTGTGATAGCTGGGGTGTTACACAGATTTGTGAAGGCATTGCAGCTGTTTACAATTTACAATGGAGCAAGTGTTGTTCTTCTCATTTGGGGGAGGATATAGTGGTTTGCCAGATTGAATGCTGGGATAGTGGAGGGGAGTTTAAATGGAGTCATGTTCCGTAGAGTTTTGAAGAATGAGAGATGATTTCATTGAAACATTCAAAAGGGCTCAATAGTGTGGATGCAGAGGTGATGTTTTCCTGGTTGGAATATCGAGAAGCAGGAGTCTTAATGCCAAATTGAGGAGTTGGCAATTCAAGAGTTAGTTGAGAAAAAAATCAGAGGATAGGGAGTTAATGCAGGAAAGAGGCTCTAAGATGGAAGATCGGCTATATTCTGATTGAATTTGCAGAGAAGGCATGAGTGTGGAGTGGCCTGCTTCTATTTCTTATGTTTATATATTCTTTAGCTGGGAATACATCTGCAAGTACCACTTAATGTCAAACCAAGTATTATAGTGTGGAATTTCCATACAGTACTAAGCATGTGCTTATCTTAAGCAGACCTACTTGTAACAGCTTTGATGAAGGTAACTTCAACCATGTTAGAGGGATCCTGTAGAGTAATAGAGATAACCAAATGAAAACAACAGCACTTGGCAAGACTACGCTGTTGAAGTAAAAAAATCTTTACCAACGAAAAATCAAATGGTGACTTGGTGTTTGATGACTTTCAAAGTGATCCAAACCTTGTAATTTCAAAACACTTTGCAAACAAGGTAAAGGTTTCTGCTGTTCCCAAAAATTCAAATACAATGAAAGATTACGAACCATTAAAGCTTAAAAACCATACATTAAAAAAATTCCAATACAAAATCAATTAAAAAAACGTAACTAACTCAATTAAGCGTGAATTGACTGAAACTTACCTTTCTCTCTTTGCATCCATATCTCTGCATTGAACTAATGGAGTTGCTGATCCCACACTAGGTCTAAACTGGTGCAGCAATAGTATGAGCAGTTTCTCCTGACAGTTATAGGTGAACTGGTGTAGAATGTGTTGTGCAGGGTTAAGTGATGCCACTGATTTGCCACTGACAAGTGCCAGCCAGCTCCTACCGTGTTACTGGATTTGTGCCCTCACTCAAGGACATATTTTCATAAGTCTACTTGAGTGTACCACAATTCTGCAACCTGATATGGAATGCAATGCAGATTAACATTCTTACATGATGTCATTCTTGTGGAAGGAGATTACAATTTAGGGTATTACATTCCTCAATCCAGATAAGATTGTCTACCGCGCTTTTGGAAGAAATTTCAAATTAATCATCTTGGTTTCAAACCAGGTTCATTCCTCGGGGATTAATGGGAGTGCACATCATCATGTGCCGTTGGCATACCCCAGCTTATACCTCTTGAGACAGCTCCACAGCCTCCTATTAATCCTGGTCCTCTGAGCTTCAATCTCATATTACATCCCCATCTGCCAGAACATCTCTATTTGTTTTGCTGCAAACTTCAAGTATTGATGCTGAAGTTTTGTTCTCAGTAACACTCTTCTGTTGCTAAAGGAAAAGTTACATTTATCTCTCTAGCTCTGTCTCTTCATCTGTCTGTCTCTCCAGCTTTCTGTTTATTGTAGGATAGAGGCAATTTGACTGTCTTAGTCAATTTGACTGCGAGTGTTAACTCGCATAACCTTGGGATGTGGGAGGAATTCAGAGCATCCAGAGGAAACCCACATGGTCACAGGGAGAACGTGCAAGCTCCACACATTCAGCATCTGTGCTCAGTATTGAACCAGGTCTCTGGCACTCCGAGTCAGTGGCTCTACGCAGCCATGCCACTGTGCTGTCTATAACAGATCAACTTGGAAAGTACAGTTTTAAAAGGATGTATTACTTAACAAAATTTCAAAATGTTCTCAATTTAATTTCATTTGGAAATTCATTTTTACATTGAGCTCTGGTTATGCAGCCAAACTGTTTATGTTGCTTGTAGTAATTTTCAAATATAGTTTAATGGGTTTTATTCCAGCTTGAGGAGATGATGAAGTCAGGAGAACTAGAATATCCTGAAACATTAACAGTCCCTGATGACAGCAATCAAGCAAAGATCCAACTCCGGCAACATCAAGAGAAACAAACACATGTGTGCCACTTGTATAAATTGGCCCTCGCATTAGCAACGGACATCATCTCCATTGCACAGAATTCTGTAAGTTAAATCCGGATTGTACAGTAATCACTCTATTTACTCAGTTTAGGACATCTAATTTCAAATTTATTCAACTTTCTTTAACTTCCTTTGGTAGAAATTCATTCAAGCCTCAGTGGACTCTCTTCAGCAAAAACGTGAAGCTTTAGAGAGTGGCAATATTGAGTGGGGTGCAAAGGCATATCAACATGGAGAAGAATTGGAAACAAATTTGCATCACTGTACCACAAAAGAAGAAATAAGTGAGGTTAGTAGAAAATATAAGGCAATTATTCAAATTAAAGCCAGTTAGTTTAACACTTAATTTCTCCTGGCAAGGACAGTTTGAAAATTGTGACACCAAGTAAATTTTATTTTCCATGTCAAATTCCAAGCTTGCTACACAAATTCTGGATTTTTTGTTGGTGCCTCTCTTGTGACATGCTGTAAGTCCATGCTTGCAGTTCTCCTATTTACTTCCCTGGAACTACCACCAAGCTCCTCTTCAAAGAGACAAACTCGTTCTGGCATAATTGACATCCATTTGGGCTCAGGCTTCTAATGCATATTTCAGATTTGAAATAGCTGAATGGACAAAACACCAACATCTCTTTTGGTTCAAAGCACAATGTGCTGGGTGAACTCAATAGGTCATGCAGCATCTGTGGAGGGAGGTGGACAGGCGATGTTTCAAATTGGGACCCTTCCTCAATCTTATGTTTCGCTCAAGATTCCAGCAACTGCAGTTCCTTTTATCTCTCTTTTGGTTAAATTTATGCCGACGAGATGGTCATCACTAAAGATAGGGACCTGAGAAATGGGCACCTTTAAATGGAAAACCATGGTTTACCAATCCAAATGTTAATCTATTTATAATAGTTAAAATAGACTAATAAACATTGGTATCTTTTTTAAACATCACCAATACACCACCATTGGTCACCTGAAGGCAGAACATCATGGAGAAAAATACCATGAAAGCCTTGTAGACTGTCACAACAAAAGCTTTGTACTAATACAGAGTGGTCTTGGTAATCCTGTGATTTCAGTGCTTGTGAATGTCAATAACATCGATAGTGCAATATAATGTCTATTGTACAATATAGAAAGTCCGTTTGATAGATGTCCCTCAATTGTCTGGAAAGTTTAAACCATTTTCAAGGCATGAAATTCGTTGAAATAACCTCAAGTTGCCTGGAGAAGTGTGGCTCAAAGTTAAAAATATTCATGACAAAGCAGCTCACTTGGCTAATACCCTGTCAACCACCCCAAACATTCATTCCCACCACCAGCTGTGTAGTGTCTGCAGTGTGTGCTATCTACTAAATATATTGCAATAGTTCATCTAAACTATTCCAATAGAATGTCTAAAACATACAACCTTCACCATTAAGAAGGACATGTGCTCCAGGTGCCTGGGAACACCACCACCTTCAGGTTCAACCTCGAGCTGCTGACCATCCTGACTTGAAATATATTGGCAATCTGAAATCCCTGAACTTTACCAATGACACTGTTGGTGCTGGTTTAACCAAAAGGATTGCAGTGCTTTAAGAAAGTGGCTCAAAAGCAATTAAGGCAAATGGTAATGAACAGTCTTTCCAGGTGAGACAGAGGTTCACCTGCACCTCCTCCAACCTCATCTATTGTATCCGCTGTTCCAGATGTCAACTTCTCTACATCGGCGAGACCAAACGCAGGCTCGGCAATCATTTCGCTCAACACCTTTGCTCAGTCCGCCTTAACCAACCTCGTCAGGAATGGGTCACTGGTGGTGTGAAGATGTAGCATTACCAGCTGCGCCACTGTGCTCACTGTGTACCTGAACATACTTGTGTTTAACATTACACTACTCTATCCGTTCAATTCAGTACAGATTCTTTAGGAAGTATGGTAGCGGATTCTTAATTATTATAACACAGGAGGAGATCACAAGCTCCTTGTGTAGGAAGGAATTGCAGATGCTGGTTTATATCAAAGATAGATTAAAAATGCTGGAGTAACTCAGCAGCATATCTTGAGAAAAAGAGTAGATGATGTTTCAGATCGAAATCCTTCTTCAGAACTGAAATCACAAGCTCCTTGTTCCATAACAATTCCATAACTTCCTCTCTCAACCCTTCTTATTTCCATATAGCTTTATAATTTATTCTCAAACAAATGCCCAGTAACTCCCCTATGATTTGGTTTGGCACTTGGCTGCACACATTTGCTTTGTCCAATTAGTCCACAAGTACATCTTTGTGATGCAAGAAGGAACTGCATGATCTGGGGGAAATCCACACACTCAGGGAGAACATAATTAGTCCACACAGGCAGCACCTGAAGTCATGATCTATTCCAAGTTCCCAAAGCTGTTAGGCAGCAGCACAAACTGTTGTGCCACTGCCCCACAAGTGTCTTTATATTTCTTATAGTAGAAAGTGCCACCCTAGATAGTGTAATCCAACATGGCTATTCTTTTTGCGTTTAAAATAAATTCAAAAATAAAGCAGCCATTTATACTCAGATACGATACAATTTAAAACTCTTATAATAATCTTGTTTTTGAAGTGACTGGAATAAAGGATTTAAAAAAAATCTGTTTTATCAGATAGCAAACTCTTTCAATCTGGACAGGGTTTATTCCTTAAAATAATAGGGAATATGTAGCTCTGCATTCAAGTCTTGAATAACATTCTTAAGTTTCATTTTGCATCTTTCACATTTGAATAAATAAGCTATTAAGCATTGGGTAGCTGAGTTACAGAAATGTACAACGTCTATTTGAAGGTTTAGCAGATGGTAATTCTACTCAGAATTCAGTTCAACGTACATAACATATGGTGTGCCTATTAGTTAGAAATATGCAGGCAATCCAGTTTGGATGAGCCACATAAATAATTGTGTAGATATTAAGTATAAGGGATGTTCTCAATATTGAAGCACATGAAAGGGAAATATCGACATGTAAAATATTTTTTACTTTGTTAAAAATCTTTGACTGCGATATACATTGAAGATTGAAGAAAATAACACGATATATCACTTTCCCAACAAAATCTGGCCTATTTGTACTTCTCAAATTGAACTCTAAATATTTGTGTTGCTAAACCAGGCTTACGAAAACCATATTTAATGCTGTAGTGTTAGAAAAGCTTTATAAACGTTATTTAAATCACATGGGTGATTCTTTCAGTGTTGTACATTTCAGCATATGGTTAGCAGGGACTATTCCATACCACAGTTGTGACATGACAATTATATTTAGGAATAGATACCTCCAGAGTGATTGTAAAATTGAACTGACAAATAAAATCCAATGAACTAAGTTATCGGAAAGTATTTGATTTAGAACTATCGTTGGGCTCACCAAAGTACGTGGTTGCTAGAATTGTTGTGAAATAAAAACCGAAGCAACATGAGAATCTGCTTTGGGAGTGGTGTCGGTATCATGGGTTTTAAAAGAAGCTAGTGACTTTAAACCTATAAAAAGATGTGGGGGGAGGAGGGACATCAAGAACAGCTGTTTCTCTTTGACACGAGTTTGAATTATAACAGTGTGACTCTCATACCAATAATTTTGTATTCCTGGAAATGTACTCCAACATTGCAAGTTAAACCTTAAAAACAAGTTATATAAATAATGACTTCCAGTTACTCTTGCATCCCCAAAGTTTTTAATTGGTCCAAAAATTGGTCCATTAGAGAGTCAGAGTGGACAGCTATGTGCTGAGCCGGAAGAAATGGGGGAGATATTAAACAATTTCTTTTCTTCGGTATTTACCGAGGAGAAGGATATTGAATTATGTGAGGTAAGCGAAACAAGTAGAGTAGTGATGGAAATGAGGAGGATTAAAGAAGAGGAGGTACGGACACTTTTGAAGAATATAAAAGTGGATAAGTCTCCAGGTCCTGATAGGATATTCCCTAGGACATTGAGGGAAGTTAGTGCAGAAATAGTAGGGGCTATGACGGAAATATTTCAAACGTCATTAGAAACAGGGATGGTGCCGGAAGATTGACGCATTGCGCATGTTGTGCCTTTGTTTAAAAAAGGTTCTAAAAGTAAACCTAGCAATTATAGACCTATTAGTTTGACGTCTGTGGTGGGAAAATTAATGGAAAAGATACTTAGGGACAATATATATAATTATTTGGATAATCAAGGCCTGATTAGAAACAGTCAACATGGATTTGTGCCTGGAAGGTCATGTTTGACTAATCTTCTTGAATTTTTTGAAGAGGTTACCAGGGAAATTGATAAGGGCAAGGCTGTGGATGTTGTCTATATGGACTTCAGTAAGGCATTTGACAAGGTTCCACATGGAAGGTTGATTAAGAAGGTTAAATCGTTGGGTATTAATAGTGAGGTTGCAAGATGGATTCAACAATGGCTGAATGGGAGATACCAGAGGGTAACGGTTGACAATTGTATGTCAGGTTGGAGGCCAGTGTCTAGTGGAGTGCCCCAAGGATCTGTGTTGGGTCCACTGTTGTTTGTCATTTACATTAATGATCTGGATGATGGTGTGGCAAATTGGATTAGTAAATATGCAGATGATACTAAGATAGGTGGAGTAGTTGATAGTGAGGTAGATTTTCAAAGTCTACAGAGAGACTTGGGCCTTTTGGAAGGGTGGGCTGAAAGATGGCAGATGGAGTTTAATGCTGATAAGTGTGAGGTGCTGCATTTTGGTAGGACAAATCAAAATAGGACGTACAGGGTAAATGGTAGGGAATTGAGGAATGCAGTGGAACAGAGGGATCTGGGAATAACTGTGCATTGTTCCCTGAAGGTGGAATCTCATGTGGATAGGGTGGTGAAGAAGGCGTTTGGTATGCTTGCCTTTATAAATCAGAGCATCGAGTATAGAAGTTGGGATGTAATGTTGAAATTGTACAGGGCATTGGTGAGGCCGAATCTGGAGTATGGTGTGCAGTTCTGGTCGCCAAATTATAGGAAGGATGTCGACAAAATGGAGAGGGTACAGAGGAGATTTACTAGAATGTTGCCTGGGTTTCAGCACTTAGGCTACAGAGAGAGGTTGAACAGGTTGGGTCTTTATTCTTTGGAGCGTAGAAGGTTGAGGGGGGACTTAATAGAGGTTTTTAAAATTTTGAGAGGGACGGACAGAGTTGACGTGGGTAGGCTTTTCCCTTTGAGAGTGGGGAAGATTCCAACAAGGGGACATAGCTTCAGAATTGAGGGACAAAGGTTTAGGGGTAACATGAGGGGGAACTTCTTTACTCAGAGGGTTGTGGCTGTATGGAATGGGCTTCCGGTGGAAGTGGTGGAGGCTGGCTCGATTTTATTATTTAAGAGTAAATTGGATAGGTATATGGATAGGAGGGGATTGGAGGGTTATGGTCTGAGTGCAGGTAGATGAGACTAGGTCAGGGAGAATGGTCGGCGTGGACTGGTAGGGCCGGACTGATTTTTAATCAGCCTTTTAAAATTGGTATGTGATTTTGTTTTATTGCAATTCATAATTTATGACAAGGTCTTAAAAAAAGTTTTAGCTGGTTTATAAAGTAAATTCAGAAATGAAGCCCATGCTGTTTGGAATAGAATTTCAGGAGAGCCATATTTTAAGTTTAATTGGGTGGTAGAAACAAAAATAAATCTAAATAAGTGCTTAAGTGTGGCAAATTTGAGGCTTATTCCTTATTTCAGTGAATTCTGTTTAAAGTTAATAATTGTGGGGAGCAAGGGTTTGGAATTGGATGCCATGCATCTTCCAACAGGGAGATGAAATGTGACAAGGTCAGTTCTCTCTACACTCATTGAAAATCATTGAAAATGTTACCCACTAATACTGTGGCATTAGAAGACTTATTATCTGATTAACCTTTTGATGGGAGAAAATTAATAGGTGAATGAACAGGTGTACATAACAAAATGCAAGGATTGTGCATTTACTTTTTATTTTGAAGCCATCTTTGAATGTGCTATAAAAATCAAATACTTTTTCATAATCCATGGATGGAGTTGTTTATTGAACATTAATTTATAATATTACCCACTTATTTTGACCATGTTACTGGACTTTCCACAGCCACTGGATAAAGTAATTGCAAACAAATAGTTAGCATTTGCACACTATCATCCCACAGCATAATTTAAACTTCATTAGGATTCAATGTTAGGATAGAAATTAGAAGCTCTAATTTATATAATAATAATAATAATAATAATATTCATTTATTGTCATTGCAACGAGTACAACGAAATTAAAAAATAGCCAATCCTGACGGTGCGTACAAACATATATGCAATAAATGCAAAAACAAATAAATACATAAATACAATTAAATACAATTATATTAAGTACAAGATTTTTTAACGGTGTTGCCTAGTGCAAAGGTAGTGTTCAGTTCTCGTATGGCCCTGGGGTAAAAACTGTTTTTAAGTCTGTTTGTTCGGGATTTGATCGACCTGAAACGTCGACCAGAGGGCAGATGAACAAACAGACGGTGGCCGGGGTGGGATGGATCTTTTATTATTTTGCCTGCTCTACTGAGGCAGCGTAGGCTGAACAGGTCCAGGGAGGGCAGTGAGCAGCCGATGATCTTCTGGGCCGTCGTGATGACCCTCTGAAGGGCCTTCCTGTCCTTTTCTGAGCAGCTGGCATACCATGTGGTTATACAGTATGCCAGCACACTCTCGATGGAGCAGCGATAGAAGGACAACATGAGCTTCTCCTGCAGGTTGGTTTTCCTGAGGATCCTCAGGAAGTGGAGTCTCTGCTGTGCCTTCTTTACTGTGGTGATGGTGTTGGTAGACCAGGTAAGATCCTCTGCGATGTGCGTACCCAGGAACCTGAAAGCTGGTACCCTTTCCACACAGACCCCATTGATGTAGAGTGGGTCGTAATCTCCACTGGTTTTTCTAAAGTCAATTATAAGTTCCTTTGTTTTGGAGGAGTTCAGGACCAGATTGTTCACTGAACACCATGCTGCCAGCCTTTGGATTTCATCCCTATAGGCTGTCTCATCTCCTTCTGAGATGAGTCCAACCACAGTCGTGTCATCCGCGAACTTGATGATGGTGTTGGTGGGATGGGTGGGGGCGCAGTCGTGAGTGTAGAGGGAGTAAAGGATGGGGCTCAACACACAGCCCTGTGGTGAGCCGGTGCTCAGTGTAATGGTGGAGGAGAGGTGAGGGCCTATTTTGACGGTCTGGGGGCGGTTGGTCAGGAAGTCCTTGATCCATTGGCAGATGGTTTGGGAAAATCCAAGGTCGGAAAGTTTGGTGACCAGTCTGCTCGGGATGACCGTGTTAAAGGCAGAGCTGAAGTCGAGGAAGAGCATCCTCACATAGCTCCCCTGGTGTTCAAGGTGGGTCAGTGCAGTGTGAAGAGCAGTGTCGATGGCATCCCCTGTAGACCTATTTGCTCTGTAGGCAAACTGGTGTGGGTCGAAGGTGGGTGGGAGGCTGGCTTTGATGTGCTGCAGGACCAGTCTCTCGAAGCACTTTGTGATGACCGGTATGAGTGCTACCGGACGGTAGTCGTTAAGACCGCTGATGACAGACTTTTTTGGCAGTGGGATGATTATGGCGGACTTCAGGCAGGGAGGGATGGTGGATTTTAAAAGGGACAGGTTGAAGATTTTTGTGAAGACCTCAGATAATTGGTCTGCACATTCCCTCAGCACTCTGCCCGTCACACCATCGGGGCCTGCAGCTTTCCTGGGATTCACTGCTCTGAGCACGCGCTTAACATCATACTCCTGCACAGTGAAGGTGTTGCTGTCAGGTGCTGGAGAGGGTGTTATGTCTGCCACTGTAGCTTTCACCTCGAAACGAGCAAAGAAACAGTTAAGTTCCTCTGCCAGCGAGGCGTCGCCGTCGGCAGTCGTGCGGTTGCTGGTCTTGTAGTTGGTGATGTGCTGGATGCCTTGCCATACCCGCCGTGGGTCATTGTTGGAAAAGTGGTCCTCAATCTTCCTCTTGTAGGACGCTTTGGCATCCTTGATGCCTCTCTTCAGGTTGGTTCTAGCAGCACTGTATAGAGCTCTATCACTAGACCTGAAGGCGGTGTTACAGTCCTTGAGGAGAGACCTGACATCCTTTGTCATCCAGGGTTTTTGATTGGGATACAACCGGATGCGTTTGTCGACGGTGACATTGTCAACACAGTTTTTGATGTAGCAAAGTACAGTTGATGTGTACTCCTCCAAGTCCTGATCCTCAAAAATATCCCAGTTGGTCCTTTCGAAGCAATCCTGCAGCTGCGAGGAAGCTTCTTCAGGCCATGTCTTCACAGTCTTTATGGTGACTGGAGCTTTCCTCCTGAGTGGGGTGTATGCTGGAGTTAGGAATATGGACAGGTGATCTGACTGCCCCAGGTGTGGTAGTGGTGCTGACCTGAAACCCTTCTTAATATTTGCTCTGCTATCAAAATATGTCAGAACAAAGAGGCCTAAGATCATCCACAAATTGTGCCTTGGTCCTATGTTACATTCTTTGGCGAAGTGTGTGCAAAGAGGGCAAATCTGCTTCACACAAGCAGCTCACGAGAAAATAAAGGTTAATTTCAGGCTGTTGGCCTTCAGATACATTTTAGGGATCAGGGTTAAATCAGTCAATTAATCACTGGGATTCTGGTTAGGAGAAATATTTCCATTCCTCTGGTTTACTATCTTCACATTAATGAAAGAATCTAGTTTAAGTGTCACCATGGCCTTCTTAAAAAAAAAAAAGATGCTCCTAAATTTATCATTAGAAACAAAGTCTGCGTAAATTGGCCACAGCCTGTCCTACTACTTTGTACTACTCCAGAACCAGGGGCCACAGTTTAAGAATAAGGGGTAGACCATTTAGAACGGAGATGAGGAAAAACTTTTTCAGTCAGAGAGTTGTAAATCTGTGGAATTCTCTGCCTCAGAAGGCAGTGGAGGCCAAGTCTCTGAATGCATTCAAGAGAGAACTAGATAGAGCTCTTAAGGATAGCGGAGTCAGGGGGTATGGGGGAAAAGGCAGGAACGGGGTACTTTTTGAGAATGATCAGCCATGATCACATTGAATGGTGGTGCTGGCTCTAAGGGCCGAATGGCCTACTCCTGCACCTATTGTCTATTGTCTATTGTATGTTTCGTGTCTATTTCATCTGCAAAAAAGACACAGCATAAACTGGGTTCCAGCGCAGTGTGACACAGTCTTGTCCATTCTGGCAAAGGTTTAAATTAATGGCTCAAAATGCCTGAAATATTCATAATTCTTTACCATTTAATGCATTATAACTTTTTTGTGTCATGTAAGAAAATGGCCTCCAACCACAGCAATGCAATTGTTAATTTGACTTTTTGAAACAGCTGCAATTGGCGCTCATTGATATAGGGCTGCAAATGTCTTTGCCTATGACTTAGGCTCCTACATTTAGCTCTTCGGCTAGAAATGAGCTGACAGTGCTTTCATCTTACTCTGTGCCTCTATCAATCCACTTCTCAGGACGATTCATAAAGCCATAAATATTCTTACCAGGAGATGGTTAAAATTAATAAACTTTTGCATTGCATTGAAAACTAAGGCCATAATATTTATTACAAGTACCATTGTTTTATTTGTTTAATAACAAAGCATACTGTTCTTATAACTTAATAACCTTTTAAATAATAATTCACTGACTGCAATTATCATTTATTTAATTAACATTGCCCTGAAAGTATCAGGAACATTTAGATCTAATTCTTTGAAACTTTGCTTTAAAGTTAACTTAATGAATAAATAATCTTACCAATATACAAATTTTAAGTTAAAGGAATCTTATAAAGACCTCAAGAGGAAGTTTAACAACCTGAAATTTAATCATGTGAAAAAAAATGAAAAATTTCGGAATCTGAAAGTCATCAGCAATCAAGTCCAGCAAGTTGAAATGTACATTGAAAAAATTGAGGTAAACTGTCAACCTTCTGTCAATCACAGAATATAATAATTTGGGCCGACTGCACCCTGTGTTTGCTGCATGTGTGCATTATCTAATTTCTAATTGTATTTTCCCCGTTCAGATCTTGAAATATAAAATGTTTCAGTGTGTGACAAAAGTCAGTACAGTTTTGGAAAAGCAGATCCCGAAAGCAGAAGTAAATCGACTTGAAGAATCCCTGAATGAATTACAGAAAGAGGTCAATGAATTTGACAAGACAGTTGAGGAATACAAACAAAACCTGGATAAGACTTTGCATTTGCAGCAGGCAATGGAAGAGGTAGGCAATGTATTTAAATGTACTGGTTAATTAGTTACTCTGAATTACTGCATCATATATGTCATTGATAGCGAGGTGTTGATGGGCATGTGAAAGGGAACCAGCAAGAACGGAACAAGGGAAGGGGACTATTACTGATGGGATGACTCTGTTGGGAACTAGATTGAACCAAATGGACGGAATGACCTCCATCTGACATAAAAAGTCCATAAGTACATAATTTTCATTATTAATGGTGTACATTTTTATACAAAGATTTTTTTTTCTTGATTTGAGATAAAATGTATGGAAGCATTCAAGTAGTTTTATGGTTTTATACTCATCCATAAAACTTTTTTTTATGTTACCAAGGTAAGTGTAAATCTGACATTAATGAGAGTTATAAAATACTCAAAGGAAACTGGGTCAATTAACTCGCTCCCCCTCTCCCCTCTTCCCCCTCCCCTCTTCCCCCTCCCCTCTTCCCCTCCCCTCTTCCCCTCCCCTCTTCCCCCTCCCCTCTTCCCCCTCCCCTCTTCCCCTCTTCCCCCTCCCCTCTTCCCCCTCCCCTTTCCCCTCCCCTCTTTCGCCCACCCTCCCCTCTCTCGCCCTCCCTCCCTCCCCCTCCCCCTCGCTCCTCCTCCCCCCCTCCCCCCTCGCCGCCCCTCCTACCCTCCCCGCCCCTCCCACTCCTCCCCCTCGCCCCTGCCCCCTTGGCCTCCCCCTCGGATCCCTCCCCCTCACCCCACCCCCCCTCGGCCCCAGCCCCCTCGCCCCCCCCTCCCCCTCATTTTTCTGAAAAAAAGTATAATGTACTATTATATTAAAAAAATCATTCAATTTTGATATTTACAATCTTCATTTCAGAGCCAGTTCTGGTGCGATGACACAAGTGGTACAGTAGTTAGAGTTGGAAAGTATTCTGCTGAGTGCAAGACAAAGGAAGCAGTGGAAATTCTCCTCAAGCAGTTTGAAAAGTTTGTCTGGCCTACTGTACCGCAACAGGAGGAGCGAATCCAGCAAATCACAGAATTGGCAAAACAGCTACATGGTCAGAGCTAATTGTTACTGTATTTTCTTTTTCCACACAACAAATTGTGTACTGTTACTGCAAGAGGTCTCACTATCTCTACTTGTCATTTGAGCAACATTGAGGTTTGCAAGTTTGTCTTATATGGTTGAATGCAAAGTAAATCACTGTAACTCTGTCCCCAAAATGCGTTCTTCTTCACTCTGCCTCGTTCATTTCTTTAACCCTTTCCTCAGGTCGTCAAAACCTCTGCTGTCTGGGAATGAGAAGGAAGGTCTATTCCAAAGTATGCCCCCCACCAAATTGCTTGCTTGGTAGGGTTTTGAACCTTCAATGAATGTGCTAGACTTCCTTTCACCTAACACCTTGGAATGATTAAAATAAAACAAGGAACTGCAGATACAGGTTTACAAAACAAAAAGACAGTGTTGGAATAACTCAGTAGGTCAGGCAGCATCTCTGGAGAACATGGATAGGTAATGTTTCGGGTTGGGATCCTTCTTCAGAGATGCTGCCTGACCCACTGAGTTATTCCAACACTAGTTACTCTAGCACTTTGTGTCTTTGTTCTACCTTGGAATGATTGTCAGTCAGCTTCATTGAAACTCTCCCAATAGGAAAAAAAATGTCTTCAACAGGTCCCATTTGGTTTCTCAAGGCAAAGAAGTATCTTTGAAGAGTAGCTGATATGGCAGTGAAGTAAATATTGCTTCTATTTGCTTGATCCTGTGTCTGCCAACTCCAATAGCTACTGCACTTCAGTTTTCAGTTGAAATGAGTAATTTAAGTATTTTAAAATTTCCAGTCTAAAAAAGGGTCCTGACCCAAAACGCTACCTATCTATGTTCTCCAGATATCCTGTTGACCCACTGAGTTACTCCAGCACTTTGTAACCTTTTTTGTACAGCCAGCATCTGCAGTTCCTCATTTCTACTCTTCGATGTTTCCTTTACCCGCCGGCCTTTCCTATCCACCAGCTAAGTTTCTCCACATTAAATAATTGTGCTTACTCACCAGTTAAGGACATAAAGATAAATAGATCCAGTGATTGATGACAACCACAGGCACTGTGGACAAGCACACTCAATGATCAGCATTAGATTATTGTGTGCAAGAGCTGTCTTGAGAGTGCAAAATCTATAGATAGTTGAGGGTTGGTTTATACATTTTGACTTGTTTCTGACCCAATAAATACCTAGGAAAAGAGAGTAATTCGCTACACTTCGCAATATTTGTGCTGTTCAACTTGGAGATCTGTCATTAGTTTTAAATTCCAAGCTCGTTGCTATTTATAAATAAGAATTTTTAGCTTAGCAAATTGTGCTTGCTTATCATTATTGTCACTGTAAATATATGCAACCAAATGCTTCCAAAGTGTTCTCTTTGATTTAGTGACAACTGTCTGCTATATATAGGATAAGATATAAATTGCTGTCACCTCATCATAAGTAGGTTCTAATGAATAGATACATGTGTACTGGCAATCCAACCAAGGACAAGGAATTTCTATTGTAAAGGAATGCATTGCAGTCTCATTTGCCACCATGATTTAAATGGGTATATATATCATGCTGCAAATTCTTTTTGGTACACCAACAGTATTCTACATAACAATATCCCTTTACTTTCCACATACTGCAATTTAGAATTGGGCAGGAAACAGTCCCGTATAAAGACTGATAATTGTTAATCTGTGAAACTGAATGGAAAGAAAATTTGGCAAGGTCTCCAATGGACATGATGGTGTTTCTTTGTTTCCAGTTATAGCTGCAGGACAATACGTCACAATTTGAGACGTTATAATTTTAGAAGCGCAGTGCATCAATAGATCTCAGCTGTACATTGCTCAGACCTCACAAATAAATTATAAAGATGCTGTTATCTATTTCATAACTGCAAAAGGTCGCATGTTTAACAACTGCAGTGAAAATACTTTCTACCTAAACTTACACAATCATTCTGAAAGCTAGCAGCAATAGCATCATGCACTTTGAAGAGAGCATTATTCAAGTAATGAGAACAATTTGCGGCAAAGTAATAGAATAATTGCAGTAACTCCTTCCTTAGGAGAGAGCAGCGAAACCAATTTGGCAAAATTAATTTGGAGGATGGACTCTTTATGTATCTTGAACATTTCAATGGACCAACAAGAAAAATAGCTATTTCAACCATGTTCAGTTCATTGTCACGTGTACCAAGGTACAGTGAAATGCTTTTGTTGCATGCTAACCAGTCAACGGAAAGACAATACATGATTACAATCTAGCCATTTACAGTGTATAGATACACGATCAGGAAATAACGTTTAGTGCAAGGTAAAGCCAGTCACCAATGAGCTAGATAGAAGTTCAGGACTGCTCTCTCACATAATGATAGGCTTCAAAGGTGAAATAGTTCAGACATTGACTTTGATTACAGGTCATTCTGCTATAACACCCTCCTCCTCAGCAACTGTCTGAAGCTAAAAAGTATTTGAAACAATGTTACAACTTAATCTGTTGAGCTTCTAAATGCATGAATCTTATATCACTAAATCCAATTTTTTCATTTGTAACATCACTTGACTACCCTTTTTTTGGCTGCTGCAACCCTTAACCTTGTTTTAGTTACTTCTAAATATCCCTGCTCTAATGTTCTCCCAGCTTGCCTTTTGTGAGATTACTCTATATTGATCGAGGTCATCCTAAACTTAATATACTTTGTCCCAACTTGAACCAAGGATTGTTCTCTCATTAATCCTGTTCTTTCTGACCTACATTGAATCAAGTTTTAAGGAAAGCCTCAATATTAGAATCCTCATTATGGTCACAATCTTCCTTTGCCCGGCTTCTCCCTTTATATAATCTCTTCCTAGCTAAATTAAAATATTTTCTTTCCTTAAATTTTGTTTTTTCAAGCACTTTCATTCTGGGCTGATCCTGCAAGGGGTCAGTTACCTCCCAGAGCCTCAATCTCTCCACTCCCCTGCCTCAACCTCTCTGCCTCTGTATCTCCCATTCTTCCCTTGGTACAATTCTTATGACCTTCCTGTGCAAGTTTTAAAAAAATCTAGCCTAATAAAAGAATGTTATTTTTGTTTGATATTATTCCTCTAAAGCACCCTTCAGAGTATTCAAGTGACATCTAAGGCAGTGTGATGGGCTGTGGAAATAGGTCTCTGTTCATTTTTGTTCAGTGTTGTACATGGGTGGTGTGTTGGCACAGCAGGTCCTGTTGTGGCATCAGTTTCAATAAACCATGGTCGATCCTGATCTCCAGTGCTGCCTGTGGAGTTTGCATTCTGCCTATCACTGGGTAGTCTGGTCCCCTCCCATATCTCAAAGATTTACTGGGTGCTTTGTTAATTGGTTACTGAAATTTATCCCAAGCGCAGGGGAGTGGTAGGATAATCAGGGTGGAGTTAATGGGCATGTGTGAGAGAGGAAGTTGCATGGAAATTAGTGAGGAAATGGGATTGACCTGAAAGCTGGCATTGACACACTGGGTCGAATGTCATAAGCAAATGCAAGAAATAGGGAATCAATTGCCATGATATTTTATGTGAAAGTGATTAAAATCAAATATTTTGAATATGATAAAAATATACCGAGATACACTAAATTCACCACTTAGACCTTTTTTTTAAAGACTCCCTTCTTAAATGCAATTCAAAATGTATGCATTTGTCTAAACAGCTGAGAAAATCAAAAAGCATTTTCCGAGGTTAACATCTTTTTCTAACTGATAGCTTGCCGAGGATGATACCACAAATGGTTACAACCTGCAGTTCATTGAATCAAGGCGTTCTTCAATAAGTAGTAGAAATTTCAAAGGTCATGTTTAAAATTAAGATAGTACATTTCAATCAAAGTAACTCTCAAACTTTCAGATAGACCATCGATTTCTGATTCGAGTTAGTTCAAATCCTGTAAATTTATTTTTGCAAGTACACGAGCAAAGCCAACAGTGGATTTAGAAATTAATGATTTTAAAGTAATTTTTCTGTTTAAAATTATTTGTGGGAGAGTCACGAACAAGAGGACATATTGACCAAATGAAGAGTTCATCAAGATGCAAGTGTGTTTTACTGTCATATGTACCTGCAATGGAAAAACACAATTCCTACTTGCAGCAGCACAAGAGGCCTTGAAATGCAGATAATATATAATAAACAAGAAAATATTCAATAAATTGATAATCCAATAGAAATTAGTTTTCTCAAGAGTAGTGAATTCTGAGATTCTCTGCCCCTGAGGGTGGTAGAAGCCAGATCAGTTGATGTATACAAAGTGGAGATAGATAAATACTTGAATGATTGAAAAAGTGATGGTTTGGGGGAACTGGCACAGAAAGGGATTTGTGACTAGCATTGATCAGGCATGATCATATGGAATGGTGAGACAGGCTTGAGGGGCTCAGTGGCCTATGTCTGTTTCTATTTTCTTGTTTTCTTGTTTTCTTGTATTTCCAAAATACTACATATAGATCAATATCTTCACAGTTCAAATGGGTGTTTTACAGTTGATTTAATTAACCTGCAGTGACCAATGTTATTACACATGCAAAAATCATGATAATTAATCAGGTTGAAACATAGGTACTAAAACATTAGTTTATATCTTGAGGATATGGCTATTCAGCACTTACAGCTCAAAGAGTATATAAGTACTGTCTCTATTATAATATTCAGAGCAAATAAAATGAACGCATCCAAGGAATGTCCATTTGACAATCAAGTTTGATCTGAAAAGCATCAGGCTTAGTGTGTCTCTGTTTACCTCTAAAGGTCCTGAAGAACCAAAGAAAATTGTGAAGCAAATGGTAATAAAACATAGTGAAATCCTTGAATCAATAAAGGAACTATGCAATGGGTTAAGAGATCTTGAATCAAAACTGAACAACGTGGTAAGTGCAAAAATTGTCTTGGTGTTCATTGTTATTTTTTATTGTTGAGAATATTGCTTGTCTGACAATCGGTTATGGAGGAGCAGAAACTGTCAGCAATTAAATATTGAAAGACCAAGTCTCCAGTTCCAAATACATGCAGACTCTGACCTGAGAATGCCAAATATTGAATCTCCTGTCATTATAGCTCTCTGTGACTACACTCTCCTGGTTGTGCATTAGAACATCAGGGTCAATCAATGTGTCACAGTTGCTGCTTTCTCCTCTGACAGGCCACCCCCAACCCCTGAACGCTAACCAAAGTAGTATACTATACTGAGGGGAATGGCCACTGGGAAATCCTGCATTTCTTATCTTCCTATTCTGGTGGACACCCATGTATCAATGGCCTGCAGCTTCAACATGACCACTTTATTAAAGATTCTGTTTACAATGCCCTCGGCATCGCAGATGCTCATGAGCAAGTACCACTGAGGTTTGAGCAGCATAACTGTATTGGGCCGACTAGTGGATGATAGTCAATCCATTTTTAGATTCTGCGGTTAGTCAGGAGCTGCAGCCGGGCACATTTTTCATGGGTGAAGTCACCAGGAACACTGGAAGCTGCCCTGATCTCATACAGCCTTCAACATCTTCAACAAATCACCCTTTCCTGTTTGTGTCAGAATTTACCAGCTAAGATAAAAGATCAACCTATAAATGTAGCTCACTTTTTCTATTTCCACAGATGCTGTTTAATTTGTTGGGTATTTTTTCCAGCCTTCTTTTCCCCCCCCAGAGTTGCAGCAACTGCTGTGTTCTGCACTTCACACTTACAGGATATATTTTTTAATCTTTCCTCTTTTCTTATTCAGCTTTTTCTAATTACACCTCCTTCAGAAAGATCAGGTATGATTAACAAGCCTTTACCAATTTATCTCGGCCAGTAGCACCAACACGATTTGTGTTTGGGATTATTCAGGGGTTATAAAATAGGGTGGAAGTAGCAGCCATTAATTCAAATCAGGAACCAGTCTTCAAAATATCTGTTCTAATGGACTTTGAAACTGTAGTGGCAACTTGAGTCCTTACAATAAAGTCCTTTCTGCTTACCACCATTTCACGGAGGCTGAAGTGATCAATCTTGATGCAAATTGACAACGGAGAGATCTTCACAACGATTCAGTTTAATTAGTTGTTTATTGAAGTAGTAATACAAACAGATTTGTATTTCTCCTGTCATAGATCTGTTAAGAACTATATCTGACTATAGGTTCAATGAGTCTGACCCCTCCTATCTTTGCATTCCCAAATATTACCTAGTTCTAGCTCCTCCCAGTACATTATGCCCATATATGCCCATATATGCCCATTATGCCCATATATGTATTCATCTCATGACCACCCCCAACTGTTCAAAAATAAAACAACAAGGTACAAAATAACATATGCTAAGACAGCTAATAAACACATGGCTCCTACACCAGTAATCAGTTTAATGCACTTGTCTCTCTTTATTCACGTCTTTATTTGCAATTTTTACATGTGATTTTGTCCAGCAGAAATGAATGCAGTTTTGGTTATTTTTAGTTAATTTATTGTTCTATATAACTGGAAGCAGTAACTAATTGAATGGGGAGAACATATCAAAGGGGATATCTGTATTTTATGTGTCATAATGCTCTTTTAATAATGCAGCAATAAGTAACATTTTATTATAAATAGCTGAGAAATGGAATGCAAAAGTAAACATAAAATGCTGGAAATACTCAGCAGGTCAGGCAACACTGTGGACAGAAAAACAAAGTTAATATTGGAGGTTGATGCCCTTCCATCTGAACTACAGCAAGTTAGAATATTGTATACGAATATACATTATTGATTAATATTATTTGTACTTTTCTCATTTATGGTTATGATTGAAATTTCAAGTAAACTGAATGTGGAAGAATGATACTGATAAATGCAGTGAAGTTACAATTACTGTTATGTTTCCCCAATTTCTGATAGATGGATTCCAATAATTTCATCCAATCCTTGCGCGTAAATCCAGACTTGCAAATAACACATCAAACAATGGAGCAGCCTGAGCAAGAAAAAGTGATCAAGGCTTCACCAAAATCTACTGTGGAGTCAGCTCAAGTGGTAAAAGACAACAAACAACTAAAGTTGGCTTCTCTACATGCGTCAGACCATTGTCATATTCTGGGATTACCGACAGAAGATGACATGGGAAAAACAGATAAATTGAAGGTCCTTGGTGAAAGAGGCATAAATTCTCAGTGTAAAACTGCCATTTTGACCCAGCCGTTTAAAATGAAGCTTTCTCAGACAGAAAAAGTTTTCCCTACAAATTATTTCTCTGATACAGAAAGAAGAGTTTTTGCTCTTCAGCTTGCAAAAAACACAGAAGAACACACAAAACATTCCACTGACAATTTTGCAAACCACTCGCACGTTTCCCAGTCAAATTTTCCCAAGGAGTGTCAAGTAGAAGAAACTGAAAATGAAGGAAAATTGGACAGTCAGCCCAGTCAAAAACAACAATTTCCATACGACCATGTATGTACTCCTTCAAAATGAACAATACTACAACAAAATATTGATTAATACATCATAAAAACAAGGCTGTATAAATTTAGTCAAATACTAGACCAAGTGGACCCGTTGGGCGCAAACATCTCCTGCATTGGTGCAGCACCCTCTTCTCTCCCCCTTCCCCTTCCCCTTCCCCTCCCCCTCCCCCTCCCTCTCCATCTTCCCCATCTCCCCTCCTCCCCCTTTCCTCCCCTCCTCCTTCTTTCCTCCCCTCCTCCCTCTTTCCTCTCCCTCCTCCCTCTTTCCCCCCTCCTCCCTCTTTCCTCCCCCTCCTCCCTCTTTCCTCCCACCTCCCCTCCTCCCTCTCCCTCCCACCTCCCCTCCTCCCTCTTTCTTTCCCCTCTCACCTCCCCTCCTCCCTCTTTCCTCCCATCTCCACTCCTCCCTCTTTCCTCCCCACCCACTCAATCCCCCTCAACCCCCCTTATCCTCCCTCCTCCCCCTCAACCCCCTTATCCTCCCTCCTCCCCCTCCCTCCCTCCCCCTCCTTCCCTCCCCCTCCCTCCCTCCCTCGGAGATAGATTTAAACTTTAAAATGTGAATAACTTTAAATATATAACACCGATTTCAATGAAACTTATTCCATTAGCACCAAAGGGATGACAGTAAATTTTATTTAGTTTTTATATGGAAGGATTCCTGATTAATTGTGTTACGATTGGGTATGCATTTTCAACTTGAGTTACAAATTGATTACAGATTTATAAATAGCAATATTGCTACAACAACTGCTTGCATTTACCTAATATGTTTAAAGTAATAAAACACCCAATGGGATTTCACAGGACATACACAGTCACCAAAGGGAATACTGGACTTTGGAAGTTTGTACATGTACTAAAGATGTACATTTTAGGGAATTCTTCAAAGGAGCAAAGAGCAGTAGCTAGATGAAATGTACTGGGAATTTTTCAGAGACGCAAGGCCCTGGAATCTAAAAAAAGCTTGTGATTGTCAATAGTGATGTAATTAAAATTGGAGACATTGATGAAGCAAAGGAAATTTCTAACATAGGGTGGGGTTTGAAAACATCTGGTGTTCCTGATTTGGCCTCCCTTACATCAGCGAGATCAAGCGTAGATTAGGTGACCGTTTTGCCGTACACTTATGCTTGGTGTGCCAAGGACTGCTGGATCTCCCAGTTGCGAACAATTTTAACTTTCCTTCCCATTCCAATGCTGATCTTTCTGTTCTGGGAGTCCTCCATTGCCAGAGTGAGGCTAGACACAAATTGGAGGAACAACACCTCATATTCCACTTAAGTAGTTTACAACCCAATGGTATGAACAATGAAGTTTCCAATTTTAGTTAACTAATCTACTAATAACCACCCCTTCTCCCCCTGACCCTCATTTTTTCCTCTCTGCCCTGTGCCCCACCTGGATTCACCCCCCCCCCTTCCCCCTCCCCCCCCAATTCCTTCCACTGAGATTCCTTCCCCTGTCATAGAGTGATACAGTGTGGAAACAGGCCCTTTGGCCCAACTTGCCCACACCGGCCAACAATGTCCCAGCTACACTAGTCCCACTTGACTGCGCTTGCTCCATATCCCTCCAAACCTGATCTATCCATGTACCCGTCTAATTGTTTCTTAAACGATGGGATAGTCCCAGCCTCAACTACCTCCTCTGGCAGCTTGTTGCATACACCCGCCACTCTTTGTGTGAAAAAATTACTCGGATTCCTATTCAATCTTTTGCACTTCACCTTGAACCTATGTCCTCTGGTCCTCGATTCCCCTACTCTGGGCAAGAGATTCTGTGCATCTACCCGATCTATTCCTCTCAAGATTCTGTACACCCCTGTAAGATCCCCCCTCATCCTCCTGGGCTCCATGGAATAGAGACTCAGCCTACTCAACCTCTCCCTCTAGTCACACCCTTTAGTCCTGGCAACATCCTCGTAAATCTTTTCTGAACCCTTCCAAGCTTGACAATATCTTTCCTATAACATGGTGCCCAGAACTGAACACAATATTCCAAATGTACTCTCACCAACGTCTTATATAACTGCAACATGACCCAACTTCTATACTCAATACTCTGACTGATGAAGGCCAAAGTGCCAAAAGCCTTTTTGATCACCTTATCTACCTGCGACTCGACCTTCAAGTAAACCATGCACCTGTACTCCTAGATCCCTCTGCTCTACAACACTACCCAGAGGCCTTCCATTCACTGTATAGGTCGTGCCCTTGTTCAACATCCCAAAATGCAACACCTCACAATTCTCTGCATTAAATTCCATCATTTCTCCGACCACCTGGCCAATCGATCTAGATCTTAAGAATCTTCACCTCTTCTCTCCTTATCTCACATTGCTTGTCTTTCCATCTCTGGCCTTTGTTCATCCATCTGCCAATCCTCCCCCCCCCCCCCCCCCCACCTGTATCCACCTATCACTTACCTGGCTTTGTTCTGCCCACACTTCCCTTCCAGTTTTCTCTCCCCCCACCACCACCACAAGCAGTCTGAAGAAGGATCCCAACCCAAAAATTTACCTATTCATGTACTCCAGAGGTGTTGTCTGACCCACTGAGTATTTCAAATACCCAAAGTATTTCAGCACTTTGTATCTTTTTTTGTAAACCAGCATCTACAGTTCCTTGTGTCTACATGTTTAATTATGTCAGAAGGATTTTGCTCAACTGGACTCTCAGACAGCTGCTTAATTTGGACACCAGTCACCAGATATTTGTGAGGATGACTTTGGAAGCTCGGATACAGGTGCTTTGCTGTGTCCTAATCTGACTCAGTTTTATTCTTTTTCTATTTGAATTTAGGGACAATAGTACATCCAAGTGATAGGCCATTTCAGAATCAACCACATATACTGACATATAAACAAGGAAACCCAACAGACAGCAGATGATAGGATAGGGTGCAAAAAACAAACTGCTGCAGGAACTCAGTGGCTCCAGCAGCATCTATAGAGACAATGGGATATGTGACATTTCAGGTCGAGACCCTGCATCATGTCTGAAATGCTGAGTTCCTCCAGCATTGTCTTTTGTTGTTTGGAAAGGATTGGATATTTTCTTCCTCTGAAAGGAATTTAGTGAATCAGATGGATTTTTGCAACAATTGGTCAGTTTTGTTGGCCATGATTACTAAGTACTTTTTCCTTTCTAAATTATTTACTAAATTTATATTCCATGGCTGCCAGGATGGGATTTGAATTTGGGTCTCTGAATTGTTAACGCAGGTCTCCAGATTGCTAGTTATTTAACTTGTGCTGATTACTTAAGCAATTAGCCAATAATCTGTTTTTCTTTATTTTGGATATTACTATCCACAAGATTTTATTTCGTTTTATTTAGTTTAGAGATGCAGCAGGGAAACAGCAGGCCCTACGGACCACCGAGTCCATGCCAACAGTCGATCTCTCATTCACATGGGTTCTATGTTATCCCACTTTCTCATCTACGTCCTACATACTAGGAGGTTTGGAATTTAAAGAGGTTAATTAACCTACAAACCCACATGCTTTGGAATGTGGGAGGAAGCAGGAAACCCGCAGGGAAACAGGGAAAACGTGAAAATTCCACAGAGGTAGCATTTGCGGTTATGATCAAACCTGTGTATCTGGTGCTGTGTGGCAGCAGCTCTACCAGCTGTGGCACTCTATTGTAAACAATCTTATCTTTTCTGCTACCTAGCTGACTGATTGAATAATTGTAGATTCTGATCTATAATAATTTGGGATATTGACATGGAAACTGCAGTTGTGACTGAAACAGTATTGCAAAAATTATCACAATGCCTCACAGGAGTATGGCAGAGATCATCGGATATAATGAACACGTCATGATGTGCGTAACAATTTAAATAAATTACTTTTTAAATAAAAGCAATTTCTTTTGCTTTTAAGGAAATTTCAAAAGTTAACTTGGATGGATTCGTGAGCAGTGAAATCACAGATTCAGCTGCAGAAGATCTAAATTCACAAGAAGCTATCGAGTTACTTCATCTTTCCACTGAAGGCAGCACTGTCACAGAGGGAGATCTACAAAATGAACTTTCTGCAGATGAAATGCTGTCTGTAGAAGAATATGAATGTATGTCACCTGATGACATCTCCTTGCCTCCGCTTCCTGATACTCCTGAATCAATTTTCATGTATTCTGAAACGGAAGTGGACAAAATCTCCAACCTAAGTTCCCACAGTCTGCACTCTCGGCCATACAGTGGCCAGCCACAGAAGCAAATAAGCTGTAGCAGAATGACTGACACATTTGAACCTTCAGCACCTGCTACCCCTGCTGATAAATTGAATCACTCGGGACCATACAGTGAATCAGAATGTCATCAGGCGTCTGATCCAAATCCCCGTGTTAAACCCTGCACTAAATACAGATCTGAGTCTTCCTCCTTTATTCACAGCCCACTGACAATCCCTGCCCCGCGTATTGTTTCAAACACGCTTTCACATATTTTAAAATCCAAGATGGCACCTAATTCATCGGCTTATGATTCTACCTGTGAAGTGCATGAGAGACAACTGCAGACTTATGACAAGCATGAGAGTGTAACAACAACCCAGAAGTCACTGCATGATGCTAATAACGATTGTTTTGGAGAAGAACTTAGTTATAACAGAAATAATTTGTGTACTTCATCTGGATCACTAACAGTACCCCAACATTTACAAAAATCAGTGAGTGATACAGGTCACCACATGGATGTTGTCATCCACAAAGAAATCAGACATACATCAAGAAATACAACCATGTCCAACCTGGCTTGCACTGCTCCCAACTTCTCCAAGTTGATGTCTAATGTCAGTGTGGTAGAAGGTTCTCCTGTGACCTTGGAAATCGAAGTAACAGGACTCCCAGAACCAACTTTGACATGGTGGGTAACCTAGAACAACAGCCATGGAATGCACAAGTAAAACTGCTTCTAATTGTCATAATTTTATTTAATATTAATAAATAGTTAGCTGATTGGCATGAGCTTCACAGTCAACATTGATCTGTTATTTTTGTAGTTATTGCAATATAGTTCCCAGATAAAGTAAAAAACTTTCATACATTGAACTGAGACAAATTTTCAAAGGACTTTATAGAAAACTGGATCAAGTGGACCCGTTCGATCCAAACCTCTCCTGCATTGGTGCAGCACCTTCTCCTCCCCCACTCCCCCTCCCCCCAACCCCCCCTCCCCTCTCCACCCTCCCCTTCCCCCTCCCACTCCCCTCCCTTCCCCCCTCCCCCCACTCCCCTTCCCCTCCCCTCCTCCGCCCTTCCCCCTCCCCTCTCTTCCTCCCTCCCCTGCCCTCCCCCACTCTATCCCCCTTATCCTCCCTCCACCCCCCTCCCTCCCCCCACCCTCCCCCCATCCCTCCCTAGGAGATAGATTTAAACTTTAAAATGTGAATAACTTTACAAATATAACACCGATTTCAATGAAACTTCTTCCATTAGCATCAAAGGGACGGCGGTGAGTAAGGTGGGCCTAAAATTGTCGCACTATCATGTACCGTTTTGACTGTAGTTCAGGAACAAACAAACAAACAAACGAGAGTTTTAGTATTTTGATGTGAGAATGTTGATGCAAGTGATTATTGATTGTGCAAGTGTCCAGCAACGCACAGTTAAATACAAATTAAATGACTAACAACTACATTTTTTTGCTAGCCATTAGGAATTTGATAAATGTACAGAGATTGATTAAGTGAAGGTAATGAAGGGCAGTGAAAGGGTTTTAATGAAATGTTTGATGTGTATAAAAATAATGGGAGTTACCTTTACATTCCAAAATGGTCTTGAAACATTTTGGCAGATAAGAGCCAGGTCTCATTGTGCTTAGTATGCTCCAACCAGCAACAGGTTCCTCTACTCTTCTTGGTCTAAAAAGGAAGGTTGCATGAAGGGAAAAGTCAGAGTGGGAATGAGTGCTTCTTCAAAATGTGCAGCAAAGACAAAAGTGACTGGGTTGTTGAGCTGAGTGATGGCTGCAAAATGGTCATGACAAATAGAAGCCCAAAGAGAAAACATCTGGAGTTTGAATGTACTGTTGGAAGTTACCTTCTCCCCAAATGTGGATGCAAGTGAGAACAGGGAGATGTTGAGTTTGAGCGATACAAGAAGATGAAAAGTGACAAATTTCCTTTGTGATTAAGATGATGGGAGAAGAGAACCATTGAATTAATAAGGTTGTGAAGAGGTCATTAGGTAAGTTGATAATTATGGAGCAACTAAAACAGAAGACATAAAGAGGGTGAATTCAGAGGGGCAATGGCAAAGTCAGTTGAAATGGAGGTTGAAGTCACTTAGGGCAAAAATCACCTGAAGTAGAACCTCATCAAGGAAAGGGATAGGGTTTGGTTGGATGGGGTGTGGTTGGATTTTGAAAGAAACATAAAATAGAAGATGAGATTTTCAAAATAAAGGAAGGTGTAGAACAGTCAGTCATAGACTGATGTAAGATTTGGTAAGAGAGATAAATTTAATATATATATTCCTTTCACTCACTTTAAAACATATTATTTTATACTAAGGAGACCAAAACTGTGTGCTGTATTTCAGGTGTGATCTCACCAAATTGCCACAACACTTTGAAAATTAAAAAATTGTAGATGCTATCAATCTTAAAAAAAAGAGATAATGCTGGCACACTCAACAAGTCAGACAGCACCTGTGGACGGAAAAACAGAATTATAATGAATCTGAAACATTAACTCTTTTTCTCTTTCCACAGAAGCTGCTTGACCAGCCGGCAACTTCCAGTATTTTCTGTTTTTGCCACAATATTTTATTAGGCATAATACAACTCTGTTGCAATAAAGTGTAACCATTTGCCTCTTTAACTACTTGCTGTACCGCTTTATTCACTTCTTGAGATTTGAATATAAATTTCAATGAATATCAGCATTTATGACTTTCATGTTTTAAAAAATATTTAGCTTTACCATTCTTCCTATCAAAATGGATAACTTCACTTTCCTCACATTTGTCACATTCACTTAACCTGTTGCTGTCACTTTGCAGCTGATATAATCATTTGCACAATTTACTCTGCTAACTACCTTTGTATCATTAGGAAACTGGAGTACCTCAGGCTGAATCCCCTCATCGAGTCATTTAAAAGGATGCCACGTTATTAATACCCAAACGCTATCAACTATAATCTGATTTTTAATTTCTAACTAATATGCAATCTGAAACTCATTATTATATTACACCCAATCCTACCAGCCCTAATTTGTGTGATGTATTCATCAGGTTTCTTTTGGGATATGATTTTCCTTTATCTATCCACTTATAAAACCATTTTGACTTCAAAGCACAACATTTGCTGAGTGCTTTGCTGTCTTGTCTCTGAAGTAGCTTGAAATAAAATGCTGTGACTCTGTTTGCTAGGACATAAATATATATTTTTTTACAAAGTCAATTTTCATTCAGTTCATTCAAATTTGAAGGACCCTCATTTTTCTGTTTATTTCTAAAAGGTTAGCCCTTTAGCACAAGGAATTAATTTTGTGTCTCCTAGGATAATGTGAAACAGTAAGATAATGACCCAAGTGAGGTTAAAATTCTGAAGCATGAAGTGGTTAGCCTGCAAGAATATCTGCATTTGGCTTTTGTTGAAACTAAATTCCCATCCATGTTAAAGTGGAATGAGATGGTTACTTGGAGAAAAAATAATATTTATGCATGAATATGTAAGCTGAATTCAAATTAATCGATCCTGCAGTGAATATGTTTGATGAGCATCCTTGAGTTTTCTGTGGTTGGGACATTGTATGCTGCTATGAGCTTGAGATTGAATGATGTTTGCATGCTCCTTGTTATATAAAAATATTGCTATTGCTTCATGAATTTTAGATGTGCTACTAATAATATTGTTTCCCCTGCCTATATGAAGAACATTTTCTAACAAAACATATTTTTATTTCTAATTTTATATATTTTGCAAATAAATATGGTATTGCTAAAATAGATTAGGAAGTTGTTTGACGTGGAAATGCACTCTTTGCTTCAGGTACAAGAATGGACAGAAGCTGACAACAGATCAGCATCTAAACATTTCACGAAAGGAAGGCAAACACATTCTTTACATTGAGAAGGTGTCTGATAAAGATTCTGGCATTTATGTTGTGCAAGCTAAAAATTCTAATGGTGTTATCAATTCCAGTGCTATCCTTCAAGTACAAGGTAACTGCCATATCAAATGTTTCCATGTTGACTTCATAGATTGGTTCACCTGCCTTGGAGTGTTATGCTTAATATACATTAGCTTGATTCTTATGTATATTCTGTTAACTTAGCTGATGTAAATGTATTTCACTGCTTCTGTCACTTAGATGCCTTTCACTGTGTATCCTGAAATATCTGCACTTGCCACAAGCAATATTTGATATCTATAATTTTATTAATGTGCTGTTGTTGCTGATTTGATCAAAAAATATTAGGTAGACACAAAATGCTGGAGTAACTCAGCGGATCAGGCAACATCTCTGGAGAGAAGGAATGGGTGACGTTTTGGGTCGAGACCCTTCTGCAGACTGATGTCAGGGGAGGGGCCGGGACAAAGATAGGATGTAGTAGGAGACAGGAAGACTAGTGGGAAAACTGGGAAGGGGGAGGGGAAAGAGGGACAGAGGAACTAACAGACATTAGAGAAGTCAATGTTCATACCGCTGGGGTGTAAACTGCCCAAGCGAAATATGAGATGCTGTCCCTCCAATTTGCGCTGGGCCTCGCTATGACAATGGAGGAGGCCCAGGACAGAAAGGTCAGATTGGGACTAGGAGGGGGAGTTGAAATGCTGAGCCACCGGGAGACCAGGTTGGTTAATTATTTGTTCACTGTTGCTCATTTAACTGAATTCATGGAAAATACCAAGTTGATAATTTAGTACTTTTGCAGTAAATAGACAATAGACTATAGAAAATAGAATGTATATCTTCAGAAATTCAACTCAAGCTGGATTACTGCTTGTATTCAATGACACGTAAGATAGTAATATTGACCATTTAAGAGGAAATTAGTAAAAGAACAACATGTACTGCAGATTGAAAAAGGATGATAACTTGAATAACCATGATGCTTTTATCCCATTACATAGAGCATTTTATCCCATTACATAGAGCATTTTAGAAAATTATGATAGTAGTTTCTCAGCTCTTAATATTTTTGAAATAGAGGCATTACCAAAACATGTTAGAAAGGTAACAATGGAAGATACAGAATGATGATTCTTTCTTCCTTAAGGTATGCTTAGCCACAAATTGATGCACAATTAATTACTTATTTCAAAGATTCCAGTGGCAAGTGGAGATCAGACCTCTCAACAGTGGAAATAAAATTAGAGATCAAATAGCCCAAAAATACCTCTTGTGTGAAATCATATGATATCACAATCCAAATCCCCGTAGTCATGTAGAAAGACCACTTAAAATAGCAAAAGTGGCAGACTGAGTGGACAGGGAAAATAGCAAACAAAAACTTTGAATTCAAGTGTTGGAGTTAAAAAAGTGCATTGTTTTATCATGGTTTATTTATTCATATGTATTGATTCATGATGCACTATGACGGCTATCTCCACTGATATTCTTTTGATATTTTCTCTATAATAAAGAATCTGTAGAAGCAAACTTTCTAAAATAATTTTATAATTATGGAAGCATAATTTGCATTGAAGCATGCTTTAGCTCTGTTATTATGGAAGCAAAATACATGTTATAATGTACTGACAAAACATAGTTGATCATTCATATTTCATATCATTAGCAGTTAAAGTTAAGAACATTTTGTTGTAATTATCTTTAAATTTTCAACACCAGCACTGCTATAAGATTCAAAGGCACATTGCCAGAAGCACATTTTGCTGGCAGAATCATATTAAGTTATACCAACCAAGAAGCAGGAAAGCTGCAGTTAATAGCCAGTTGATTGCATAAGTGGCAAAGTGTATGTTTTATGCTGCAAATCACACTTGGGTCAACCAAAAAGGAGCATTTGTGCATTTTACATTCCTGCAGTTTATTTGAATGATTGGAGTAAATGGACCAATCTTTTCCATATTTTCCATGATATCCAAAAGACCTATTGCACGTATTTGAAATGTATTTTCATATCATATGCAGTTTGCTTGAATTTGATGCTTGATTCAGAGCTATTGCTTTCTTATTAATTCATACTTGGAACTAACATGAAATGAAAATAATTATATAATTGTATCCCAAATCGTTTGGAATAAACAACATGTTTGTTATTTTCTCTGTAAATAGCATGTTCTTTCTTTTCACTGTGATTTGAATGGTCAGTATGTTGAAAGTTACCTTTGAATTAGGTTCACAAGGACATTTAAATATGAGATTTTTCTACTCTTCATGTCTTGTGGCATTAATATAAACCAATTTGTGCAAAATTGGCTAAACCATGGTAGCTTAAACACAAGTTATGTTATGGGAAATAGATGTTGTGACTCCACATGGTGTCAAATATATCAGGTGGAGGTGAAATAAATTGCCATATGGAGGCTTTCTTTTCAGTTTTAAATGATTGCTGGGTTCAAAGAAATAGTTGCACGTTATTTTCATACATTAAAATAATATGTTTTACAATTTCTGAAACAGAAACAAAAATCAAATAAATCAAAAAACTTTACGATCATCACATCGAATGAAACACTTTTTTGGATTACAGCGAAAATGTGTTGGCTCATGGATTTAAGGGGTTAAGGAAGATATTGAATATTATAAGACTGAAAGTTACATGTTCAAAAATTATAATTTGTCTTTGTGTATTATCATGATATTGCCTTGGCTTTCGTACCTGTCTTTCATTGCTTCCTTCCTTGTTTCTGCTTCACTCTGTTGAAAGATTATATATCAAAATCAAGCACAATTCTTTGCTCCACACTGTACTCCATGAATTAAAAAAATCTATTTAATTTTTTCTCATTTATTCTTTCTTCTGCAATTTTCAAATTTTAATGAAAAAAATCAGTAATTTTAATCATTGACCGTTAACGTAGGCACCACCACAACGAGAAACCACGAATAGAGAGCAGCCACAAAGAAAACATAGAATCTTCTTATCCAGTTACAAGGATAGGTATATTCACTTGTTATGAGCCATTATTCACTCATGTCATTACCCAAACTATTACATAATAGCAGTTTAGCCTTCTTTACAACTACAAAAGTAATAGTTTTTGATCAAAGTAATTGATTAGTTCACAATAATCAAGATCTCAGAAAAAGTCAGTACCTAATGGCTTTTCTTTTACAACTGTAATTTCCAAAAAATACAGTCATATTGCTGTTGCCTTTTTAATGCAATAATTCCAAAGTGGCCGGCACGGTGGTGCAGTGGTAGAGTTGCTGCCTTACAGCGAATGCAGCGCCGGAGACTCGGGTTCAATCCTGACCACGGGCGCCGTCTGTACGGAGTTTGTACGTTCTCCCCGTGCGTGGGTTTTCTCCGAGATCTTCGGTTTCCTCCCACACTCCAAAGACATACAGGTATGTAGGTCAATTGACTGGGTAAATGTAAAAATTGTCCCTAGTGTGTGTAGGATAGTGTTAATGTGCGGGGATCGCTGGGCGGCGCGGACTCAGTGGGCCGAAGGGCCTGTTTCCGTGCTGTATCTCTAAATCTAAAAAAATTAACATCTTTTCTAAAATCATCCTTCCCATATCAATCTATAACTTATTCAAGTGCAAAAATCTTCAGAAAATATGATACCTTTTAATATTTTGAATGATGGCACCATGTAAATTCCTTTACCAGGTTAATACTTCTCTCGACCTTTTGCTTAAATGCATAGACTTGAGGGATGATAAGTAAAAGTATCACGTGTATTATTTCTTTCTCTTGTTAAGAAAACACGCTAAAAACTATAATCATTAACACGTTATTTAATTATATAATTCATTGATTTTGTGATATTATTACTCCCTTGAGTGGCAGAAATTTAACTTGACCCATAAACCATAGAAACAAACAAGGAAATGCTGGTCTGAAAATTAATGTGATGTACAACATTATTCATCACTGTGCAAAGCAATTAACCCTCAGAATATTTTACTAAGTAGCAAAAATAGCATTCTATTTTGTTTTATTTTTCAATTGCTTGATATGATAGAACTTCCTGATTCAGAAAAATGTTTAAAAATAAGAATCCATATTACATTTTAATGAGCTTCCCTGGATAATTTAGAAGTATTTGTCAGTTTTTTCAGTTGCAGTTGTTAAATACTAGGCATAACACAGAAAAAAGACTGACATGATATATCTATAGAACAGGTGAGGCACAACTTTCCCAGTTTCCATTGCCCATAGTTGTAACATCATATTCCAGCTCACTGGAAATGCAAGATGGGGATCTGTTTCAGATTGCAGGCCCCTGGTTGGAGATGGCCCAGAAATTGCCACAGGCGAGGTCCTTGAATAAATGTAAAAGTGGTAGTGAGGCCATTCTAAACCTATGTCAGCTGTCAGAGAATCTTCCAGGACTGCACCTGACCAATGAGAAGTACTGAAATGCAATTTTAGATATGACAAACCTATAGCTGAAGTACTACATGATTACTTTGCTTCAATGCTCTTCACTTGAATTGAAGTAATATAAACAAGTCAAGCTGCTGACCACAACAGGATAATGTTATTTATCCTGAAGTAATTAAAAATTAAGTCCTATAATTTTTGGTTTTATTTATGGATGAGATGTTAATATACAATATCCTTTATTGTCATTGTACAAGTATAACGAGATTTTGACAAATCAAGGACCTGTCTGCTTTCCCATGGCAATAACTTTAAGGAAACAATTGCTACATGTCACTTAGCACCACATGGCTGAAGGTTGTCACGCTGAATGCAATCACAGGCTGCTCTGCTATTTGAGTAGTTGCAAATGAGATTGAACATAATGCATTGTCAACAACCAACTCTGTTTCTGACCTTCAGAAAGTTACTGAAACCACTAAAAATGTATATTGCCCTGGAGAATGTCTGTTAGTATTCCAAGGCTGATGGATAACCTTAACCAGAACTATCATCTTTTGTGCAAGTTACGACCGCAGACGGCAGAGAGCTTTGCCCTAATTCCCATGAGTCCAATGTTACTGAGTCTCCATAACGATTGATGTTATGGGCAATTACTATTACCTCTCAATTTCACATCTTTTGTCTGTGTTTGAACCAAATCTGTGTTAAGTTCCAGAGCAAACTAGTCATGGCAGAGACTAAACTGAGAAACATTGTGCAAATTATCAGTGATCAATCCCACCTGAATCAATGCCTTCCTTTGCTTTGTTGATAATTGCAAGTAGAATGAAAGTAGACTGAAGGGTCAAGTGGTCAAAGTATAATTAATCTGAGTTTTGTGGACATTTTTTTATATTATCAGGTAAATAGCTGTGATGTACCTGTACTGGAATAACTTTGTTAAAGGTCAGATAGTAATGAAACACAAGTCTGGCATTTGTACTTGAACAATGTCACATTCCAAACTCAATGGAAATTTGTTTTGCTGCGGTCTCCGGTCTTTTTGCATTACATTTTGATTTTCAGTACTTCAACTTCCTTTCTCTTCCATTGGTGTTGGATGCTGACAGATGTTGGGCCATTGTTAGAGACATCCTCAGAAACATGAATACCTGAGGCAGGGCAGTGTTTGTCCATCTGACACATGTAGTCAACCTAAAGTATTCTATAGATAGACACAAAATGCTGGAGTAACTGCAGGACAGGCAGCATTCCTTCTCTCCAGAGTCACTCCAGCATTTTGTGTCTATCTTTGGTTTAAACCAACATCTGCAGTTCCTTCCTACGCTAAAGTATTCTATGTCTGATGAACACTCAGACAATTTGTCTCCATGCCAATTAGCCAGTAGGGCAATCAAATAAAAGCGGCAATAACTTGGAGCCAGGAGAATATAATTACTAATATAGGAAGGCCAATATATCCTGTGGCGGCTCCCAAGGGTCGGGCCATACCACTACCGAACCCTCGGCACGGGAATGGACCAGTCCAGGGGGGCGGTCCGGTACTAGGTATATAAGGACGTTTTGGGCGCGAAGCCATCCCAGCAGACTCGACCCGTCTGATAACTGAGAAATAAACCAAACGCCCCAAAATACCCGGCTCCTTGCCTTTATTTCGGGCCTCTCTCGACGCGCCACAGTGTCAAGTTTATATGCACAATTACGGTATGGTACAAGTACAATGAAATTGTTGCTTTGAATAGCATCACAGGCACATTAACTTAGATAGCACACTAAAACATAAATTATACATACATTCTACAAAACAATGAAAAGAAAGACTGTGTAAAAGACAAGACCTAAGTGCAAAATACAATTATGAAATGTCCATGCTAGTAATTCCTGTAGCTTCTACTCTGGCGATTAAAACACTCGTGTCCTGCTTTTAGAGTATATGTTCTAATAAATTATTTATTGTTCTTTGACATTATCAAAGTGCAGTTTTTTACCAACAGTTAATAAAGCCAGTACACAAAATACCACATGAAACACCACATGAAAAGTTGACACAGCTTGTAAAATTATTTACATCTTGATATATTCGTATTATGTGTTCTTCAAATATTTCTTTATTTTCACATTTATTGTGAATCAAAATTGTGCTATGGTACTGTATTACACAATCATGATTTTTTAAATCAGTTATCTGAATATGTTTAATGTTTAATGTACTGATCTTTTTGTTGCATTTCAGTACCAGTTATAATACATTATGTTATTGTGACATCAAAATATAATAAATGAGGAAATAATTGTTACAGTTGAATTGTTGGATTCAGTATATATAATAGTCAGATGACAACCGGAGAGTTAAAGGCTTAACCTTCACACAAAAAAGACAAAGTAGTAAAACTGATGCAAATTAGTATGAGGTAATGCTGAATATCTTTACTTCTGTGTATTTCCAACTTCAATCTTAAAATTTGAAGTAATGTAAATATTAATTTTAGGATATCTGATATGGATGCCTCACAACTATATAAAAATACAAAGTTCTGGTGCAGCTCAGTGGGACAGGCTGGAAGACAGTTTGCCAATGGGTTGGGACTTCAATAGACAATAGGTGCATGAAGAGGCCATTCGGCCCTTTGAGCCAGCACCGCCATTCAATGTGATCATGGCTGATCATTCCTAATCAGTACCCCATTCCTGCCTTCTCCCCATACCCCCTGACTCCACTATCCTTAAGAGCTCTATCTAGCTCTCTTGAATGCATTCAGAGAATTGGCCTCCACTGCCTTCTGAGGCAGAGAATTCCACAGATTCACAACTCTCTGACTGAAAAAGTTTTTCCTCATCTCAGTTCTAAATGGACTACCCCTTATTCTTAAACTATGCCCCTTGTTCTGGACTCCCCCAACATTGGGAACATGTTTCCTGCCTCTAACGTGTCCAACCCCTTGATAATCTTATATGTTTCGATAACATGTTTCTATGACTCTAAGACTCTAAGATCCCCTCCCTTCAGACTGATTGTTGTCGGGGCAGAGACTTGAAAAAAAGGTGGGGGGCAGGACAGGATAGGTGGATTCAGGTGATGGGGGTTTTGATTGGTAGATGGATGGCCAAAGGCCAGAGGTGAAAAGAAGACACCAGGCTTCAGAATAGTGAAGTGTGAAGCCAGAGGAAGTGATGTGGGTAGAATGGGACAGGGAGAGGGGGGTGGAATATTTGGGAAAATGGGTGCTCATCTGGGTGGGACACAGGGAAGAGAGGAGGGTAAGAGGGTTGGCGTAAGGGTTGAGTTGTTACCTAAAATTGGAGAATTCAATATTTATACCAAATGTACAGAATATAGCTATAATGAGCTGAGCCTCACTACTGCACATTTGCATGGAGTGGATGACAAAAATGCAGCTTGCGTTTAAATAAGGATCCAATTTGGGTTAGTTTTCAAGAGAGAGTTAGATTTAGCTCTTAGGGCTAAGGGAATCAAGGGATATGGGGGAATAGTCAAAATGGGGTACTGATGTTGGATGATCAGCCATGATCATATTGAATGGCGGTGCTGGCTCGAAGGGCCAAATAGCCTACTACTGCAATTATTTTTTATGTTTCTATGAATGGAGTAATCGGGTTTATTATGACATTTTGCCTTGCTTTCGGCTACTGGCCCATTTAAATCTTGTGGGAAACATCAAAGATACCACAGGCTTTAAAGTCTCACCATATTCTTCACTCTAAATTATAGAAAACATATAATATCTCTTTCATTGATAGCCTAATTTTAAAGGCAAAACAAGAATAATTGAAAGTGTTGACTTGAAAGAGCCACACTCTACCTGGATTTTTAGATGGTACACAACAATATATTCATTTGAAAGGACTGTTTTAGAATTCCTTTCTATTTTACTTGTATCTGAGTAGCCTGAAATTCAATACATAGTTAACACTAGTGATGGGTCAACAAACTTCTAAATTTAATCTGCATCTGTTTTAAATGTCAAGTAAGCACACTTGGATTGACAGGAACATTTGGAATGATGGCTCATTTGCAAGACTCACTGTTGAAGTAGGGGGATGATGAAGTACCTGGTGAACCACAGAAAATTTATGACACATAAGGAAGGCTTTTGGGCTATTATGCTCAAAGCAGTCACAAAATGCGCCACACTGCCTGATCCCACCTCCCAGCATTCGGACCATATGACCCCATAGACCGTGACTCTTCAATACTGTTTGAATGAAATTAAAATTTCTGCTACAATGCTTTCAGATAGTGAATTCCAGTCCCCCTCCACACTATAGGTAAAAACATTTCTCTCATTTAATGCTTCTACCAGCTACTTTAATTCATTGTCCCAAGGTAATTAGAATTTCACTGTACCTTAATTGGTACATGTGACAATAAACTGATCTTGAGACCTTGAAGGTTTTTGACACCTCTACTGAAATAGGCAATAGGTTATTTCTACCTATGTTTTCGAGATGCCTCGTAATTTTATACACTTCAAACACACCTACATTCTGCATCCTCTTTAGAATAAAGAGAACGATACTAACCTATTTAATATTTCCTCATAACTAGGATTTTCTAGTTCCTACAATGTCCAGAAACCACCTCCGTGCTCTTTCCCCTGCAATCACATCGGATTGAGAGAGGAAAAAGTTATTAGTTTTAGTTTAGTTATGAAATACAGCATGGAAACAGTCCCTTCGGCTCACTGAGTCTGCACCAACTAACGAGTACCCACGCACTAGCTCTATCCTACGTAATAGGGACAATTTATAAAAGCCAATTAACCTACAAACCTGCATGTCTTTGGAGTTTGGGAGCAAACAGGAGCACCCGGAGGAAACCCATGTTGTCACAGGGTCAATGTACAAACTCCGTATAGACAGCACCCATAGTTGGGATCGAACCTGAGTCTCTGGGACCATAAGGCAGCACCTCTACTGCTGCGCCACTGTGCCACCCATTAATTTTATAATATGAAAACTACTCAACCTAAAGAAAATTAACAATTTCTGACAACAACCTGATACAAAACCATATTTTATAAATCTTCATGCATGGTGATATTTCATTAGTTGACTCAGAGCGATATTTAGTTAAATAGATGCGTTTTAGGAAATAATACCAAATGGATACTAGATTGTAACGATTTTAAATATTCTTTATAAGAATGTGGATTATGTGAGCAATGCCACATTCTCCTCCTCTTTTGTTGCCCCAAGCAAGGAGCAATGCAACTTTTGGAACAGCTGCAGCAGATGATTCAACAACTCACTCACATATATTCAACATGGGAAAATAAATAATTTGGAACAAATTAATTCCCATTGCTTTGTTACTCTTGTCATTTGTAGTGGTAAACAGAACATTGGTGGGGGTGTTCATAACTTGACCACAGTCTAACTTTTTACTGCTAAAAATTCCTATTTAATTTTCAGTTCTCTGTAAGCTATTACATGACATATGCATATCAAAGTTCTTTTGAAATAATTTTAGCTTCCCATTACCTGTGACTACCCAAAATTAAAATGTGATGTCCTCTCCAATTAGCTGTAGTTTCACAATATCAGAGATGTTTTAAGTTTTTAACTGCAATGTATTGAAACTGTTATTCAGTTTTCCCACTTTCCTACATGATTTCCTGCAAAACATTTAATCTTTTAAATCGATTGATTTGAGTTCCCCCGTTGGCCTAATGCTACAAGTGTAGAACTCCAACTACTGTGCTTACTTCCTGGCACTCATTTGATAGACTTTTAAAGGTATGAAAACAGGACTATAGACAATAGGTGCAGGGGTGGGCCATTCGGACCTTCGAGACAGCACCACCATTCAATGTGATCATGGCTGATCATTCTCAACCAGTACCTTGTTCCTGCCTTCTCCCCATACCCCCTGACTCCACTATCCTTAAGAGCTCTATCTAGTTCTCTCTTGAATGCATTCAGAGACTTGGCCTCCACTGCCTTCTGAGGCAGTGAATTCCAGATTTACAACTCTCTGACTGAAAAGGTTTTTCCTCATCACTGTTCTAAATGGCCTACCCCTTATTCTTAAACTGTGGACCCTGGTTCTGGACTCCCCCAACATTGGGAACATGTTTCCTGCCTCTAACGTGTCCAACCCCTTAATAATCTTATGTTTCGATATGATCGCCTCTCATCCTTCTAAATTCCAGTGTATACAAGCCTAGTCGCTCCAGTCTTTCAACATATGACAGTCCCGCCATTCTGGAAATTAACCTAGTAAACCTAAGCTGCATACCCTCAATAGCAAGAATATCCTTCCTCAAATTTGGAGACCAAAACTGCACACAGTACTCCAAGTGCGGTCTCACTAGGGCCCTATACAACTGCAGAAGGACCTCTTTGCTCCTATACTCAACTCCTCTTGTTATGATGGCCAACATTCCATTGGCTTTCTTCACTGCCTGCTTTACCTGCATGCTTCCTTTCAGTGACTGATGCACTAGTACACCCAGATCTCGTTGTAAGTCCCCTTTTCCTAACTTGATACCATTCAGATAATAATCTGCCTTACTATTCTTACCACCAAAGTGGATAACCTCATACTTATCCACATTAAACTGCATCTGCCATGCATCTGCCCACTCACACAACCTGTCCGTCACCCTGCAAACTCATAGCATCTTCCTCACAGTTCACACTGCCACCCTGCTTTGTATTATCTGCAAATTTGCTAATGGTACTTTTAATCCCTTCATCCAAGTCATTAATGTATATTGTAAATAGCTGCGGTCCCAGCACCGAGCCTTTCGGTACCCCACTGGTCACTGCCTGCCATTCTGAAAGGGACCCATTTATCCCCACTCTTTGATTTTTGTCTGCCAGCCAATTTTCTATCCATGTCAGTACCCTACCCCCAATACCATGTGCTCTAATTTTGCCCACTAATCTCCTATGTGGGACCTTGTCGAAGGCTTTCTGAAAGTCAAGGTACACTACATCCACCGGCTCTCCCCTGTCAATTTTCTTAGTTACATCCTCAAAAATGTCCAGAAGATTAGTCAAGCATGATTTCCCCTTCGTAAATCCATGCTGACTCGGAACGATCCTGTTACTGCTATCCAAATGCTCCGTAATTTCGTCTTTTATAATTGACTCCAGCATCTTCCCCACCACTGATGTCAGACTAACTGGTCTATAATTTCCCGTTTTCTCTCTCCCTCCTTTCTTAAAAAGCGGGATAACATTAGCTACCCTCCAATCCACAGGAACTGATCCTGAATCTATAGAACATTGGAAAATGATCACCAATGCGCCCACGATTTCTAGAGCCATCTCCTTAAGTACCCTGGGATGCAGACCATCAGGCCCTGGGGATTTATCAGCCTTCAGTCCCATCAGTCTACCCAACACCATTTCCTGCCTAATGTGAATTTCCTTCAGTTCCTCCTAGGATCTCTGGTCACTAGAACATCTGGGAGATTGTTTGTATCTTCCTTAGTAAAGACAGATCCAAAGTACCGGTTCAACTCGTCTGCCATTTCCATGTTCCCCATAATAAATTCCCCTGCTTCTGTCTTCAAGGCACCCACATTTGCCTTGACTATTTTTTTCCTCTTCCCATACCTAAAAAAGCTTTTACTATCCTCCTTTATATTATTGGCTAGCTTACCCTCGTACCTCATCTTTTCTCCCCGTATTGCCTTTTTAGTTATCTTCTGTTGCTCTTTAAAAGATTCCCAATCCACTGGATTCCCACTCTTCTGGAGGGTAGCTAATGTAATCCCACTTTTTAAGAAAGGAGGGGGAGAGAATTTTTTGAGGATGTAACTAGGAAAATGGACAGGGGAGAGCCCAGTGGATGTAGTGTACCTTGACTTTCAGAAAGCCTTCGACAAGGTTCCACATAGGAGATTAGTGTGCAAACCTAGAGCACATGGTTTTGGGGGTAGGGTACTGACATGGATAGAAAATTGGTTGGCATACAGAAAGCAAAGAGTGGGGATAAATGGGTCCCTTTCAGAATGGCAGGCAGTGACTAGTGGGGTACCGCAAGGCTGGGTGCTGGGACCGCAGCTATTTACAATATACATTAATGACTTGGATGAAGGGATTAAAAGTAACATTAGCAAATTTGCAGATGACACACAGCTGGGGGGCAGTGTGAACTGTGAAGAAGATGATATGAGGTTGCAGGTCAAGTCAGGTCAAGTCAAGTCAATTTTATTTGTATAGCACATTTAAAAACAACCCACGTTGACCAAAGTGCTGCACATCTGATTAGGGGAAAAAAAAAAGAAACATACAGTGGTGACTTGGACATGGTGTGTGAGTGGGTGGATGCATGGCAGATGCAGTTTAATGTGGATAAGTGTGAGGTTATCCATTTTGGTGATAAGAATAGGAAGGCAGATTATTATCTGAATGGTGTCAAGTTAGGAAAAGGGGACGTACAACGAGATCTGGGTATCCTAGTGTATCAGCCACTGAAAGGAAGCATGCAATTACAGCAGGCAGTGAAGAAAGCCAATGGAATGTTGGCCTTCATAACAAGAGGAGTTGAGTATAGGAGCAAAGAGGTCATATCATATCATATCATATCATATATATACAGCCGGAAACAGGCCTTTTCGGCCCTCCAAGTCCGTGCCGCCCAGCGATCCCCGCACATTAACACTATCCTACACCCACTAGGGACAATTTTTACATTTACCCAGCCAATTAACCTACATACCTGTACGTCTTTGGAGTGTGGGAGGAAACCGAAGATCTCGGAGAAAACCCACGCAGGTCACGGGGAGAACGTACAAACTCTTTACAGTGCAGCACCCGTAGTCAGGATCGAACCTGAGTCTCCGGCGCTGCATTCGCTGCAGGGCCCTAGTGAGACCGCACCTGGAGTACTGTGTGCAGTTTTGGTCTCCAAATTTGAGGAAGGATATTCTTGCTATTGAGGGTGTGCACCTTAGGTATACTAGGTTAATTCCCAGAATGGCAGGACTGTCGTATGTTGAAAGACAGGAGCGACTAGGCTTATATACACTGGAATTTAGATGGATGAGAGGGGATCTTATTGAAACATATGATTATTAAGCGGTTGGACACGTTAGAGGCAGGAAACATGTTCCCAATGTTGGGGGAGTCCAGAACCAGGGGCCACAGTTTAAGAATAATGGGTAGGCCATTTAGAACGGAGATGAGGAAAAACTTTTTCAGTCAGAGAGTTGTAAATCTGTGGAATTCTCTGCCTCAGAAGGCTGTGGGGGCCAATTCTCTGAATGCTTTCAAGAGAGAGCTAGATAGACCTCTTAAGGATAGCGGAGTCAGGGGGTATGGGGAGAAGGCAGGAATGGGGTACTGATTGAACGGTGGTGCTGGCTCGAAGGTCCGAATGGCCTACTCCTGCACCCATTTGCTATTGTCATTGCCAGAGCGATGCCACACGCAAATTGGATGAATAATACTTCATATTCCACTTGGATAGCTTGTGAACATTGAATTCTCCAATTTTAGGTAAGTAACCAACAACCCTTTCCCCCCTCTCTTCCTTGAGGTCCACCTAGATGTGCACCCATTTTTCACACAATCTTGTCCCACTTTCCCTTTTCCCCATCCTGTTCACCAATATCCCATTCCTCTGGCTTCACATTTCACGCCCTTCTCTCCTTGTCTCACAGCCCCCTGTCTTTTCATCTCTGGCTTTATCCAATCAATCCCCCCCCCACCCCCTTACCTGTATCTGCTTATCGCTTGCACTGGTTTGTCCTGTTCCCATTACCAGCTTTCTCCTCTCTAATACGATCAGTCGGAAGAAGGATCCCAACCCAAAACATTGCTTATTCATGTCCTCCAGGGATATTGCATGACTTTTTCAGTTACTTTAGCACTTTGTGTCTATTCTTTACATGTAGCTCACTTCTTGACAGTCAAAAGACATTCAAGTCCAATTCAATTATGACGAAAACTTCTCACATAGAAACATAGAAAATAGGTGCAGGAGGAGCCAATTTGGCCCTTCGAGCCAGCTGTGATCATGGCTGATCATCCACAATCAGTAATCTGTGCCTGCCTTCTCCCCATATCCCTTGATTCCACTAGCCCCTAGAGCTCTATCTAACTCTCTTTTAAATTCATCCAGTGAATTGGCCCCCACTGCCTTCTGTGGCAGAGAATTCCACAAATTCAAACTCTCTGGGAGAAAAAGTTTTTTCTCACCTCTGTTTTACATGGCTTCCCCTTTATTCTTAGACTGTGGTCCTTGGTTCTGGACTCCCCCAACATTGGGACATTTTTCCTGCATCTAGCTTATCCAGTCCTTTTATAATTTTATACGTCTCTATAAGATCCCCGCTCATCCTAAACTCCAGTGAATGCAAGCCCAGTCTTTCCAATCTTTCCTCATATGACAGTCCCACCTTCCCAGGGATTAACCTCGTGAACCTACGCTGCACTGCCTCAATAGCAAGAATGTCCTTCCTCAAATTAGAAGACCAAAACTGCACACAATACTCCAGATGTGGTCTCACCAGGGCCCTATACAACTGCCGAAGGACCTCTGCTCCTATACTTAAATTCTCTTGTTATGAAGGCCAACATTGCCATTCGCTTTCTTCACTGCCTGTTGTACCTGCACGCTTACTATCAGTGACTAGTGTACAAGGACTCCCAGGTCTTGTTGCACTATCCCTTTACTTAATCTGACACCATTGAGATAATAATCTGCCTCCTTGTTTTTGCCGCCAAAGTGGATAACCTCACTTTATCTACATTATACTGCATCTGCCATGCATCTGCCCACTTACTCAACCTGTCCAAGTCAACCTGCAACCTCCTAACATCCTCTTCGCAGTTCACACTGCCACCCAGCTTTGTGTCATCTGCAAACTTGCCAGTGTTACTACTAATTCCATCATCTAAATCATATATTTATGTATTGTAAATAGTTGCGGCCCCAGCACCGAGCCTTGCGGCACTCCACTCGCCACTGCCTGCCATTCTGAAAAGGACCCGTTTATTCCTACTCTTTGCTTCCTGTCTGCCAATTCTCTATCCATGTCAATACCCTACCCCAATACCATGTGCTCTAATTTTGCTCACCAATCTCCCGTGTGGGACCTTTTCAAAGGCGTTCTGAAAGTCTAGATATACCACACCCACTGGCTCTCCCTCATCCATTTTACTTGTCACATCCTCAAAACATTGCAGAAGATTAGTCAAGCAGGATTTCCCCTTCATAAATCCATGCTAACTTGGACCAATCCTTTTACTGCTATCCAAATGCGCCGTTATTACCTCTTTAATAATTGACTCCAGCATTTTCCCCACCACCGAAGTCAGGCTAAGTGATCTATAATTTCCCGTTTTCTCTCTCGCTCCTTTCTTGAAAAGTGGGATAACATTAGCTACCCTCCAATCCACTGGAACTGATCCTGAATCTATTGAACATTGGAAAATGATCACCAATGCACCCACGATTTCTAGAGCTACCTCCTCAAGTAGACCATCAGGCCTTGGGAATTTATCAGCCGTCAGTCCCATCAGTCTACCCAATACTATTTCTAGCCTCATGCAAATTTCCTTCAGTTCCTCTGTCTTCCTAGATCCTCTGTCCTCTAGTACATCTGGGAGATTGTTTGTGTCTTCCTTAGTGAAGACAGATCCGAAGTACCTGTTCAATTCTTTTGCCATTTCCCTGTTACCCATAATAGTTTCACGCATTTCTGCCTTGAAGGGACCCACATTTGGCTTTACTAATCTTTTTCTCTTAATATACCTTAAGAAGCTTTTACTGTCCTTCTTTAAATTCTTGGCCAGCTTCCGCTCGTACTTCATCTTTTCAGCCCGTATTGCCCTTTTTGTTACCTTCTGTTGTCCTTTGAAAGTTGCCCAATCCTCTGGGTTTCCAATACCCTTTGCTATGTTATACATCTTTTCTTTTAGTTTTATTCCATCCCTAACTTCCCTTGTCAGCCACGGTTGCCTCTTACTCCCCTTAGAATCTTTCTTCCTCTTTGGAATGAAATGATCCTGGATCTTCTGGATTATGCCCAGAAATTCCTGCCATTGCTGTTCCACTGTCATTCCTGCTAGGATCCTTTTCCATTTGACCTTGGCCAGCTCCTCTCTCATGCCTTCATAGTCCCCTTTGTTCAACTGCAACACTGACACTTCTGATTTAACCTTCTCCCTCTCAAATTGCAGATTAAAACTAATCATATTATGGTTTCTACCTCCAAGCATTCCTTTACCTTGAGTTCCCTTATTAAATCTGGTTCATTGGACAACACTAAATCCAGAATTGCCTTCTCTCTGGTAGGCTCCAGTCCAAGCTGCTCTAAGAATCCATCTCGGAGACACTCTACAAATTCCTTTTCTTGGGGTCCAGAACCAACCTGATTTTCCCATTCTACCTGCATATTGAAATCCCCCTTAACCACAGTGGCATTACGTTTGTTACATGCCAGTTTTAACTCCTGCTGCAACTTACACCCTTTATCCGGGCTACTGTTTGGGGGCCTGTAGATAACTCCCATTAGTGTCTTCTTACCTTTAGAATTCCTCAACTCTATCCACAGTGACTGTACATCATCAGTCCCTGCGATACCCCTCGCAAGGGACTGAATTTCATCCCTCACCAACAGAGCTACCCCACCTCCTTTGCCTACCTGCCTGTCCTTTCTATAGGACGTACAGCCCTGAATATTCAGTTCCCAATCCCGATCCTCCTGCAGCCATGTCTCTGTAATCCCCACAATGTCATATCTACCAATCTCTAACTGAGCCTCAAGCTCATCCACTTTACTTCTTATACTTCACGCATTCATATATAATACTTTTAATCCATTACTCATCTCATCTTTCACATCGATTCCTATTAACATTTGGCCATACTCTCCTATCCCTTTGTGAGCTTCTTGTCCCGTTAATTCTGGGGTCTTTCTTCACTTTTCCTATACTCTCTTTCCCTTTAACTCCATCCTTGACTATCCCATTTGACACACATCCCCCACTATTTCGTTTAAAACTACCCGTGTAGCAATGGCAAACCTGCCTGCCAGAATGCTGGTCCCCTGCCTGTTGAGGTGCAACCTGTCCCTTTTGTACAATTTACCCTTACCCCTAAACAGACCCTAGTGGTCTAAGAATCTAAATCCCTGCTTGACTAAATGCAGCTTGACACCATTCACAACAGTCTTAATCAGGATCTCAACAACCAGCCCGACTATTCTCTAACTTCCACTATGATAATATTGTGGCTGCAGTATGTATAGCTTAAAACCTGTGTGGCTTAAAAAAAAACAAGTTTCATTTATGTCACCTTACAAACACGGGATATCTACCACCAAGATGGTTATTCAGGGGGACGGATACTGCAACATCTATAAGTTCTTCTCTAAATAACATTCCCTAAATAATAACCTGGAAATAACACTTTACTTCCTCATCGGTGAGTCAAAATCTGAGCACTTTGTTCAACAGATTCTCAGACCTGCCAGAAATATCATGACCTACTGAGCAACAGTGATTCCCTCTCTCGTACATGCTTCTGAAATCTGGATCACCTGGCAAACGTTTTCTCAATGCACTGGAAAAATACCATCATGCTGCCTACACAGAAATCGTCCAAACATAATGGAAAAATAAATGAGCCAATATCCTTTCCAGGCAAATACCCCCAATACTGGGTTCCTGGTTACAATCTGTTGGTTATTTTGTCCAGGCATGTTGTTTGTATGTGCAATAGTAGATTGAAACCGGCACTTCATCCTGGGCTCTGCCTTCATTATAGGTTCATAGGCAGAGGAAAAAAACAAGATGTGCTCAAAGCCTCCTCAAAGAAGTAGATCATCTTCATTGTCACCTGAGATTCTCTGGCTCATGACTTGTCTGACTCGAAAAGTAGCATTTTGGGGTGATACTGAGAACCTTGAGACCTTGCATCAAGAGCACACCGGGCCCTCCATAAGCGGCAGACGTGGTGTACTATATCACAATTCCCCCACCTCACTGCCATGTCAACCACCTCTATCTGCGGAAGAGGATCCACGTTCCTCCCACAGTGGCCTTATAAGCCACTTCGGATCCCACAAAAACAAGAGTAGAAGTGATACTTGATCCTAAATGACTGCTGAGGTACTTGGGGTACTTACGGCATGGGATAAATACCACCAATACAGTCTATGCAATATCCTCCAAATTCATGAGAAGCATAAGTGAACTAATGTCAGTGGCCATTACTAGGCCAATATATCCAGCACTGAGGCTCTAGTTACACTCCGTCAGCTACATTGGGCAAACCATGTAATTCACATGTCTGACACCAGACTCCCTAAACAGATGTTCTATTCGGAGTTCTAGCATGGGGTGAGATTACCAGCAGACAGAATAAAAGGTTGAGGAAATGCAATGTTCACATTGACTCCTGAGAATCTCCAGACCATGCCAAGGGTGGAGAAGGAAATGAGGAAAGATCATATGAAGAAAGATTGGAAAGACAGGGCTTGTAGTCACTGATGTTTAGAAAGATGAGAGGGGATCATAGAGAAGCATCTATATACTAAAACTCTTCTTTGTTTGTTTGTTCCTGAATTACAGCCAAAACAGTACACCATAGCATGAGGTCCATCTTACTCACCATCATCCTGTGGTGCTATGGATGAAGTTTCATTCAAATTGGTGTTATATTTTTAAAGTTATTCACATTTTAAAGTAAAAAAAAACAGTTGCACATTTGGGGCCCCGTTGATTTGGTACTTACATAAGATGGCCGCCACATCCGCACATGTGCAGAACGCGTCCACGCCTGCGCAGTTGGGGCCTGTTGATCTCGGGTACGAGCAGGGCTCAGCCACCTCTCTCTTGGGGGCGGGTTTGCCGGCTCCTTAACGGCGGGAGAGCCAGGCCCGGTGCTGGGGGAAGCAGCCGGAGCCTGGGCCTGGATGTGACTGGGTAACCACGAGCCTGAGGTGGGCTAAGGGGAAAGGAGGCAGCAGCAGGACCAGACTCACTCCCCCCCCCCCCCCCCCCCCCCCAATGGCAGCTGCCTGGGCTGGGAGGCTTGTTGCTAGGCAATCTCCGTCAGGGGGTGGGGTGGGGCATACAGGAGAGTTTGTCCACTGGGGCAATATGGGTGGACTTTACAAAAAAAAGGTGCTAGGATTGTAATAGGATTTACCATAGGCCCCGAATAGCAAGCGGGAGATAGAGGAACAGATATGTAGTCAGATTACAGAAAGATGCCTGAGCAACAGGGTTGTCTCAGTGGGTGAATTTAACTTCCCCAATACTGACTGACAGTGTCAAAGTCTTAGACAGGACAGAATTTGTAAGGTGTATCTACGAAGGTTTCTTGAAACAATATGTGAATTGTCCAACCTGAATGGGGAACATTCTGGACCTTGTGCTGGTAAATGAGCCTGGCCAGGTGACTGGTGCTACAGTGGAAGAGCATTTCAGGGATAATGATCACAACTCCATAGATTTTAACATTGTTTTGATTAGAGAGAAGGCTGGACCTTGTGGGAAGGCACTACATTGGTGTACTATGACGTTATTTGGCAGGACCTCGGTAGGATACACTGGGAGTGGTTGTTATTGGGTAATTTCACATATGACACGTGGGAGTCGTTTAATAGCCAGTTGATCGAAGTTCAGGACAGAGTTACTCCAGCTTTTTGTGTCTGTCTTCAGGACTGACATGTTCCAATGAAGAGGAGGAATAAGGATGGCAAAGTAAGAATACTTTGGATGACCAAAGAAGTTGTAAATTTGGTCAAAAAGAAAAATGGAAGTACATGGCATAGTTTAAGAGGATGGAATCAGACAAGGCCTTTGAGGAATATAAAAAAAGAAAAAACTCAAACAGGTGATTAGAAAGGCCAAAAGGGACCATGATATGCTTTGGTGAGTCGGATTAAAGAAAATCCAAAAGGTTTTTATACTTACAGTAAAATCAAGAGGGTGACCAAGGGGAAGGTAGCACCACTCAATGATAAAGGAGTGTATTTTTGCTTGGAGTCAGGCGATGTAGGCAAGGTACTAAATGAGTATTTTGCATGTTTTCACCGAGGAGGACAGTGAGATCAGTGTTGAGAATCCTAATGTGCAAGGACAGTTTGAAATTAAGAAGGAGTTGGTGTTGGAGCGCTTGATGGGATCTAACCCGGGTTATTGATAGAGGCAAGAGATGAAATTGCAGGAGCTTTGACAAAGATCTTTGTGTCTTCTCAAGCCACAGGTGAAGTTCCAGAGGACTGGAGAGTAGCTAATGTTGTTACTTTGCTTAAGGGAAGTGGAGAATCCATGGAATTATAGACTGGTATCACATCAGTGATAGGGAAGCTTTATAGAGGATTCTTTGAGATAGGATTTACTCCCATTTGGAAGGGAATGGGTTAATTATGAACAGTCAGCATGAATTTGTTCATGGAAGATCGTGCTTTACTAATTTGATTGAGTTTTTTGAGAAGGTGAAGAAGGGGTTTGTGGGTTGGTTAGTTACCTAAAACTGGAAAATTCAATGTTCGATGAGGGTAGGGCGGGGGATGTCGTCTCCTTCGATTTTGGCAAGGCATTTAATAAAGTTCCCTATGGGAGGCTAATCCAGAAGATTAAGATGCTTGGGATTAAAAAGACTTGGTTGTATGGATGTAGTTGTAGTAATATCAGTCTGAAGAAGGGTCTCGACCCGAAACGTCACCCATTCCTTCTCTCCTGAGATGCTGCCTGACCTGCTGAGTTACTCAAGCATTTTGTGAATAAATACCTTTGTTCTGGTTGTATGGATTCATAACTGTCTTACTGATAGAAGACAGAGGGTTATGATGGAAGGACTGTAGGTCTGGGACCAATGGAGTTCTGCTATCTGTGTTAGGACCTCTTCTGTTTCTGATATATATGAATGACCTGGATGTAAATATTGTTGGGTTGGCTAGTAAATTTGCAGATGACACCAAGTTTGCTGGGGTTGCGGACTGAGGAAGGCTATCAAAGTACACAGTGGGATATAGATCAGTTACAGAAATGGGCGGAGAAATGGCAGTTGGGGTTTAATCCGAGCACGTATGAGGTGTGGCACTTTGGGAAGCTGAATGTATGGGTAAAGTGTACAATGATCCTTACATTCGATCCTTAACAATATTGATGTACAGAGGGATCTTGGGGTCCGTCCAAAACTCCCTGAAAGTGGCCACATAAGTAGATAGAGTAGTAAAGAAGGCATATGGTATTCCTTCTCTCCCGAGATGCTGCCTGACCTGCTGAGTTACTCCAGCATTTTGTGAATAAATTGATTTGTACCAGCATCTGCAGTTATTTTCTTATACTACTGGTATGCTTACTTTCATTGGTTGGAACATTGAGTAGAAGAGTAAGGAAGTCATGACGCAGCTCTATAGAACTTTGGTGAGGCTGCATTTAGAGCATGGTGAACAGTTCTGATCATCCCTTTCATAAGTTCAGAAGACAGAATAAGGCAATTTGCCCCATTCAGTTGCTCTGCCATTCAGTCATGTCTGTCCTATCTGTCCATCTCAACCCGACCCTCCTGCCTTCTACCTGTAATCTTTGACATCCTTAGTAATCAAGAACCTAACAATCTCCGCTTTAAAAATACACCAAGACATGCCTTCACACCTGTCTGTGTCAATGAATTTCACAGATTCACCACCATTTGGCTAAATAAAGTCATCTGCATCTCTATTCTAAAGATATGTCCTTTTATTCTGAGGCTGAGCCATTACAGGAAGGATGTGAAGGCTTTGGAAAATGTGCAGAGATGGTTTATGAGAATGGTGCCTGAATTAGGGGATATTAGCTACAGGGAGAGCTTGGACACACATGAATTGTTTTCTCTGGAATGTCGCATGTCGCAGGGAGACCTAATAGAAGTATATGAAACTATGAGGCATAGATAAGGTAGATGGTCAAAACTTTTTTCCAGGCTAGGAAAATAAAATACTAGAGGACATAGTCTTAAAGTGAGAGGGGCAAAGTTGAAAGGCGATGTGCAGGGTAGGTTTTTTTAACACTAAGAGTGGTGAATACCTTGAACACGTTGCCAGGAGAGATGGTGTGGCAGATACAATAGTGGCATTTAAGAGACTTTTGGATAGGCATGTGGATATGCTGGGGCTGGAGGGATATGGATTATGTGCAGGCAGATAAAATTTAGTCTTGCCAACATGTCTGGCACAGACATTGTGGACCAAAGGGCCTTTCGTGCAGTACTGTTCTGTTTATTTCCTTGGGAGATCATTCTTCCAGTTTCTTACTTTCTTAATGCTGTCACTACCTCCTTCTCAAGATCCATATGCAGACATGTACTTGCCCCATGTAACTTATTTCATCTGATCTCAACTCCATGTTTCCATTGTCCAGTTTATTTAGACATATCCAGAACCCTCTAATGCCTTCATCATTTTAACAATTTCCAGTGTTGCAGTTCCATATAGCTTATTTTCACCAATACGTTCATTCCCTTATATCTCCATCTTCCATTTGTGAAGGCAATGGGCCTTCTGTTACTTTAATGAACGAAGTTAAAAACTGCCCACATCTAGCCACCCTTCCCTCCTCCATCCATCTGTTCTCACATTTGACATCCTTTTTGTGGAAATCACAGATGTTTCTTTGAGATCCCATGCAGGATATATTGTACATTTGCTGTTTCAGTATAAATCAGATGTGTTTCTTCACCTCCTTTCCTGAAACATTACAAGATAATTCACAGATGCAGCATCAGTTAACTAGTGAAAATGAAAATGAACTAGAAATTGCCTTGACTGTCAGCTGCATCGTCTGGTGGCCAAAATGTATTTTGAGTCTCGGCTGAAGTACTCAACTGAGACGGGTTTCTCCCAAACAATGAATATAAAGACCAAATGCCCAGGCTAGAAGTTATATCACAAGAATTTTTGTTTTGAATATTACAGGGTGAAAAGTAGAGTTAAATATTCCTTGGAACCTCCATGTTTTCTGTTTGGCTGAAATGTTGATTGGAATCAGATCATCAGCTTGCAATACTGGAATTATCAAAACAGTTAATTTTTTTTAAATTTCCCTTGCGTTTTTATGAACTGCAGGAAATTCTTTAGAACTTTCCTTTGGGAAGTATGCAAAATTTTGAGAAATTAGGTTATTTAAATCAGGAATCCACAAATGAAAAAAGCATAACTTTAAAAGAAGTGGGATTATTTCACCAAACAATCTGTTCACACCATTAGCTCTCTATTGTACACAATATTACAACATTACTGAATGGTTTCTCCTCATCAGGAGGACATTTGGGCAATCAGACCAGGGTGCCAATCTAACTAATCTCACTTGCCTGAAATGATCTGTATCTGTATTTCCTGTCTGTTCATGTGTATCTCTAGCTGGTTCTTAAATGTTGCTATTGTATCTGCTATTACCTTTCTTTGCAACGTGTTCTAAGAATCTACCACTCTGTGTAAAATAAACTTGTCCTGCACATCTCCTTTAAACGTCCCTGCTCACAAACCTAGGCATTCTAGTATTTGTCATTTCTACGCTGAGAAAAAGACTCTGACAATCTACCCCATCTTTCTTATTGTCACTTTTAAGATAATTTCTATAAAGAATATAAATTCCTGTCTTTGTGCATATTTATACCATTACAAAATTAGGAAGCATAGACATACTCCTCCATGACCTCAGAATGTCCCAAAGCACTTGACAGACATTGACATACTTATGAAGTGCAGCGTCTAAGTGTGAGAAACATAGCAGACATATGCTTTCACGAACAGGAATGCGACAATGTTTAAAATTAGAACATTATTGACGTAAATAAAATATTTGTGAATAATTTCCATGCACTTCTTCAAAATAATGTAATGCACCCTTTTACATCACTTTGGAAAGGAGGTGGGGGCTCATTTTAACATCGGATGTAAAAACAAGCTCTCTCAAAAGAGCACGTTATCTCAAAAGAGCACTCACCACAGTATTATATCATGGTACTTTTCTTTTTACATGATGCCAAGATTAAACATTTATTCTTCTACTATGTGTGATTTCTTCATTGGTTCAATTGCTGCATTATAAAAAAAGAAACTTGCCTAGTTGCAATGGGACTGAAATTGTCATTATTAAACTTTGGATTAAAGTTCTTTGCAGCTTATAACATAAATTAAATTCATTCCTTTTTAAAAAGATTGAATTTCACATCCTCTGAAAGTTTATTTAACTCCGAATGACTTGCAACATATGGTCAGTAGCTTCTATTTTAATTTCTGTAGAAAGAAATAGCAACATAAATGTGAAATTCTGTATTAGGATTGTATCAAAGTAAATAATTAATTACAATAACCCCCTTGACCAGCTGCTTTAAAATAACGTGTTTGCTACTTTGACTTGGTGATTGACAAATGCATTTGTTGGGATCAGCATGTCATGACTGATTGATGGTAGCAGGACTTCTGTTTCTAGGCATCACTGTCATTAGGGTTTTCAGTTTAGTGATAGCTGGAATGTATAAAAGTAAAAAGCAAGAAAAATAATAAATCCAAGTATCCACTGCCTGAATTGAATCCAATCGTTGTGGCTCGGTGGTTGGAATGATACTAAGAAGACAAATGATGCCAAAATTAGCACTGTCTATTGAAAACTGTAGTGACTGGTGCTGTCGGGTTGCCTAAATTGGTTTGGTTATCCCATGATTCCCTGGTGTAGCAGCCAATCAGACGTGTCCAAGGTAATACGCTGCATAATTTCTGAAGTATATAAGGTAAAACCACCATGTTAACACTTCTGAGCAGCTCAAGCAATCCCAAAGCCTTGCCTCGGGTGTAGGGATTGCATGGAAAACTAAAGCTACAATTAAACCATCCACAACCTCCGTGTAGCTTTGTTTCCTTCTAGTCTGAGGATGCCCCATTCTCTCATTGGATTGTTGGAAAAATTCTGAACAAAAAGGGAGTTTCCAAAGCTTTGGGCTTTGCCCTGTACCTCTTGGCACTTCAGGTTAGTGAATTTGTATTACTTCCAATTGAACTTTTTATTTCCAAGATCTGACAGTTATATGGTATTTTACATTATAATTAATAAAAAATATTTGCTTTCCCCAAAAAGCTTTGAACATAATGTCTTTATCTATAGCATATTAATAATTTTGAACTTTAGATAAAAACATGTGGAAGATAGTTTAATTGAATTAAGATAATTTGTATGCTGTGGTTAAAGTTTGTTTGATTTAAGAAGCATCATCTGTAGTTAAAAGTATTCAAGGTTATGATGTTGACAGATAATTTAAGAATTGCTAAGAATAGCACTGATCGTATGAATCTGGTAGCGGAGAGTGATGTCTTTTTAAGGGAATCGGCTGGGAGCTGATAGTCATCCCACTATGTTACACTTGGAGGTGTCAATCAAACTGACCCAGCTAATTTTAGAACATGGCTATTCTGTCACAAGCTAGGATATCCTTACTTGTATAGAAACTAATCTTTAGATTTTTATGTTCCAAATGTATTTATCTTACTCATAAAAAATCCGAATATAAAGTTTTAAAATAAATCTCCCCAACTGACAATGAATATCGTCTTCAGCAAATATTTAAAGTGTAATGGTGTTTGCTATATAAACTTTTTGTTCTCAACGAAACAAATGTTACTCGTATTGCAGAAAATGTCGAGAATAGTGGAACAAATATACATTGTCTACATTTGGGTGCATTATTAATTTCCATTCTGGTAATATTTAATTGACCAATTAGCACCACAATCGGAATTAATTTTACCACGACATGGTTGTCCGAGATATTGTTCAAAACACTTAACTCTACTTCGAAGTGTTCCATAATTGTAGTCTTCCTCTTCGATATTACTTGGTTTATACATAAAAGTATCAAATCTGTTTCTTCAGTGCGCGTCAGTCATGTTTATTCGAACCACGATGACTCACCTTCCAAATGTATTTAAAGAGGACATTGCTGTGGTCATCCAGTTAAGAAAAGATGCTAACATTTCTAAGGGTGATCTAAATCTAAATTTCAACGTTTGTCATCAGCTCGAGAGCAAATTGCAAGCTAAAACAAAAATAAAACTCCAAAAATGCTTTCGTTCATGCTGAAACGAATATCGTTAAAAATTTGGGTTATTTTATTTTAACTTGCCTAAAGCAAATGGAATGCAACGTTTGCCAACCAGATACAAAACGTGGGCACGGGCTCTGAACTTAGGAAATGTTTTATTAATTGAATTATTTTTAAATATTTAAAGAAAGTTGGCTATTAACAAATTCGTATTTTCTATATTTTAAGGGTGCCAATAAAGATGACAACACAAGCTCCGACGTTTTTACATCCGCTTCAAAGTGTTGTGGCACTAGAGGGTAGTGCCGCAACCTTTGAAGCGCAAATTAGTGGTAAGTTAATAAGTCGTTTCTTCGTCAACTCGAGTAGATTTAACATTAAAGTAACGTAACGCTGGAAATTACTTGAGTACAAGTGAAGAATGCAGATCATTGCTTTTTAAAATACTTTATAAATGATCGCAAAACACAAAAAGTCCCGATTCGTAACATCACCTGTCCACCCCCTCCGCAGATGCTGCCTGACCCGCTGAGTTGCTCCAGCATTTTGTTTTATTCAAGATTTTTGGATCTTTACACTTTAAAAAAAATAGTGTGCACTTTATAAAGTGCATTTTATAAAGTGCACATTCTCCTTTATATTTATTGCGTTCGTATTCTTGTAAATTATGATTCAGATAAATAAATGTTACCATATTAAAATTATTAAAACATTCAATCTATTTCAAGATGTTTTGCTCACCAAAAGTGGCTCCAAGCAAACTTTTGTTTGACGTTGTTTTATTGTCATACTAGTTGATTTTGCGAATTATGATGGCCTATTGAAATCTTGTGTGTTGTTGCATTTTTTGTTGTGTGCATCTGTCAGCATGCAGTGGTTTGCTGACGCTGTTGCCTTGTGTATTGGCAGGTTTGCCAGTTCCCGAGGTGAGCTGGTTCAGAGATGGCCAGGTCCTTTCCGCCGCCGCCCTGCCGGGCGCGGAGATCTCCTTCAGCGATGGCCGCGCGAAGCTGACGATCTCCAGAGTGACGCCCGCACACGGCGGCAGGTTCTCCATTCGAGCCACCAACGGATCGGGACAAGCGACGAGTACTGCCGAGCTGCTGGTTACAGGTAGGTGGGTGGATGGGTGAGTAGGTAGATGGGTGAGCGGGCGGGCGGTAGCTGTAGCCGCCGCTTGAGGAACGCTCCGCCTGGAACATTCGCCATTTGAATCGAGGGAGGAGTAACGGCCCCGACCCGCGTGCAGGCGACGCCCTGTCGACGCCCAACCCTTGCTCCACCCTCGGCGTGGGGATCGTTAAAGCTTCATTGTACCACCGTTTAATAAAACAAAATTAAAAGTACACATTCCACTATATACTTCACCACACGGCCAAACAACTTGGAAACATCTTGGAACTACTTGGAAGCACAAAAGCGAGCTTTCGGCCCGCCATGCCCATGCTAACCGTCGAACACCCTCGCGTACCTTGCTTTGCAAACACTTGGCCAGTTTCACACAATTTCACGTTTTGTGAAACAAGTTGTCGCCTTGTACGTTTCAAGTTGCTGCTGTGATTCTGCAATCAAAACAAAATGATGGCGAGGAAAGGGAGAAATTGAATCATTCCAACAGTTAAAAGTGTGGCGTTGCCCTCCTAGTTGCTGTTCAAGTTGTTTGTCAAACATGCATGCGCACACACACTTTGCATAGTTTGGTTGCCATTCACACAAAGCGGTCTGAAAAATCACATATGTCTTGCAATTTAAAGCCAACTTCACATACATTGCATGAAGCCAACTTCACATACATTGGTGTCTTGCTAATTGACTCTTTACGTCATGGCGTGTACTTGCTCTAGCAAATGACTTAACGAGAGTGAACAATTCAACCCATAGAGCCTGTTCCGCATTTAATAAAATTAAACTTGCTCTGATTGTGGCCTCTGCGCTGCTCTCCTGACTTATCAATTTAACCATCAAAGCCCTTAAAAATAATCTCATCTTTGACTATATTCAAAGATTCAGTCTTTACAATAATGAAGTAGAAAATTCCAAATATTTATGACCCTCAGAAATTCTTTAACATCTACAATTTAAATGGTTCTAGATACATCACAAGGGGGAACATCATCTCAGGTTCTATCTTGTCCAAACTTAAATGTTTCCGTGATATCATGTAATTATACTAATTTATATCAAAAATCCCTTTTTTAAACAAGCTGAGTTGCCTCCAATTTTTGCCTCCAAATCAGTGAACGATGTTTTCTTAAATTTTTTGTTCCTCAAAATGCCTTTTTCAAAACCTTTGTCAATATTTAGTACAGAATGTAGCAATTGATTTCATCAGCGTTAGGTGTTTACTAACAGTACTATTGTTTTCATTTACCAATGTATCGCAAAATAGGCAAGTAATTGATTGTAAATTAGAATAGATGGGACTACCTGATGTGAAATTAACATAACCATTTGAAACATTAATCTAGAGTTAACATTAACTGTTGGAATGATTCAATTTCTCCCTTTCCTCGCCATCATTTTGTTTTGAAAAAGTAGCATACCAGAGGACTGGGAGAAATTCAGAGTCCAGCAGAGGAGGACAAAGGGCTTAATTAGGAAAGGGAAAATAGATTATGAGGGAAAACTGGCAAGGAACATAAAAACTGACTGCAAAAGCTTTTATAGATATGTGAAGAGAAAAAGATTAGTTAAGACAAATGTAGGTCCCTTGCAGTCGGAAACAGGTGAATTGATCATAGGGAACAAGGAGATGACAGACCAATTGAACAAATACTTTGGTTCTGTCTTCATTAAGGAAGACATAAACCGTCTGCCGGAAATAGCGGGGGACCGGGGGTCTAATGAGATGGAGGAACTGAGGGAAATCCAGGTTAGTCGGGAAGTGGTGTTAGGTAAATTAAATGGATTAAAGGCAGATAAATCCCCAGGGCCAGATAGGCTGCATCCCAGAGTGCTTAAGGAAGTAGCCTCAGAAATAGTGGATGCATTAGTGATAATTTTTCAAAACTCCTTAGATTCTGGAGTAGTTCCTGAGGACTGGAGGGTAGCTAATGTAACCCCACTTTTTAAAAAGGGTGGGAGAGAGAAAGCGGGGAATTATAGACCAGTTAGCCTAACATCGGTAGTGGGGAAAATGCTAGAGTCAGTTATTAAAGATGTGATAGCATCACATTTGGAAAGTGGTGAAATCATCGGACAAAGTCAGCATTGATTTACAAAAGGCAAATCATGTCTGACGAATCTTATAGAATTTTTCGAGGATGTAACTAGTAGAGTGGATAAGGGAGAACCAGTCGATGTGTTATATCTGGACTTTCAGAAGGCCTTCGACAAGGTCCCACATAGGAGATTGGTGTACAAACGTAAAGCACACGGTATTGAGGGTTCAGTGTTGAGGTGGATAGAAAATTGGTTGGCGGACAGGAAGCAAAGAGTAGGAATAAACGGGTCCTTTTCGGAATGGCAGGCGGTGACTAGTGGGGTGTTCTGCAAGGCTCAGTGCTGGGACCCCAGTTATTTACAGTGTATATTAATGATTTGGACGAGGGAATTGAATGCAACATCTCTAAGTTTGTGGATGACACGAAGCTGGGTGGCAGTGTTAGCTGCGAGGAGGATGCTAGGAGGCTGCAGAGTGACTTGGATAGATTAGGCGAGTGGGCAAATGCATGGCAGATGCAATATAATGTGGATAAATGTGAGGTTATCCACTTTGGCGGCAAGAACAGGAAAGCAGAGTATTACCTGAATGGTGAACGATTAGGAGAAGGGGAGATGCAACGTGACCTGGGTGTCATGGTGCACCAGTCATTGAAAACAAGCGTGCAGGTGCAGCACGCAGTGAAGAAAGCGAATGGTATGTTGGCATTCATAGCAAGAGGATTTGAGTTTAGGAGCAGGGAGGTTCTACTGCAGTTGTACAGGGCCTTGGTGAGACCGCACATGGAGTATTGTGTGCAGTTTTGGGCTCCTAATCTGAGGAAAGACGTTCTTGCCTTAGAGGGAGTACAGAGAAGGTTCACTAGATTGATCCCTGGGATGGCGGGACTTTCATATGAAGAAAGACTGGATAGACTAGGCTTGTACTCGCTGGAATTTAGAAGACTGAGGGGGGATCTTATAGAAACATATAAAATTCTTAAGGGGTTGGAGAGGCTAGATGCGGGAAGATTGTTCCCGATGTTGGGGGAGTCCAGAACCAGGGTAAGGGGGAAGTCTTTTAGGACCGAGATGAGAAAACATTTCTTCACAGAGTGGTGAGTCTGTGGAATTCTCTGCCACAGAAGGTAGTTGAGGCCAGTTCATTGGCTATATTTAAGAGGGAGTTAGATGTGGCCCATTTTGCTAAAGGGATCAGGGGGTATGGAGAGAAGGCAGGTACAGGTTACTGAGCTGGATGATCAGCCATGATCATATTGAATGGCGGTGCAGGCTCGAAGGGCCGAATGGCCTACTCCTGCACCTATTTTCTATGTTTCTATGTTTCTATGTAGGCTAACACTTCAATGCACTGTTAGAGATTTCTTTAGATAATGAGTCACACAGGCACTGTAGCCCATAATATCATAGTCATACAGCACAGAAACAGGCCCCTTGGCTCACCTTGTCCATGCAGATAAAGATGCCTCATTTAAGCTAGAATCATTTGCCTGCATTTATCCCAGATGCTTCTAAACCTTTTCTATCCACGAACCCAAATATCTTTAAAATGTTGTTATTGTGCCCACCTCAACAACTTCTTCATTCCATACATCCATGACCCTCTACGTGTAAAGGTTGCCCCTCAGGTTCAGACCACATCTTTCCTCTCTCATGTTAAACCTATATTCCTGAGTTCATGATTCCCCTACCTTGGGTAAAAGGCTCTGCATTCACCCTATCTATTTCTCTCATGATTTTATACAACTCTATAAAATCGCCCCTTAGCCTCCTGCTCTTCAAAGAAAGTGTCATAACCTGCCCAATCACTCCCTCTAGCTCAGGTGCCCAATTCCTGGCAACATCCTCATACATTCTCTCTGCACTCTTTCCAGCTTAATGGCCTGAGCAGCCATTAAGTGCCTATCTTAACAATGATAAAGAAAGGTATTATTAAATTTAGCGAAGAAAATGGGTTAGATTCCATAGTGTTACCACAGTTTACACCTGCCTTCTATATCTGAATGTTATATTCACAAATTTAAATTAACTGATAAAAAGAATCATCACACATTACTAGCTACTAAGTTTAAGATTTTTTAATTTTTTATTCCCAATTCGTAAAAAGCAAATTTGTTGTAAAATGATTTTGTTAGCATGTATGTGACATATTTCAGCAATTGCTACCTTAAACATAATAATAGGAAATTAAGTAGGGACATGAGGTAAGATCTAAGAGCCAGGCTAAAATCCATGATAATGTAAAGCTTTTGGATGTAATAAGCCAGAGTATACATGCAAATTAATCAATTAGTGAACTGTAAGATATAAAATGTTTCAACCCACACGCACCTTTATACAGTATATCTAAAGTATTTTTAAGAAAAGGATATGCCATAAACTTGTTCTTCCTGCTAGGTTTTCCAATACAGGATAAATATTTAAGATGGAATATGATTAAATTCGTAGAAATAGTTCTTTTTTTTTCTTTTTTTAAAAATTTTTGAAAAGCATATGTACAAATAGAAATAAAAAAACACATTTGTCACAGAGTTCTTACATAGCTTCAATTTTTAAATTTTTGAAGAGAGAAAGTAAAAAAAACCAAAAAACTATAAACTTGGGGAGAGAGAATAAGAGGGTTAAAAAAAAAAGGATCTAACTATAAAAATTAAAGGAGACAATAACCACAGTTGTACATCCAACCCCTAACTCAAGTTTCAACTTTTAATTTAAATTTTTTATTTTAGTCGTGTGCCAAACCCATTTACTTTTCTAAAAATTCAATAAATGGAGACCATATTTTTTTAAATAACTCAGGTTTGTCGATTAAGGCAAATCTTATTTTTTTCCAAATGCAGGGTCTCTGTCATTTCCGTAGTCCACATTTTAATTGTGGGGGTCATTGGTTTTTTCCAAAATTTAAGTATTAATTTTTTCGCAGTTATTAGACTGTAATCAAGAAAATGTACCTGACTTGCTGTAAAATTTGTAGTATGTTCTGATAATCCTAATATAATTAATTTTGGATCCATATCTAATTTTTTGTTAATAACTTTAGAAACTATTTTAAAAATCTCCAACCAGAAGTTTTGCATTTTTATACAAGTTACGAAAATATGAGTTAAATTAGCTTCTTGAAATTGACATTTATCACAAATAGGAGAGATACTAGGAAAAATCCTATTTAATTTCGTCTTCGAATAATGTAATCTATGTATTATTTTTAATTGTATTAAGGAATGTCTAGTATTTAATGAACATTGATGTATATGTTGTAAACTTTCATCCCATATATCTTGCATTATAAGTTGATTCAATTCGTCCTCCCATGCTCGTCTATAAGATTCTGATGACGGAATGTCAGTGTCAAGGAGAGTATTATAAATAAAGGATATTAATTTATTTGAATTATAATGTCGATTCAGGCATACATCAAGTGTTTCTGGACCTCTAAACTTATATTCTTGCATGTGTGATTTTACATAATCTCTAAGTTGTAAATATCTAAAATAATTATTAACATGTAATCCGTACTTCTGCTGTAAATCCTGAAAAGAAAGAAAAGTTCCCTTATGATAAAGATCTCCCACCCTTTTAATTCCATAACTTTTCCATTGAGCAAATCCTCCATCTAAGACAGATGGTTTAAAAGAAGGGTTATTCGCAATAGGAAGGAAAACAGATAATTTACTCAATTTTAACGAAAGCTTTAATTGTTTCCAGGTACGGATAACACTGTGTATAATGGGATTACCTCCATATGTTTTTTTATTTAAATTTATTGGAGCTAAGAGGATCGCACCAATGTCAAATGGTAAACAATCCTCTTTCTCCATCTTTAACCAATCCGGTTGTGGATCAGAATCATCCAACCAGCAGGTTATATTTTTAATATTAACCGCCCAATAATAAAATAAAAAGTTAGGTAAAGCAATTCCTCCATTAATTTTAGACTTACATAGATGTCTTTTATTTATTCTATGAGTCTTGTAGTCCCAAATAAAATTAGTAACAATTGAATCAATTTAAAAAAAAAACTTTTTTGGAAGATAGATCGGAATTGCTTGAAATAAGTATAGTAGCTGTGGAAGAAAGATCATCTTTATAGCATTACTACGACCAACTAATGATATAGGAAGTGTTTTCCAAAATTGGATATTTCTGTGTAATTTAGTGAGTAAAGGAGGAAAATTTAATTTAAATAAAGAAGTATATTTCCTAGTCACGTAAATTCCAAGATATTTAAACTTTTCATAGGCAATTTTAAAAGGAAATTGTTGGTATGGCCGGATTATGCTCCATTATTGGCATAATTTCACTTTTGTACCAGTTAATTCTATAACCTGAAAATGAACCAAATTGAGTTATGAGATTTAATAAATTCGGAATGCTAATTTCTGGCTTTGTAATATATATTAATACATCATCCGCATATAAAGAAATTTTATTGGTTGTATGTTTAGTGTTATAGCCATGAATATCTGAATTTGATCTAATACTCTCAGCAAGTGGTTCTATAATAAGGGCAAATAGAAGCGGTGATAGTGGACATCCTTGTCTACAACCCCTAGATAAATGAAATTTGGATGACAGCATTTGATTAGTTAATATTCTAGCTGTTGGGGATGTATATAAAAGTTTCACCCATGAACAAAAATTTTCACCTAGTTGAAATTTTTCCATCACTGAGAAAAGATAGGGCTGAAAAAGCATTTGATCAAGAAATAGTTCTTTAACCCTCAATAATGTTGCTACACATAAAGGATGAAAACAATGTGATGTGTAGATAAACCTCCTTAAATTTGAATTCTAAATTCCAATAAAATTCAAAAATAAAATTGATTACATGATGGAGTTCTTAAATTGGAGATGAATGTAAGGAACAGTGCGTACATTCTTTGAATGGCAAATTGGCAGCAGAAACTACCTGCCAATAATAAGTTGGCCTAACCTCCTTATCAGGCAGCTACCATAACAGATAGAGAGAGGATGGGCAATATGCTTTTTTTTTTTGCTCAGGGTGACATCTCTGGTATTTTGACATGTAAAGACCCAAGATGCACTGAAGGGAAAATATTCGTTATAGAATTAATAATAAATGCTGAATTAGAAACATAGGGTAAACAAAAACCTTTTGTGTTAATAGCACATTTAAAGTGTGTTCTGCATTATATTGCAAAACTTTTTTAAAAATTGATTGATGCATTATACTTAAAGTTAGTAATGAATTTAAAGTTGGCAATTTTCCTCTACATTCTACAGCCGAAACAGCACCTCCCAACTTTATACAGAGATTACAAAGTATGACTGCAAGACAAGGATCCAAAGTTAGACTGGATGTTCGTGTGACTGGAATCCCTACACCTGTGGTGAAGTTCTGCAGGGAAGGAGCACAAATCCAGAGTTCTCCTGACTTCCAAATTGTACAAGATGGAGACTTGTACAGTTTAATTATTGCCGAGGTTTTCATGGAGGATTCTGGAACCTTCTCAGTGACTGCCACAAACAATGTTGGACGTGCCACCTCCACAGCCGAGCTCCACATACAAGGTATTTGTTGTTTGTTTTTTTGCATATCGAAACAATATTGTGTCAGTTTTTACATTAATTGAAACATTTTAATTTTTTTAACAGCCGATGAAGAAGTTGTACCTGCTAAAAAGACAAAGACAATTATTACTTCCACTGAAATTTCGCAGGCAAGGCAAACCCAAATTGACAAGGTATCTTAACATTGAATTAAATTTTCACATTTAAAATTTGTTCCAATTGAATATAAGCCAATACAGTGTTTTTATGTTTTAGAAAATGGAAACTCAATTTGAAGAGAGATCTTCAACAATTGAAATGGTTGTAGATGGAAGAGCAGTCATGCAACATCTACATCATAAGACTCCTCCACGCATCCCACCAAAACCAACATCTAGATCTCCAACCCCAACACCTTCTGCTGGCAAAATCACTCGCCAACAATCCCCATCACCTGTTCGTCATGTGAGAGCTCCAGCACCTTCACCTGTTCGGTAAGAATTTAAAAAAAATCTGAACAGTTAAATATCTTTCATAATGCACTAGGAAAATCATGTGTAATAACTGTGATATATCAATTCATCAATTAAATTATTTGGTTGTCATTTAAAGTTGAAGTAAACAGTGTTAATGTTATTTTGCTGACGAAAATATCTGCTGGCCAGAGCAGAAAATTCATGATTGCACCTGGTGTTTGTGGAACAATGGATTTAAAATAAAATTATGCAGTTTGTTACACTGAAATAAATTTCATCACATTTGCCATTTGGAAATTGAAAAATATACCACTGAATCACAAATGCATCAGACCCTCTGCCTATGATACTAAATATAAATGTGGCTAATATTTATTTTACAGATCTGTATCTCCAGCTGGAAGACTCTCAACATCACCGATCAGATCAGTGAAATCGCCACTTCTCACTCGTAAATCTCAGGCAACTACAGTTGTCACTTCAGAAGCTGTACCCCCTTGGAAGCAGGAAGGTTATGTTGCAGCAACTAAAACAAAAATAAGTGAAAGCAGATCTACTACAAGTACTACACAGATTCACAGAGAAGAAAAATGGGAAGGAAGATATGGAGTCCATAGTCAAATGATCACTGGAGCTGCTGGTGCAGTATATGCAGCTGGTGCAGCAGGTGCCTCTGGTGCAGCATATGCAGCTGGTGCAGCAGGTGCCTCTGGTGCAGCATATGCAGCTGGTGCAGCAGGTGCCTCTGGTGCAGCTGGTGCAGCAGGTGCCTCTGCAGCATATGCAGCAGGTGCCTCTGCAGCATATGCAGCTGGTGCCTCTGCAGCATATGCAGCTGGTGCCTCTGGTGCAGCATATGCAGCTGGTGCAGCAGGTGCCTCTGGTGCAGCATTTGCCGCTGGTGCCACAGGTGCAGCAGGTGCTTCTGGTGCAGCATATGCCGCAGGTGTCGCTGGTGCTGCTAAAGTTACTACAATTGAACAAAGTGCTAGTGTGGCAGGAGCTTCCAGAATGATCACAATCGAAGGAGGCCTTGGTGCTGCTGGTGCCATGAGAATAACCACAGTTGAACGATCTGTTGCTGCTCCAAGAATTACCACAGTTGAACGATCAACAAGAGTTGTTGAAGGAGCTCCGGCTGTTGTTAAAGTCTCCATAGATGAAGGAATTTCCACAACTGTTGGAATGACTGGCGTTGCTGTTGGTGTTTCAGGTGCAGGGCAGCAGGTAAGCATAATACATTTTTATCAGGCGTGTCACATGCTGCAAAATTAAAACTGTTAATAATTAGGAACAGTGGTCTGATCTCAATATTAGAAATATTGAGTTTGATAACTTTGAGACTTTCTGTGAAGATGGATTAATATAGAAAATATTGGGAAATTAACCAATTTCTTGCTTGGTTGTGTAGGAAATCATTATAACTGTAAAGACATTTTATTTTCATATTTACGCTTCAAATATATCTGTGTGCAATTGCATTTTATATATTGCGCCAATGCAGATTTATTTTGTAAATTATCTTTCAGATATTTAGTTGCATGACCTATAATAAAATGTATTTTTTGCTGCATGGAATTCAGTTAGAACAAGGTATTGAGAAATCGACAGCAGTAGCTACTGTTGTAGCCGCTATTGAACAAGCCAGAGTACGTGAACCAGTTTCTGTAACCAATGCCAGAATGTCCATAGATCAACCACAACCAGTTGAGGATCAGGTAGTTTGAATCACAAAAGAATAACTTTAAATCTACTTATTTGTCTCAATCTATAGATTTTAGCCTCATAACTATCACTACAACATTCCCATGAAAGTATTGTTTTTTTTAATGTAACACTTAGTTTAGCCACTTTTCCATTGTAGTTGTATAGTTAATTTTTAATGGTACTCCTCTGCATTTGTGCCCTTCCGATTTGCTACTTCTCTATCCTTTAATTTCACACTCTCACGTTCTTACTCTTGTATCTCTGAGTGTCATTGCCACTTCCCTAATAAAGCGCGAACCCACCATGCACGCAATGGTCATGTAATTTTAGATGGTCTGCTTAAAATCTGTACTGGGTGTAAATGTGTTAATGTGTAGTGTGCATTTTGCTGTGAAAAACAATACCATTTTGCAACGCAAATGTTTACACTTTATGGGATCAATTACTTCCCTTTTTTATTTATTTTGAATAAAAAATCAATCTGCTTCTGAAAGTAACAATTTATTTTAAACAAACTGAGTAATTTGTCAATGAGAAATTGACAATGTGACAGATCAAAGTTCAACATGGTATTGGTTTTGAAGTTCATAGTTAATCTTGTCATATTTAAGATTAGACTATGAGTGCTTTTGCAGACTTAGCCCTTGTTGTCTGCAGATTGAGGTTGGCAAAAAGGCTGAAGCTGTGGCTAAGGTGTTGGCTGCTGTGGATCAAGCACGTACTAGACATCCTGTGTATGCTGAAGGAGCGCGTTCAGAAGAGACACGTATGGAGTATGAATATGCACAGCGTGGTGTATGTCAAAGTACCACTGAGTTTTCTGCTGAGAAACGAGCACCCTCTGCTGAACAACAAGTTGTCACCACAACTGTCAGAAAAGAGACAGTTATTGTGCCAACTGAAACACAATTTTCCTATGACGAACAAGCTGAAAAACACATTTCACAGGTCAGACTTCGTTTAACTCATAAAACACTGAGTTAATGTTGACAAAAAAATATTTTATCTATGTTAACTATGAAAAGCAACTTGAGAGAACTTTTATTTTCAATTTTATTTTTACACGGTGGATTAAACATAATAAAGGTTTTGTTGGTTGCTATAGATTGAAAGAGCATCCGAATCTACAGTACATTTGGACCACAAACTTTCCAGTGCAATTCCTCACTTCACTGTTTCAAAAATAACTGTAGCCAAACCTGAAACAGCCCAAGAGGTAAGGGTAAAGTTTCTGGATGGCAGGCAAATAAATAAATATATTAGAATATTAAATAAACAAGATTTGAAACGAGCCATTGGAAATCTGAAACTTCAGGAATGGAAACTCTGTATAGTCCAGTTAACATGAGACTTGTCAATTTGATGGAAAATATTCTTGACTCAATTCCTACTATATAATCACTACCTAGTTTCCCCAAAGGGGGCCTAAATCAGATATCATGCTCTATATTTGTATGTAAAGGAGCATAATATATATTTTTGGCAGCCACAAAGAGATAGTCCAAAATTTTGTTTTTGATGTCATTTCAAAAATGCTTTTTGACCTTGAAATAAACTCTTATTGTGCCATGTTGCACACAATATTGGCCTGGGAGACAACGGCTACTTCTTTGATTGTAGCAATGAATTGATTAGGTTATATCACGGTAAACCATACAATGGACTTTAATAATGGATATGACTGTGACATTGATGAATATTGGGAAAAGGTTTTGACAGTCCAGTCACTTGCGCAATTTTTCCAATGGATTCAAAGAATCTAATTTTATTGAGATAAACTATGCCAAACTATTTTTCACAGACATTAAACATCTTGGATTAGATGCTGCTATTTCCCTGCCAGACAGTATATTTTTTAATATTTATATCTAGATTTTTTTTAAAGTTCCTGAAATGTATTGGCCCAGAATTTGCAAGGAAATTAATGGCAATTGTGATGAACTCATTCTTAAAAACTGAGTTATAAAAACTATACCAATTTGTGATGGGGAACAGATGTGTAAAGCAATGCAACTCACCATAAATTATTGCAAATTTGTGCTATTGGTCCAAAGATAACTGGATCTTGCCATCAGCTCCCCCATGAGTTAACAAATTGCTTTCTTTGAATCAAACTTTAAGAAAGTCATGGCTGGCACTTAATAATCTGAGGATGAGTTTCATGCTAAGATTTAACTTCCTACAAAGCCATTTAAGTTTGATTAACGGGCCACAATGGGAATTGAAATTGTGGATCTTATCTCTGCAAATTTTTAATTATAAAATATATTGTCCTTTTCATTATTTTCATCTCTCTTAATTTCCCCTTGTTTTAATTTGTAACACATTTGGCTCAGATTTGATCGATCTCCATTTCAGTAGTAACCCCTTTTTTAAAATCTGTGAGAGTCATTGATTGAAGAGGTGGAATACTGATTTCATCGTTCACAGAGATCCTAGATACCATATGAAGTTATCAAACTGTTATCAAGCTACATTTTCAGTTATTTTAGGGACAAAGAATTTTTAAGGGGGCTCAATGGCATAATACTAGAAGTTGCCATGCACAACAAATTCTGGACCATGTTGAGGTTTTTTTGCTATCATCATTCATTTTCATTTTCACAAGTACATTTTTAACATCATATGTACTAATAGTTTAGTGTTAACAGTTGTAGATCATTAACTCAAGTTTTTAGACTCTAACATTTTATGTTTGAAGGACGCTGGTTGGACATAACATTCAAACTCCTTCAATATTTCCTACACCGGATTACATTTTCTTAATGATGACTTTGTTTTTTTGCTCATGCAACAGTTTTCAAAAAGGACATCTAATCTACCTAACTTAATAATCCCATCCATCTCTTCATTTTGACCACAATTTAAAACCTTAAAATAAATTGTAAATAATGTAACTTTATTCTTCTTGGCTTGGTTAGGTTTCTATAGCAGGAACGGCTATTGTTACTCTGGAGAAAGAGTTGTCTGCATCCTCTGCTGTGAAGGTCACCAAGCCAGTGAAACCCCCTGTATTAAAAGAGGCCAAAACTGTGACACAGGAGACAGTCTTTCCCAAGCCGCACTTTATAGAAAAAACAGACATGTATGAAACACGATTTGATACTGAGATGCACAGGCATCTAGGTTTAAGTTTTTCAGGTTCACTTGAAGCTGAATTTGATGTTGAAGATGAAGATCAATATGAAACACAAGAGCAGGTTTGTTAATTATCAGGTTGTGCTCAAAAAATGTAATAGCTTTGTGTATTCCCAACACATTAACAATAGCAAATCATGCAAAATGTTTCACTCCTGATCAAGGACAAAGCTAACACCATTTTCATCTATCCCTCTCTTCTCTGGAACCCTTACTACCTCCTAAAATTGTATTCATTCTTTAATTAATGGGAGTGATAAGTGTGTGATATAATTAGCCTGGAGACAGAAACCCTTTGCTGGAAGCTCTTTTCCAATTTTCAATTTAATATAACACATTATTCTAAAACTATTAGACAAGTTGAAAAGTAGATTTTTATTTCTTATTCATTACTTTACTTTCTGTTTTCTTTTAGATCACAGAAACTGTTGTTGCCGCAGTTCCAGTGGTGATTCCACTTACCCCACCTAGTTTTGTTTCTGTAAGCAATTAATTCATATAAAATAACATTTTGGGTTTTGTGTGTTTTGCATTACCTTTATAGAGGTAAATAAAATAATGAAAAGCTTAGATAAGGTGAAGAGCCACGGTCTTTTCCCCAGGGTAGGGGAGTCTAAAACTAGCGGGTATAGGTTTAAAGTGTGAGAGGAAAGATTTAAAAGGAACCAGAGGGACAATTTTTTCACTCAGTGGTTGGTGTATACGTGGAACAAGCAGCCAAAGGAACTAGTAAATGTGGGTACAATTACGACATTTAAAAGACACAAACAGGTACATGGATAGGAAACATTTGGAGTGATATGGGTCAGACGCATCAAAATGGAGCTAGATCGGTTGGGTAACTTGAACAAATGGGCCAAAAGTCCTGATTCTATTTTGCATAACTCTCTGACTCTATGATGCTACAATTAATGCTGCCATATCTTTTTCAGGGTTTGAAAAACATGACTGTAACAGAAGGAGAATCTGTGACTTTAGAATGTGAAATCACAGGGCATCCTTCCCCAACAATAATGTGGTTTAGAGAAGACTATCACATTGAAAGTTCCATTGATTTTCAAATAACCTTTCAAAATGGCATTGCTCGTATAACAATCAGGGAAGCCTTTGCAGAAGACAGCGGTCACTTTACTTGTACAGCTACCAATGATGCTGGTTCTGCGAGCAGTTCATGTTATCTTCTTGTTCAAGGTTTGTATTTTATAATAATGTCAAAACTGATAAATATTTTTCTGACAAAAACAGATGTAAAATAGTTTATTTTTATTTCTAAAGTGTCAGAAGAGATTGAGAGCAGAGAAGAAGCTGTGGCGGCATCTGAGCAAATTGTCTTGGAAAAGAAACGGTATTTATACTGCAGATGTGTTTCACTTTCTTAATGATTTTAAACAAATGTATTGTATTTCATTTTTGACATATTCCTTTCGTTGTTTCACTCTTAGACCTGCTTCACTATGCATTAAATATGCAGTAACATAAATATAATCCATTGATAGTGATCCACCATATCAAAATTTTTCTCACATTTAATTTCCAGAGTTGAAATGAGCATCGAAACTGTGTTGACAACCAGTGCCACAGCTGAATCAGTGGAAGGTGCTGCTGGAGTTGTTCCATTTTTCATCCGGAAACCAATACCACAGAAATTAATTGAAGGTGGATGTGTAATATTTGATTGTCAGATTGGAGGTACCCCTAAACCCCACATTTACTGGAGAAAAGCTGGAATTCCGTTAACAACTGGATACAGGTATAAGATTCTGTTAATCAATTTTGAGCCATTTAAAATTTTAAGTCACTTTTCATTGTATTAAATTGTAGTATTAACTGTCTTTGGAACATGGCCATAGAATTAATTATTACATTGTCATATAAAATGACTAATGCATATTAAATATTATTTGGAGGGAGATGAGCAAGTTGAAATTGGGATTACATTAATGTCACCCATATTTAATGTTTCACTAGTTCAGTATATGTTCTTTTGAACTTAATAAACAACTGTTGAATAATTTGACAGGCCGTAGTAAAGATAAATGTGGGCTGAGATAAACTTAAAAAGTATGATTGAATGAATGAATGTTTATTGGCCAAGTATGTACACATACAAGGAATGTGCCTTGGTGCTCCACTCGCAAGTAACAACACGAACATACAGTAAACGATTAAGAATAAAGCATAAAACATTAAAACATTAAGAATACAACATTACAGTTTAAACATGTGAGTGAAATAAACCAGAGCAAAAAGAGATTACAGACTTTTGGTTATTGAGTAGAGCTACTACTCACGGAAAAAAAACAGTTTTTATGTCTGTCTGTGGCTGCTTTGACAGTCCGGAATCGCCTTCCAGATGGAAGTGCTTCAAAGAGTTTGTGGCCAGGGTGAGAGGGGTCAGAGTTGATCTTGCCCGCTCGCTTCCTGGCCCTTGCAGTGTACAGTTCGTCAATGGGGGGAGGTTGCAGCCAACAACCTTCTCAGCTGATTGAACGATTCGTTGCAGCCTCCGGATGTCGTGCTTGGTGGCTGAGCCAAACCAGACCACGATGGAGAAGGTGAGGACAGACTCTACGATGGCAGTATAGAATTGGACCATCATTTCCTGTGACAGATTGTGTTTCCTCAGCTGCCACAGGAAGTACATCCTCTGTTGGGCCTTTTTGACTGTGGAGTCGATGGTGGCCCCCCATTTAAGGTCCTTGGAGATGATGGTTCCAAGGAACTTAAATGACTCCACAGATGTGACTGTGGTGTTGTTGATAGTGTGTGGGGGAGAGGGGAGGGTAGCTCTCCTAAAGTCTACAATCAGTTCCACTGTCTTAAGAGCATTGAGCTCCAGGTTGTTGCGATGGCACCAGGATGCCAGCTGTGTCACTTCCCGTTTGTCGGCAGATTCCTCCCCATCCCGGATCAGTCCAATCAGGGTTGTGTCATTCGCAAACTTGAGAAGCTTGACAGAGGAATCTGGAGGTGCAGTCGTTGGTGTAGAGAGAGTAAAGGAGAGGGGATAGTATGCAGCCTTGCGGTGCTCCTATGCTGAGGGTCTGCGGGTCCGAGATGTGCTTTCCCAGCCTCACATGCTGCTTCCTGTCTGTCAGGAAGTTGATGATCCACTGACAGAGGGGTTCAGGCACAGTCAACTGGGAGAGTTTGGCGTGTAGTAGCTCTGGCAGAATGGTGTTAAATGCAGAGCTATAGTCCACAAACAAAATCCTTGCATAGGTTCCCTTGCGGTCTAGGTGCTGGAGGATGAAGTGCAGGCCTAGGTTGACTGTCATCCACCGATCAATTGGCCCGATATGCAAACTGCTTTTCAGCTGGGCCAGCACAAGTCTTTTAAAGGTCTTCATGACTACAGAGGTCAGTGCGACAGGCCTGTAGTTGTTAAGACCAGTGAAGTTTAAATTACTTTATTTGTCCCCGTGGGGCAATTTGCAAAGGCACAAGAGTAGTACAAAAACTATTGGGGGGGGGGATTAGCAGGGTGAGCAGTAGGACAGAGGTGGTTAGGAGTTGAGGAGCTGAACAGCCTTGGGGACAAAGGTTGCCCTTCTCCTCTGTGTCCTACAGCCTGGGCTGCGAAGCCGGCATCCTGAGGGAAGCCCACCCCGTCTCCCATTTCACTTTTATCTCTTCTCCGCTGTCTACGCACATACATTCCTCTGGCTTTACATTTCACTCCTCTCTCATCATCTGACACCTTTTTGGCTCCTTTGCACCTCTGGTCTTTGTCACTTACTCCATCCATCTGCCTATCAAAGCTCTCTCATCTGTAGTCAGCATTTGCCAGCCTTTGCCCCCACCCCCACCTCTTTTCCAGCTTTCTCCACCCTTGGCCCTCTCAATTTAGTATGAAGAAGGTCCCGACTCGAAACGTCGCCTGTCCATTCCCTCCCTAGATGCTGCCTGACCCGTTGAGTTCCTCCACCACTTTGTTATGTTAGTTTATGGTTCAACTATGTTCTATTTTCAAGGCCTTCCAGAGTGTAAATCTCTACTACTGCCACATTTCTGTAATCTCCAAACCTATCATCTTCTGAGATAACTGCACAAATCTAATTTTAGCTTTCTAATTTAATAGATATACCATTTTAGGCTTTTTTTTCTATCAAAGCACGTGAATATGTAATTTCATCTCAAAATCTCTCTTTCTTATCCTTTAAGATATTTATCTCTTTAACTAAGCTGTCCATTTTAATATTTCCTCATGGAACTCAGTCAAATTTTGTTTGACAACAATCCAGTTAAGTGGCTTGCAATATTCTGCTACCTTAAAGTCACACAAAATTGAATTAGTCTTTCTTAATGCAACATTAAGCAATACTTTTCAAGTGGAACTGGATGAATACATAACAATCTTGGGATTGATAGGATTACAAATGCAAATACAAATGTTGCACTTCACAGAAGATTGAGTGGAGTAGGGAGTGTATGTATTTATCATTATCTCGGCTTCATTGAAGAAATGGGTATAGCTTTCTTGTTGCACTTTTCCCTATGTGCATTGTGAGTTTATTTTTCTTGCTTGATGTCTTGTATAAAACATTTTATTTTTCCTCAGGTACAAAGTAATCTACAAGAAGGAAACAGGAGAATGCAAACTAGAGATTTCTATGACTTTTGCAGATGACGCTGGTGAATATTCTGTTGTAGTTCGTAATCAACATGGAGAAATTTCTGAATCAGTTCAACTGCTGGAGGAAGGTTTGTATTCATTAAAGCAGCTGATGTTTTAAAATGTTTTGTCGACAAGAAAAGTCTGCTTAATTGGGCTGAGAGTTAATTAAGATCATTTTTTTTTAGATTATTTAGGTAATGACTAATTTATTTGGTTTAATTAAATTAACTTAAAAGTTCTGTGTTTTTACTACTTGGTTAAAATTATGTTCCATTTATAAAATAAGGTTAAAACATATCTCAAAGAATAAACTTAGTTTATTAACTGTTGATATCTAATTATTTCACTGTGGGTATTTGTTCATTTTCTCTTTTAATAACCATATTTTTTTGTGAGTGATTTCTGGTTGTACAATTGTAGATAATAGGAATCATTAGGAACACCACTTAAAAAGAGGCCATTTGACCCATCATAACTGAAAAGGATCATCCAGCACCCAGTCGAAAAGCATCATCCAGCACTACGACCCTAGCGTTGGATGTCTAAGCTTTTTAATGAGCATCTCTGTACATTTCAAATGTGACGTGGTTGATTATAGCTATTAAAAGGAAGCTTTCAAACAATACATTCCAGATCCCCATGAATTGGTGAAAGCTTTTTTTCAGATCTCTTCTAATACTTCTAACAACTGCTTTCATTCTTTCAGTTTTTACTTCACTAAGAGAAATGGGTTGTTCTGATTTACACCAACTAGACCCTCAGAATTTTGTACATTCTGGCTTCCTCCATTCCAAAGACAGAAACCCTAACTTATCTAATCTTTCCTCATGGCAGCAATTTTCCAGTCCACGCAATATCGTTGCAGGTTTCTTCTCCACCATTATCAGTGCAAAGGCATTTTCCCAATTCTGTCTCACCAGAACTTTACAGTTAGTGTTGTACACTATTAGACCATAACCTCTCAATTTTTATATTCTGTGCCTTTGCTAACAAAATAAACCATCCATTGTGTTATTTGAAACTCCTTATTGCCTTGTCCTGCTGCCTTTTTAAGAAACTAAATATTTACTCCAAGGTCCCTTTCTTCATGCATATCATGAAAGATCCCACTATTTGTTGGAAATTCATTTGCCTTGTCTCACAATTAATATTTTCATACTGAACTCTATACTTCTGGCACTACCAAAGAACCATCACAAATGTGCTGAGCCAAATTGTCTGTGTTTAAGATTGATTTTGATTCATTCTGATTCCAACTAAATGTCTCATCCTTCGAGCGTGAAATAGATGTTTTCTATATTAGGATGTTGAAAAGAATAACATGGGAATAGGCCGTTGTAAATTTAGTATTATGTAATTAGTAATCTGATGGTTAATAGGTCATCAGAACACAGTGAATGTTACTTGATATGATCTGAAATTTTAATTGTATATCTGATATCCGTAGACTGTGCGGGCCTAAAATGTGAATTGTCGATAAAAGGGTGTGAAACTACATTCAAAGGGATGATACCAAGCAAGCTTTGGTTAACATTTAAGTAGTTAATACATAATTTACAATTAATGTGTATCCCTGTCTTTTTAGCTAATTATGAGCTTTACCTAACTGAGCACCAGGAAGTTATTTATCAGACAGAATTAGTAACAGAGCATGTTCAAGAACCGAAAGTTGCAGACGTAGCACCAGTGATTTCAATGACGGAATATGACAAAGAACAAGCACTAATCAGGAAGAAGATGGGAAAAACTGCAACCATGATGATAACTGACCAGGCAAGATTTATTTTCTAATTTATTTGCCTGAACATATCTCAGATAATTTGTCATGTTAAAAATCTGAATGATATCTATGTACTAAAACTCTCGTTTGTTTGTTCCTGAACTACAGCCAAAACGGTACACAATAGCCTGACAATTTTAGGCCCACCTTACTCACCATTGTCCCTTTGGTGCTAATGGAAGAAGTTTCATTGAAATCGGTGTTATATTTTTTAAGTTATTCACATTTTAAAATTTAAATCTATCTCTGAGGGAGGGAGGGGGAGGAGGATGAGGGGGATGGAGTGGGGGGAGGAGAAGGGGGGAGATATTTAAAAATGACGCAATTACAGAAACAAGTCTGCAAAATGAACCAAAAAATCTGCCAAATTATTGGCAAATACATCAAGAAATGACAGTTGAAAAAATAAAATGGACCTAATTACTTTTCTTTTGCACGTTGAGATTATTTTTAACCATAAAAGCACATTTTATTCTATATCTTGGATTTTTGGGGGTCGTGTTCTATGAATTCCATAAGGACAAATTTCCATATCCCAAATGGTCATAATGTGGGATTCACCACTAATGTGGCTATTAACTTTATATGATGAGAGCAAAATTTACAGGCAGTATACAGCAATTGTGTCTACAGGCTATACCTGGCAATTAAAATTGAATCCATATTGGGGCGGCACAGTGGCGCAACAGTAGAGTATTGCTGCCTTACATTTCCAGAGACCCGGGTTCAATCCTGACCATGGGTGCTGTCCATACGGAGTTTGTACGTTCTCCCCATGATCTTTGTGGGTTTTCTTCGGGTGCTCCGATTTCCTCCCATACTCTAAAGACGTACAGGTTTGTAGGTTACTTGGCTTTGGTAAAATTGTAAATTGTCCCTAGTGTAGAATAATGTTAGTGTGTGGGGATCGCTGGTCTGCGTGGACTCGGTGGACCGAAAGGCCTGGAAAACTAGGGGAAAAAAGATGCTGAGCTGAAGGAACAATTTGAAAGGGTGAGGGTTTTGTTCTGAGAAGAGCCTTAAAGTAGGTGTGGAGGCTTAAAAGTCAAAGTGCAAATTTAGTCTTTGTCGTCCAAATAGTTGAAGCCACAGTCATCATTAATGTGGTGAAAGCATTGGGAATGCACAAAAAGGAACAGGTTTATAAGTATACATTAAAAAAGACGGGTCCATGTGATAAGCATGGAGATGAAGAAACTATGGTGGTAGGTTTTGAAGAAGTCAAGGGCTTGAATAATTCAGAGTTATGATAAGGTTGTGAATATTTTCCCTTACCTGGGACAGTTGTTGGGAAAATAATTAGTGAAAAAGATACATTGTCTTTTTTGTAAAATCAAAAATCTTTAGATACTGGATATATGAAATAGAAATAGAAAATACTCAATAGGAAATACTTAATAAGTCATGAAGCATTCATAGATGGTAAAATAGCATTAATGTTTCAGGTTGAAGACCCTTTATCACTTCTGAAACTTCTGCTTTGAATGTTCAGCATCCCCTTGGTTTAACAGAACAGTGGTTTAAGAACTAATGAAGGATCTTTAACCTGAAACTGTAACCCTGCTGAAGTTGAAAAGTGAATAATTACAATTTTGGCAGAAATAGGATGAAAGGAACAGGAAATGGAGAAAAGAGGAATGAAAAAATAAATACAACAGTTCAGAATTGGAGTAGAGGGAGCATTTTGAGGTGGATGCTTTCATGTGGATGAGCAAGTAAATGGAGTAACCAGAAGCAGTTGAATTATTTGAATATTTTTGGTGACAATGTTTTTGGGCTGCTTGTTTGTTGTAGGTGAGGGTACAGGAAGATGCTTTCATAGAGATGCTTGGTAACGGAGTATCAAGGATATAGGATCATTCTGTCAGGTGCGCTGTTCTAGATAATTGAATGAGGTCTAATGAAACTTGGTGAAATCTAGCTAAATCAGGTGATAGGAAAAACCTTTTGTTCACTGTATGAATAAGAAACTCAGCATTTTGGTTCTGCGATTCTTTGCCAGAACTAGGAAAATGAATAGATACAGGTGACGAGAGTAAGGGGGAGGGAAGGAAAAAACATGGGGAATGTCTGTGATAGGGCGAGTTTTGTTTTCTTGAGTAAAAATTGGGACCTTAGCAATGGAGATGACTGAGAGGAGACGAAATCACAGGTACAGATGCATGATTGGTTGAGCAAATCAATTATTGTAATCAGTATTCAAGGACAAGTCATGTTGGCGTAAAAATTGAAAATGCTGTAAATAGTTAGTAGTTGTAGGACATCTATGGAGAGTAAAAAATATTTATTTGTCACAACAATAACCTTTTTATCAGTTATCTCTGCTTCAATTAGAATATTTGTTGGCACTCATTCTCTCACAATAGTAATGCAGATACTATGTAATACTGTATAGCATCTATGCAGTATTACCTGTGATACTGCATAGATTAATTGGAATTACCATCTGCACAAAAATTGAGATATTTTCAAAAACTGAAGAGGATTATAAGAGTAAGGCCTGTGAGTGGACAAACTATCCACTGGTTTCAGGTGTTTGACCCTATTTAACATTCAAACTCTGATCCTGGGCTCTATATAGGACCTCCAGTTCCTATTTAAGGACAAATCTTGCAGGAGCACACAGAGTGAACACAACCAACCAATTTTACCATTGAAGGAGCTCCAGAATAATAACTGAACTATTTATTTGGATCAACAAGAATAGGAGTGCTCAAGTGCACACTACCTTCCATAGTTGCAATTCCTCCTTGTGAACTGTTTTACTGTTGGTCAGGCATTCTGTGGTTTCACTTTAAATTTGCCAAATTGTATCAGGATGTCACTTTAGAATAGGCAACCTCGTTTTCTATTTTCTGTGTTTTTTAAATGCTGTAATTTCTCCCAGGTTTCTATAAAACCTTTGTTCAAATACTTCTGAAAATCTGTATGTGAACTGAATTCCTTTTTATCACATCAACACATTAAAATAGTTTCACATTATTACATTTTGGGATAGGTGACTGGCCTCTTTAATGGAACTTGCAGTTCGTCTCTGCAACTAAAATACACTCTTTTTTCAATATGCATTACAGTCTATTGTGCATCTCTGTTTTTTATAGCTACCACATTTTGCCCTTTCTGCTTATGTGCCTGCTCTTATAATCCTCTTCACTTTTTGTCAAGGTCTCTATTTTTATTCAGTTGGTAATTCTAAATCATCCATGATTATGCATCTGACTGATCTGCTTTTTAATTATATGGAAATCTGGTAGGTCAGCAACAGTCTCACGAGTGCATTGTTTTCTACTTCCCTGTAAACTCGCTGAGTTCACTGGAAACTTTATTTATGCAACTGCATAATTTTTATTTAACATCTGTATAACATCTAAAAAATATAAATTAAAGGTATGTTAGTGGTATTAATGGGAGTAATATCCAATAGTCTAGAAAATCTACCATTCCAACAACCACCAAAGACCCACAAATGCTGAATTATCAGAATTTTATTGAATACATTGAGAGTAAAAATGGATGTAGTGCTCATATTTGGGAGCACCACTTTGAACTCCTCTTTCCAAACAGTGTTTAAACTAACTTTGTCCTTTGCTTTAAATTTATGCTGCTAAATTTTTTTCTTTGTCTATTTTTTATGCTGTGATTTTCCAACTAATTTCTAGTAAAGCCTGCATCAAAATACCCCTGAAAATCTGTTTGGAAAATGGTTTGCTTTTTATCACATCGATATATTCAAATGGTTTCATGTTGTTTTGTTATGTTCTGTGTGCATTTTAATGTCCTTAGTAAGTGCTGGTTAAATAATTTCTATTTCATGTTTTGCTTATTTGTCATATTTTACCCTATGAGGTAACATCTGTTGAAATTAAATCTATTCACTTTTCCAGGAGTACCAGATTTCTTCATTTGAAGAAAGACTTATTAAAGAAATTGAATTGCGAATCATCAGAATAACTTTAGAAGAACTTCTTGAAGAAGATGGCGAAGAAATGATGTTAGATATTTCTCCTGAAGAATCCATTGAACCAGGATTTGTTTCAACAGTGAAAAGTTACAGAATTCTTGATGGAATGGGTGTTACCTTCCATTGTAAATTATCTGGCCATCCATTGCCTAAGGTGAGCAATATTTGCATTAGAATCCAAATATGAGCATTGAGTTTAAGAAGCAGGATGTCATGTCGCAATTTTATAGGACTTTGGTTAGGCTGCATTTGGAGTAATATGTGCAGTTCTGGTCACCTCATTACAGGAAGGATGTGGAAGCTTTGGAGAAGATGTATTAGAGGTTTCCAGTATCCTGAGAGATACTGTGAGAGTAATAGCTGTAAGGAGCAGTTTGACAAACTTGGATTATTTTCTCTGGAATGTCAGAGGCAGAGGGGACATGTAATAGAAATTCAGAAAATTATGAGAGGAATCGACAGGGTCAACAGTCAGATTCTTTACCCCAGGTGGAAATGTCAAATACAAGAGGGCAGAGCTTTAAAGTAAGATGGAGAAATTTTAAAAGAGATGTGTAGGGCAAGTTCTTTACACAGGAAGTTATAGGTGCTGCCAGACATGGTGGTGGAAGCAGATATGAGAGTAGCATTTAAGAGACTTTTAGATGGCCACATGAATGTGCTGGGATATGGAGTTCTTGGCGGCATAAAGGATTTAATTTAATTTCGCAACAGGTTCGGCATTGTGGGCTGAGGGGTGTCCTGTGCTGCATGTTCTATATGCTACAATGCAAGATCATTATATTTGGATAAAATGTATATTTAATATATTTTGCATAATGTAATTTTAATGAGTTATATCCAGATGGTATACATTTATGTTTTCTTTAGATTGTCTGGTTCAAAGATGGTAGGCGCCTGAAACATGGGGATCACTATATCATGGAGACTTCTCAGAATGGCAAAGCGAATCTGCGAATTTCGACAATTTTGCCAGAGGATGAGGGCATCTACACAGTGTTGGCCAGCAACATCAAGGGAAATGCCATTTGCTCTGGAAAGCTGTTCATAGAACCTGTTGGTGTTCCAGCAACCCAGACTTATTTATCAACTACAGAAATGATGAGAAGAATGCGGTAATTTATTAATCATTCTCTCTTTGTATAGATTGCAAACATTGTTTTATATTCTGTTGCAATTGGACATTTGCAAAGTTAATCAGTGTGTGATTTCAAAATAAAAAAGTTAACATTAATTGTTTATTCCCTTTCCCTAGATCCGTGTCTCCTCGATCTCCAAGTCGGTCACCAGCACGTAGGCTAGAAGATACAGATGAAACTCAACTTGAGAGATTGTATAAACCCGTTTTTGTTCTGAAACCTACATCATTCAAATGTTCTGAAGGGCAAACTGCTAGATTTGACCTAAAAGTTGTTGGCAGACCCATGCCTGAGACGTTCTGGTTTCACAATGGTAAGAATTGAACATTCTCATATCGATACATGTAAGAAATATGGGGAATTTCAGTAATTAATGGGATATGTTTCTGATCCAGGACACCAGATTGTGAATGATTATACTCACAAGATTGTGGTGAAAGAAGATGGAATTCAGTCACTGATCATTGTTCCTGCACTGCCAATTGATTCTGGTGAATGGACTGTTGTGGCACAAAACCGGGCTGGCAAAACCTCTATCTCTATGACACTATCTGTAGAAGGTAACATGAACTTCATTATCTTATTGAATGGAAAAAATCGAAATTAGATTTGAGGCCACCTTTTGTGCGAAAATGTTTACTGTTTATTCCAACAGACAGGTGCAGATTAATAAGGAACAACATATTTGTTCCTTGCCCTGAGCAGATGAGCTGAGATTACTGCACAGTGAGAGACCAGTTTATTACAATATTATTTATCTCCATGTGCATTATTTAGAAGGCACTGAGAAAGCATTGAATTGGGATAGTAGGTTTCTGGTGCAATTCAAGAGAAAACGACTGTAGGAAAAAAAACTGCTGATGATGGGTTAAATCGAAGGTAGACCCAAAATGCTGGAGTAACTCAGCAGGTCAGGCAGCATCTCGAGAGAGAAGGAATGGGCGACGTTTCGGGTCGAGACCTCTCTTCAAACTGATAGGGGAGAGGGTGGGACAATGATAGGATGTAGTTGGAGACAGGAAGACTAGTGGGAGAACTGGGAAGGAGGAGGGGATAGAGAGGGGAAGCAGGGACTACCTGAAGTTAGAGAAGTCAATGGCGCGGCGATCGTTTCGCTGAATACCTCCGCTCAGTCCGACTCAACTAACCTGATCTTCCAGTGGCTTAGCACTTCAACTCCCCCTCCCATTCCCCATCTGACCTTTCTGTCCTGGGCCTCCTCCATTGTCAGAGTGAGGCCCAGCGCAAACTGGAGGAACAGCACCTCATATTTCGATTGGGCAGTTTACACCCCAGCGGTATGAACATTGACTTCTCTAACTTCCCTGCTTCCCCTCTCTATCCCCTCCCCTCCCAGTTATCCCACTAGTCTTCCTGTCTCTGACTACAATCTATCTTTGTCCCGCCCCCTCCCCTGACATCAGTCTGAAGAAGGGTCTTGACCCGAAACGTCACCCATTCCTTCTCCCCCGAGATGCTGCCTGACCTACTGAGTTACTCCAGCATTCTGTAACTACCCAAGAGAAAAAGACTGTTATGTAAGCATTAGATACGCGGCACGGTAGCGCAGTGGTAGAGTTGCTGCTTTACAGCGAATGCAGCGCCGGAGACTCAGGTTCGATCCTGACTACGGGTGCTGCACTGTAAGGAGTTTGTACGTTCTTCCCGTGACCTGCGTGGCTTTTCTCCGAGATCTTCGGTTTCCTCCCACACTCCAAAGACGTACAGGTTTGTAGGTTAATTGGCTGGGTAAATGTAAAAATTGTCCCTAGTGGGTGTAGGATAGTGTTAATGTACGGGGATCGCTGGGCGGCACGGACTTGGAGGGCCGAAAAGGCCTGTTTCCGGCTGTATATATATGATATGATATGATAGATAAGCATAAGGCTGGTTGAAAGTTATATTTTAAGTTCAAATATGAACAGAATATATAATAGACTGCTCTGACAGAAAAATGGAAATATCTACTTTGTAAAAAAAAGTTAACAGTTTGCCAGACCTTGCCCTCTAGTTCTCATTATACCATGTAAAAAGTGATTTAAGCTCTGCACGGGATGGTGTAATGGGAGAATGAACAGATTTCATTTCAACTAGACCAAGTCAACCCATTGAGCCCAAACCTCTACTGCGTTGGTGCAGCACCCTCTCTTCCCCCTCCCCCTCCCCCTCACCCTCACCCTCACCCTCACCCTCACCCTCACCCTCCCCCTCCCCCTCACCCTAATCCTCCACCTCACCCTCCTCCCCCTCCCCCCCACCCCATCCCCCTTATCCTCCCTCCTCCCCTTCCTCCCCCCTCCCTCCCTAGGAGATAGATTTAAACTTTAAAGCGTCAATAACTTAAAAAATGTAACACCGATTTCAATGAAACTTTTCCATTAGCACCAAGGGGACGACGGTGAGTAAGGTGGGCCTAAAATTGTCACGCTATCATGTACCTTTTTGGCTGTAGTTCAGGAACAAACAAACGAGGGTTTTGGTATATAGATGAAATGAATGGCCTGGTTGAACCTAATGTAATTTTGTCTGAAAGCTTCATATCGTAAATGCTATACTTGAAGGAAAAACAGGTCAAAAATAGACCATTTGACTCCTTGGGTTGAGTTTCTCCATTAAATGAGATAGCAGCTGCTCTGAGTCTTAACTCAAAGTATCGACCTTTGTAACAAATCTCCGATTAGAAAGGCTAAATGAATAGAATGATTAATAAGCTTTGGACCTCTACATTAAATCTCAGATTAACATATGCCAGTAATTACTTTACCAAGTTTATATTGTAATACAATACAAGTGAAAAATTATATTTATTTGTTGCGTTTACTAAAAAACATCTTTTAGTTATACTTGGTGCATGTGTCATTGCAGATTCAAGTTTTTAAGTTGTTTTATTTGAAAACTTTTTTTTTTAATAGCTAAAGAACATTTATTGAGACCACAGTTTAAAGAAAAGTTGAAAAATGTCAGTGTCAAAGAAGGTGCCCCTATTGCAATGGGAGTAAAAGCTGTTGGAAATCCAAACCCTGATATTGTATGGCTGAAAAACAGTGATATTATTGCCCAGCATAAGTATCCTCATATCAAGTAAGTATATTGCAATTCTGATAGTAAAATGTTAATATGCATAAGTACATTTGTTACATTTATCCCCTTATAATGTTTGCTTGCTTATATTTTAGGATTGAAGGTACTAAAGGAGAAGGTACACTCAAAATTGACTCTGCAGTTAGTTATGATGCTGCGTGGTATACTGCAACTGCCATTAACAAAGCGGGTCGTGACACAACAAGATGTAAAGTCAATGTTGAACTTGAATATGCTGAGCCTGAACCAGAAAGACGATTAATCATTCCAAAGGGAACATACAAGGCGAAGGAGATATCAGCGCCTGAACTGGAACCCCTTCATCTGCGCTATGGTCAGGAACAATGGGAGGAAGGTGATCTGTATGATAAGGAAAAACAGCAGAAACCTCACTTCAAAAAGAAGACTAGCTCTGTGAGGCTTAAGTGTTTTGGGCCTGCACATTTTGAATGCAGACTGACACCAATTGGTGACCCAACAATGATTGTTGAATGGTTGCATGATGGTAAACCTCTTGCTGCGGCCAACAGACTTCGCATGATTAATGAATTTGGATATTGTAGTCTTTACTTTGAAGTAGCTTATCCTCGAGATAGTGGTATTATCACCTGCCGAGCCTCAAATAAGCATGGTGCTGATCAGACATCAGCTACTCTCATTGTGAAAGATGAAAAGAGCCTTGTTGTAGAATCACAATTACCTGAAGGCAGAAGGGGAATGCAGCGAATTGAAGAACTTGAAAGGATAGCCCATGAAGGTGCACTTACAGGTGTTTCAGAAGACCTTATAAAAGAGAAAACAAAGCCTGAAATTGTATTGTTTCCAGAACCAGCAAGAGTATTGGAAGGAGAAACAGCCCGTTACCGCTGTCGTGTCATAGGCTATCCTCAACCAAAGGTCAACTGGTATCTGAATGGACAACTTATCCGCAAAAGCAAACGGTTTAGAATACGGTACGATGGTATCTATTATATGGAAATTGTTGATAGCAAATCCTATGATTCAGGTAATGTCAAAGTTACAGCAGAAAATCCTGAGGGGGTTGTGGAACACACAGTGAAACTAGAAATCAATGAAAGAGAAGATTTCAGATCTGTCTTGCGGCGAGCTCCTGAACAGAAAGTTGAAACCAGCATTTCAGAACCAGCCAAGCCATTCTTTGAAGTTGTAAAAGTAGATAAAACAACAGATGCTGCAGCTAAAGAATTGATAAAGCTTAAAAAGACTGAAAGAATTGTTCATGAAAAATTAACAGAGGAAACGGAAGAATTGCGAGGCAAGTTTAAACGTCGAAAGGAGGAAGGTTATTATGAAGCTATAACAGCGGTTGAACTCAAATCGCGTAGACGAGATGAAGTTTATGAAGATATGCTGAGAAAAAGAAAGGAAGAACTTCTCCATTGGACCAAACAAGTATCTGAGGAGGAGAAGAAATTACCTCCTCCTGAAGGCACAGTCACGATACTAACTTTTAAACCTGATAAGATTCAATTATCGCCAAGTATGGAGGCTCCCAAAATTTTAGAGCGCATTCAGAGTCTGACTCTAGCTATTGGAGATGAAGGTCATTTCCGTGTCAGAGTTGTTGGCAAGCCAGACCCTGAATGCCAATGGTTTAAAAATGGTGTGAAGATTGAAAAAACTGAACGAATCTATTGGTACTGGCCTGAAGACAATGTTTGTGAACTTGTAATTAGAAATGTCATACCTGAAGATTCTGCCAGTATAATGGTAAAAGCAATCAATGTTGTTGGTGAAATCTCAAGCCACGCTTTTCTGCTTGTACAAGGTACTTTACTTTGGGTATTAAACTCTTTATTTTGTTTTTAGGAATCACTTTGTATTTACTTCATTTTCAATTTTGCTCTACAGCCAAACAAGTGATCACATTTTCTGAGGAGCTTGATGATGTCAATGCAAAAGAGAAAGATACCATGGCAACCTTTGAATGTGAATTATCGGAACCATTTATTAAAGTACAGTGGTTTAAGAATGATGTGCAAATCTTTTCTGGTGACAAATACCGAATGCATTCTGATCGGAAAATTCATTTATTGTCTGTATTGACCATTAATATGAACGATGCTGCAGAATATACTTGTGCCCTTGTTGAAGATTCTTCAATAAAATCAACAGCTAAGCTTATTGTGGAAGGTGAGAAAAAGCTTAAGTTGCATATCAATATTGTTTTACTTTTTCAAAGTAAAACAGAGTGAGAGGAATGGGACCCAGGCAACAGCATAGTTTAAAAAGGGGATTCTACTGCTTTTGGGTCCAGATAGTTAATGAGTTAGCTGGGATGCATGCAGCCAGAATTTGAGTTTTTGGAAGGTTACAGGTTGACACCTGTCCAGTGTCCTTGCATCACCTTATGCAGCCTGGGATTTAACTTTGCCCTAATTCTCTTGTTTGGTTTAGTTTTGAGATACAGTGTGGAAACAGGCCCTTTGGCCCACCGGTCCACGCCGACTCGCGATCCCCGCATATTAACACCATCCTACACACATTAGGGACAATTTGACATTTATACCAAGCCAATTTACCTACATACTTATACGTCTTTGGAGTGTGGGAGGAAACCGAAGATATCGGAGAAAACCCACACAGGTCACGGGGAGAATGTACAAACTCCGTACAGACAGCACCTGTAGTTAGGATCGAACCCGGATCTCCGACGCTGCATTAGCTGTGAGGTAGCAACTCTACCACTGTGCCGCATTGCCTTGGAATATCTTACACATGGTGTTATATAAATACATGTTATTTCCGTACATATTGCCATATTATTGGCATACGATGCCTTTATGGATCACAGATTCCTATTCAAAAGAATACTCTTGTCAAGAATTTATAATGTAATGTTGTCCCATGTCTTTGATCCATAACATTTAAGCATAGCTTTCTACTGAGTGCGAGATTTATAAACTGCAATATGTAATGTCATTATGTGAGTCAAGATATTAAAAACTGCAATGATGAAATTACTTAAAACTTATATGTTATCTGCCTTAGGAACTATCATTGAATTAATTGAAGAGCTTTCAGATATAGAAGTGCCAGAGTCATTCTCTGGTGAATTGGAATGTGCTGTTTCATCTGAAGATGCTGAAGGAAAATGGTATAAGGAAGATAAAGAGATCTGTTCAAGCAGCAAGTACTCAATTTCTTCTCGTCGTGGTCGGCACACTCTGACAGTTAAGGATGTTGCCAGGGAAGATCAGGGTCGTTACAGTTTTGTAGTACATGACAAAAAGTCAAGTTGCAATCTGAAAATGAAACGTAAGTTAAAGTACACCTTTTTGTGTTTTCTGATATGCACTGATATTTGTTTAGAGGATGTAAATTTATCAGGTTTAAAAAATATTATCAAGACTTTATTGACAAAGACATCTTTGGTATTTTCAGCACGTGCCGTGACGATTCTTCAAGAGCTTGGAGATCAGACTGTTTGTGAAGGCGATATTGCTCAACTTGAAGTAAAATTCTCTCAAGAAAATGTTGTAGGTATTTGGCAGAAAGATGGCCAAGAAATCCAAGCTAATGAACGTATTCACATTGTTATAGATAAAACATCACACATGTTGCTGATTGAGGATGCAACTAAAGAAGATGCTGGCAAATATTCATTTCTTGCTACTTATTTTGACCTCTCAACATCTGGACATTTAACTGTTCAGTGTAAGTATTCATATTTTTTAGCATCTGTATAGTTTTTTCATGGAGTAATAAGGGACATTTGTGCCATCCAGAGATTTCCGAAAAATAATGACAAATATATTTTATTTATTTTCCAGGTATTGATATTGTGATCCCTCTTAAAGATCAAACATCTCTTGAGGGAACAAAAGCAGTTTTGGAGTGCAAAGTTTCAGTTGCACATATTACTTCTGTGAAATGGTACTTTAATGATCAACCAATTCAGTTTGGTAATCGGATACAAACTGTTGCGAAAGGGGCTAAACAGCGCTTGGTGATCAACAGATCATTTGCCTCAGATGAAGGATGCTACAAACTTGTCATTGGCAAAACTGAAACAAGTTGCAACCTAACAATTGAAAGTATGTGCCAAATTATTATGAAGTTGTTTAAGAACTTGCACCTTTGTTTGTTGAAAAGATTGTTTTCTGAAACTTGGATCTGTATCTTTTTGTATAGGAATTCAAATTATTAGAGGACTAAACGATATGACATGCTCAGAGACACAGAATATTACATTTGAAGCAAAGTTGTCTCATGCTGGGATTGATGTAGCTTGGATATTTGGAAAACAGGAGCTCAAAACGGGTCCTAAATGTAAGGTGGAAGCAAAAGGCAAACTTTACAAATTGACTATACTGAATGTAATGAAAGACGACGAAGGGAAATACACATTTATGGCTGGTGAAAATACATCAAAAGCAAACCTTACTGTTTCAGGTACAAAACCATTCTTTAATATTATGTTAATTTAACAATGTTAAAAATCATGGCCATCTCTTCATGGAGATAAATTGAAAGCTTATTCTAAATATTGTAAATGTCCAGATAGCCCTAGTTGTTAGAACTATGCAATGAAAATAGCTAGAGTGCACATTATTTAACATTTGTTTATGATATTTGCTAATTTGATTAGTTGAAATTAAAAATGGCATCACTAATGGTTTGCTTAACCCTCATCAAGTACAATCAAGATGATAAACTAATTACTCATGTTTAAAAAAATGTTTTATAATCAAATTAAGATAGCTGGCATAAAATATTAAGAATTTTATTTTATGAATATATAAAATATATTTCATGAATGTATATCAATATATAATGTATATAACTAAATGTTTTTTTTCAATATCTTCATTAATACTTGTTCAGACATCCCAATTCTCTTGAGAAGCCTGTTCTCTTGAAAGCTAGGCATGGACTTTCTTTCTCTATGTATAATGAAAGAATTTTCTTCCAACCACTGGTCACCTCAGTTGATCATGCTTTCAAATTTCTGCACGTATATATTTCTGCACGTATATATAATCTGGCTATGGAAATTCACCCATAAATTTTCAAAGCATTTTCAAGGCAAGAAAGTTAGTCACAGAAACGCAAATATCTTTGTTTTGTAAAAGGGGTAGTAGCCATTAGTTAATTCAAAAGACAAGCAGTCTTCAAAATAAATCTATAAGAAAATAACTGCAGATGTTGGTACAAATCGATTTATTCACAAAATGCTGGAGTAACTCAGCAGGTCAGGCAGCATCTCGGGAGAGAAGGAATGGGTGACGTTTCGGGTCGAGACCCTTCTTCAGACTGATGTCAGGGGGGCGGGACAAAGGAAGGATATAGGTGGAGACAGGAAGATAGAGGGAGATCTGGGAAGGAGGAGGGGAAGGGAGGGACAGAGGAGCTATCTAAAGTTGTCTAAAATAAATCTGTTTACTTGTAACTTTCTTGCAGTAATCAGGGACTTAAGAACACAGTAAGAGATTTGCTTTGGAAAATGACATGGCAAATCTCCTCTATTGACACTTGAAATATATTTTATCAAACAACGTAACGTTCATTGATATATTACGCTCATCAAACTAATCATTGGATGTGGGATGTTTTAATTCTGTACAGATGTAACAACATAGGAGTACACAATAAATAAATGTTCATGTAAATCGACTCTCATTAAATAGTTCATTTTTGACCTCTGCAAAAATCAGTTTACGGATAGTTCTCAGGAAAGGAACCCTGGCATAAACCAGGTACTGCTGCACATTGTCCCCTCTTGTGGCATACTGCAATCTTCTTATTGTCTAATGTTACTTCTCCATCTGAGGTTGAGTAAATCACTTTCATACTGAAGAATCTGAAAGGCTAATTGGTCTGCTTACAGAATCCTCAGTCCAACTCCCATGTTTCCGCAAGGAAGAATAATCTGTGAATTTTGTGTATAGATTTTACAAAGCCACTCTGTTTCTTTCCTCTTAGCTTCAGATAATCAAGTCTTGAAATACATTTCATCCCATATTCCTTCACCATTGACTTTCCTCAAACTTTGAAATACATTTATTTGTCTAAATCTTTCTGTTCTGTTATTTCTTGGAATAGAAATAACAAGCCACTTTTAAAATTCCATTTTGATACATATTCCTAGATTTTCTACATTCCTCCCTCTTCTGACCAATTCAATTTAAAACTTTTATTCAATTAAAAAAATTCTGTGCACCATCTACCACCCGCATACCCAAGTAAATAATTCAAATTCATCTCAAAACTACTGGAAAACCATTGATTTAAGTTCTTCACATATATAATTTAATGCAAAATTTAAACACACATTTTAATGTAAAACTTTGTTTTATAATTTTTTAAAGGAAATTTACTTGCTTTAATACATTTAGAGTCAAAGAGTCATACGGCATGGATGGCCCAACTGCCCATGCCGACCATTTCTAAAGATAAAAATAATTCCAACTGTATTATTGTTAATGAGTAGAATTTCTAGTATTGGCAGAGCCAAGTATGTTTTCACATTCAAGATAAAAGACAAAGGAAAGGAAATGGGAAATATTTTCTGTTTGCAAGTAATTAATTTTATAATTTTTCTGAAAATATCCACATAAATACATTTTCATGATTTGTGACACTGTCATGAATGTAGATCTTGCAATAGAGTAAACCAACATCATGGATGGATAGACAAAGATGAGATTTTAAAGTCAATGTAGACTGAAGCCAATTTAGTGAGTGATTTGGAACATAGCACTCATTATGTGAAAGGACGAGAAATATTTCATTAGTTGAAGTCTCTGGAAGATAGTGAACGAGAAGATAAAGTCAGAAAAAAAGCATTGAAAAGTAGTAAAGCCACAGGTTTCAGTGCAAATGCTGAGATTTAGAAAGTGGTAGAGATTGGAGTTGTGATCTTGATTTTGAATATGATGATCGGTTAAAGGTTATTGAATAAAGTATCAAGATGACAAATATTCTGCTTCAATTTTAGAAATATCTGGGTAGCGGTTTTGGATCAGTAATAAAATTATGCAGCTAGCTTTGCTTTCCCAATATTAAGTTGCAAAAAGTTGTAGCTCATCCAAGCATTGACATTAGGTAAGCACTCTCACAACATTGGCAAGCTAGAGATTGAGAAATATTGGGGAGGTAGAAATAAACTGATATTCTTGATAAGCAGCCTACAGTTAAAGAAGAAGAGATATTGGATCACTGATCCATTTAGTTCTGAGAATAGAGAAGCCACTGCATTAGAAGATATGGAAGGACAGTTCTATTAGTCTTGTTTCTGTGCAAAAAGCATTTGAGAAAAAAATATTATCAAAAGCAGAAAAGGAGTGACAAAGTACCATTGTCATTTCCCTTGGACATTATTTCTAACAAAGTATTTTACAGTGTCAAAAATGCCATTTGTTAATTTTTGTAACTGTAGGTATAAATGTGTATGTATGTTAAGTTTTAGAAATTGTTCTTGGTTTTCTTTGTTATGTTTCATTCCTGTATTTTTGAACATCTACAGGGGGTGCCATCAGCAGACCACTTAAGGATCAAATTGTAGCTGAATCACAGCAAGCCATCTTTGAGTGCGCAGTTGCTAATGCATCCTCTGAAGGCAGATGGTTAAAGGATGGCAAACCAATGTGTCACAGTGACATTATCCGAAGTGAAGTGGACGGAGTCACTCGACGTCTCATTTTTGAGATAACTAAATCAGAAGATGCAGCTGAATACTCATACCAAGTCGCAAGTTCTAAGACTTCTGCAAAACTTAAAGTCGAAGGTCAGTGTATACCCTAATTATTCATGTCTTCTCTATATTCAGAGAGTATAAATAAAACTTTTAATGTAATTGGCATATCATGTAATTGTTAATAGAAAAAATGTTTACCAGAAGGACCTATTCATTAAAAAATAGTACTGGATTATAGTTATAATTTTAAACATAATATCAAATTTATATCAGATAATGCATCAGATGATAACGTAGATTTTAGCTTTATAGTGTGCAGTTTTGGGGCATTGCGGATATTGAATTAGTCCAAATAGTCCCTCGTGCCTGTGCATACATTTGAGGCATAAGCCATGCTGGGGAGCATATTGATGAGACTGTTGGGCTTACACAAACTATGCTCACTGGAAGAATGGTGAATATTGAACTCATAATATTAATCGGCATACAGCAATATTTGGCATTTGTCTGCCATGTATTCTGCCATATCTGAATGCTGTGGCTAATGTCATGCTGCACATTTGAATGGTCATTTGATAATATATAGTACATCCGTCCATGCTTAAAATGGTTAAAGATCACTTTTAGATTAGTCGGTAATTGATTTGGCTTTTGTGTCTGCTGCCTTCCAGTGTCTTTAAAATTCCTCACACTCTTTCCTAATATAAAATTATGTGGTAGGTACTGAAAGTCTTCATGATAGCCAAGGCTTCAGCAGAAATCAATTGCATATTTTACTTGGGCAGCTTACAACCAGCAGCATGAATATTGATTTCTCTAACTTCAAGTAACCCTTGTATCCCCTCTATCTCCGTCCCTCTCCCACCCTATTTGTTGTACTAGTTTCACTCTCGTTGCATTGAGTTTCACTGTCAGCGTAACACATTATCACCTATCCCACAACCAACAGTAGACCAATGTGGGCTCCACTTTTCCTTGATTATCGTTGCCTTTTTGCATATCTTCCATTCATCTGTCCTATGTACCATCTATATCTCCCTTTCCCCTGTCTGAAGAAGGGTCGACCCGAAACGACACCTATTCCTTTCCTCCAGAGATGCTGCCTGATTCGCTGAGTTACTCCAGGTTTTTATGTTTGTCTTTGGTTTAAACCAGCATCTATAGTTCTTCCCTCCACATTTTGTCTGCTTCTAGATAGAGTTGTGTTAATTGGAATTTGTCTTATAGCATGATTGGGTGCATAAGGAAAGGTTTCCTAAAATAGGGCAGGCTGCTAGGAAAAGTAAAGACAAAAGCTTAGAAGAAGACTTTATTCCTCATGATTGTTCACGTTGGAGACTTGTCCTCTGTGCACTCTGGGCTAAAAGAGTTCGATTGTATCTATATTTTAAAAGGGATGTGTTCACCAAAACTATTCCCCCATAACTACAGTTACAGTCAGTGGTTGCCAAGGTGACTATGGCCAAGAGCTTTTTGATGCAAGCTCCTTACATGCTGTGTAAGGAATGTTAGTTCTCTATTTGGGAGAATTGCTAACAATTTAGTTTGCTGGGTCAAACGGCGACTAAACATCCAAATAAAAATGTACATCAGGACCTGAAGGAGTAATCAGTCAAATTAGGCACTCAATCAATTACACAATGTCTGAAAATCAAGTAAAACCTGCAAATGTTAGAAGTAAAAAACAGAAACGCTCTGCAGGTGAGGTAGCATTTGGGAAAGTAGAAATAAAGTTCATGTTTCATGTTAATGTTTAAAGTTAAAGTTAATGTTTAATGTGGATCAATCGTCAGAGCTAGGAAACAAAGAAAATAAATTTTAAGTTGTAGAGTTGATGGGGAACAGATGAATAGGACAAGAATGAGGCAAAGGTTAAGTTATAGTGAAAGTAGACACAAATTACTGGAGTAACTCAGCGGGACAAGCAGCATCTCTGGAGAGAAGGAATGGGTGACGTTTCGGGTCGAGATTCTTCTTCCTATGTTGTTATCGTGGTTCTCTGGTCAAATGGGATATGGGGTGATGTAGAATGATAAAATAAACAAAGCTTGATGTGTTGCAAATAGCATTTCTAACAAGATGGGCTGCATGTGTTTATTATTGTCACATGAATAATGAAAAACTTTGTATGTTATCCAATCAAATCATACTGTACTTGAGTACAATCGAGTCATACACATTTATAACAGTTAGTGCAGAGAAAAATACCAAAATGAAGAATGTAGTGTTACAGTGTTGTAGTGCTCCAGCCATAAATAAAATGCAAGGGGTGCATAGAGATAGATTAGGAGATCAAGACTACACCTTTACCTTATGAACACCCTTAGCTTATGAACACCCTAAACAAATGGGGAGAGAGAATATGAGTCAATATTACAGATGACCTATCGCAGGAATGGCCAGTTCTGAAACAGAATGACAGTGAGTTACTTGAAGATGGAGAATTTGATTTGTCCAGAAGATAGTAAAGTGCCCAGGGGAAGGTGAGGTGCTACTCCTTATTGCGTCTTAGAGTCATGGTCATACGCCATGAAAACAAGCCCTTTGGCCCAATTTGCCCATGCCAATCAAGCTGTTCCATCGAAGCTAGAACCATTTGCCCACTTGTGTCCCATATCCCTCTAAACCTTTCATAAGCATGTACCTATCCAAATTTCTTAAATGTTGTTATAGCACCTGCCTCAACTACCTCCTCTGGCAGCTTATTCCATATACCTAACACCCTCTGTGTGATGACAGGATTTTGTTCTAATAGTGTAGGAGGTCACAGACAGAAAAGTTATTTTGCAATGGGATGGAGAATTAACATGGCAGGAAATGGGAAGCTCCAGGTTGCTTCTGTGGACTGAATGCAAAGGCATTGCCAATGAATCATTCAATCTATATTTGGCTCTTCATCTGTAGAGGAGAACACATTGTGAATACATAATGTATACATTAGTTTGGAAGAAATATAAGTGAATTGCTGCTTTGCTTGTAATGGATACAGTTACAAGGGGAAGTATGGAAGTGCTTGGTGGGAACAGGAAGTTGCAAAATGGATGAGAGGAAGATGTATCTGGTGGTGGAATGTTGTTGGAGAAAAGTTAACTACGTTTCTTGTCTTCGCACAAATTTGTTTGACCTCTGAAGGTTTTAAATATATTTTGTTTTAATTAAAAAGTGGCAATTTATCTTGCAAAATAATTCATTATCACTGAGAAAGAACACTCCCCTTTCCTTTACCGTAATTAGTAATCAATTAAAGGTGATTGAAATTTTATTGTAAATATAAATTTACAAAATTCTGTTTATACAGCTGTCAAGATAAAGAAGACCTTGAAAAATCAGACTGTCACAGAAACCAATGATGCATTCTTTTCGATGGAACTTACACATGCTGATGTTACTGGAGCACAATGGATTAAAAATGGGGAAGAAATCAAAACAAGCGACAAGTTCGAGATTACTGTAGTTGGGGTTGTACATACACTTAAAATTAAGAAGTGTGTGGTCCCAGATGAATCTGTGTACACCTTCAAACTTGGCAGAGTGTCAGCTAATGCCAGACTTCACGTAGAGGGTAAGTAATGAAATTTTATTATCTTTTATGCCTTAACTTATCCTATTTAGTAAAGCAAATATTGAATGATAGAATTATTGAAAAATACATGCATTCATGCATTTTCAATGTGTTTTAGGAGTCTTGCGTTGTTTAAAATGTACATAATGTGACCAACTGATGTAGCTTAGTATAATGTGGGTATTAGCTCAATGGTTTTAATATGTGTAGGAAAGAACTGCAGATGCTGGTTTAAATCGAAGGTAGACACAAAATGCTGGAGTAACTCAGCGGGTCAGGCAGCATCTCCGGAGCGAAGGAATGGGTGACTTTTCGGGTCGAGACCCCTCTTCAGACTGATGTCAGGGGAGGGGGCAGGACAAAGATAGAATGTAGTCGGAGACAGTAAGACTAGTGGGAGAACTGGGAAGGGGGAGGGGATGGAGAGAGAAAGCAAGGGCTATCTGAAGTGGTTTTCAATATGTTCTCACGATTACGGGGTGAACATTTAGCCCATGGAGTCAATGGTGGCTCTCAAACCAATCCCATTCTTCCAATTATCTCCTTCTGACCTATTCTCTCACATTTATCCATTAAGAACCCACAGATTACCTGACCACCCACGCAATTAACACTAGCTATCGTAACAAATATCACGTCTTTGGGACGTGAGAGGAAACTGGAGCATCAGCTTGAAGCACATGTGATGGCAGGGAGAACATGCAAATTTCGATGCGCGCACATACACACAGCCCTCCTTCCCCCCGGAGGTCAGATTCAAACACAATCTGTTGGAGCTAAGAGGCAGCCACATCACCTGCAGTGCTAGAGTGCCTCCCCTAAAGTGAAGATTTAATTAAAATTGAAAATAATAGAATTACAAATAATTAACAAAATATTGCATGATTTATTTTGTTCCAATTTCATTCATTATTTTTTTCCTATATAAATTGTGTTCTTAAAGTTACTAAAGTATGTATTTTTTCTTCATGCTAACATTTTAATCGCATCTGAAATGTTTATCTGAATGGGTAGACATTGAATAATGCTATGGTTTTGTCTTAATAGTTATCAAGGTTATTAAGAAACCAAAGGATATTACTGCCATGGAAAATTCCTCAGCTACATTTGAATTGAGTGTGTCACACGACAATGTGCCAGTAAAATGGATGTTCAACAATGTCGAACTTAAGTCAAGTAGCAAATGTAAAGTAATTTCAGAAAGGAAAGTGCACAAACTAATATTGGAGAATATCTCCTCAGCACAAGTTGGCGAGTACTCTGCCATCATTGGGCAATTGGAATGTAAAGCCAAACTTTATGTGGAATGTGAGTGTGAAACTATATTTTTCTGCTTCACAAAAGATAAATTTAAATAAACTAATTAATAAATCCATGATTTTAAAAGATTCACTTATTTTTGTATACTAATTTTCATTTAAATTTATTTCAAGCTGTACATATCACCAAGACAATGAAGAGCATTGAAGTTGCAGAGACAAAAACCGCAACTTTTCAGTGTGAGGTGTCACATTTCAATGTCCCAGCCACATGGTTGAAAAATGGTGTGGAAATAGAAATGACTGACAAGTTTAAAATAGTTGTGCAAGGCAAACTCCATCAGCTGATTATAATGAACACAAGCCATGAAGAATCTGCAGAGTATACCTTTATCTGTGGAAATGACAAGATATCTGCTACTTTGACAGTAAAACGTAAGACTTTCTCATTGATATATACTGTATATCCATGTTTAAAGTTCATTTTTCATTATTGCATATGTAACCATTTGGTTGTGTTCTATCAAAATCATTAATGATGTATGTCAAGTGACTTTGTAGCTAATACATGGTTTTCTTTTTTTTAGCCATTTTAATTACATCTATGTTAAAGGACTTGAATGCGCAAGAAAAAGATACAATTACCTTTGAAGTAACAGTGAATTTTGAAGGTATAACTTACAAGTGGCTCAAGAATGGTAAAGAGATCAAATCAACTGAGAGAACACAACTAAAGACGAAGCAATCAAATCACACACTTTCAATTCGGAATGTTCACTTTGGTGATGCAGCTGAATACAGTTTTGTTGCTGGATCAGCATCATCTGCAGCAACTTTATATGTGACTGGTAATAGCTTGTATTATTTATTTATGATTTGGTTTGGTAATATGCATCACATTAACATTGTTTAACCTACCATGCACTGAATTTAATCATTTCTTTTTCTTTTGTAGCTCGGCAAATTGAATTTAGGAAACATATCAAAGACATCAAAATCACTGAAAAGAAGAAAGCCACCTTTGAGTGTGAAGTTTCGGAACCTAACATTACAATACAATGGATGAAGGATGGTGAAGAAATACAGTCTTCTGATAGGTAAGTATCTAATCTATGCATCAGTTAACCTTGTATCCTCAACGTGGCTTTTCTGATGCTTACCTGTTGACTTCCCCCTTTATGCCCTCTTTAAACTTTAAAATTATAACTTTGGTAAAACTCTGCTGATTATCCTATCTCACAACATCACTGCTATACAAATCTACACCGGCCCACCAGCAACACCCCCACTCATTCCTCCCACCCATCCCATCCCTAATGTAAATGTTGTGGAGCAAGAGAAATATTGACGTAACTTTATTCTATGTTCAGACAAAATTATTTATTCAATTGACCTTTTATCTACTGTGCGGAGAGGGTGGAAGAGAGAGGCCTGCTCACCTTACTGGTAACAGATTGCTCATTCTCTTGACAATTGCGTCAGTCATGTGAATATTCCACGGATTTCCACATTTTTAAAATCCATTTTCCGCGCTTTTTGCATGATTTCCGCAATTTTCACTTTGCCAAAATCGCATTTACCAACGGAGAAATCGGATCTGGAAAAAAGAAGAAAAAAAACGATCTATAGACTTGTGATGAACACTAGGGTTCCGCTGGAGGTCGCTCGGGATTCCGCGAGAAATGCCCTGCGCCCTGAAAGTCTCCCCGAAAATGTGGCACCTAGGCTGGGCAAGGCAGCCAACCTCATCGGGACTTACACGGCCGATCGCTGGGTTGAATTTGCAACCTGCGGCCGGGGCTCTGGAACTCCAGCCCAGCTGGAGCCAGCAAATCTATCCCCATAGCCGACTGCCTTGGCCAGCTCGATAAACCAGCAAAGCTCTGGAACCACGAGTGCCAGTGATGGAACTGTAATGTGTAAATATTAAATTTAAGTGCAAGATTATATAACTAAATTAATTAAGACAGGGTTAAAATATAAAACACAGCAGAAAAGTCGATTACCACCTTTTTGGGCTGATTATCAATTAATGTGCGAATTTACTTCAAAATGTTATTAGTATACAGTGACATATTCACATTATTTTGTAATGTCCGTTTTTACTTTGAAACGCACCAAAAGAGGCTTGAAACTAGTAATTTTGTGTGTAAACTTTCCAATTTTTTGACCCCCACTGTCAGCGCTCGGCTCTTTTCCTCTTTTTTTTACCTCACTCACATGCCTGTTGTGTAAAATGTAGCATTTTTATACACATTTTGAAATAAAGTTCAGCATCACCAAATTACGGTTATGTCTAAGGCAATCCAGAGCAAGAAACCACATGGAAAGTTGCTTCTGACGTCGCCTTCCCTACATAATCATCATAAACTTTACATACTGCTGCCTTCGGATAGGGTTTGCTAAAGCAGGGACCTCCAAACCTTTTAGCATGAGGGCCACATTATATATTTGGCATATGTTTGCGGGCCGTAGGAAAAAAAAAAGAAGTGTAAGTTTTATAAATTTAATGAACTCAAAAAAGTTTAGACTAGGTTACGTTAGATTAGTTTAGGAAAGGTTAAACTAGGTGAGGTTAGATTAGGTTAGTTTACATTAGGTTTAGATGGCAACAAATAAATAATATTCAATTTTTAAAAAGAGCTTGAAATATTGGAATATATATATACCGTAGGTATACAATTATTTATAAAACAGAAAAAGTACAGTGACCAGCACTGGGGGAGAGGGGGGGCTAGAGAGAGAGTTGGTGGGGGAGAGAGTCGGGGTAGAGGGAGCAGCAGGCGAGAGCATGGGGAAGTGGAGGGTGTCAGGAAGGAACACTGCCACTTGTGGGTGCGGCTCCCTCCCTCTTTCTCTCCCTCTCTCCCAGCGCCAACGAGATCTGTGCCGCTGCTCTACTCTTTTCCCGGCCCCGTCTCCCTCTGGCGCAGCGAAATAAGAACAAACACAAGTGTAGTTGTTGTTCAGAAGCCCCGCATTCCCGGGGTGAGCGGCGGCGGCGAGGAGGGAAGTTTCACTTTTGTTTGTTCTTATTTCACTGCGTTCGAGGGAGACTGGGCCGGGGAAGAGATTGGAGGAGCGACGCAGATCTTGCAGGGGGTGGGAGAGAGGGAGGGAGCAGCCCCCGCAAGTGGCGGCGTTCCTTCACCAGACCCTCTGACACCCTCCCCCTCCCCGCGCTCCCGCTCTCACCCGCTGCTCCCTCTACCCCGACTCTCTCCCTGGGGTGAGCTGCGGTGGTGGCGGCGGCGAGGAGGGAAGTTTCCTTGGGTTTGTTGTTTGCGATGGGGCGTTGCGATCTCTCACCTTGTCCCAGCTTGGGGTCGGTGGCGATCCGCTCTCCAGTGAACCTTCGCCAGCAGCTTCTGCCTCCAGTCCCCGCCGCCTAAGAGCTTGCTGCGGGCCAGATAAAATCTCGTGGCGGGCTGGATGTGGCCTGTGGGCCATAGTTTGGAGACCGCTGTGCTAAAGCATCCTTTGTTCAGTTAAGGCCTTGGTTACCTTGGCAATGGCACCATGAAGAGGCTCATTATCATCAGTTACCACAATCCTCCAGGAAACATTTATTTCACTGATCTCCTGCTCTGTTAATTCAATGTCCATATTACCTGTATTTACTTGAGGCAAGAGATGTACATTGGTGCTTTCCAATATTTTGTTACAATGTACTTACGTACAATGTACTTAAATTCCCACTCTTGCTTAATTCATCTCCTCCAATCTGCTGCACCACCCCAAAACTTCAGTTGTTCCTCTAAATCATGCTTCTTCTACATCCCTGGCCTCACCACCATTGCCTTTACTTTTAGTCATCTTGGCCTTAAGTCCAAAGCTAAATTTAAAACGCTGAACTTACAATTTCACTTTCATTGCTTTTTTTCACAGAATTAAGATTCACAATGAAAAATTCGTGCATCGTCTTACCATTCCTGATACAAAAATGTCTGATGCTGGCCAGTACGCAGCTGTAGCAGGTGGAAGTATTTCTACTGCTAATTTGTATATGGAAGCACGACACATTTTGATTTCAAAACCCATTTCCACGGATATTCAGGTACTATGTGTTTCTTCATTTTTACTTAGAATCCCTAACTTTTACAGTTATCAAACACCATAAGAAGTAGAAAACGGATAATGTATTTGATAGACAGCCATTTATTGTATACTTTCCATGCAGAATTTTAACAAAATGATCCTTCATATTTAGATAATTGAGAAAAAGCGAGCTGTAATTGAATTTGAAGTCAATGAAGATGATGTTGAGGCGCAATGGCTCAAAGATGGAATTGAAATCAATTTCCAAGTTGAAGAAAGATACAGATATATAATTCAAAGACATGTGCATCGAATGACCATTACTGAAACAAGAGTTTCTGATTCTGGAGAATATGTCTTTGTTGCAGGAAGGAATCGAAGTACTGTAACACTTCATATTAATGGTATGTACACGAATAACAATAGATTTTTGCTGTTATGCAACACTTTCAACTCGACAAATGTAACTTTAATTAGACAAATCTATATGCTTGAACAATTTTTTTTTTCAATCAGGTAATTTATAAAGAGAATCTAAAAGCAGCACTATAGAATGGAAATGTTTAGAACTTCAGGAGGAAAATAGAACTTTAGGCGATGTACTTTGAGTGGAAGGTGTTCAGGAGACCGAAGCTAAAGAATATTTGTTGTTTTGAGGTTGATGGGACAAATTGGAAGAGGTTACCATGTTTTTATGAATGAAATAAATTAAAAACTGGGAATTTTAAATTGGGGCTTTATAAGATAAGTGAGCCGATGTAGATCAATGTAGTGGGGTCCAGGAGTTATGAAGAAAGCAGGGTTTCATCAGAATTTTACAGTTTACAAAGTGGAAAATAGGAAGCTGACAAGAGTGCATCGGTATAGTTAAAATTTGAAGATACAAGAGGGTTTCACCAGTAAATGGACTGATGTAGAAACAGAGGCTGAAGCTGGTAATAATAAGGAGACAGACACAAAATGTTGGAGTAACTCAGCGGGACAGGCAGCATCTCTGGAGAGTTGGAATGGGTGATGTTTCGGGATCAAGACCCTTTGTCAGATGGAGTATATAATAAGGAGATAGTATGTGTATAATGAGATAGGATCCTAACCTTGAAAATAATTATGATGGATGAGAGAAAAAATAACGACAGAAAATTACAAATGGAAGAAACCTCAACAGATGAAGAACAGTGGCTAAAAGTTTTAACAACTTTAATTGCAAATATATCTTGATATCATTTTTACCAGGGTCAGAAGGAAAGGAATAGGGTTTGTGAGATGATGATGCACACGTCGATATAGAAGCCATAATATGTTGAGGAAATTGCACTGTCTATAGATTAGTAAATTTATGTGGAGGAAAAGGTTGACAGTAGAGAAGTAGAATATGGGGAAAAAAAGAGGGGTTAAATCGAAGTAAATAGTGGGTTAAGAATCAGTCGGTGTAGTTATAAAGGGTGGAAACAAGCAAGGATATTTTGGTAATAAATCAGAAGTCGAATTTACTTTGGCAGAAAAGGGAAGACAGGAGATTGCAACAAAGTGGGTGCTCGGAGGCATTATGGGAAACTTGTGTTTGTGGATATATAAATGCAAAAAATATTTATAGGTCTACACTTTCATCTCAACAATGGTGAAATGAAGATGTTAGAATTACTGTCATGCAAACAGATTTAAGTGAAAGGCAAGATGTTGCTAGCTATGACATGAAGTCTTGGTCAAAGGAAGGATATATGATCAATTACCCAGTTAAGTTGTTTACAACAACTTTGCTTTGAGTGAGCTGTTAATCTTGAGGAAAATTTACAGAGTGGCATTCATTGTTATCTTCTGACAGAATCTATGGACAATTGTCACAAGATGTGTGGGACAGGAAAGAGGTTCATGAGATTAGGTCTAAATGTCAAGAAGGTTGCTGTGGGACAATAAGAATTGATGCTCATCCAAAGGGAAAGCATGGGGCTTTGGTGGCCCTTATTATTATATTTGTAAAAACTGAGGAAGGGGTTTAAAACATTTTCATTTCCATTATTCATCTATAGCAGAGGGAGGGGTGGTGAAATGTGATCTACAAAATCTATTAATATTTACTTAATGTTCCTTTCCATTGACATCAATAAAATGGAAAAGAGTGTGGATAGTATATTAAGCCGTCCCTTTCTGAACCTGTTTTGTGCACCTGCCAAAGTTGAATTTTGGCCTACTACTACCAAGACAACATTTTATTCAAGTGAATCTTAATTTGTTTTGAACAACTGTTTAAGAAATGCAACAAAAATGAAGGTGGTTAATTTAAGCTGAATATTAAGTATTAACTCTCCATAAATAAAGGCATCACATTGTGTCAGTTTTTCTTTAAATGCCCAATTATTTAGTTTTGTAAATTGATATTTTTAATATGGTTTTTAACATATTTGAATTAATTCTGGCATACACCTCAGAAAAGTGTGTAACAGTCCACGTATGAAGATAGACCAAAAAAAATGACCAATTTGTGGAAATAAGATGCTGAAATCTTGAACTTTCTTGTTTGTAGCTCCTGATCCACCATCTTTCAATATGGAACTGGAACCTTGTGCTGTGAAAGCAGGAGAACCCGCACGATTTTGTGGTGTAATAGTTGGTACACCAAAATTAGAAGTATCTTGGTACAAAGATGGCCAAAAGCTTTCCTCTGGATTTAAACGCAAGATTCTTCATGATGAGAACCAGTATACTTTGCTACTGATTGAAACATTCCCTGAAGATGCTGGCACCTACACTTGTGAAGCAAAAAATGAAGCTGGGGTAGCTGTTAGTGGTGCTTCACTTGATATTGAAGGTATAATTGAAATAATTGGTGTATTTTCTTGTTAGTACTATGATATGTGGGAATTCTTTATAATTGCCTGACCAGACGAGGTGACATTTGTCTTTGGCATGCTGTGTTGAATAATAAACTTGTCAGTATGCTTTGAAGTCAAAATAAGAGAAAATAGGTTGCATAAAATTTTGATTGATTTTTTTCTGTCATTATCTATTTTTGCAGATAACTAAATGTAACTTGCCTATTTTCTACAAATTGTAGCTTTACGTTTTGCATAATTTTATCATCGCAATAAATTTCACTGCTCTTTGAAACATTTGTCTTCTACTTTGCCCTAAATTAGTCTACATACACATTCACTTGTATGTCATTTAGGAATAACCAGAATAAAATTTGAAAGCAGTCAATTAATTTATTTAATTATTTTCAGTTCCAGAAGTTGCTTCACCTGAAGCAGAGGTAGCTGCTGATCCACCCACCATCATAAGTCCAATTCAAGACACTACTACCACCGAAGGAAAACCTGCTCAATTTCTGTGCCGTGTTACTGGAACAGGTAAGTTCGAAATACAAATTTCAGCTTTACATCTCTTAGTTTTTCTCTTCTTAACCACAAAGAGGTGACTTTTGCTGAAATTGGTTTCCAAAGGGATTTTTTTCATTTAACCTGAATTCATATATTTGTGCCAGACCATTTTAGCTAACACAACTGAGCTTCACCTGTGCTGACACATTATCTATACAGATCCAGGGACAGTTTCTTCCCAGCTGTTACCAGGCAACTGAACCATCATATCAACAACTAGAGGGCGGTCTTCAGCTACTTTCTACCTCATTGGAGAGCCTCGGGCTATCTTTATTTGGACTTTACTGGACTTTATCTTGCACTTACATTAATCCTTTATCATGGCTCGATTGTAATCATGTATAGTCTTGTATAGTCTTTCTGCTGATTGGTTAGTATGCAACAAAAGCTTTTCACTTTTCACTGTACCTCGGTACATGTGACAATAAACTAAACTATATAATGACATCGACCGACAGAGGTCACTGGTCAGTAATTAAGAGTTGAAATGCTGATTTTTTTTCTTCCTTTCTCCAACTGGAAGATGATTGTAGCTCCACAAATTACAGTCTCCAAAATGATTACAAACTAAAAGGCATTTGGACAGATGCGTGGATTGGAAAGGTTTAGAGGGATATGGGAGTAGCTTAGAAGGGGCATCTAGGTTGTCATGGATGAGTTGGCCTCAAGTTTCCATGCTATATGACTCTGATTTTATGACTACATTGCATTTAATGCCAGGTAATTCCAAACAAACAGCACTTTTACTCTACAAGTTTTACAAAGACCCTATCCCCTACTCCCAATTCCTCTGTCTACGTCGCAACTGCGCCCAGGATGAGGTTTTCTATACTAGATCATCAGAGATGTCCTAATTCTTTAGGAAACGGGGGTTCCCCTCTTCCATTATAGATGAAGCTATCACTAGGGTCTCCACTATATATACACTCCAAAGACGTACAGGTATGTAGGTTAATTGACTGGGTAAATGTAAAAAATTGTCCCTAGTGGGTGTAGGATAGTGTTAATGTGCGGGGATCGCTGGGCGGCGCGGACTTGGTGGGCCGAAAAGGCCTGTTTCCGCCCTGTATATATATGATATGATATGATATGATATCCCGCAGCTCCACTTTTGCTCCCCCTCCCCCCATTCGCAATAAGGACAGGGTCCCCCTTGTCCTCACCTTCCAGCCCATCAGCCGTCGCATACAGCATATAATCCTCCAACACTTTCGCCACCTCCAAGGGGATCCCACTACTGGCCACATCTTCCCATCTCCACCCCTTTCTGCTTTCCGCAGAGACCATTCTCTCTTCTGGTCAACTCCCTGGTCAACTTGTCACATCCCATCCAAACCACTACCTCCCCAGGTATTTTCCCTTGCAACTGCAGGAGATGCAACACCTGTCCCTTTACCTCCCCCCTCGACTCCATCCAAGGACCCCGACAGTCTTTTCAGGTGAGGCAGAGGTTCACTTACACCTCCTCCAACCACTTCTACTGTATCCGCTGCTCCAGGTGTCAACTTCTATACATCGGCGAGACCAAGCACAGGCTCGGCAATCATTTCGCTGAACACCTCCACTCAGTCCGCCTTAACCTACCTGATCTCCCGGTTGCTCAGCACTTTAACTCCCCCTCCCATTCCCACACTGACCTTTCTGTCCTGGGCCTCCTCCATTGTTGAGAGTGAGGCCCAGCGCAAATGTGTTTGTGTACAAGTAGTAACAAACAATTATCGCCTTTTGAGGTACTACATTTTAATTTCATGGAGTCAAGATTACAGATGCTGGAATCTTGAACAAAAAAAAAAAACTGCTCCAGGAACAGTGGGTCAAGCAGCATCTGTGAAGAGAAATGGATCAACAACATTTTGGGTCAGGCCCCTTCTTCAGACCAATGGAATTGATGGGAGATAGCTGGTGGAAAGAGGTGAGGGGAAGGGGATGGGGCTGGAGCCGGCAAGTGATAGGTGGATCGAGCTGAGAAGAGGTTGATTGGCAGATGAGTCAGGTGGAGATAAAGTGTGGAGATAGTAACGAAACCGAAAGAGTGCAAATTGTACAATCTGAACAGAAAGGAAAATGAGGAGTACAATGTTAAACAGAGGAAAGGATAGTAGGTATAAGGGAATGGGAGGTGGGGGGTAAATGTGGGAGGCCCAGTGTACAGAGGGATGGCAGATGAGTAGATGGTGGAGGAGAAAGGAACTAGGTGACGAAAGAGGGAGGGTGGGGGGTGTTTGAATGGGGGTGGAGGTGGAGAGAAACTGGGTCAGTGAGATGGGGCAGGAGTTACCCAAAATTGGAGAATTTGGTGTTCATGAAAACATGGTTTTGTCTCCTGTAGTTGTAGATGCAGCATTACTATGTCTCCTGCATTTCCCACAGTTCTGCTCGAGCAACACTTCCCCGGACAGAACAGAGATAGAGTTCCTTTAACTTTTAACCCCACCAGAATCCAACACAACATTCTCTGACATTTCTCCCAGTTTCAGCGGAATGCCATAGCCAGCCACATCTTCCTGTTTACACCCCTTTCTGCTTTCCATAAAGATCACTTTCTTTGTGACTCTATTGCTCACTCATCCTTTCCCCACCCATCCTGCTCCCTTGACACTTACCCCAGCAACCGCAGGTGATGCAGCGCCTGTCTCTTCATCTCCTCCCTCAATTCCCATTCAGAGATTTCAACAGACCTTACATGTGACTGAAGTTTATATGCATCCTCCTCCAACTTCATTTTTGCATTTGCTGCTCTTGATTGTGACTTCCACGGCATCAGTGAGACCAAGTGTAAGTTAGTTGACTGCTTTGCCAAATGTTTGCACTCTGTATACGAGGGCCTGCTGAATTTCCTTGATGTTAGCCATTTTAAATCTCCTTCTCATTCCCATATCGACCTGTCTTTCCTTGGCCTCCTCCACTGCCTACGTGCAAACTGGAAGAACAGCCCCTCATATTTCCACTTGGGAGCACATAGATCTCAGTCTGAAGAAGGTTCACGACCCGAAACAACACCTATCTATGTTCATCTCCAAAGGTGCTGCCTGACTAGTGGGACTAGGGTAGCTGGGACAGTGTGTGTGAATTGGGCTGAAGGGCCCTTTTCCAAACTGTATCAATCTATGACCCACTGAGTAACTCCAGCACTTTGTGTCTTTTCTCTAGTTCAGACGGACCCTAAATCCTTAACCAATCAAAGTATCACAAAGCAATGCAACTGAAAACTTTTTTCAAAAGTTTATTGAAACCAAGTAACGCTATTGTGAAGTAGGCATAAAATAAGATATTGGATGGAAAAATAAATGACGTTGGATTCTAATAAATGGAATAAAATGACATTGCTGCAGCATTTCTATGCCAATGCTCTAACATAGGAGATAGACGCAAAATTCTCGAGTAACTCAACGGGACAGACAGCATTTGTGGAGAGAAGGAATAGGTGATGTTTCGCGTTGAGACCCTTCTTGCTATGGAGGGCGTGCAGCGTAGGTTCACTAGGTTAATTCCCGGAATGGCGGGACTGTCGTATGTTGAAAGGCTGGAGCGATTGGGCTTGTATACACTGGAATTTAGAAGGATGAGGGGGGATCTTATTGAAACATATAAGATAATTAGGGGATTGGACACATTAGAGGCAGGAAACATGTTCCCAATTTTGGGGGAGTCCAGAACAAGGGGCCACAGTTTAAGAATAAGGGGTAGGCCATTTAGAACGGAGATGAGGAAGAACTTTTTCAGTCAGAGAGTGGTGAAGGTGTGGAATTCTCTGCCTCAGAAGGCAGTGGAGGCCAGTTCGTTGGATGCTTTCAAGAGAGAGCTGGATAGAGCTCTTAAGGATAGCGGAGTGAGGGGGTATGGGGAGAAGGCAGGAACGGGGTACTGATTGAGAGTGATCAGCCATGATCGCATTGAATGGCGGTGCTGGCTCGAAGGGCTGAATGGCCTACTCCTGCACCTATTGTCTATTGTCTATTGTCTAACACAGGAACTTGACTCTTAAATTTGACTCTTGACTCCTTTCAATTTATTCAGGTTTGCCTCCAACCACCACCCTGCCCTCAACCTTTTATAATACAAAATAATTTTGCCCATGACCACTATTGACAAAAGACTGTCCCTTCAAAGCCCAGTCTTGAAATATCCTTGCATTTTAATCCAATTAATCTTGTTAGTTCGGTGTTGTTAATTTCAATAACAAGGTGACTTTGATATGAAATAACTTTAAGTTTACCAGCACTCAAGAATTACTTTTTTACTCCATGGAAATTCCACATTTGAGCAGACAGTAGAGTTTCTGTAGAGAAAAGAGGATAATGCTAATGATATCCTTAAGTTGATCTTGAAAATGACTTGGCTGTAGTTATCTTAGCATACAGCTTTCTTTTTAAGATCTGCCTTAAATATACTTTTTAGTCAATGATTGGTTCATTAGGAGTTAATGCATTATTTACTTAAGGCATCTGCCTAAGAAATCTACCTCGAGGCAACTGGTGTTTTGACTTTTTATGGCATTAGCCACTTCTAATCATCTTCTCCCAATCTTGCCTAGAAAAATCTTTTGCATTAGCTGTTGTCACTTCTTTTTCCATTGTTGTTTCACAATAATTGCTGCATATTGCAAACAAGGATCATTCGGACTATGACCTTGACATGTGAAGTAAATCTAATCTACAGATTTGTGTCAATTTGGAGCATAGAACATAGAAAGGTACAGTACAGGAGCAGGCTCACAATGTTTATGCTGAACACGATGCCAAGATAAACTAATCCCATCTTCCAGCCCATATCTCTCCATTCAGTGCGCTTCAAGAGCACCGACAGCACCTACTTCTTAATCTTAAACTGCTCTTGCATATTGGTATTCTTCACACTAATATCAATTAACTCCATGTCCTTCTCCTTGGCGAATACAGTTGCAGAGAACTTAGTATCTTGCCTAGATCCTCTGACACCAAACATAAATTCCCTCCTTTATCCTTGAGTGGTCCTATTTTCTTCCTGGTTACCCACATGTTTTTAATGTACATATACAAACCTTGGAATTTTCTTTAATCCACCTTGCCAGCAGCATTACATGGCTCCTTTTTGACTCTTCTAATTGCCCATTTAAGTTTTCTCCTGCTTGCTTTATATTCCACAAGTGCCCTGTTTAATTTCACCTTTCTAAATCGTATACGTTTCTTTTTCTAATTGACCAAAATTGCAACTTCTTTGGTTATCCAAGTCCCCTACATTGCATCTTATCCTTGTTCCTTATCCTTCCTCCTTACTCGATCATGCCGTCCTGAACTCAGATCAGTTGGCCTTTAAACAGCTCCCACGTGTCAGTAGTGGATGCCCAATAACAACTGCTCCCAATTTACTCACTCCAACTCCTGCCTAATTATGTGGTAATCTGTAATCCCCTAATTTTGTAACCTAAAAGATTCTGACTTATCCTTATTTATAACTATCTTAAAACTTATGGAGTTATGATCTCCGTTCCCAGAATACTCTTCCACAGAAACATCAGTAACCTGGGTCTTTCCCCAACACAAGGTCCAGTAGGGTCTCTCCACATCCTGTTTCAGAAACCCATCTTGGATATGCCTACCAAATTCTTGCCACTTCTTAGCCTTTTGATCAAGTGAGACCCAGTTAACATTGGAGAAGTTAAAGTCTCCCCCTGGGACAATCCTGTTGCTTTTGCATTTTTCTGTAATCTGTCTACATATTTGTTCTTCTATCTCCTGTTGGCTATATGGAGGTCTATAGTACTATCTCATTAGAGTGACTGCACCTTTCTTATTTTTGAGCTCTACCCATATTGCCTTTGTAGACAAAGGTGACTCTTTCACCTCTTTTACCTCCCTATCACGTTGGAACATCGATATCCTGAAATGTGGAGCTGCCTGTCCTATCCCTCTTGCAACCATGTCTCCATAAAGGCCAAAACATCATAGTTCCAAGCACTGATCCAGGGTCTAAGTTCAACTGCTATACTCACAATACTCCTTGCATTGAAATAAGTCCATCAGTTTCACCATATTCCTTAACCTCTCTATGCCTGTCCTTCCTTTTAGTCTAACTTCTCATAACCTCTACCTTCCCACCAGTCCTTTCATTTGCTTACTTTCTACTCGTTCCCACACCTCTACCACTTTGGTTTAAACCCCTCCCCCCAAAAAAACCTCCCCTCCAGTTCAGATGGAACTCGTCCCTCTTGTACAGGTCATCTGAGCCCCCGAAGGAATCCCAGTATCCAAAAATATGAATCCCTGCCTTCAGCATCAACTCAGCCACACATTTATTTGCCTCCTTTTCACCTCTTGCTTTGTCACTTACTCCACCCATCTGCCAATCAAACTCCCCTCACCTATATCCACTTACCACTTGCAAGACTTTGCCCCACCTTTCACATCGCTTTTCCAATTTTCCTTCTAATCCGGCAGTCTGAGAAATAAAGTCGTTATTGCTTAAGAAAATACTACCAATTCACCAAACAAGATAAAGTTAAAAGATAAATAACAGGCAAGGAGATCAGAGAACGAACAAAGAAAACTGAAGATAGACACAAAAAGCTGGAGTAACACAGCGGGACAGGCAGCATCTCTGGAGAGAAGGAACGGGTGACGTTTCGGGTCGAGACCCTTCTTCAGACAGGTTAGGGATAAGGGAAACGAGAGATGACACAAAAAGCTGGAGTAACTAAGCGGAGAGGGGTCTGAAGAAGGTTCTTGACCTGAAACGTCACCCATTCCTTCTCTCCAGAGATGCAATTTGTGTCTACCTTCGAGTAATTCAGCGGGACAGGCAGCAAACCAACTACCCAGAGAACAAGTTTTGGAAAGTAATTGAATGCATATTATATTTATCAGTACAGATTTAGTCAATTAAGGATTTTGTATTGTTAATTTGGACTAGATGTGATATATTGATTCAGTAATTTGGTTGAATTTTACGAGGATCAAAAGACTTACTTTTAGATTGAGTCTTTCTAAATTTATTTATTTTATGCATTTCTTTTACAATAGTAATTTCATGTTTGTGTTTTCCAAGATTTACGTAGACAACTTACTTGTGTGTTTGAATTGAGCATGACTAAGTGAAACAAACAGTAATATAATAGCCACTTATTCTTGTTCCTGGGGATAACTTTGTTCAGTGTGCCCCCACTGACAGAACACGCGTGGTCACCATGGGACACCCTTCCCTCTCACTTGCTGTCGCTTTCAAGCTGGAGTATGTTGGCGACTCCGGGGGAGAAGGAGGAGAAGGCGCAGTGGTGGGAGGAGGAGGGGGTGGTAAGGGAGGGGAGGAGGGGGCGATGACCTGAAAAAAGCGCTGTCTCCAGGGGCTCCAACATGAGCTGCAACAACAGCTGTGTCACAGGAATGTGCGCTGAAGAAGGGGTTGCTGATGCAAGTTGCGAGTCGGGAGTGGGGTCGGAAACCAGGGGTCTAAACGGCCGGTGAGATGGTGGAAGCCGGGGATGGGTCAGCGGGTCATTTCATTCACATTCAGTTTACATTTTATATTTGTTTTATTTAAGTTTTTGGCACTTGATGGTGCTTTAGAAACACAGGAGTGGTGTCATTAGTGGGCCAGGGGTGTGTTGTCATTTCATCATCACGTGACCTCTGTTGGTCCAGAAAAACAGATAATCCAGGAAGGCTTGGGAACCGAGAGTGCCGGAAAATAAGTGTTCAACCTGCATCACTTTTTTGAGTTCCTTCTGCTCTTAGTTTAGTACTTTACTAATGGATTCCTGTTGCCTTCTCCCCTCACTTCTTTTACATAAACAATTCCTCCACTTAACTGATTATTTAGAATATTCAGTACCTTATTTCAATTTCAACTTCATTACCTCAAATATTAAGTGTTATACTGTTGCATTATTTGACTTAATTGTCTCACTTCTGTTAGTAAATTTTGGATCTATATTCAGTTTGTGACATTGTTTCCAATTAAAATACATTTTTTTCTAAACATAGATCTCAAGATCACCTGGTACAGTAAACACAAGGAGATCAAGCAATCAAGATTCTTCAAGATGGTTCAGTTTGAAGACACTTACCAATTGGAAATTGCTGAAGCCTACCCGGAGGATGAAGGAACATATACATGTGCCGCATCCAACTCTGCTGGAGAGGTGTCATGCACTGCTGAATTAAAACTGGAAGGTAATTAAAATTTTTGCTTATATTTGCTACTTCTTACATTATATTTACATTTCTGTTTTGCTGATGTGAACTTTGAAGCACTTTCCTGCTTGCGGTTGTTTTCTTAATTTGGTAATGTTTATTATCATTGCCTGCGGCATTCATTTCTACTTATCAGCACAATTGGGCCAGCAACAGTGTTCACTTGTGAAAGCATGTGTATTTTGTGCTTGTTTTGCTGAACACCATTCTACCTTATTTTAGTACCTACCATTTCTTGAAGCTTTTTCATCAGTTATAGACTTCATCAAGCAACTCACCCAGCCACATTGCTTCCACTTCTGTAGTACATCTCATGGCCAGTTCTTCCATCCACCTCTAAGGTAAACAGAGGCCACCTGCTGTGCACACTGGAATTCCACTATAACATGACTATACTTCGTTTTCAAATGCAGATTTTTTTTTGTTAAAACAACTTAATATGTTATAACTGTAAATATATACAGCAATAAAACATTTTTTAATCATTTTGTATGAATTTTCTTGAGTTAAAACTAGGTCTCCTCTTGCACTAGTTTCAGTTTTAAGATTATTAAAGACAACTGGATCAGAGACTGAAATTTTCATAGTTCATTTCAAATGCAGATAAAATAACTTGAGTGTACAGAGCCGGAATTTTTTTCAAGTTGGTATTTTGGCTCTATCATTAACACCTATCAAACAAGTTAAAGTAGATCTCCTCTCCTCTCCAAGATACAAAAAGGTTGAAGAAATTAGAACAACGACGAAGTGACATATGTACTAATTTGGTTCCTCTTAAGATGCAACCTCTGCCCAGAGGTCCATCTTTATGGAGTTTATTTTGAATAGGCAAATGCAGTATGGGGCAGTGGCTAAATTTAATGCGAAAGTTACTATACTTCCCTAATCAAAGCGTAATGGCATCATGATGGATATATGATAGAGCCAAGAGACCTAGTACTTTATTTTGATAATTCGCAGAACAATGTTCACATTATAATTATTGGCTTAGCAATTTCTGCAAAGTAGAGAACATGCTGGACAATATGCATACTGGAGAAACACCTTGTATTGCTGCACTCACAGTAAATAGGTATTATTCTCAAAAGAGAGTATCTTCAAGAGTACATTTGATTATTTCCATCAGTTTTCAATTACACACCATGTCACCTCATTATTATAAAACTTGACGACTTTAATGCATCAGTAAGAAAGCCTTTCATCTTGATACATTGACTTGCATTAATTCATCTGCATCTTGGATATTTGCAAGAGAAGAACTAAATCATCATTTTGTTCAAATGAATGCCATTTTCTTCCAAAGAATTTGCAGATGTTATTTGAGGAAAAGAACATGGGTATTTTCCTCAATCAAGTGAATTGCACTTCTTAAGCATGTGGCCAGCATGCTGGGTTGCCCGTTGGACAACATAAGCTATTGCTTTCTTTAATTTGTCAGTCATGATTTAATATCATGATTAATATTTTGTCTTTATTTACTCAGATTACAAAGTGCAAAGCATAGATAGTCAGAGCATAACTTCTGGAAAAGCTGTAGCGGAATCCAACTCTTCAAAGACTTTTGAAGTATCAGAAATGCATATGGAGTTTCCTATGACCTTAAAGCATACAAAGAACTATACAGAGGAAATCAGTTTACAACAAGAACATATGTACAATGTTCAGATGTTTGAAAGTATCTCCGTGACTTCATCTACCAAGACAGTTTCTTCTGAAAACTGGGAAGAATCTCAAAAAGTTAGCAAGACTGAAGCAATCAGAAGTGGCTCTCAAGTTGCACCAAAGTTCCTACAAGATATGGAAAACATCACAGTTATATTAGGTGAAACAACATCTCTAAAATGTCAAATTCTAGCAATCCCAAAACCTGAAATAACATGGTACAAAGAAGACCAAGAAGTTGTGGAAGCTAAAAGAATAAAAATTGTAACTCTAACAGAAGCTGAACCTTTAACTTCGTCTGAGATAATTATACAAAACATGAATGAAGAGGATGCAGGAGTTTATAACTGCAAAGCTGTGAATCCTCATGGTGAGGCGAAATGTGAAGCAAAAGTAACTATTGCTGCAGCCAAACCAGGCCATGAAGTCCCTGCAATTCTACTTGAACTTAGTGATCTCAGAGTCAAAGCTGGTCAGATGGCACAGTTCATCTGTTCTTTTAATGAAAAAACATTCTCAGAGATTATATGGAGTCACAGAAACAGAAGATTGGAAGAATCAGGAAGACTGAAGATATCTCGGAATGGAAATGTTATGTCTCTCACCATCCTCAATGTGCACATAGAAGATCAGGGACAGTATAGCTGTACTACAAGAAATCAAGGTGGAGAAATGAAGACTACTGCCAGACTTACAGTCGAAGGTGGTTGTTTATAATTTTATTTAAAGACAGCATCCTGATTCATCCACTTCATTATTTCTTACCCAAAATAAATTTAGTATCTATTTAAGAAGATCCTGAATTTACCTATTAACAGTAATATGTTTTGTTTAAGATGTTAGCTAGTGATTTATACAAACTTTAACACTAGACATTTCATCACACTAGTCTGCATGAATTATTGAACACATTATTTCGAGCTGTTTTATATTTTTCAAATATTTACGTTGCTGAAATTGCTAAATCACTTAACATTTATCCTAATTTTATTCTTGCATAGCTGAAGAAACAAAACCCCAAACAGGTGCTAAAATTCTCACTGATAGCAGTTCAGATATCTCTAAAATTGAACAAAGGCCTCATATCACATCTAATAGCAAATCAGAAGTTCTAAAGAAACCATCAAGCCCACCACCTACTTCAACCAAACGACTAACTAGAACAGAAAAGCAAAGAAGCCGAGACTACTATCCTGACGTGGTGCCCAGTGATGAATTAATAGACATTGGAGCGATTGCACCAGCATTCTTAGAAAAGTTGCCTCCAGAACTCATTGTGGAAGATGGAGAAGATGTTTTGCTGTTTTGCATTGTAAAGGGTCTACCATCGCCTTGTGTACTTTGGCTGTGCAACCAACGCATAGTTGAAGAATCTTCAATGTGTTCCATAAAACATGATGGGTTGCTATGCAGTTTAAAGTTACAGAAAGTCAGCCAGAGTCACAGTGGTGCTTATACATGCAAAGCGGTTAATTCTGCAGGAGAAACAGCGTGCAACACTCTACTTAGTGTGACAGGTTGGCAATTGCATGCTTTAATCCTTCCCCATGCGACTCTATCATGCATCTCAGCACAGTCATGGAAAGAATCTTTGCGAAGTCATCTTGTTTCGCTGTGGATTATTGCACTCCTTTTTACATTAAAATGGATTAGGCATGTGAGGCATGTTTAATGTTTTGTTACAAAGCAAAACAGATTTTTGTTTACAAAATCCTGGTTTGTCTGAATTAGCTTTGTGACTCAATCAACCAGTTGTTTGGTGATACATTTTGAAAGCCGCAATCAACGGATATACCTCTACTATTTTGCATGTATGATTGTATGGTTTTGCATATTTCATAGTTCATTTTTATTTTTTGCACTTTTATTTACAAGTTGAAAAACCAATGTTGGTTGCACTTCTGAAATTATATTCATTTTTATTTGTTTTCATTTACTGCAGAAAGAAAGATTCAAGACAAAATTGAACAACAGATTGAAATGGAAGTGAGAGGTAATGTTTTTGTTATTTGATAAATTTGCGAGATACTATTTAAAATCCTCTGACCGATCTGCTTTGTTCTCATCTCGATAACTTGTTCCACATTATGAAACATTATGAAATTGCATGTGTTAATGTGATTTGTCATCAAATTGTCATTCTCATTGTGATATAAAAATCCTTTACATCAATATTTATTTTACAGGCAACTTTACTTCTTACCATTGTTAATTGCTCATAATCAAACTGAATTTCAGTGCAGATTTGCTTATTATTAAAATTGATATACAACATGTGGTGTATGAGGGTATACAAGAATATGAAGGATACAATGAGAAGTGCTTGAATGGGCTGACGTCAATTTAATGTTTAGTGCCTAAATCCCAAACTCGTACATGTTAATATTTTCTTTTCTTGTAGTTCTGTAGTTTCATCAGAGTTCTGTTCTTCGGAGTTTCTGATGAGCTTAACAATAAGAATTACATCTTATATGTTAAGACATTGCAGGCAATATTTTGCTAAAAAATAGTTGATTGGAATATTATACATTTATTTTCTTATATTTACATCAATCGAATCGTACTTGCGTTGACTTGCAGATAGTAGTATGTTCATGTATGTTGGCTTTTTTTGCATAACACTGTTAATCTAGCAACTGTATTAGTTCGAATAAACGCCTTCTCATGCAATGTATGAAAAATTATAAAGAATTTATCTCTGTATTAAAATTCAAATCTATACTCATTAAATTGGCTGAAAATTTTATTTACTACCAAAAGGAGCAGAAAGGCGTTTATTTTGCTGTTTGCAAGTCGGGTAAGAATTTGTAATAATCTAGATGTCCCCAACTCATTACAGAGACAGATTTTACTTAAAATAAAATTCAATTCTGTCATGAGATCACTTTATGCTTTTTTCAAAATACACATTCTAATATGATTTTTGACAAGAAATTGCAACAGTCTGAAGAAAGAACAAAGAACGAGCGATTTTTCCTGCTCAGAATCTTTAAACAGAAAATGGTCTTGCGTTTATTCGAACAAATATGGTGAGTGAATTTTTTATAGTAATTGTAAATAATGCTAATGCATAAAGTTTCATGTTTCAGATTTGTATTACATTTAATTCTTAATATTTTAACTGATTTCTAAGAAACCATTCAATTGATTCTTCTTTTTTCTACAGAGTTATTTTTTGACGATCGGAGAGAATGTTTGGAAAACAGAGAAAACCTGCGTGATGCATTTTCTGATGCTGAAGATTATTTAGATCAGGGTCTAGTTTCTGCTAAACGTTGTGCAAGCAGAACATCTTCTGTAGGTTCTTGGCCTGAACATTTCAGGCCATCTTTTACAGAAAAGCTGAAATTCAAATCTGTAATGGAAGGAGAGCAAACTGCTTTTAAATGCAAAATGGTTGCCAGCCCTGCACCAAACGTTGCATGGTTTCATAACAACAGACCTATTCGTAAAGATTCAAGAAAGGTTATTAAAACAGAGAGCACAATGCACATTCATAACTCCAGTTTGGAAATCAATAATGTAGAAGAGAAGGATTCCGGGAGCTACAAGATATTTGCGATAAACTCCGAAGGATCAGCAGAATCAACTGCATCTTTACTTGTTGCACTTAAAGAGGAGCAAAATGAAAACTATCTAAATTTTGTGAAAAGATCAGTGATGGCTCACCAAAGCGTAGACACTTTGGTTAAAAATCGGAAGGCAGGACTTAAAGTTGATCTTAGGCATGTTGGGTCTCCTTTTGAGAAGAAGATTAAGTTTCAAGGAACTTTGCAAAATAAGTCAAATTCTAAAAGTAGACTGATGCGTACAATGTATATTGAAAGTACATTCACAGCAACTAAATATGATGATTCTGCTATTAATAGGTCTACAGTAATATATTCACCTCGATTACGTGGGACAATTCTCAACAAAGATAGCTTGATCGATGAAGATATTAAGATTAAACTGCATCTTTTACGTGAAGCTAAAAGAAAAAAGAGATTTTCTCTTGCACTCTCTGAAGCTTCATTTGACCTAGATACATCAACTGAAAACAATCAAAAATATAGTCATGTTTATTTAGACAGAGAGCGTAGCAGAAGTATGGGAGATCTTGACTGCATGAACCATGCAGATAGTAAATGTCATTTTGTGTACGAGCAGACAGAGTCTCCAGGTGATTACTTTCGGAAAGGGCCTCTTGAACAACAACAACAGATGGAACGGATATTAGGGCTTCCTTCACTGGAAACAGAATTAAAAAGTGCCCTTGAAGAAAATAGAACTGAAAAATCTTCCAGAACAGAAGTCATAAAGTCATTAAAAGAGAAAATCTTGAAAGGTGATTCATCCCAAGAGATGGAAAAGTCGCATGAAGATCAATCTTGGTTGGAAGCACAGGAATCTGGTAAACATAGTTTACAGAAAGAATATAACATAAGAAAAGAAGCAAAGACTGAACTTTGTGAAGAACTACATGTACCCTCAGACCAACTATTTGGAAAATTTATTAGTGTGCAGAGAGATTTCCAATCAAAAGTGTCTGTGGAGACGTTGGATTATTTCATGCGTGGAACCAGAAAAACGAAAGCAGCCAGAGAAACTGAGTTAGTTAAACAGTTTGCAGATACAGATGAGCGTACAGACATTTTATTGAAGGAAAAAGAGTTTCTAACACCAGTAAAGCAAACTCTGGTGGAGATAAAAGAACCTCAAAATAAATACAAGTTCAATAAAAATATTGACATATTTTCTGATCAGAGGGCTGAAAGTGTGCAAAACTCACTTGCAAGGAAAACTAGAAGCAGTCATTTAATGTCTGATCACTTCAGAGCAACAGAAAAATATGAATTTAGTTTCACTGAAAAGGAAGACATAATGGGGGAGTGTGCACAAAAGTTGATTCCTTCTTTATTACCAGAAAAAAACATCTCAGTTCCTGTTAGCCCACCTTTGGATGCTAATGCAGTAGAAATAAACAAAACCTTGGGTAAATGTGAAGCAAAAAAATACCATGTTATTAGTTCTGACAATTTACCTGGCAATATCTTTCAAAAACAGATGCCTGGATCTGATTGCAGAACTGTTGATCAAACCGAATTGGCATCCAAAGAAAATGAGGCAATGAGTGTCATTAACATAAATGAAAAAGTGATGCAATCTGAAGGCAAAATTAAAGATGATTCCCAAACAATATTGCCCTCTACATTACCAGAGAAAAAAGAAATATCAAGTTTCACTAGTTCTTTAATTAAAAACACACAAGAAGATATAAAACATATTCCAAATAAAACTACAAAGGTAAAAAATGAAACATCTATAAGACAAACAGGGAAACAAAATGATTCACTAACCCAGAAAACAGGAGTTGTTCATGAAATACCTGATCATTCTCCATCAGAGATGATTGATGTGGTCAAAATCAATCAGAAAGAAAGCGAATATGAAAAAGAGATTATAGATTCTGTTGATGTCGTGAGGCATTCTCCTTTGACAGCAAAGAAAAGAGAAGCATCAGCTTTTTTTAGCCCGGTGATAAAACAACTTCCAGTGGGAATAAATAAACCTCCAAAGGAGTCTAAGGTTCATGAAAAAGATGAGCCAACATCTGAAAGAAGCCATGGACATTTTATTTATGTGGAATCGGACTATCCAGTAACAAGATCTGAAGATAGTCATGAAATCCAAATGTCTGATCAATCCAAGTTAGCAGAATTTTTTTTTGATGTGATTGGTGTTTCTGAAATCAGTCAAAATGAAGGGAAGGTTAAAGATCCTATTTTAAGTTTGGCACCTTCTATATCAGAGAACAAAGAAGCTTCCCCAACTGTCAGTTCATACCTAAAGGAAACCGTGGGTGAAATGAGAGAATCTCGACATATATCAGAGGTTAATGAAGGCACTAAGACTCCTCCTGATCAATTTGCTGGTGGTATTGTTAGTATAATGAGGGAACTTGTTGCAGAAAAATCTGATGAAGTCCTTGAAGCATCTAATCTTTACACATCTGTTGAGGTGATTAACATTTCTAATATCAATCAAAACCAGAACGAACCACAATATAAAAAACAGATTAATAGCACGATCCACCCATTTTCACCTGATAGAAATGACGCGCCAACCTCTTTAAGTCCATCTGAACCTACGGAAGACCACAAGGCAGATTATATGCAGCAATGTGGAATGTTGTTCCAAGCACAAAAGAAGGTTTTACCAGAGAAACTTGATAAAAATAACAAAATGTACTTTCAGTCCTTAAAAGCAGCAAAGGATGCTGAGGCGATTTATGAAGATGAAATCAGACAAAAAGAATCACAATCTGAAGCAAAGGTTCTGAATTCCACATGGACGATGAAGACTTTGCCTTTATCAGAGGAAAAAGAGACTTCAGTTTATGTAAATTCATTGGGAAAACAATCACCGATGTTTAGAAGAGATTCTCCTTGGAACCTTGAATTTAAGGAAGACCATATGAAAACTCTTGAAAGATTTGCCAGTACTCACAAAGAAGATTCAACAGAGAATCTAGAAAGTGACCAAATAATATCTGATCAATCAGCATTCAGAGAGCCAACAGTGATTAATGCAACTAAAATTGATCAGAAACAACATGAAAGGGAAGTTGAATGCTTTTCTCCAACTGTGACACATACCCAAACAGTGAGACCATCGTCCTTAAAAGAAAAAACACAGACTTTGGATTTATTCAGTTCATTAATAAAAGAGACTCCAGCAGAAGACCATCATTATAAATATAAAGCTGTGAACGAATCTTCAAAAGCAGGGACTCCTTCCATTAACCGAAACAAGCATTGTCCTCCAGTATTTTTTCACCATATTACGTCTCCTAAAATAAAGCAAGGAGCCACCTGTATCCTTGAATGTCAATTTCATGGACACCCACAACCTACTGTAACTTGGTACAAGGATGAGCATCCAATTCCACAGAACAGGGGTTATGATATTTACTCCACAGAAAATAAATCCTCATTGAATATGAACTGCATAAGTCAAGAACATGAAGGCGTTTATGCATGTGTGATATTCAACCAACATGGTACTGCAGCAACATCCTGCGTCCTTACAGTACAAGGTAAAATTCATCATACTTTAGTTTTAGAATTATCTTTTTTTTAAATTTGTTGTAAGATGATAGTTGAAAATCTGAATTTTTAACTTTATTTTCATTTTCCAGACCCTGGGCTGCTTGAAGAATCTTTGAAAACATTTAATATACATGTGACAGAAACACTGGAAGATGATCAAGACCACCAGGTTGAAAAGGAAGTTGAGTCTTACTTTCCACCAGTTCCTGTAATAAAATCCACCCTGCAAATACCGAGTATTACAGCACCCAAACCACGTCCATTAAGTTTATCTACCCTTTCTTCTCCTGTTGAAATTAAAATAACTGCTCCAACTCCAACACCAGAGCATGATGAAGAAAGGAGAGAGTTATTTCAAGTGGACGAGTTTGCTTCCATGGATTCATCTGAAGAATCCTCTTCCCAATCAACAAAACATAAATTTAAATTTTCTTTTGATGTAATTTGTGAACCTCCACGTATTGTAAAAGAGTTAGATAAGATTTTTTGTACCGAAGGAGAAACAGTGATGTTTGAATGTCTAATTTCTGGTGAGCCCAAACCTTTTGTTACATGGATTCAAAATGACAGAGCTTTAACTTATGATATGAGCAAGTACCAATTTGAAGGGAGTGGAGGAACTTTTAGATTATATATTAATGGTGTTTCAGAATCTGATGCAGGAAAGTATAAATGTATTGCAAAAAATAAAGTTGGGGAAGCACAGAGTACATCTAATCTCATAATAGAACCTGTAGTGCATAGTTTAATTTACCATCTGAAGAATAATGAGTCTTCTGATGAAGAAACACAATCGCCTGTTAGCTGTTTTATACATAATCTAAATAAAATGGACCAGGGTGAAGATATTGAACAGCAATGTCAGAAAGGAAATACTTCTCTTCCATGTAGTGTAGAAACCCCCCCAATTCATGTTAATTCTGAAGGTGGTGCTTTTGTTCCACCCACTGCAGCTGGATTTTCAAGTAAAGTTTCATCTTTAAAGGAAGAGCATAGTGAAGTTGCTTTAGATTCATTGAGTTCTTTTGATAATGATTTTTTAAGTAACAGTTCACCTTTAAGACAGAAAAATAATAAAATAACCATAGAATCATTGACTTCCTATGCTGATGAATTTCCACATAAATATATTGATACAATAACCAGAGAGACAGGTGTGATAGGGCAAAAAATGCCAGAAAAACCAATAGAGGAAATGTATTCAATTAGCCAATATTTACGGTGTCTTGATAAAAAGCAGAAGTTATCCGAAGTTCAGAAGATGGATGAAGAAGCAGAATTAAATGACAGGTGTGTATTTTTAGGAGAAATACATGAAGATAGTTTACTTTCAGAAGACAATATTAAGCAAGTAGTTGAAAGTGAGAAAGGAGAAACAGAAAAAAATAAGGCAGAGGTGGAGTTAAGTAACTTAGTGTTTCAAAAAACCAATTGTGATGTAAGTGTAGATTCATTAGAAACAAGTTCTAAGAAGGATGAGGCAAGTGAGAATGTTTCCATTGCACAATACCTCCTTACTGCACGGCAGGAGCAGGCACCAGTTCATGATTGGGAAAATAATGAGGCATTTCAGCATGATGAGTCTGGAATAACTTCAATGGAAGTTGAAGATGTAACATTTTCTGCTGTTTATGACTACTACAATCAAAATGAAGAGTGGACACGGCCCCTTTCCCCTGAATCTGAAATGTCATTTGAAATTAGTAGTACAGTTAGTGATGAAATAGCAGAAAATGAAAGATTTTATACACCGCCATTGGCTTCTGAAAATTTCAGATCTGCTGTATCTGCAGAGTCATTTCATACTCCACCTCAATCACCTGGCTATGTCACTCCGGAAGAAAGATTGCCTTCACTTAATGCTTTACATAGATCTCCTTCTTGTACTTTACTAGAGAGATTTTATACACCTCCGGAATATTTTAGATCACCAGTAGATGAGGGTATTGAAACAACACCTATTGAATGTTCAAGTCTAACAGCTGAAGAGCAAAGATCAGAAGTATTTACAACTCCACCACAGGAAACGGAAGCCAAAGGAAATGAAAAGCCTCCTGCATTTATTAAACCCCTTGCTCGAAAAAAGATTCACGAAGGGGGTTCACTTACACTTATAACTGAAGTAATAGGTTGCCCAATTCCAGATGTTAAGTGGTATAGAAGAAAATCGTTATTAGAGCCAAATCACAAAATAAGACTCGAAAGGGAAGGAAATTTGTGTATATTAGTGATTCATAGCATGCAAAGAGAAGATGAAGGAGAGTACGTCTGCAATGCTGTAAACATTGTAGGAGAAGCCAAAAGTATTGCTCAAGTGGATGTTTTAGCACAAAGTACAAGGTTAGTTGCATTGGCACCATCCGTAACTCATCAACATGTCATAGAGTTTGATGTGCAGCAAGAACAAACGTCAAGATCTCCTTCGCCTCAAGAAATTCTTCTGGAAGTTGAACTTGATGAACATGAAGTGAAGGAATTTGAAAAACTGATAAAAATTATTACAATTCCTGAATTCACTCCTGACAATAAAAACATGGTCATCTCAATAGATGTTCTTCCTATGATGGTTTCTGATGAGCAAACTATAGACATAACATCAAAACAAAATGAAGATGTGAACATTGATTTAGAAGTCACTGAAATGCCTCCAAGATTTATTTGCCATATTTCTGATCTTGAGATTCCCGAAAACACAGATGCAGTATTTGAATGCTCTATGACAGGTATTCCTATTCCAGAAATAATGTGGCTCAAAGATGATTTACATATAACAGTAGATGGCAGTAAATACATTAGAAAAGATAATTCTAATCATAGTCTTAAAATAACCAATGTCTGTCCTTCGGACAATGGCATATACAGTTGCAAATTAGTGAATAGTGTTGGAGAAGCAATATGTAGGGGTTATCTTGTAGTAACAAACTCATACGTGGCAACTGGAAAAGCTGCAACTGCTTTATCACTGGGTGATGCTCACGAAAGGTCCCAGGAATTAGATGTTGTTAGTAATTCTATGCTGGATGACAATCAGAGTTCAGAATTTGAGGTTGAGTTTGAATTTGAACGATGTAGAGATGATTCACAGAAATCAGTGAAACTTGTTGCTGCAACAGTAAAGGGCAGTGAGGAAGAAGGTGAGGAATGTGTGAATATCAACTTTGATGTATTTGCTGAACCTGCCAGAGATGAAACTGTTCAGTTTAAAGCAGAGGCTTCTGAAACATGTTCATTTGAATTTCAAGTGACAGAAATTCCACCCAAGTTTGTGATTTCTCTTCTTGATTGCAACATAACTGTGGGGAGCACAGCATATTTTCAATGCTGTGTGACAGGTACTCCAAAACCTACTGTAATTTGGTATCGGAATGAGAGAATACTTGAAGGTACCAACTATAGCATTGGGGAGAAAGATTCTGGGCAACATTACTTGAACATTGTCAATGTTATGGAAAGTGATGCTGGAATCTACAAGTGCAAAGCTGTTAGCAAAGCTGGGAATGCAGTCACAGTTGCTGTTTTAAAAGTATTTTGTGCATAAAACCTTTCAGAGTGTCCTTTATATATTTAGAATTTAAATTTGATGCTTATAGATATTTTTGATAAATAGCATGTTTAGGGATATGCTACTTTCAAGCATGAAAATCAAATTGATCTTAATGTTAAGAATTACATTTGATATGGCTGAAAAAATGTAAAAATACCTTCTTGGTGTACTCTGGAGTGATGAATCAGTAGGAAAGCTTTTATTTGAAAGTTTAAAATAATAACTGAAAAATGCCTAGTGTAAAAATAGTGGATGTTTTGGATTAAGAACACGGAAATGTATGGCTATGCTTGAGGCTAGTTTATGGAAAAATATTGTTAACTTGAGGGATTTTACTCAAACAACTAATCCATTAACTCTTTAAACAGTGAAAATGTTACATCTGGTAACAGAAGATCAGTTCTGTTGAATCACAGAACATTTTTACATAAACTGCAGCCAAGGTTTAATCTTATATGAACTTGATTTTTTTTTTGAAACCATACGGTATCAATGTATAACATTTCTATTAATCCAAATTCCTTATCATTTGGCCCACAACATTGTTTCTTGAAACTGTGTTTAGGAACTTAATCTTGAGTTCCATTATTCCCAGCTTAAAGAGGAGTAGATATTAATTTCAAGATATGTTTGCATTCAACAGAATATCTTACAGCATCAGACAAGGGTTTTCTTAAAATATTTAATTCTCGTGCTGTTTTCAATGGAAAGTTTAGTTAAAATATTGACATTATTAATGGTTCACGCTATAAGTGAATATTTTTGTTAAAATTTAGAGTAACCGAAGGTTGTGCATTAATGTATGAAAGTTTATTCTTACTTGAGGACTATTATACTTTTTTGTGGAAAATGACCACCTTATGGACAATTAGCTGGAAAGTTCAACAAAGAATACATTGGGCTGAGGAGTTTTCTAAAGTTTTTAATTTGACAGTAAAATAAATTTAAGTGTCCTATTTGATAACATATTCACAAAAAAATGATGAAACAGTATAGCTTTATTGTTGTGAGTAAAATATGAAGCCAATCACCCTAATTACTGAAAGTCAGTTCCATCTAGTTCGTGGTTCTCTATTTCTTGTTTAATACGTGGTATATTTCAAAATGGGTTTAGAAGAATGAGGGGGGACCTCATTGAAATATACAGAATAGTGAAAGGCTTGGATAGAGTGGATGTGGAGAGGATGTTTCCACTAGTGGGAGAGTCTACGACTAGAGGCCATAGCCTCAGAATTAATGGATGTTCTTTTAGGAAGGAGATGAGGAGACATTTCTTTAGTCAGAGGGTGGTGAATCTGTGGAATTATTTGCCACAGAAGGCTGTGGAGGCCAAGTCAGTGGATACTTTAAAGACAGAGATAGATAGATTCTTGATTAATACAGGTGTCAGAGGTTATGGGGAGAAGGCAGGAGAATGGGGTTAAGAGGGGAAGATAGATCAGCCATGATTGAATGGTGGAGTAGACTTGATGGGCCGAATGGCCTAATTCTACTCCTATGATTTATGACTTTATGACCTTAAAAAAGCAAGGCCGACTGGTGAGATTGATGGACACCATGGCTAGTCTAGGATGAGGGGCATAATCTCAAAAGTGGAACCAGGTCTTTCAAAAGTGAATATTGAAAGACATGCAGACATTAATAGAAGTTTGAAATTCTTATCTACAATTGACAATTGCTCAGTCAGTTGTTGATTTTTCATGTAATATTGATTGTTCATGTTCTCAGGTTTTAATATCTATGGAAGTCTGATCTCATTGAATGGCTGATCATACTTGAGCGGCTAACCGATTAATTCCACTTCCTATATTCTATTTTTATTGATTTGAACATAGGTATGATGTGGAAAGTATTTCAATTTAAAAACTTAAAATTCAGATTATTTATGGATTGGACAATTGTATATGACATTTTCTGTTGCTGTTTTAACAGGATAGTTAATCCTATTTATTTTATCTGGTCTAATATCTAAACTAAAATGTCATACAAATCTGTTAACCGCTTATTGCCACTGACAGCCACAGAATGATATATGTTGGCAAATTGTCCTCTGATAAGTTTGAGGTATGTGAGCATGTTCTCTTTAAATACCATGTGATGGAGTAGAGAGGATAAACCAAAAAAAATGCGTAGAAGGATCTAAAAAAGGTTACAGTTCTTGCAGGGAATCCATGACTTAAGAAGAAATATTTTAGGTGCCTAAACAAGTGTATTTCCTGCGGCTTTTAAATAGCATCTCTGTAAGCCTAAATTCACATTATAAATAATTAACTTTTATCTATTCTTTTCTCGTCTCTTTTTACCTTTCATCGTATTTCTTATCAAAAGTAGAAAATAATCTATTTCCAGATCTGTAGAGATAGAAATTGCATTTGGCTATCCTTCACTTTCCTATCCTACTCAGGAGAAAGTGAATGCTATTTTAACTTCTCGTGTTATTATGGAATCCTGGAAAAAAACACATTGTGCCATTCTGTGGTGCGGTTAATTTGAACACATTATGTAATTCGTGACATTTTTAAAATTTGGTTAATTCAATGGTTTTGTTACTTTATTGTATTTGTTAGGTTCATGCTAGTTTTTGGAGGTGAGCAAAGTTTTAGATTGTTCAGCATCAGAAATTGAAAGATGTAAAGTTTAAGAGTACTATTGCTGCTGTATTTATGTGTTTTGCAATATATGGTGTTGGAGAGAGTCCACTCTATGACATGATGGAGTTTACGGGGTCCTAGAGAGTTTAGTCAGGCAGTCAAATTTTGGATTGGTCCAGAGATTGCAGCATACTACAGATGATTTCAGAGTAGTCTGTGAGTAAAAACAGAAATGCACTCCTTCATGAGTTTGCAAACAATCAAATGGCATCTGTATATTTTTTAATCATATCTTTGCTTATCATTTTAATATTTATTTCCTAAATTGTTAATTTTGAAATGAAGTTCAACTTTTGTCAAATCTGCATAAATTGTTTGATATTGAAAAAGAACAAGTTTTAATGGTTTGAATTCTGTAGGTTGTTGGTCAATTTATTGAAATTACAGAATAGAAAAAGATACTTTTCATGATATAAGCATGAATATATTAATACATATGTTTCTTTTGATCTCAGTATGACAACCTAGTTGTGTGAAAGCATGCATTGTTTCCCTGTTTTGTCTGCCACACTTGACATGGTATAAAGCATGATAAGTATAACAAATAAGGTTTATATTTTAGTGAAGAAACATTTAATGCTGCAATTATTCATTCCTTCTACAGCTTCCTGTTAAATATGTTTCTTATTTGCTGGTTATACTAATGTGTACACAAACTTCTGGTCTGCTGTCATGTAAATATACAGCTGGTGTGGTATATGAGATTTATTTTCTTTTGATTATCCCATCTCAAGACAGCAACTTATACTGGGTTGTGGTTCCAGGGTGGTAGCAGCTCCCTCTCATATTACTCAGCTAAGCGTTCTGATGTTTATGTATTGGTACGCAATTTGAAGCCAACACGGTTGATGTAATCCCACTCTAAGCTCATACCCACATACTCCCATGTTTGGAGAGCAACCTACAACTGGTTTTTTTTCCTATTCCAATAGCTTGGAGCTACTGAATTTTTAACATTTCATTGCTGCTTAGTTAAGAGATATTAAATCACAGATTTATCAATAGCATTTGGCTGTTTTGATGATAGTGAAAATTATTGTATTAATCTTGCTGTTACCAAGGTAAAAGTAGGAATATGTTATCTCTTGATTTCTCTTGATGTGACCTAACAATCAAATTTGATTGAACATATGTATTTCAGTGATGGAATAAAGCTTATATTAGAAATTACTTCTAAGTCTTTTGAAATTTTGTAGCATGCAATACATTTTTGCATAATAATAACATATTGTCATGATTGGAGTGTGATTCTGGATTTGCAGGATATCAGCCACTGCTATCAAATCGGGACCTACAGTTCCTATTTTATTAACTTTGATTAAGATATGGAATATAGATCATGTATTAAATATTTTAATTCACAAATAAATACTCAGATGACACACATTTTGAATCTATAAATTTGAATAAATGGTATATTAAAGCAAATTTCACTTAAAACTAGTGTGCTGTTAAGATTGGCTTTAAGCAACATAAACTTCCTAAATTGTCCGAGCAAATTCTATGTACAATCACACACCTATATACCTAGATTAATGATAAATATTTAAAGGAGACTGTTATAGAAATGTAACCTTTTGAAGCAGAAGGAATTTGGCACAAAATTAATAATTCTGGTGCTTTTTGTTTCTTTCCAGTATTGAGCAATACTTGCAGTCAACCTGCTTTCTAAATGTAACCATCTTATTTCTTATACAGAATTTTCTAGCTCTGTAATCATCGCTGCTGAAGATAAGAGGGAAGATTTCTACATAAGTGAACTTCATGTGTCTGACAAAACATTTGAACTCAGGCCTGAAACTCCAGTTTCATCAAACATTTTGGACATAAAAACTGATGCTAATCCTTTAAAATCAGTGCCAGTATTCAAGAAACATATTTCTAGTATGGAGGTAGTTGTGGAAGATGTAGCTAAATTCTCTGTCACTATTAGTGGATTCCCAGAACCCACTATTCAGTGGTTTTGTAATGGTAAAAAATTGACACCTTCGTCAAATCACAAGTTTGTTTATGATAAGGAGGAATACAGTCTAATTATAGCTTACTCCAAATTTACAGATGAGGGAGAATATACCTGTACAGCTAGTAATGTACTTGGAAATACTTCATGTAGTGCACATCTGAAAATCAAACCAAAGGAAGGTATGGGAGGGATTAGGAAATCAGCTGCAAAACCTCCAGTTGCGAAACTGCCAGAAAAAAAGATAAACAAAGAGCCCCTATCGAAAGAAGCTGTGTTGATACAACAAGCAGAATTCAAATGCGTATCTAGGGGTGAGGCACCACAGTTTTTCAAAGAATTTAAATCTTTGCAGTGTCTAAAAGGGATGCTTGGTAAATTTGAGTATGTAGTGACAGGAGAACCAATGCCTGAGGTATTATGGTATAAGGCAAAGTACCAGCTTTTTCCAGGTGTGCAATACAACCTGAGTTACAACTCCAATGGTTCTGGTTCATTAACCATTCATAATGTACAGAAGGAGGATAGTGGCTTGTATTCCTGCAAAGCATTTAACACATTTGGAGAAGCAACTTGCACTGCAGAACTAATTGTGATGAGCGATACTGTTGCTGTTGAGCATTCAACACAAGAAATGGTTCAGAAGCATTATGAAAAGACCATTCGTGATCAAGCCGTTGAGTTGTGTTTATTCACCTTAAAATCACCTGGTGATACTCAGGCTGAATTACAGGAGAGGGATCAATTGATGTATAAAATAGCCTCTGAAGAAAAACAGTCTGTCCCCAGTGAACAGACAGCCATTTTTAAGAAGGAGAAAATCTCTGCAGCAGAAACAGCTATTTCAGGAATGAAACAGATGATAATGCATTCTCAAACGACACAGGAGCGTCTGGGCTTTATTGAGCAACACCATGAACCGATTAATGGCCTGCCAGTATTCAAATTACCGAGCACAGAAGTACAATCAAAAAACTGTTTACCCATAGTTGCGGAAAGGACTGAAATTCCAAAGGAAGCTATCTTTAATATTAAAGGATTGCCTATTGCAACTTCTAAACCAGTGACAGCGGAAACAGGTATGCCAGAGAAAGAAGATGTAATTTCTAGCCCAAAATCTACAACTCTTAATGTTGTGGAAATGCCAAAAGCAGAGCCAAGGTACACTGTACACAGTTACAAAGTTGAAGGACTTCAAGAACCCCCCAAAGAACCTTTGTTTGTATTTGAAGTTCTCACATTGCATCAAGGCCAAATCCAAAAAGAAAGCAAAATGGAAGTTTGTACAACTGTATCAATGGAAAATAAAAAAATAAGGGATGAAATTACAAAAGAAATACAACCATTAGATGCTGGAAAGGAATCAAAGTCATTAAAGAAATTACCAAAGCCATTCTTGGCATCTGTTACTGAAAGCCACAAGTCAACCCTGAAGGAGTCTATCTTTAAGGTACAAAAAGCTGGATCACAACAAGCTTTATTAATGAAAGATCAACTTGTGAAAACTGCTTTAAATGCAGAAGAGAAACAACCACTTCGAAGTGAACATACTAAAATACTAATTGGATTAGATTGTGCAATCTCAATGACATCAAAAACAGAAGAAAAGGAATCTTTGCATTTACAGATTGTCAAGGAACAAGATACTCTACCCAAAGAATTTTATTTTACTTTTGAAGTACCCATAGAAGATAATGCTGATCTGAAAAAGAGTCCAACTTCTCTACATTCATTAATATCAGAAGAGCAGCACCTGGTACCTTATGAATGCACAACTCAGTTATCTGATGTAAAGGACAGCATAAAAATTAAACCAACAAAAGAACATGTATCCACTTTACATTCTCATCACATAAAAAGTATGTGTATTTTTCATAAAGAAGGTATGCTACCCCGAGTGAAACCAGCTGCTCATATTGCAGCAGGTAAATTTGAGACGGCATACAGCAATGCTGTGGTTGTAGAAGAAAACATAGAACTGTTGGACGAACAATCTAAATCCCTTGAAATGAAAATTGAAAGTTTACATTCTGAAGCCAAAACTCATCCTCTACCACAAAAGTATCTCCCATCTGTTACTCAAACTGTACAAAAATTAAAAGAAAAAAAATTAACAATTAAAGAGAAAGAACAGCACGCATTGATAACTAAGTCTGATGACAGTATCAAACAGTTCAGCACTACAACAGACAGCATGATAGTGGAAGATGGTTCTGTTGCTTTTTTCAGAGCCATAAGTGTGGCAACCTGTGAGGATAAGTATGAACCAAAATTAACTTCAGCTTCTGTGCAGGTTCAAGAAAAGACAATGTCTATGAAAAGTACCAATATGCTCGAGGCTGCAGAAGAAGATTTTGCAGTAAGAATCCAAGAAGAACAGGCAGTAAGATTTCCACTAATGCTTCAAGAAAAACAGATTATTGAAGAGGAACATTCATCGGATATTAAGAGATCAGAACAAACAATGCTGAAGTTGAAGAAACAGCCGGATCAAGCACCACAATCCCATGTAATCCAAGAAGATGGAGCACTCCATAAGGAACTGGCATTTAAGATTAAAATTCCCCGAACCATCACTTTAGGTATAGGCACACAGTTTAAGGAAGCACTTAAATCTGCTTTAGCAAGTGAGCATCATGCAATTTCCTCCATTACATTCGGCTCCATAGAAGAAATAAAAATTAAGGAATTAAAAGTTCAAATAGAGCCTAAATACACTTTACATACATATCAAATTACCAATGCCAATCCTCCAATAGATATAACTCTAATTAGTGAAGGAGAATACCCCCAGAAAGCTGACTTACAAAAGGAACTGACGGCAGCTTTTCGTTCTATCATTCATGAGCAACAACAGGCTTTCATAGCTGAGCAGCTAGGTACAATTCCAAAGTCATTTGATAGGTTAGAAACAGTGCGCATTGGTATTCCTCCTTCCATGTCTGTGTTTGGAGAACCCCCGACAAAAAATCTTAAAATAGAGGAGAAAACAGAGGACAATTTAGCTATTCATGTTTCTAAAATGAAAATGCAGAGTGAAACACTAATAAAAGGTACTAAAGACAATCCAATAATTATTAAGGGGCTTACTGATACCACTGCAGATGAAGATAGCCAAGTGATATTTAGCACAGTCATAAAGAAAGTTAAAGACGTAAATTGGTATATCAATGGAGAGAAAATCTCCTCAAAAAATGAGTTCAAATGTATTCAAGATTTTGACACATACTCACTTATAATCAACAAAGTACAAAATAAGGAGCATCAAGGAGAATATATCTGCGAGGCATTGAATGAAACAGGAAAATCAACAACTTCTGCAAACCTCACAGTTGTAATAAGAGGTTGGATTATGGGGATAAAATCTTTATTATTATGAACTAGAATCTAATCCATTCAACTAACAAAATAGTTAACCATTGTTTTTAGTTTATGCTAATAAATTAACATAACTAAATCTTTCCTACCCTGTTCTTCCTTTTCCCTTCCTTCCCCATATTTTAATGATAAAAGAGTAATTGTATTACCCATTAAGTATCTATATATGAGACGTCAAAGCTTGATAAGATCACATCAGTTTATTTCATTACGTTGGCATTGCTACTTTTAAATCTTAATTGCAAAAAATCTAATGTGAAATTGATTCTTATTGATGTGATCTTCATAGCATTCACTGACAGTAATAAAGAGCTTTTAAAGTTAATTTCATGTTTTAAAAAACTACTGTGAATATTCAATTATGCCCCCTAATGTTTTAATATTAACAATTAATTAACATCACCCATCTTTTAAAGTTTTTTTACTAATGCAATATTGCTTTCATCCCCATATCCACTCTTGAGGAAATGCTAGATATTTATCATTGCCATCACTATATCATAATGAGAAGACAACTGAATATTGATATTTTTTCCTCCTAATATCACATTTTGTCAACTACTTTGTTCCAGGAAAAAACATTTCAATTTATATCAATTACTTGCATGCATCTATGCACTTCACGACAATAAATGTTGAATTTCATTCATTGAAGTATTATCATTTACTACCTTGAGCACAGCCACTGGTCAGCTAACATCTTTTAACCATAATTTCTTCTCCACAGTCACTCCATGGATTGTTAGTTTCTACCACCCTAACGTCCTTCATTTTTGAATTTCAGGGGGCATCTCTCCACTTTATGCTTAACGAATTAGAGTTTGTTATTGCAATGTTGTAACATGTTTTAAAATTTTATATCTGCAGTGCCTCCAGTTTTCAAAAGGAAGATTGAATCACAGGAGGTGATAGTTGCACACGCCACTCAGTTTGAATGTGAGATTGATCCTATTCCTGATGTGAGATTCCAGTGGTTCCGAGCCAGAGCTGAACTTCGTGACAGTGAAAAATACAACATTGTGAACAAGAAATATATTTCCATCTTGAAACTTTTGAAACCCCAGCTAATTGACTGTGGAGAATATACTTGCAGAGCATCAAACCAGATTGGCAGTGTAAGCAGCACAGCTAAATTGATTGTGACTGGTAAGTAGATTAAGCTTTGAATGTTGTTTCATTTCAACATTTAGTTTTCAATTTCATTTGGCTTTAAAAGGCTTGCATAGTTTTAACTCTATAATTATTTTCATAGAACCAAAATGATTGTTTCATAATTTAAATAGTAATTTGGATGCAGACACCAAATTGCTAAATTTGCAGATGGCACAGAGATGGATAGGATAGGAAATTGTGAAGGAATCTACAAAGGAATATAGACGAATATAGGATAGGAATATTAAGGTTGAGCGTGCAAAGATCTATTAAGTGGATTACAATGTGAAATTATTCTTATTTTTAAGTATTTTAAGGTGGAGGTACATAGATACTTGATAAACAAGAATACGGACATGAGATTACAATCAGTTGTGGAGCACGCCTAAATGGCAGAGTAACTCACTCTTTCTCATAATTGGTATTTTTGTACATCTATTCATATATAAAAATATCTTTGTGGTTTTCTAATTTGTAGAATAATTTTATTTTTTCAAAGTTGTATAGAGTTGAAATTAAACCAGTGAAAGATTTCTTCAATTTTTATCACTTCAGCTTTATATAACAGAAACATTAAATTCCGTTTTCTTTCAATTATCTCCTGTAAGACAGAGCTATATCATCCAAAGCAGTTTTGATATCTGGATAAAATTGTTCTAAAAAATAATCTGGGTTTCATATGGTAAACTTTATAAATAATCCAACAAAGACATTAGAATATCAGTATTGGCAGTTTTCTTTCTCTTTTAAATACATTTTAAGCAAATCTACCTGACCTAAATATCTTAAAGTCTAATTCCTTCAGTTAGTTGAAAATCTAATCCAAATGTTCATTTTGCAGAACATACGCCACCGAGCTTTATAACCAGACTGAAATCGGTTACAACATTTGTAGGTAAAACTGCAAGACTTGAATGCACAGTATCTGGATCACCTGTAATCCATACTGTTTGGCAGAAGAATGGTATTGATGTTACAGATGAAGACAACTATAAAATATTAACCAAAGGCAACAAACATGCTTTGGAATTCAGTAACTTAAATGTTCAGAACAAAGGAACCTATTCTTGCAAAGTGACCAATGATTGTGGCACTGATATCTGCTATTCTGATCTAATTGTACTTGACAAACCATCTTTCACTCGGAGATTTGAACCTACTCAGACTGTAATTAACACCAGTGCACATCTTGAATGTCAAGTGAATGATGACACATCAGTAACAATTTCATGGAAAAAAGACGGATTAGAACTTCACTCGAGCAAATATTATAAAATTACATTTGAAGACAAATTAGCTGTTTTGGAAATCCTGGGAGCTAGACTGAAAGATGAAGGGAATTATGTGTGTATGGCTTCTAATGAAGCTGGAAGTGATTCCTGCTCGGCACTATTAACAGTTAAAGGTAAGGAGTGTTGCAAATCACAAGCTGTTTTTTTAGCAGAACCTGTGGCTACTTGAAGTAAAACTATAAGTAATTTTTAAAGGTTTCATTATAGAAAAAAAATCTTGCCTCAAAGCTCCTATATTTAGTTCTATGTTCTGAAACAGTGGCAGGTCATTTGGCCCCACGTGTCTATGTAAGCTCTGAAAAATTTCATCAATTCACTCTCACATTTATTTCCCTGTAACTCACTTTCATATGCCCATTAACTCTCCATGAATCTCCTAGCATTCACTGATAGTTGGAATTATTTACTGTACTAAATAACCTAACCTGGTTTGGGAGGAAACTGGAACACCTGGAACAAACTCTCACAGTCACAGAGATGAAATGCAAATTAAAAACACACTGTGCTAGGTGTCGAGATGGGATCTGGGGCAATGGAGCTGTGAGGCAGCACCATTAACTTCTGTGTCTCTGTGCCGTCTTTAGATGGCGAAGGCTAATTCCGGTTAATACAATAAGTATTTTGATCTTAATTTGTATATTTTATATATACAATCATAGTTCGGATACAGTGATTTGGTTGAAGCATCATGATGAAAAGATGCCAAAACTTCATTCATTTGTAAGCATATCTCAACTTTGTTTTGTTTCTTCTGAACGATGTTTCCGAAGGACTACTGCTGGAATCCCTGGTCTTTTCTTCCATAAGACTGAGGTCATCAAAGACTCTTGATAGTTTCCTAAGTTCTGCTCAGTACTTTTAACTTTCACCTTTCACTGATTTGTTTCTGGTTAAGCAACCGTTCAGTTTTGAAATTGTTAATCCCATTTCAGATCCCTAATCATCCAACCTATCTCCATGACCCATGCAAGCCTCTGAGATAATTGTGAATCTTCAACTTCGTCCCATTAAACATCCCTAATTTTCATTTATTCACCTTTGTGAGTTATGCCTTCAGCATCAAGCTTTGGAAATATCCTTAAATCTCTTTGCCTCTCTTTCATTCTTTCTTTTTTAAAGAGACTTCGTAAAATTCCACTCTATATTATCTGTCTAATATATGGTTGTCAAATTGTTGTTTAATAACTCCTGTGAAAGACCTTGGACATTTTACTATGTTAAAGGCACTTTAGAAATATAGTTTGATGTTTTACCATTTACACAAACTCGTTATATTTGGGGGGTTTTCAGGAACTCTTTCATTTTGACATATGTTATATCACAGAAATTCATTAAAATATAACCTCAACCTCTACCGTATTACATGATTAGTAATTGAGGAAATATAAGAAATAGAGCAGGAATCAAATAATTTGGTTTCTTGGAATCTCTCAGCCGTTCAGTATTATAATGGCTGATCATTCACCTCTGTCCTGTTTTACTGCACTAATCACATATCTAACAATTCTTTTATTATCTAAATGTTATTGATCTCTAACCTGAATATAGTTATGAATTGAACCTCCGGGACCTTCTTGAATAGAGAATCCCAAATGCTGTGGGTGAAGACATTTGTTACCATCTCAGATCTCTTTATTTTGGGACTGACCTCTGGTTGTAGATATGCCAACCTGGGGACATATCATCTTGAAATCAACCATGTCAAGTCCTTTAAGAAGATTGAATGCTTAAATTAGATCATTTCTTATTTTTCTAAACTGCAGAGTGCAGGCCTTGTCTGTTTGATCTCTTTTTATAACATAATGATGCTACCCCAGGAGTCAATCCTGTGAACAAATGTACATTCATTGAATGTACATTCAAGTTAGGCAGTTGCTTTTATAACGTGACTGCAAAATGACCTTGCAGCTAGGATTTTCTTACTCTTGAACATGTAGATTTGGAGCCTTTATTGGTGCTTACTTCTTTATTTCAATTTTATAACAGAAAACATTACACATAGTACTGAATAATTTGAAATGAGGTACAATGAATCAATGAAGGGTTTTGTTGATGACATGATAACATGGAAACAAAACAAACTGAACCAACCGAGCCAGAATTTTTCCTCAAATTACAAGCAATGAATAATACCTTAAGCGTTGTAATTTTTCTTTAAAGATTGTCTTGGTGATATTAGTTCTCTTTCTAAATGTTTTTATCTTGGGCATCTCTTAATATTTTTCTTTAAATTTACCTTCAGAACCACCTTCATTCATAAGAAAGCCAGAACTATCGCTGCTGTTGAAAAAAGGTGATTCAACACATTTGAATTGCCAAGTGAAAGGTTCGCCTGAAATTAATGTTACCTGGTACAAAAACAATATGATTCTCAATATCTCGGAAAAATACAAGATATCATTTAGTGATTCTGCAGCTGTTCTTGAGATTAATGATATAAATGTAGAAGACAGTGGAGATTATGTGTGTGAAGCACAAAATGAAGCTGGTACAGATAGCTGCAGCACGATCATTACAGTCAAAGGTTCGTACAATGTTGCTGCTGTTGAAAAATTCATATTGTTTATTTCTTTAACCTTTTTGAACAGGCAGTTTGAAATTGAATTTTTGTGCCTTCCTCTTTAGAACCTCCCTCTTTTATCAAAACATTTGATCCCACTGAAGTGGTAAAAGGATTCAATTGTACTCTTGAATGTGAGCTGACTGGTACAGCTCCATTTGAAGTTGTCTGGCACAAAGACAGAAAGCAGATCCGACCTAGTAAGAAGTACAAGATGATTTTCCAAAATATGCGTGCTTATCTCCACATTAGCTTTTTTGAGTTCCCAGATGTTGGTGATTATCAGTGCACAGTGTCTAATGAAGTAGGAAAGTGTCTATGTGGTGCAACAGTGAAGATAAAAGGTCAGTAATATTTTTGGAAATTGCAGGAAAGATGTCATATTAACCTAAATTTTTTAATGAGATTCAATAGATGAATGTATAACATGTAAGCTGTCCCTGCCTTTTAAATTAAAACCACATTATTTGTACCTTCCTTTGAAATTAGAACCCCCATCATTTGTGAAGAAAATTGAAAATGCAACAACAATTTTGGGAACCTCAGCAATGTTTCAATGCAGTACAAAAGGATCACTACCTATCACTTTAACTTGGATGAAAGATAAGGATGTTATCGCAGAAAGTAATAATGTCAAAATGAGTTTTGAGAACAATATTGGTACTCTTCACATTGGTGCTGTTGAAATGAACAGCAGTGGTAAATACACTTGCCATGCAGAAAATGAAGCAGGAAGCCAAAAATGTTCAGCAACATTAATAGTGAAAGGTTAGTTTGATAATGTATTGGTTTGTTTTATAAAACAACATGCCTTACATTGCCAAGCATTGTTAATGTTAACCATTTTATTTCACCATAGAGTCAGCAAATATCATAGAGAAAGCGGAGCCAATTAGTGTGACTGCTGGAGATCCAGCAACTTTGGAGTTCGTAATAGCCGGCACACCAGAACTAAAAATTAAATGGTTCAAGAATGGGAAGGAGCTAATATCCAGTAGAAAGTACAAAACAAGTTTATTAAATAAAGTTGCTAGCCTAAGGATCATTTCTGCAGAAAATGAGGACAGTGGTGAATATACTTTTGAAATAAAAAATGATGTGGGGAGTTGCAGTTGCAAAACTTCCATTACAGTATTGGGTTAGTATATAATTTATAATTACAATTTTTTCATTAATTTAAGCAATTTTAAAAATTAATTCAGATATCATTGACATGTTGCTTTGCCTTGGACAGATCGTATGATTGCCCCAACCTTCACTAAAAAATTAAGGAAAATGACCAGCATATTGGGTGCAACCTTTCACATGGATTGCAAATTCTCTGGTTCTGTCCCAGTTGGGATTTCTTGGCATAAAGATGACAAAGAGTTATCAGCCAGTGTTAAATACACAATGTCATGTCAAGACAACACCGCTGTTCTGGCGATGAAACAATTAGAAATTAAGGATGGTGGAACTTACTCGTGTAAAGCTACTAACTCTGCAGGAAGTGATGAATGCAGTGGAGTCTTAAATGTGAAAGGTTTGAACACATAACTTAATTCTGATATTTTCTCTTTTGTTAATATAATTTTTGTCCTTTTGCAAATCAGTTTTATTGTCATTTAAATGACATATTCATTGATAAATATGTTGAAATTTGCCTATATTTTGGGCCAATTTTTATTTCCTGACATCTGTTGCTGTTTTTTTGCCAATGGTCCATAATTTCAAATGATGCTTGGTGCCGAAAATCAGTAAGCTTTTCAACGAGAGCAGTTGTTCCTGCAGAGTGGTATTCTGCCATTATTAAAGATAGACACAAAATGCTGGAGTAACCCAGCGGGGCAGGCAGCATCTCTGGATAGAACGAATGGGTGACATTTCAGGTTGACCCTCCAGAGATGCTGCCTGTTCCACTAAGTTATTCCAGCATTTTATGTCTATCTTCAGTGCAAACCAGCATCTGCAGTTCCTTCCTGCCATTATTCAACATCCATAAGCTCAATATTCAAGTCAAATGTGAGGAATAAACACCCTCCCTAATTTTTTTGTCTAATTTCTTGCTGTGATTATAAGGATGCCACAATCACCCTCCAGAGATCAGCTAACTGACCACACATTAGCAATTGATCCTTGTATTTGCTGGTTTGTGTTAGTTAACTATTTGGCAGATAAATTGACCAGTCTATTAGGCAAATCCATGAAATATGCCTCATTAGTGATAAAATGATATACATTTTTGGATCCCAATGAATTGAAGGACCACTCGATCACTTGTCTCTTGCCTGCATATCTTGTGGCACATTTTCAAACAAGGGGGAAAACCTACTTGCTTGATATGTTTGATTACTATGAATTTTATGTGCTATTTAATTTTTTTAAATTTTAGAACCTCCAAGCTTTATATTAAAACCTGCATCAGAGAAAGTTCTGCCTGCTACAACTGTGAAGTTTAAGACTGTCGTAAATGGAACACCTCCAATGTCAATGAAATGGTACAAGGGTAACACAGAACTTGTGACTGGTGGCAGCTGTTTCATTATGAGGGATATTTCTACAACCTATCTTGAGCTTTTTTCAGTGAAACCAACTGATACGGATGATTACATTTGTGAAATCAGCAATGATGCTGGAACAATTTCCTGTACAACAAATCTTTTTGTTAAAGGTGATTTTTAAATATATATATTTTCTTAATTTTATTCAGTATCTTATTACTCCTTAGTAGACACTAAATGCTGGAGTAACTCAGCGGGACAGGCAGCATCTCTGGAAAGAAGAAATGGGTGAAGTTTTGGGTCGAGACCCTTCTTCAGACTGGTGTCAAGGGAGTGGGCGGTACAGAGATAAAATGTAGTCGGAAACAATAAGACTGGTAGGAGAGCTGGGAAGAGGGAGGGGATGGAGAGAGAGGGAAAGCAAGGGCAACTTGAAGTTAGAGAAGTCAATGTTCATACCCCTGAGGTGCAAGCTACCCAAGCAAAATATATGGTGCAGTTCCTCCAATTAACACTGGGCCTCACACTCTGACAATGGTGGAGGCCCAGAACAGAAAGGTCAGTGTGGGAATGGGAGGGGGAGTTAAAGTGTTGAGCAACCGGGAGATCAGGTAGGTTTAGGCGGACCGATCGGAGGTGTTCAGCGAAACGATCGCCGAGCCTGTGCTTGGTCTCACCAATATACAGGAGTCCACACCTGGAACAGCAGCTACAGTAGATGAGGTTGGAGAAGGTGCAAGTAAACCTCTGCCTCGCCTGAAAAGACTGTCGGGGTCCTTGGACGAGGTTGAGGGGGAGGGTATAGGGACAGGTGTTGCATCTCCTGCGGTTGCAGGGGAAATTACCTGGGGGAAGGGATGTTTTGGGTGGGGAGGGACGAGTTGACCAGGGAGTTGCAGAGGGAACGGTCTCTGTGGAAAGGGGTGGAGATGGGAAGATGTGGTTAGTAGTGGGATCTCGTTGGAGGTGGCAAAAATGTCGGAGAATTATGTGCTGCATGCGACAGCTGATGGGTGGAAGGTGAGGACAAGGGGGACTCTGTTAAGCATGGGGGGAGGGGGAGCAAGAGCGGAGCTGCGGGATATCGAGGCGACCCTAGTGAGAGCCTCATCTATAATGGAAGAGGGGAAACCTCTCTCCCTAAAGAATGAGGACATCTCTGATGTCCTGGTATGGAAAATCTCATCCTGGGCGGCGTAGAGGGAGGAATTAGGAGTAGGAGGTAGAGTCTTTACAGGAGGCAGGGTGGGAAGAAGTGTAGTCTAGATAGCTGTGTGAGTCAGTAGGTTTGTAATAGATGTCAGTCGATAGTCTGCCTCCTGTGATGGAGACGATGAGATCTAGAAACGGTAGGGAAATGTCGGAGATGGTCCAAGTGAATTTGAGTGCAGAATGCAGATTAACCATGAAGTTGATGAAGTCAGTGAGTTCTGCATGGGTGCAGGATGTAGCACTGATGCAGTCGTCAATGTAGCAGAGGTTGAGTTTGGGGATAGGGCCAGTGCACGCCTGGAACAGTGATTGTTCGATGTACCCTACAAAGAGGCAGGCATAGCTGGGGCCCATGCAAGTGCCCTTGGATTTGGAGGAAGTGGGAGGAGTTGAAAGAGAAGTTGTTAAGGGTTAGGACCAGCTCTGCGAGGCAGAGGAGAGTGTTAGTAGACGGAAATTGGCTGGTTCTGCGGTCGAGGAAGAAATGGTGGGCTTTAAGACCTTCCTGATGAGGGATGGAGGTGTAGAGTGACTGAACATCTTATTACTCTTTGTTCTTTGTATTAAAATATCCCAAATATTCAGGGGTATGCTCTTAGTAATAAGAGGAATTGAAATTATAATCGCCTTGAAGTGATAAGTTTTGTGTTATGCATATGAACATATGCTTTTTGTCTCTTCTTTGTTACTTATGAATATCTTCTAAATGTATTCTTCATGGCATCTTGATTTTTATAGAACCACCATCATTTTCACGGAAGCTAGAGCCATCAAAATTATTGAAAAGTGGTGACTCGGCTCGGTTTGAATGTGAAATAACTGGCACACCTGAAATTAAAGTTACGTGGTATCGGAAAGACAAGCAGGTTCACCCCAGTGACAAATACCGAATATCATTTGTTAACTGTGTGTCAGTTCTTGAAATTCTTGATGGTGTTGTGGAAGACAGTGGTGAATACACCTGTGAAGCTAAGAATGAAGTTGGTAGTGAGAGTTGCAGTGTTACTGTAACTGTTAAAGGTCTGTGAAAATATCTCATCATTTTGTACTTTGTTTACATTCACAAGATATTTGTGGAGCTTATATGTTTGGGTCTAGAGGTCAGCTGACATTTTTAGATTGAATTTATTATTTGTTCTTTTGCAGAACCTCCATCACTCACTAAAGGACTTGAATCTCTTGAGGTGATTAAAGCCTCTGATATTATTCTTGAATGTGAGGTGGCTGGTACAGCCCCCTTTGAAATTTCTTGGTATAAAGACATTAAACAAATTAGGCCTAGTAAAAAGTACAAGACAATCTGTCAAAACTCTTTAGTTAGTTTGCATATTCTTAAATTTGATACCGTGGATGCTGGTGAATATCAATGCAAGGTATCAAATGAAGTTGGAGGTTGTTCATGCAGTTCTACAGTGACTCTGAAAGGTTAGTGAAGCAAGAGTTCCTTTTCCATAATATTACAATAAAACTAATTTTGTTTTTCCTATTTAATAATTGACTAGAGAGTCTTATATTTTAAATGCTTCATTTTAAAAACAGAACCACCATCATTTTTCAAGAAGATTGAAAATATTACGGTACTTTTGGGAATGCCTGCTACGTTTCAAAGTACTGTGAAAGGTTCAAGCCCAATTTCCATTACCTGGCAAAAAGATAAAGATGATATTTCTGAAGATACTAATACTAAAATATCTTTTGAAGAAGATATAGCAACACTGCAGATTGCTTCGGTAGAACAACATCATGGTGGGAAGTTTGTTTGTCAGGCAAAGAATGATGCTGGAATCACAAAGTGTGTTGCAAATTTAACTGTGAAAGGTTGGTTTAAAGAATACTATCCTCAGTGTTACTAATTCAGCTATTTCTAAAAATTAACAGCTTACAGTGTTTTGAGTTATTTTGATTTTTGTAATGATGTAAGACAATGAAAACAAATAATATAATGTTTTGAATGGTTAAACTATAAAGAAAGTCTTTGAAAAAGTAAATTTAGTGCTAGAGTGTTGAATGCCAAAAACTTTGGGGATTTGAGGCAGGAAGAGATATACCATTAGTTGTTAGTCATAAATTGCTGGATGATTTACACTCGTGTTTCATGTTGCAACAGCATTTGAAATTATTTGATTTATGGTAGTGGCATGAAGTTTAATCTTGTGGGGTCAGAAAGGGATTATTCAATTAAAACTATTATCTTACTTGCAAGCGGTAAATTGCTCAGAGATTTCAAAACAAGTTAGTTTTATTTTCTTCCGTTTGCTTAGGTTTATTTTTCAAAAACTCCATTAATCTAATCTTTCTTTCAATCTCTATTTCTTTTTAAATTATTTAATGTGTCCTTCATTCTGTTTCTTTGAATGTTGTTCCCTTTATTTCTTTATCAACCCTTAGCTTTCATTAATATTTTAATAAGGCCACAGGACAATGCTCAAAATGCCATATAACTTTAATTTTAACATAATCCCATATAACATACTAAACGGTGTGAATATCTGACTCTCACTATCTGAATACCCTTACAGCCTCTGGCTGTTTATCATGGCCCAAGGGTTTGGACCAGTTTTTAAATATATTTGAGAGTAAGTAACATTTAAAAAATAGTCAATTAGATTTAATTATTTTAAAAAGTAAAACAAAACTTAAAAACTGTAGGGCACTTAAAAACATTAAAGTAAAATGAAATTAAATAATTCATACATCTTCCTGTATTAATTCTTTTAACTGTGTTTATTCAAAGAAATGAATTATCCTTTGCACATTAACCAGCTCCAGCACAGAACCGAGGGAATAGTTACAAAATGCTGCTCTCCTTCCTCCACATCATTGATCTGCCACAGGACTTGATAGAAAGCCTCGAATGGAGAAAGTTTAGATAAGCTGTTGTGTGGCTTTCAGACTTTTGTATTTTGCAAAGCAGGTGGGAAAGTCTCAAACAAAGTGAGCCGCTAACAGTTGATGGGTAGTGGCTCCCAACAACTTCAAGTCAATTAAGTTTGACATGATAAACGGAAACAACATTTATTTGTCCATATCTCCTGAACACATGTAGGCTTGGATAAGCACTATAGCCTTTACAAAGATTATCGAAGTGTGATTTTTTTTGATTAGTTCAATATTTCAGCTCATGGCAGGAAAATTAATGGTCTTAAATGGTCTTCTATTGTTTCTTATATTCTTGGCTCTAATATGATGTTTTTATTGTCACAGAACCTGCAAGTATAATAGAAAAAGCAGACTCTATTAGTGTAACTGCAGGAGAGCCAGCAACATTGGACTGCACTTTTACAGGAACACCAGAAATTAAAGCCAAATGGTTTAAGAATGGCACAGAGTTGATTACTGGGAGAAAATACAAAATCAGCATTACAAATAAAGTTACTAGTTTAAAGATTCCTTTCACTGAGAAAGAGGATGGTGGTGAATATGCCTGTGAGGTTCAGAATGACATTGGTAACAGCAGATGCAAAGCTTCCATTACAGTATTAGGTTGGTATTTTTACCCTTCCATTTCATTGCACTTATTGAAATAATTAAAATAATTTGGAAAAAATAATAATCTTTGATTTCCCACCATGTGTTGGACAGATCGCATAGTTCCACCAATATTCAAAAGAAACTTAAAAAATATGGATGGCATCAAATCTTCTTTTATTAAGATGGAGTGCAAAATCACTGGTTCTCTTCCAATGAGTGTGCTTTGGTATAAGGACAATGAAGAATTATCAGCTAACGAAAAATATAAGTTTTCTTACCATGATAACATTGCACAGTTGGAGATTCATCAACTTGAGATGACAGATGGTGGAACATACACTTGCAGAGCAACAAATGCTGCTGGAACTGATCAGAGCATCGGTGCCTTAACTGTGAAAGGTTTGAAATGTTGCAATCAATATCTTAATTGCTTCAAAATTAACCAGATTGTCTAATAACCTTCAGTTGATTGACTAATAACCTTCAGTTATCCAAAACAGTACTTGTCATTCATTTAATTTAGTGCTTTAACAAACATGTTGAGAATGCATATATTGCACATACCCATTTACACTCTTGGTATAACATTTCCATTTTCATAAAAAGCACTTTATTACATTTTATTTTATTTTATTGTGATAATGACTAGTTTTCTTCTGAAATTTTTAGAACAACCATATTTCACTATGAAGCCTTTGTCCCAGGATGTTGTACCTGGTTCCAAAGTACAGTTCAGGAGTGTTATTAGTGGAACTCCTCCAATAACCATCAAATGGTTCAAGGACAAAAAGGAGTTGGTGCCAAGTAATTCACTTTACATTTCAAAAGAAGGTTCAACAAGCATGCTTCAACTCCACTCAGCAAAAGTCGCTGATACTGGTGAATACACTTGTCGAGTCAGCAATGAAGTTGGCACTGAATCGTGCGTGGCAAGTCTTTTTGTCAAAGGTGTGGAATTTCTAATGATTCTTTGTAGCGTTGTAAATGGTTTCATTTAATTGTTTCTTTTGAAAAAAGAACTTTATGTGAAGATTCCCTTTCTTTTCAATTTATACCTATCCAGGCTGACTTCTATTCAGCCTGAATCTTCTTTCAACATTAATACTAATAGCTGTGTCTTACTTTTATTAGACTGATGAACCATTTATCTTTTTCTGTCTTTTGTTGTTTATTTCTTTCTGTAAACTGATGCAATGGCATGCCCCATAATCTTTGTTTTTAATTGGAAATTTGTATTCAATTAATATAAATTTAGGACTTTATGGCCACACTAAGGTGCTTGCACCATATGCTGCCTTTGAAATTTGCAAAAACAATCTCTATTTACATTTTTCATCTCCAACTTTTTTTGTGTGGGCAAGTGAATGGAAAGCAGTCAGGAATATTTTATTTTTACAATTATTCCCTTGCTAGATAATGACAATTGGGTACTCCAATTATGTAAAAAATAAACCTTGCGCAAATGCTATGGAACAAGATAAACGTAAAGAATGTTTAGTGTCAAGTTCTTTAGTTAGAAACTTAACATTCCTTTTTGCAAATTGACCTATAATTAAATAAGTATTTTTGAGTATACGGTGCTGATCAATTCAATGCAGCATGAACAAAGAAGTATAATTCACAGAACATTAAAATTAAGATAATAGACAATAGACAATAGGTGCAGCAGTAGGCCATTCAGCCCTTCGAGCCAGCAGCGCCATTCACCGTGACCATGGCTGATAATGCACAATCAGTACCCCATTCCTGCCTTCTCCCCATATCCCCTGGCTCTGCTATCATTAAGAGCTCTATCTAACTCTCTTGAAAGCATCCAGAGAATTGCCCTCCACTGCCTTCTGAGGCAGAGAATTCCAGAGCTTAACTCTCGGAGTGAAAAAGTTCTTCCTCGTCTCAGTTCTAAATGGCCTACCCCTTATTCTTAGTAGTAGAATTATCACAAAAGAAAGCTTCATGAGAGGCAGTTCATAAATAGGCATGGTTTATTTATGGCCACAACTTGGGTTTACTGTTTTGTCCAATTATTACTGCAGAGGTGCCATCCAATCTTAATGGTGCCAAGTCATCCCTGTAGCATTGTATGCTCAGGAGGGTCAGCTGCTGTATCTTTCCTTTGTTTTTTCACCCTTGTCTTTTTTTTAGGAATTAAGGAGATATTCTCCTGAAATTAAGGAGAATAGTTTGACATATAAATTCCTTTCAAACTGGCCTGCCACATGTACTTGCATCCCTTTTTATGCTCCTATGTGTTCACCTGTCAAGTATGAGGTTGAGCAGGCTTGGACTCTATTCCTTGGAGCGCAGGAGGATGAGGGGTGATCTTATGGAGGTGTATGAAATCATGAGAATAATAGATTGGGTAAACTCACAGAGTCTTGTGCTCAGAGTAGAGGAATCGTGAACCAGAGGACAGGTTTAAGATGAGGGGGGGGGAATTAAAAGGAACCAAAGGAGTAATTTTTTTATGTAAAGGGTGGTTCGTGTATGGAATGAGCTGTAGTTGAAGCAGGTACTATTGCAACGTTTAAGACATTTAGACAGGTACACAGATAGGATAGGTTTAGAGGGATTTGGGCCAAATGTAGCCAGGTGGGACTAGTGTAGATGGGACATGTTGGTCGGCATGAGCAAGTTGGGCTGAAGGGCCTGTTTCCACGCTGCATGACTCTATGAACCAGTGGATGGATTGCAGTATCAAAATAGCATTTATAATGGAAAAAAAATGTTATTGTTAAGGAACTTATGATATAATAAAAATATGAAAAAAACCCCATGAGAAGAATTATAGTCAATTTGTGGAGATTAGGCACAAAGCTAAGATTTTAGTATGGATGGATAGGCCTAGAGGTAAATGAGAAGACAGAATCAAGCAGATAGTCTGAATTACAGCCTAAAAGACTCCCGTTATTTTTAAATAATGCTTTTTTAAACTTAAAAAAAAATTCAAATGAGCTATTGATCTTTTTATAAAGATGCCATTCATCCTATTTGAATGAAAATGACTTTCCAAACCATTTTTAGCTTGTGAATTTTCAGTGGCCTTGCATTTCATGTTTAAAATGTAAATCATAAATTAATGACAGATGACACATTTTCTTCATGATCTTTATGATATTGCGTTTGTCATGCTAATCAACTATATTATTCCAACGTATTTATTGAGTTTACATAAAATCTTTTGTTTTATTTTTGCATTAATTTCATTGCATTTTGGGTTATAGAGCCTCCAAGCTTCATTAAGAAACCAGATCGTACAACATTATTGAAAAAAGGAAATTCAACATCTCTAGAGTGTACCATAACTGGTACACCTGAGATTAAAGTAAATTGGTACAAGCAAGAAAGTGAAATTCTCCCAAGTGACAAATTCAGGATGTCCTTTGTTGATTCAAAATCAGTTCTTGAACTTAATAATGTCAGTGTGGAAGACAGTGGATATTACACCTGTAGAGCAGAGAATGAAGCTGGCTTTGACAACTGCAATGTTACAGTTACTGTTAAAGGTGTGTGATCATAAAATATAATGATAGATTTTGAAAACTTATTTTCCAGTGATATGTATTATCTGCTCAGGTATCTTAATTCTTTTCCTTTCTTTTTTTTAATAAAAAGAACCACCTTCTTTTAGCAAGAAACTGCAACCTATTGAGGTAGTGAAAGGAAATGACATCAGTCTTGAATGTGAAATTGCTGGTACAAGTCCATTTGATGTGACTTGGTATAAGGACAAAAAGCAAATTCAGTCAAGTATAAAATTCAAGATGACGACTGGAAAATCTTTAACTAGTCTTTTTATTCAGAAAGTTGATAATTCAGATGCTGGTGAATACCAGTGTGAAGCAACAAATGACGTCGGAAGTTGTACTTGTGCTGCTGTAGTCAGATTAAAAGGTCAGTTATTAAATGCCAGCCATTTTGTTTTTTCATATTTTTAATAATTCCATTTGGGATTTCATTGCCACTTGATTTTATGGCTAAGTTGCTGAGAGTCTGATTCTTACATCGAATTAACACAATTCTTAACTCTAAATCAGAACCACCCTCCTTTGTGAAAGGGATTGAAAACGTCACCACATTGTCTGGAAATTCAGCCAGTTTTAACAGCCAAATAGGAGGCTCAACTCCCATATATGTCACATGGATGAAGGACAAAGATGAAATCAGAGAAGATGAAAATATTAAGATATCTTTTGAGAACAGTATTGCCGTACTGCACATTGCTTCTATTGAATCAAATCATAGTGGAAAGTACACATGTCAGGCTGCGAATGATGCAGGAACTGAGAAGTGTTTTGCAACTTTGTCAGTAACAGGTTGGTATGATGCACTTGACCTTTGTAAATTTCAGTCATGTATGATGAGTGCAAGAGATAAATGATTTTTTTACGTCGTCAATTGAGAACGTATGGTTTTTCTTGCAGAACCTGCACAAATTGTAGAGAAACCTGAGCCTTCAAATGTAACCTCAGGAACAATGGCAATCTTGGAATGTGTTGTTGCTGGTACTCCAGAACTGAAAGTTAGATGGTTCAAGAATCAAAAGGAATTGACATCCAGCAGGAAATATAAAGTGACTTTCGTGAATAAGGTGGCAGTCCTCAAGATACAGTCTGTTGATAAGGATGATAGTGGGGAATATGCTTTTGAAGTACAGAATGAGTTCGGACACAGCAATTGCACAACTTCATTGACAGTGCTAGGTTGGTGATTTTCTATGTGTTGAAATCATTGATAGTACATTTTATAATAGCAGCTGAAAGGGTTCAGTATAATTTTTATATAGTCTAAGAAGATTATACTTTAAATACTTTTAAATCAAAGTTATGTATTCAACTTATATTGTCTTCTGAATGCACACAAAATGTTCTACAGTAAACCCTCTTTTTAACGGTTTTCGGTTATAGTAGACAGACCCCTGACTCGCACCGTTTACCCAGCCGCTAAGAGCACAGGTTTACGAGGGTCCCCGTCCGACTTGCAAGCCCTTCTTCGCTCACCGCGTGGTCCGGGTGATACAGCTGTTGTTGCGGCTTGTGTAGCCCTGGAAACAGTGCTTTCTTCAGTCCGCCGCCACCTACAGGATGCGCTCGTTCACCATGGGGCTCACTCCCCTCTCAACTGCTGCTGCTTCTTCCATTTGGCGTTGGCTTTGTCCGTTCCCTGCACAACCGCTGCTTCCTTCTCCCATCGCTCTGTCTACTTGGCCTCCATACCCCCCCCCCCCCCCGCCGCTGCTGCCTCAACCCCCCCCCCCCCCCCCCAGGACCTCCTCTCCTCCTCCCTTGGAGTTGCTGACATACTCCACATTAGCAGCATTTACTGAGTTTTTATTGTCATTGGCTGCAGCCTGAAGAGAGAGCTTGCCCCAGGGGCTACAACATGAGCCGCAACAATGGCCGCATGAACCGGTGAAGAAGGGCTGGCTGGTGCAGAATAGTGGTATCAGCACCTAGTTTTAAGGTGGAGTGACACAAAGTGTTGGAGTAACTCAGCAGACCGAATCAGTCTGAAGAAGGGTCTTGATATCACCTATCTGTTCTCCAGCGAAGCTGCCTGACCTGCTGAGTTACTCCAGCACTTTGTGTTCTTTTGTGTATTAACCAACATCTGCAGTTCTTTGTTTCAACCACATATAATTATAACATCTTACTCGATTATAACAGAGAATTGGCAATAATGGACTATATCCCCCCCCTTCCGATGGTCTGTTCCAACGAAGGTTTACTGTGTATATAATGATCAGTACTGTTACAATTGTGCTCATCATTCAAGTGCAATTGAGTGGAGCATGTTTACTGCATCTCCTGCTCAATAGCTTATGGTATTACATTGAATTACCAGTGAATCATGAGATCAGAAAATACATTACATTAGTTGACACACCTTCTGCTCTGCAGTAGACGTAAGAAGTGATCGCACTTCCATCTCTTACATTTTAATTCTATTTCCATCCAGTTTCTGACAGGGAGGATAAATCAAAAATCTTACAATGGATGTTTCAAGATTTTTCTTTTGTTCTGTGTTATACAGATCGGATAATTGCTCCATCTTTTACAAAAAGTTTAAAGAAAATGGATACTAATTTGGGATCCTTAATGCACATGGAGTGCAAAGTATCTGGTTCTCTTCCAATCAGCATATCTTGGTATAAAGATATCACAGAAATAATGACTAGTCACAAATATAACATTTCATTTGAAGAAAATACTGCATTTTTGGAGATCAAAGAACTTGAAATTACTGATGGTGGAAATTACTCTTGCAAAGCCACAAATGCTGCTGGAAGTAGTAAATGCAGTGGATTTCTAACTGTAAAAGGTTTGAGGATACCCTTATTTGAATCAACTTCTGTGCTATTTTTTTTGGTTAAAATAGGCTGAAACTTGCTGGCTAAAAGCAGAGGCCCAGAATCACTGCATTTATCTGTTTAAATGGCCGTAAATCCAAATGTGATGGTTCACTCTGCTCTGGACTCCATATAAACACAGGAGCTAAGGCTCTGTTGATTTCAATGGGCTTTGAAAGCCTTTGTATTAGAAGGCAAATTGGCTGAGTTACTTGATTACTTAATGTTGACTTAATACTTTTAATATCTCCCCGAAATCTTTAAATTTATTTTTTAAATGTATTTATTTTAATATTTCTCTAAACAGCTCAAAACTATTTAGTCATTCACGACTTTTACTGATGGCAGAGCTGTAAAGTGGGCTTTTGCTACTTTTTCATGAATCATTGGAGGCTTTGCTATCACCCAGACAGACCATGCCAGGGGAGTCTGGGATGCAATCAGGCCAGCAAGTTATGTTTTCCACATCCAGACAAATTAGTATAGATATGCAGTGAAACTTGGGTGGGGAATCAGATCTGTGATATTTCTCCCGATATTGTCCGTTTCATTGTTTTCTTTTCAATACAGATAAATTATACATATTTCAACTTCCTAAAATATTTTGACTATGTGTTCAGTAACAAAGTGTTAGAGTAGTATAATGAATTTTAGAAGTATTAGTATTTTTACTCCTGTTGATCTTACTAAATAACATTTTTCTCAAATGACTTTTAGAACCACCGATCTTTATAGAAAAACCAGTGTCCCAAGAGATTGTGCTTGGTTCTACACTACAGTTTAAAAGCATTGTGAAAGGAACTCTTCCACTATTTGTTAAGTGGTTTAAGGATAATAGGGAATTGAAACCTGGCACAAGATGTTCTATCTGGAATGAAGAAACAACACACTTCCTTGAGCTAATTTCTACCAAAATTACTGATGCTGGTGTTTACAACTGTCAACTCACCAATGAAGCTGGTTCAGTCATTAGTACTGCAAATGTATTCATCAAAGGTTTGCAATTTTTGTTAATTTCATTACTAAATAAGTTCTGTGTTACATTTTTAACGCTGTTATTGATCCTTAGGTTTCTTACACTCAAAGATGAGTGTACCAGAAGGTGATTCCATGTCCTTTGTCTACTTTATTTGACTTTGTAGTTCCATTATTCAAGTGTACTACCTTTCATTTCTCAGAGCCTCCGACCTTTGTTACAAAATTATCTTCTTCATCAACACTGAAGCAAGGAGAATTTGCACATTTTGAGTGCAAAATTACTGGTTCACCTGAAATCACAGTAACATGGTATAGAAATAACCAAGATATTAGAACCAGTGATAAATATTCAATATCATTCCAAAACTCATTGGCAGTTCTTGAGATTGCTGATGTAAAGGAGGAAGATAGTGGAGATTACTCATGTGAAGCACAGAATGAAGCTGGTGTTAACAGCTGCAATATTGTGATTCAGGTTAAAGGTGTGTAAAACAACATTTTAAAGAGAAATTGAACTCTTTGCCATTTGATTGTTTTCTAAGCCACACTGTTATCTTTTACTCTTCAGAACCTCCTTCATTTGTAAAGAAACTTGAATCTGTTGAGATAACTAAAGCTCGTGATATTACTCTTGAATGTGAGGTGACTGGTACAGCTCCCTTTGATGTTTTGTGGTATAAGGCCAATAAACAAATTCGACGCAGCAAAAAGTATAAAATGTTCTTTGACAATTCATTAGCCAGTCTTTGCATTTTAACACCTGATATCTCAGATGTTGCTGAATACAAATGTACAGTAAAAAATGATGTGGGAAGTTGCTCATGCAATTCTACAGTCAGTATGAAAGGTTAGTTATTGTATTTGTGGAAATGTATTTTTCTTCTATTTAAATCCAGTGCTCAATTATTTTTGAAGGAATTCTTCCTATTATATTAAAACATTTCAACACCATAATGAAAAGCCGAAATGAAAATTCATGTTTTATAATCCTTTGTTTTAAATTAGAACCCCCAGGATTTATAAAGAAGATTGAAAATATAACCGTATTGTCAGGCAATTCAGTTGTATTCCAATGTCAAGTAAAAGGCTCAAAGCCTATTTACATAACTTGGATGAAAGATAGAAGTATTATCCAAGAAGATGGTAATATTACTATGTCCTTTGAGAATAATATTGCTGCTCTTCAAATAAATGCTGTTGGGGAAAATCATGCTGGAAAGTATACGTGCCAGATCAAGAATGACGCAGGAACTGAGAAGTGCTTGGCTGCATTGTTAGTAGCAGGTCAGTGGGATATTGGTTAGCTTCCATTTTAATCAGTGTTAGAGTTCAGATTATTTTACGATGCATCAACTAAAGTAAAATTAATTTTAGTAACATATTGAAGAGATTTATTTTTCCTCATAGAACCAGCAAAAATCACTGAACAAGCACAGTCACTCAGTGTGACGGCAGGAAATACAGCAAACCTGGAATGTACTGTAACTGGTACACCAGAACTAAATGTTAAATGTTTTAAGGATGGCAATGAAATGGTGTCTAGCAGAAAACACAAAATCAGCTTTGATCATAACGTGATCGGCCTGAAGATTCTTTCTGTTTCTAATGATGACACTGGTGAATATACTTTTGAAGTCAAGAATCAGTTTGGAATGAGCAGCTGTAAAGCTTCATTGACAGTATTAGGTTAGTGTTTTATTTGCTATTTGAATTTGACTAATTTAAATAATCTAGTGCCAATTGAAATTTTGCTTAAAACTAATGAAATTGTGTTCACATTGACCATCGGCAAATATAAAGGCTGTAGATTTTTTTGGAAACACTATATAACAGATTCTTGCTGAATCGAGTATGCTGGTTAGGTTTCGCAATTCTCCAGGCAATAAGGCTAATACACTGGTATCCTTGGATAGTAACTCGTTCAAGCACTGTCAAGGTCGGAGCTTCTCAGCTGGGTACTCACGAAAAATACCCAATGTTGCTCCAGATTCCAGCATCTGCAAGCTCTTTTGTCTTCATACGGTTTATTGATCGCCATGGTCTTTGTAATAGCGCACATCTGCAGAGAAATATTAGAGTCACCTCGATAATAACTATTGCCAACATAGCGATTTCCACACAGAGATGCAAGTCCTCATGTTTGGAGTCAGCAATTCAAAGTTGTTTTTAAATTGAATATATGCCTGGAGACACAGGTAATGTTTCTCCATTGAAATTATTGAAGGGAAATTCAATATTCCCTTCAACAATTTCAATAGAGAAATATTGAAGGAGTGAGGTATTTGAGGTAATTGATATATTGGAATCTATTTGAATATTATAGGCAGATTCATTCTTTAAACTTTAAAAACATTTATTAAAAAAATATTTAACAGTTTTAATGTTTGAAAAGCTTTTCAATAATTTTTCAATAATTTTTTAAAAAATATTTCTGATTTTTTTTGTATCTCAGCATCATTCAGCAAGAGTGTTTTGCAATTGGCACTTAATAAGTTGTCAATTTTTTTCAAGCTTTTCAGTGGGTATGGCTATTTGGTTCCACTCTCTAATGCAGTCCCATTGCATCACCGATTTAGATTTGCTGTCATGGAGAGTGTCGCCATGAGGGAATGAGCTGAATACTCTTGTGTGGGAAATCCAATAAACAAATCCAAAATGTTGTATGGCAGTTAGCAATGAGGATGGTCATTGATGATTGCAATTTCCATGTTCCATAACAATGGGATAATGAACATCAGCTGTTTTGGGATTTTATTTGAGTTATGTTATTGAAACATGCTAATACATACAAAAGTTTCTTACTAGGAACAAAAAAACAAATAATTTAATTAATTTAAAGCATTTGCTCTTTGAGTTGATCAGCTGTGTTTTTGGTATCTTGGACAGATCAACTAATTCCTCCAGTGTTCACTCGAAAATTACGGAAAATGGACATTGTTTTAGGATCGTCCGTGCAAATGGAATGCAAAGTTTCTGGTTCTCTTCCAATGGTCCTTTCTTGGTATAAGGATTTCAAATTAATAACATCTAGTGAAAAATACAAAATATTATGTCAAGATAACACAACAACTTTGGAATTTGATCAACTAGAGATTTCAGATCGTGGAACTTATATTTGCAAAGCAAATAATTCAGTTGGAAGTGATGAATGCAGTGGTTTCTTAAATATAACAGGTTTGAAAGTTGAATTTACTTTCAGCTCAGTTTATATCTTATTCATATTTATACGGATTTACATTTTTTGATGTTTGCTTGCTGCCATAGCAAAAAAAATTAACATGCAAAGCATTTAAAATTGCTTGCAGTTTATTTTAATTAATTTTAGATCTGACCTTTAACTTTTCTTCATAAAATTGCAATGGTGTTTTTTTTTTACCTGACTTTCAGAGCCTCCAGGTTTTATAGAAAAACCTATGTCTCAGGAAAGCTTACCTGGTTCCACGGTGTGGTTTAGAAGTGTTGTGAAAGGAACAGCTCCAATAACTATAAAATGGCTGAAGGATGGCAGGGAACTGATGTCTGGAGCTGATTGTTTCATTTTAAGTGAAGGCTCAACCAGTTCACTTGAGTTGTTTTCAGCCAAAGTTTCTGATTCGGGTGACTATATTTGTGAAATCAGCAACAGAGTTGGCAGTGTCACTTGTGCAGCAAGACTCTTTATCAAAGGTGTGCAATTTATCTGTGCTTGTTTCACCATTGTGGAATGTTTACATTTGTGTGCATAAACGTTTTGATTTGTTATATAATTTTCTCTTTGTTATTTTTATTGTTATTTTTTGTGCTTTCTTTTGTTCTTTTGTTTGTGTTTTCTATTGTTCTTTTTGTATTGTCCACGTGGTATTCTTTATGTTGAATGGAATCATTTTGGACACTTGTATGTATAGTTAAATTTACAACGTTGTTTTCTACAGAGCCTCCATATTTTATTATGAAGTTAGAACCAACGGCAATATTTAAAAAAGGAGATACAGCAAGTTTTGAGTGTAAAATAACTGGCACAGCTGAAATTAAAGTCACTTGGTTCAAGAATCAACATGAAATTAGTTTCAATGAAAAATATAAAATGTCATTTGTTGATTCTGTGGCATTCTTAGAAATTGTTGATGTATACCTGGATGACACAGGGAATTATTCCTGTAAAGCCCAAAATGAAGCTGGCAGTGAATCTTGTGACATTGCAGTCACAGTTAAAGGTGTGTGAAAATTCTCAGTTATATGTTATATCATTGGTTTATCATCTTTTTCCAGTCATATTGCAAAAACATTTAATTAAGGAATAATGAGAACCTTGACATAAGGAGCTGAATCATATAAATTTTTGATTGGTATATTTATCATCTAATTGTTGCTTGTTTTTGATTCCGATGGATCCATAAAATATGATATGAATATTTTCTATAATGGTAAAAAATGATTTGATTGATCAGTTGGATGCTGGCTGAAGCAGTCCAGGCTTCTTGGTTAGAAACATAGAAAATAGGTGCAGGAGTAGGCCATTTGACTCTTTGAATCAGCACCGCCATTCTTTTCTAATCATGGCTGATCATCCATATTCAGTACCCTGTTCCTGCTATCTCCCCATATCCCTTGATTCCATTAGGCCTAAGAGCTATATCCAACTCTCTCTTGAATACATCACTGAATTTCAAGACCTTTAGATGATTCACCAAAGTTAGACACAAAACCTCTCCTTGCAGCTGAAACCCTCAAATCCAAGCATCATTCTGGTAAACCTAAGATAGACCCAAAATGCTGGAGTAACTCAGCGAGTCAGGCATCATCTCTGGAGAAAAGGAATAGGTGACTTTTCGGGTCGAGACCCTTCTTCGGAATGAGAATCACGGGAAAAGGAAACTAGAGATATAGACGGTGATATACAAAGAAACTATACATAGTTGGATGCTCTGGTGTATTTGGAGAGTTATGGGTATCCCATCCATGAACTTTTGAGGCTCAGAGTTTCTTTGGAAGCCAGAAGGAGTTCCTTTTCCTCATTTGGTTTAAAAATTAGCCATAGAACCATAAAGCAGGTGCTTCAATGCCAATTTCACTGCCAATTCCATCTATCAATATAATCCCATTTAACAGCACTTGGTCTTTAGGTAATCTAGATACAGTACAATGAGTGGGAGTACTTGGCTCCACTCAGCCAGGTTCCACCTACTCTGGTTGAAAATGTCTTCCTCAGGTCTCATCTAAATATCTTATTCTTTACCCAAAATCTATGCTCTGTTGTTGTAAATGTCCTACTATTTATCCGATCCATGCCCGTCGTAACATTGAACATCATTATCAACCCCCACGTTCTCAGCCTCTTTTGCTCCAAGGAAGAGAAAAAAATCAATCTTTTCGATGTCCTCATAACTGAAACACTCCATCCAAAACAACATCTCTGTTAATCTTCTCTGCACCATCCCCCATGCAATCATATCCCTTAGACAGCAGCGCACCAGAACTGTGCTTTTGCTCTGGCTGGGGACTAACCAGTTCCACCAAAATATCTCTGCTCTTGTATCACATGTCCTAGTTAATAAAGCCAAGTATCAAATATGCCACTTCAAGGATCCTTGGATTTGTACATTGAGATCTCTCTATTTTTAGTACTCCCATCAGGTCTTTTAATTTCATTCCATATGTCCTGCCCTCTATTAGCCCTTCTAAGGTGCATCACCTCAGATTCAGCAGTATTATGCTATAGAATTTATCCATAGGCAGTTGCAATGGGCATGCTGCTCCGGAAATCATTAAATTGCTATTTTTGTCATTTATGCGATTCTTGCTGCCAATGGCTTTTTACGAGAGACATTGTGCAAACTTAAAAAAGTGGGCTGTGATTCGTAAATCATGATATCATGTTTACTCTTCAGAACCTCCCACATTTTCAAAGGAACTTGAACCTGTTGAGGTAGTTAAAGCCAGTGATGTTATTCTTGAATGTGAGGTGGCTGGTACAGCTCCCTTTGAAGTTTTGTGGTATAAGGACAATAAACAAATACGGCGCAGCAGAAAATACAAAATGATCTCTGACAGTTCTTTGGTCAGTCTTTGCATTCTAACGTCTGATGGCTCGGATGTTGGGGAATACAAGTGCATGGTAAAGAATGATGTGGGAAGTTGTTCCAGTAGCTCGGCAGTCAATTTGAAAGGTCAGTTTTCAGTAATCTTAACTAGATGTTGTTTGGTATGTAGTAATATTGTATGTTTTAAAGCAGAATATTTTAAATTATTAAATATTAGTAGTTTCATTTTAAGTTATAACCTGGTATATTCTCTTTACTTTAAACTAGAGCGACCAGTCTTTGTGCAAACAATAGAAAATGCAACAGTATTTTCTGGAAATTCTGCTGTATTTCAATGTCTTGTAAGAGGCTCAGTTCCTATAATTACAAGCTGGAGAAAAGATGACAAACGTATCAAAGAGGATGATAATATTAAAATTTCTTTTGAAAACAATATGGCCACATTACAGATCATCAAGGCTGAAGAAGATCACAGTGGAAATTATATTTGTCAGGCAAAAAATGATGCAGGAACAGCAAAATGCTTTGCCACATTGGCTGTAATGGGTTAGTAGGAAATTATAAACATAAATATTGCCCACAAATTATTGATTTTGATTTGAGTATTTCTCACAGTAAAATTATTATAATTTTTGAATGAATTATATGAATATTAAAGTAAATATGTAATGTTATGGTTAGCAATGGGAACATTTTCCGTGTTGAGTAGCCATTGACTGGGTTGTTTGGTAATATTTGGAATGTAGGTCTTTCTTATCTTGTACATGCCATTGACAAATCTTAGTAAAAGTGCTTCCAATATAATAGTTTGTTATTTTATTAATTTCCCCATAATATCTGTTTTGTGAGGCACTGTATGCTGAACTTATTACAAGGAACACATTCTGTCAGCATGTAGTAGAAACATTTATTATCGTAGTATTATCTAGATTTGAAGATTTGAACCTTCAAGAAACGTACAAATCCACTATTCTCCACAAAATTTATTATCATAACATATCAATCTTGCATAAATATTGCTTAATTTATGATGTAAATAATATATTTTTCCCACAGAACCTGCAAATATCATAGAAAAAACTGAACATCTCACAGTAACTGCAGGAAATCCAGCTATTCTGGAATGTACAGTAGCCGGAACACCAGTATTAAATGTTGCATGGTTCAACAATGGAAAGCAGTTAGAAACAAATAGAAGATATAGATTGAGTTTTGTGAATAAGGTGGCCTGTCTAAAACTGTTGTCTGTTGGCATAAACGACAGCGGAGACTATACTTTCGAAGTCCATAATGAGTTTGGAGCCAACAAATGTAATATTTCTTTGACTGTGATAGGTCAGTATGCAACTTGTGTTGATGTTTTGTCTCTTTTCGCTTTTGATTGCCATAGTGCATTGCAAAATTAGAAGTACATCATTTTTTTAAATCATTTTTTTCCTTTATGTTGAGCAGAACAAATAATTCCTCCGTTGTTTACAAGAAAATTAAAGGACGTGGGCAGTACTTTAGGGTATTTTGTCCGAATGGAAAGCAAAGTTTCTGGTTCTATTCCAATGAACATAACTTGGTGTAAAGAGGACAAAGAAATATCAGCTAGTAACAAATACAAGATGCTATTTCAAGAGAACACAATCTCATTAGAAATCATTGAACTAGACTTTCCAGATGGTGGAAATTACACTTGCAAAGTAGCAAATTCAGCAGGAAAGGATGAATGCAGTGCTGTCTTAAGTATAAAAGGTTTGAATAGTTGCTTTCCTACATGTCCCACTTTCTCAAATGTAAATACATTCTTTACAAAGCATTTCTATATATAGTTTGACAAAGTATTGAAGTAGTTAAATAAATGAATTAACCATCTATCTTTATTTTAAGACCGCTTAGACTTTTGAAGAATATATTAGTGCATCTAATTTGTAAAGTCAAATTTAATCTGATCATATTTTCTAGTTTCAATTTGAATCTGAGTTAATTGAATCTTTTTTGATTGATTTTTAGAACCCCCAAGCTTTATAGATAAAATAATGTCTCAAGAAGTTATACTCGGTTCTACGGTACAATTTAGGGGTGTTGTGAAAGGAAGCACACCACTATCCACAAAATGGTTCAAAGGGGACAGAGAATTGATGCATGGTGTGGCATATTCTATTTGGAATGAAGGCTCGACATACTTTCTAGAATTGCTCTCAGCCAAAATATCTGATGCGGGTAGCTACACCTGCCAAGTTAGCAATGAAGTTGGTACAAATGACTGTTCTGCAAATCTCTTTGTTAAAGGTGCGCAATTTTGGCTTTTATACTCTGTTGTGCGTTATGTAAATAGTTTTTCTTCTGCTTTGTTACCTTGGAAGTTTAGCTACGTTATTTTGTTTTCTTGACGGTGTTTGTCACCTCGTACGTTCAACAACATCATTTTATCTTCCTGATGGTTGACTGGATTTTGCCAAATAAATGCATATTTGCAAAAAGGAAGTGAGCTTGGTGGCCTTGTGGCATTCAAATCTCAGTTGATGGCAGACTCAACGCTTTTGGAAGTCCTGGAGTTTCCCCATTAACTGCAAGATAAAGCACCATTTAATGGTGGAGAATTCTGTCTTTCTTCAGGAAACAAAAAGGAGAATTTTCCTCGGTGAAATTAAAGACAGTGCTGGAGATTTTAAGGATTCTTATAGCCTGGTATCCCATCACAAAACTGAGTAATAAACCATTTTACTGGATACAGTTATGGGGAACATGAAAAAAGGAATATTGTTTCCCTGACTTAAGAGGGAGCACAATTTGAGTAGGTTTGGTGAATTTGATCAGTGTTTTATGGCCAATTATTTATGCATACACATTCGTTTGAGTTGGTTTTGATTACTGTATAAATGTATGTTGAAATTTATAATATTTTGGCTTTTAGAACCTCCAAGCTTCATTAAAAAGCTGCAATCGCCAACCGTCCTAAAGAAAGGAGTTTCAGCACATTTTGAGTGCAGTTTAAGGGGCACACCTAACATTAAAGTTACCTGGTACAAAAATGGCGATGAAATTGTGGCCAGTGAAAAGTTTGTGATGACATTTGATGGTGCTGTGGCAGTTCTTGAGATGATTGATGTGATTCTGGACGACAGTGCGTGCTACATCTGTGAGGCACAAAATGAAGCTGGTAGTGAGAGCTGCAGCACTGAAGTTGAAGTTAAAGGTCTGTAATAATGTATTTTATTCAGTGAGACAATAAATTCTTTACTTTCTTGTTCAGGGGTACTGATAGTATCTTGATTCATTGAGATGTTTTTTATTGTGATTACTTTTTAGAACCACCAAGCTTTAGACGAAAACTTCAATCCACTGAGATAGTTAAATCCAGTGATATTTCTCTTGAATGTGAGGTGGCTGGTACAGCTCCCTTTGAAGTCATGTGGTATAAAGACAATAAACAAATTCGACGTAGTAAAAAATACAAAATGATCTCTGACGGTTCTTTAGTTAGTGTTTGCATTCTAAATTCTGATACCACAGATGTTGGTGAATACAAGTGCATCGTACAAAATGATGTGGGGTGTTGTTCCTGCAGTTCTACAGTCAGTTTGAAAGGTCAGTTTTACAAGTTCATCAGAAAATATTTCCTTCTGAAGTTTATGATGATGGCAGAATCATTTAATTATTTATTTGGAAACTCAATGCTGAACTATTTGTAAACATTTATATTACTTTTTAACTGTCATGACAAGGGGACATAACTCAATTTAGTCATGTTATTATTTATTTTAAACTAGAACCCCCAGGATTTATAAAGAAGATTGAAAATATAACATCAGTATCAGGCAATCCAGTTATATTTCACAGTCAAGTAAAAGGCTCAAAGCCTATTTATTTAACTTGGATGAAAGATAAAGATGTTATCGAAGAAAATGGTAATATTACTTTGTCGTTTGAGAATAATATTGCTACTCTTCAAATAAATGCTGTTGGAAAAAATCATGCTGGAAAGTATACGTGCCAGGCCAAGAATGATGCAGGAACTGAGAAGTGCTTTGCCGCATTGTTGGTCGCAGGTCAGTAGGCAATTAATAGCTTGTTATTTCCCTGCATTCCATTTTTCTCTTATTATAAATCAATTTGGGTATTTTGCCATGCATTGACCAAAATGAAATTAATGCTAATGATATATAAAATAGATTTTTATTCTCATAGAACCAGCACAAATCACAGAACAAGCACAGTCAATCAGTGTGACGGCAGGAAATACAGCAAACCTGGAATGTGCTGTAACTGGTACACCAGAACTAAATGTTAAATGTTTTAAAGATGGTAACGAAATGATGTCTTGTCGAAAACACAGAATCAGCTTTGAGAATAATGTGGTCAGCATAAAGATTCCTTCTGTGTCTAATGATGACACTGCTGAATATACTTTTGAAGTCACGAATCAGTTTGGAATGAGCAGCTGTAAAGCTTCATTGACAGTATTAGGTTGGTATTTTAGTTACAATTGGAAGTCAGCTAATCTACATAATTAATGCATTTAAAATAATGGCTATTAAATAAGGAAATCACAATCGCATAAAACCCAAATTTACATAAAGATAATGTTATAACGTTCCAATTGAAAATTATGGGATGTCTAAGAGCAACTACTGTGAGAAATTTGAAATTAATTTTGGCTTTCAGTAGTCACTATATAAAATATATATATATATATATATATATATATATATTATATCAATACACATGATAATTCTTAAAACTTTAAAAAGCATTATAGTTTATGATTAATTTAACTATTTGCTGTATGAATTGATTGGCTGTGCTTTTATCATTTTACCTTGGACAGATCAACTAATTCCCCCATTGTTTAGACGAAAATCACGCAAAATGGACAGTGCTTTAGGGTCTTTCATGCAAATGGAATGCAAAGCTTCTGGTTCTCTTCCAATGAGCTTCTCATGGTATAAAGATCGCATTTTAATAACAACTAATGAGAAATACAAAATATTATCTCAAGATAACACAACAACTTTGGAAGTGAATCAACTAGAGATTTCAGATCATGGAACTTATATTTGCAAAGCAACCAATTCAGTGGGAAATGATGAATGCAGTGCTTTCTTAAATATAACAGGTTTGAAAGATAAATTTGCTTCCAGCCTAATTTATATCTTTTTTGTATTTATACACTTAATCATTTTTTGATTTTTGCCTCTTACTCTAAGGAAAACGACTATATTTAGAGCTTAAATTTGATTGCAAATTATTGTAATTTCTTATTTTATTAGTTTTGGTTTTTTTAACACACAATGCAGTATATACAATGTACTCTTGGGAACCAATGGTGTTTTTTTTCTACCTGACTTTCAGAGCCTCCAGATTTTATAGAAAAACCTATATCCCAGGAAAGCTTACCTGGTTCTACAGTGCAATTTAGAAGTGTTGTCACAGGAACTGCACCAGTAACTATTAAATGGCTGAAGGATGGCAGGGAATTGATGTCTGGAGCTGATTGTTTCATTTTAAATGAAAGCTCAACAAGTTTACTGGAGTTGTTTTCAGCCAAAGTTTCTGATTCAGGAGACTATATTTGTGAAGTCAGCAACAAAGTTGGCAGTATCACTTGTGCAGCAAGACTCTTTGTAAAAGGTGTGCAATTTGTCTTTACATGTTTAACCATCGCGGAATGGTTTTGAATATTGTGTTTAATATGTTTTGTAATTTTTTTATTATTAATGTTACTTTTGTGTCGTGCATTGTCTTTCATTCTTTTTTTTGTTTTATATGTCTAAATTGTTTGTTATGTTGAATGGTTATTTTTTGTATTTTAACATGTTTCATGGTTTGTAATAACTTTGTTTTAACAGAGCCTCCATATTTTATTAAGAAGTTAGATCCAACAGCAATATTAAAAAAAGGAGAGACGACAATTTTTGAGTGTAAAGTAACTGGCACACCTGAAATCAAAATAACTTGGTTCAAAAATTATCGTGAAATTAGTATCGATGAAAAATGCAGAATGACATTTGTTGATTCGGTGGCAATTTTAGAGATTGCTGATGTAAACTTGGATGACACTGGGAATTATTCTTGTAAAGCCCAAAACGAAGCCGGCAGTGAATCTTGCGACATTATGGTCACAGTTAAAGGTGTGTAAATATTCCCATTTTCATTTTCCATGACTAGTCAATGTCTTTCCAGTCACTTTTCACCTTTTTGTTTAATTAGAACCTTTATTTAAAACACTGACTGTTCTGCTATTTTAAATGGGCATTAAAAGTAACAGCTTGACTCAAATTGATTTGTGAACCTATATCTAACTATTTTAATAGAATGTTTCAAAACTGACTCCTAAAGACTGGACCTAATTTCTGGACCACTGCTGGTTAAGTAGAAAGCCCTCACTTGCAGACCAAGACTTTCTTTATTAGGGCAGAAGGAGCTCTCTCACTTCTCCTGTACCTTTATAGAAAGATGTTTAAATTCTCTTGATGACATTGCTACGTTCCTAGCAATATTTATTCATCTGCATCTTCGTTTCCTGTTGTCTGATATATAAATTCCAATTCTTGCACTTTTATCCACACCCTTACCTAACTAATTTATATTGAAGATTTGATTCATAGGCACCTGAGGAAAAGCTGATATGGCTAAATATTATTTTGAAGTTGTGGAAATGTATGAAGCAAAACAATTGCAAGCATATTACATTTTATTAATCCATGTTGAATGATAGCTGCAGCAGAATATATCTGCAATCCAATTGGTGTTCAGTGCTTATCTCTAACACGTTAAAATAAAAATCATTCGGACTTTTGCTTCAATGGTTGTTGTTAGGAATCATTTTGTAAACCTACACCTAGGCCCCTGTGATTTGTAAACTATATTATCGTGTTTGCTCTTCAGAATCTCCTACATTTGTGAAGAAGCTTGAACCTGCTGAGGTAGTTAAATCCAGTGATGTTACTCTTGAATGTGAGGTGGCCGGTTCAAGTCCCTTTGAAATTTTGTGGTATAAGGACAATAAACAACTTCGTCGCAGTAAAAAGTACAAAATGATCTCCGACATTTCTTTAATCAGCCTTTGCATTCTAACATCTGATACCTCAGATGTTGGCGAATACAAGTGTATTGTAAAAAATGATGTGGGAAGTTGTTCTTGCAGTTCTACAGTCAGTTTGAAAGGTCAGTTCTGTCCTTATTCGAGTTTCTTGGATATTGCGTGCTATTTATTTCATTAACAATTACTTAGTAAGGAATACTGACTTTTTTCAATCATGGTTTAAATATAACAAGATATATTTTCTTTAAATTAGAGCGACCAACCTTCATACAAACAATAGAAAATGCAACAGTATTTTCTGGAAATTCAGCTGTGTTTCAATGTCATGTAAGAGGATCAGAACCCATAACTACAAGTTGGAAAAAAGATGACAAACGTGTCAAGGAAGATGAAAATATTAAAATTTCCTTTGAAAATAATATTGCCACATTGCAGATCATTAATGCTGAGGAAAATCACAGTGGAAATTATATTTGTCAGGCAAAGAATGATGCAGGAACAACAAAATGCTTTGCTACTTTGATTGTAATGGGTTAGTAAGAAATTATAAATACAAGTATTATCTGCATAATATGCATTTCATGGAATTTATATTACCACTAAAATTATTATAACTTAAAACTTAAATAGTGCGCAACAAAGTGAGGGAATGTTATAACTGGAAATGGGACATTTCCATGTTGAGCAGCTAGCACTGGATGCAGCATCATAATAAGTAAAATATTGTTTCATTTCTAATTCTCTACGGTACCCAATCATTCATCATCAAATCTTCAAAAGAGCACTGCCATTGTATCAAAGAGGCAATTTTTTCTTATTCCTCAAGTGTGTTTCGATATGAGATTGATAACTGATTATCCGGTTAAGGCTAAATTTGTACAATCAGCGCAATGCTGCCAGCATCTTGTCTGGGATTGCTGAACCTAATTTAACACAATAGACCTTCAGCAGGCATGCAAAATGTACTTTTATTACATTGGTCCTAATTTGTTGTGAAGAATCCCATCTATTGACAGTTTGCTCTGCTAAAATTTATTAGCTTACAAAAGTAATCCTTGATTAAATATTACTAAGTTCTCTTGATTTAAATGATCTAATTTTTCCACAGAACCTGCGAATATCATAGAAAAAACAGAGCCACTCACAGTGACTTCAGGAAACCCAGCCATTTTGGAATGTACCGTAGCTGGTACGCCAGTATTAAATGTTGTATGGTTCAAAAATGGAAAACAACTGGAAACAAATAGAAGATATAAATTGAGTTTTGCAAATAAGATAGCCAGGTTAAAATTTTTATCTGTTGAAATGGATGACAGTGGAGACTATACTTTTGAAGTCCAGAATGAGTTTGGAGCTAACAGCTGCAATATTCCTATGACTGTATTAGGTCAGTGATTATTTCTTGTTAATAGCTATTTTTTCATAAAACATCAAACAATACTGGAATTTATCACAAATGTTATAATATTTGACACAGAGACATTAATGTTTTTATTTGTCCCTTTATATGAACAGAGCAAATAATTCCTCCATTGTTAACAAGAAAATTAAAGGAAATGAGCAGTACTTTAGGATCTTTAGTGCGAATGGAATTCAAAGTTTCTGGTTCTATACCAATGAGCATTACTTGGTACAAAGAGCACAACGAAATATCGGCTAGTAACAAATACAAAATGCTATTTCAAGAGAACACAATTTCATTAGAAATCATTGAAATAGACTTCTCAGATGATGGAATTTACACTTGCAAAGCAGCAAATTCAGCAGGAAAAGATGAATGCAGTGCTGTCTTAAGTGTAAAAGGTTTGAAATATTCCTTTGTCGCATTTCTTTCTCATCTGTATGAAAAGCAAATATTGACTTTCATTACAAAAGCGTTTGCATTTGTCATTAGCTGCCTTAGTGAAGTGTTTAAATAAGTGAATCTGCCAATTCTAAATTTTGTTAATCATTCTTACACTTTTGAAGGCTATGTAATTCATAAAGTTAACAATAGTCTGAACATTTCATCCAGTTTATATATAACCCTAAGTTAATCAAACATTTTTTATTGATTTTTTTAGAACCCCCAAGCTTTACAGATAAAATAATGTCCCAGGATGTTGTACTTGGTTCTACAGTGCAATTTAGAGGTGTTGTAAAAGGAAGCACACCGCTATCTACAAAATGGTTCAAAGGGGACAGAGAATTGATGCATAGTATGGCATATTCTATTTGGAATGAAGGCTCGACATATTTCCTAGAATTGCCCTCAGCTAAAATATCGGATGCGGGTGATTATACCTGCCAAGTTAGCAACGATGTTGGTACAGATACCTGTTCTGTAAACCTGCTTGTTAAAGGTGTGCAATTATGGCTTTGTTCTCCAGTTTTGATATATGCAAAACAGGTTTTCTTGCTTTACCATCTTAAATGTTTAGATTTTTTTTTCTTGATGGTTACTGTACTTAACTGGTAGTATATTCATCTGCTGACTATTGAGAGAATGAGGTATGGAGTCTTGAAGCATTGAGATTTTTAGACTTGTTATTCTATATCACGCCACACTGCAAATTTTTCTGTTAACTAAGGCGAAACACCATACCAATGTTGGGGAATACTAATAGATAATCTTTAGTTTTTGAAAAACTGGCAAATTAGACAGTGTCCACTGTAATTTATTTGTACTATCCAATCCTAAAGTGACAATGATGGCAGTTTTGAAGAAATTTTACTAGACTGCCCCACTACAACAGTTGAACCATAGAAAGCATTTTATCAGGATGCATCACAGCATGGTTTGGGAACAGCTCCATCCAAGACCCCGAGAAATTGCAGTGAATTGTGGACGCAGCCAAGACCATCACATAAACCAACCTCCCTTCTATTAACTCCATTTATACCTCACTCTGCCTGTGCAAAGCCAGCAGCATTTTCAGTTTCGCACCCTAGCCGCTCTCTCTTCTCCCCACTCCCATCAGACAAAAGGTATAGAAGTGTGAAAACGCACACCTCCAGATTCAGGGACAGTTTCTTCCCAGCTGTTATCAGGCAACTGAATCACCATTCCACAACCAGAGAGCAGTGCTGAACTACTATCTACCTCTTTGATGACCCTCGGACTATCCTTGATCGGACTTTGCTGGCAAACGTTATTCCCTTATGTATCTATACACTGTAAATGGATCAATTGTAATCATGTATTGTCTTTCTGCTGACTGGTTAGCACACAACAAAAGCTTTTCACCTCGGTCGGTGCACGTGACAATAAACTAAACTGAAACGTTGAAGGAACCTTAATAGCATTTAAAAACAAAATGATGCTCTAATTGTGATATTAAAACATGATTTTCTTAAATTAGTAACTTGAGCAGTGAATCCTGTTTAAACAGTTACTTATAATTGTTTAATTGGTTTCAAGTATTATTGAACATCCTTTATATGTATTTTTTAATTTATAATATTTTGATTTCTAGAACCCCCTAGTTTCATTAAAAAAATGAATTCTTCAACAATAATGAAGGAAGGTGCCTCAGCACGTTTTGAGTGTATTGTAACTGGAACACCTGAAATCAAAGTTTCGTGGTATAAAAATGGTTCTGAAATTATTGCCAGTGCCAAATATACAACATCATTTGATGGTTTTGTGGCAATTCTTGAGATTATTGACATGATTCTAGAGGACAGTGCCCACTACGTGTGTGAAATACGAAATGAAGCAGGCAGTGACAGTTGCAGCACCGAAGTTGAAATTAAAGGTCTGTAATAATGTCCAAATTGCTAACAAATGACATCAGCTATTTTTTTGAGCAAGTATATTGTTAGTTTCTGTGATTTTGTTAATTTTGATTTCTTTACCGTGATTATAGAACCTCCCAGTTTTAGAAGGAAACTTCAGTCTGCTGGGGTTATAAGAAACAATGGTGTTATTCTTGAATGTGAGTTGGCTGGTACAGGACCTTTTGACGTTATGTGGTACAAGGACAATAAAAAGATTCCACCAAGTGAAAAATACAAGTTGATCACAAAGAATGTTTTAAGTAGCCTTCATATTTTGAAGGTGGATGTCTCACTTGTTGGCGAATATAAATGCACAGCAAGCAATGATGTGGGAAGCTGTTCCTGCAGTTGTATTATCAGTTTAAAAGGTTAGTTACATGGTGGTAGTAGTGTATCTTTTGTCATTTTTAGTGAATGTATTTCAAGTAAAATGGAATACTGTAGGCATATTGCAATTTTAGCAGCTAACGTAAATTTAATTTAAACTTTTTTAATGATCCGTTCGATAAAGCAGCATATTTTGCCATTATACTATAATTTTGAAAGAGGGTAGGGCGTTTAATTCATATTTATATGTATACCTCTTTATCTTGAACTAGAACCCCCATCATTTGTGAAGAAGATTGAAAATGTTACAACATTTGTTGGGAATTCTACTGGTTTTCAGTGTCTTGTAAAAGGTTCAGAGCCTTTATCAATTAGTTGGATGAAAAATAATGTTGATATCAAAGAAGATGAAAATATATCAATTTCCTTTGAAAAAAATCTTGCAATGCTGAAAATTGCAGCAGTTGAAGCAAAAGATGGTGGGAAATACATCTGCCAGGCCAAAAATGATGCAGGGATTGAGAAATCCTATGCCACATTGTTAGTAACAGGTTGGTCAGGAATATTAACAAATATAATTGGTTGATGTGTAAATATTTTTTTATTTCTCTTCAAATTTATTTATCATAGAAGACAGGATTAAAATATTAAAAGTACTGTCATCACTTAGCATAATATTTTATCTTAACAGAACCTGCAAAAATTGTTGAGAGAACAAAATCATGCAACATAACTGTACAAAATCCAGCAGTTTTGGAATGTACTGTGGCAGGCACACCAGATCTAAATGTTAAATGGTTTAAAGATGGAACGGAGCTCACATCCAGCAGAAAATGTAAATTGAGCTTTGAAAATAATGTGGCTAGCCTAAAGATTCAGTCAGTAGAGAAGCCGAATAGTGGTGAATATACCTTTGAGGTCCAGAATGAATTTGGAGTTGACAGCTGCAAAGCTTCCTTGGCTGTATTAGGTTAGTATTTCTATTTGTATGTGAAAAATAGAATACAGTAATCAAAGCAACTTTGCTCTTTTAGGTTAACTTTTGCATCTCAAGCTTACAAGTTGTGTTCTATATTGTACAGATCAATTGATTGCTCCAACATTTACAAAAAAATTGAAGGACATGGGCATTGCACTTGGGTCTTCTGTGACCATGGAGTGCAAAGTATCTGGCTCTGTTCCAATGACCATTCTTTGGCATAAAGATGAAAAGGAGATCATGGATAGTAATAAATATAAACTATCACAGCAAGATAACACCTCATCTTTGGAAATTAATCAACTAGAAAACTCTGATTGTGGAATTTATACTTGCAGAGTATCAAATATAGCAGGAACCGATGAATGCAGTAGCAAACTGATTGTTAAAGGTGTGACTGCCTTTGCATTTTTACTCATACTTTTGGCGAAATAGATCTCGGATTTGTCATATTTTAACATTTAAATGTCTTATGATTGACATAACTATTTTAAATTTATTAATGCTTCTTCAAAATTTGAAATTTAGAAAATTATGCTCTTTCTTGCAACAAATATGTTTTTCTTCAATGAATTTTAGAGCCACCAAGATTTATTACAAAGCCAGTGTCACAGGAGGTTCCCCCATGCTCCACAGTGCTGTTCAAGAGCGATGCAGAAGGAACACCACCTCTGTCTTTCAAATGGTTTAAGGATGACAAAGAGTTAAATCCTGATGGAACATGTTGCATTGTGACAGAAGTTTTATCCAGTTTTGTGCAACTTTATTCAGTCAAACATTCCAATACGGGATATTACACTTGCCATGTCACCAATGATGTTGGCACAGATTCTTGTACAGCAAAATTGTTTGTGACAGGTGTGGAATTCTTTGTTGTGTGGGTGTATATTATCAGTGTCTTGTTTGTTATTTGCTGTTAATGTCTTTTCAGATTCCAAGTCTTCTAATTTGTACAAATCTTGTTTTATGTGTATTCTATGTGAGTGTCTTTTGTTCATCATGAGTTTAATTGTGTGATCATCATATACTCTTTATCATATCAATTCTACAATATCTTCTTGTGCTCTTCGTGATCTCAATAATATAATGTATACTCTTCTTTACATTTTCTTTAAATGAACTACAGTAAAATTCTAGTTAATATACATGGGCCTTTTCAAAACCTTTGGAGCATTCTCATATGATTAGTGTTAATGATTCAAATTCCTTCCACATTTCACAATTCTACTTTCCAAAACATAATCTTCTTGCAACTCAAGCACTAAATGTGTTGTATTTTGGTTTCCTAGAACCTCCATCTTTCATCCAGAAGCTGGAACCATCCAAAGTCCTGAAGAAGGGAGAATCGGTGCATTTTGAGTGCAAAGTAACTGGCACACCTGAAATCAACATTTCGTGGTTCAAGAATGATACTGAAATCAGAGATGGTGACAAATACAAAATACATTTTGATAATTCTACAGCAGTTCTTGAAATTAATGATACTGGTGTAGAAGATAGTGGTGATTACATTTGTGACGCTCAAAATGAAGCTGGAAGTGTCAGCTGCAGTGTAGCACTTAATGTCAAAGGTAGGTAGTTATTTCCTGTTACAAACGATAAAGGTTTTCTTAAATATAAATAACTATTTCATCATAAATACAAAAATGAGACAACTTATGCTCTTCTTCCAGAACCACCTGTTTTCAATAAAATGCTTGAGACAATGGATGTAATAAAAAGCTCTGACGTCATTCTACAATGCGAATTCAGTGGTACATCTCTTTTTGAAGTTACATGGTACAAAGACAAAAGGCAAATCCGAGGAAGTAAAAAGTATAAAATTACCTATGAAAATCATGTAGCAAGTCTTTATATTCTTAAAGTGGAGTCACCTGACATAGGGGAATACATGTGCATTGTCAAGAATGATGTGGGGACTATTAATTGCACTGGCACATTAAATCTAAAAGGTCAGTAAATTTTCCACGTTTTATATTTAAATTTTGCTACACCAGTTTTGGGAAATAATTTCTGCAAGTTCATGTTGTGCACTTAAAATATACTTTAATTCTTCAGAGCCACCCATATTTGTGAAGAGACTTTCAGACATTTCTTCTGTGTTCGGAGAGTCTGTGACATTACAAGCTACTGTTAAAGGTTCAGAACCAATTGAAGTAACATGGATCAAAGAAAAGAAACAAGTTAAAAATGATGAGGACATAACTATCACCCATGAACAAAACATTGTGGTTTTGCATATTTCAAAAATGGAGCCAACACATGCTGGAATGTATGTTTGCCAAATCAAAAATGATGCTGGAATGCAAGAGAGCTCTGCTGCATTATCACTCTTGGGTCAGTAGTTTACTGTCAATATATTTGATGTTTTTAGAATTTTGCTAATTCCTCAGAACATTGTAGACCATTATCCTTGTTGCCAAAATATAAGAATACTTTGTAAAAATTAATTTACTTCTTCCAGAACCTGCCACAATAGTGGAAAAAACTGAATCTGTCAGTGTAACTTCAGGAGATCCAGTGACTTTGGAATGCATTGTTAAAGGCACAGCTGAGCTCAAAGTGAAATGGTTGAAAGAAGGACAAGAATTGGTATCTGGCAGAAAATACAAGATTAGTTTTCTTAATGGAATTGCCAGCCTAAAACTCATGTCTACAGAGAAGCTAGATGGTGGTGAATATACTTTTGAAGTCCAGAATAATGTTGGTACCAGCAGCTGCAAATTATCAATCAGCGTTCTAGGTTTGTCCTCCATTTTTTTCTCTTTGTGCACTTTCCATAATTGCTTATTAATCCATTTAAAAAATCTTGATCTAATCATGGTTAATTGTTGTGATTTAAACAGACCGTATAATTCCACCAACATTTATTAGAAAATTAAAGAAAGTGGATGGTATCTTGGCTTCTCCCCTCCAAATGGAATGCAAAGTGTCTGGATCATCACCAATTGCAATGTCTTGGTTCAAAGATGGACATGAGATTGTCCATGGAGAAAAATATAATCTGATATTTGGTGAAAATAAGTGTGATTTGAAAATAAATACTTTGGAACTATCAGATGCTGGCAATTATGTATGTAAAGCAACCAATGCTGCAGGAAGCGATGAATGCAGTGGTGCTTTAACTGTAAAAGGTTAGTTTAATTCTTAATACAATTCAAATTGTTGATTTTCTTTGTGTATAAGTCATGCTTTATAATTTGTAGTGTTCAAAATATTTTTTGTTTGATATGCGTACACGTTGGAGTGTGTATACTTATTATAAATGCTGCATGGTGCTGAACCTAAACAGGTTAAAAGGCCTCAAAGACATTCTAATTGATGAAAAGCTATAAACTGCAAATGATGGAAATCTGAAAGAGAAACAGAAACTGATTGAAATATTATCTTTGGAGAAAGAAATTATGCTTATGTTTCGAATTGACGATTTTTCATTAAATTCAGGCAGGCCAGGAATCAAACATGTGTTTTAAGTTGCGGAAAAGAGGGGAGAATGGAGAGAATAAGTGAAATCTGTTACGGAGCCCAAGAGATTTCAAAATGCACAGGTCAAGAATGTTTTATTGTCATATGTCCCAAACAGAACAATGACATTCTTACTTTCAGCAGCACAGCAGAATATGAAAACATAGTACTTTGTAAACATAATAATAGTGCAATTACAGTGCAACAAGACAAAACCAATGCCCCCAAGTCGATGTAGTTCAGAGTTTATTTGGAGGTTGAAGTGTTTAATAGCCTGATGGTCGTAGGGAAGAACCTGTTCCTGACCCTGGACATTTAAGTTTTCAGGTTCGTATATCTTCTTTCCAATGGCAGGAGTGAAATAGGTGTGTGGCCAGGGTGATGTGGGTTTCTGATGATGCTGGCTGCTTTTTTAAGGCAAAAACTCCTGTAAACCCTTTGATGGTTATTTAGCTAATCACCGTTAATTTGTCTGGAGAGGCTGTATTGGCATTGGTATTAATAGTTTATTAATGTCATGTGTACCAATATGCAGTGAAAAGCTTTGCTTGAATTCTGTCCAGTCAAATCATATTATACACGAGTACAATCAATGATACACAAGTGGAATGTAGCACAAAGAGAAAAATACCAAGATGCAGAATATGGCATTATATATGGCCTTACAGTTACTGAGAAAATGCAGATTAAAAAAATGCCTGTAATGAGGTACAGTAGGTTGGAAGATCTGCCCTACATCCAAGCTTATTAGAGGACAATTCAGTGGTCTGATAACACTGAGGAAGAAGCTGTACCAGAATCTTGTGGTACATGCTTTCAAGCTTTTGTATCTTCTGCCCGCTGGGAGGGAATGACTCGGGTGAAATTGGTCCTTGATTATGTTAACTGCCTTCAGAAAGCAGCATAAAGGAATCAAGGAGGGAGAGACAGGTTTGTATGATGGACTAGGCTATATCCACACCTCTCTGCAATTTCTAGCTCTCTCAGACAGTTGTTTCCAAACCAAACTCTGATGCATCCCAAAAGGACGCTTTCTCCTGTGCATCTGTAGGTTGTTAAGAGGCATTGGGGATATGCCAAATTTCCGTCGTCTTCTGTGGAAATAGAGGCGCTAGTGTGCTTTCTTTGCTGTAACTTCAATGTGGTTGGTTCAGGGTAAGTTGTTAGTGATAATAACACCAAGGAACTTGATGCTCTTTGCCATCTCACTTCAGCACCATTTGTGCTGATAGAGGCATGTACACCACCTTGCTTCCCGAGGTCAATAACTGGCTCTTCATCTTGCTGACATTGAGGAAGAGGTTGTTTCTTGACATCATGTAGTCTGTCTCCTTCCTGTGGTTTGTCTCATTTTTGAGATCCGGACTACTGCAGAGGTGTTATCTGCTGACTTGAAAATCATATCATATCATATCATATATATACAGCTGGAAACAGGCCTTTTCGGCCCTCCCAAGTCCGTGCCGCCCAGTGATCCCCGTACATTAACACTATCCTACACCCACTAGGGACAATTTTTACATTTACCCAGCCAATTAACCTACATACCTGTACGTCTTTGGAGTGTGGGAGGAAACCGAAGATCTCGGAGAAAACCCACGCAGGTCACGGGGAGAACGTACAAACTCCTTACAGTGCAGCACCCGTAGTCAGGATCGAACCTGAGTCTCCGGCGCTGCATTCGCTGTAAAACAGCAACTCTACCGCTGCGCTACCGTGCCGCCCGTAAGTAGAATGAAATGGATGAGAAGAATGAGGAGAAAAAATTCAGTGCTGGAACAATGAGATTATTAATGCAGTCAAATGGCCTGATTATGCTAATCTTCTAGACTTAGACCTAAAGAAAAATTGAATGTAATTTTGTTTACAGCAAAATGCTCGAATTTTAAATTCCCAGTTAATTTTAAATATCTTTTTTTTTTCCACCTCTTTAGAACCAGCCTCATTTGTGAGCAAACCTGATCCTCAGGAAGTGTTACCTGGCTCAACATTGAAATTTGCATGTGTTGTTACTGGGACAGCACCATTGAAAGTAAAATGGTTTAGAGGTAACACTGAACTAGTAACAGGAAGAAAATGTCAAATTTCTTTCAGTAACTCAGTATCAATACTTGAGCTGCTAAATGTAGAACCTTCCCAAAGTGGAGACTACATTTGCCGAGTCAGGAACGAAGCTGGTGAAGATTCTTGTACAACAAAATTGTCTGTGAAAGGTTTGTGAAATAGAGATATAAAGAAGAATATGGCTAACATCATTTTGCTGGAGTTACAAGTATATATTTTTACAACTATTTTCCTCTGTATCTTCACCAGAACCAGCAGTATTCCAGAAAAAAATGAAAGATTCTATTGTGATACTGGGAAAATCAGTTTGTCTTGACTGCATATACTCTGGTACCCCAGAAATCAAAGTACTTTGGAAGAAGAATGAGGTAGATATAGTCCAGTCTGAAAAGCATATTATAACTACCACTGAAACCTCTTGTATTTTGGAGATTCTCAACACCATCAGAGACGATGGTGCAACATATACATGTGATGTAGAAAATGATGCTGGAACTGACACTTGTCATGCTGAAGTGAACATATTGGGTTTGTTTACTTTGAATTTCTTTTAGCTGCAGAATAAAAATCAAAGTTTTTCTTGTTTCCGTTAAAAAAGTATTTGATGTACATTTTCTTCAATCACTGATACGTTTTTTCTTCTTAGAACCACCAACATTTGTCCAACACTTAGAGCCTCTGGAAATAACAGTCGGTGATTCAGGATCTTTTCAATGCACACTTAGTGGAACACCTGAAATTAAAGTAGCTTGGTACAAAGGAGACACAAAACTGAGAGCCACCCCAAATTGCAAAATGGAATTTGTAAACAATATTGCAAAATTGGAATTGAAGAAAGTAACAATGAATGACTGTGGAGAATTTATGTGCAAAGCTGAAAACAAAATTGGTGTATGTTCATCAAAGGCAGTGTTCACTGTACAAGGTGATGTTGTTTGGTAGATTAATTGGTATTTGTGGAGAATGTATATATTAATGCTGGAACACTTTGAACTTTTAAAGCTTCTATGATCTCATTATATTAACACATTCCGTTCTGGTTTATTTTACAGAACGTAAAACGGCACCTTCTTTTGTAAGAAAAATTAAGAACATGGAAGTAACTCTTGGTCTTCCAATAACATTTGAGTGTTGCACGACTGGTTCAGCTCCTATTGAAACTTCTTGGTTTAAAGATGGAGTAAAACTGCTCCCAGGAGAAAACATAAATATATCTTTCATGGAGAATGTAGCATCTCTTCAAATTCTTAAAACTGAGATGGATCACACTGGTGAATACAGTTGCAAAGCATCTAACATGATAGGAGATGCTTCATGCAGTTCCACATTAACTCTTAAAGGTAAATTGGGTTAAATAATTTCTAATTCGACTTCTTCAATGTTATAATATTGACATTCTCGTATCTGCTTTCATCTAACATTGCTAGGTGTTAGTATAATTATATTTTTGTTATGTCTTTAGAGCCCAGAGTTGCCCCTGTATTTGACAAAAGACTACAACCAGTGGAAGTTACAGCTGGACAAAGTGTGGATCTTGAATGCCACTTAACTGGCTCTCCGCCAATTAAAGTTACTTGGCTGAAGGATGGCAAAATGATTCGATCAGGTGGCAATTACAAGATATCTTATGTAGAAAATACGCCTCACCTAATTATTATTAAAGCAGACAAGGGAGATGCTTGTCAATACATTTGCGAGGCCAGCAATGATATTGGAAAGGATTCATGCAAAACTGACGTGACTGTGAAAGGTATTAATCAATAACAATTACAACGCTTTATCATATACTGTGAGAGCCCAGACTTAACTAATTTCAAAGGATAATTTTTTTCACATCTTCAATATGATTTTTATTGGTTACTTGGTCATTTTTTATTATGTTGTCCATGTGCAATTTTTATTTTGCTTTTCCTGAATACCTTTGCAGGCGCTTAAAAAATAATCCAAACTTTGTAAAATAATTATTTTCATGCTGATCTTTAAATATGTATGTTACTGTCATATCAGTCTGAAAAAATCATTTCCTGAGGCATATTATTAATTTTCAACAACCAAAAAATAGGTTTACAAATAGGAGAACAAATAGCCTGTTCCACCATTCAAGAAGAACAAAGTTCAACTTTTGTATTGACTTTAATTTCCTGCACTTTCCCATAACTCTTCATTTCAATGGACCAATAAACAATTGTTCTTGGTCTTGAATATATTCAGTGTTCAAGCAATTAAATTTCTCCTGTGGAAGAATAATATCACAGAAGAATTAAAAATTATATAGATCAGATTATGTTAATCTGCCCGCCTGCCTGAATCTTTGCTTGTGCTCTGCCTATGTCAGTCCTTAACAGGGTCTAATGTAGAGGGCCTACCTTAATGGTTCTCTACCTCTTGAGTAGGAAGCATTCTATGGAACAGTAAGAATGCTCTAAGGAACTCCTGACAACTAAACTGGCAAAATTGGGAATGGTGCTTTTCTGGCTATAATAGTTGTAATTGACCTTTTTCATTTAAAATATGTCTGATATTCAGAGATTGTTTTTTAAAAAACGACTAAAATAGAAGTGATTATTTTTTATAAAGGGATGAAAAAATCATCAAACATGCTTAAAATGATTAAAAACACCAAAATAAAGCAAAAACTAAATTTAATGGTAATGCAAGCCCCTTTACCGTCTCAATTTTTTTCTCTACAATCCCTATTAAAAGTATTAGGATATCAGAACTTTCACAAAATCAGATCTTGTGCCTGATATAAGAACCAACTTCCCAACCATAAATGTGTCGAAAACCCATGGTATAATTAACTATTGATAAGTCCACGTCAATGCATAGAAGTCTGCTATGCAGCTCCGTTTCAAAGACTAAGTGGAAACTGGTCCAGTTAGCAAAAGTTAGCATGCTTCAGCAAGCTGGTTGTTTAAAATGTTCATAATGCCACTCCTGTCTGTTACAGATCGTAAAGTTCCACCAAGCTTTACTAAAAAACCTATTGAAACAATACAGGAATCAGAAGGAAAATTTATAAAAATTGAAGCTCGTGTTTCTGGTTCACAACCATTGTCTATAACTTGGTTCAAAGATGAGCAAGAGATCTTGCAATCTGAAAATTATGAACTATCTTTTAAAAATAATATAGTAATATTGAACATCAAGAATGCACAGCATTCTGATTCTGGTGTTTATACATGTGAAGCATCCAATGAAACAGGCACTGCAAAGTTTAATGTGTCTGTACTGATCCAAGGTTAGTAATGGCTACTTGTGATTACAAAGGTCAGGGAAGCTTATATCTGTAAATTTCATTGTTTGTAAAAAAAATGGCACTATTTTCAAGATCTTAATATTATTCACTGTTATAATAAGCATGCAATGGGTATTATTCTAATTTCCAGTTGCCTGCTGTCAGTTTTTTTACCCATATTCATTTCATTTTTGTCTTTCAACTAATAACTTACAATATAGAATCTATACAATCAGTCTTCATTATCAGTCTGAAGAAGGGTCTCGACCCAAAATGTCACCCATTCCTTCTCTCCAGAGATGCTGCCTGTCCCGTTAAGTTACTCCATCTTTTTGTGTCTATCTTCTTTATTAGTGGATTTGCTATCCATCTAATCATAATGTCCCCTTTCTTAATTTTTTGGGGACAAATATCAGTGTGCATATATATATATTGAGGTACCAATCATTGTCTGTATAAATACAGTGATAAATCCAGGCCACTTGGATCAAGTAGCTCCATGCTGGGCGCTATTCTACTAAAATGCAGTGTTTGTTCACACAGTTGCACCATTTGATTTCAAATCTTGCAAGTATAAACGCATTCAATTGAAGTAACTAATATCATTAGCTGATAGGTATTTAAACAAACTGATGCGAGTGAATGTTTTTAGAACATTATAGGGTAAATGTACGTTTATTTGGAGAGTTATATTAAGGAGCGTGCCTTAGTGATGTTCACGTTTTGTGTTATATTTGGGAAGTCCCTGCAACCTTTCACTTGTGAATAATGAAGACTTAGTGCAGAAGTTCAGTCAGAGATGCCGAGACAAGTAAATGCAGTGCATTGTGCACACTGATAGGGAGGAACTGTCGGGATAATATTAAGCTTCGCAAGTGATATGTCATGGTGAGAGATTGCAAAGTGTGTTTCTAATACTTGAATCACTGTGAGTGGATGCAAAAAGTCAGAATGGTCACACATAATGGTTTATTTTACAGAACACAAAATTGCACCTTCTTTCTTAAGAAAAATTAAGAATATGGAAATAACTCTTGGTCAACCAGTGACATTTGAATGTTGTACAGCTGGTTCTGCTCCGATTAAAACCTCTTGGTTTAAAGATGGTATAAAATTGCTGCCCGGAGAAAACGTAATGATATTATTCATAGAGAATGTGGCATCTCTTAATATTCTTAAAACTGATATGAATCATGCTGGTGAATATACTTGCAAAGCTTCCAACATAGTTGGAGTTGCTTCATGTAGTTCGAAACTAGCTCTTAAAGGTATGTTGGATTAAAAATTTACCGAGGCAGCTTTACTTAATTAACATTTATCTCAGCTTTACTTTAATATCTGCTTTGACCTTTTAATGATAGATCTTATTACTTTGCAACTGATACATTTATAATTGAATATAACTTTTTATGTTTCCAGAGTATAGAGTTGCCCCTGTATTTGACAAAAAAGTAGAACCAGTGGAGGTTACAACCGGGCAAAGTGTGGACCTTGAAGGCCATTTAATTGGTTCTCCTCCAATTAAAGTTACTTGGCTGAAAGATGGCAAAGAGATTCGATCAGGTGGCAATTACAAGATATCTTTTGTAGAAAATACACCTCACCTGATTATTCTGAAAGCAGACCAGGGAGATGCTTGTGAATACATTTGTGAGGCCAGCAATGATATTGGAAAGGATTCATGCAAAACTGAAGTGACTGTGAAAGGTATTGATCAAAACAGTTGTATTCTTTATTTCCTTATGTGCATCTTATGAGCCTATGCTTTATGAATTTCACAGGAGAATGCTTCTTTTGCAATCTCAAAATTATGCTAACAAATCATGGTCAGTTTTTATTTTGCATGTGAAATTCTTATTTTGCCTTTCCTGGCTGCAGCTTAAAAAACAAATCTATGAAAAGTAATATAAAAAAATAGAGGTAATATTTTAATATCATTAATTCTTTATTTTGTTAACGTATCCGTTTCTATTTATTTCCTGATGTGTATGCTTAGCTTTTAAGAACCAAGAATGAGAGCAAGACGAGGCCGTACAGTCTGCTCCATCAGTTAACAAGAAAAAGGCTGAACTTCTGTATCTCATCCAATTTCCTGTCCAATTTCCTAGTCCTCTTTGTTTTGAAAGTGCCCAGTGCAGGTTATTCCCACGAGATGGGAGTTGTTGCCATATTGGCATTTTCCATAATGTGATGCTGCAAAACTTTGGGTGGTGATTAGTGAATTGTGTAAGGACACATTTTCATAACCTGGCAAGAGCCAGGCCTTGAATGTATACAGTGAGTGGGCGAGTGATCACATTTCAGTCGTAGAAGAATAATATCACTGAAGAAATAAAAAAATCTACGGATCTGTTTATTCAATCTGGTTCCTACCTAATTTGCTGTTGCTTTTACCAGGATTCAATGCAAAGATCCTATCCTAATGATTTTCCACATTGTGGAGTTCAGCAGCATTCGTATTCGATTGTGCAAAAAAAGAGGCCCTTTTCTGGAAACGTGCTATCAGCTGGCAACAGGTTTTACCAACTGTAGTGCTTGCCAATTATTTTATTAGTTTTTAATTGGTAGACATTCAGAGATAGATTCAAAACTATTAAATTGAAGTAAATAATGAATTATTTAAATTAAAAAAGTAAGTTTTTAAATGATTTAAAAATAGAAATGTTACCTAAAACACATCAAAGTACTCAAAAGAACACAACAAACCAAAGGAAATACAAAATTAAAAATGCCAATTTTATTGACAAACTTTTCGCTCTGCAATTCCCGTTAAAATAAACATTGTGTTAGATCTTGCCCTTGTGTTAGTCTGACCCTTGCCCATGATCCAAGAAACAACTTCCCCAATGTAATGTCAAATTCTGCTTATTGGGTTCAGCATTACAGTGAATGAACAAGAAGTCCATGTTAATACTCTGGAAACTGAAAAGTATAATTTCAATAATTGAAATTGTTCAAACAAAAACATCAGTAAAAGTCAGTTTACCCGAGGCCCATTAGTTCTATATGATATTCACAATGCTACTTCTTTCTGTTGCAGATTATTTAATTCCACCAAACTTTACCAAAAAACCTCTTCAAACAATACAGGAATCAGAAGGAAATTCCATAAATATTGAAGCTCGTGTTTCAGGTTCACAACCAATATCTATAACCTGGTTCAAAGATGAGCAAGAAATTTTGCAAACTGAAAATTACAAATTATTATTTAAAAATAATGTAGTACTATTGAACATTAAGAATGCACAGCTTGCTGACTCTGGTGTCTATACATGTGAAGCATCCAATAAAGCAGGCACTGCAGAGCTTAATGTGTCTGTTCTGATTCAAGGTTAGTGAAGGGATTAGTTATTGTACGGGATACAAATGCTTTTGTTTCTTCAGTCATATTTATTGGTATTTGTGTTGAAGTATTGTTAGAAATGTATTCATTTTAAGGTACAAAACCCAAAAGGGAAAGTGATTAATCCATGGTTCACAAGAGAAATTGAAGACAGTATCAAATAAAATGAAGACTCTTATATACATGACAGAAATTTCAGTAAGCTTGAAAATTGTGAGCATTTTAGAACTTAGTAAAGGTGGGTTCAGTAAAGAAATTGATAAAGAAAGACAACATGGATTTGAGAGTAGACTGTAAAGAAACATAAAATGGATTGTAAAGACATTGAAGGATAGGTTAAAAAAATAATATGGCAAAATGTGGGCCTTTACAGACTGAGGGAGCAGAATTTATATTGGGAAATAAGGAAACGTAAGACATTTTGCATCTGGCTTCATGAAAGAAGATACACAACCTATAATAGAGGATTGAGTGTCCAGCAAAAAAGCACAACTGAAGGCACCGATTACAGTATTAGACAAGAAATAGTACTAAAAGAGTTAGTGAACTTGAAAGATGCTAAATACAAAGGAACAGATGATCTACATATTTTTTGAAATTTGAAGGAAGTGGATTTAGAAGCAAGGATTCTGAAGAAGGGTCTCAACCCAAAACGTCACCCATTCCTTATCTCCAGAGATGCTGCCTGTCCCGCTAAGTTACTCCAGCATTTTGTGTCTACCTTAGAAGCAGGGATAGTTCTGCCAATCTTTTTTCAAAGCTGTATTCTGGACCTATTGCTGTGGATTGGAAAGTAGCAAATATGACATGACTATGTAAGAAAGGAGATCAAGAGAAACGGTACTACCTGTGACAGTGGTAGAAAAAGTACTGGAAACTACATTGAAAGATTTAATAACAGGACACCTTGAGAAGGATAATCAGATTGAAAAAAGTCAATAAGGATTTATGAAAGGAAAATCATGTTTGACTAAGTTACTGGACTTCTTTAAGGATGTGACCAGTAGAATAGATAAAGACAAACAAGTGGATTAGATTTATGCTTTCAATAAGGCAGTTGGTCAATAAGATCAGAGCACATGGATTTTAGAGTAATATGCTGACATGGATTGAGAATTAATTATTGGACAGAAAGCAAGGAATGTGAAGCAATAGTTCCTTCTCAGGTTGACAGGCTTCAATTAGGTAGTAGCACTATCCAGTAATAACACTTCCACTGATGCTTTGGCACCAGCTATTCACAATCTATAACAGCAATTTGGGTGAGGGGACCAAACACTGAATTCCCAAATTTGTTGATGATAGTAAACTAGGGGAGATTGTGAATATTGGACTGTCATGTGGGGAAGCTATGTACGACTGAAAGAGTGGGCATGAATGTGGCAAGTGGAATATAATGTGGAAAGGTGTGAGGTCATTCATTGTGGGGAATGCAACAGAAAAGTAGAGTATTTGTTAAATTGAGAGAGATTGAGTGGTGTTAATGATCAATGTGTGTGTACAAAGCCACTGGACCAACATGCAAGAGTAGCAAGGGATGGGGAAGGCAAATGGCATGTTAGCCTTTACAATGGGAGGATTTCATCACAGGAGTAAGAAACTCTTATTGCAATTGTATAGTTGGTGAAATCGCATCTGAAGAATTGGTTACAGTTTTGGTTTCCTTACTCAACAAAAGATGTATTTTCCAAAGAGAGAATGAAAGAAAAATTCGCTAAACTGATTCCATGGATTCTGCTTTCATCGAAGAGAGATGGGATTATATCCTATAGAGTTTAAAAGAATGAAAAGTGATGTTACAAGAATTTTAAAAACTGATTTGAAATGAAGACTGTTTTCCCTGATTGAGGAGTCTAGAACCACGATGTTTGGGCCTCAAGTAAGCCATTTCAGCTGAGATGAGGAAATATTACTCTGCTGTGGCGAACATTTGGAATTCTCCAGCTCATAGGGATGTGAAGTCTCAATTGTTATGTTCATTCAAAACATCACTGGATGCCCCGGAGCAGGTGCAAGGGGCTGAATTGCCTATTCCTGCTCCATTTTCTTGTGTTTTCCATTATTCATTATTCTAGTGTGCAATGGAATTTAAAAATCCTTGCCTATTGTAAACACCTCTTGCCAACATTTCATTTAAATCGTATTTTTCAACCAGTGGTTTTTCAACCTGGCTCGAAGGGCCAAATGGCCTACTCCTGCACCTATTTTCTATGTTTCTATGGAATGAATGTTTAAATTGGCTTAGAGTGGTTGGCTGCATTGTACAAGTGGATGTCAAGCTTCTTATCTGTTGCTTTCATGGTGCGTGATCGTTGGTGTGAAGATCTTGATATCTTTGTACATGAATCACTGAACTTTAGTATGGCAAGCAAGTAGGATGGTTAAATGGTCTTACTCCGTGACTATTTTATTTTACAGAGCATAAAACTCCACCTTCTTTCTTAAGAAAAATTGAGAATATGGAAGTAACTCTTGATTTGCCAGTCACATTTGAGTGTTGTACAGCTGGTTCAGCTCCAATTGAAACTTCTTGGTTTAAAGACGGTGTAAAATTGCTGCCTGGAACAAACTTAATTATATCTTTCATAGAGAATGAAGCAACTCTTAAAATTCTTAAAACTGAGATGAATCATGCTGGTGAATACACTTGCAAAGCTTCAAACATAGTTGGAATTGCTTCATGTAGTTCGAAACTAGCTCTCAAAGGTATGTTGGGTTAAATATTTATCAAGGCACCTAGAATTAATGAACATTTATCTTAACTTTAACATCTGCTTTGATCTGTCATTGACAGACCCTATTACTTTGTAATTGATACTTTTGTAATGACTCTTCTAACTCTTTTCTATAATGTTTTCGGTGTCTAGAGTTGCCCCTCTATGTTTGGTTAAATATATGCTTGTTCTGATTCCTTGCTTAATTAGCAGTTACCTTAATTTTCTGGTATTTACTCTTCAATATCTGCTTTCCACATTTATTGCTGTATGTTATTATTTTACTGTTTATACATTTACAATAGAATAGAATTCTTTTTATTTTTTCAGAGTCTAGAGTTGCTCCTCTATTTGACAAAAAGCTAGAGCAAGTGGAAGTTACAATTGGGAAAACTGTGGACCTTGAATGCCACTTAATTGGCTCTTCCCCAATTAAAGTTACTTGGTCGAAAGATAACAAAGAGATTCGATCGGGTGGCAATTACAAGATAACGTATGTGGAAAATACAGCTCATTTGATAATTCTGAAAGCAGACAAGGGAGATGCTTGTCAATACATTTGTGAAGCCAGCAATGATCTTGGAAAGGATTCCTGCAAAACTCAAGTGACCGTGAAAGGTTATTGCTCAATAATAATTATAATACTTTACTGTCTAGTACATCTTATGAGCCCAGGTTTTATTATTTATGAAATAAATGTTTCATTTTACATCTTTTTAAAATTATTTTTGTCAGTTTTGTTATGTTTGTAAGTGGAATGCCAATGGGTTAAAAAAGCAAATCTATGAGAAATAGCATTACCTGTAGAGAGATTTTCCCAATATTGATTATTCTTTATTTTAAAAAGACACCTTCTTCAACCATTCTTTCTTGAGGTATAATTATAATGTTTAAGAATGAAAAAATAATGGCAGTACTAAACCAAATAACATGCTCAACAAGAGCAAGGCTGAACTTCTGATACCAATGCTTTTCTCTCATGGAAAATTAATACCACTGAAGATATGAGATAAATAATCTATGGATCATATTGTGCATGAGACACTGACTGTTGTCTCTCTACGTCCACTCTTACTAGCACTTATTGCAGAGGCCCCAATTTGTTGGTCTTCTTCATTCTGGAGTCCTATAATATTTCATCAGGTGGCAGAGAAAAAATGCCCTTTTTCGAAAATTCCTGGCAGGTTACAAAGCTGGAGATGAAATACATTGATACTATTTTTAAATGCAAGTAATTAAAAAGATAACAAAATTATTTTAAAATTAATCAAAAATAAAGATGTTAATTAAACACACAAAATTATTTAGAAATTATTATAAACACCAAAACAAAGCAAATACAAAATTAAAAAGTAGCACATTTCTGTTTTCCTCCTAAAATTTTTATTTAACAATCTGCATTAAGTCTGTACAGTTCACAGTTGGCTTAATCTTTTGTTGATTCCAGGAAGTAATTTCCCCAACTTAAATGACAATAGGATGGAACATTAGTTGAACTGCCATTTCATTGGCAGCAGATCCAATTGAAACTACTGACAAAAGTTAGCATGATCCAGGCCCATTAGATGTGTGTGATATTCATGATGCTACTCTTTTCTCTTACAGATCGTAAAATTCCTCCAAGCTTTACTAAAAAACCTCTTGAAACAATACAGGATTCAGAAGGAAAATCTATAAAAATTGAAGCTCGTGCTTCTGGTTCACAACCATTATCTATAACCTGGTTCAAAGATGAGCAAGAGATCTTGGAAACTGAAAATTACGAATTATCCTTTAAAAATAATGTTGTCATTTTGAACATTAAGAAAACACAGATTGCTGATTCTGGTGTCTACATATGTGAAGTGTCGAATGATGCAGGCACAGCAAAGTTCAATGTGTCCGTACTGATCAAAGGTCAGTGATGGATATTCATCACTATCAGGAATGGAGAAGCTTACACTGGCAAATTCTGTTTTGTTGAATCGTTTTTTGTTTAGTCTTGATACCATTTATTTAATGTCTAATAGACATAGACATTCAAAAATCCTTGCATGTTGTCAACTTTTCTTGTACAGATTTTGTTTAAACTCTGCCTTTTAATCAATGACGCTGTGGAAAATATATAGAAATTATTTGTTGTTCATTTTTCAGAGTTTGTGTATTATTGGGGTTGGGACAGCATTTATTGCCCATTCCCAAATGTCCTTTTTTAGATTGTAGTGAGTCATGTTCTTGAGGAACCCTAGCTAGTCTCATTCTTCCATTTACAGAGGCATCATACTATGTCATCTATCTTTTGTTGTTGGGCACTTTTCATCATTTCCTGGATAGGTCAGTAGATGAAATTCTGTGTAGTGGATGAGTTCTAAAGAATAACAAATGTATTGCCTGACGAAAATGCATACATCCCTTGCATTATTGAAGGCCATTTATAATATTGAGCAAGTCTGCCGCTAAGTATTTCCAGATGAAAGGGAAAATGTATTGTCTGGAAATGGCAAAATCACAAGGGGGAGAGGGAATAAAAGTGATAATGAAAATTTTAATGGATTAACTATTGACATTTCTTTTGTTGTTGTTTTAGAACTTAAGAAGCCACCTGTCTTTGATATTCCACTTGAACCGATGACCATAACAGAAGGAGAGTTCTTGCAGCTAAAATGTCATGTTCATGGGTCTGAACCAATTAAGGTCCAATGGTTCAAAGATAGGAAAGAAATAAAACCATCTGAAAAACTGAACATGACTTTCATAGATGGCACAGCTACAGTTGAAATTAAAACAGTTGCAAAAACAGATAGTGGTGACTTCCTGTGTAAAGCCACAAATGAGGCTGGAACTGACAATTGCAAAGCCAAGCTAACAATCCAAGGTATGGGGTAGTTATGAATTAAATTGTTATTATTATGTGAGTGATGTATGGATGCCACAAATTTGTAAAATCATGGTTTGCTAAACATTCAACTTCTTGAATTTTAATGTATTAAGTCTGAAGAGGGTCTCGACCCGAAACATCACCCATTCCTTCTCTCCAGAGATGCTGCCTGACCTGCTGAGTTACTCCAGCATTTTGTGTCTACCTTCAAGGCAAAATTGAAGTTGCCTTGAGATCTTTATTGTATTGAAAGACAAAGGATGATTCCTTGGCAATGTAGTTTTGATCTTGATGGCTGAAACAACCAACAATCAATGGTTATATTTATGAAATGAATTGAATTCACAAATTGAATTCATAAACTAATTGGACTCTTGCATGTGCCTAGCTGCCACATTTTCATTCCTTCACTTGATTATTCTTAAGAGTAATCATGTATAGTCTTTATGCCGACTGGTTAGCATGCAACAAAAAAGCTTTTCACTGTACCTCGCTACATGTGTCAATGAACTAAACTAAACTAGATAGTGCCATAGAGAAGACAGATTTATATTTAATTGTAGCTCTGTTCGTTACAATGCTCAATACCATCACTTCTGTGTTTCAAAACTTACTAAATGTTTTTCATATTGCCGCAGAAATCTTTTTTTAGTTGCATTACCGAAGAATTTTATGTGTTCTTTTTGTTTGCTAAGCATAAAACAAGACTTAACTAATTCTTGTTATGAAATGTTAATGCATGTAATTTTAAAGCATGAGATATATCATATAAGTAATTATTAACATATTCACAGTAGTACAACTTCATGTTCATGTGTAATTATTTTTTATATACCTTGATGAATTATTTGTATATCGATAACTGGTGGACACATATATCGACCACACATATATATATCAAAACAGATAAGAGCGCAATACTTTTGATTTGTAAAACATGGGGGTAGGTCTGCCCACCACCTTCTTACAATTAATGTAATTACAATGTGTAGCTATTGTATTGGTACAACCACAAGGATCCAATTGCCTTTCTGAATGGGAATCTTTATGACTGCAAATGTCATTTTGCATATAAACAGACATGTTCCAGCCATTGCCAATTAGTAACAAATATATGGATATGTGGCTGATGTTTTTCTTTATTCTCATTGATTGAATCTTTCTCTGTAGGTCCTGAATGGCTTTATCAAAAATATCTATAGTAATTAAATATTACAATTAGATCCACGTCACCATGGAAAGATGTGGAAAGAAATACTTGAATTCTAATTTTATAAAGAAAATGCATGAGTTTTATGCCAAACAATGTGCTGATGTGTATTTGTAAAATTGCAATCTTTTGGGGAATCAAGAGTGGTACATTTATCATTTTGAATATTAACTCCAAAAATCCAATATGTAGTGTTTGCTTCAGAGGTTAAAGTGCACAACATCTGGAGCATTTTGAACATGCCCTCTTCCATTTTTATTGGAGATAGGATAAAGGACAAGCAGCCAGTCAGCTTGGAGAAATTGTTTCATTATTTAAATTGCCTTATTTTAAGAGTTCTTTTATTTTTAACTGCAAGCAGTAAAGTTACTCGGCCTTTTGAAAATGGCAGCTGAAAGTAGGTGAGTATAGTTGAATATAGTTGGAAGAAACTATTTTGTACCACGATCAAAATGATGGTACTAATGTTCTAAAAACTTTTTTTGCATTCACCTTCGATAAATTTGATTTTTGTACAGAGCATACATTCATAATACTTTTGAGAAATGGTGTACTGGATTATAGTAAAATTGGACCTCTGAAATTCTTTTAATTTGTTCTGATTTAGAAAAAAAGGCAGCTAGGAAAGTGATTTCTCCACCACAACCTGACCAGATCTTCTTCATTGAGAAACCAAAGAACTTTAAAGGAATGGAAAGTAAGTGCACTGTTGAATATTTTTCCTGTTATTGTGTTTGTTCAATTTTTTTGCAAGATGCAATATTTAAAGAAGTCATTTTTACATTTCAGAGGATATAGCAACATTTATTGCCAAGGTTGGTGGTGATCCAATTCCAAATGTCAAATGGATGAAAGGCAAATGGAGGCAAATGAACCATGGTGGTCGAATTATTGTCCAACAAAAGGGGCAAGAGGCCAAACTAGAAATCAAAGATGTGATAAAAACTGACACTGGACATTACAGATGTGTTGCATCCAGTAAATTTGGTGAAATTGAAAGTGGTATGAACTTAGAAATAGAAGAGAAAAAAGAAATTATTGTTGAAACAGACTTTAGAGCAAAGTTGAAGAAGTAAGTGTTTTGGTTTAGGTGTCACTAATAAAGTCTTGATTTTTCATTTGATGACTATCTTACTTGATTATTTGCATAATGTAACTGAATCTCACTTCAATTTAGCATTTTTCTTCATGATGATTTCTATTTAATAGAGTGGATACATTTAAGTGACAAATCTGATAGTAATAGACTGATTTTAGTATTGATATATTGATTTATGTACCTTTTAACATGCAATTTTTAAAATAGAACAATAATGAATTAATTTTGCCATTTATCTTAAAAGAACACCATCCAAGAAAAAGGAAGAAGAAGCAGATAAGGATATTGATATTGTTGAACTTTTAAGGAATGTTGATCCTAAGGAGTATGAAAAGTATGCTCGTATGTATGGAATTACTGATTTCCGTGGACTCCTACAAGCCATTGAACTATTGAAAGCTAGCAAAGGAGATGAAACTCACAGAGTGGTGCGTACGATTATGTTTATCAGTGCCATATGACATTATACTGTTATGCAGAATAGGTGTCTTACATTCATGCTTTGTAACTACCTTTAATTGGTGCTTTATTAAGGAGGTGGAAGAACTGGACAGAGGTCCTGAAGAAGAGGAGTTTAATGAACTAATTCAATATATCCAGCATAGAATAGAAAAAGTCGAGGTAAGATTTCCATCATTATAATGCAATAGTTACCTAAAATTATATTCCATTGGGGAGTTCCCTTTTTGACATAAATATTTATTTATTCTCTCTGCAGCCTATTGAATTAATCAAGGATATTGAAGATCAAGTTGTACGTACAGATGCAGATGCAGAGTTTGAATGTGCCATAAAAATAAATTATCCTGAAATCAAACTTTCCTGGTATAAAGGGACTGAAAAATTGGAATCGAATAGCAAGTATGAAATTAGTATTGATGGTGACATTCATCGTCTAAAGATTAAAGACTGTGCTCTGCAAGATCAAGGCAACTTCCGCATTGTCTGTGGCCCGCATATCTCAAGTGCAAAACTAACTGTTGTTGGTAAGTGGTTATTATATTTATATTTTTATTTCTAAATGTTGTTTGGAAACTTTTTAACTCGTCTAATTTACTTAAATCGGTTTGTGTTCTCCAGAACCTATTGTTGAACAGCATCTTGAAAATCTTTCGGGAAAGGAAGGCCATATTTGTATCATGGTTTGCCAGTTTTCCTTACCAAATCTAAAAACTGAGTGGTTTAAAAATGGGAGGAGAATTGAGGGGCAGGGCAGATATTCCATAGATGTTGCGGATAAGTTGCAGAAAGTCACTATTAGTGACTTGAAACCAGAGGACCAAGGCCGATTTACTTGCAGGTTTGAAGATCAAGAGACAACTGCTGATTTAAATGTTCAAGGTTTGTAGCTCTATAAAATGGGGTTATTCTAATTGTATTTTGAGAGTGGATTTTTTATATGAATTTTTGTTTGTGTTTTTTATGTGTTGTAGCTCACCCAATTGAATTCACAAAGACAATTCAGGATATTGTAGTGAAAGAGCATGAGTCAGCTGTATTTGAGTGTGAAGTGTCTTTTGATGATGCCATTGTAACCTGGTTTAAAGACACAGTGGTGCTGAAAGAAAGCGCAAAATACAGCTTCAGAAGAGAAGGGCGCCGGCATTTTATGACTATCCATAATGTAACAACAGAAGACGAAGGTTTGTTTATTGTAATAATTTAATCTTATTTCCATTACTGTGGTTATTTATTATTTTTATTTTTTTTACCTCCCGAGGCTAATTTACAGAGAGGCAATTTGAATTAGAGAAATTATGTTAAATTTAATTTTGAACCTTGATCAGCTCTGAGAAGTACAAAAATGATTTACAAAATCAAAGCAGAACTTGTTATCAGAATAAAAAGAACAACTAAGTATAACAAGTGACCCGATAGAGGTATTCAGAAGTAAGAAGGAAGAATATAAATAATGGATAAGATGTATATGAGGGATTCCAAACTAGAAGCCATTAGAATAATCAAATAGGGAGACTGGGAAAGTTCTTTACCTCAGGTATAAATCTTGAAATTTGTTACCACCTCCCTTGACATCATTAAGGCCTTTTGTTTCTGTGCTGTATGTATTACGTAATTCCACAATATACGATTTTCCATTGAAATATAGATAAATAACAGAGTACAAAATTATTTTCTTTAGGTGTTTATTCTGTAATTGCTCAACTTGAACCAAGGGGTGAAGCTAAAAGTACTGCAGAACTCTACGTATCAAGCCAAGGTAGGTACATTTGATGATTAAAACAATTTTTCAGTGATACTGTAATTTTTCTTTAACTAATTTATCATTTAAAATCTGATTATTACAGAAATCAATTTACAGCAAAGGAAACCTGGTATGTAATCTTATAAAAATTTCATATTCCTATTATCAAATTTTCAGCAAGGTTGGCATAAATCATGAACAGCATTAGCTGTATTTGTCATCTCTTTTTGTTTACATTTTCTCAAAATAATGGAAATTTAATATTTTGCAATAAATCGTTCAAAAATATTGAGAAAATAAATCAACATGATCAACGAGTAAAAAATCTTCCTTTTGTATTCTTTAGATGTTCCGGATATTGGAATTCCATTTGAAAGAAAACCATCTCCAGGTAAAACAGAAGTTAACTTAGGATTCTAACATCAAATATATTTGGCCTCAACCGAAACATTTATTGCATTGTAATTTGGATAGAAAGCAGCTATTGATAGGACATTACTGGAGCAATTAGATGAATAAATGTGCCCAAAGTACTTTGGCATATTTGGGTACTGGTAGTTTGGGCAAGACTAGTGGAAGGGAATTGGGATTATAAAAAAATTATAAAGAAACCCTGCCATTTTCCTTATTTCTAGTTAACTTCCACAGGAGGCCAAGATATTGAGTATTTTAAAGTGGAGATTGATAGGGTGTTTGATTAATAAGGGTGCTAAAGGTTACAGGGAGAAGGTAGGATAATGGGGTTGAGAGAGAAAACTAGATCAGCCATGATCGAATGACGGAGCAGGCTCAATGGCTCAAATGGCCTAATTCTGCTCCCATGTCTTAACAACTAATTATATATCTGCAATTCTTTAGTGCCTTTGGCCTTCTTGCTACCCTTGCACAGTTCAATCTCAGTTGCCAAGTAACGGTTACAGAACTTTCTGAGAACAAGGCGAGAGATGGATTTAGATGATGACCATGTAGGCTTCTCAGTGTGGAAACTGCAGTAAATGATTGCATTAGCTCAAAACATATACTGTATTGCACAAATTTGAAAGATGACACTAAAAATTAGTTGGCATCAGGGTTGGATGGTTGCTGCTGCCTTGAGAGAGAATATGCAAGTTCATGCTTCGTACAGCTACTGCTACTCTGTCCAACCAGCACCCCAGCAATTGTAGTAATCTGTCAGAGATATGATTGTTAGCTTTTCATGCATAGCAATGGCTAGCCTTGCTCTTCTACTCGAAGTCTCTGAGTCATTGCTGCTGATACTACGTTAGAAGAAGCAGCATTGCCCTTTTAAATGTTGAATTGTGATTGGACCTGAAAGCTGCTCATGGGATTGCCCACTACTTCAATTCTGGAAAGTATGGAGTCCAACTTAGCATAAAGATCTGGCTCGTTGATGATTTTCCGTCATGGTTCTCTTTGGGTTAAACTTTTCATTAGATATGCCCTTCAACCATAAAAGAGTGATGGGCGTGAATAAATATCGTAACATCAAAGCCTATTGGTGCATTTGTAACTATCTGGGAATGGCGACCTCTTTCTGCTTCCCAACTCCACTAAGGCCTCAAATATATAGGCGGCACGGTAGCGCAGCGGTAGAGTTGCTGCTTTACAGCGAATGCAGCGCCGGAGACTCAGGTTCGATCCTGACTACGGGTGCTGCACTGTAAGGAGTTTGTACGTTCTCCTCGTGACCTGCGTGGGTTTTCTCCGAGATCTTCGGTTTCCTCCCGCACTCCAAAGACGTACAGGTATGTAGGTTAATTGGCTGGGTAAATGTAAAAATTGTCCCTAGTGGGTGTAGGATAGTGTTAATGTACGGGGATCGCTGGGCGGCACGGACTTGGAGGGCCGAAAAGGCCTGTTTCCGGCTGTATATATATGATATGATATGATATGATAGTGACAAAAGTTTTTTCCTTGATCTCTCCCTGGCTGCTCTTCACATTTGCTACATCAGCTTTACTCACAGGCTCAACGCACATATTGATCCTCTTGGGTAGACACAAAATGCTGAAGTATCTCAACGGGATAGGCAGCATCTCTCGAGAGAGGGAATGGGTGACGTTATCGGGACGAGACCCTTCTTCAGACTTGATCCTCTTGTATGATTTTGGTGTCATCAAATTGAGGACCCATTGTAGTATTTTCTTAAATTTAGTTTGCAAAAAGTGTATCTAAGAACTACAATTTGGATTTATGATGCTTCTTTAGCTGTACATTTGAAGTTACGATTTTTCCTGTACCTCCCAATGTATTCTTTTTAGTTGGCTGTGTATATACATCCACCTTAATTATGTTGGTGTCATTAACTATTGACATAGTTTTACTTTTTTTTACAGAAGAATGGACAGAAGAAATAGGTAACATATTTGATATATTTGATTTTAATAAGCATCAGAAAGTATTTAAAGACCTAATCAAACATACCAGAATAGCATAATCTAAAAATGCATATAATTTCTTCTTCTTGTAGTAAGGTCTTAAAGTTATTTGGGATTTTTCTGAAGTCTTCTTGTCAACTGCACCAAAACAGTTGTACAAGTATAATTAAGAAAATATGGCTTTCCCCTATCAAAATACAACATGATACCCTTTGAGAAATATTTATAATTTTTAAGGTTATAATGTTTCAAGTTGCATTCAGAAGTGATTTCTACATTGGTAAGTGATGGAAAATTGGAAATATTAGATTATCATATCATATATATACAGCCAGAAACAGGCCTTTTCGGCCCTCCAAGTCCGTGCCGCCCAGTGATCCCCGTACACTAACACTATCCTACACCCACTAGGGACAATTTTTACATTTACCCAGCCAATTAACCTACATACCTGTACGTCTTTGGAGTGTGGGAGGAAACCGAAGATCTCGGAGGAAACCCACGCAGGTCACGGGGAGAACGTACAAACTCCTTACAGTGCAGCACCCGTAGTCAGGATCGAACCTGAGTCTCCGGCGCTGCATTCGCTGTAAAGCAGCAACTCTACCGCTGCGCTACCGTGCCGCCATGACCAGCCTTTGGGCACAAGCACCATACTTGATTTTTTTTCATTGGTTTTAAAAGGAACATAAGTATAACATAATGCCAGTAAAGAATTAATACCACCTCTAAAAGATTGATGTCAACCCAGCCCAGTTATGTTTTACAAATATCAAGACTTTGTTTGCAAACAGGAGGGAGGAAAATCTTTGTGCAGTAATCTACTGGAAATATCAGCAATTCTGTATCAAACTGCCAGAATTTTACAATACAAGCATCGCCAAGTTGGGGTACCCAGCCAATTGTAAACAGCTTTGAAATGTTGGCTTCGTGTAAATGGGTGACATAGCACCAAACTGCTACAATTCTCTAACCTGCCCACCATTAGCAATCCAGCAGTAGAGCACAGTTTGCAAAACCCAGCAAATATCTAAGTTAGACAAAATGCTGGAGTAACTCAGCCACAACCCATGCATTCCCTTCCCAACCTTTCCTTCAACAGCCAGCATGTCTATCCACTCATGCACTCATGGAACACATATTTATCCAGTTGGCCCCAGTAGCATCCATGCCCAATCCAAAAAATTTTAATCAATCGATGATAAACAGAAATTAAACTTGCCAGAAATTGGGCCCCATGCCCAAACTTAATAAAATCAGTAATTTGCATCCTCCAAATTAGTGACCCGAAACAGCTCCTAAATTGGAGCCCTGGGAATTTATATGGGCTTACATGAGAGTCAGATATGCATGGTGAGGCTAATTGCTTGTGGGTGAACACAGATACATGGTGGCTTGCAGCATTGCCGTAGAAGGTTGTGGACGCCAAGTCAATGGATATTTGTAAGGCAGAGATAGATAGACTCTTGATTGGCATGGGTGTCAGGAGTTATGGGGAAAAGGCAGGAGAATGTGGATGAGAGGGGAAGATAGATCAGCCATGATTGAATGGCGGAGTAGACGTAATGGGCCAAATGGCCTCATTCTGCTCTTATGAACATATTGCACCTCTATGTTTGCCAATCTTCATCAACTTTTACTCATTGCTTTATGTCATGATGAGGTCAATGTAGACCCATAAAAATTGAGGTGAGCTTTGGAATGCTTAAAAATGCATTTGTTCCTTTAGTTGCATTAATATGACTCCCAGCTGAAAGGGTTATCTTCCACAGAGAAATTGTGGCAGACACAAAGGCTATCTCTACATTATTCACCTTTCAAATATTTAAATTCTAATCATTAGAAACTTGATCTGATAATATAGATATGCAAATGGAGATCCTAGGCTTGTTTATTAAAGACACAATTTTACCATTTCAGCAGTTACCATTTCAGCAAAAGAGGGTTAAAATAGTATTTTGCTCAAATTATACTGATAAATTTAAAGATATCTTATTTCCATAAACTTATATTGCCTCGTCTAAAGTGTTGTCATGCATGAAACATATTCTTACTGATATAAGCTAATAGAATATATCTCTTTTACAGTCACTGAAATATCCAAGAGATATGAAGAAGTTACTTACACAATTCTGGAGGGAGATGAAGTTGATTATCAGAAAGGTAAAGACACAATTATGTTACCTTGATTAAGAGTGCATATTGTCTAAAATTACATTTGAAGAATGAATATTAGAGTGGGATGTCAAAGAGCTGCTGTCACTGATGGATTATAGGTAAAATTATTCAAGTTTTAGGAAAGATCCATGTTCATTGCCCAATTCAGTGATTTTATTTGATCAGATTTATTGTAACAGATAAGCATCTTATTTCTTTAATATATTTGCAAATGTGGCATTTTGTCTGAATTATTAGTAGCATAAACATTTTTACATTTTAATTTGCTGAGGCTGAACATATCACCTACAAAATGAAGCTTATGCAAAAGATAGTACCAAGTGACTAGAATTTATTTTTTATTTTAATATGTCGCTTTAATCATTTTATTCTTTAAAATTCTTTGTTCAAATAATGCCTATCTTGAAATTATTCTTTATCTTCTGCAAAAGAATACCTAACAGAAAGCCAAATTGTACTTTAGGTTTTCATAAAGGATTTGAACTTTGAAAATATGATTTAATGATTTATATTTTCAATTTAATATCTGATTTGAGGACTCCATATACGTGTATATATGTGTGTGTGTGTACATATAAGTCTTTACCATACCCTCTGAAGACTGTGTTTGTGTGTGTATGTGTGTGTGTGTGTGTGTTTTTAATCTATTGGATTCAAGGCAGATTTCAGGAACTATATATATTTTTTAAAGAATCACTGACTTGAATACATAATCACCTTAATCAAACATAATCCGTACCACAAGATATTTGTTTAAGAAAACACATATGGTTGAGTTCTATTTTAATAGAGGTGCACTCTGTCCTCTTACTGTCTTAATCATTTTGGTTTGCAATTTAATTCTAATTTCTCCTTTTTTTTAAATACGCTGTTGTATTTTCTTTCATGAAAGAGTCACTATGAAATTCAAAACCATGGGAATCCATTTACCACTTATACAGATGCTCCTCTACTTACAATGCTTCGACTTACGATATTTCAACTTTACGATGGTGCAAAATCGATACACATTCGGTAGAAACCGTACTTCGAATTTTGAATTTTGATCTTTTCCCGGGCTTTTCCCGGACTCGCAGACCTCTCCGCTGCTCAGACTGGCAGTGTCTTATGCGGTAGATACTCTCTCGTGATTCTGGGCAACGGCAGTGAGCCGCAGCTCCCAGTCAGCCAAGATTGGGAGCTGCCACGGCTATGATGTTTGGTAGGTTAGGTGTATTAAATGCATTTTCGACTGACGATATTTTCAATTTACGATGGGTTTATCGGAACGTAACCCCATCGAAAGTCGTGGAGCACCTGTATTCTTCCTATCAGTTGATTGTGCCTTGCGGTCTAATTTTATGTAATGTGTTTGTCCTATATGTTTAGTTTCGCTTTTCAAACATCTTGCAGATAATGTCCATTAGTTTCATTGTGCTTTATCTAATAATAACTGTTCTTTAAAGTGTTCAAGAAAGATGTTTCTGATGAAGTTAAGCCACTTACTGTTTCAAGAAAAGAAAAAGTTCCTCCAATGAAAGGTATGGGAATAAGCATCCAACGGTTTAAATATGTTCCTTGAAGAAGTAATCACACGATCAACAGGCTTTAGTCTGTGTGTTTCTATTGTGTGTTTATACACCGATCAGCCAAAACATTATGACCACTGACAGACGAAGTGAATAACATTGATTATCTTATTACAATGGCACCTGTCAAGGGGTGGGATGTATTAGGCAGCAAGTGAACAGTCAGTTCTTGAAGTTGATGTGTTGGATGCAGGAGAAATAGGCAGGAGTAAAGACCCGAGCCACTTTGATAAAGGCCAAATTGTTATGGCCAGACGACTGGGTCAGAGCATCTCTGAAACAGCAAGGCTTGTGGGGTGATCCCGGTCAGCAATGGTAAATACCTATCGACAGTGGTCCGAGGAGGGACAAACCACAAACTACCAGCGACAGGGAGTTGGGTGCCCAAGGCTCACCGCTGCGCGAGGGCAACGAAGGCTATCCGTCTGGTCCGAACCGACAGAAGGTCTACTGTGGCACAAGTCACAGAAAATTTTAATGGTGGTCACGGGAGGAATGTGTCACAATACACAGTGCATTGCACCCTGCTGCGTATGGTGCTGCTCACGGAGGACCAACAGCATATTAGGCAGGTGGTCATAATGTTTTGGCTGATCGGTGTATATATTTGTTTGGCTGCACTTGTATGCTCATATGTTTGTACATTTATGTGGAACCTGATTTGTATTTTGTAGCTTGTTTTGCTCGCTTTTTCATTGAATTAAGTAGACATATTGAATTAGAAATAGTAATGGTGAAGCATAAAATTTATAGATGCTGGAAATCTAAATAAAAACAGAAGATCAACAGCGCATGATTTATGTAAAGATCCCACTCCTCTAAGTGGAATATGAACACAAAATTCTGGAATAACACAACAAATTTAGCATATCTATGGAAAGTGAAACAGTTAATGTTTCAGGTTCGAGACTGTTCATCGTAACTGAGAAATTAACATCAATCTAGATGGCAGAGAGAGTAGGGGAATTGGTGTCTTAAAGGGAACTTCTCTGAAAGGATGAAAGCACTGCAGTATTAAGAGGCAGTTAACCCTTTATTCCTCAGTTTGCTCTCCCCTGCCATCTCTACTACCTGGACTAAACTGTATCACGTTCTCAGTTTTGATGAGGCTCTCGAACTTGAAGCATTAACTGTGTCTTTTTCCATAGATTTGCCTCGTGTTGTGTTTTTTTTAAGCATATTCTGTTTTATTTCATTTGGAGGAATAAGTTCTCTAGATAAATCATGTACACTGCCAGACATAATAACACCATAAGCTGTCTCAGGAAAATAGTGCAATTTTCATCAAAATAATTTGGATTAATTGAGAGTTTATTACTAAATACCTTGTAATTAATATACTTGAATTATTTAATAGGCTACATAAGGTGTAATCTACATATACCAGAACCATGATCATAATAATTGTATGATTGCCACAAGATAATGAACGTGTCATGTATTAGTTGCTTCCTTGCATTTAATTGTACGTGCAGGTGCAATTTAAAAATGTTCTGAGTGCGTGCCTCTGATATTCTTCTGTCCAAAAATTAAATTCTTAAAGTGCCTGAGGTTCCTGAGTTTGTTCCTGAAGAAATGAAACCAATTCCACAAGAAGAAAAGGTTGCTCCAATGAAAGGTACAAAGGAAGCCACATGCTTTATTCTACAATTATTCTTTGGATAAATGCTTCTGCCAATATGGCACTATCTTATAAAGTAGTTCAGTTAAGAGTTACTTTGTGTTTTGTTTGCGCATGTGTCCCATTTGTGCTATGTCAATCTGTTTTCCTTATTGAAATAATTTTGATAGTTTTATAATGATTACATTATAATCGAAAATCTCTGACATCAAATTGGGTAGTTGTAGTTGTTTGACGATGCACATGACATTTGTACGCCAAATAGGTAATTTCAGTCTTGTGGCAAAGTTGAATGCCAAATCCATGAAGATGCACCAAAACATGCCAGATAAGCAGATCATTGGAACAACTGATGTTCATTGATGATTGGACACCAACACTGCATTTTTGGAGCCTTGTGTTCCAACCAGACTTTTTTTTCAATTTGTGAAATAATCTGCACAACCCAACTCCAAACAGAACCATGTAAAATAATAATTATGCTCTGTACTCATACAACTCTGGAAGTAATTATCTCACCTGCACTCTCATAATTGTCAATGGTTGCCAGGCCCAACACCGCAATCAATATTTATGCAGCTGGATCCTTCCAGGCTATAACATGCGATGTTTCCAATGTATCTATAGTTCAGTTAGATATGAGTCAGCCTAGTGGGCAAACAGACTTGTAACATATTATAGTAAACTAAATCAGTAATTAGGTAAAAACATCATAATTATGTTGAAAGACTATTAACGTTCAGAACACGGTTTTCTGTTATCAGCTTGTCAAATATATCTTGAAGTAAACAGTACGATCTGTTCCAAAAACGTGAAAAGTCAGATTTATTGGAAAGTAACTCTAAGGACACCACGAATGTATGTAGAGGCTATGTAGTGTCCATAAAAACAATCATATATTTAGTGTTACCTGAAGTGATGGGTTGCAAAGCAATCAATTGGTCTATGGATTAATGTATATTAAGGTTGATTATAATTACTTCATTATCTAATGACATTTCATAAAACAATACCTTTTTGTACATTAGAACCAAAATACAAGATATTATTGTGTGATTTAGCACAATGGTAGATGGTTTCTTTTGTGTTTAATGTTGTGTGCGTCCCCGATCTTGTTACTTCATTGGCAATTTCTTTTCCAAACTTTTTTTTAAGTGCCTGAGGTTCCCAAGTTTATTCCTGAGAAAATTAAACCAGCCACACAAAAAGAAAAGACCACTCCAGTGAAAGGTATAAAAGAAAGGAAATGTTCTTTCCTTGAATTATTCTAGGTTTACAGGGAATTTATTTTGTCGCTGTCTTGTGAAGTATTTCTGTTCAAAGGTTACAGATTGCCAATGGTCTGCTACATGTTAATTTTATTATATGATATGTGGTCTAATTGTTTGCTGTAATTGTAATTGGTCCATTTGTTACTGTTTTGTGTTGTCTTTGTAGCTGAAATAATTTTAATACCTTTATATAGTAAAAAAGCAGTGTATAATTGTTCTTAATAGTGACCTTTATTTGCATGTGCTTGTGCATCAAAATAGCATCAGTTCTATACACACATATATATATATATATATATATATATATATATATATTTGTGATGTGACTTACACCAATAACTGTGTTAATGAAAATGACTGAGGCCTGCCTTTGAGAATGTAATATAAGTAGATTTTAATGCCCCGCAGTTTGAAACAATGATAAGGCATCAGGATTCTAATTTGGAGCTCTTTGCTCGAAATAATATGTAGTCATAAATATATATGTCTGCACTAGCATTATGGAATGTTATGTCCAAAACACGCCTCCTATGTCCATTATTTTCAAATGACCAATCATCCTGCTTACAGATTAGTTGATGAATGATTTCTTGTTTGTTTAGAAGCTGTATTTCAGGATACTGCAAAGCCAGTTGCTCCAGACAAGGTGATGGATATTTTTCATCCTCCATATTGACTGGAGAATAAACTGATAGATGCAGAGTAGGGTGAGCTATTGAAAGAAGGAAAAGGGAGGAGTGTGAGAAGAACGAAGGTGAGAAGGGCTGTCAACAGTTAACTGCATCTGCTCAGTGTTTCAGACTTGAGTTCCTCTAACTGGATCTCTTAGTATCAGAACAGGGCAAGAACCAGACTGGTTGATTAGACTAGGAATGGTGGATATGCAGACAGCCTAAGCCCAGAAAATGAGAGGTGATCTCATTGAAATTCACAAATTTCATGTGTTCTTGATGGAATAGATGTTCAGGTAATGCTTCCTTTGGCTGGAATGTCTAGAAGCAGGAGTCACAGTTTAAAATGTGGGCCGAACAAGAAGAGATGAGTAGAAATGTCTTCATCAGAGCATACTGTATCTTGAAAATCCTTGCCCAAGAATGGAGGCTCAGCTGTTGAAATGATCCAAGAAAGAAAATGATTATTTTTTACAAATTAAGGATATGGGCTTTGTGCAAGAAAGATAGAGGAGGCACACGAGGTTGAATAGACTTCTCTTGCTTTTGCTTACATTCATATTACCAGGTGGCAATAAAGAGAGCAGTTTTTGAACTCCATCCAAACTGCCGCTGGAAATAGTTATAAGATTATCTAGTTACTTATCTGTAAACATTATTGAAGCATAATTTAGAAAAGTATGAGCAATATGTTGCGGTAGTTATTTTCATTCGCACTTTGGTTTCTAAAACCACTAGCAAGAAATCAGGGATTACAACTTCATCTATTAGCAATTAAGTCGAGAATAACCATTTCCTGCTACTTATTATATTTGGAACTAAATCTATAATAACATAAAATGTACAACATTTACAGTTATTGCTTTTTTTGTTGTAGTACAGACTTATGTATTTACTTCCAAATATGACCATTCCATTCACACGTAATAAGCCTTCTTATATAGAATTTATCCAATAATACCAAGGTCTATAATTGGGTTTAGATTTATCCATAAGAAATTATACTTACAGTGAATTGAACTTTTGTGAAAAAAATAAGTTGAGTTGAATGAGAATGAATATTAATCTATCCCAATGATTAGTATAGAATCAAGTTGGCTGTGCTGCTTTATTAATTAACTAGCTTAACTTTAGGTATACCAGAAACATGATATGAAATGAGAGATTATTATATGATTAGTACAAGATGGTAGACTGTGCCATGTATCTTTTGTTGCTTTTGTGGTTTATGTGCATCATTGTAAAATATTCTGTTCACATCTTTGATATTCTTTTAACCAAAAAACAAATATCTTTAAGTGCCTGAAGTTGCCAAGTTTGTTCCTGAAGAAGTGAAACCGATTACAGGAAAAGATGTTGCTCCAATCAAAGGTATAAAATGAATCATATCAGAATTTCTCTTTGAATTATCTTGGTAGCTTTTGAAATTTGACAATATTCTTTTTTGCATTCAGTTATTTGCTGCCATATTTAATGCATCATTTTTTTGCTTGTGCCAGTATACTAATGCAATGTGTGTCTTTGGACAAAATACTTTTGGTACCTTTATTATGGTTATACAATGATTAAAACACACAATATAAAATGTAGCTCTAGCAGCACCCACTGTTTGGCAATAAGTTGGAAATTGGATTCCAAAATGGCATCCAGTGCCTACATCCCGTAATCTAGTGCTCTACATCAAATGGCATCCACTCTACATCAAAGCCCATAATGGTGACGGTGCACTGAATACATGCAAGAAGTAAGCCTTGCTTCAACCCATTGAATCAATTTCTCGAATGTTGATTAAGCGCCAGCACTTGTGATGCAGAGCTCAGTGTCTTAAGTCATCCCACGCCTCTGACAGTTGTATTGAAATAAATCTTATGTTGGTTTAGGTTTTATAATTTTATAATTATATTTGCATTTTATAATTGCTGTGATATTTGTGGAAATCAGTCTGCAGGGAGTGGTGAGATTGTAAAAGTCCCTTTGGGCTGCCCAGAACTGGACATTGAAATGTGCAGTGATCAATGTGTAATGGCATGATGGGCTGCAGCTCCCATGAATAATCTAGGCTTCCTAAAACAATAATAATATATACCAAAACACTCATTGCTGCACCTCAGTACATGTGGCAATAATCTAAACTCAACCATTATCCAAAATAAGAAACTAAGGTGTTATTAGTCCAAGAGTGTCATGTCTTAATCACAGCTTCCATGTTTAATTTTAGGTGTATTGTTTTAAAATGTTAAATGTGCACATCTTTGATGTTCTTTGTCAAATTAACTTTCTTCAAGTGTCTGGCGTTCCCGAGTTTATTCTTGAAGAAGTGAAGCCAGTTTCACGAAAAGAAAAAGTTGCTCCAATAAAAGGTACAAAAGAAGACATTTTATATTGGAATAATTCTTTGAATAAACAATTTATTTATCTTATTTTGGAAAGTATATGTGTTGTTAAAAACATGTTGTCTTTCCATGTACTAATCTTATTTCATGGTTGTTTTCATTTTGGAGCGTGTAACTTTGTGTTGTTTTGTGTGTTTCATGCTGTCTTTCTACTTAAAATGATTATGATACTTTCATCATGCTTAAGAACAGAGAGTAACATCTAGTTCAGCTTTAACCATTGTTTGGGAGCTGCAGATTAAAAAACATAATCTAATAGCCATGGCAATGCATCCCCATATCTGTAACATGAACATGCCAAACACAATATTATGCCAGCCAAAAGTATGCAACATAGACAGCAGTTGAAACTGTGAATCTGATTGTAACATCAGCCCTGCCAATTTAGTGCTCATTTAATTGGCTAGCATATATTTTTAAAGGCACCTGAGTGAACATCAAGCAGTAGGAAGACATTCTCACTCTCACCCCATCACACTCTCGACACACCCATATCAATAGTCAATAGTCAATTTATTTGTCACATACACATAAATGTGCAGTGAAATGAAAAATTACCCGCAGTTCAACAATAAGACCAATAAGAATAATCAATAAAAATGCAATAACACATACAATCATAACCAACACCAAACAAAAGAAACATCCATCACAGTGAGTCTCCTCCAGTCCCCTCCTCACTGTGATGGAAGGCCAGAATGTCTTTTTCTCTTCCTTGCCGTCTTCGCGGTCAGGCTGTTGAAGTTGCCACGTCGGGGCGGTCGGTGCTGTTTAAAGGGATCAATGAGTACTTATAAGTTCTTGGATTTTTTTTCTTGCTAATACTGGAATTTTATAAATGATTGTTGCTATCTAGAGTTGGCTACATTTACAGCAGTACACAGAGTTGTGTATCAAGCACTGAAAGACTGTGCTGTCTTTTGACATTTGCACATGTCGGTTGCTCCTGGAATGATATATTAGGTTTTTGTTCCCATTGCATAAAGAGGGCAAACTGTTGGGAGGAGGAGCAGTGGAAAGGGGCATCTGACAGGAGGCTATGTCTTCTTTTCAGTGACATAATTAACTACCTTAAGAGATAGATAGATTCTTGATTAGTACGGATGACAAGGGTTATGGGGAGAAGGCAGGAGAATGGGGTGAGATAGATCAACCATGATTGAATGGCGGAGTAGATTTGATGGTCCGAATGACCTAATTCTGCTCCTATCACTTATGACCTTATGACTACCTGAATGTCAGTAAGTAACCATATATCTCTTTAGGAATGTCTACAATAAAATAATCTACCTGTTAGAACTATAGTTTTACCTTCAAAGCTAGATGAGGACAGGATTAGGACAGCATTGATAGTAGCTATCAAGGTAACAAAGCCAAATAATTCTTATGTTCCTTCCAGATTGCAGCTAAAACTGGAGTATTGCCATATTTTTGTTTCAGTTATTTATCAATAAAGTAGTAAAATATACAGATCTGGTTAGAGGCATTAGCATTGTTCTCTAAAACTGATAACAGAAAATCTTGAGGACGCAAGAGATTGAAGTATTTGGAATCTGGAGCAAAAAACAAACTGCTGGAGAAACTCAGTGGGTCAGGCAGTATCTGTAGAGGCAGAGGGTCGAGACCCTGCCACATTAGAATTTCATACATTTTGAATTCTTCTAAACCATAATACAGATGGGAGCATCTTGAATGACTTTCTCAAGATAACAGATCATGTAATTTATCAGTTGCTTTTTTTGTGGTTAATGTTATATGTATTGCTGTGTCAAAATATGTTTATGTCTAATATGTTTCTCCAAAAATTAAATCTCTTGAAGTGTCTGAGGTTGCAGAATATGTTCCTGAAGAAGTGATACGAGTTACACAAAAAGAAAAGGTTGTCCCAATAAAAGGTACAAAAGGCACATGCATTCTTCTAATATTTATTTTTCAATACATAGTGTGTACATCTTCTCATTACTGTAGAAACTATGTTCTCTTTTAGAGCCCTCAAATTGTCAGTGCTCTGCTATTTATTAATTTTGTTTTACAATATGTTGTTTTCGTTCTTTGTACATCTGTACCAGTTTAATGTGTAACATCACATTGACAATAAAGCACCAACTGCGAGGCAAATTTATGCCCAGTGGGTATCTCATTATATCAATCAGTGTAAGATGTTGTTTGGCAACTATACTGTTATTTGGGAGCTAATTTCTTCAGTTTATGCTATATTCAAGTTCAAAAACTCCTCAATTATCTCAAACTCCTTTGACGCAACCTGTGCAAAACAGCAGGAGATGGGTCTCACTTTTCCCAAACCAACCTTAACTATTTAAAGGGTTCACACATTACATATCGGTTAACTTGGGTTGATATTTTATTGCCTGCACTGTAATTTTACAGGTATTTGGTACTTTATAGAAACAATTCAGATTGTAAGTACACAGAGATTCTATGGCAGGTATGGAAGGACCTATTGTTTGGAATTTTCAGTAACCAATTCCTTCAATGCATTTGGTGCAATATTAGGCATTTCTTATGCAATGTAGCATGACTGGGAAATTAAACAAGACTCATAAAAGTGAATCTCAGGTTGGGAATATCCCCTAGAAATAACATCCTCCTGCAATCTCATAGCAAAGCAAGAAATACAAAGTCAGTAGATGCCAGGATGATCAAGTTAATGGACTTCTGTACAATGATTCCTTCTTCGTGGCACATGGTAATATTTATAATGTAAGAATAATTCAGTTGCTTATTAGTAAAAATTAGCAAAGCATATATGCACATGACAACATTTGGGTGTGCTTATTGGTCTGGTAGAAATTTTAAAACTTAAATTTTTGAAAAATAACATTAATATAAATATCAGAAATTTCATACCCTGGAAATTATCTGAGTATACCTATCACTCTGTGACACTTTATATTAAACATGAAACCTTTAATACTGCAGAATTACCATTTGTAAAGATATTTTGAAAATAAATGTTAAATGTTAGTAAGAAGGTATGCTTTCACTCTTCTAGCATGCATAGAATATCCAATCATAAACATAATATCCTAAAAGCATGATGATCTTACAAGGTAGATTTATTGGAAAGTCATTCTAAAAACACCCATAGCTGTACATGGTGATTTGAGTACTGATCATAGTAAAATCAGATAGTACAACCAGAAGAATTGGAAAACGTGGAGAGGAGATTTAGATCTAAAAGATACAAGTGGCTTGATAGCTGAAAATTAAAATATCCCTAAATTTTGTATTTAATTAAGATTGGTATTTGGTGCTCTATTAATCTGCGACACATTATAAGATAGATATATCTATATATAACAACAAATGATTGAGAAGATTAGATTATTATGTGATTAACACGAAATGGTAAACTGTGTCAAGTATTTGTGACTCCCATTGTGTTTAATGTTATGTGTATTGCTGTATTCAAACTTTCTCCATCTTTCACATTCTTTTGTCCAAAATTCTTAAAGTGCCTGAGATTCCCGAGTTTGAACCTGAAGAGGCGAAACCAGTTACACGAAAAAAAGCAATTGCTTCTCCTGAGTTTGTTCCTGATGAAGTGAAACCAGTTACACGGAAAAAAGCAATTACTCCTCCTGAGTTTGTTCCGGAAGAAGCGAGACCAGTTACACGAAAAAAAGCAATTGCTCCTCCTGAGTTTGTTCCGGAAGAAGCAAAACCAGTTACACGAAAAAAAGCAATTGCTCCTCCTGAGTTTGTTCCGGAAGAAGCAAAACCAGTTACACGAAAAAAAGCAATTGCTCCTCCTGAGTTTGTTCCTGATGAAGTGAAACCAGTTACACGGAAAGAGGCAATTGCTCCTCCTGAGTTTATTCCTGAAGCAAAACCTGTTACACAGAAAAAAACAATTGTTCCTCCTGAGTTTATTCCTGAAGAAGCAAAACCAGTTACACGGAAAAAAGCAATAGCTCCTCCTGAGTTTGTTCCTGATGAAGTGAAACCAGTTACACGGAAAGAGGCAATTGCTCCTCCTGAGTTTATTCCTGAAGCAAAACCTGTTACACAGAAAAAAACAATTGTTCCTCCTGAGTTTATTCCTGAAGAAGCAAAACCAGTTACACGGAAAAAAGCAATAGCTCCTCCTGAGTTTATTCCTGAAGCAAAACCTGTTACACAGAAAAAAGCAATAGTTCTTCCTGAGTTTATTCCTGAAGCAAAACCTGTTACACAGAAAAAAACAATTGTTCCTCCTGAGTTTATTCCTGAAGAAGCAAAACCAGTTACACGGAAAAAAGCAATTGCTCCTCCTGAGTTTGTTCCTGAAGAAGCAAAACCAGTTACACGGAAAAAAGCAATTGCTGCTCCCGAATTTGTTCCTGAAGAAGCAAAACCAGTTACACGGAAAGAGGCAATTGCTCCATTGAAAGGTACAAAAGAAGACATACATTTTATACATGTATTGTTTCGTTGGAGAAACATCAGATCATTATCTTGAAAAATATGTTTGTTTTAAACTTTTCAGATAACAAATGCCTTCCTGTTTGTTTTTTTTTCAGTTTGTGCTGTTTTCCAATTTTGTTTCCGTATTTGTGCTATATTTTGTTGTCCTTGCCCACAAAATAAATGTGATACTTGCCTTACAATTGGTTATATAGAACAAAACATGGCTTATGTCCCTAGATTCTTATTGCCAAGACCATAATACAGAATGAGAAATTATGATTTATTTTACAATGCTGTATGTGTTTGCAGCATCTTTCTAGTTAATGTAATGTGTGTTTGTATGTTTATTTCTTTTAAGTCCACATTTTTGATATTTTGTCCATAAATTGCATTTTTTTGAAGTTCCTGAGTTTGCTGTGGAAGAAGTGAGATCAGTTACACGAATAGAAAAGGTTACTACAATAACAGGTACAAAAGACAGCACCTGCTTTATAGTAGAATTATTCCTTGTATAATCAATCTTTGATGAAAGAGAGTGTTTCTTTTTATGTGCTTCATAATACAGATGTCCTGATACATGTTCATCCCCTAAAAGTTGTGTTCTTTTAATTTCTTCTTTATGTTCTTTAACTTTGTTTTGCTGTCCCTGTCCTTGACATATTTTTTCTGTTTGTATTAAAACATATACTTTATACATATCAAAATTTGATATGATAAGTCGACTGTGTGCTACAGGTTTCATTTGATACAAAAATGACAATTCAAAGTTGCAATCAATTTAGTTCAGCCTCTGAGGGTAAGCAGTTTCTGAGATGGTTTTGTGGGTGATGCCGCAAAAAATAGATTCAATCTTCCCAATAATACAAGATGGCTGTACTAGATGTTTGACAAGCAGTGTCACCAATGAATAATATTGTTATATAAGGATTATGTTATTAGAGTAGAATCTCACATGTTTCCAGTTATGTGCCTGGAAGGTTGTTTGTAGAGTACTGTGATGGAAGATTCTACCTGTTTTAAATGAATTTTATTAGAAATCTGAATAATTTTAATTTTTGATAGCCTATAACTAAATCAAAATAAATTCTTTAATGTGCCATTAGAAGCAGTGGAACCAGTTCCTGTCCAAATGAAAAAGCCAACATTACCAATAACAGGTAAAATGTAGCTAAGATTTTATACTATATGTGTCCTTAGTTTATTGTTGTTATTGGGGGTATCTTATTTCCAGGAAATTCACTGAATTCAAACTTGGAATTCCTCTGATTTCCTATTGTTGCGTGTCATTGGATAATAAAGATTGTATTAGAACTATTCTGTTGACAATAGTACATCAATTAAATTGGATTGAAACAGGTATTGGAAAATTATATTTTACTGAAGAAAAAAAATGGAATATCAATGTTAAGTAAAATGTATAATTGAGGGTAGAGTTAGACAAAGAGTTAGATAAGGGGAAAGCTTGTTAATTCTTAGGCTGATAGTTTTGTCGTTTGACATGACAATTACAGCTCTCGGGTACGTGGTTTGCGTTTTACAATACTGGTTGTATTCTTGTAGTTGTATATCAAATTCTACTACAAGAAGAATAGAAAAGAGTTATGGTCAGCTGACCTTAATTAGCATAAGGACAGAAGGGGTAAGCCAAGTCAAATAGGAAAAATAAATTAGAGAACTTCGTCAAATCTTGATAGTGTGAATATTATAAAAAGGAGGTGAATTCTTCCCTTCTGACTTATGGACACCTAAGGTAAAGGAAGGGAAAACATGATTTAGAGATTTGGGTGCAAGTAGTAGCAAAAAGTTTCACATACTTCATCCAATAAACTGCTTATACGGAACAGGTTTGCTATCTGACTCACTCAAGTTAATTAAGGATGGTCTGTAAATTGTGGATTTATTGTTTAGTTTGCTTCAGTGGTTGTAACTTTTACCACACATCACTGATGAATGACATTGACACATAGGCCCTGGTATTTGTAGTTAAACTGCAATTATATTGAAGAATGTCCCCAGTCTGCTCCTCAGTTTGAACAATAAATTAGATAGAAACTACATTCTTTTAAACCATTTCTTTGTTTTTTTTAAAGTGCCGGAGGCTCCTAAGAAACCAGTTGTTGAAGATGTAGATAGAATTATGCTAGGAAAAGAAGAGATTTCTCCTAAAAAAGGTACAAGATTACCCAACATTATCTCTGCACAGTGCACTTCTATTGAAAATTATAACATTTTTTCATATTTGTCTCTTCAGTTCTGTTTCTTTTTGTAGTCTCTTTATTCATATATTGATTAATGTATTGAATTATTATCACTCATTTTTTTCTGATTGTTTAGGTTATTCACGCTCTTTGATTTAAGCAAATAGCAATATAATACTTTTATTCATTTAGATGGAGATGTTATATTCAACATTTGGAAGTATGCAGAAATTAAAGTCAGCTATTTGTAAACATGATTATTTTGAACAATAATCATATCATTAATACTGGATCATTTAATTTAAAAAAGATGTAAAGTGAAGATACATTGCTTCATTTCTGAATATATTGCAATTATTTTAGTATTATCGTAGTGCTCATTTGTTGTTACAAAAGAAAATATCACTTTAAGTCAACATTATCCACGTTATGTGTTTCATGTCATAATTTGTTGCTTAAATTTCACCAGTACCAGAATTCCACAAGAAACCAATATCTGAAGAAATTAGAGCTTTTACTGTGTCAAGAGAAGAGATTGTTCCAACTAAAGGTAAAAATGAATACATAACAGATTTTATATTTATTTGCTTCATACTTCATGGTCTCAAGTTCTCAAAAAACTTGCTTTTTATTTCATTGTTATGATTAAAGTTCCAATAATCTGCCAGCTAATTCTTCAAAGATCCCCAAGGTTCAGCAATTTTCACCCTGGCTCCTGTTTCCTCTGCTCCCTTTTAAACCTATTGAAGCCTTATTTCTCCTAACCACTATAATAGGTCCCATGTTCCCTTTAAACTCAACAGGGCCACATTTCCCACATTTCCATTAAACGCATCCTGGACCAGTTTCACACCTGCCCTTTAAACATGCTGGATTCACTGGAAAATGTATTATATTACAGTGTAAAACCTAAAAATGTGAATTAAAATGTGTTGATGTATTAATGGGAATAATTGTACAGAAAATCTGCAAGTTCAGCACCACCAAAGTCCTGAGCGTGCCAGATATTTCAGAATTTTATACCTAGTTTTCTCAATACATGTGCTTTATCGTGTTTAAAAGAATTGAACTTATATGCATTGAATCTTTTGTGGTATTCACAATAACGCCGGTTGCATGGGTTGATAATGCCTAAATATGTCTATGTTAATGTATTGAATTAATATTAAATCAAAATTTAACTTCAAATTCAGACAGATATTTCATAGAAATGTAATTTATTTAAATATGAAAGCAGACAGAAATATCACGATTGTGGAAACAATGTTATTTGCAAATCATTAGATGAGTCACTTGTGTTATGCATATTTCATGTTATCTATATTGTAGACATCTACCAAACTATCAAAATAATCTCAGCTGAATTGTAATGGTAAAATACAATATTCTTTCAAGTTCCAGGAGTATCCATGAAAGTTGTTGAAGAGAAACAGATTTCCATCACACAACAAGAAGAGATTCTACTAATGCCAGGTATTAAAAATGCAACGGGTCTGAACCAGATTATTAGTGTTTGACATGCACTTTAACTCCAAATGGAAATTATGGTCTTAAATTCAGTGTTGTGAAAATGGGACCTCAGCAAACAACTGAGTAAAATTATTTTATGGTAAAATGAACAGATTGAAGAAATCAACATTCCGATATTGGTAAATTAATCAAATAGTTGAATCTTCTATCTGTCCAATAGTGATTCTCAATCAAGAGAACATTTTCATTGTTATGCCTTGTTCAGTTATGTTAGCTTATCTGATTAATGTAATGTAATCAATAATGTTAGGCTTATTTATTATGAGTTATTAAAGCAATAATGTTCTTTGAAGTGCCAGAGGTTCCCAAGAAGGTACCTGCTGAAAAGGTTAAACCAGATACTGTTCCAAGAAAAGAGGAAGTCCCTCCAGCTAAAGGTACACCGACAGATGAAAGGCTAGCAATAACTTAGTTCACAAGGCAACATTTTTGCAGTTAGAATGAAAATAATTTCTACCTTTCATGCTGAACCTTCAAATCCTGTATTCAATATGGAATTCATATGTTGAGTTCATTGGAGCAGATCACAACAGTTCTGACAAGAATCACCTGTCTTCCCATTAGATCCTGCTGTAGTTTGACCCGAGCACCCATTATGGTGGTGAATTGGGAGACGGTTACTTTTTTGATTTATGTTTTCAGAGGTTTTTAATTTTTAATTTTATTCCTTAATATTAATTATGTAATTTTATTAGATTTCTAAAGCCTCTAGAAGTCAGAAACAATTAAAAATTATTAAAATGCCTTCTAAAGTTTTTGTAGCTGACAAAGTAGGAGTGGACCTTTGCTATCTATAAAATCCTTATTTTGGGGGATAGAGCGTTCTCACTGCAGCAGAGGCCATGTTGCCACTCAGGCCATACCACGAGAATCCAGATACTTCAAGCAATTGACATTGGTCCCTCCCTATATACCAACCTGGTAACTTTGGTCACAAAGAGAATTCATGAAAAAATGCCAGATAGTAGCCTAGTACCGCTACATCTTGCCCATTGTTTCTATATTTATTTATCAGTCTATTTTTTAATTTTGGAATTATATATATTTTTTTAATAAATTTTAGTTTAATTTAGAGATACAGGGTGGAAATAGGCCTTCGGCCCACCGAGTCCGGCTGACCAGCGATCCCCAAACACTAACACTATCCTACACACACTAGGGATAATTTACAATTTTACCAAGCCAATTAGCCTACAAACCTGTATGTCTTTGGAGTGTGGGAGCACCCGGAAAAAACCCAGCCAGGAGGAGAACCTACAAACTACATAGACAGCACTTGGAGTCAGGATTGAACCTGGGTCTCTGGTGCTGTAAGGCGGCAACTCTATCGCTGCGCCACCAAACCACCTGTTTTACTCAGTTTTACTTAATAACAATTCTAATCAATAGAACTACCTTTTTGTTAATTTGATACAAATACAATTTTTAAATAACCTTATAAAAATAAGATTTGTACAGAGGGTTTTGATGAAGGTTTCTCAGTAAATCATAAGCATATTTTCCGTTAAGGTAATAATTGCCTATTGATGTTTAAATTAATTCAAAACCAAATTCAATTTTACATTTTGTATAAGTATTACAAGGTTAGTTGATGCATTATATTTGAACAAAAGTGCTTTATATTTATAAAGATGGGAGCATATGTAAAATAAATTAGTAAATGTATATTCCATTCTTTTACTTTGATCATTTGTTCTTGGTGTATTCATTATATTGTTTCTCCAGAAACAAAAGCTATTTTGAGTTCATTGGCTAACCGCAATGTTTTTCTTGACCTCGTGTTTATATGTCAACTCTTTTTTATATATGTGTGCTTTAAGTGAATCTTATCTTAAAACAAATATATCATTTTAAGTGCCAGAGGTTCCCAAAAAGCCAGTTATACCAGAAGAAGAAGCAACCATTGTTCTGAGGAAAGAGAAAGTTGCACCAATCAAAGGAACAAATCTGCAAAGATACTCATAATATAACAATATATTTGCGCCATCATAATCTTAATACTTTTACCAGGAACACTGTACAATCCTTTCAATTTGTATGGAATTCCTGGTCTTACCAATCTAAAAATGAATCTTTTATTAAGTAGTGTTTTCTTTCATTGTTTGTTATTTCTGTGCTTTAGTTGTTATGTACATAGAATTTCATACAATTTTAAATGATGTATACAAGATAATCAACCTAATGGATCTCTGCTAGTATTTATGCCTCACACAAACTTCCTCCTGCCATTTCACTATATCAAGACAATATCTTCAATTCCTTCTCTTCTACTGACCCAGCAAATGTTTGTGTCATCCAACTTAATCGCCTTAAAGTTCTACATTTTCATAATTCGTTAGTGAAGAGTTTTTTTTGGTTTAGGAGTGACTTTTTTTATTCAGGGTAGTTAACTTGATTCCTCCACATCTTCTATCTTATGTGTATTTTTAAAGCCGTAATCAAGTCAGTTTATCATTTTTTTCTGGAAAAAGAACATTAGTCTATTGAAGTTTGTTTGGCAATGGATCAGAGAGGTGAATTTCCTATTTCAAAGATGAGTACGAGCAGAATGACAGATGCACAGGCATCTGTTGCACAGCATATTCCAGGTTTACTTGACTCAGCCCATTATTTTCCAAACTCTTTTTCATACAGTTGTGTTTCAATGAATACACCCTTGAATGAATAACATTTGAAGGAGGTTTATGTTATTATTGTAATAAAACATTGTTATTGGCAAAAACACAGTTAAAAATTTGGCAAGTTACACTGTCAAATTTAGGTTCTAATTGATCAGGTAGATGATTTTCATTATCAGCCATACACCAAATTAATGTTTGTATCTGTGAGGTCCAAATAGAATAATATTGGTTTGAGTCTTTTTGTGATGTATGTTTTGTGTACTGTTAACATGTTATTCAAATGTCTTTCATAAATTTCTTAAATTGACTTTCTTTTAAAACACAATATTTATTCAAGTGCTGGAGATTTCAAAACCTGAAACATCAGAGGAAGTTGAGATATTTGCTGTTTCAAGAAAAAGGGAAATCGTCACAAGAAAAGGTACAAATGTACACAGAAACATCTCCAGCAGTCTTTACTCTATTTTATAACTGTTCTGATATACTGATTTGAAATTTAATGGATAAATTACTGATACACAAAGATCAACAGTGATTATTTCAATGACATGTAGGTGTAATATCTAAGGAAAAAATTCTTATGTTCTCCTAAGAAGAGTTTAATATCATGTGTTAGATTTGTCTGTCCTGTATGTTTTATGTTATACTTTTAAAAAGTCGCTTCAATGTTAAGGATGCTATCTTTGATAAATTCCGTTCATAATTGTGTTCTTTCAAGAATTGGAGAAGAAGCAATTTGATACAAAAGTTCAGCTGGACACTAAGATAAGAAAAGAAACCATCACAGTAACAGGTATAAAAATACTTTGGAAAAAATCATTCTTCCATTTTAATGCCTTTTTTTCTTTTTGTGGTCTTTTGGGTCTTGTTGATGTCAATTGACTTCCAACATGTTATTTGTATGGTTTTATGGTGTTGTAAATTATGTTTTACATCTCTGTCATAATAGAAGATGTTAACTCAGAGAAATCACTATTGATTCATAATTTGCAAATACATATTTTAACTGAAATGATATTGTTCTGGACAAATCATGATTAAAGTGAGTATTGTGGAAGATGTAAAAGCTGTTACATCATAAGAAATAAAAGTGACAGAAGCGATATCATTATTACTTCGCCATGGGCTTGCTCCTCATTAAGATCATAACTGATTGGACACCTAACCCACTTTTTACTTGATTTCTTCAATTCACTTAGTACCGAAAATCTACCTAAGCATTGAATATATCAGCAACTGAACATCTAGAACCTTCTTCCTTTGTGTGATGATTTTTTCCCCACATCCCAGCTGCAAATGGCCAATCACTTGTCCTGAGACCATTCTGTAACACCCCCCCCCCTCCCCCCACCAAGTTCTAGACTATGCTCCATAGTTCTAGATAACACAAAATATGTCGATTGCAGGGAATGGCGGGACATGGATCATGCGCAGATGACATTATTTAAAATTGGCATCATGTTCGACGCAGCCAGTGTGGGCCGAAGGGCCTGTTCTTGTGCTATACATTTCTTTGTTCTGTAGAATGTGTAAGAGAAAGTGAACACTGGGAAAGGAATGTTAAAAGTAATTGACATTTATGTTGCTCTTTCCACTTCCTCAGGGCATCCAGCAAAATTTCATAGCTGGTGACCTATTTTTGAAATGCAGTTATTAGGAAAATGTGCCAGGCATTTTTCTCAAACATAATTATTCCATTAATTATTTGCATTGGAGTGGAGAATTGACTCCACACAGATAACTAAGATGCAGATACAATACAATACAATATATCTTTATTGTCATTGTACCCAGGGGTACAACGAGATTGGGATACCACTATAGATGGTATCAATGACAATAAGACTGCGTTGGAATTCAACATTGTTGGTTGATATTCCCTCCAGCCCCACATCCCAAGAATAAAAGAACTGTTAACAGCTGCTATGTAAGATTCAGCTATTATGTATTAGCTTGTTAATACATTCAGACTCCAGATCCAACTATAAACCGGCCCATACTCTGGTCCTTACTCTACAAACCTACCCATTTCCTGGCCCCCAATGTGTTTTTTTACCCTGTTCCTGACCCCGACTCTAGCTCTGGTGGGACAAATCCGTATTCTGGCTACACACTAGTACATACTGGTACATACATACCAGTGCTCACTCTCCCTGAGACATTGTATTAAAAATAGAAAAATACAGCACAGGAACAACACTTGGGCCACAACATGATATTAATTGTCTTGTACCAGCAAGTAATATTGAAATTTCATTACGTGCTTGCACAAGACAGAAAATATACTCTGTGTCATGGCAAACTAGACTAGAGAGGATTCTGAAGGAATACACAATCTTTCCCAATACTCCCAATGGTACCCAACCAACCTTGCCTGTACACTTTTTTGGATCGAAAATCAGTAGATAACAAGTAGTTACTGCATTTCATTCATGATTACAGGGACTAAAAGTAGAATTGGCGTATAACAAAAAACTTTGTTGGAATTCTGAAATAAAAACTGTAAAGTCTAGAAATATTCAGCAGGTCAGGCAGCATGTGTGCAAAAAGATGCAGACATTTCATGTCAAAGATCCTTGTACTTTTCCAGTTCTGATGACATTTCTTCTATCTAGAATATTAATTCTGTTTCTCTTTCCATTGGTGCTGCCTGACCCTCCAGGTATTTCCAACATTTTCTATGTATCCTGTGTACTATATGCTCTGAGATAGACATTGGCAGCAACACTGAAACAAATGTTGGATGGTTTTCAATTAGTGACATAAGAATTTTACCCCTGCCTGACAGAATTTTCCAAGTATAGTTATAATATTACTTTTATTATTGACTGGCTTGGATATATTGTTTGAAGTATTGTGTTAATTCTATTTGTCCTGTATGTTAAATGTCATTCTGAGTTCATGAATGTTTACATTGTTTTTTAAATGAATCTCATCCTAAAAAAAATATGCTTTAAAGTGCAAGACATTCCTAAGAAGCCAATGGCAGAAGAATTAAAACCAAGAAAAGAAGAGATCATGACAATGCAAGGTATGAGATGAAGGGAAGGCATCCATAGAATCTTTACACACCGAAGTGTGAACAATTTATACATCTCCTGATGAGCCCCACACATCATCAATAGAATCTTGCTTTTTTGTCATTTGCCACATTTTGTGTATTTTTCTGTACAGTTGCAATGTGATGTTATTCTTTATATATGGGTGCACATTTTATGCTTTATTGGGGAAATGCCATTTGAATAAATTAGTTTTTAATTTTTCATTGAAGAAATACACAAAATTATCAAAAATACATAAATTACTTAAAATTATTATAAACCAAAGCAAAATATTAAATAATAAAAAAATTAAACTGCCTCCCCATGTCTCTTAATCCATGGCCCACAGACCTCTCTGAAATCAAGAAATCTCAGATCTTGCACCAGATCATATGACAGAAGACAGGATAGGCAACTCCCCAACATAGTGTTGTGCAATCCCAACATCTGGGATCTCTGCAATCATAAAGCCATCTAGACTTCACAGAGCAAAATAATACATTTGCATTCCTGTCACCCATCAAGTTTGTCAGGAAGCCCTAAGATGTATAAGATGTAAGTGGAGTGTTAAAATGTCTTCTCACTACAGAGTCCTTATTGTTATATGGTCAATTTTAAGCTGAGCATTTTGAATTTTAAATTTCCTACTGGATTTGTACTGATCTATCACCAATTTAGACCTATTTCTTCAATTTTTCATACTATTAAGTTTGTCAGTGGCACATGTTCTCCCTGTTCCACATAAATCTTTACCTACTGGTCCATAGACATTTAAATACCCTGTATTTCTAAAATAAAATGTTAGTTGATGTTGTTATGTCATTTATGTGCTTTGCATGATTCTGCACTCTTGACTCTTGTTTTCAATGGTTTCAAAACAATTTATGTTTTATTGAATGAATTGCATCTTTAAACAACAACAATATTCTTTTAAGTGAAAGAAGCTTATACAAAGACTGTTATTGAAGAATTCCAACAAGACGTTGTTCAGGAGAGAAAAGCGGCTGCTCCTGTTAAAGGTACAACAGATGCTTGGGATTTCTTACAGATTTTCATACTATATTATGAAAGTAATTCCTGCTTTCCATCTTTCTAAATCCATCCCCAAAAATCCTAGCCATTTTTTCATTAATAATTTTGTTCAATGTGCATGTACACATACATCTGATTGTATTGTATTGTCTGATTTGTATTGTTTGTACTGTCATAGCAATGATATTAATCTAAACAAAATGTTTTGCTGTTCGTCTTACTGCTATCAGTTAAACTTCATTAACGGGTTAGTACAAAATAATATTTAATAATTTAATACAATTAATAGTTATTTTTTATTTTTTAACTATTGTGGCTAAGATATCTACATCATAAAATTATTCTTCTGATTTTATGATGTTCTAATTCCTAGAAAATATTTATCTAAAAACCTTTAATATTTATTTCCTGTACAAGAAAATCGCAACTATATCAATTTTGTCTGCTTATGTTTCATGTTTTCTTAATTTGTACTCAAATCTGAGTGTACACATAAGTGATCAATAAACCTATAATGATCAATGATTATTCTTCAGTTCTGGAGATCCCACAGAAACCAAAACCTGAACAAGTCCAAACAGTTAAAATTACAAGAGAAAAGACAACTCTGATAACAGGTATATTAAAAAAATTCTGTACAAATATTTCTTAGTCCTTCCTCTTTGTGCCTTAAAATCAAGTTTTATATAATATGGGCGCTTCTTTGATCCTATTCAGAAAATGTTTTAGTATTTCTTATTTTTAATTAAACTGAAAATCAAGAGTAAACTTTCTCGTGAAGATAATGATATCACGTACACTCTTGTCAAAAACACTTCACCAATCCTGGAGCCTGGCATTATTACTAGTTACAATTGATTTATTACCTTTGATTGAACAATTATTCTGCATTCGCATTGTGTTTTAGGTATGCATATAGTATATATCTTATATGCCTGGATTGTTTAACTAGCTTTATTGTTATTCTTACCTGAAACTCATCTTAAATCAATAATGTTCTTTAAAGTGCCAGATGTTCCAAAGGAACCATTTGCTGAAGAATCATGGAAAGAAGTTACACTGACCAAAGGTATCAACGTCATAGGAAACATCCTGTATAAAGCCCATAAGTTATGGGGTCTTGTTCTTTCCATCAATTTAAAAGCAAATATTGTATTTCTGTCTGCAAATCATAATAAGATTTTGCTTAAAGTGCTTCTTGTTCCAGCATGAATTTCATTCATTTGTTTCTTCATCTAACCCTACTGCGCTGCAGTGTGATAGTTAACATAGTTTATGTTTATTATTTGTATGTACAGTTCATGTTACTGTCTGTAAAATCTAATGCCAAGTACAATAGTTTCTATTAATCAGTAGTTATATTTATACAATACAAAATACAATATCTTATTTTCACTTTTGTCTGTCACTCATCTTAGTTTAGACACCATAATTTTCTCAATCTTGAAATGAACTCATTCTAAAATAATCATACTCTAAGATGATAATAATATTCTTTAAAATGTCAGAGCGTTCAAAAGAGCCTGTTATTGAAGAGGAGAAGCAAGTTGCTGTTCCAGGAAAAGTAAAAGTTCCACCAAAAAAAGGTATAAGCTAAAAGGAAGGATTTTAGTTAAATTCTTTTGATGTCTGACAATGTTCTGGTCGTGCCCATGTCGCTTTGGTCATCTTTGTGCTCACTTAAATCTAGTTTTCCTTATCATTGTGTAGTGTCCATTTGTGTTGTGATATATTGTATCTTTGTGTCATCCACATTGTAAATGTCAATGACATATTTTGTAGTTTAGAGAATATATCCAATAATTTGCAGATTGGTTAAAAAAAATACAGATATTAGTAACTGCATATGTCCACTTTTACATGAATATTTTATTAAGTGAATCAATTGGGGTTTTTTTTCATTTAACGAGAAATAGCACAGGATATTTTTTAATTGTATTAACACAAAAAAAGCAGTATACTGCATTCATAAATAAACATGGTTTTACTTATTAATATAGGTAAGTTATTAATTTAGAGAACATTATCTAATAGCCTTCTGTTTTGTCTAGTTTTTGTTTGTTTTATTGTGGATAAAAGTCAAACGTAAATCATTAAAATTGTTGTTTTTTCAGCAACCCATTATTAAATTATTCTATTGTTCTTTAAAGTGCCAGAGGTTCCTAAGCAGAAAATTGATGAACTGAAACCAGCTACCACTCCACAAGAGGATGCTAAACCTAAAGGTACAAGAAAACTTGGGTTTTATACAGCTTTTAGCAGTCCGAGAGTGTTTATATGTCTTATAATGGACTAGATATGAACTGGAATAATTAATTTCTCACTTGAGGCAGCTTTGTTTCAGGCATGTGAAACTTTTGTTCATTGACTTTTCATCAGCACCATCGATTTCGAGGGCTAGCTACTTCTCTCTTCTTAGATCTACCAAACATGCCAAATATTCCCATCTTTTACTGTTTTCAAACCAGTTTGTCCTGTTGCCTTCAAAGTGATGAATGAGCACAGATTGTTCATGTCCCCTGTAGTACATACCTGTTCTTGTTGGTTAGCTACTTTCTCCTCCAGTTTGTTTACTGCAGAATACTAAATGTCAGGTGGTGAATTTTGTTGTCATGTGTTAGTGCTATTTACACTTGTTATATTTATATGATTCGGACACTTGTATTTAATCTTAAAATCATAACTTTTTTTAAGTGCCCGAGGTTCGTAAGAAGCCAGTTCCTGAACCATTGAAACCAAAGAAAGAAGTTGCTCCAGAGATAGGTAGCTAACATTTTGTTGATTTAAATGCTAGAAATATTTGTGCGACCAAGTACCTTGCTATTTTTAATTGTTAATTCTATTCTATTCCCTTGTACATTTTGCTGTATTATGTGTTATAATCATTGTTATAAACTCTGTTGCGCAATCAAGAGTATAACAAACCTTTAGATGGACTTTAGTAGGAATGTACTAAGGGGGATATAGTAGGAAAATTACTTGGTTGATTATAGGTTTGCTGGCAATGAAAATTATGAAAATCTCTTAGAGATTGTTGTCAATGACTAGGCACCTATATTTATGACTTTACTAAATTCATTCCATTAGCCAATATAAAGGTGTAGGAGATTATCAGTAAGTAAGTTAATGAAGTAAGCAGTGAACGTGACTTGTTGGATTTGAAGGAGGTTGAGACCACTTTCCGGGATATTCATTTTTTTTCTTGGGTTACTTTCATGTTCATAAAGCAATAGTTATAGACAATAGACAATAGGTGCAGGAGTAGGCCATTCGGCCCTTCGAGCCAGCACCGCCATTCAATGTGATCATGGCTGATCATTCTCAATCAGTACCCCGTCCCTGCCATCACCAGACGGTACGGTGCTGCCTTACAGCGAATGCAGCGCCGGAGACTCAGGTTCGATCCTGACTACGGCGCCGTCTGTACGGAGTTTGTACGTTCTCCCCGTGACCTGCGTGGGTTTTCTCCGAGATCGGTTTCCTCCCACACTCCAAAGACGTGCAGGTGTGTAGGTTAATTGGCTGGGCAAATGTAAAAAAAATAATTTAAAATTGCCCCTAGTGTGTGTAGGATAGTGTTAATGTGCGGGGATCGCTGGGCGGCGCGGACCCGGTGGGCCGAAGGGCCTGTTTCTGCGCTGTATCTCTAAATATAAAAAATCTAAAAATTCTCCCCATACCCCCTGACTCCGCTATCCTTAAGAGCTCTATCTAGCTCTCTCTTGAATGCATTCAGAGAACTGGCCCCCACTGCCTTCTGAGGCAGAGAATTCCACAGATTTACAACTCTCTGACTGAAAAAGTTTTTCCTCGTCTCCGTTCTAAATGGCCTACCCCTTATTCTTAAACTGTGGCCCCTGGTTCTGGACTCCCCCAACATTGGGAACATGTTTCCTGCCTCTAACGTGTCCAACCCCTTAATAATCTTATATGTTTCGATAAGATCCCCTCTCATCCTTCTAAATTCCAGTGTATACAAGCCTAGTCGCTCCAGTCTTTCAACATATGACAGTCCCGCCATTCCGGGAATTAACCTAGTAAACCTACGCTGCACGCCCTCAATAGCAAGAATATCCTTCCTCAAATTTGGAGACCAAAACTGCACACAGTACTCCAGGTGCGGTCTCACTAGGGCCCTGTACAACTGCAGAAGGACTTCTTTGCTCCTATACTCAACTCCTCTTGTTATGAAGGCCAACATTCCATTGGCTTTCTTCACTGCCTGCTGTACCTGCATGCTTCCTTTCAGTGACTGATGCATTAGGACACCCAGATCGCGTTGTACGTCCCCTTTTCCTAACTTGACACCATTCAGATAATAATCTGCCTTCCTATTCTTACCACCAAAGTGGATAACCTCACACTTATCCACATTAAACTGCATCTGCCATGCATCCGCCCACTCACACAATCTGTCTAAGTCACCCTGCAACCTCATAGCATATTCCTCACAGTTCACACTACCACCCAGCTTTGTATCATCTGCAAATTTGCTAATGGTACTTTTAATCCAAGTCATTAATGTATATTGTAAAAAGTTGCGGTCCCAGCACCGAGCCTTGCGGTACCCCACTAGTCACTGCCTGCCATTCTGAAAGGGACCCATTTATCCCCACTCTTTGTTTTATCATCAGTTTTACCATTAGTCTCCATTGTGATCTGTTCCAACTATCTATTGAGAGATATATTGAAGGCCTGCTATCTCTGTAGGTACTGCATTTATTTCCTTTCCACATCGTGCATTGCCTTAAGGGGCCTTACAATATATGCAGCCAGTAAACAACATAGCAATGAAATTTTAGTGAAAGATCAATAACGGCAGGTTCCTGGAAACTGAAATGAAGACACAAAATGCTGCACATTCTCTGAAGGTCCAGCAGCATTGATGGGTAGAGAAACAGTATTAGTGTTTCAGGTTGATCGACTTGCATCATCATAGGTGAACGTTCAGCTTATTATCCTGATGAAGGATTATCGACGTACAAGGTTAACTCTTCCTCTTTTCACAGATGCTGCCTTAACCTGCTAAATATTCCTATAATTTTCTGGCTTTAAACCAGTTTAATCTGTTGCCTGCAAAGTGATGAATGAGCACAAATTAACGATGTAATATCTTCTGCATGTTTATTCTCAGTAGTTAGTCAATTTTACCTCCAGTTACATTTATAGGAGGAGAATCTAGTTGGTATTGCATTTCTCTGTCACATTTCTTTACACTATTTAACTTGTAATATTAGCAATTTTGGTTACAATAGTTGCTAATTAAAATTACAATATTTTTTGAAGTGCCTGAAGTTACTAAGAAGCCAGTTCCTGAAATATTGAAGCCAAGGAAAGAGGTTACGCCAGAAAAAGGTAGGTTTCTTTTGTTGAATAAATCGTTAAAAATGTTTATGTGAAATAAGGACCCTGCAACTTTTAAATTATTAATTATGTTCTATGTCCTTGTCAATTTCCGTATAATTATGTGTTATTGTTATAAACTCTATGCACAAGCAGGGTATAACAAACCTGTAGATGTGCCTGGAGATTTGATAACAAAATAAATGTCAAGATTATTTTATTGGACAGTTATATGATTTGCTGGCAGTAGAGAACTCCAAAAAACCACTTAGATGGGTCATTGTTAACAATGATCAGGTGTTATATTTATGATTGTACTAATGTCATTTCAATTGTACACAGAAAACATTGTTTGATATTACCAAAAAGCATTAATCTTTGGAGGATTAATAATTCAAACAAAATGGCTTGTAGAGCCAATTAAGAGGTCATTTATTCTCATTTCCCCCTTTCAAAAAGGAACTTTAACTCCAAGTACCAGGCTAGGTTTTGACAAAAAAAACCTGCCACAAAATAAAGCCAAACCTAGATTAGAGGGGAGGTAACTATGTTTCTCTGTATTTAGAAATACAGCTTGTTTTTCTACCCAACTCATTCCAAACAAGCACGCAGGATGAACAAAGGGATGTGCACAGGTTAAAGACTCATTATGTTGAATTCGTTATTGACTGCTTTTCCTGGTGCTTTTCTTGTGAACTTTGGCAATTTACATGAACTGAAATCATTTTGCTGTTTTCATGTTAAGTTAGTGTAAATCCATGGATTGGTGAATACCTGCTATCTTGCCAGTCAAAATGTCTTCATATTGCAGAAGTTTTTTGTGCCCTTGTTTATGCCATCCTGATACTTGATCAAAATAAGAAAGGGATGTCAATACTGCGTGATGAGGTTTGCTCACACATGACATAGCTTGAGACCCCAGTTCACATTCCATGTACGAATATACTGTAAGACTGAACTAGAGTCTTGCTGCCACAAAGAGACCGAAACAGCATACCAAGCAAAACTTCTGCTGCCTAAACCTTTTAAGATATTCTTCGTAGTAGATCATAAGATTAATTTTGGAATGTGTTATCCGACAACATTTTTGTCATCACGAGGAAACAGTCCTTCTCACTACCTATTAGATGGAAATCAAATGAAAGGAATACTGTTGCCCCGAGAGAAGACAGCAGATGTGCACAGCTGTTATTTTCCTGATGTGTTTTTTCAGTCATCCTGCATTTTGGAGAATAAAATCGTAAATTATCTTAGCACTTTAGAAACCCTTTTGAATAGTGGTATCCAGAGCCATATTGGATACATTGTAAGCTTCATCTGCAGAGCTCAGACCTTGATCAGCCATCCAATTCTGCACTAATGTAACAATGGAGTTTGACAATAGACAATAGGTGCAGGAGTAGGCCATTCAGCCCTTTGAGCCAGCACTGCCATTCAATGTGATCATGGCTGATCATTCACAATCAGTACCCCGTTCCTGCCTTCTCCCCATACCCCCTGACTCCGCTATCTTTAAGAGCTCTATCCAGCTCTCGACAGCATCCAGAGAAATGGCCTCCACTGCCTTCTCAGGCAGAGAATTCCACAGATTTACAACTCTCTGACTGAAAAAGTTCTTCCTCATTTTATTGATTTGAACTTGTTCCATACTTGGAGGGTGGGCTCTGTTATGGATAAAGCAGGATACCAACTTGGTGCTGGGCTCCTCCATGGGCTGCAACATTGAATTCTGTCTTTATGGATTTTTTAACAGTCTACCAGACATTTGGTTATGTTCATGAATCAATCTCCTTCTGTGATTTGGCCACCAAAGTCTTTAATCGACACCTCTGAAGCTGAACTAATGTGTGATGTTATCCTCTTCATGAGCAAACACGAGCATTGTCCTTTTCCTCCCTCGGTCCTGCCCTACGCACACTTGCCTCGTGTCTCACCATGTCCAGTCCCATCATGTATCCTCATCAAAATTAAATTTGTCAATTGGAGCTACATTAAAAAAAATCATTTTCAAGCTTCTTTATCATTTCCTGTACTCTGGGTCATTGTTACTTGTTATTCTACCAACAACCATGGCATCGGTAGTGAATTTAAAGATACCTCTAGCTCTGCTAGAGTAAAGTGAGTAAAATATGTAGGCATGCTTTCCCTCATCTACTTCATTTTGACACCTCTTTTTATCTTGTCACACCTGCAAGAAGGAGGATTCATTGCAAGGAGAAACCATATTTCAATGAACGTCATCTTTAAGTTTGTCAATGATACTACCGTTCCTGGACAAATAACGGGTAGTGATAAGTCAGAGTACTGGAGGGAGATTGCTAATCTGACTGAATGGTGCCAGAATAACAATCTTGCTCTCAGAATTAGCAAGACCAAGGACCTGATTGTTGACTTCAGGAAGGGAAAGCCAAGGATCCATGAGCCTGTTTCCATCTATGGGATGGCAGTGGAAGAGAGTCAACAGCTTCAAATTCTTGGGATTAGATATCTCTGAAGATTGTGTCATGGGCCTAGCACATTGATGCAATCACACAGAAAGGTCCTCACCACCTCTACTTCCTTGAAAGATTAAGGAGATTTGGGATGTCAGCAAATACTCTTGTGAACTTCAATGTACAATAGAGAGCATACCGGCTGGTTGCACCGTGACACAGTTCAGTGCAGAAAGTGGTAAATGTTGCCTGATCCATCACGGGTACTGATCTCCCCAACATCGAAGGTACCTACAAGGAGGTGGTACCTCAAAAAGACAGCTAATATCATCAAAGACACACCACCGTGGGCATGTAATTATCTTACCACTACTGTGTAGGAAAGAACTGCAGATGCTGGTTTAAATCGAAGGTAAATACAAAATGCTGGTAATTCAGCGGGACTGGCAGCATCTCTGGAGAGAAAGAATGGATGACGTTTCGGGTCGATACCCTTCTTCAGACTGATGTCAGGGGAGTGGGCGGGACAGAGATAGAATGTAGTCGGAGACAGTAGGACTGGTGGGAGACCTGGGAAGGGAGAGGGGACGGAGAGAGAGGGAAAGCAAGGTACTTCTCTAACTTCAAATAGCCCTTGCCTTCCCTCTCTCCCTGCCTGTCCAGCATTTTGTGTCTACCTATCTCACAACTACGATTGGGATGATGGTACAGGAGGTGGAAAACCACGAACTCCATGTTCGAAAATAGCTTCTTTCTAGCAGCCATCAGATTCTTGAACATCGCGCAGCATTAACCACAATCCTACCTCAGCAATAATGAACTTTGTTTTGGATGCATTACATGTTTCAGTTTTGCACTATTATGGTCTGACTACCAATTATTATTGATTATAGATTTATTGTATTATTGATTATTGTATATTTATTGCGTTAATGGCTCTGTAAAGCTGCAACAAGTAAAAATATCATTGTTATGTTGCCAGTATGTGACAATTAAACACTCTTGTTTTGATGTTTTACCATAATTGAACACCACCAGCATACCCAAGCTAGTGAGCATTGTTCCTGAGTTTTGCAAAGGTGCTAAGTACGATAGTGTCTTGAGGTGCAAGTGCATTCCTTCATTTACTTTCCACATCTTATATTGCTTAAGCCAGGAACGTTATGAGGTCCATTCCCAAAATCTGCAACCAATATACAACGTAACAGTGAAAATTTATTAAAAGACAAATGAAAAACTGATTTGGGAAAATTGGATTTAAAACAGAAAACATTGCAGAATCACTGCAGGTCTTGTGGCACTGGTGGGTAGTGGAAAAGTGTTAGCACTTCAAGTTGATGAAATTATTCCAGAATAAGTGAAAGTTCAATTCATTATTCCTGATTAAAGGCTGTTGACCTGTCTCTTCACAGATGCTGCTTGACCTGCTAAGCATTCCCATTTTTTTCTGGTTTTAGAACAGTTTATCTGTTGGCTTCAAAGTAATGAATGGACACAGATTATTAATGTAACATTTTCTGCATTTTGGTTCTCAGTGGCTAGCCAATTTCACCTCCAGTACATTTGCAGGGGAAGGGAAACTAGGTGGTATCACATTTCTCTGTCATGTGTCTTTGTGCTACCTTAATTTGTTATATTGGTATTTTTGGTTAAAATAGTTGTTTCAATCTTGAAATTATAATATTTCTTGAAGTGCCCGAAGTTCCTAAGAAGCCAGCTCCTGAACCATTGAAACCAAAGAAAGAAGTTACTCCAGAAAAAGGTAGGGTTCTTTTTGTGATTTGAATGCTAAAAGTATGGTGTGAGAAATAAGTACCTTGGTACTTTATAATTATTCATTCTAGTCTCTGTCCTTGTCTGTTTCCATATAGTTATGGCTCATTATTGTTATGAGCTTTATTGCACAATGAAGGGTATAACAAAAATTTAGAAGGGCTAGAGATACGACAGGGAAATAAATGCCATTGGCTGATTATGAAGAAAGGGTTCCCACCCAAAACCCCTGTTGAATCACGCCGGCACTTTGTGTCTTTCTGTGATTAATAAGATTTGCTGGCACTGGAGAAATTACAAAAATCATTCAGATTGATCATTGTTGACAATGATTGGTCTACATTACTTCATTGATTTCATTCCAATAGTAAACATAAAACATAATTTGATGTTTGCAAAAACCATAAATAGCACTTTTAGTAGGAAACAAAATGTAAACAAAATAATATAGAGAGCTAATTTTTGTTACTTAAAAAAATAATGCTTGTGTTAAGACTTTATAACTTGAAATAAAAAGAGGCCATTTCTTCTCATTTCTTTCTATCTATGGAATTTTAGCTAGATTTTAAGCAAAGTTTCTGCCACAAAATGGTACATGGACAACCTTGATTTTGTTGTCAAGGTGATTTTGGCTCCAAACTGTTACAAACATGGCATTTTCCAGAATACTGTGGGAGATTCAAGGAACATTCCCATTCTTTGGCGGTGAAGTCAGCATTGTCATTTCCAATGTCATTAAGTAGGGATGCTTTCACTCCTCCACTTAATTCTGATACCTGTTATTATGTTGCCACTTCCTGCAAGAAAGAGGAACATTTTGCAGTGAGTAACCTGGAGTATGTTTCAGTGATGCAGCTATCATAATGGAACTGCTAACAACACATTCAAAGTTGAGTTATATGTTCATGGTTTGCAACGATGCAATGTCTGAGGTGAGCTATATGAGTGGTACAATTATATTGAGTTGAGTGGAGGTGATGAAGAAAGCTTGGCCAACATCTTTTTCTAGTTTTAGACAAGTTCAATCTATTCCTGTAAAATAATGAATGGGCATAGATTACTAATGTTACTTTTTCTGCACACTTATTCTCGGTGGTTAGTCAGTTCCTCCTTAAGTACAGGAGAAAAGTGAGTTCTAGGCATCACGATTCTCAGTTAGATATATATGTGCTGTTTTTTCTTGTTATGTTGATTACAATTTAATCTTATAATATTTCTTGAAGTGCCTGAGGTTCTTAAGAAGCCAATTCCTGAACCATTGAAACCAAAGAAAGAGGTTGCTCCAGAAAAAGGTATGTTTCTTTTTGTTGATTTAAATGCTAAAAACATGTTGTGAGAAATAAATACCATCCTTATTTAATTATTGATTCTATTCTATGTTCTTGTCTGTTTTTGTATATTTATGTTATTATTTTTGAAAACTCTACCAAGGGTATAAAAAAGTCTTTAGATGGGCTGAAGACAGGATAGGAAAATAAATGTCAAGATAATTCCATTGGCTGAATATAAGATTTGCTGCAAAAATTCATGCTGAGTCTGAGGTGAAGTACATGAATGGCAGAGTTAAGTTGAGTTCAATGGAGTTGATCAGAAACCATGGTCAGTATGGCCAACAACATTTATTGGTTTTAGACAAGTTTAATCTGTTGCCCAGTGAATGATCATAGATTAATAATGTTGCATTTTCTGCACACTCATTCTCAGAGGTGAGTCAGCTCATCCTTCAGCACAAGGGAAGAGCAAGTACTTGGAATCAGGATTCAATGCCACATATTTGTCCTCTTTTTTTATATTGCTTATGTCTTGTTACAGTAGTTGTATTTAATATCAATTTTTTAATATTTCTTGAAGAGACCGAAGTACCTCAGAAGCCAGCACCTGAACCATTGAAACCAAAGAAAGAGGTTACTCCAGAGAAAGGTAGGTTTCCTTTTGTGATTTAAGCACTAAAAGTATGTTGTCAGAAATGCCACATTAAATTATTAATTCCATTATATGTCCATATCTGCTTTTATATATTTGTGTGTTATTGTTGTTATAAAGTCTATTGAACTATTGAGGGTATAAAAGTCTTTTGAAGGGCTGGAGATATGGTAGGAAAATAAATTTAGGATTATTTGGAATAGGGATTGGACATGTTAGAGGCAGGAAACATGTTCCCAATGTTGGGGGACTCCAGAATCAGGGGCCACAGTTTAAGAATAAGGGGTAGGCCATTTAGAACGGAGATGAGGAAAAACTTTTTCAGTCAGAGATTTGTAAATGTGTGGAATTCTGTGCCTCAGAAGGCAGTGGAGGCCAATTCTCTGGATGCTTTCAAGAGAAAGTTAGATAGAGCTCTTAAAGACAGTGAAGTCAGGGGGTATGGGGAGAAGGCAGAAACGGGGTACTGATTGTGAATGATCAGCCATGATCACATTGAATGGCGGTGCTGGCTCGAAGGGCCGAATGCACCTATTGTCTATTCCTTTCACTGATTATAACATTTGCTGTCATCGGAGAATTTACAAAAATCGCTCAGATTGATCTTTGTTGACATTGACTGGATGCCTATATAACTTCACTGATTTCATTCCAATAGTAAATGTAAAACATCATTTGATATTAGCATAAAGAATAATTTTTTTTTTGTTGTATCAATCATAATTTAACTAAAATGATTTATCGGGCTGTTTTTGTTACTTAAACAACATCATGCTTATGTTAATAATTTATAACTTGAAATAAAGGAAGCCATTTCTTCTCATTTCCCTCTAACCATGGAACTTTAACTCCAGGTAACAGGCCAGGTTTAAACAACATTTCCACTCCAAATTGGGGCAAGGACAACCGTGATTTTGTTGTCAAGGTGACCTTGCCTCTAAATAGTTATGAATATGGCATTTTCCAGAGATTCAGGAAACATCTCACAATTCTGGTATTGCGATCAGCATTGTCATTTCCATGGGGGTTGATACCTGTTTTTATGCTGCCACTTCTTGCAAGAAAGAGGAATGTGCTGCAGTGAGCAACCTGGAATATGTTTTGATGATGCAACTATCATAATGGAACATCTACCAGCATGTTCAAACTTGACTTGTGTCATTATAGTTTACATCAATGCTGAGTCTGAAGTGAATAATGATTAGTAGAGATAAATTGAGTTGAATGGAGATGATAAAGAAAGCATGGTCAGCAGGGCCAACATCTTTCACTGGTTTTAGACAAGTTTAATCTGTTGCCTGTAAAGTAATGAAAGCATAGATTAATAATGTTACATTTTCTGCATACTTGTTCTCGGTTAGTTATTTCCCCCCTCCAGTACAGGAGAAGAGCAAAGTAGTAGATATCATGATTCTCCATCACATACATTTGTGCTATTTTAACACTATATTACTATATTATAACACTATAAATTATAATATTTTTTTAAGTGCCCGAAGTTCCCAAGAAGCCAACTCCTGAACCATTGAAACCAAAGAAAGAGGTTATTCCAGAGAAAGGTAGGTCTCTTTTTGTCGAGAACATATGCTAAAAATATGAGAAATGGATAGGACAGGTTTAGAGGAATGTGGGCCAAATATCATATCATATCATATATATACAGCCGGAAACAGGCCTTTTCGGCCCTCCAAGTCCGTGCCGCCCAGTGATCCCCGTACATTAACACTATCCTACACCCACTAGGGACAATTTTTACATTTACCCAGTCAATTAACCTACATACCTGTACGTCTTTGGAGACGTAATACAGGCAGGTTGGACTAGTGTAGATGGAACATGTTTGCAGGTGTGAGCAAGTTGGGCCGAAGGCCTTGTTTCCACACTGTAGACTCTTTGGCTTTATATATTTCCATAAAGTCATGAATGAGCATAAATTAACAATGTTACATTTTCTGCACACTTTTTCTCCGTGGTTAATTAGTTCCTCCTCTAGTACAGGATAATACCAAGAACTAGCTATCACGATTCTCTGTCACTATATTTATGCTCTCTTTACTTGTTATATTGGTTATGATTTTAGGTTTATAATAGTTGCATTTAATCTTAAAATATAATATTTCTTGAAGTGTCTGAAGTTCCTAAGAAGCCAACTCCTGAACCATTGAAACCAAAGAAAGCGGTTACTCCAGAAAAAGGTAGATATCTTTTCATTTATTTAAATGCTAGAAATATGTTGGGAAAAATATGTACCTTTTCACTAATCTATTAGTTCCTTTCTATTAATTCTGTCCTTGTCTGTTTTGATATATTCAAACTGCGTTATTTTGTTATAAACTCTATTCCACAATTAAGGGTATTACAAATCTTTAGATGGTCTGGACATATGGTAGGAAAATAAACGTTTAGATTATTTAGAAAGCATGGTCAATGTGGCCAACATCTTTTTCTGGTTTTTGACAAGTTTAATCTGTTGCCCATAAAGTAATGAATGAGCATAGATTAACAATGTTACATTTCTTACAAACTCGTTCTCGGTGGTTAGTCAGTTCTCCTCCAGTACTGGAGAATAACAAGTACTGGATATCACACTTTTTAGTCCTATATATTTGTCTTCTTTTTATTTGCTATTGGTGCTTTTAGTTATAACTAGACTGAAATGGACCCGTTGTGTCCAAATCTCTCCTGCGGGCTCTCCTGGAGCAACCCTCCCCCCAACTGACTATCCTGCGGGACTGGCAGCCCTTTCCAACTGGCGAAGTCCGTTGCCGGGCGGGGAATATCTCCCGGGGCCGTGGGCGGGCGAGGAGGGCCAGGGAAGGGGAGAGAGTGCCACTCACCTTAGCCCAGCGCCGCCAACGTTGCAGCCAGAGCGAGCCAGGGACCCAAAGACTCTCCTGCATTGGTCTAGTACCCTCCCCTCCCCTACTCAATCCCTCCTCATCTCCCCTCTCCCCCCTACCCACTCACCCACTCCATCCCACCCTCAACCGCCTTAAAACTCCCCAAAACCTCTCCTGCATTGGTCTAGCACCCTCCCCTCTCCCACTCCCCCCTCCCCCACAAACCCAACCCCCCACTCCCCCTTCGCCTTCTCCCCCCCCATCCCTACTCCCCCCACCTCTACCCCCCACTCCCCTCTCCCCTTCCACACACCCCCTCTCCTCTCCCCCACCACCATGACACCCTCCGCCTCCCCCACTTCCCCCCCCTCCCCCCACTCCACCCCCCTCAACCCCCCTTGTCCCTCCACCCCCCTCCCTCCACCTCCCCCTCCCTTCCCTTCCCCACCTTCCCACTCCATCCCCCTCAACCCACCTTAACCCCCCTCCCTCCGCCCCCTCCCCCTCCTCCCCTCCCACCCTCCTTCCCTCCCCATCTCCATCCCCCCTTCCCTCCATCCCTCCCTCCCTAGGAGATAGATTTAAACTTTAAAATATGAACAACTTTTAAAATATAACAGCAATTTCAATGAAACTTCTTCCATTAGCACCAACGAGACGACGGTGAATAAGATGGGCCTAAAATTGTCAGGTTATCATGTACCGGTTTGGCTGTAGTTCAGAAACAAACAAACAAACAAGAGTTTTAGTATATAGATGGGCCAAATACAGGCAGGTTGGACCAGTGTAGATGGAACATGTTTGCCGGTGTGAGCAAGTTGGGCCGAAGGCCCTGTTTCTATACTGTAGATTCGTTGACTTTATGACTCTAAATTAGTATCTTTCTACCTTTTAATTATTAATTCTATTCTGTGTCCTTGTCTGTTTATATATATTTATGTGTTCTTATTATAATAAATGCTATTGAACAATCAAGGGTATAAACAATCTTTAGTAGGGCTGGAGACACGGTAGGAAAATAAATGTCAGGATTATCCTATTGGCTGATTATAATTTGATGGCAATGGGGGTTTTTCAAAAAATACCCAGATTGATCCCTGTCCAATGAACAGGGATCATTGGGATCCCTTCACTGATCATGGGATCATGACTTCACTGATTTCAAAAGACCATTTTTTTCTTATTTCCCTATTTGGAACTTTAACTCCAGGTACCAGATGATATTTTAAGCAGAATTTCAGTAACAAAATAGCACAAGGACAATCTTGATTTTGTTGACTTTGGTAATAAAGAGTTATGAACATGGCATTGTCCAGAACATTGTGGGAGATTCATCTCACCATTTTCTCTAGTGAAGTTAGCATTGTCATTTCTATGGGGGTTGAAATAAATATGCATGCTTTCTCTCATCAATTTAATTCTGACACCTGTCTTTTATGTTGCCACTTCCTGCAAGAGAGAGGAGTGTGTTGCAGTGCGTAAGCTGGAGTATGTTTCATTGATGCAACTTTCATAATGGAACAGCTACCAGCATATTCAAACTTGACTTGTGTCTGTGACCTTACCAAGTCTGATGTGCAGCACATGAATAGTTGAGTAAAATTGAGGTGATTGGAGTTGATCAGAAAGAATGGTCAGTATGGCCAATGTCTTTTTCTGGTTTTCGACAATTTTAATCTATTTCCGTAAAGTCATGAATGAGCATAAATTAACAATGTTACATTTTCTGCACACTTCTCCGTGGTTAGTTAGTTCCTCCTCAAGTACAGGATAATACCAAGTACTAGCTATCACGATTCCCTGTCACTATATTTATGCTCTCTTTACTTGTTATATTGGTTATAATTTTAGGTTTATAATAGTTGCATTTAATCTTAAAATATAATATTTCTTGAAGTGCCTGCAGTTCCTAAGAAGCCAACTCCTGAACCATTAAAACCAAAGAAAGAGGTTACTCCTGAAAAAGGTAAATATCTTTTCATTGATTTAAATACTAGAAATATGGTGTGAGAGATATGTACCTTTCTACTAATGTATAAGTTCCTTTCTATTAATTCTGTCCTTGTCTGTTTTGATATATTCAAACAGTGTTATTATTGTTATGAACTATATTCCACAATTAAGGGTATTACAAATCTTTAGATGGTCTGGAGATATGCTAGGAAAATAAATGTCTGGATTATTTAGAATTGCATGGTCAGTGTGGCCAACATCTTTTTCTGGTTTTTGACGTTTAATCTGTCACGTATATTTGTGTTCTTTTTATTTGTTATTGGTGCTTTTAGTTATAACTAGACTGAGGTGCACCCGTTGGGTCCGAATCTCTCCTGCGGGCTATCCTAGGGCAACCCTCCCCCAACTGACGATCCTGCGGGCCCGGCAACCCTCGCCAACTGAAGAAGACCGTTTTAGGTGGGCGAGGGGGGACAGAGGAGGGTAGAGGGTGCCACTCACCTTGGCCCCATGCCGCCAATGCTGCAGCCAGAGCGAGCCGGGGACCCAAAGCCTCTCCTGCATTGGTCTAGCACTCTCCCCTTCCCCACTCCTCACCTACCAAACCCCCCTCAACTCCCCTTATCCCCCCTCCTCCCCCCCTCACCCACTCCATCTCCCCTCATCCCCCCACCCACTCCATCACCCCCTCAACCCCCTTAAAACTCCCCAAAACCTCTCCTGCATTGGTCTAGCACCCTCCCCCCCACTCCCCTCCCCCCACACCCCCCTCCTCACTCCCTCCTCCATCCCACCCCTACTTCCCCCACCCCCCTTCCCCTCCACTCCCCTTTTTTAAAAAGTTTTTTTAAAAATGGAAATTGTTCTCCCCACTCACCCACCCCATCCCATCTCAACAACTGCGGGGGCGCGGACCCGTTGGCGATCCCCTGACTTGTGCCCGGCGATCCGCTGACTTGTGCCCATCAATCCTACCGATGCGTGCACTCGTTTGCGAGCGGGGAACATCCCCCGGGCCCTGGCCCGTGCGTTGCGCGCTGTTCTTCGGCGAGCTGCGGGGAACGACGGAGAGCGGAGAGGCAGCGCTGATCGACGGTGGCAACGGCCATCTTTTTAGACCTTCTGCTTCCACGTCTGGCACCACGCTGCACCACGGGAGGAAGGTCAGGCGCAAGGCATGGCGGGACGGGCTGCGGTTCTCCCGCTGGTCCTCCGGTGTGGGGGGAGGGAGCGCATTTCTTAAAGTCATGTAGGTCCCATTGTGACATCACACGCTGAAGACCGGGGGTTGGGTGGGTGGGGGGGGGGGAGAGTGAGCTCATCTCTTAAAGTCGTGCGGGTCCCATTCTGACGTCACATGCTAAAGACCTTTCGACCTGACTTCGGGAACCAGGCTAATCGGCCGTCGAGCGGGAGGTTGTAGCCAATTAATGGACTCCACATGGGGGTGAGCAGCAGGAGCAAATCAGGACGCGGCAGGAGCAAATCAGGACGCGCCGGTGACCAATCAGAGTGGGGGCCGCCGGAACTCCCCTACGTGGGACGCGGGCCAATCAGGCGTTGAACATGAGGTCGGAGCTGAACACAAAATGGCAACCATCCCCCAACTGCGCACGCGTCGGAGCTGAAGACAACATGGCAACCCACCCCCAACTGTGCACACGCTAGAGCTGAACCCAGAATGGCAACCCTCCCCGAACCTCGCACGCGAGAATGCGACAGCCATCCGTTGGATCCAAAGCTCTCCTGCATTGGTGTAGCACCCTTCCCTCCCCCACTTCCACTGCCCACCCCCCCCCCTCACTCCATCCTCCCTCCCCCACCGTTCCCCCAAATTCTCCCACACTCACCCACTCCTTCTCACCCACTCCATCCCCCCTGCTTCCCCCCCACTCAGCCACTCCATCTCCTCTCCTCTCACCTTCCACCACCCCCACTCCCCTCCCCCCACCCTCACTATCCCCCTCACCCCCACTCCCCCCTCCTCTCCCCCTCCACCCCACTCCCCTCCTGCGCGGGGACTGTGTCCCGGGGCCGTAGGCGGGCGAGGTGCGAAAGAGAAGGGGAAAGGGTGCCTCTCACAGCCCCGTGCCGCCAGCGCTGCAGTCAGAGCCTTTCCTGCATCGGTGTAGCACCCTCCCCTGCCCCACTCCCCCCACCCAAACACCCACCCACCCCTACCCTACCACCCCCACCCCTCCCCCACCCCCACTCCCCCCACCCCCACTACTCAGCCCTACTCCCCCCACCACCACTCTCTCCCCACACGCCCCCCCACACTCCCCTCTCCCCTTCCCCCCCACTCCCCCTCCACTGCCCCCCCCCCCCCCCCCCACCCTCACATTTTGAAAGATTAAAAAGTGGATTATTTTTATATAAAACATTTATTGAAACCCCAGGACAATGGTGAGTGCGGTGGACCTAAAATTGTTGCACTATCGTGTACCGCTTTGGCTGTGTCAAGCCCCAAATAATATACAATTAATATACACACAAACAAACAGAGAGTTTTAGTAATATATAGATAGAAACTAGTAAAGGGTGCACCCGTTGGGTCCAAACCTCGTTGGGTTCCCATTGTGTCATGGGAAAATCGCGTTTAAAAAAAAAAAAAAATGGCGTTTGTTTTAGAAATGAAATAAATCTCAATGAAAATAGCATTTTTTCTTTGAATTAAATGGCGTTTTTTTTTTTTAATGAAATAAATCTCGATGAAAATGGGTTTTTTCCTTTATAATAATTGGCTTTTTTTAGAAAAATAAACCATATTTTAATGGAAAACGCGTTTTAAAATAAATGGCGTTTTAAAAAAACAAAAACAAATCTCAATGAAAATCACGTTTTTTCTATAAATTAAATGGCGTTTAAAAAAAAAAATTGATCTCCATGAAAATCGCGTTTTTTCTTTAAAATAAATGGCTTTTAAAAAAAATAAAAGCAATCTAAATGAAAAAATAAAATACATCTTATCTTTAACGTGGCCTTTTATCGTGAAAATTCTTCCTTGGAGATCCTCGAGACTGTACCCTCATTCAGCAGACTGTTGCTTTGAGCGGGAAGAAGACCCAGCGGACAACCAGCCCGCTTTGAGCGGGAAGAGGCAGTGACCAATCAGAGCAAACTCCTCCCACATGGGACCCGGACCAATTGGGCGTCGAGCGGGAGGTCGGAGCCAATCAAACGACCCCACGTGGGAGGATTGCGTTTTTTCTTTTAAATAAATGGCTTTTAAAAAAAAATTAAATAAATCTCAATGAAAATCGCATTTTTTCTTTAAAATAAATGCTTCTTTTTTTGCATTGGTCTAGCTCCCTCTCCGATCCACTCCCCCCTCTCACCTACTCCATCCCCTCTCCTTCCCCCCCACTTACCTACTCCATTCCACCTCCCCCCCACGCTCACTCCCCCCCTCTCCCCTCACCCCCACTCCCCCCACCCCTCCCCCCACTCCCCCACACCCCCACACCCCCACTCCCCTCCCCCCACCCCCACTCTGGCGCGCTGGGGCCGGGCGGGAGCTGGGACTACACCTCATGGTGGGCAACGTGGCAGCAGGAGGCGCACACAAGATGGCGAAGTGGGAGGAGGAGGAGAAGAAGGAGAGCAGCCACCATTTTTGTTTGAGTCGTCGACAATGCCGTCGGTTGAAGCGGGCGCTGGTGGGGACGTGGGAGGAGGAGGAGAAGAAGCTGCCTGCTGGGGGTTGTAGTCCGGTGATGGGAGACGGAGGGGAACGATGAGCCGACCAGCCGGGTACGGGCGAGGGGGGAGAGGAAAGGGAAGAGGTTGCCAGGACAATGGTGATTAAGGTGGTGCTGAAATTGTGGCACTATTGTTTACCGTCTTGGCTGTATTTTCAGAACCAAATCTCAGATATATACATATATATATACAAGATCAGAGTTTTAGTGATATAATAATAATAATAATAATAATAATATAGATTATATAGTTGTACTTAATCTCAACATTCTAAATTACCTTGAAGTGCCTGAGGTTCCTAAGAAGCCAGCTCATGAACCATTGAAACCAAAGAAAGAAGTTACTCCAGAGAAAGGTAGGTTTCTTTTGCTGATTTAACTGCTAAAAAAATACTTTGTGAGAAGTAGGTATTTTGCTGTTTTTTTAATTATTAATTATGTTCTATGTCTTTGACAATTTTGAACTATGTGTTATTATTGTTATAAATTCAATTGAACAATTATCATTGAACAATTTATTGATTAAAAATTAATTAACCTGAAAGGTTAACTCTTTTCTAAGTTCACAAATCTTACCTCTCCTGCTAATACTGTTTTTGGACTGGTTAAGCTTGTTGTTTGCAAGGTAACCATGTACCATATTCTCCATAACCCCAGTTAGCAATTTTTCATCCAGTTTGTTTTTTGGAGAAGAGTAAATATTAGGCGCTGAATAGTACTGCCTCATTGTTTGTGCTATTTTAGCTTGTTTTATTGGTACATATGGTTATAATAGATCCATATAATCTTAAAATGTATTATTTCTTGAAGTGCCCGAAGTTCCTAAGAAGCCAACTCCTGAACCATTGAAACTGAAGAAAGAGGTTACTCCAGAAAAAGGTAGATATCTTTTTGTCGGTTTAAATGCTAAAAATATTATGTAACAAATAAGTACCTTGCTACTTTCTAATTATTAATTCTATTCTCTGTCCTTGTCTCTTTTGATATATTTATAAATTAATATTGTTATAAACCCTCATGCACAATCAAGGGAATTGCAAATAATGGAAAAATTATGAGATGTTCACAATTTACAATGAAACTCAGTTTCTTATTTGAATAGGTGTAAAAGTCAATCTTGGAGGTGTATTGTGCATGCTTTGTGGTGTCCGTGCTTTGTGGTGTACAGTGTGAATTTCTATTTTGTTAAATCTTGCTTTTTTTATCATTTAAATTAAAATATATAATATGTGTTTTGAAAGTTGCTGAGATTCCGAAGAAACCAGTCGCTGAAGAAGTTAAGCCTGTATCTGTTCTACAAGTTGAGAAACCTGAACCAGAAGAAGGTAAATCAACACACCAAGAAAGTGGGGCAAAACTAAACTACCACAGGCACACAAAACAGAGCACTGTTGAGCACCAATTATACAGATGGCTGATTTCACTCCTCGTTTTGTCTTCTTTTCAAAGATAATTTTTACTCATATTTCACACGAGCATTTCTCAGAGCAATTGCTTGACTCTTACTTTTGCTTTGTTTTTGTGCTTTTATGTGTTTAATTAACAATATTCTTTAATATGTTACTATCAGTTTTAATTACTTACATCAATATTAATTGTCGTTAAATGTCTTCGAATATCAGTGGTATCTAAAAATTGTAATAATGTTTGAGAACTTTGACACAAAGCAAAGCTCCACCATAACTTTGCCTTCTGCCAAACCTTGTCAAGGAGGTTGTGGAAGCTAGGCTGCAGGTCTAAACTGATTGAGACCTATTCATCATTTGGATCTCCTTGTCCAACTCTCAGGTGCAGAGGGTCTGTGAGATCAGCCCTCCACATCCAGAGCAGGTGAGTGCAGGTAGACAAGGATCCTACACAGATATTATGTGACATGGATGAATATCCATGCTCTAGACTAGAGCATTTTAGACTAGACTATTCTAGACTAGAATTTTTAATTTCTTGCACTAATAATCAGCTTCCAGATCTAATGATCTTAATTTCAAAATTAAAATCACAAGAATTATTTTGTAAATTCTGGATAGATTAACAATTTACCAGTAATAAATGAGAGTTCTGCCCTGAGGTACAATGGTTACCAAGAATTGGATGAAAACTGTTCCAACCTTGTTTGACGTTGGATCTGAGGGGTATATTTTTTCCATTCATTCTGTGCATTTTCAATGTGAAACACGGTTGCAGGAGTGAAGAGAAAATGTCTACCTTCAATCCTTCAGATTTGTGTGTTGGATTTTCTAAATATTATTAAGTTATAAGACAAGCCTGTTTTGTGAAAATTATTTTCAAATTTTAAAAACATTTCCAAATATAAATAATTATAATGTGTAGGAAAGAACTACAGATGCTAGTTTAAACCAAAAATAGACACAAAAAGCTGGAGTAACTCAGCGGGTCAGACAGCACCTCTGGAGAAAAGGAAGAGGTGACATTTCAGGTCAAGAAGGGTCTCGATCTGAAACATCACCTCTTCCTTTTCTCCAGAGGTGCTGTCTGACACGCTGAAATTATTTGTAAATAATTATAATGTTCTCTCAAATCTAAATGTCAGCTATTCCAGGTTGTACTAATCAATTTATTTTTCTATTTGTTTGTTTGTTTATTCTGTTGTCTATATTTGTTTGTTTGGTTTTTTGCCTATATTTGTTTATCTTACTGAATACTCAATTTGAAAATTTATGATATTTGAAGAGCCTGAAATTGTCAAGAAGGCTGAACCTGCGCTTATCACTGTTTCAAGAACAGCCCAACTCATTCCAGAAAAGGCTAAAGAAGGTACAGAACCAGCTAATATAAATGCTCTTTTTCTACTCTGGACTTCACCAGTGCTTGGCTGGCTTGTAGAAATTATTCTTTTGTTTACATGTCAGTAATGTTGTGTAAATGTGCACTTTCGTTGTCTTAAAATGTTTATTACATGTTTACCTTTATCACAAACTATATAATAGCTGCTTTGAGATTTTTTTCAGAATGTATTTATTGATTATATGAATCTCATCTCAAAAAACCCGATGAATACATTCAAATTTGAAGGCCTAAGAAACAAATTGAATTAATCAACCAAATGAATTAATCATTTGGGAAAATGATTAGAACTAAAAAATATACAAAAATAAGATATTGATTGGCAGAACAGACTTAAGGATCTATATGTCCTTTTCCATGCCTGTAGAATTTCTTGGCATTTTTAGAAATGTAGTGATATTTATAGGTTTATAGGCAAAAAATCATACTGTACTGCATTCTTAAAACATTATATATTATTGAATTGTGCTAAACCATTGTATTTTAAATATATATTCCAAAATATACTTTCCCGATGCTTACTAATTGTTCATTTAATCATCAGCTTTATCAACGTTTTATTAATGCTAAATAAGATTTTCTTTTAAAAAAAGAAAATGCAGTCTTTTTAAATGATTTAAAAACAGTTGGAGAAGCAGTTATATATATGTTGTGCTAATTGTGTTCTCTGTCATTTTGGTATAACATATTTTCTGATTATGGGAAATATAGAATGAGAATGAAATAAAGGTAGAAATTCATCCATGTGTGCGCTGTATTTCACTTTGGAAATTCACTTCCATTATCTTCAATCGAACCAAATTTCAAAAGCATTAAATGAATAATATCTTTTAAATTCTTCTTTGTGCACAACCAGTGGATGCTGAATTTCTGCTGGTGTTTAATGTGATTGACTGCAGAAAAATAGTAGAGTCTGTCTTGAAAAATTGGAAAGGCCTGCCTTGATGCACAAGTGCTGCTTTGAGCCTCAGAATTAAATTGCATATTTCACTTTTTTTTCAGTGAAGTGGTAGGGTGGGGGGGGGGGAGGGGGGGAGTGATGGTGTGGTGACAGAGGAATCTTCTCTTAATAATCTACCTCAGAACTTCACTTCTTTGGATTACTATTCTTTTAGTCCTACCAGCGCAATGCTGGGCTGTTTGACTTAATCTGTATACTTATAGTCATGTATTTTATGTCTACCCTGTCGGTCTTATTATTGTGTTATTATGTTTCGAAATATCATGACGCATTGTAAAAATGGAATAAATGTAAATGTATAAGTTTGAGAACTAACATACATTTTTTATAGTAGCTTTAAAATAGGAAATGCCCCGAGCCACTTTTCAAATGATTAAGAAAAATAGCCACTGAGTCATAAGAAACACATTGTTTAATTTCAATAGAATTAAATTAAAAAGCAGATGACTATAGGTAAAGTTATAAAGAAACCGATAGACTGCACATTGGAATCCAGTGCATGGTTCCGCTTTAAAACAGGGTATCAAAGTTTCAAAAACTAAAATTAAATCATTGTATTCCATATTTCTGAAGGGTTTGATAAGGTAGATGTAGGGAAAATATTTATATTTATATTAGTAAGAGAATCAAACACTATATGATATAAATATGAGATAGTCACAAATGTTGTTGTTAACATTGTTGGTAAGTTAGTGGTGTAGTGGATTGATGCAGATGGGATTAGGAGAAGAAAAGGTTTAAATATGGATTGGCATCATAATAGAGCTATGAGCCAAATGACCTCTTTCAGTTTTGTGAATTCTATATAATTTTGCTCTTTCATTTTGGGAGATACATATATCATTGTTACTATTATGATTTGCTGATAAAAATAATCTTGAATGTAGCTTAGATTAGTTTGAATAATGTCTAACTGTGTCTTTAAATGTTTGAAGTTGCCAGAAAACCTATGCCTGAAAAAGTTGCTCCAATCACCTTTGCAGAACACAAGATTATTTCAGTAAAAGGTACTGAAGTAACAGTTCCTTCATCTAAATGATCTTGCCACATGTGATACTGATAATAACCTCAATGTTCCATGGATTTCATTCAATAACTAGTGTATTCCATTTCCATTTTTTAACCCTTTTCATCATGATCTTTCCTGTTTCTTGTATTTTTATTGTTTTGGTGTTAGTCTTATCTATGTGACGGTTTTGTCTATTTTTAATTTTTATGTCTTGATATTTGTGTCCATTTTTATAAAAAATAATACCTCATTTTATGTGGTAAGGTTTGTTGGTTTTATATTCTTTCCACCCAATTTTTAAACTTTGAACTAAAATTATGAAACTTTTTCCTCAAACTCTCTGAAGCTTTCAAGAAAGGGGTACATGAAGAACCTATAGAAGTTGACAAAATTATTTATAGTGAAGAAATTATTGAGTCCAACAAAAGAATTCCATACAGAGGAACTAATCAGGTTGATGACATCATTTTACCCAAGGACGGTGTTGAGACTGATGAAGATATTTTAAGTGAAGAAATTATCAAAGTTGGTGAAACCGTTTACTATGAGGAAAGTGCGGAGCCTGATGAATTGATTTTACTTGAAGAAACTATTCAGGTGGACAAGATCATGTTCCCTGAAGAAATAATTGAAATTGATGAGAAGATTTTACATGAAGCTGATGAGATAATTTTAACTGATGAAGTTGAGTCCACAGTGAAGATTTTACATGATGAAGTTGTTGAAGTTGCCAAGAAAATATTACCCAGTAGAATTATTGATGCTGATAAGAAGATTCCGCATGAAAAACTTACTGAAGTTGCACCTCCAGTAAAGATGCAAATTATTACACAGAAAGGTATCGAATTACTTTATTAGAAGACTGTTTAAAGGCAGCTGCTGCATTTCACGATCAATGGAAGTGAATAGGAAATGTTGAATGTTGATTTTTAGGGACGTTCCTTGCAAGGCACGCAGTTTGTTGCAATAATTTTATGTCCATTATCAGCCAAATTTCAAATGTTTTCTAGTTGCCCTGGATCTCTTCTTTCTTGTCTTGATTTACATCTTATTATTGATATTTAATATGGAGTATAGTTTACAACTTTAAGCATTTTAGGAATGCTTCCCAAAACTAATGTCGGTTAATGGCATCAAAGTACAGGTTCTCCAATTATTACTGGATATAAGGTTTCTTACCAGCCATCAGAGTAAAATGTAGTCATTGGCTTGTAAAGGCCAAAATTAGAGATTAACCAGATAAAAATGTGTAGCAAGTAAGATTCGATAGTAATTCTCTTATTTCTTGCCCAAACAAGCTTATAATGGTTGATATAGATTTTTGGCAGATTTTTCATCAGCCATATTTTTATAGTTATATATTTGCCATTATTTTAGCTATTATCTTTGCCTGTGTGTGAATATTAAAAATATATAAATAATTAACACTCAAATGTTCCTTTTAAAATTTTCCTAACAAGATTAAGAAATGGACATTCAACTGACCTTTATTAACAATGTTTCCAAATTATTTTTATAACTGAGTATTAGACTTGTCCAGTTACTTGGAGTTAATATTGTTCGTGATTTAGATCATATACATAAAAACTAAACACTTGTTTTGAAGTGACTACAGTTGCCGAGAAGATTGAACCTAAAGCTGATTTAGTCACTGCTCCAGTGAAACAAGATTTGGAACCAGAGGAAGGTATACAAATGAGTGTCACTCATCATCTTGTATCACTGGTGCAAAATCCATCCAACATTCTACATTTCATCATATTTCCTCATTTGCTGTTGTTCATGCTTCTTTCAATTCATCATTTCATTGCTCGATTAATGTTGCTTGTTCCTCTTATTTTTTCATTAACTTAACTTCCCTCATTTTCATTTTACCACCTGGAGATATTTTTGGAATCTAATTAGTTATGAAATGTAATCATAAATGAAAATATTAAATGATAATTTTGAAATTCAATCTATGTGATCACTTCTTTGAAAATTTTGGCAAGTAGTTATCGGAGATATTTAATAAGGTGTATAACTTTAATGTGATTTAAATAGAAGGAAAATGAAACACAACATAATTCTTTCAGAATTATAATGAGTAATCCAATGGGATGCATACAATTTTTTTAATGCTATTATTAATAGTATGGTCACATTTCCACATAATATCGTATTTTAAGATTTGACTTTCAGGTTAATAAAATTATTGTTTATTATTTTCAAAGTGACAGAAACTGAAGAAGTGCCTATTACTACACTTCCCATCAGTGCACCAGGACCAGTCAGGAAACCTCTTAAAGGTACAATTTCTCAAACCTTATCGTATTTAAACTTTAAAATATTCTACTATATTATGTTGTTGTACAATCTTTGTTCAATTTTGTGTGAAACTAAAATTATATAGATTTCCTCTGGATCCTAAATGTTGTGTACTAGTTGTATCAAATTGTCTCTTCAGTCCATTTAAGTAGTTACAATTTATGTAACTTGTCTTGTGATTCTTTCTGTTAATGTGTTCATTTTGAAATTCTGTTGAGTATGGAGAGATTTCATGGTCTGTTTTTATTTGGTGAACCAGTGTGGTTTGGAGACTGTTTTGATGTTAGACTATTCTTTTAGGGGATTGCAAAAGTCTTTGTTGATTTGTCACTAAATTGAATATGAAACCTTTATAGCCGCAGAACAATCCAAGTCATCTTTGAAACTAAAACCTGCAGTCCAAATTCCAAAAGAAATAGAAGATATAGAAATTTCAGTTTTGAAGAAACGTAGTAAGGTTCCTGAGAAAGAGAAAGATGAAGAAGCAAGATCTCATAAAGAAGATGACAAAGACATAGGGTTAAAACTCAGGAGATCTACTGAAAGCCCTAAAGAAATTGAAGCTGATGAATGTTATACCTTGCCAAAAAAAACAGGTATCATTTTACAAGAGATAGAAATAAAAAGAGAAGTAGTTATACAGGCGGTTGATGAGATTCATAAAATAGACAAAGATAAAGGGAAAATCTCTATTATAAAGGATGAAACTTTGAACATATTACCAAAAATAATGAGTAAGGTAGCACTCAAGGAAGTGGATAAAGAACCAGTTGCACAATCTAAGAAAATCGATTATATCCCCAGACAAGAGGAAGAAGCAGATAAGGTACAATTCAAAAAGTTTGAGATAACTCCTACAAAAGAAGCATTAAAAGAAAAACATGGTGTGTCAATGCAACTTAATGAAAGATGCATTGATGAAAAAGATATAGACAAACAAATAATTCTGGAAAATGGTGATGTTCCTAAAGCTGGAAAAAATGAAGAGAAATCCATGTTTGTAACTAGATCGGAAGCAGCTTCTGTAAAGATAGTAGATAGGGGGAAAAAATTAATAAGGCAGGCTGAAGTTCCTGATACAGAGAAGGAGAGGACCCCACCATTGACAAAGCCTAGTAAATTCTTTGTAGTAAAGGAAGAAGAAGAAAAGCATGAGACATTGAAAATAAGTAGTACACTTCCTCAGCCTATTGGGGAGAAAACAAAAACACCTAATCTCACAAAAATTGGTATTCCCAAAATAAGAAGTGAACCATCTCCTAAAAAAGAAATAGTGAAACATATAGATGTTTTTCCAATTGGGGGAGTATCCAGGGAGATCGTTTTAGAAACACCTGCATCAGAACAAGTACCTGAATTCACTGCAGAGGTAATTCCTAAAACATTTCCCTGTGAAGAAAAAGATGATGAAATTCCTTTAAGAATTAGTGAAGGGAAATTTCCTATTACAAAAGAGGAACAAGAAATGGTCCACCTGAAAGATATTTGCTTAAGAGGAAAGTCATTAGGTGAAAAAGAACCACAAAAGATTGACAAATTGACAAAAAAGCTTACAGCAGATTCTAAAGATGAAAAATCAGTTGCAGATACTAAAATTGACAAAAAGAAAAAAACAGTTTTACAGGAGGAACCACAGGATCGCGTAGAGCTGAAGAAAGTCCCAGCAAAAAATATTGGAGAAGAAAAGCTACAGAAAAAACCGGTGAAGAAAGTATTGACCCCAAGAGATATACATGATATTCCACACCTTAAAACTGGAAAGGAAAATGTCCCAGTGTCAGAAGCAGGGAAAGATCATATTGAAATAAAGATCTCTTCAAAAGGTGTTGTTGTGGAAGAAAAGCCACAGAAAATACCAGTGAAGAAAGTACTGACTCCCAGAGATACATCTGATAGTGTACATTATAAAACTGGAAAGGAAAAAATTCCAGTTTTGAAAGAACAAGAAGCTCATATAGAATTTAAAAAGGTTCCCTCAAGGGAAGCTGCAGCAGAAGAAAAACCGCATCAAATACCAATCAAGAAAGTACTGACTCCCAGGGATTTGTCAGATACAGTACATTATAAATCTGGAAAGGGAAAAACTCCAGTGTCAGAAGCAGAGAAAGATCATATTGAAATTAAGAAGGTATATTCGAAAGGTATTGCTGTGGAAGAAAAGCAACATAAAATACCAATGAAGAAAGTACTGACTCCCAGAGATTTGTCTGATACAGTACATCATAAAACTGTAAAGAGAAAAACTCCAGTTTTGGAAGATCAAAAAGATCATCTAGAATTAAAGAAGGTTCCCTCAAGGGAAGCTGCAGCTGAAGAAAAGCCGCAGCAAATTCCTGTAAAGAAAATATTCACTCCCAGAGATGCTGCACATCTTAAAGCTGACAAAGAGAGTCCTACAGATAAAGAGCAGGAGATAATACAGATGAAAACACTTCCGTCTGAAAGAATATCATCATCAGAAGACTATGAAATAGAATCAGAAGAAATGTCAATAGAAGAATTACAGGGCAAAGAAGACTGGGAATGGGAATTAACTGAAGAGGAGGAAGGTGGCTCATCAGCTGATTGGGAGTGTGAAGATGATGAAGAATTGTATGAAGGTGCAGTTGAGACTCCTTCAAAGCCTTATGGACGACGAGGTGAGAGGACTGCTGCACACCTAGCAAACTGATTTTTCACATCTTGTGCTTTGAAAAATGGATAAATGTTCCTTTATGTTGTGTGTGTTCATCTTTGTTAAACATATTTGTTTCTCCTGGCAATGCGAGTTGTGTTTATGTGCATGATGTATTGTGGCTGTCAAATGTTAAGTGTAAATTCATGTCTGTGGCTTATGTTTTGTCCACATAGTCTGATGGCTCCCAAGGATAAATTGTCTTAAATTGCTTTAATGTTGCTATTAACAGGATTATGAATTAATTAAAATCATTTCATTATATTTCGTAAGGCAAAGACTTCGATAAACCATTCAAATCATATGGTTTTATATTTCTCTCATTCTAACCTAATACATCTTTTTCATGTTAATTCTCCTCTGGTCGCATGACTACACCTTCGTTTAGTAAATTATAGCAATGAAAGTATCATTTTTTTAAAAAAATTGTGTGACATTTATACTTTCATACATAATATATGTTATATATATTGTGTATGATATATAAATATATTCTGTATTTAAATGCAATACACTTTTTTAGCCTCATCATTTTACCCCCTAATTATGAGAGAAACTTTACAATTATTGACTTGTGAGACAGTAATGATGCACTGATAATTATGTTACTATCTCACTACAGATGCTAAGGCACCAGTTGAAGAAGCCAGCAAGGGAAGAGGCTTATTACGAGGTGAGATGGGCTGTTGCACTTAGTCACAATAAAAATCCATGCCTGATTGTAAACATTCATATTTGTTTCTCAAGCACCACAAAACATCAAGTGCGCATTCTGTATATGCAATACTGATTCAATGTACTATATCGATAAATTCTAATGCTTTTCTAGGCACCCTATTTACATTTAATTTACATCAGAATAAACAAAATTAATTACTCTACCATATTAATGTTATTTTAGAATTTAATGTCAAATCATTTGTGTGACCTTCCACTTACAAAGTGGCTGAGCAAACTGAATAACAACTTGTTTAATTTTGCATGTACTGCCCTCCTGTAACATGCCTGTAGCTCCATAAAGTAACATGTGGAACTCAACTAACCCAACTTACTTGAGCATAAGTAATGTATTGCTGCACAGCTGCTGCAATTAAGGTTGATGGGGGAAGACCTTCCCTAAAAGTAAGCAAAAAAATAATCCATGCTGACAATTAGATTGATAGCACAATATTATATTTGGTACTTTAATGCATGTGTCTTCCTCTTAATATGTGGAAAATGCAGTGTTGTGGACTATACAGAATTGTTACTATTCAAGATTAATCAATAATATCTGAAGTCTATGATTGCAAATCTATTCAAGCTGAAATTATAATGGATGCGTGTGATTCAAATCTTGCCATCTGAAATCATTATCGCATGATGGAATGCATAGACTTTGAATGGTGAGCAAATTTCCGGAGCTTGGTCCCATGTTAGCTAGTTAATTTCATTGCTCGGCATAGATTGTCATCAAATTTATCAACTGAAAGTGACACATGGCATCCAAATGTTAGGTTCAAATAAAACCCTCTTCATAAGCATGCAAAAAACCCCAATAAAATCCATTATATTTATATCCAACTCTGAATTTTAGCGAGAAAGACACCATCACCTGGAGACGGAGACAAGAAGCCACTTAAACCTGGTGGAGGGAGGCCACCTTCAGAGGAACCGCCATTTGCAGGGTTCCAACTTAAAGCAGTCCAGCTGAAATTTGTCAAAGAGTTACAAGATGTTGTGCTGGAAGAAGCAGAGTCAATAGGCTCTTCTGCTATATTCGAATGCCTGATTTCACCATCAACAGCATTAACAACATGGATGAAGGATGGGAGCACTATAAGAGAAGGTCCAAAACACAAATTCACCTCTGATGGCAAGGATAGAAAGTTGAATATCATTGATGTTCAGCTTTCAGATATGGGTGAATATACCTGTGTAGGCCATCTTGGCAAGCAAGAAAAGACATCCACAGCAAAGCTAACTGTCAAAGGTATTTTTCATTCCTGTCTCAGGTGTATTGCATGACACAAGCCAAAAACAAGTGTTCATTATGTTATAATAGCTGCAATTTAAGAATCCTGCTGGAATTGTTATTAAGCTAATCTAGTCCATTACATACTTTTCCTTTTAGTTTCATTATTAGTACCAGTCTATGCAGTCAAAATCACTAAGCTTGAAAGATTAGTCATTATAAAAGGCATTTGAAGACATTGCACATTTTTTGATTATTTTCTATTTTCCTAACAATTTTAGAAGTACCAGTGGCCTTCTTTAAAACATTGGAAGAAGAAACCACTATCTTCAAAGGACAGCCCCTATATCTGACCTGTGAGCTGACTAAAGACAAACCTGTGGTTTGGAAGAAGGATGGTGTACCGATTGATGAAACAGAGACCAAATATTCAATTAGTGTCATCGGGTTGCAGCGCTCCATTACTATCTCGAGTTCTGACTTTGAAGATGCTGGAGTGTATTCAGTTGAGACTGCAAACATAAGTTGTGAAGTAAAAGTTAATGTGCAAGGTTAGTAGAGTTGGATGAAACAAATGCAGAACTGCTGGAAAACTCAGCCAGATGGATGATTATAAGACTATAAAACACAGGAGTTGAATTAGGCCATTCATACCATTGAGTCTACTCCACCATTCAATCATAGCTGATCTATTTTTCCCTGTCAATCCCATTCTCGTGCCTTCCTGTAACCTTTGACACCCTTACTAATCAAAAATCTATCAATCTCTGCTTTAAAAACACCCAATAACTTGGCCTCCACAGCCGTCTGTGGCAATGAATCCCACAGATTCACCACCCTCTGGCTAAAACTTCTCTCCTTTCACAAAACTAAGCAATAAGAAACAAGCAATTTGAGAACTAATTTCAATTTGTTTTTTAAAAAAAATTCCAGAGATTGTCAGGAAATGGTTTGTAAAACCTGTTCGGGATCAACGAGTCAAGCAAAAGGAAACTGCTGTCTTTGAATGTGTAATTGCTAAAGACACACCAAATATCAAATGGTTCAAAGGTGATCAGGAGATTCCAATGGAACCCAATGAAAGAATTGAAATTAAGAAAGTGGGTAAAATTCTTACTCTCACTGTGAAGAATGCAACTCCTGATGATATTGGTGAATACACAGTGGAAGTGGAAGGACAGGCTTCTTCAGCTAATCTGACAGTTGATGGTAAGTCTGTTACTTGCAGAAATATGAGATGTACTTGCTCTGCCATTACTGGTTATATTCATGTTAATAATAATTGGAGGTTCCAAAATTTTTATTCATTTTGCCATAGTTTTTAATCAATATTGTTAATTCCACTTGTTTTTACATGTCAATTCATTTGGTAATGGTTGGTATGGTTAGCATTAATTGGGCATCCCTAACTACTTTTGAAAAGGTGGTAATGAGCTACCACCTTGAACCAGTGGATTCTCACCTGTCGAAACAAGGAACAGGAGCTATGCCTATGTTTCAGTTGATGGAGTGACGTGCCCGGGGTTCCAAATTCAATTGTGAGAACACCTAGAATCAATCATTTCTAACTATATTCCAACTTTGGTGTTTCATTTCTCACATTGTTGTTGAATTAAAAATTTAGTTGGCAGCACAGTTTTGAACAATAAACATTAACAATAATGACTATTGTTTCTATGGGTTTTAACTTCATTCTCTAATTCCATTAATATTCCTTCATAATCCTTCGGTCCCTGTTCAGATAGGACACAGTAGTGTCATTCTCAGTAGCCACTTATGTCATTAAAACAAGGTCAAGCACTTATATAATGTGCATAACTCTGTTGATAGCATGTTACTTGTTGAGCCATTGAAATGTATAGGTGCAAGTATTGAGCCCTGTAATAGTCCATTGTTGAACATCTGGGATGAGCTGACTTTGTCACTCAGGTAAATACACAGTGGCCTTTCACTCATCGTCTCTATAGTAGAAGTCGTGTTTGGAGACAGGCGATGATCCTAACGAGTTTCAGCATCAGGCCTCTATCCAGACTCTATCCTCAGCTGATGACTAGGTCCAAAGGTCTTGTGCTGCTTAAGCTGTTTGAAGTGAAACAAGTCCTCCAGATCTGCTGTGAGTCATTGGAGACATACAGTGTAACAAATGTCACTGCTTCTGTAGCTGCGCCCCAGATAGAATTCAGCAGCAGAACCCAGCCTTATTGTGATGCCCCTGCATCAGATCTGACCTGCAGTATGGGGATGAAGAAAATTTTCTTTCATTATTTTGCTTTAAACGATGAAAATTAATCAAATGTAAAATTGTTGAATTAATTTTTGTGTTTTGGTGGATGTCAAAGTTTCACTCCAGTGATATCGCGAATGAGGCCTCTGCACAGCATTGTCTGAAGCTTTGTTATGTTAAGACCGTGTCTCCTGACTGCAACATCTTTTACCATTTGCTTCAAACATTAACTCAGCTGTGGTTACCACAGATATTCAGACTTCACCTGCTCTGTATATTTAATCTCCTGCATTTAGTTATCTGTCCTGATATCCCCCTAATACAGCTTGGTGATGATTTTGTAAGTCGGGAACTCATGAAAATCTTTTACATTTTTTGGTCTGATATTAGCTTTCTACTTTAATGAAGAAAATATATATTTTATGCACTTATAGAACGAGAGATAGACATACTTGCAGAACTACAAAGTGTGGAGGTTTATGAGAAAGAAACAGCGACCTTTGAAACAGAGATTTCTCAGGATGTTCCAGTTGAGTGGAAGCTGAAGGGAGAGATTCTGCGTCCATCACCTGTAAGTTTTTTTCCAAATCCTCAAACATTATTGCGAAAAATGTTCATTTGAGGGCATAGTCCACTTATCAAAACAATAAATTGTGATCTTTATTTTACAGACTTGTGAAATAAAATCAGATGGTAATAAACGCTTTTTGATCCTTCATGAAGTCAAACTGGATCAAGCTGGTGAAGTTGTCTTCAAGGCCCGCAATGCCACATCCATTGCTTATTTGAGAGTAAAAGGTAACCAATGACGATCTCTGTTGAACTCAAAGTTTTCTTTGTGATGACAAAGAGTGAAGGATTTTCACAAAAATTGAACTGACCAGTTTGTTTTCCTTAATTTAACTTTAACTGATAATATGTTCACAGAAATAGAAGTTGACTTTATGACACCATTGAAAGACGTGACTGTTCCAGAGAAACGTCAGGCAAGGTTCGAGTGCATACTTAACAAGGAGATTCCCAAAATTCTGTGGATGAAAGGCAGTGACATACTTAAGAGTGGTGAAAAGTATGATTTAGTCTCAGATGGAAAGAAGCAGATTCTTGTTATCAATAAATCAACATTTGATGATGAAGGAGATTATACTGCTGAAATTGAAGGCAAGAAAACAACTGCAAAACTGACTGTGACAGGTACGTTTTGTTTTCTAACATAGTTAAACTGTAACTCGATTGAATGTGCCTGAAACACATAATTGAAATATTTCTACATTTGCTTATGTTAAAACTGAATAACAAAATGTTTACAAAATCTATTCCAATAAATATGAGGTCATTAATTATTTTATTTTATGCAGCCATCTTGATTGGTATTTTGTGAAAAAAACTGGGAAGAGCAAATGGGCAGATTTCATCATGTTGAATGTGTTATTTGTATTAATTGACTAATTAAGCATTTGGTACTGCTAAGTTATAAAACCAGGAAATCATTCATAAAACACACAATTGTTTGGCGTTTTGGCAGCTTTCACTGACTCAGGATTTCTTAAGGTGCATTGACAATAGACAATAGGTGCAGGAGTAGGCCATTCGGCCCTTCGAGCTAGCACCGCCATTCACTATGATCATGGCTGATCATCCACAAAGTACCCCATTCCTGCCTTCTCATATCCCTTCACTATCTTTAAGAGCTCTATCTAACTCTCTCTTGAAAGCATCCAGAGAATCGGCGTCCACTGCCTTCTGAGGCAGAGAATTCCACAGATTCACAACTCTCTGGGCGAAAATGTTTTTCCTCTTCTCCGTTCTAAATGGCCTACCCCTTATTCTTAAACAGTGGCCCCTGGCTCTGGACTCCCCCAACATCGGGAACATGTCTCTTGCCACTCGCGTGTCCAATCCCTTAACGATCTTATATGTTTCAATAAGATTCCCTTTTATCCTTCTAAATTCCAGTGTATAGAAGCCCAGTTGCTCCATTCTTTCAACATTTGACAGTCTCAATTAACCTCGTGAACCTATGGTGCACTCCCTCAATAGCAAAAATTTCCTTCCTCAAATTTGTAGATCAAAACTGCACACAATACTCCAGGTGTTGTCTCACCAGGCTCCTGTACAACTGCAGAAGGACCTCTGCTCCTATACTCAACTCCTCTTGTTATGAAGGCCAACGTGCCATTAGCTTTCTTCACTGCCTGCTGTCGCTGCATGCTTCCTTTCAGTGATTGAAATACTTTTTTAAAGTAGTCATAGAAGTAACATAGAAAAAGCACAATATTCCCATAAACTGTTATAAATTTATGACCCTTAATGGTAATCGAGGAGAAAAATGTTGGCCATGAGACGAGGGAAAAACTCCCTTACTCTCTTTCAACTCTATTTGAGGAGGCATATAGACCTCAGTTTAAGAATATTCCTTGAAAAGCTGTAATCCCTCAATATTACACTGAAGTACCTGTTTTAGTTTTGTGGTGCTCAGAGGTAGAGCAATGAACCTAAACTGACAAGTAAAACTAGCAAAATAGACACAAATTGCTGGAGTAAATCAGCGGGACAGGCAGCATCTCTGGAGAGAAGGAATGGGTGACATTTCGGTCGAGACCCTTCTTCTGACCCGCTGAAGTATTTTCAACGTATTTTCAACTTTTTCAGTTTTATATTTCAGATTTCTAGCATTTTGTGTCTATCTTCGGTGTAAACCAGCATCTGCAGTTCCATCCTACACAAACTAGCAAAATATGCGGAAACATCAAGCAGCATTTATGGAAAGAGAAACCAAATTAATGTTTAAGATGAAAAAATGTTTAAAATAACTGGCAACGTTTTTTTAGAGGAGATGTGGAGGAATTTCTTTAGCAGAGAGGGTGGTGAATCTGTGCAACTTATTTCCACTTATGGCTGTGGAGGCCAAGTCATTTTGTATTTTTAAAACAGCGATTAGTAGATTCTTGATTAGTAGGGGTGTCAAAAGTTACGGAGAGAAGGCAGGAGAATGTGATTGAGAGGGAAAGATAGATCAGCCATGATTAAATGGTAGAGTAGACTCGAAGGGCTCAATGGACTAATTAGGCTCCTATGTCTTATGGTCTTATGGAAAGTAAAGAAAACAAGTTTGTTTTCAGTTGTAGTGTCCTGCCATATGGATGGATAGGTCGCAGTTATTATAGAGGTAGGTTGTAGGTTAAGGAGGAACATTGTCTCATCTTCCATGCAGGAATGTTGGAGCCTTCTGGACTCAACATTGAATCCTAAACTTCATATAACAACTGATTTATTTCCTCAAACTCTGCTCTCCCATCACAATCCTAGCGGCATACTATCAGAGATATTCCCTTTGTCTTATTTATCATGCCCCCATCCTTCCTGCAAAACAAAACTAGCTTGTTTTCTCCTTTGCCTGGTTCTGACACAGTCTATGACCTAAGTATTAGCTCTGTTGTTTTTCCACGCATGCTGCCTTACCTGGTGGGTATTTTCAACGTTCTCTGTTTTATATTTCAGATTTTCAGCATCTGCAGTTTTTTGCCCCATTGGCAAATAATAGCAGTTCATGTACCTTTCAAGATGTAGATTTGAATTGAATAATTGATTATTTGATCTTAAACTACTGCAATATAACTGCTCATTCTGACTTTATACTTCAGGTATGCGATTGAACTTCATTACACCACTAAAAGATCAGACAGTCAAAGAAGGCAACTCGGCTCACTTTGAAATTGAGCTCTCACATGAAAATCTCCCAGTGACTTGGTACAAGAATGAAATCAAGATTCATCCAAGCAGGACTATTTTGGTTATCAGTGATGGGAAGAAGCACACGTTAGAAATTAAAGAAGTAACTCTTGATGATACATGTCACATACGGGCAGAGGTTGCCCAGCTCTCCACGAAATGTAATCTGAATGTCCTAGGTGAGGATTGAGACAAGCGATTGTTTTGAATTCTGCTGTTAATTAATATGTGTTAGGTCTTGTGTTCAGGTCTTACCATAGTGGTGAGGATAAAATATTTTTTTAATAAATATGTTGTTGATGATCAATGGGAAGTCTTAACATTGTACATTCTATTAAAGAAACAATCTTTCTTCAGGCAAAATAGTAACTTTTTCTTTCATCCACAGAGGCTGACCCATATTTCACTGTGAAACTACAAGATTATACTGCTGTAGAGAGAGATGACATCAGCCTTGAATGTGAACTCAGCAAAGAAGTGCCAGTTAAATGGCTAAAGGATGGCAATGAAATCAAAGCATCAAAAACAGTTTCAATGAAAGTTATTGGGAAACGGTGTATTTTGACAATCAAAAGGGTTGACAATAACGACAAGGGTGAATATGAATGTGACTGTGGAACTGACAAGACAAAAGCATCTGTCAACATTGAAGGTATATACGTTATGAATGAGTATGTATAGATTTCTCATTATTATCAGGTTCTTTCTAAATGTGCAACTTAAATAACAATTTTTAACACTAATGTGATTACAGCTCGTATCATCAAGGTGGTACGCCCATTGCATGGTCTAGAAATCTTCGAAGGTGAAACAGCCCGTTTTGAAGTGGAGATTTCAGAAACTGATGTGCATCTCCAGTGGAAGCTGAAAGGCGAAGCTTTGCTCGTGTCACCTGTACGTTGTTTTCTTAATTTGGTTTGAACTTAATTGTTCCTTTCTCCTTTGGAATAATTCTACGGGAATACTTTTTCATCAGAATTGTGCTACTTAATAAACTATTTTAATAACAAAATCTCAATTTTAGTAAATACTAAATGAAATGTGAAATACTATATATATATATATATATTTGAGGGGGGAAAGATCGCACAATTTTTAATATAAAATAATGACATCCAAACATGTCTTTATCTTATTTACAGCAATGCGAGATTGTTGAGGATGGCAAAAAACACATTCTGACTCTTTACAATTGCAAACTAAGTGATTCTGGAGAAATATCTTTCCAGGCTGCAAATGCTAAATCTGCAGCAAATTTGAAAGTCAAAGGTAATTTGTAATTCACTTGAAAGAGCTGTGAATATTTAGCTTTTGGTGTGTTTTAACAATTGTAGTTGAAGATTGTATATTCTTAACAATGGCATGACTTATTTCAGCATTTAACATAAATGGTCTAATTTTTTTAATTTCTTGCATTTCCCTCCAGAAATTCCACTTACCTTCATCATACCTCTTAATGATGTGAAAGTATATGAGAAAGATGAAGCAAAGTTTGAATGTGAAGTGTCCAGAGAGGCTAAAACTTTCTGTTGGTTAAAAGGAAGTGAGGAAATTAAACCTAATGATAAATTTGAAATGTCAGTAGAAGGGATGAAACATATGTTAGTAGTTAAAGAAGCTGCATTTGACGATGAGGCAAAATACATATTCGAAGCTGAGGATAAGAGGACAAGTGCCAAACTAATTATCCAAGGCAAGTCAAAGGATCAAAACTGTAATGTCTCCAGTTAGCTATTTTCTTATTAATGTAGAATTAAGTTCAAATAATTAATTTTTCACAGGCATACGACTTGAATTCAGCAAACCTCTCGAAGACCAGACTGTAAAAGAACGCGAAACTGCAGAATTTGTAGCTGAGCTTTCGCATGAGAGCATTCAGGTTGCATGGTACAAAAATGACATCCGTCTACATCCAAGTCGATCAGTGACAATGAAAGACGAGCATAAGATCCATTCCATCACATTCAAGGATGTGACCATTGATGATACTTCTCTCATCAAAATTGAAGCAATGGACAAAAGTTCAGAGGCTAAACTTACAGTCCTTGGTAAATGATATATATTTAAACACATAAGTTATTTGGTAATTAGATTTTGAACTGAAATGCTGCATTTAATCTTCACTGCTTCTAACTTGATTCACTTTTTGATTTTAATAGAGGGTGATCCATACTTTATCAGTAAACTACAAAATTACACAGCTGTAGAAAAAGATGAAGTTGTCTTCCAGTGTGAACTCAGTAAATCTGCTGCTCCAGTTAAATGGTTTAAGGATGAAAAAGAACTGATTCTTTCAAAGAATATTCAGATTAAAACAGATGGTAGGAAACGAATATTGATCATCAAACGAGCTATGAAGAATGATCAGGGGCAATATTCTTGTGACTGTGGCTCTGATAACACATCAGCCAATCTAAACATTGAAGGTAAAAATAGCTGCATACCTATTATTATTCGGTCTCTTGGAGTTGTTTACGGATAGCAAATAATGAAGAAAATAAATAAATGTATTTTAAACAAATAGCATTTCATTTTATTGTGTTTCAGAGCGTGATATTAAGATATTGCGTCCACTGTACAGTGTTGAAGTCACAGAAACAGAAATTGCACGTTTTGAGACTGAAATTTCTGAAGATGATGTACATGGCAATTGGAAGCTGAAGGGGGAGAAATTACGTCTTACGGCTGTAAGTTTTAACATTAGCAATTGGTGAAGTTTTGCAGAGACACAAGGGATGACGATGCTGGAATTTGTTTTACATTGAAGTTTTACCTTTTTGTATTCCTTCCTTCACGCTTTAACTTTGTTTAATTCCAATTCAGGACTGTGAAATTAAAAAGGAAAGCACAAAACATTTTCTTATACTCTACAATGTGCTCATGGATCAAGCGGGTGAAGTAGAATTCCAGGCTGCTAATGCCAAAACCAGTGCTCATTTGAGAGTCAAAGGTAGATATGTGACGAACGTTAATTTATCATTACTGTTACTCGTCAAGAAAAACTGCACTTGATAATTAAGATTTCCCAACATTTTGTTTAGCTTTGACTAATGAATATTCATAGTGACCTGAACTTAATTAACAGCTGCAAGCCTCTCACCTAAAACCAACTGATATTTTTGTGGTTAAAGTTGCAGGTTTGCATTTGGATGTCACATATATGCTAGGTCTGCATTTTTGAAAATTGCACACAGAAGCTTGTCACAGTTATTTAACCATTTATTTCTGGTGTTATTTTAGGCACTATGCCTTAAAGTAACAATGATAATAATGTGCTTCAGACTTGCTGCTGGTTGTGTTGTTTTGCAGGTTGTGGAATGTGCACTACAGGGTTTAAATTCAGTTTGTTCATGTAGATAATTAAAGGGTTGTAGTCTGCTGAAAACTTAATATTAAAGGGACAGTTCCCCTGAAGCTAGGAAATATAAAATGTCTTTTTCATTTAAAGCTCGAGAGATCAGCTCACTTCGGCCCCTCAAGGATGTGACTGTAATTGCTGGACATTCGGCTTCTTTCGATTGTGAACTATCCTATGAAGGAATTGAAGTCCAATGGTTCTTGAAGAACAAGTTACTTGAGCCCAGTGACAGAGTATGTTGATATATATTTTATATTGTTACTTTTGTGCTTGCATAATCCATTATAATATAATAAACCAAGTTCCTCTCTGCTTATTTTTAATCACTTAAATGCTTATGTGCGACAATTAAAATGTAATGTTGACTTTTTGACTAATTGGAAAGTGTTTGATTAAAAATGAAAAAAAATTACAATCCATAAATTTTTGGAAAATGGAAGCAGTAAAAATTCATTCATCCTCTCATGCTTCCCCTAATCCAATAAAATTATATATTCAGCGACTAAACCTTTTGAGATTGTGAACACTACTTATAACCATCTGAGCCAAGGGAATCATCATATCTCCATCTACCAGTCAGGCCCAAACAGACTTCTATACATTTCAATAATTTTCTCTTATTCTTGTCTTGCACATAAAACCTTGATGTCTATACCTCTAAAGATCATTTTATGTGAAAGGTAATAACTGAAAACCTCAACGAAAAGCACTTGTCTCTTGTTGTCAACAGCTTATACAGTAATATACTTAAATTATTTTACAAAAATATATTTTCTTAATATGAAGATGCTTTCAAAGTCTGAAGATAAAGGCACTGACATTTTTCTGACAAGGTCCTTCCATCAAATAGAATTAAACATATTTTACCCATTAATTCCATAGTTTTTGTTTAAATTAATTCACATCCACAGAAAACAAAAGAAGGAAATATATTATACAATACTAAAATGAAATTACTTCATGATATTTTTGTTTATCTTAATGATGGTGTTTATGGGTTGCAGAAACATTAGCAAACCCATCATTTTGAGATTAAGTGCCCTAAAAGTACTTATATAATTTGTTATCTTTATATAAATGATTTAATAGATGGAACTTCTATCTACCAATTCTGTTCAGATTTAGGTACCCTGTAAAACTATATTTGTACTGATCTGAAATTTGACAGCAGTGAAATATAAATGTAGCATGGAAACAAAGGAGCATTTGACAGCACTGGGCCAATATTCGATGGAGTTTAGAAGAATGAGGGGGGACCTCATTGAAACGTCCAGAATAGCAAAAGGCTTGGATGTGGAGAGGATGTTTCCACTAGTGGGAGAGTATTGGACTAGAGGTCATAGCCTCAGAAGGAATTCCTCCGGAGGAATTTCTTTAGACAGAGGGTGGCGAATCTGTTGAATTCTTTGCCACAGGCAAAGTCAGTGGATATATTTAGACAATAGACAATAGGTGCAGGAGTAGGCCATTCAGCCCTTCGAGCCAGCACCGCCATTCAATGCGATCATGGCTGATCACTCTCAATCAGTACCCCGTTCCTACCTTCTCCCCATACCCCCTCACTCCGCTATCCTTAAGAGCTCTATCCAGCTCTCTCTTGAAAGCATCCAACGAACTGGCCTCCACTGCCTTCTGAGGCAGAGAATTCCACACCTTCACCACTCTCTGACTGAAAAAGTTCTTCCTCATCTCCGTTCTAAATGGCCTACCCCTTATTCTTAAACTGTGGCCCCTTGTTCTGGACTCCCCCAACATTGGGAACATGTTTCCTGCCTCTAATGTGTCCAATCCCCTAATTATCTTATATGTTTCAATAAGGCAGAGATAGATAGATTCTTGATTAGTAAGGGTGTCAGAGGTTACGGGGAGAAGGCAGGAGAATGGGGATAGGAGAGAGAGATAGATCAGCCATGATTGAATGGCAGAGTACACTTGATGGGCTGAATGGCCTAATTCCACTCCTAGCACTTATGATCTTATGAGGAGCAAGAGATTAGTTTTTGAAACACCTGAAGTGCTGGGTATAGATAGTTTGACAACAAATACCATTCATGTACATACACCACTAGGGCAAAGACATTACTGTTTGTTGTTCTAATCATAATAATCTTAATGAAACCTCAGAATAACATTTAAGCAAGCATCATTAAAATCGGTACTGTCCTTTATTACTGTAGTGTAGTGACACTTTATAAAAATGAAAACCGTATACATGATTGGCTGCTATAAAAACTAGATCCTTTGTTATCTTTTAGAATACTTAAGACAATGGACTATTAATTCTGGAGTATTAAAATCAGATTGAAAAATAGAATAACAAAAAAATTATAATTAACTTATTCATCTTTTAATTATATACATTTGTTATCCAGAAAAATATTAGCATATAATAAAGAGAAGGCTAAAGATAGTTCAAACATTTATGAAACTAAAATGTATGAAACTTTAATGCAATTTTTAATATTTTGTTGCAATTAAATTTGTTAATGACTTCAATAAATAACTCAAAATTTTGAAAATTACAAAAGATTATTAGGATTAAAAACCAGTGGTCATTTGAACTAGATCATTTGTCTTGCCTATAGTTAATTGCCCAGTTATTTTTTATATGACAAATACTCGTCTTCTGTGTTTGCTAACAGTTTCAATCTTTTATTTTGAATTAGGTTGTTACTCGCGCTGAAGGCAGAAGGCACACTTTCACTCTAAGAGATGTCCAGATTGATGAAGCTGGTGAAGTTAAACTCACTGCTAAAGACTTTACAACATCTGCCAAGCTTATTGTTCAAGGTAAGTAATGCAACAATTCAATTAAATATCAAAATATTGTCTTTGCACAACAGTTAATTTGGCATTGCATTACTTTCATTGAAATATTTCACAGAACCACCAGCTGAATTTACAAAACCTTTGGAAGACCTAACAGTTGAAGAAGAAGCCTCAGCTACACTAGAGTGTGAGGTGTCCAGAGAGAATGCCGAAGTCATTTGGTTTAAGGATGGAAAGGAAATTCATAAAACCAAAAATCATGAGATCATTGCTGATGGAAGAGTTCGAAGGCTTATTATTCATGATTGCAAACCTGAAGATTCCAAAACATATACTTGCGATGCAAAAGGCTTCAGGACTTCCTGTTTTCTCACTGTGGAACGTAAGTCTATAGTATACCATGTTCAGAGTAGAGAGTTTGGTTAGATGAGAATTTAATATAGAGGGAAATGAAGGTACTGTCACTTGCCTCCAGTAAATAGTGGTTCATGTGCTTTTTAAGGAGTAAATATGTTTTAAAATGTACCTGCCATTTTAGTGCTTAATCAAATTAGTGTGTAAAGAAAGAAAACTGACCTAAGATAAGTAGCACACAGGAAGCAATGGCTGAGTAGATCATGTCTGTGAACTGCAGAATGTGGGAATTTGTGGACAGCAATTTCATGTCATCTGGATGTCTCTGACTCAGTTCAGAAACATTGAGCTGTACTGTGAGTCGGAAACTCTCAAATATAAATGGAAGAGGAAGGAATAAGTAAGAGGCACTTTTTGGAGAGTTCTAAAAGATAAATTAGAGAACAGGATTGGGGATATTTTATTATAATTGTTATCGGTGTCCCAAATAAATGGGCATAGGGTAAGCAGATTAAGGCATTAAACCATGTGTTTGAAGGAGCATTGTGGGAAAGAGAGTTCTGTTTCACAAGCCACTTAGAATGCAAAGAAATGTATCACTGAGAGTGTGCTTAAATTGTGCTGGAATTATGGATATAGTATAAAGATAGATCATAAGTGGAGGGGAAGACTTGGGAAAGTAGTAATCATTTTAAAAGAAGCAAGCAGCCAGAGAGTTCTTGAATTATTAGAAATTATCCCTCAATTATCATAGTAAAAGCTAAGTGATGTGTTTGAGGGTAAGTGTTGAGGCTTTGACTCAAAAGGTTTCAGCGAAAAGGATGAACAGAGGGTGACAGTAAGATAAGGACTTGTTTATGTGACTTCCTTCTTTCATCAAAGTGCAGTAAGGATGGCAGTTAGAGCATTGGTATGCTGCTCTTGCAGGATGTGGAAAGTCAGGGAATCTTCCAGTGTCCATTAGGACTCCATCTGTGAGGTCCATCCAGCTGCAGCTTCGGACTGACCAAGTGAAGAATCCGGAGTTGAGGTTCGATGACCTCAGGATTGTCCGTGAAAATGAAAGCATCATAGAGAGGAGTTACAGTGAGGTGATCACACCTAAGATGCAGGCAGAAAATAAATGGATGACCACCAGGAAGGATAAAAGGAATAGGAGGAGTGCAGGAATCTCCTGTGCCCATTCCCCTTGAAAGCACATATACCTTTTTGGATACAAAATCTAGATCAGTTGGGAAGGTGGGCCAAGGAATGGCAAATGGAATTTAACTCTGACATTTGTGAGATATTGCAATTTAGTATGTCAAACTAGGGCAGGTCTGACCCAGTAAACGGCAGAACCCTGGAAAGTGTTGCAAAACAGAGATTTCGGAGTACATGTGCATGGTTCCCTAAAAGTGGTGAGTCAGGTGGGAGTGTGAAGAAGGCATTTGGCATGCTTGCCTTCATTGGGAAAGTTATTGATTACAAATGTTGAAGCATCATGATGCAGATGCACAAGTCCTTGGTGGGACTGCACTTGGAGTATTGCATGCAGTTTTGGTCACCCAGCTCTAGGATGGAAGTTATTAAACTGGAAAGGGCGCAGAAGCGATTCATCAGGTTGTTGCCTGGGCTTGAGGTATAAGAGAAGGCTACATAGACTGGAACTTTTTTCTTTAGCGTGTAAGAGGATGAGTGGTGACCTTATTGAGGTCTACAAGATCATGGACCAAGGGACATGGATAAAGTGAACAGCTTTTTCCCCAGGGTAGAGGATTCTAAATCTATAGGGCATAGGCTTACAGTAAGAAAGAACTATTTAAGAGGGACCTCAGGATTTTTCCATCAGAAGGTAGTCCGTATTTGGATTGAGCTGCCAGAGGAAGCAACAGAAGCAGATGAATTACATTTGGACAGATATATGGGTAGGAAGAGTTCAGAGACTGTGGGCCAATTCCAGGTAAATGGGACTAGCCTGATGCACCAACTTGGTCCGCATTGACAAAAAGTGGCTGTTTCCATGCTGTACTCTATGACTCTGTGAAAACTGTTAAGCGATTGAACTGAGATGCATAAATAAATTATGCACATTTCAAATATTAGACCATAAAGATAGTTTGACTTTGTTCACCCAAATAAGCATAAAAATTATGCAGACCCAAATTCAATGTGGTAACATTACTTATACATGGTTGTAGGATATGAAAATAACTGCAGATGCTGGCACAAATCGAAGGTATTACAAAATGCTGGAGTAACTCAGCAGGTCAGGCGGCATCTAGGAGAGAAGGAATGGGTGACGTTTCGGGTCAAGACCCGAAACATCACCCATTCCCTCTCTCCTAGATGCCGCCTGACCTGCTGAGTTACTCCAGCATTTTGTGATACCTTCATGGTTGTAGGATGATCAGACCTGGGAATTATATTATACAAACGTAAAATAGGGTATAGGGCAATAGAGAAACTAGTAAGATCAAAATTTGCCTGATTATTGGTTGCTATTTTGCTATATTCTTCAGATCTTCATTAATGACAATATAAATTGTAATCTGACTGCCAATAAGAAAGACTGTTTCTTTCATAGCTCCTCACGTTGAATTTACAAAGCCACTCACTGATCTTGAGGTGAAAGAAAAGGAGGTTGCGAAATTTGTATGTGAAGTTTCCCGTGAAAGTGCAAAGGTTTGTCTTTATTTAAATCATCATATCTGTTTGTGTTTTTAAATGATGTTAACAAGTGAAGACAGTAACTTATATTTAAGCAAAAAAATAGATAGCATTGCATGGAAATTCATCTCTGGTCTGAAGCATATGAAATTCAGATCCATTGAGTTGGAACAAAATTATTGGCCCAAAATGCAATATATTGCTGCTGTCATATAACACACTTAGTACAATCAAATGGAGATAAATTTGATAAAATGCAGGGGGCAAATTCAATGCACATTGCATTTCTGGCTGCAGACGCCAGCCATGGGAATCAGCCGAGCCGGAGTTCCAGAGCCCCGGCCGCAGGGAATAAGTTGTGACCCACCAATCGGACACAGAAGTCCCAATGAGGATGAGATTGCCCACCTCAACATAGCTAAGCGCCACATTTTTGGAGAGACTTCCGGTGGGGATTTCAAGCGTATGATCATAATTCTGTCCAAATTTCAGGAGGTGTCCGACCACCAGTTGTCAGAAAATCGGTGGTGCTCCTGTATTACTTTTTTCCCTTTGGGTATATAAGGACTGATTTGACCTCCTATTTATAAACGCTTGGAATAAATCGATAAGACCATATAGCTTTGAATAGATATTGTCAATTTTTTTAAAGTTAACTTATTGATATATTGCACAAAGTAATGATGTAACTGGTATAAGATAGCGAGCTGGGATATAACCCTTTGATTTCTCTTAAGGCGAACAGTGTTAAGCTAAAGTTGTCATGGTTTGTTTATTCCATTCACTATGGTTTCCTGGCTCCTTCATTTTATTTTAGTGATTTATTTTACCATTATTTGAATATTTAATAGCATCTTTTTATAGTAATCTCAGAAACTTTGCCTTCTCTCTACGTCACTGTACTTCAACAGGACTGTGGAAGTTTAGTCACTGACAAAAGGGATAAAACGTCCTTCGATAAACTAAATATTCTTTGCTCCGTTACAAGTTTTATCTAAACACTGTCAATTTTGCTTTCAAACTACTATTGTAAATTCCTGCCCCACAAAAGCCTTCTTTTCTTATTTACAAGAGCTCCCCAGGGTATGAATCACCCGACTTACAGAAAACCAACTTTACAAAAATTTTCCAAAATATTTTTCAAGCCAGTAATAATAAAATGTTTCATGATATTCATTAATTACTATATCTAGTATATGTTCCATTAGTTTAATGATGAATAGTGTTAAGTCATTAGTTTATTGTCACGTGTACCAAGGTACAGTGAAAAGCTTTTGTTGTGTGCTAACCAGTCAGCGGAAAGACAATACATGATTACAATTGAGCCATCCACATTGTACAGGTACATGATAAAGGGAATATCATGAATAACATTTAGTGCAAAATAAAGTCCAATCAACGATAGTCTGAGGGGCTCCAATGAGATAGAACGTAGTTCAGGACTGGTACTCGTCGTAGATTATGCTGGTGGCCTTGCCAAGGCAGTGTGAGGCGTAAATGGAGTCAATGGAAGGGAGGTTGGTTTGTGTGGTAGTCTGGGCTGCGTCCACAATTCTCTGTCATTTCTTGCGGTCTTGGGTGGAACTGTTCCCAAACCATGCTGTGTTGCATCCCGAAAAAATGTTTTTTACGGCACATCTGTAGAACTTGGTGAGAGTTGTTGGGGATATGCCAAACTTCCTAAGCCTTTGTAAGGAAGTAGATGTGTTGGAGTGTTTTCCTAGCCATTGCTTCAATGTGGGTGTCCAGGACAATTTGTTCGTGATATTTACCTCTAGGAATTTGAAGCTTTCAATCATATTATAAGTGATGGGAGCAGAATTAGGCTATTTGGCCCATCAAGTCTTCTTCGCCATTCAATCATGGCAGATCTATCTCTCCCTCTTAACCCCATTCTCCTGCTTTCTCCACATAACCTCTGACACCTGTACTAATCAAGAATCTATCTATCTCTGCCTCAAATGTATCCACTGACTTTGCCTCCACAGCCTTCTGTGGCAAAGAATTCCACAGATTCACCACCCTCTGACTAAAGAAATTCCGCCTCATCTCCTTCCTAAAAGAACGTCCTTTAATTCTGAGGCTATGACCTCTAGTCCTAGATTCTCATCCTTACTTCGGCAGCGTCAATGCAAACCAGGGTATGTGCACCACTTTGCTTCCTGAAGTCGCTCACTATTTCCTTTGTCTTGCGACACTGAGGAAAAGGTTGTTGTCTCGACACCAGGTCATGAGGTTTTCAATCTCCTCCCTGTACTCTCATCATTATTTGATATCCAGCCCACAATGGTGGTGCCTCCTGAGAATTTGTAAATTGAATTGGATTTATACGTGGCTGCACAGTGGTGGAGTAAAGAAGGGGTTAAGGAGTTAAGAAGCTTATTCAATGAAATACAACAATTATAACGAGTTTTCAGGTAGCAATAGAAAGCAGATGTTTCTGACATGGACAAATTGGCTTACAGACATTTCTCAGGAAATGAACCCTCACATACCCTGTGAATTGCCTGTACTGACATTCTCAAGAATATCTAAAATTCCTCAGCATTTCCCTTTCATTTGGTTACTACTAAATTTATTATGGTTTTTTCCCTTTCTCAAGGGGAAAAAACGTGTATATAAATTTGCACATTTACTATCTCTTATGAACACTACTTTTTTTTCTGGTGCTGAAGTATTATGTAAAGATTTCTTGTTAATAGTTTAAAAGCCTGAAGCTTGAAACACAGACTTGGCGAATCTCTTCAATTCCTGAGCTTCCATTTTAACTCCACTTTGTGGCTTAAATTTGTGTTCTTTCAACAATTACAATTCAATATATTTTACAATAGACAATAGGTGCAGGAGTAGGCCATTCGGCCCTTCGAGCCAGCACCACCATTCAATGTGATCATGGCTGATCATTCTCAATCAGTACCCCGTTCCTGCTTTCTCCCCATACCCCCTGATTCCGCTATCCTTAAGAGCTCTATCTAGCTCTCTCTTGAATGCATTCAGAGAATTGGCCTCCACTGCCTTCTGAGGAAATGAATTCCACAGATTTACAACTCTCTGACTGAAAAAGTTTTTCTTCATCTCCGTTCTAAATGGCCTACCCCTTATTCTTAAACTGTGGCCCCTGGTTCTGGACTCGCCCAACATTGGGAACATGGTTCCTGCCTCTAACGTGTCCAACCCCTTAATAATCTTATATGTTTCGATAAGATCCCCTCTCATCCTTCTAAATTCCAGTGCATACAAGCCTAGCCGCTCCAGCCTTTCAACATATGACGGTCCCGCCATTCCGGGAATTAACCTAGTAAACCTACGCTGCACGCCCTCAATAGCAAGAATATCCTTCCTCAAATTTGGAGACCAAAACTGCACACAGTACTCCAGGTGTGGTCTCACTACAACTGCAGAAGTACCTCTTTGCTCATATACTCAACTCCTCTTGTTATGAAGGCCAACATTCCATTGGCTTTCTTCACTGCCTGCGTACCTGCATGCTTCCTTTCAGTGACTGATGCACTAGGACACCCAGATCTCGTTGTACGTCCCCTTTTCCTAACTTGACACCAGTCAGATAATAATCTGCCTTCTTATTCTTACCACCAGTGGATAACCTCACACGTATCCACATTAAACTGCATCTGCCATGCATCCGCCCACTCACACTACTTGTCCAAGTCACCCTGCAACCTCATAGCATTTTCCTCACAGCTCACACTACCACCCAGCTTTGTATTATCTGCAAATTTGCTAATCTTTTAACACTAACATTACCTGCTGCGTATATTTCTGTTCAAGATTGTAGTGGAAAGGGTAACCATTGTAATATCAATTTTAAAATAATTCTAGAAAGATAAATTACTTCTATAAGACATTACATCTTTGGTTCTCCCGGCTGATGTGTCAAAGATCTGAATGAATGAATGATACTTTATTATCACATCTGAAATGTCACAGTGAGATTCTTTGTTTTGCATACCCATGGTATGCAAAGAGTCGCCACACAAAGGGCGCCAACAAAGTTACAAAGTATACCATTGCAACACAAAGTATTCCATTTGTGATCCCCTTAGTTGTCGGTGGTCCCCCCACGCCGGGTCCCCCTTCTGTTCTCCCTCTCAGTGTGACCTGGGATCACAATCTCAAAATAAAGGGTTGGCATTCAGATCAGATAAGAGAAATGTCATAATCCCAAGAGTGATGTATTACCCAACAGAGCTGTAGACGTTTAGTCACTGAATATGTTCAAAGCACAGATCATTAAATGTTAACAAAATTAAGGGACATAGCAGGAGCGTTCTCGTCGCGGTCCCTGTCAGATTCTACAAGTATCTGCAAATCCTGCTACCACACCACAAAATCTCCGGAAGACATTCACATGGCAAACAATCCCTCTGAGAAACCATCAGGTTCCGACCAACCGTGGATAACCTGGCGCAGTCTCAACAGATTGCGGACAGGCATGGGGAGGAGCAAATCGAACATGCTGAAGTGGGGATATACTGAAGATGCGGCAGACTGCAAGTGCAGACGGGGCCTCCAGACTATGGAACATCTCCTGAGCTGTGACATGCCGCATGACACATGCACTGTAAAGGATCTTGCAGAGGCCAACGACATGGCACTAAAATTTGCTCGCTATTGGCAAACAGTTGTGTGATTATACAAAATAATAATAAGGGATGTGGGATTCATGCAGTAAAATGGTAATCTGCTGGAAGATCAGCCATGAATTTATTGAGTGACAGAGTGGGCACAAGAAGTCAAATCGTCTAATTCTGCCATTTCCTAATTTTTTTATGTTCTTACCTTCAAAATGAGAATATCCTTCATCAAATACAATTGCCATGTTTAGTAGTACCACTTGAAACTGTGGTTGTAGGCTATCAAAAACAGGAGAATTAAAATCCCATCAATATTTCCACCAACCCCACTCCTACCTGCCCCTTCCCCTCCCGAAATGCATTAATTCAAACAGAGAGAGAGAGCTCTAGAATTGTATTCGAATGAGTCACTGAAACCTATATTACACCAAAAACCTATATTAATGTTAAACAGCATTGGTGTGGACTACAAATTATGCTGATTATTTTCTTCCCATACATAAGGACGAAGTAAATCGGAGGCACTATTTGTATCAATCAATGCTCAACACATCGTTTTAGTTCAGTTGCAATGTTCCACAAGAATCACCAGAAACAATGGGTGAAGTTCTTAATGTCTGGTCAAATTAATCCCTGTAAATGTAAAATATGTAAACACCCAAATAATAATGTGATATTTACTATTTTTTAAGAAATTGCTAAGGATATAGACATTTGTTTCCTTTTAAAAATGTGTCTTCGTGTTATCAAGATGCTTGGCACCAAATTATTGTGAAATTAATCACAGATAGATTTCTACACCTCAATAAAGGAATCTATACTTGTATGTTTAGAGAATAATGCTGTTGATTTTATAACCTTTTTGTACTGTATTCTGAAAGTATGAAAGTATTCTGAACATCACACTATGAATTTATTTCAAATTTTAGGTGCGTTGGTTTAAGGATGGTATTGAAGTAAGAAAAGGCAAGAAGTGTGACATTGTTGCTAAAGGCAAGGAGAGAATGTTAATTATCCACAAAAGCAGTTTTGACGATGAAGCTGAATATGAATGTGATGCAAGGACTGCTAAGACGTCTGGATTGCTTACAGTTTTAGGTAATCAATCAAATTAAAGCTATGCATTATTTTAACTTTCAGAAACCAGTTTTAGATTTTCCTAATGATTTCCACTTGCCATGTTTTGCAGAAGAGGAAGCTACCTTTACAAAGAACCTCGCAAATGCTGAAGTTACTGAAACAGAGACAATTAAACTGCTTTGTGAAGTTTCCAAACCAAATGCTGATGTAACTTGGTACAAGGGAGATACAGAGTTGCCTGAAGTTGGCAGATATGAACAACGTATAGATGGCAGGAAGCGAGTTTTAGTAATTCAGAATACTAATCTTGGAGATGATGGTGAATATAACTGCAGACTGCCAAATGGTGCTCGGACCGCTTGTCAACTAAGAGTTAATGGTATGTACTGTTCTAATATGAGTTTACTTTTCTAATATGAACTAATATTGCCCAGTATAATTTTCTTGTTACTTCTTATTATAGAACAAGCTGCAGAGTTTATTTCCAAACCGCAGAATCTGGAAGTTCTAGAAGGAGACAAAGCAAATTTTGTCTGCTCCGTATCAAAAGACAGTTACGAAGTGAAATGGTTTAAAGGGGATGAAGAGCTTAAATCTGACGATAAATATGAAATTGTGTCTGATGGCAAAAAACGACGGCTCATCATCAAGAACTCTATCCCAAAAGATGAAGGAACTTATGCTGTTATGATTGGTACCTCGAGAGCAACAGCAGAACTCACAGTTATTGGTAAGTCATGTAAACTACATTGTGGCAATTTGCAGGAATTGTAAGCATTGCATTTTCATAGTCACATTTAGTAATCTTATTAAAGCCAAATATATTGAGCAGATATTTTAACTCCCTCCATTTGGTGACTGTCCAGACAGAGGCAGGTAGAATTCACAAATTTAATATTTTGATCTTGTGCTGCCACCATTTTTCCCAGACCAGGACACTGTGTGATTAACATCATCAGCCACATCAGTTATATAAATCTGTTTATATAAATATTTATAATTGTGATTGTTTCCACCATTGGATTCTCTTGACATTTGATAACTATTGTACAATCAATAGTGATCCTGATGCTTGTTATTTTTCTAATTCTCTTTTTGTCATTTTCTGATAGCTGCACTTGGGAGTTTTGCTTTAAAAAGAACATGATATGCTAGTAGATTGCTCTTGTTTTCCATTTTGCAATAGAAAATGATTTTCAGGTTCTCTTTGTTAAATGTTCTGCAGCCTAGGGAACCACTTGAGGCAGGTTACATCAGTTAAATTATTGGCAGATTCCACCACTAACATTGATACTAGCTCCAAATTGGTTTCAATGTGCTAAAACAAAATGATTTTACTTGTTTTTAATCAACATTTGTTTCTTTTCTCAGAAAATCTTCGGATAATAACTCCCATCAAGGACCAGGTAGCTCAAGAAGGACAAGAAATTGTATTTAATTGTGAAGTTAACACTGAAGGTGCCAGACCTAAATGGTTCAAAAATGAAGAAACTATCTTTGATAGCCCAAAATATGTCATGATCCACAAAGAGTTAGTCTTTACCCTCAGAATCAGGGATTCACAAATGGAGGATCAAGGAACGTATTCAGTAGCATTGACAAATCATAGAGGAGAACATGCACAATGTTCAGCATCATTACAAGTACTCGGTAAATATCTATAGCACATGAAACATCCTTGCTTAATTCAAATAAAATTGCTTGCATTTTACATGACCTCTTTTAATTTATGCAGAGGAGGATCTGAAAATCATTGAACCTCTTGATGATTGTGAAACAATGGAAAAGAAATCTGTCACCTTCAGCTGCAAAGTGAACCGTGAAAGTGTCACTCTACAGTGGATGAAAAATGGAGAGGAAGTTACATTTGACAAACGAATTCTGTACAAAATTGACAAGAAAAAGCACTCTCTTATAATACGAGGATGTGTATTCAAAGATGAGGGAGAATATACTGTAATTGCTGGACAAGACAAATCAGTTGCTGAACTTATCATCACAGAGGCACCAACAGATTTCATAGAACATATTCAAGATCAAACTGTCATCGAGTTTGAAGATGCAATCTTTTCATGTCAATTGTCCAAAGAGAAAGCAACTGTGAAATGGTATAGGAATGGCAGAGAACTCAGAGAAAGTAAAAAGTATGTTTAATTCATTTGTTTGGGGAAAATAATTGACCAATTATTGCTATTTCACAAATAATATATATCTTATCATTGTATTTTTGTGACTTTTGCTAGGTATCAATTTGAAAAAGATGGTAGTTTGCACAGACTTATTATAAGGGAATGCAGATCAGATGATGAATGTGAATACTCCTGTGGTGTAGAAGAAAGACGTTCAAGGGCTAGACTCTTTGTTGATGGTAAGTATGATATAGGAAAATCAAGTTACTAAAACAATTAAGAAAATTGAGAAGATGCAAGTTTACTTATTATTATTCTTCTTTCAGAAATCCCAATTGAAATCATCAGACCACCACAAGATATTTTTGAAGCTCCAGACTCGGATGTTATTTTTGAAGCTGAACTGAATAAAGATAAAGTTGAAGTCAAGTGGCTAAGAAATAATATGATAATTGTGCAGGGTGATAAACATCAAATGATGAGTGAAGGAAAGGTTCACCGATTGCAGGTCTGTGGCATAAGACCACGTGATCAGGGAGAATATAGGTTTATCGCCAAGGATAAAGATGCAAGAGCTAAACTGGAACTTGCAGGTAAGTTAGTTTGAATCTTTGGAATATTCATGATAACTATTACCTTTCTTATGGCTGGATACAGTGAATTGATATATTTCTGACTGATGAATATTTGCATTTCAGCGATACCAAAAATCAAGACGACTGATTTGAATCTTGAGACTGATGCTGGAAAAACATTCACAATGACACTTCCATATGATGCTTATCCACGAGCTGAAGCTGAGTGGTTCAAGGAAGACAGTACTACATCCGAGTATGTCAGCCTGCCCAATCAAAACATTGAAACAACTGCAGATAAGACTTCTTATCGGCTTTTTGACCCAAGGAGATATGACAAGGGAAGATACAAGGTTGTGATTCAGAATAAGCATGGAAAGGGTGAAGGATATATAAATCTGAACGTAATTGGCAAGTATTTCTTTGTTATTCTTCTGTCTATAGTTGGGTCTAAAAACTGTTCTAGAAATATCATATTTTTTTTGTCAATTTACAGATGTGCCTAGCCAAATTCAGAATTTGAAAGTTGTGGAAACTTCTGATGGTGAAATCAGCCTTGCTTGGGATGAGCCTGAAAGTGACGGAGGTAGCAAAATCCTTGGATATGTTGTAGAACGACGTGATGTGAAACGTAAAACCTGGACTTTAGTTACAGATAGAGTTGATAACACTGAATTTACAGTGACTGGTCTCCAAAAAGAATTGGAGTATCTATTCCGTGTAAGTGCAAGAAACAGAGTTGGTACAGGAGAACCTATGGAAACTGTTGAACCAGTTCAAGCTAAAAATAAGTTTGGTAAGTGTCAGGGACAATTCAATAAATCATTTTAATTATTCTCCAAATGATTTCTACATATTAAAATGATCACATAATATTTGTGTTATGTTTTCTGTCAGATGTACCTGATGCGCCACTTAATGTACAAGTGAAAGATGTAAACAAATTTGGTGCCACCATTACTTGGGAACCACCAGCATACGATGGCGGAGCCAAAATCACAAACTATGTTGTTGAGTTACGTGACAGAACCTCGCTTAAATGGGAGCCAACTGTGATTACTGAAGCACATGAACTCTCTGCTCAGATAAATGATGTGGTAGAAAACAGAGAATATATATTCCGTGTCAGAGCAGAAAACAAAGCTGGTGTAGGAAAACCTAGTGCAGCTTCACAGCCTGTAAAAATTATGGACCCAATTTGTAAGTATCTGATTAGAAAAATGTGTAATTCTAATAAATGCTTTGTATTCTTAATTTTGATCTTCCATTAATTGATTTTGATTTCTCTGTTTTTAGTTAAACCAAGCCCACCCATTGAGTTTGCTGCTTCAAAGCAGACAAAAGATTCTGTGCAATTGAATTGGGAATCTCCACTTAAGGATGGAGGAAGCCCAATTCTGGGCTATGTTATTGAACGATGTGAAGAAGGCACAGATAAATGGATCCCCTGCAATATCAGACCTATTCCTGAAACAAACTTCAAGGTATTATTTGTAATTTGTTTATTTGTTAAAACTGTGTTGATTTAGGAGGATTTGTAGCTCACTGCTAATGTTAAGTGAGCTATTCACCTGCAGTCTCTCATCTAGTCAGAGACAAATTGTAAGCTGATAACTAACATTGACATACATGGGGACTGAATTCACGTGTACATCAGACCAGATAAGATTCAGAGTTTCTCAGGTGCGAGAAGTGTAAGAAGTACTATTTGTAGAGAATTTTGAAATTATTTTGCTCATGAGCTGGAATTCAATGGAATGGTGAGTTTGAAGGACTGGAAAAGATGGGCAGTAGATTATAATATTTTGTATGTGTGGAAATTTGTCTGGAATGTATTTTAGGCATCTGTGAACAAAATGGAGAAATTAATCCCTGAATATTAATAACTTTTGGGGAAAGGATAGGATTCAGAAAATACTGCAATAATTTGTGTAAAGTCAAGTATAGATTTTAAGTTCACACATGGATAGATATTATTTTGAGTCTATATTTCAGATATATTTCCAGCTGACTGCTTTTAAAAAAAATATTCTCGTGTGCTTTTTATTTTTTTGTTCCTACAGATATCTGGTTTGGAACAAGGAAAGAAATATTATTACAGAGTATCTGCGGAAAATGCAGCAGGTTTATCAGATCCAGCTGATGCTCTTGGTCCACTAACAGCTGATGACCCCCACGGTAATGCATATACCTTGTGAATAAAAGTATATGATGGGTAATAAAAGTGAAGGGGGGTTGGTCTTCAGTAGCTTATATATCATGTGAAACCTGATTATGTATTCTCTTCTAGTGGCTCCTTCTCTTGACCTGAGAGAGTTCAAAGATGGACTTGAGGTTATTGTTCCAGAACCACTCCAGATTCGTGTTCCTATCAGTGGCTACCCTATACCTTTGGCAACATGGGCTGTAGGTGAAAAACCTCTTGAAAGTAATGATCGTGTGAAAATGGAAACTACTGCAAAATATACACAACTGATTATTTCTCCCAGTGAGCGTCCAGATAAAGGAATATATAAATTGACACTGGAAAATGCCATGTCATCTGTCACAGGCGAAATTGATGTGAACGTAATTGGTAAGAATCTGAATATAGAATTTGAAACGGCATTTTTATTTAACCTTTTGGAGATAACTTATATTAACTAAACCTATTTACTATAGTCAATTTATTTGTCACATACACATAAATGTGCAGTGAAATGAAAAATTACCCGCAGTTCAACAATAAGACCAATAAAAATAAGCAATAAAATATGCAATAACACATACAATCATAAACCAAACAAAAGAAACATCCATCACAGTGAGTCTCCTCCAGTCACCTCCTCACTGTGATGGAAGGCCAGAATGTCTTTTCTCTTCCCCTGCCGTCTTCTCCCGTGGTCAGGCTGTTGGAGTTGCCACATCGGGGCGGTCGGGGCTCCCGACATTAATGAAAGCTGCAAAGATGCTTTCTGAAGAGTGGAGCAAAATTAATTCAACAAGTTTACAAAATGAAAATTAGAAGTAACTGAAAACATAATTGAAGGAATGGGTTTTGGGAAGATATTTTTTAAATAAGAATAAAACTGAGTGTCAAAGAAAATGAAAGGAAGCGTTCTAAAAAGTGGGCTCAAACCGCCAGAAGGTGTTGATGGTGTAGGAAAAGGAAAATCCCAAAGGCTGAAAATAAGACGTCCAACTGCTGAGAAGTATGCTGTAAGCCTAGTAGTGGTTGCTGTTACACAAGCTTAGCTATGGAGGAATTTTATAAAAGGAATTGTTATTTACAATTCAATGTAGGTTGTGGACAAATTAAATGGTGGAGTATTTGACCATCAGTTTATATAGATTGACGACAGACCAAAGAGGAATAATGAAACGAGAGAGAGAGAGTGTAGATCTAGCAACAAAATTACGCCAGTAGCAATCTTGGCATGAAGAACCATATTAAGCAGTTCATGATCATACAGTTTGAGGCTCAGCTCCTGATCAGGCAAGACACAGTGACTTTGCTTAACCTTAGTGAATAACTGGGAGGTAGAAGAAATTGGTAACAAGGAAAATAATAAATAGCATGCAAAATTATTGAATTTTATATCTCTTTATTCTTTTAACTTCACAGCACGGCCAAGTGCACCAAAAGACATCAAAGTTTCAGAAATTAGTAGGAATACAGTACATTTGATATGGGATCAGCCTGAAAATGATGGTGGAAGCCCATTGACTGGGTATCTTATTGAAAAACGTGAAGTTAACCGTAAGACTTGGGTCAAGGTAAGTAATAAACCATAGTAATCTTAAATTTATTTCTTCAGTTATTTTCAATTCTGATGATTTAAGGTTGACACCATTGATCATTAAAGTTACCTAATTAGACGGGTAACAAAATAAATCACTGTTTACGAGAGAAAATAATTTTTGTAAGTTATCCACATGTAATATTGAAGGAAACAAATATAAATATACTGATGTCAATTTAGCTCCATAATTTGTAAAGCTACAAAACTCACATGCTGCAAATTTAAACAAAACAGAAAATGGCAGATATACGTATCAGGTCAGGTTTGTCAGATTCTCTTCAAATTACTTTTGAAACACAGAGCACTATAGAAAGAAAAATACAATGTTAAATCTTTGTCCTTTAATCTTGTCTTGAGATTTCAGTGGTTCTTCAGACATGTTTGCAGGACTAGTTTAGCCATAGAGACGGGGTTTTTTTCTGATTCACTTTTCTTTTTATGAGAGTGGAAGTTGCCTGAAAAAGATAGCATAGAGCTTCCCACTCAATTTAAAGAGTTTGATGGGATCAGATAGCAAACCAAATAAGGTTAAAAAATCCTTTCTTGCCTCTTGGTGAATACTTCACCATTGTCCTCTGCTGTGCTGGGATTTATCTCTGTTTAAAAGGAGAGTGCAATCTATTTGTGAGTGATTTCCAGTTATATCATTGTCATCTTCTTTCTGTGATTATCAGGTTATTGAGAGGGTGCAAGACTTGGAATTTACTGTCACTGACCTTTTCCAAGGCCGAGACTATCTGTTCAGAATTTCTGCCTGTAACAAATGTGGCCCAGGTGAACCTGCATATATCGATGAACCTGTCAATGTATCTGCTCCAGCATGTGAGTATTTTGCTTTCATTCATATTTATTAAATTGTAAGATGTTAGTTTTAAAATACAATCAAATAGAGTTGCTCTGACTTTTGTTAAGTGCAAGTTGCACAGTTCTTTTAAATATATTTCATAATATTCCACCATTCAAGAACATTGTGGTGATAAATAAATAAGGAAACAAAACAGGATTGCAAGGTCTTTTTCTAGACTGATTTAGTAGGCTTTTCATTGATGAGATCAGAGCATTGGAAATTTCAAGCTCAAAATGTTTCTTAAATCACTTGTAATATATGCCTCTTGTTAAATTACACTAACACATCAAATTTTGAACATTCAATTTATTTACACAGCAAATAAATGTCAAGAGACAAGAGAGTTTTATTGCCGTATGTCCCGAATAGCTCAAAGACAAACACACAAACCCCAAATCCATGTAGTTTGGTGTTTATTTGGAGGTTGTAGTGTTTAATAGCCTGATGGTTGTTGGGAAGAAGCTGCTCTTGAACCTGGATGTTACAATTTTCAGGCTCCTACATCTTCTTCCCAATGGCAGGAATGAAATAGAGTGTGGCCAGGGTGGTATGGGTCTTTGATGATACTGACTGCCTTTTTGAGGCAGCAACTCCTGTAAATTCCTTTGATGGTGGAGAGGTCAGTACCAGTGATGGACTGGGCAATGTACACCATTTTTTGCAATCTTCTTCGTTCCCGGGTATGATACAACTAGTCAATAGGCTCTCTACTGTGCACCAGTAGAAGTTCAAGAGAGTATTTATTGACATACCAAATCTTCTCAATCTTCTAAGGAAGTAGAGGTGTTGATGGGCTTTCTTTGTGATTGCATCAATGTGCTGGGTCCAGGACAGAACTTCAGAGATATGCACGCCCAGGAACATGAATGTACATTTAGCATTGGATGATTGGACATTCATATTTTACATATTTGAAAACACTTCTTTATGATTACAAAGAACAGAAGTCGTTGCTAAAGATAAGTGGAAGGAGAAAGAAATGGAGCAATGTCTGTGTCCAGTGTATCATCTGGAGTGTATCATCTATTGATCAAAATTAAAGGGGGAAAGCATTTGGGGTAATTTCATGGCCTATAAGTAAATCAGGAAGCAAATTGACAGCACATTTAAGAAACATTAGTCATATTCCAGATTTCAAATCATTGAGATGTTTTTGCTCCTTTAATATTGGAAACTTTCACCGTACCCAGAATTTGGAAATTAGCAAGAGATATGAGAATGGTAGTGAATGTAATTGATGTCACCAGCCACCGGAGTTCTGACACAATTAAAATAGTCCTGTTTTTTGTTTCCTATTCTGTGACTCCCCCTTTACCCCACACACCGTGATTGTTTTAGATCTGATAATGAAAAATAATTGTCATTATATAATATTTTTGTGAAAGTTTTGAACAAAAGTTTTAAATTTGATTCCATATATTTTTCAGCTGTTCCAGATCCACCAGAAAAAGTCAGATGGAGAGATCCAAGTGCCAGTGGAATCTTCCTTGCATGGGACCCACCAAAATATGATGGAGGCTCAAAAATTAAAGGCTATTTAATAGAGAAATGTCAACGTGGTGGTGAAAAGTGGGACGGATGTGGAGAACCAGTTAATGAATTGAAGTAAGATTATATGTCTAATTTTCTAATGTTTGCCATGTTTTAATTAATGCAAAAATAAACATTAATGCTGCATTTATGTTGAATAGGGTGGAAGTGACCAACCTCACAGAAGGTCAATGGTACTCATACCGGGTTAAAGCTGTGAATAGACAAGGTGCCAGCAGACCTAGTATACCTACAGATGATGTACAAGCTAATGATCCAAAAGGTACATTGTTACTAACAAATATAAAAATAATGTTTCCAAATCATCATTTTACTAAAGCCAGTTCCTTAATAATACATTCCAATCCTTTTAATTAGTGCGGCCAGATTTATATCACAAATGTTGACATTGTAATAAATTAAGTCACTATTGCAAGTTCTTTTATTCATGAAGAATTATTTTGATAAAGAATATTATTCAAGGTTACCTAAATTAATGATGTTATATCTGAGCATTACCGATAAATTTGTGCTCTATGCAACAAAATTATAACCATATAACCACATAACCATATAACAACTACAGCACGGAAACAGGCCCGTTCGGCCCTACCAGTCCACGCCGACCACTCTCCCTGACCTAGTCTCATCTACCTGCACTCAGACCATAACCCTCTAATCCTCTTATCCATATACCTATCCAATTTACTCTTAAATAATAAAATCGAGCCTGCCTCCACCACTTCCACCGGAAGCCCATTCCATACAGCCACCACCCTCTGAGTAAAGAAGTTACCCCTCATGTTACCCCTAAACTTTTGTCCCTCAATTCTGAAGCTATGTCCCCTTGTTGGAATCTTCCCCACTCTCAAAGGGAAAAGCCTACCCACGTCAACTCTGTCCGTCCCTCTCAAAATTTTAAAAACCTCTATCAAGTCCCCCCTCAACCTTCTACGCTCCAAAGAATAAAGACCCAACCTGCTCAACCTCTCTCTGTAGCTTAAGTGCTGAAACCCAGGCAACATTCTAGTAAATCTCCTCTGTACCCTCTCCATTTTGTCGACATCCTTCCTATAATTTGGCGACCAGAACTGCACACCATACTCCAGATTCGGCCTCACCAATGCCCTGTACAATTTTAACATTACATCCCAACTTCTATACTCGATGCTCTGATTTATAAAGGCAAGCATACCAAACGCCTTCTTCACCACCCTATCCACATGAGATTCCACCTTCAGGGAACAATGCACAGTTATTCCCAGATCCCTCTGTTCCACTGCATTCCTCAATTCCCTACCATTTACTCTGTACGTCCTATTTTGATTTGTCCTACCAAAATGCAGCACCTCACACTTATCAGCATTAAACTCCATCTGCCATCTTTCAGCCCACCCTTCCAAAAGGCCCAAGTCTCTCTGTAGACTTTGAAACTCTACTTCATTATTAACTGCACCACCTATCTTAGTATCATCTGCATATTTACTAATCCAATTTGCCACACCATCATCCAGATCATTAATGTAAATGACAAACAACAGTGGACCCAACACAGATCCTTGGGGTACTCCACTAGACACTGGCCTCCAACCTGACATACAATTGTCAACCATTACCCTCTGGTATCTCCCATTCAGCCATTGTTGAATCCATCTTGCAACCTCACTATTAATACCCAACGATTTAACCTTCTTAATCAACCTTCCATGTGGAACCTTGTCAAATGCCTTACTGAAGTCCATATAGACAACATCCACAGCCTTACCCTTATCAATTTCCCTGGTAACCTCTTCAAAAAATTCAAGAAGATTAGTCAAACATGACCTTCCAGGCACAAATCCATGTTGACTGTTTCTAATCAGGCCTTGTTTATCCAAATAATTATATATATTGTCCCTAAGTATCTTTTCCATTAATTTTCCCACCACAGACGTCAAACTAACAGGTCTATAATTGCTAGGTTTACTTTTAGAACCTTTTTTAAACAAAGGCACAACATGCGCAATGCGCCAATCTTCCGGCACCATCCCCGTTTCTAATGACGTTTGAAATATTTCCGTCATAGCCCCTGCTATTTCTGCACTAACTTCCCTCAATGTCCTAGGGAATATCCTATCAGGACCTGGAGACTTATCCACTTTTATATTTATCAAAAGTGTCCGTACCTCCTCTTCTTTAATCCTCATAATTTCCATCACTACTCTACTTGTTTCGCTTACCTCACATAATTCAATATCCTTCTCCTTATGGGGTGTGTAATTAGCATAGAGCTTTACATATGCTTCTAATTTGCAATTAATTAGTATTAATGATTCATATATTAGTGTATTCTTATTAAGACAATGAATTCTACATGGAATTATCCAATTGACTTTTATGTCAAGTGTGTCTCCACAAATGGAAATGGCAAAACTAAATTTGACCTTCAGTTTTCTTTTTTAAAATAGATCCAAATTAGTAATGTCTTCTTTGCTTATTACAGTGAGTCCAGAGATTCATCTTGACGTTAAGTTGCTTGCTGGCATTACTGTGAAGGCTGGCACAAAGATTGAGCTCCCAGCTGTTATCTCTGGTAAACCTGATCCTAGAATTACTTGGACAAAGGCTGAACACCTTCTGAAGCCCGACACCAGAGTAGTGATTGACATCAAACCTGGTCATTCCATTGTAACAATCTCAGATACCATGAGATCTGATAGTGGTACTTATATTATTGAAGCAGTAAACACTAGTGGCCGTGCGACTGCGGTTGTGGAAGTGAACATTCTAGGTAATTCAATTATTCAATCATTATTTACAATCATATCCATAATTTTCCTATGGAAAAATATCTACATATTTTGAAATTTTGTTTTTGCAGACAAGCCTGGCCAACCTGCTGCATTTGACATCACTGATATTACAAATGAATCCTGTAACTTGACATGGAATCCACCCAGAGATGATGGTGGTTCACGCATTACAAATTACATTGTGGAATATAAAGTTGGAACCAGTGAAATATGGAACAAGCTCTCTTCCACTATCAAAGAAACCAAATTCAAAGCAACAAATCTTAAACCACTAAAAGAATATACATTCAGAGTTTTGGCTGAAAACATGTATGGTATTGGAGAGCCATCTCAGCATGCTCCAATAATAGCGAAGTATGCTTTTGGTAAGGAAAATACTGTAAAATTATGTAAATTATAATTGAGACATTGTTCTGTTTTTAAATATTTTACACTTTAATGTTTTTAAAACCCATGGATATATGATTGTACATTAGATCCACCTGGTGCTCCAACAAATTTAAAAGGTTCAGATATTGCTAAAGATTCACTGACGCTGGCATGGTATGAACCTGAAGAAGATGGTGGTAGCCCAATCACTGGATACTTTATTGAAAAATATGATGCCAACACTGAAAAATGGCAAAGATGCAACAAGATGCCTATCAAAGACACAAGTTTCAGGTATTTATGAAGCATGAACTTAATTTTCAAAAGCCGTGATAACATGACAGTTTTACTTATTCTTTGAGGACTAGTTGATCTTCAAAACTTACCTCCTGGCTCAACAAAATAAAGCTCAATTCCTTTTCTGTTTTCTTGGGCCATAAGAAACTGATGAAATTAATTTTGCTTACTCACCTATATGGCTCCCTCCTGCCTGGCCTGATGGCAAAGACATTGTTATATTCCCATTCGGGAGATCAACTAAAATTGCAGTCAGACTGCCTCCATGAAGAAGAAGGCTGCTACCTCGTCCTTGGTTTGCCTTCTCTTGCGCAAAACAGTGGGTTAACAGAAGGTACTAAGAATGCATCAGTACAGTAGCAGGATCAAAATGTGGTTGTAAATGCACTCATGTTAATTAATCCATTGTTGGGTTTTTATCTGCAAGTAACATGTAAGCCTGACTAAAATGATAGAGCAATTGGAAAATAATACAGGCATTTCCCATGTTACATAAAAGTTCAATTTCTGAGAACTGTCTGCAAATCAAATTTCCATATGTCAGTAATATTTGTTTGTTATAACTGTTCATTATCATTTTGCTCAACATGCACTTATTATAATTTTTCATTTGAACACATTTCTTCTCTGTTCTTCCCCTTAATTAAACTCATGGAACATATTCAGTTAAAACTCCTCCCTCTCGCCTTAAACCAATGACTCTTGTTTTTAACAATCCATAAATGATTCTATCTACCTTATCTAAGTATTTGATTTGATTCCATGCGAAAAGTTGTTATAGAAATTTAAAACATTTCAGATTGAGGATAATATACTTTGCATGGCTGGAGGGTTGATTAAGCAACAAAAAAATAATAGTGACAAATGTGTTACTTTCAGTTCCGTCAGCTGTAACTAGCAGCATGAGGCAAAGAACAAGCTGGGATCACAGCTGTTCACCATCTATATTACTAAATTAAGTAAGGGAATTACATGTAGTATATCAAGGTCTGCTGATAATGTAAGGCTGGGTTATTGTATGAGTTAGGAGGATGCAGAGAGTTTTCAAGGTTCATAGATAAGCTAAGAAAATGAGTAAGACGTGATAGAAGGTCCTTTTCAGATTGGTAGTTTTGACTAGTTGGGTATTAATGCTTGGACATTAACTATTCCCACACTACATCAACAGTTAGGCTCAGGAGATCAAATTGCTTTGTGAGCTAATACAAAAATATAGCAGTAAGAAGAACAGGAAACTATTGATGTCTGAGATTTCCTGTTTATGGTATTACATATTCTTATTTGTAGCTAAATATATGAATGGTGACTTCTGATTGATTAGTTTTGTATGGGAGGAAAGAAAAAATACAAAATGGCAAAATATAATTAATCAGTCTATTTTTGACCATGGTAGAATGTGATTGTTGACAGCTGCAAATAGTTAACTAGACATCATGTGCAAAAGTTGTTTCAGTTATTCTAGATGTAAAACAATAGCTAAATTAATTGAAAACAAATGATCATGTACCTAAACATATTTTTCACAGATTAAAGGGGCTTACACCAAAGAAGAAGTACAAATTCCGTGTTCTGGCAGAGAATCTAGCTGGTCCTGGAAAACCTAGCCTAGAAACAGACCCAATCTTGGTGAAGGATCCTATTGGTATGTGTACAGTTATGCTTACCCAAGGAAATGTCTTACCTTTTTACGTGTTGAAATATTTGAAATATAGGCTAATATTGCTCGACTCTGCATGACTATAAGAATATTATATATTGTCAGCAACCATATTTGAAAAATCAAACACTACAATTTTTGAAGCATTTTTTGCTGTTTTCAAGGCAACATCTGTGCTGCAGAATATATGATGGAATTGACTATTAATACATAAGATTTGATCATTTATTATCACAAATTAATTTTTAGACCCACCATGGCCTCCTGGAAAGCCTAATATTAAAGATGTCATGAAGACTTCCGCTTTCTTAAATTGGAATAAACCAGAGCATGATGGAGGGGCAAAGATTGAATCTTACATCGTTGAATTGCAGAAGATTGGAACAGAAGACTGGGTCAGAGTAGCCGAAGGTATTCTCATGACTGAGTACTTCCTGAAAGGACTTATGGAGAAACAAGAATATTCATTCCGTATACGAGCTGTTAATAAAGCTGGCGAAAGTGAACCTAGTGAACCCAGTGATCCTGTGTTGTGCAAAGAGAGATTGAGTAAGTTACACTCATCTTATATACCATTTCTATAACAGTTAATGTCAAAAGTCATGCAATTTTAAATATAAGCAATATTTTCTTCTCTACAGACCCTCCTTCACCTCCACGTTGGCTTGAAGTTGTTAACATCACAAAGAATACTGCTGATCTCAAATGGACACCACCAGAAAAAGATGGTGGCTCTCCCATCACAAATTATATTGTGGAAAAAAGAGATGTAAGACGAAAAGGCTGGCAAACTGTTGATACAACAATAAAAGACATCAAATCCACAGTTACACCTCTTTCTGAAGGTTCACTATATGTATTCCGGGTTGCTGCAGAAAATGCAGTTGGTCAGAGTGAATACTGCGAACTGGAAGACTCCGTTCTTGCAAAAGATACCTTCAGTAAGCTTGTTTGTAATGTCTCTAGTCCTTGTGAATAATTAATTACATCTTTGGATTAATTTATCTCACCATGTATTAATGTTTCTCTCTAGCAACACCTGGGCCACCTTATGCCCTCACAGTCCTTGATGTAACCAAAAGACATGTTGAACTGAAATGGGAGGCTCCCAAAAATGATGGTGGAAGGCCAATACTGAGGTTATTTTAGTTATTTTTCTATATGATACATTTTGTCACCAAGACAGTAAATGTTTCTTTTGCATAAATTGAGTCTCTTTCCTTCTTAATATATTTACTACTTAAAATGGTTACTGAATGATTCCATAGGTACGTCATTGAAAAGAAAGAGAAATTAGGGACCCGTTGGGTTAAAGCTGGCAAGACTGCTGGACCAGAATGTAATTATAGAGTCACTGATGTAATTGAGGGCACTGAAGTACAATTCCAGGTTCGTGCTGAAAATGAAGCTGGCTGTGGGCATCCAAGTGAACCTACTGATTTGCTATCTATTGAAGATCCGACTAGTGAGTATAAATTGAAAGGAAACATGTCATTACAGAAATTTGCTTGAAATTTTGGACATAACCAGATTATATTATGTTATTTGTGTCTAGGTCCACCATCTCCTCCTCTTGAGTTACATGTGACAGATGCAAACAGAGATCAAATTTCTATTGAATGGAAACCTCCAGACAAAAATGGTGGTAGTCCTATTATTGGCTATCATGTTGAAATTTGTGAAGCAGGCACAGAGAAGTGGATGCGAATTAATTCTCGTCCAGTAAAAGAATTAAAATATAAAGCAGAAGAAGGCATTATTCCTGATAAAGAATATATCCTGAGAGTTAAGGCTGTTAATGCCATTGGAACAAGTGATCCGTCAGAAATTTCGGAAAATGTTACAGCTAAGGATTCAGACTGTAAGAACAATCTTTTGAAATATTTCCTATCCCATTCAAAAACTATATTCTTATTCTGTTAAAAACATTATCTATTTTATATGGTGTTTAAAAATATGTATTTTTATAGGTAATCCAACTATTGAAGTGCAGAGCAAAGACATGACTGTTGTGGAGGGCGAGAAGTTGAATATCCCTGTGCAGTTTAGAGCTGTGCCTGTACCAACTATTTCTTGGTTTAAGAATGGAAAGGAGCTCAAAATGGATGACAGAGTGACCAAACAGAGTGATTATACCCAGGCATCCATTGAAATTGCCAACTGTGTTCATGCTGACATGGGTGTCTACACAATTACATTGGAAAATAAACTCGGTTCAACAACAGGCACCATTAACGTTAAAGTCATAGGTAATAATTTGAAATGAAATGATGCAAGATTTTCTTAATTATTTTCTTGCCTGAAACACTGTTTCTGAACAAATCAAATGGTATTCTTTGACCATATAATCTTTATTTTCATTAAGGATTGCCTGGTCAGTGTAAAGATATAAAAGCAAGTGACGTCACCAAGAGTTCTTGCAAGATAAGCTGGGATCCTCCAGACTATGATGGTGGTAGTCCAATTTTACATTATGTTCTACAACGTCGGGAGGCTGGAAGAAGAACTTTCACACCAGTAATGTCAGGTGAAAATAAACTGACCTGGCAAGTAAAGGATCTTATTCCAAATAGCGAATACCACTTCCGTGTAAAAGCTGTTAATAAAATTGGTGGTGGTGAATTTACTGAGATTCGCAACCCAGTTATTGCAGAAGATCAAAAGCGTAAGTATTTCAGAAAATAAAAATGGCTTATGATATTGTCTTCCAAGCTTTTAATTCTCAGAACTTTTCAAATATTGTTAAAACTTGTGTTTGTAATTTTCCTTCAGAACGCCCTGACCCACCAGTTGATCTTGAGGTGAATGATCCATCATCAAAATCAGCAACACTCACATGGAAACCACCTCTTTTTGATGGTGGTTGTAAAATCATGGGTTATATCTTGGAAAAGATTGCAAAAGGAGGTGACAAATGGGAGAGATGCAATGAGTATTTGGTTCCTGTTCTGTCTTATACTGTAAAGAATCTTGAGGAGGGAATTGAATACCAGTTCCGTGCACGTGCTGAAAATATTGCAGGAATTAGTGATCCTTCAAGACTAACTCTACCAGTCAAAGCTTTGGACCCCATTGGTGAGTTTTTTTTTGGAAAACGTAGAAAAATCATTAAGTACAAGTAATTTTGATGCCTTCATATTTATAAATTTCTAAGTGATGAAACAAACAATTTGAAGGTTAAGCAATTAGGTAAAAAGGATTTTATTAATAGTTATTCTGTTTTTTGTGTAGACCCACCAAAAGTGAGCCTTGTCAGAAATCTTTCATCTGGATTAAATGTAAGAAAAGGTGAGGAGATAAGTCTCCTAGCTCGTATTTCCGGTTCTCCTTATCCAACTATAACATGGCTTCGAAATGATGAAGTGATTAGACCTGAGGAAATCAAGAAAAGAGTGACAAAATTAATACCAGCTAAGAAGAAGGAGGTTGTGGAGGAGGAGCCTTTCTCTCTCAGTATACCAGAACGGTTAACTCTTGACAACAGCCAAACAGGAGAGTCTCAAGTCATCGTGCGGGATTCCATCAGAAAAGACTATGGAAAATATACTATCAAAGTAGAAAATGATCATGGTGTTGCTCGTGCAAGTTGTGAAGTGATTGTCTTAGGTGAGATGTTACCCAAATTCTTTCATTGATATTCTGACATTTTGAGAAGAAATTGTTAAAAAATGTAAATATTTAGAGCATAGTTTAAGCATTTTGTATTTGGCATTCCAGACACACCTGGACCACCGGTCAATTTCATATTTGAGGAAGTCAGAAATGATTCTGTCATCTGTAAATGGGATCCTCCATTGGACAATGGCGGCAGTGAAATTCTTAACTTTATCTTGGAGAAGAAGGATAATTCCAAAGCTGGAATTGGCTGGATTACTATAACAACAACTCTTAGACATTGCAAATATCATGTGACAAAACTTATTGAAGGAAAGGAATATATTTTCCGTATAGCAGCAGAAAATAAATTTGGTCCTGGACCATCATGTGTTTCAAAACCACTTGTTGCTAAAAATCCATTTGGTAAGCTTTTACTTCTGTTTCTCAAAACCATAATTTAAGAAAAATGTTATCCATCATTATATTACAGAATATAATACAATGTAATACATTGTAATTACAACTCAGTAATACAATGTATTTTCTATTTTTCTATTTTTTTGTTATTATTTGACAATGGTTTATTGTTATCATTATTGCTATTTACTCATCCTCATTATTCCATTTTAGATCCTCCTGAAGCACCTGATAAACCAGAAGTGATGGATATCACTAGGAATAGTATGGTTGTTGCATGGAAGGAACCAAAGGACAATGGTAGCCCAATTTTAGGCTACTGGATTGAAAGAAAAGAAATTAGCAGCACACACTGGACTCGAGTTAATAAAGACTTATTAAATGCCCTAAAGGTTACAGCTGAAGGTCTTCTGGAGGGTTTAAATTACCTATTCAGGGTTTGTGCAGAAAATGCAGCTGGTCCTGGTAAATTCAGTCCACCGTCAGATTCCAAAAGAGCACAGGACCCAGTTTGTAAGTATTAGCTTAGCAGTGGTTAACAAACTTGAAAATCATAAAAAAATATATCAGGCTGTTATTCATTTTTTTTTCTTTCTTGTTTAAGTGCCACCAGGGCCACCAATACCAAGTATCGTTGATACATCAGCAACATCAATAGAAATAAAGTGGGATCCTCCCATCTACAATGGCGGAGGGGATATTGCTGGTTATCATGTTGACAAGCAACTTATGGGGTCAAGGGAATGGTCACGCTGCACGGATAGATTAGTTAAAGATCTCAAATACACAGTCGTTGGAGTTAGAGAAGATGCAGATTATATGGTTCGTGTGGTGGCAGTCAATAATGCTGGAGAAGGAGCTCCGGGTCAGACTGAAGTTGTAACCATAAAGGAGCCACAAGGTATTACGAATCTTACAACTACTTAGATTTATGTTTTTCAGTATTTTTATTATTCCTATTCACAAAAGTACTTTTTGTTTTCCAGTGCCTCCAACGATAGAATTTGATGTAAGTGTAAGAAATGGTATTCTAAAACAGGCTGGAGAAGTCATTAGACTTCCTGCCATTGTAACAGGTCGACCAACTCCAGAAATTAAATGGAACAAGGAAGAAGGAGGACCATTTGATGAAAAACTTGCTCAGATTGAAACAGTTGGTAAAACGACAGAATTAATTATAAATAATTCACAAAGAAGTGATTTTGGTAGATATATAGTTACTGCAACAAACGCCAGTGGTAGCAAAGCTGCATGGACTCGAGTGGATATTGTAGGTAAGCCTCAAAGTAAAGAGACAAAAGTAAAAAAAGATTGATGTTTATATTATAATATTAAATCTCATTGGTTTGTGCTTCCTTTTCTTCCAGATGTTCCGGGGCCTATCTTGGATCTAAAACCTGTAGTTGTTACAAGAAAGATGATATTACTTAACTGGTCGGAACCTATAGATGATGGTGGTAGTGCTATAATTGGCTATGTTATTGAAAGAAAGGATGCTAAAATGCATTCCTGGAGGCAACCTATTGAAACAGAAAAATCCAAATGTGATATTGTCGGTCTTCTTGAAGGACAGGAATATATGTTCCGAATTTGTGCTAAAAATAAATATGGTTGTGGCCCCACCGACATACTTGGACCAATAGCTGCAGTTGATCCCCTAGGTGAGAGAAATAAAAAGAAAGACAAATAATTTCTGGACATTCTGTTACATGTTTGAATTTAACATACTCTTTAATTATAGGTCCACCAACTTCACCTGAGACGTTTAGGTACGCTGATAGAACAAAGTCAACCGTTACACTCACCTGGAAACCTCCAAGAAGTGATGGTGGTCGTCCTGTTATAGGGTACTTTGTTGAAAAGAAAAGACATGATCAGCCTGAATTTGAGAAAGCTAACAAACAGATTTGTCGAGACACAACCTTGACGGTGGATAATCTTGAGGACTTAAACATGTATGACTTCCGTGTCAGAGCTGTTAATGAAATTGGAGAAAGTGAACCATCAATTACTCTCAATGTAATAGTGCAAGATGATGAAGGTAACTGCATTCGATTGTTATTTTCTGTGCTATTGACCTGTTTTTAAAAAATCATGTCAAAAAACATTTTTTCAACTTTGATCAATATTTTTGTTCTTACATTCATTTATTTTCCTAATAGTGCCTCCCATAGTAAGACTGCTATTAAGAATTAAGAAAGATGTAATAGCTGTTAAAGTTGGAGAATCAGTTGAAATTCCTGCTGAGGTGGAAGGTCTCCCTTTTCCCAAAATTGAATGGAGCAAAGGCGAGACTCCAGTGGAAAAATCAACTGACCGACAGAAGATAGATACTGAAGTAGTGTCAAGAACAAACGCATTAACAAAGTTTAGTATTCCTACAACCATTAGAAAAGATACAGATACTTACACCATTACTGCTTCAAACCGCCTGGGAACAGCATCTCAGACAGTTAACATAAATATTCTAGGTAAGGAAACACAACACAAGAAAATGTTTCAAAATTTATACAAAAATGTGTCCAAATTAATGATGGTGTTATAATGTTATTTTGTTTTCCTTTTTCTTAACCATAGATAAACCTTTCCCTCCAAGGAACTTTAAAGTCTCTGATATTAAAGCTGAATCCTGTTATCTGACTTGGGATGCACCTGAGGACAATGGTGGGAGTGAAATAACTAACTACGTTGTTGACAAGCGTGATGCAAGCACAAAGAAATCCGAATGGGAGGAAATCACAAAATACATTATTGAAAGACGATATGGGGTAATGTTCTTTTTCATATTACTGTATTAAATTTATATATTTAACTACTTCTAACAATAATCTAGTAAATGTTATATATATATATATATAATCAAAATGTTATCTATTTTAGGTATGGAAACTGACAACTGATGGAGAATATCAGTTTAGAATCAGAGCCGAGAACAAATATGGAATTAGTGATGGCTGCATGTCTGAAAAAGTGACAATCAAGGATCCATACAGCCTCCCAGGACCACCAAGTAAACCAAATGCATCTGATGTTACAAGGTCTTCTATGCTTGTATCTTGGACAGCTCCACTAGACAATGGGGGTAGTCCAATTACTGGTTATTATATAGAGAAGAGAGAAGTAGATGGTGTGTATTGGTCACGTGTCAATAGAGCTCCTGTGACAAAGCCATCTGTGAAAGGCCTAGATTTCACCGTCCTCCGCTTATTAGAAGATGTTGAATATCAGTTCCGAGTGATGGCTACAAACGCTGCTGGAACTGGACCTCCAAGTGAACCTTCCGATCCAGTTTTGGCATCCGATCCTAAGTGTGAGTATTAATAAATCTATGTTTATCAGTTATGCATTTCTAATTCTGAGATTTAAAAAAATAATTGAGTGGAAGGGGTAATGAGTGAACAATTATAGAGCAATTATGTAGCTGCTCTAGAGATGGTCAACATCTTCGGGTTCCTAAGCATCCATTTAACCAGCAAACTAACCAGGTCTCTTCACACTAATGTGGTGATGAGGAAAACACATCAGCAAATTTACTTTCATAAGCATCTGCGAAGATTTGGCTCATCCACAAGGATTCTCTTGAACTTCTACAGATGCACCATGGAAAGTATTCTGAGGGGGTGCATTCTATCCTGTTCTGGCATTTGCTCTGCTCTTGACCGCTGGAACCTGCAAAGAGTGGTGAACACAGTCCAGTCCGTCACATCTTCATTGTTTCCTTACATCTAGTCCATCTTCAAAATCGTTGCATCAGGGAGGCTGGAAGTATTATGAAGGATGCCTGTACTCTTACTATTGATACCTCATTCATTTATTCCATTATTCTACTTTGATACATTACTTTGCTCCACTTCAGACCACACTACAATCTGCTGCAATGCATTTGTTGTGGTTTTTATTGTTGTCTCTATCATTATCGTTAGCTTCATGTGAACAAGGAATTTCATTGCACCCTGATGTATAGGCCAAAAAACTAATCCGAATCTGGAACTTTTCCTAAAATCAGAATTGCCTTAAATAATCCACATACAGTCATATATTAAAGGCTGATATTTTAATTATCAAAGAATATATACCATAATGTAAATTACATTTTTATTTGCTCTTATTTAAGCTATCAAATTGTTTGCATTCACACTGCAAAAAAATGGAAATTGGCATATGCATTACATGTTCTGTTTCTCCCCCAAAGATCCTCCAGGTGCTCCCTCCTGTCCTGAAGTCACTGACAAAACTAAAAATACTGTAAAGCTCGCATGGAAATCCCCAGAAAAGGATGGTCATAGCCCAATCCAAGGTTATATTGTCGAGATGCAGGAAGAAGGTTCAACTGATTGGAAAAGAGCATCAGAGCCAGATAAATTGGTTCGTAAATGTGAATATGAAGTGCCCAATTTACAAGCACTCAAGAAATATAGGTTCCGGATTAAAGCTGTTAATGCTGTAGGAGAATCTGAACCAAGTTTATCCACTTCAGAAATACTTATGAAGGAAACGCTGGGTAAGCACTTCTAGATACTTAAGTCTGTTCGAATGTACATTTTGTAGGACATCCTAACATATTTTTCTTTGTGATTTGCAGAGGAACCCAATGTCACATTGGAAGTTGGTGCAAAGGACTTCCTTAGTTGTCATACAGGAACACCTCTGAGAATCCCAGCTATTGTAACAGGCCGTCCTATTCCAAAGATTAGTTGGGAATTTGAAGGACCAGCTAAAACAGTTATAAAGGTATAAAATATTTGAATTATATGTAAGTGCAATCACTTACGTTTCCTGAATAGACTGGGAGCCATCCAATTTCTATATCCCTTGGATATATGAGGGATGTGCTCCAGAATATTATGATAGGGAAAATTAACAAAAGGTAATATATTGCTCCAATTATTTAAGTGTGTCAAGAGGTTAATTTTCCTCCTTATGGAATCTTCAGAATGTAACACATTCCTAAACAAAAATAAATCTCAATCTGATCACCCTGTATCGTTTCATCCAAATATTTAATGGTCGAAATTGGTTAGAAGTCAAAAGTAATTACATTAACATGTTTTCAACATATTAGATCAAATTTCAAAGCTTAATTCTTGAATCGGTTATAGCTCAAAGCATGAGTGTTGTTTTCTGTAGTTTGTACTAAATAGTAATACAGAATCACCAATTGTTCAATATTTGGAAGACTAATGAATCAGGGCCCCCAGCTGGCATTCTGATAGAAAGAAACCTCTCAAATTTTCACTTCCCACTATTTGAGCAATCCCGATTTGATTCTCACTCAATAAGATGCACACTCAGTAAAACCATCTTACTCTCAGCAGATTATATTCTTGGGTATTATCTTCCTAATTCCTTGCTAGATGTAATGTGGGTTATTTAAGGATACTTTATCTTACGGTGAGAAAAATATGAGTCTTTAATTAGCAATCTGAACATCACTGACTGTTTCTCCAGGTAGACTTTACATACTCTAACTTCCGTGGAGCATAACAAACCCCCTTTCATGGATGATTGGAATATAAGTTGTATCGCTAAGTGATTCCTTTTTTTAAAGTGGAATAAAATCTACCAATAAAAGGTATCTTTCAATGAAAAGGTATCTTTTAATGGCCTGTGATCTGTGTCCCCCCCAAAGTATGTTAACAAAAGTGCTTCCATTGTGTTTAAGCCAAACGGAATTCAACATTCAGCCTCATTGAAATAGATGAGGTGATGCTGTGCCATTGTAGTATTTTAATGCACCAGGCTTCTCATGAAATCCAGATAGCTCTAATGATGAGTTCGCTCAAAGAAATTGGTAGAGGGAGTGGAGGTGAACGTGTGTGGGAAAATCTGAATATGTCATAATCAACAGTAATTTTGTGAAGCACTTCACAAAAAAATAAAAACGTAATACTTTCTGAGGAAGTTTTTTTTTAAATTGGTACTGCACTGCCTTGATCGAACACTATTTGGGCTGTTCAGCACTTGATAAAGCTGAATGGTGCCAGAACCCAATCAGCAAAGTAAAACAGGCTTTTTTCCTATTTTAGGAAGCCAGGGCATTGACTCATTTAGAATCCTACATGAATATAATATCACAAGGTTCTTAGATATCAATATCACAGCTGATTTGCGTCCCGTCCATTCCGACCTCAATGATACTCAGTTTTTGAGCATTCAGTGATAAAATGTATTTTTCACCCATTGACCACAAAGAGAAATGTAGTTAGTCAGAGTTGCACAGCACAGAAACAGGTACTTCGGTTCACCACATCCGTGCCAACCTTTTTGCCCACAGACACTAATTTCACTTGTCCACATAAGGTTCATGATCCTTTTATGGCTTGGGTGTTTAAGTTCCTGTCTAAATATCTCTTAAACAGTGATTGTATCTGAATCCACTGCAGTTGTAACTTCAGTAAGATTAGCATAACCTAGTACAAAATTCTGAAAAGACAATCTTCAGATTTCTTTTTTCCTGAGCGTCGCATGAAGGTTCGCATACATCACTTCTGGCAAATGATTTCTCTGCCAAAAGAGGATTGCAGCCAAGCAATAGACCATCCATTCTCAATGGTTATTTTCTATGGATTTCTCTGTGCCTCTCATATTTAAACCTCTCATTAAAATAAAATTTACATTTTATGTCAAACCAGCATGAGAGCAAGCTGCCCCATTTTAGATGAGAAGTTTGAATTACATTGGAGCTAATGTTTTGACAGATCTGTTCAGTTAACACAACTGATTCACCTCCAATCAGTTAAGTTGCGTTATGTATGATATTAGGTTTAGATCAGCATCAAGACAATATAAAATGATGCCACGTACACCATAGGTATAGCAACATCCAGCATGACATAATGGCACAAGAATTCAGGGCAAGCTTAAGGTGAAATCTTCTAAATAAATTTAGATTAAGCAAAACTTGTAACAATTGATATTTTACTCTTTATAGGATGAAGTGCATAGTGTACCAGCTGATGCTCAGGTAATAACATGGTTTATGATACTTTTGTAAAAGTCTCAAATTTGGAATTGCAAAATTGGAATTTGCATTTTACTGAATTCTTCTTCTTCCCGTTGCCTTTTATAGATTGACTGTGCAGATACTAAGACAGCTGTGATTATTCCAGCATGCAATAGAACCCACTCTGGTCGATACAATATTACTGCTAAGAACAAGGCTGGTCAAAAGACATTACATGTCAGAGTAAATGTTCTTGGTATGTAATTGTTTTCTTCAATTTATTTGAAATAGAATGAATTGCAGTAGTTTGATATGATTCTTAAATTATCTTTTACATGTAACAGATATGCCAGGATCACCAAAAGATCTCAAAGTGAGTGATATTACTAGGAGTACCTGCAGACTTTCATGGAAGCCTCCAGACAATGATGGTGGAGACAGAATTAAATGCTACGTTATAGAGAAAAAGACTGTGGAAGGAAAGGCTTGGGTAAAAGTTAATACTTCCTGTGTGGGCACATCATATCTTGTACCTGATCTTATTGATGGGCAGGAATATTTCTTCCGTGTCCGTGCAGAAAACCGATTTGGCATTGGTTCACCCGTGGAAACTATTCAGAGGACTAAAGCAAGAGATCCAATTCGTAAGTTTCTGGTTTATAATGTATACTAATATATTTCAGGTATCTGCACAACTTCAGTTGATGAATATACGTTTATACTTCAGATCCTCCTGAGCCACCAACAAAACTCAAAGTTGCTTTGGTTACTAAGAACACAGTTTCACTTACTTGGAGACCACCAAAGAATAATGGCGGGGCTCCAGTAACACATTACATTATTGAAAGTCTTGTCGTGGATCCAATGGGACAAAGGAAGGAATCTTGGAAACAGTGCAATAGACGCGATGTGGAAGAAACCAAGTTTACAGTAGAAGATCTCACTGAGGGTGGAGAGTATGAATTCCGTGTAAAAGCTGTTAATGAGGCTGGCACCAGTAAACCATGTAACTCTGTTGGGCCTATAACAGTGAAAGACCAGACTTGTAAGTATTTACATAATTACATCATAACAGACCAATGGAAATATAGGAACTCAAAATTTTATTGTTTCTAAACCGCAATTAATATTTTCACGTCTAGGTCCACCTGCAATTGAACTTAAAGAATTCTTAGAGGCAGAACAGCATACAGACATTAACATCATTGCAAAAGTGAAGGGCACACCATTCCCAACGTTGACTTGGTACAAAGCATCTGTCAATAAACCAGAAGAAAAATCTAAAGTAGAATACGATCAGCATGTCAACAAAATTGTGACTGAGGATGGTTGCACTCTACTCATTCATCAGTCTCTTCGGAAGGACACTGGTATTTATACTCTCACTGCTACAAACAGCTTGGGAACTGATTCCAAGGAAATGAGACTCAATGTTCTTGGTAATTTTTATATTATTTCCATAAATTCTTCATTTTGTTAATGCATTCCTGTCATTTTACTATAAAGTATAGTTTTTGTTTCCTATTGATTAGGTCACCCTGGTCCTCCAGTGGGTCCAATTAAGTTTGAGGGAATTAGTGCTGAGAAAATGACCCTTTCATGGCTACCTCCAAAAGATGATGGTGGCTCCAAGATCACCAACTACGTCGTTCAGAAAAGAGAAGCAAGTAGGAAGTTTTGGATTCAAGTTACCAGCGATGTTAAGGAGTGCATGTGCGAAGTGCCCAAGTTATTGGAAGGACACGAATATGTATTCCGCGTTCTGGCTCAGAATAAATATGGTATTGGAGACCCACTTGACAGTGAACCGGAGACAGCAAGAAATCTGTTTAGTATGTATTGAAATATAATTTTCCTACATTTTCTATACTTTGATCTTGCTAACATCATATATATATATATATATCCAATATTATCAATTTTTCTGGACTTGTAAAGTAGTTTAGTAGTATTTCTGTTCAAATTTTAACAAACAATTGCAGGGTGTCTAATTGTGTTCACTCTATAATAAATATAATCTGTTTTTTTATGCATACTTCTCTAAAATCTCTTATAAAGTTACATTTTCAAAATTTGACTTCAATATTACTTTCAGAATATACCTTGTATATTAAAACATTTTTTTTTTAACAGCTGTACCTGGAGCTTGTGACAAACCAACTGTGGGTAGTGTGAAATGTGATAGCATGGTAGTCAATTGGGAAGAACCAGAATATGATGGTGGATCTCCAGTAACTGGCTACTGGTTAGAGCGTAAAGATACCACTGGAAAGAGGTGGAACAGGGTAAATCGTGATCCAATTAGGATTATGACACTTGGAGTATCCCATCATGTAACTGACCTTATAGAAGGCTCATTTTATCAGTTCCGTGTGTTTGCCATCAATGCAGCAGGTGTTGGGCCTCCAAGCATACCTTCTGACCCAACAATGGCAAGAGATCCCATAGGTGAGCATTTTTTTATGATTGGTATTTTGAGATTTTTATATATGCATAATTTCTCTGGGAGATTGAAGCACATTTGCAGCTGTTTAAACAATTCTATGGAATATGGAACCTAATTGTCTTTAGTAATGCTAGCAGCCCTTAGGAAATTCATGGCCATATTGCAAGCAGTCCTTTTAATTAACGTAAAGCAAACATAGTAATAGTAATACATTAACAAATATTGAATACTAAAGACTAAATTTCTTATAAATCCAGTTTTAAATCCTAAGCTTTATGATGCGCATAACTTTTTTTTTTTTTTAAACAGCACCACCTGGTCCTCCGTTTCCTAAGGTGACAGACTGGACTAAGTCAACTGTAGATCTTGAATGGTGTCCACCAATAAAAGATGGTAGATCCAGAATCACTGGCTATTTTGTTGAATTTAAGGAGGAAGGAAAAGAAGAGTGGGAGAAGGTAAATTCAAATTAATGAATTACATTTTTTTAGACATGGATGTGATTTAAATTTCGCTTTCTCCAGCCCCACCACCACTGGCCCCCATCCCTGTCCAGTCCTTAACTTTGCCTATGCCAGGCAGCTGTTGAGCACAACCATGACAATCTGCCTGTCCACTCCTTTAGTGTCTAAACATGGACAGTCAAATCATTAAAATGGCTCAGTCTCAATTCCAATGCAATCTTGCCCAATGACCTGGTCTTAAAACAATGGTAAAAGCAAAAATGCAGCCTGAGTCTCTCAGGCCTGCAGTGGCAGTTTTGCCTTAGATCTTCAGTATGAGAACATCAGCTTCAAATTCAATCTTCTGAAAGGCCCTTGAAACAAAAAGACTTTTTCACCATTTTTTGGGGCACCTTCATACCTTTTGCTTCTGTTATCCCCTCCCATATCCGAAGGCACATAATCGAGGCCCACTAATTATATCCCTGTAGATGGTTCTTTTTGAGAATAATAACTGAAAAATTAGGTTTAATGGGTATTGTAGTCTTTAGTTTGAACCTTTTGTAACACTAGCCTCATTAAATCCTTCAGACAAAATCAGAAATGTCAAAAAGGGCAATGTGAAAGTTAGCTAGGTTTTTCCTTCCATGTGCCACTTACCTATCATGGAAGAATACTGCTTGCCTGCTTTCATTGAAACCGAAACAATGTTTCACAATTTTGGCTTACACAATTACCTTTTCTGCTGGTCTTTACAGGTTAAAGACAAGGAAATTAGAGGCACAAAGTTTGTTGTTCCAGGATTGAAAGAGGGAAGCATGTACCGATTCAGGGTAAGGGCAGTAAATGCTGCTGGTGTTGGTGATCCTGGAGAGGTTTCTGATGCCATTGAAGTCAAGGATAGAACAGGTGAAAAAAATGAATTTTATATATTTAAATTAATTGTATTTTCATTTCAGTACCTCACTTTGGCAATATTAAATATCTGAAATTGTATTTTTGTATTCTAGTTCTTCCAGATATTAACTTGGACGCCAGCATGAGAGACAAAATTGTGGTGCATGCGGGTGGTGTCATTCGTATCTTGGCATATGTATCAGGCAAACCATCTCCAGAGATCGCATGGGAGAAGGATGATAACCCAATCCCAAAAGAAGCTGCAATTGAAACCACGGTGATCAGTTCTGCTCTTGTTATAAAGAATTGTCAGCGCAACCATCAAGGAGTATACAATCTTATTGCTAAGAATGCAGGAGGCGAGAGAAGAAAAACCATTATTGTTGAAGTTTTGGGTAAATATTGTTTACTGATTTGATACAATGCAATCTTTTTTTTTCCAAGAACATGAAAAATAATTTTTATTTTAATTACAGATGTTCCTGGGCCAATTAGTGAACCTTTCTGCTGTGAAAACCTGACAAGAGATTCCTGCAAATTAACATGGTTCCTTCCAGAAGATGATGGTGGTTCTGCTATTACCAACTATGTCATCGAGAAACGTGAAGTTGAACGTCGTGGCTGGTCACCTATCTCATACACAGTCACTAGACAAAATGCTGTTGTCCAGGGTCTGATACTAGGAAATGCTTATTTCTTTAGAATTGCAGCCGAAAATATCATCGGCATAGGCCCATGGGTGCAGACAAAACAAGAAATTGTAGTTAAAGAGCCAGTGTGTAAGTAATGCTTTTAGTTTCAAGATTTCCCTTTTTCAGATATCAAATGAATCTATTTTAGTCACTGAATACACTAACTGTTTTATTTTTCTTGTAGCTGTTCCTGAACGTCCTGAAGATCATGAAGTGACAGCAGTTACAAAACAATCAGTAAGCTTGAAATGGAAGCCTCCTAAATATGACGGTGGCTCAGACATTACAATGTACATTCTTGAGTGTCGTTTAATTGGTAAAGAGAAGTTCATCAAAGTTACTAAAGAGAAATTATTAAATCGAATGTTTACGCATAGTGCCTTAAAGGAAGGTGATACGTACGAGTATCGCGTCAGTGCAGTAAATGCTGTTGGACAAGGCAAACCATCATTCTGTACAAAACCAATAACTTGCAAGGATCAGCTTGGTAAGATTAATTCCAGATATGTTCTAAATTCCAAATTCACTTTATATTTTTCAAAATGGCAATAATAGTGTGTTGTTATTTTTAGAACCACCAACACTTGAATTGGATTTCCGTGACAAGTTTATTGTGCGTGTCGGTGAATCTTTCAGCTTGACAGGAAAGTATAAAGGGAAACCAACACCCAAAGTTTCTTGGTTTAAGGATGATGAACCAGTTGAAGAGACAAAATGCTTAAAAATTGATACAACTCCATCAAAGTTATGCCTCAAATTTCTGAAAGGTGTTCGTGCTGATTCGGGTAAATACTGTGTGGCTTTGGAGAATAGCACAGGGGTACGAAAGGGCCTGTGTCAATTGATTGTAGTTGGTAAGTTAGCTATTTCTAACCTTTTCCAGATTGAAGTGTTGTCATATTGAACTATAATGCAGGATTAAACCAAATGTTACCTTTTTCAGATCGTCCACTACCTCCAGTTGGTCCAGTTGTTTTCAATGAAGTTCACAGAGATAAGATGGATATTTCCTGGAATCCTCCACTTGATGATGGAGGCAGTTCAATCACTAATTATATTGTTGAAAAGAGAGATACAAACCGAGAGCTCTGGATGACTGTTACTTCATCAACCACAAAGACAACTTGCAAGGTTCCAAAATTAATTGAGGGCCGAGAGTATATTATTCGTATCTATGCAGAAAACATGTATGGAATCAGTGAGCCATTGCTTTCAGAAGAAGTTAAAGCTAAAGATCGTTACAGTAAGTACGAGCGAGACATCATAATTTTCTAATAGATTAAACAGAAGACAAAAAAAACAAATACTGATCCAGAAGGTTAAAATGCATGGGCTGGCTTACCCATCGAAGATAGAGAGTAGTAGTGAAAGGATGTTATTCTGGATTGAAGTCCATAACCACTGGTAATCCCCAAGGACCTGCGCTGGGACCTCTGTTGTTTATAAAGGATTGGACATAAATGTAGATGGGCTATTTATTAAGTTTGCAGATAAAATTGGTGGAGTTGTGGGCAATGAGGAAGGCTGTCAAAGGATACAGAAGGATATAGATCAATTACATAAATGGACAGAGAAATGGTAACGTTTAAATCAAGCAAGCATGAGATATTGCACTTTGGGAGTCAAATGTAATGGTGAAAGTATACAGTAAATGCCTAGTCCCTTAACATCATTGATGTACAAAGGGATCTTGGGATCAAAGTCTGATATTTTGTTCTTTGCATTTGCTGTTATACTTGTGTATCACTTGATTTACTCGTGATTTGATTTGACTGAATCGCATGCAAACAAAAAAAATTGCACTCGTATCTCGAGTGTTATCAATAAGTGTTGATAATAAACCTTTCTCAATATCAATACCAAAGTCTATAACCCCCTGAAAGTGACAACATAAGTAGATAGAGTGATAGAGAAGGTATATGAAATGCTGGAGTAACTCAGCAGGTCAGGCAGCATCTAGGAGAGAGGGAATGGGTGACGTTTCAGGTCGAGACCCTTCTTCAGACTACACTAGAGAAGGTATATGGTATGCTTGCCTTCATCAGTGAGGACATTAAGTGTAACACTCAGAAGTCGAGTTGCACCTTTATAAAACTTTGATTAGGCTACATTTGGAGTACCATGTGCAGATCTGGTCTCCCCATATAGGAAGGATGTGGAGGCTTTGGAGAGGATGCAGAGGAGGTTTATCAGAATGCTGCCTGATTTAGACTTTTTTCAGACTGGTGGATGTTTGGAATGCACTGCCTGGGGTGGTGGTGGAATACAATACTACGATTTAAGTCTTTTAAGGGGTTCATGGATATAGAGGGTTATGGATCACATATGGGCAGAGGGGAATATTTTAACTTGACATCGTTCAGCCCAGACATTGTGAGCTGAAGTGTCTGTTGGTGCTGTACTGTTCTATGTTCTAAGAACTAATTTTTTTAAGTCTGGTGTGTTTTTAACTTTTGTTACCTGGATTTTGGCAATTTCTATTAAAATAAAATGTTATTTACGTGTGATGACAGCAAGTGTGTATCATCCCCTCCATTATTAATATGTGTAGCAGTAAGGAATCCTGGTTATTTACTTAATCGTTTTTTTTTTCTCTGCAGGGGTTCCGGAAGCACCAGAACAACCAGTTGTAAAAAATATCACAAAAGATTCTGCTCAGGTGGTTTGGAATAGACCACGGGATGGTGGCAAGCCTCTCATTAAATACATTGTAGAAAAGAAAGAAACTATGTCCCATCGCTGGTTGAAAGTATCCAGTGAGCCAATTTACCCAGATACTCAGTTCACTGTGACTGATCTCCTTGAAGGCTGTGAATATGAATTCCGTGTGTCAGCAGAAAATGAAATAGGAGTTGGTGATCCTAGCCCGCCATCTAAACCCTTCTTTGCAAAAGATCCAATAGGTACATACAATTTATAGCCATGTCTTTCTTTTCTTTGAAATAACCACATGATGTATTTGCAAGACTTATTATGACCACTCTTTTACTCTTCATTCAGTTAAACCAAGCCCACCTATTACTCCTCAAGCAGTAGACAAAACTAAATCTACCATCGATTTATCTTGGCAACCTCCTCGCCATAATGGTGGAGGGAAAATACTGGGATATTTAGTGGAATACCAGAAAGTTGGTGATGAAGAATGGAAGAAAGCCAATCAAACGCCAGATTCCTGTCCTGACACTCATTTTAAGGTGTCAGGTCTTACTGAAGGTGATACATACAAATTCCGGATTCTAGCAGTCAATCAAGCTGGTGAATCAGATCCAGCTTATGTTCATGATCCCGTTCAAGCAAAAGACAGGCTTGGTAAGTGATTTCCACATTGAAAAGTTTTGCTATTAATCCTAATGTGTGCTATTACTGTGTACATGTAAAACTTTCTTATTTCCTTTACAGAGGCTCCTGAATTATTTGTAGATGCCAACATGACTCGAGCTGTAAACTTAAAAGCAGGAACCATTTTAACCCTCAGTGCAACCATAAAAGGAATGCCGATTCCAAATGTCACATGGAAAAAGAACGACAAGGAAGTACCACTTAAAGCTGATATTGAACGTACTGCAGACAGAAGCAAGCTTGAAATTCTGAATACCATCAGAGATGACAGTGGATGTTATTCATTAACTGTTGAAAATGAAGCTGGAAGCAAGAGTGCTGCTTGTATTGTTACTATATTAGGTAAAATGAATGGAATGTGAGATTATTGAAGCATTTTTAATCAACTTGTTTTGTCCAGTAATTAAAATAATAGGAAACTGTTAACCTTTTTCAGATAAACCTGGTCCACCGTGTAACTTAAATATTAGTGAAGTTAGAAGTGATTCCTGCTATCTGACATGGAAAGAACCAGAAGACAATGGTGGTGCTGTTATCTCTAACTATATAATTGAAAAACGAGACGTAGCAACACCTCAATGGATCCCTATATCATCCACAACCAAAAAGCACAGCATTATGGCTAAGTACCTAATGGAAGGCACCCAGTATTTGTTCCGTGTGGCTGCTGAAAATCAGTATGGTAGAAGCAGCTTTATTGAATCAACAAAGCCGATAAAGGCGATTGATCCAACATGTAAGTTGTCATTTGCAGACTTTCATATGAAAGCTCATAATAATTATATCCACAGGGTTTAACTAATCTGGTGATGTTATATTTTTAGCTCCTCCTGGCCCACCTAAGAACTTACACCATGTTGATGTGGACAAGACTGAGGTTGGACTTCTTTGGAATTACCCAGATCGTGATGGGGGTTCGGAAATCACAGGATTTTTAGTTGAATACCAGGAAGAAGGAGCAAAAGATTGGAATAAATTCAAAACTGTTACTCTACCTGAATGTGTTGTAACCGGTTTAGAACAGGGAAAGATATACATGTTCCGTGTTAAAGCTCAAAATGCTGCTGGGCTTAGTCGTCCAGATACAACTGTGCCTGTACTGTGCCATGAGAAATTAGGTTGGTTGGTTGCTTACTCTCTTCGTTCGTTCTATTGCTTTTATTCTTTAATTCATTGGCACTCCCATCACATATACTGATTCACTTATGCTTTTGTATTACAGTGTCACCCTCGGTGGATGTTGATGTAAGTTTGATTGAAGGTCTTGTTGTGAAGGCTGGCAGCACAGTCAGACTTCCTGCTTTAATGAGAGGTATTCCTACTCCATCGGTGAAGTGGGTCACTGATGGTACTGAACTTAAATCTGAAGGCAATTACAAGATTGATACTGACGACCGCTCTACCGTCCTAACAATTAAGGATTGCACCAGAAAACATAGTGGTGAATATGTACTTACTGTGTCCAATACAGCTGGTAGTAAGTCGGTGGCTCTACACTTGATGGTCCTGGATATTCCAGGCCCTCCAGTTGGTCCAACCAATATTCTTGAAGTAACACCACAGCACATGATCATTTCTTGGCGTCCACCTAAGGATAATGGTGGAAGTCCTGTTATGAATTATATTGTTGAGAAACGAGAAACTAAGAAGGAAACCTGGGGTATTGTTAGCTCTGGAGGTACAAGTACCCAAGCTAAAATTCCACGTCTCCAAAAAGGCTGTGAATATATTATGCGTGTTCGAGCAGAAAACAAAATTGGCATTGGTGAACCATTAGAGTCTAAACCAACCGTAGCCAAGTACATGTTTGATGTTCCAGGACCACCTACTAAGCCAGCTACTTACGATATCACCGAAAATGCAGTAACAGTTTCTTGGGGAATACCAAAATATGATGGTGGAAGTCCAATTATTGGTTACATAATGGAGCGCAGAGAAAAAACTGGTAAATGGATCCGAGTGAATAAGACGCCAATTCTAGATCTAAAATTGAGAACTGTTGGACTTTTTGAAGGTAATTCATATGAATTCAGAATATTTGCTGAAAATATTGCTGGTGTAAGCCAACCATCACCGATCTCTGATTCAGTCTCGGCAATTCGTCCAATAAGGCCACCCGGACCACCAATCAATCCAAAACTGAAAGACAAATCAAGAGAAACTGTTGACTTAGTCTGGACAAAGCCCACCAATGATGGAGGAAGCCCAATCTTAGGATACATTGTAGAATGTCAGAAATCAGACACAACAAAATGGAATAGAATTAACAAAGACGATCTGATCGCACGGTGTGCTTATAGAGTTCCCGGCCTTATTGAAGGAAATGAATACAGATTCCGTATAAAGGCCGCCAATGTTATTGGTGAAGGTGAACCAAGGGAGCTGCCAGAATCTGTTATTGCAAAAGATATTCTTCATCCACCGGAGCTGGAACTTGATATTGTTTGTCGTGATCTAATCACAGTTCGTGTTGGACAAACTATTGTGATAAAAGGACGTGTCAAAGGCCGACCAGATCCAGAAATTACATGGTCAAAAGAAGGCAAGGTATTCGTTGCAGGCAAACGTGTAGAGATTCACAATGACTATCCTGTTATACAGCTCTTTATTAAAGAGGCAATCAGAGAAGATCATGGTAAATACCATATTGTTGCTAAAAATAATAGTGGACAAGTGCAAGCTGCTGTTAATGTCAATGTCCTTGATAGACCAGGCCCTTGTAAGAATATCAGGACAAGCTATGTCACCAAAGATTCCTGTATGCTTTCCTGGGATAATCCAGATGATAATGGAGGCTCAGAAATTACTAATTACTTAGCAGAATACCGTCAACCCAGCCAGAGAGGATGGGCGTTGATCTCATCTGATTTGACGAAACGCGTAGTCAAGGTTCAACTTACAACAAATCATGAGTACTTCTTCCGCATATGTGCAGAAAACAAAGTTGGACTAGGTCCAACAATTGAAACTAAAACACCAGTCTTAGCCATTGATCCTGTTGAAAAACCTGGGGAGCCGGAAAACTTTCACGTTGCTGATGTGGGAAAAACGTTTGTCCTACTTAAATGGAGGAAACCCGATTATGATGGTGGTAGTCCTAACCTGTCCTATCATATTGAAAGGATGTTAAAGGGCTCAAATGAATGGGAAAGAATGCACAAAGGAAGTATTAAAGAGACAAATTTCATGGTTGACAAATGTATTGAGAATCAGACTTACCAGTTTAGAGTTCAAACCAAGAACGAAGGCGGTGAAAGCAATTGGGTGAAGACTGATTATATTATTGTCAAACTAGAAATGCAAAAACCAGTCTTAGATCTAAAACTCACTGGAATATTAACAGTGAAAGCAGGTGATACTTTCAGAATTGAGGCTGCTCTGAGAGGCAAACCTCAACCAGAAGTTGTTTGGGTAAAAGACAAAGATGCAATTGATCTTAGCCGATCACCTCGGGTTAAGATCGAAACGACTGCTGATGCATGCAAACTAATCGTAATTAAATCTAAGCGAGAGAACAGTGGAAAATATACAATCACTGCAACCAATCCAGCTGGTTCCTTTACAGCTTATGCTACTGTGAACGTTTTGGATGTACCAAGTGAAGTCAGAAATCTAAAAGTATCTGGCATTGCAAGTGACAGGTGTAAAGTCAGCTGGGACCCACCAGAAGATGATGGTGGTTGTGAAATTCAAAACTATGTTCTAGAAAAATGTGAAAGCAAAAGAATGGTTTGGTCTATATTTTCAACTTCAATTATTAATGATTATGCAAATGTCACTCGTCTGATTGAAGGAAATGAATACCTCTTCAGAGTGCGTGCAGAAAACAAAATAGGTACAGGTCCACCAGCAGAAACTAAGCCAATTGTAGCCAAGACACAGTTTAGTAGACCTGGTCCACCAGATGCACCAGAGATCACTAAAGTCAGCAAGGAAGAAATGACTGTCCTATGGAATCCACCAGAAGATGATGGTGGAAAATCAATTAGCGGTTACATATTGGAGAAGAAAGAAAAAAGATCTGTTAGATGGGTCGCAATCACCAAGTCTCCAATCCCAGAAAGGCGAATGAAAGTTACAAATCTGCTTCCTGGACATGAATACCAGTTCCGTGTCAAAGCTGAAAATGAAGTTGGATTAGGAGAACCAAGCCCACCTTCAAGACCAATATTAGCAAAGGATGCTATGGGTATATATATTTTTATCACCCAATTTAATATTCTGAGCACAATTTGAATTTTCTCATAAAGCACTCAACATTCTTAATTCATTTTCTGTTTGTTCTGTACACAGAACCTCCTGGTCCTCCAAGTGGCCTTAAGGTAATCGATAGTACAAAGACCTCCATTACGCTTGGCTGGACAAAGCCTATATATGATGGTGGTTCTCTTGTCACTGGTTATGTTGTTGAAATGAGACCAAAGGGTGTCAGTAAGTCTCCTGAAGAAGGATGGACGAGATGTAATGTTGCAGCTCAGCTAGTTGTAACTCAGTTTACTTCGAGCAGCCTTAATGAGAAACAAGAATACGAATTTAAGGTTTCTGCACAGAATCAAGTCGGAGTTGGTCTCCCTGCTGAACTTAAAGAAGCAGTATTTCCAAAGGAGATTTTAGGTATGTGTACTTTTGGCCTTCTTTTTCCATTGCAGTATAATAATATGTATATATGTAGATATGTTTAATGTGATAACATTTCTTTCACCAAGGAAGTAATTTCTTTCTCAAAATCGATCTTTTTCAGAACCTCCAGAGATTGATTTGGATGCAAGCCTGAGAAAGGTTTTAACTGTCAGAGCAGGATGTCCTATCAGATTGTTTGCCACCATTAGAGGCCGACCAGCACCTAAGGTTACCTGGAGGAGAATTGGAATCGACAACGTTGTTAGAAAGGGTCAAGTAGACCTGATTGACACAATGACTTTCCTTGTCATTCCTGATAGTACTCGTGATGATTCTGGAAAATATTCATTGATACTTGTAAATGCAGCAGGTGAAAAGGCTGTGTTTGTAAATGTTAAAGTTCTGGGTGAGTACATTTTTTTTGTGTTCTATTTTCCAGATTCAATTTGATCATGGGGAAGATTGTTTGATACGTTAAGGAGAATTTATTTGATTACTATATTTCTTGTCCCAAGAGGAAGGATACTTTGCTGGATCTAATCTTGGGAGCTGAAATGGGTCAAATGGAGAATACTATATTGAGAGATTATCTCAAATATTGGTAATTGTAGTATAAGATTCAAGTTGTAATAGACAAGGGCAAGGAGCAACCTGATATTAGATGCTCCAAAAAACTGAGGAGAAAATGCTCGGGTAAATTGGAGTTTCATGTTGACAGGCCAAAATGTAATGGTGCAACTGTAAGTCTTTAATGTGGAGACCATTTAATAACAGTATGGGTAGATTATCATAAAGGAACTGACAAAAAGAACCATTGCTGAGCTCACTGGTTAACGCATTTAAAGAGTATGATGAAGTAGAAAAATGGGTCTGACGTGTCAGTTTTATATTAGGCTTTAAATAGAAAATACAGGGGTCAAGTATAGCAAGAAAAAAAAAGGGTGAAAAGAAAGTACAACAATAGATTGTAGTAAAAAGAAACTGTAAATGCTGGTTTATACCAAAGAACGACACAAAATGCTGGAGTAACTCAGCGGGTCAGGCAGCATCTCTAAAGGAAATGGATAGGAGTTGTTTCGGGTCAGGACCCTTCTTCAGACTCAAGAATAGATTGACAGCTAGGATAAAAGCGAATGAAAAATTGCTTTTGGGCACATTAACAATAAGTATCAAAGGATTAAAGGGACAAAAGAAAAAAATATTGGCTGAGGGACTAATTAATTACTTGGCATTGTAGTTACCAATAGAGAGGACTTTGACAAAGGCATTGTCAGGATATTGAATGACATTTTGAAAAGAATAAAGAGAAGGCACGAGAGAGATAGGCAATTATAGTTATTAACCAAATCTGAGTAAGATGCATGCCTGATTGCTATGGAAAGTAAATGTAGATACTGTAGAGATGCCAATTTTTTTCAATTCTCCTAAGGATGGGAGATACCACAGAACTGGAATCCTGCAAATGTTTCACCCTTGTAGGATAAACCTGAAAATTGCAGTCCAGTTAATTTAACTGCTCCTGTGTTCTGCCCCTGGACTCAGTTCTGAGAGCAAGATACAGTGGCAAGTGACCTCTAGTTCCTTTCACGCTACAATGAAAATTCACTCATCACTGCTATGACATTGTTCATTGAATGTTTTCTCTGGAGTTGGGAGCTGAAGACAGTCTGATCCAATAAAACACAAGCCCAGAAATTCAATTGCATAACAATTTATTTTTCAGTGTTATGCTACTGCGTTTTTTCAAAAAGTGCTGTTACACACCCTAACCAATCCTCACCCATTATTCACCCGATCTCTTCTTTCTCTTGTACTGCTTTGAGCTAATGAGAAACCATCTTCCAAGCTCAGGCTCCGGAGACAAGGCCTTTAGCTTTAGGTTCAACTGTATTTTTATGCAACGGAGTAATAATCAAATCAATATTTAGCACGTCATTTTAGTTGCTTCAGGTACACATTAATATATGCGCCTAAATTTCTAGGTAAATATTAATTTGGCCCCAGAACAATATACAAAAGGCAAGAAGTTATGCAGGTCCTGGAAAAGTACTCATTTAGCCTCAGCTCAAATAATACATTCTATTCTGGACACCACACCTGCTGAGTCATGTAGCACAGAAACAGGCCCATTGGTCTAACGCATCCATGCCAACCAAGATGCCTCATCTAAACTAGTTTCATTTCCACGCATTTGGCCTATATCCATCTAAGCCTTTCCTATCCATGTAACTGTCCAAATGTATTTTAAAAGTTGTTATTGTACTTGCTTCAACTACTTTTTCTGACAGCTTATTCCATATATCTATCACACTCTGTGTGAGAAAGTTTGATTTTTTTTTTTTTTTCTCTTACAACTTAAGCCTATGACCTCTAGTTCTTGATTCCCTGACCTGGGGAAAAGATTCTGCATTCACCCTATATATTTTCCTCATGATTTTATGCACCTCTATAAGATCACCACTCAACTTCCTGCATTCCAAGGTATAAAGTCCTAGCTCGCCCTACCTCTCCCTATCAGCCAGGCTCTTGAGTCTTGACAAAATCCTTGTAAATTCATGTCCATACATTTTCCAGCACAATGGTATCTTTGCTATATGGTGATTTTGGAAATATACAGAAACCAATTACTGAAATTTATTTAGCTTGACGATATTTTTCAGTTCATTGGGATGTGAATTTTGTTGACAGGGCTAGTACTTAATACCCATCCCTATGTGGCCTTGAAAGGGTGTGAATGAGCTACCTTCTTGAACAGTTGCAATTCTGAAGGATTGGATTTAGACTAAGTAATGATGAAGGATACATTCCCAAGTCAGGGTGATGTGTGATTTGGAGAGGAACATACAAGTTGCAATATTCCTGCGTGCCGACACTTGTGGTGATGGAAGTCACACGTTTTGAAGGTTTTGTCAGATATGTTATTGCAGTACATTTTGTAAATATTCGATATTTGAGTCATGTTATAATGGTTCAACTAGGGCAGAGAAGATTGAGAAAGCTTAACTTCAGGAAAGATTCATGTAGAATAAATAAAGAAAAACAATTGACAACAGATAAATATTTGAAAGCACAGACTAAAGGTGATTAACTAGAAAAAAGGACAAGAGAAAAACTATTTTTGTTGTTCAAGTGATGAGGATTTGGAATGTGCTGCTTGATAGTGGAAACAGATTCAATAGCAGCTTTCAAAGGAGAATTAGATGAAACAGAAAAATATTTCAGCAAAATAGGAGACAAGTTGGGCAGTGAATTGCTCCGACTTGACAGCATAGACTTGACCAGCTTAATGGTGTCCTGTGTGCTATGATTTTGTTTTTAGCTTGTATCAATGTTTTTTTTTAATCACTTCCAGATACACCTGGGCCCGTCTCTGACTTTGATGCCTCCGATGTTACAAAGACAGGATGCCAGTTGTCATGGTCACCGCCTGACAATGATGGCGGTAGTCCAGTAACTCACTATATTTTGGAAAAGCGTGAAGCAGACAGGAAATCCTGGGGTGGAGTGATGCAAGATTTGAAGAAAACCAGTTTCAAAGTGATGGGTCTAGTACCCGGTACTGAATACTATTTCAGAGTAACTGCTGTCAACCAATATGGTGCTGGGGTTCCAAAAGACATTCCTAAATCAATTATAGCACGAGACCCAGTCAGTAAGTATAATAAGTTTGCACTTTCCCATTAACCTTAAGAAAAATGCCTATGGGGTTTGCCAAATATTTTAATCAATATTTTTTTGTAGATTATTTTATTATCTGGTCTCAAAATAACTGATTTTGAATTTGATTTTCAGGTGAACCAGATCCACCGAAGAAATTGGATGTCATTGATATAACAAAGAATAGTGCTTCACTGGCATGGTTACCACCTATAAGGGACGGAGGTGCTAAGATTGATGGTTATATCATTGAATATCAGAAAGAAGGTGAACCTGAGAAACAATGGACACAATACTCCGTAATCAAGGATCTGAATATTCTTGTAACAGGCCTAAAGGAGGGAATTAAATACAAATTCAGAGTTGCCGCTAGAAATATTGTGGGCACCAGCTTACCCAGGGAAACTGAAGGAATTTTTGAAATTAAAGAACAACTAAGTAAGTAAACAAAAAATATTTATTTGTGAATAAGATATCAATATTGAAACAAACATTTGAAAACATAACATCATGAATGAAGTTGAATCAACTTCTCACAATGTTGGCACATTGCAATTATGAAACACATGCCACCTTGCGGTTTATGCCTCCTTTGTGTTAAGTTATCCAATTATGTGTACCTTTGCTCCTGCTTTCCCACAATGATTTATCAACTGCTGCAATTTGGCTTCCTTACTCTTAAAGCCTTTTAAGGAGATCAGATTCCAGAGGGCCAAGTGAATGCAATGGGGTTTGGAAGAGGTCTTCTAACTTTTCCGGTGCCTTCTTTTGAGAGAAAACACTACTGTTTCTTTTAAGGATCTCTGATTCTCACTAGCTAGCGTTTGCTTAATCCGTTCCTCTCTGAAATTTGTAATTGTGACCACCAACAATTAATTGCATAAGTAAACAGTCCACTCTCTGCTTTAAGCAGGGTGTTTAACTTCTATTAAGTCCCACGTGAAAGTGCATTCAGACCGACAATGAAAAAGGTTCTCAACAGATATTCAACTTCTGTTTTACCTTCAATCACACGTGAAATGAGAGGATGGTCATTGCCATTCAACCCCTGTGATTCTATTATGACATTTTCAAATGTCAAAAGATTTGTGTTTTATGTGCAATGTAATAGTTCTGAGAAACTATTGAAGGTTCTTCATGTATAATGAGCAGTATTGTAGACTAACTTGTGCCATTTTACACTCAGCAAAATCTCACCAGCAGCATACATTGAATCAAGTTTTGATTTGCATATTTTAAGACCTTGCAGCATGTGCTAAGAAAATTGTAACAGATATTTACTTTCCTGCATTAAGATAACATTAATGCCATGTTTTCTAATAGTGGCACCGAAGATTATCATGCCAGAGTTCATAACTATCAAAGCTGGACAGAAGCTCAGAATAGAGGCTCATGTCGCTGGCAAGCCTGTACCAATTTGCAAGTGGATGAAAAATGAGGAAGGCGTGATTCCATCCAGCCGGCTAGTTGTGCATAAGACAAAGAACACATCTGTACTCATCATCAAAGATGTTAGCAGGAAAGATAGTGGCTATTACAGTCTTTCTGCAGAAAATAGCTGTGGCATCACCACCCAGAAAATCCGAGTAGTGATAATGGGTCTGTACATTTGCTCATATAAATGCATAATGCTTTGAATTTGCATGAGTTAAGCAAATCATTTTCTATTAATCTTTTTATATAAAAGCAATGTAATTAATCTTTTTGGATGGATTTTTTTGCAGATATTCCTGGACCTCCACAGCCTCCATTTGACATTTCAGAAATTGATGTCGATGCATGTAGTCTTAATTGGCATATACCATTCGAAGATGGAGGCAGCAACATAACAAACTATGTTGTTGAAAAATGTGATTTAAGCCGTGGTGACTGGGTTACAGCCATGGCTTCTGTAACTAAAACAAACTGTCGGATTGGTAAACTTATCCCTGGCAATGAATACATGTTGCGTGTTCGTGCAGAAAACAGATTTGGTGTTTCAGAGCCACTTACCTCTGATAAAATGATTGCAAAATATCAATTTGGTAAGTTATGAAGTAACACATTTTTCTTAAGATCTCAAAATCTTGCTTGAGAGATGCCCATAATCAATATTTATTTCATCCACAGATGTTCCAAGTGAACCAAAGAATGCACGTATCACAAAGGTGAACAAGGATTGCATGTTTGTTGCATGGGATAGGCCAGAATCTGATGGTGGTAGTCCCGTCACTGGATATATTATTGAACGTAAAGAAAGGAATAGTCTTCTTTGGGTAAAGGGAAATGACACTTCTATCCGTACTACTGAGTATCCATGTTCGGGTCTAATTGAAGGACTAGAATATACCTTCAGAGTCATTGCGCTAAACAGAGCAGGATCCAGCAAACCGAGTAAACCAACTGAGTTTGAAACTGCCAGGACGCCTGTGGGTAAGTATTCCAAAAAATTGAAAATAGTTATTCTTAATTTAATAAGGCAACTTAAATTCTTTTGTCTTTGTATGTAACAAAACGCATCTATTGTCATTCTGCAACAGACCCACCAGGCAAACCTGAAGCTATTGATGTGACAAATAATTCTGTATCTCTTGTTTGGGCAAAACCAAAACATGATGGTGGAAGTAAATTGATCGGCTATTACGTTGAAGCCTGTAAATTGCCTGGTGATAAGTGGACACGGTGCAATACCAACCACCAAAATGTGCCTCATGAGGAATTCACTGTTACCAGTCTTGAAGAAGGTACACAGTATCAATTCAGGGTTATTGCAAAAACTACAGTTAATATGAGCAAGCCATCTGAACCTTCAGACCCAGTGACCATCGTGGCAGAGCATGGTAAAAAATTAATATCACTATCTTTTTTTAAATTTGATTCTAATTTTTGATTTACAATAAAGACTTTAAAATAAATTAGTGGACCAATGGAAAAAAATATTCACAGTAATGCGTTCTTCAATTTGCAGTTGCACCAAAAATTGATTTGGGTGTGGCGATGAAATCGATGATCACTGTAAAGGCTGGATCGAATGTTTGTCTAGACGCTAATGTCTTTGGAAAGCCTTTTCCAAAAATCACATGGAAGAAAGATGGCACGATAATAACATCCGCTGAAGGCATTAAGATAAACAGAGTACGGAATCTGTGCACACTTGAACTATTTAGTGTACAAAGAAAAGAAACTGGAGAGTACACAATTATTGCAGAAAACCAGAGTGGATCCAAATCAGCCCACGCGAAACTTAAAGTACTCGGTAAATAAATTATACTACTTTATATAATGTATGTATGAATCTACTGTTAATTGTACAGTTGCTTTGTAAAATATTCAAGTGCATCTATATTTAATAAAATAACATAAATATTATCTCTTGAGAAGGTCATGCATTCAAATAATATTTTTCCTTGAGAAGCTAATAACTAAAAGCGGGAAAAACAACAGAAATTGACTTATTCCAGTGAAAAATATTTTTGTTAAACATTGATAGATCTTATTTTCTGTTTTTTTACAGATAAACCTGGTCCACCAGCTTCTATCAAGATTAGCAATGTATATTCAGATCGTGTTATATTGAGTTGGGAACCTCCTCTCGAAGATGGTGGTGCTGAGATTACAAACTACATTGTTGACAAGCGTGAGACAAGCCGTCCTAATTGGGCTCAAGTTACTGCTAATTTACAACTTACAAAATGTGGTGTAGAAAAGCTGATTGAAGGACATGAATACCAATTCCGTGTCAGTGCTGAAAACAAGTATGGCATTGGTAACCCAATAATGACAAATTCAGTTGTCGCCAAGAATCCATATGGTAAATTTAAAATGTTGGCTTTGTAGCTATTTTTATTTTTAATTTATTAATATTTAAAATATATCTAATACATACTGTGTATTTCTTTGTAGATGTGCCTGGGCCATGTGATCCTCCAGTAATTAGCAACATCACCAAAGATCATATGACTGTTAGCTGGAAAGCCCCATCAGATGATGGTGGCTCTCCTGTGACTGGATATTTATTGGAGAAACGTGAGGCAAGTGCTGTAAGCTGGTCAAAGGTCAATAGGAGGCCAGTATTGGAAAGAACTGTTAAAGCTACAGGACTTCAGGAAGGAACTGAATATGAATACCGAGTTATTGCTTTGAATAAAGCTGGACCAGGCAAACCCAGTGAACCTTCTAAATCAGCAATTGCTTTTGATCCTCAATGTAAGCATATATATAATCATATCTATAATATGGGTATATTATATTGTGATCTTTTATTTTCTAATAATTTTTCCATGTAAATTATTATTTTCATTTAGATCCTCCCGGACCTCCTGCTTTCCCAAAAGTCATTGATTCAACTCATAGTACGATCAGCTTGTCATGGAGTAAACCAGCATATGATGGTGGCAGTCCGATTTTGGGATATCTAGTTGAAGTTAAACGTGCTGATGCTGAAAACTGGATAAAATGCAATATTCCAAAGGCTCTCCGTGAAACAAACTATACTGCAACAGGACTATGTGATGGAACTGAATATCAGTTCCGTATAAGCGCAGTTAACAAAATAGGTTTCAGTGATCCAAGCGAAGTTCCTGAAAAACATACAGCCAAGGATATACTGAGTAAGTTTCAAAATTAATATGCAGGAAATTAAATGGTGTGTCATAAAATAAACAACACATTAGATATCTGTCCTATTGCTGATTCCCTGGTCAATTTCAAACAATTAAGTTAATGGAGAATGGAATTTTATACAATAATTTCAAATGTTTATGGTCAAGTATCTGAAAGAATAATTTCAATTCTGCACTCCCATTCTTCTAATTTGTCAGGGTTTCTGTTACCATCCCCTTCCTGTTTCCGAGTTAATATATCCACCTCTCTTGTATGTCACTTTCTTTAACTTTTGTTTTATATTCCTGGAACTGGAGTTATTGCACAGGGAAAAACGATGGGAAGGGATTCGTGGAAAACTATCAAAACCATTCCCTACCATAATGAAAGTTGTTTGGTGGGGTGGGAGTAGCATGGTATCGAGCAGAAAAGCAAACAAACAAATTAGGAGCAGGAGAAGGCCACTTAGCCTCTCAAGTATCTTCCATTATTTATAAATTCATGGCTGCTCTGATTGTAAACTCAGTTCTACATTCCTGCCTATCCCTGTAATCTCTTGTTCCATGCTTATCAAGATTCTACTTTGGCCTTGAAATTATTCAAAGACTTTGTTTCCCCACCCTATGATGAAGAGAGTTCCAAAGAGTTTTCAACGGTGCAATAAGACGGCAAGGCAGGTGGCTATGGTTCTGTGATCTGTTAGATGTACAGCACTGATGGTAATGGAGATTTCATTACTTATTTTCCTGAACAGTTGCTCCTGAAGCAGATCTCGATGCTGACTTAAGGAAGGTACTTGTTCTGCGTGCTGGTGTCACAATGCGAATCTACGTACCAGTGAGAGGTCGACCGACACCAAAGATTAGTTGGGCTAAGATGGATGCCAACATCAAAGATAGACAAGGACTCGAAATCAGAACTTCAGATTATGACACAATGTTGTACTGTGAGAATGTGAATAAATACGATGCTGGAAAATATATTTTGACTTTAGAAAATAGCAGTGGAGTAAAGGCATACACAATTATTGTAAAGGTTCTTGGTAAGTTATTCATTATTTCATTAAAAGTCATATTTTATTAATTTAGAGCTAGTTGATTGTAATTGTTTTATTCTAAGAGACAGTTACTTACTTGCTTTTACTTTTTAAATTAGACACTCCCGGTCCTCCAATTAATCTTATTGTTAAGGAAACAACTAAAGATCATGCTGTTATATCCTGGGATCCTCCTCTTATTGATGGTGGCAGTCCAGTAAAAAATTACATTGTAGAGAAACGAGATGCTGAAAGAAAGGCATGGTCAACTGTAGCAACTGAATGTTCCAAGACAAGTTTCAGAGTTATCAACTTGGAAGAGAGTAAATATTACCACTTCAGAGTACTAGCTGAAAATGAATATGGCATCGGTGAACCATGTGAGACAAAAAGTGCGGTGAAAGCTTCAGGTAAGAAATAAAAAGTTATCACTTCAGAATGTAGCATAATTATTTTTCAGAATGTCAAACAGAAAACTTAAAATTGCAATTATTTTCCACTAAAAACAACACATTTTCTTAATACAGAGGAGCCTGGGCCAGTGGTAGACTTGAAAGCTTCAGCTGTATCTAAGAAATCATGCACTTTAGTATGGAAGAAACCAATAAGTGATGGTGGATCTCGAATTATTAGTTATGTTGTTGAAAAAATGCTTGAAGGGGATAAATGGTGTGAGTTGATGAGGTCCAAGAATATGCAATTTCAAATGAATGATCTGCAAGAAGGAAAAGAATACACTTTCAGAGTAAGAACCCAGAATGATGCAGGATACAGTGTACCACGTGAAATTACAATCCTGGCAAAGGATCAAGTTGGTGAGTATTCTTCACATTATTCTAATAGTATGCTCCTGACAACATATTCTGTTATGTGCAGGAAAATGTGGCAGTACTGCATGGGATGAATATTCAATGTCAAGAAAGGAAAGTTGATACTATTTACTTCTATATAATATGTTATTCACATTCAATTCATTGATGCTTATACTTTATCCTGGAATAAATACAAATTGAATTACAGATGTAATGCAATGAAAAGTAGGATAAACAACATTTAATAATGGGAATTAACAAAATAGATATAGATAGAAAGGAATATTTATATAACACATTATCATATTCCTCAGAATTATTTAAAGTGTATTTACAGCCAGTAAATTCTGAGTGTTATCATGTAAATCAGTGCAAAAATAACTGGAATTTAGATAAATAACATACACTTTTTCATTGAAGAAAGAATATTTTCTAGAATTTCAGGAAAATTATCTATTCTTTGTCAAATAACGCATGCAATTGAACCAAATTAATAAATTGATGGTAGTTCATCATAATATCTCAGGAATTATTCATACATCGACCAAGGTATGCGGTCCTGTGCAAATGGAATTGGAACACCAACATTTATGACTGTTAGATGTTTGTTATACTAATTGAGAAAATCAAACTTTGACCAGTACAATCTGCAAAATGGCAAGTAGCAATATAACAATTGTGAACCATTGCCAGCAGTTACAGATGTAAATGCCTATTTCTACAAGTGGAATTTGAACAAACTGCCAAAATCCAAGGAAAATGGGGTACAGTTCATCTATCCACTGCTCACCAGCAAAAAGGGATTGTCGATAGTTCCTTACCAGCAGCTGGGAGCTTAATTCCAGTTAATATAATTTAAATATATCCTTCTCAGCCCGCTTGACATGTAAAACCTTCTTGACCTTTATCAGCTCTGCCCTATTATGCAGCCCTCCCTGTGCCGAGACAAGACACTCCCAAGAAACATCTTCATACATTTCTCTCAATCAATTGAGAGGAAAGAGCATTGCATGTAATCACTGTTCATTGTGTTGCCTCCCTACATGTGCAGATGATCAACAAATAGTGCAGAGTTTACCAAACGTTCACCTAGATCAAGGGTTCCCAACCTGGGGTAAATTTACCCCCAGGCCTACCCAGGGGGTAAATTTGAACAAAATAATAATGTTAAAAACAGTATTTTAAAATTTCCCCTTTGTCGGTTGCTTTATTATGGTAAACTCAAATTACTGAACAAAACAGGGTGGGGGTAAATTTACTTTTGAAAGGTTGCCAGGGGTAAACGGGACAAAACAGGTTGGGAACCCCTGACCTAGATTGACGAAAGATCAAGTAACAGTGCACATGGCAAACTATTGGGAAATCCTAGGAAGATGTCCAACTAGAAGACTGGGCCCAAGAATGTAATATAAATAACATGTAGCAGCATTAACCTAAAACCACAATAATCCTTTAAGATGTTTTGATTTTAATTGGATACCTCACCACCAGTAGATGAAACGATTAAGTTTTGTCTGACTAATTTATCAGTGTTAATTCTACAGAGTTCCAGAAATAATTTAATAACATTATGCAGAAGAGAGTAAAGTGAGACCTAGTAAAGGCAAATCAAGCGCAGGAGCATTAATGGCAAGAGAGTAGGGCTATCTCTAATGGATTTACGTCCGGATACATAAAACACTCAATCCTATTCAATTGTTGATAAGGACTGGAACACGGGAGGAAGTTGCGTGTCATTATATAGAAATTTGGCGGAACTCCATCTAAAGTATTGAGCTGAACTCAGGGGATCATACCTCAGGAAGAAAGGAGGTGGAGAAAGTTTACCTGAATGAAATCAAAACAGCAGTTAAATTCAGCATTTCAAGATAAGCTTTTGCTGAGAAAATTTCAGAATCATAGATATGGACCAAGGAAATTGATTAAAAATAGGTAAATGGAAGTGAGATATAATGCTAATTAGTCAAGATCTAACTGAACCATTTTGAAGGGTTAAATTAAAACCAAAACATCTAAAGTGATTATTATGGTTTTAGGTTAACACTGTTACTCATGTTGTTGTTGTAGGATATACATATTGTTTCCACCATTGCTGAAAAAGTTCCAAAGCTTAATAAATCACATTTGCTTCATAATTAAAGCCAAATAGAGTTTGTGATTCTGATAATTGTAAAGGTAGCCATGAGCTATCAAAATAATATTTTTGAAATTGTTTTCACCCAAAAATATCACCCAAGGTTGTCCATTCTTATAACATTGAGTGTATTCACCTTAAGATTTTACTTATAAAAACATTTTGGGTTATCATTAAGACATAACAATGGTTTCTAAATCTAATTGTAAAAGCTGTCATTTGTATTTTCTAAACTAAATTATACTCTTTATCTTAACAGTTCCTCCAAATATTGATCTGAAAGACATCCCTGATCTAACATACATTGCCAAGGAGGGAAGTAATATCCGTATAAAGATTCCAATCAGTGGGAAACCTGCACCAAAAGTAACATGGAGGAAAGGTGAAGACCAGCTGCAGGAAAGTGGAAGAATATCTGTGGAATCCTCAGCAGTTTACACAACCCTTACAGCCCGGGAATGTCAAAAGAATGATGCTGGAAAATACACAATTAACTTGAAGAATTCTGCTGGCAATAAAGAAGCAACAATCTTCATGAAAGTAGTTGGAAAACCTGGAATACCGACTGCACCAATACGTTTCAACGAAGTAACAGCAGAAGCAATTACTTTAAGCTGGGGTGCTCCTAAGGATGACGGTGGTGCAGAAATAACTAATTATATTTTGGAAAAGCGGGATAATATCACCAATAAATGGGTGACATGTGCCTCTGCTGTACAAAAAACAACATTCAGAATTACAAGGCTTCATGAAGGAACAGAGTATGCATTTAGAGTCAGTGCTGAAAATAAATATGGAGTGGGCGAAGGGCTAAAATCAGACCCTGTCATAGCCAGGCATCCATTTGGTGAGTATCAATCTAATTTGCAACTACATTTTGATAGCAGTGTGATATTTGTTTTAAAACTGACTGGTATTTCTCATTCCCCTTCTCCAAGATGTGCCCGATGCTCCTTTGCCACCGGAAATAATTGCAGTCAGACAAGACTCTGTCTCCCTGACATGGTTGGATCCGAAGAGGAATGGTGGATCCCCTATTACAGGTACTAGGAATAAATATCTCCCTTTACACCAATAATTAAACGCGGATAATTTTATAACATTTATTCTATTTTTGAAACAGGCTATCACGTGGAGTATAAGGAAAGAAACAGTCTCCTTTGGAAGCAAGCAAGTAAGACACCCCTAAGAATGAGGGATCTTCGAGTACCAGGTCTGACTGAAGGTCTTGAATATGAATTTAGAGTTATGGCAATTAACTTAGCTGGTATTGGCAAACCAAGTGGACCATCACACCCTGTAACTACTCTTGATCCAATTGGTAGGTGAAAGCCATTGCACAATTGCTCATATAACATTCCATATCGTGCATGACAACATCAATTGACATATAAAATGCTTATTTTTAGATCCTCCTGGAAAACCTGAGGTCATTAATGTAACCCGTAACTCTGTGACCTTAATGTGGACTGAGCCAACATACGATGGTGGTCACAAACTAATTGGCTACATTGTTGAGAAACGTGTCCTGCCTTCAAAGGCTTGGTTGAAAGCAAATCATGTTAATGTTCAAGAGTGTGCTTTTACTGTTAATGACCTTACTGAGGGATGCAAGTATGAATTCCGTATCAAGGCAAAGAACGCAGCAGGTGCAATTAGTCTGCCATCTGAAACAACAGGAACTATTATCTGCCAGGATGAATATGGTATGCAATTTTCCCCCGTCACCCCCACATGAATACATAATTAAAAGTGGAAAGAAATTGTTTTATTAATTAATACTCTTTACTCTTTTACTCCGTAGTGGCACCAACTATTGTGATTGATCCAACAATTAAAGAAGGCTTAACAGTCAAAGCTGGTGATACTATTATAATCACTGCGACAAGTATTCTTGGCAAACCTCCACCAACGTCAGTGTGGTCTAAGGGAGGGAAAGATTTCAAGGTTTCTGACATTGTTCACATTGAAGAAACTCCAACAAGCTCAACACTATCCATTAAATATGCCACTAGAAAAGATTCTGGTGAATATACTATTACTGCAAGCAATCCATTCGGGACCAAAGAAGAAAATGTACGTGTGAAAGTGTTAGATGTTCCTGGTCCTCCTGGACCTATTGAAATAAGCAACATTTCATCTGAGAAAGTTACCCTAAATTGGTTACCACCAGCTGAAGACGGCGGTTCTCCAATCAAATCTTACACAATTGAAAAGAGAGAAACCAGTCGTCTACTCTGGACTTTGGTTGCTGAAGATATTCCAAGTTGTAGATATGTAGCAAGCAAACTCATGCAAGGAAATGAATATATCTTCCGTATCTCTGCTGTAAATCAATATGGAGTTGGCGAGCCAGCGCAGGCAGAACCTGTTAAGATAGTGGATAGTTTTGGTAATACATTATTTTATAAATCTGAAACTTTGCACTAGCTTTATGTATTTAGCTTGACAAAAATGTAAACTGCTGTTGTGATATTCTTCTTTCAGGTCCTCCGGGTCCTCCTGCCAAGCCTGAGGTGACTAATGTTACCAAGAATACAGTTACTATTGGCTGGAAGAGACCAGTTAATGATGGTGGTAGTGAAATCACAGGGTACATTGTGGAACGTAAAGAGAAGAAAGGTCTCAGGTGGATTAGAGTAACAAAGAAACCAATCTCGGATCTACGACATAAAGTAACTGGACTCACTGAAGAAACTGAGTATGAATTCCGTGTCACTGCAGAGAATAAGGCAGGCTTTGGTCCACCAAGTGATCCATCACAACCAGTATTAACAAAAGATCTTGCATGTAAGGATTACATGGACATTATTTTAAAATATATTTTCAAAAATAGTTCTGTGATTCAAGGTATTGTTAAATCTAAATAAATAATTTATTTTTACAGATGTGCCCGGACCTCCTTCTAACCCAAGAGTGCTTGACACAACAAAGACTACTGCTAGTTTAACTTGGGGAAGACCTCATTATGATGGTGGCCTTGACATTATTGGCTATATAGTTGAACACAAGAAAGAGGGAGATGAAAACTGGATAAAAGACACAACAGGAACTGCACTCCGAATAACAGAATTTGTTGTTGCTAATCTTCAGTCAGGAGAAAAATATCATTTTAGAATTAGTGCTCTCAATGCAGTGGGTGTCGGTGAGCCTGCACAAGTTAAAGATGTCACTGAAATTAAGGAACGTGAAGAAGGACCTGATTTTGAGTTAGATACTGAGTTAAGAAGAACTCTTGTAATCAGAGCTGGAGTAACCATTCGCATTTTCGTTCCAATCAAGGGGCGACCAACTCCTGATGTCACGTGGTTTAAAGGAGACATCCCTGTTAAAGGCCGTGCCACAGTAGAAAATACAGATTCATACACATTCCTACTTATTCCAGAATGCACCAGATATGATGCTGGAAAGTATATAATGTGTCTTGAAAATGTTGCTGGTAAAAAGAGTGGTTTTGTAAACGTAAAAGTCCTAGATTCACCAGGACCACCTTTAAACCTCAAAGCCAGAGAAATAACAAAAGACAGCATTACAATGCAGTGGGATATGCCAATGATTGATGGTGGTTCAAAAATAACCAACTACATTGTAGAAAAACGTGAATCAACTCGTAAGGCATACACTACCTTTTCAACTAATTGTCAGAAATGTTCACTCAAAATCATCAATTTGTTAGAAGGGTGTCAATACTATTTCAGAGTAATGGCGGAGAATGAATACGGCATAGGTGAGCCAGCTGAGACTGCTGATCCTTTAAAAGCATCTGAAGCTCCATTACCTCCAGAGCGTTTGCATATAATGGATATAACAAAGCATACTGTTAGCTTAGCTTGGCCAAAACCAGAACATGATGGTGGTAGCAAGATTACAGGATATGTACTTGAGGCACAGAAAAAAGATTCTGAAAAATGGTTGGCTCTAGCGACAGTGAAGACTTTAGATTATGTTGCAAAGAATCTTAATGAAAATGATGAATATACGTTCCGTGTCATGGCAGTTAATGCAGCTGGAAGGAGTGATCCACGAGAAAGCAGACCGGTTCTTGTTAAAGAACAAACAATGCTTCCAGTATTTGACTTGCGTGGCATTTATCAGAAGCTAGTGATTGCAAGAGCTGGGGATAATATCAAAGTTGACGTTCCGGTCCTTGGTCGACCATATCCAACAGTCACATGGAAAAAGGATGGCCAGGCTTTGAAGCAAACACAGAGAGTGAATATTGAAAATACAGCAAATTCAACCATTCTGAACATTAATGAGTGTGTGAGAAGTGATGGTGGCAAATTTACATTGACAGCTGTGAATGTACTAGGTGAAGTAAGTGATGTCATCACTGTTCAGGTTCATGACATACCTGGACCACCCAAAGGACCAATTAAATTTGACGAAATTTCATCCGATTATATTTTGATGTCATGGGAGCCTCCTGAAAATGATGGTGGTGTGCCAATCAACAATTACATTGTTGAAATGCGTGAAACCAACAGCACATCGTGGATAGAGAAAGCGGCTACTGTGATACGTACAACATTTAAAGCTGCTCGCCTTACTACTGGAACTGAGTATCAGTTCCGAATTAAGGCTCAAAATAGATATGGTACTGGTCCTGCAATTGCCTCAGAGGCGGTTGTTGCAACATATCCTTTTAAAGTGCCAGGACCTCCTGGAACTCCACACGTTATTGCTGTTAATAAGGATTCAATGACAATCACCTGGAATGATCCAGTTACTGATGGGGGAAGTCGCATTTTAGGATACCACGTTGAAAGAAAGGAAAGAAACAGTATACTTTGGCAAACTATAAGCAAGGCTTTGGTTGTAGTTACCACATTTAAATCATCTGGGTTAACTGATGGCATTGCATATGAATTCCGTGTTGTAGCAGAAAACATGGCTGGCAAAGGTAAACCAAGTAAGGCATCAGAACCAGTTTATGCATTAGACCCTATTGATCCTCCTGGTAAGCCGGTTCCAATAAATATTACAAGGCATTCAATTACACTCGTATGGACAAAACCAGAATATGATGGAGGCTTCAAGATAACTGGTTACACAATAGAAAAGAGGGATTTACCGAATGGTCGCTGGCTGAAGGCAAACTTCAGCAATGTGTTAGAGACTCTGTTTACCGTCAGTGGTCTTAATGAAGGTGATACATACGAATTCCGCATAGTAGCTCGAAATGCTGCTGGTGCAATAAGCAAACCATCAGAGCCTACAGATGCAATAATATGCAGAGATGACGTTGAAGAACCCAAAATACTGGTTGATGCCAAATTCAGGAGTGTTTTACTGTTGAAAGCTGGTGAAATATTTAAACTTGAGGCAGATGTTAGAGGACAACCTCCACCAACCATGGTTTGGACAAAGGATGGAAATGATCTTGAAGAAACAGGAAAAGTAGAAGTAAAGATGACCGATTTCTCTACTGCACTGATCCATAAAGATAGTGTGAGAAGAGATGGTGGTGCTTATAAACTCACTGCCTCCAATCCGGGAGGATCAGCACAACATGTGTTTAATGTCAAAATTTTGGATAGACCAGGACCACCTGAAGGGCCTATTGCAATTTCAGATGTTACAGTTGAAAAATGTGTGATATCGTGGTTACCACCACCAGATGATGGGGGAGCAAAGATTGAATATTACATTGTTGAAAAACGTGAAACCAGTAGACTTGCTTGGACAAATGTGGCTACAGATGTTCAAGTAAATAAGTTAAAGATAACCAAACTTCTGCAAGGAAACGAATACATTTTCCGTGTAATGGCAGTAAATAAATATGGAGTTGGTGAATCATTAGAATCTGATCCTGTTCTTGCTGTTAATCCATTTGTACCACCTAGCCCACCAAAGAACCCTGAAGTTACAGCAATTACAAAGGATTCAATGGTAGTTTGCTGGGGACATCCTGATTCTAATGGTGGAAGTGAAATCACGAACTATATTATTGAAAGACGTGACAAGACAGGAATGCGATGGGTTAAATGCAACAAAAGGATAGTTACTGATTTACGATACAAAGTTGGTAAACTCGCAGAAGGGCACGAATATGAATACAGGATCCAGGCTGAAAATGCTGCTGGTGTAAGTGAACCCAGTTCAACAAGCTCATACTACAAAGCATGTGACACCGTATTCAAACCTGGGCCCCCAGGTAACCCCAGAGTGCTAGATACCACAAGATCTGCAATCACTATTGCATGGAATAAACCTATTTACGATGGTGGCTCGGAAATTACAGGTTACATGGTAGAAACGTGTCTGCCTGAAGAAGATGAATGGACAGTTGTAACCCCACAGAGTGGACTCAAGGCTACATCATTTACAATCATAGATTTAAAAGAAAACCAAGAGTATAAAATTCGAATCTATGCCATCAACTCTGAAGGCATTGGAGAACCTGCACAAATACCTGGAACAGCTAAAGCTGAAGATAGATTATTGCCTCCTGAGATTGATCTTGATGCAGATTTGCGCAAGGTGGTGTCTATAAGAGCTTGCTGCACTTTGAGATTATTTGCTACAATTAGAGGAAGACCAACTCCCGAGATTAAATGGGCAAGAGAAAATGGGGAACCCCTGGACAGGGCTTCAATTGAGAATACAAGCTCTTACACTCTCTTTGTCATTCCCAATGTTAATAGGTTTGATAGTGGCAAATATATCCTGACAGTGGAGAACAGTGGCGGCAGCAAGTCAGCTTTTGTCAATGTTAGAGTTTTGGATACCCCAGGGCCAGCACAAAATCTTAAAATTAGGGAAGTTTCCAAAGACTCTGTTACAATTGCATGGGAACCTCCTCTTATTGATGGCGGCTCCAAGATTAAAAACTACATAGTGGAGAAAAGAGAGTCAACAAGAAAAGCATATTCTACAGTGATTGCTAACTGCCATAAGACAAGTTGGAAGGTGGATCACTTACAGGAAGGATGTAACTACTACTTCCGTGTTCTTGCTGAAAATGAATATGGCATAGGGCTGCCTGTTGAGACAACTGAATCAGTTAAAGTATCAGAGCGACCACTTCCACCAGGCAAAGTAACACTTGTGGATGTAACAAGAAACAGTGCAGTTTTGACATGGGAGAAACCAGAACACGATGGAGGCAGCAGAATTTTAGGATACATTGTGGAAATGCAAAGCAAAGGAAGTGAAAAATGGACAATATGCACTACTGTGAAAGTAACTGAAGCCACAATAACAGGATTGACGCAGGGTGAAGAATATATGTTACGAGTATCGGCGCAAAATGAGAAAGGTATCAGTGATCCCCGACAACTGGGAGTTCCAGTAATTGCAAAGGATCTTCTGATTGCCCCTGCTTTTAAGCTTTTGTTCACCACCTTCAGTGTCCTTGCAGGAGAAGATTTGAAAGTTGATGTACCATTTATCGGACGACCGAAGCCAACAGTCACTTGGCTGAAAGATAATCAAACATTAAAACAGACAACACGAATTAATGCTGAAACCAAAGACAATAAAACAGTTCTTATCATTAAGGAAGCCTGTCGTGAAGATGTTGGACGGTATAATGTGAAACTTATAAATAATGCTGGTAAAGCATCTGAAGATCTTAGCATTATTGTTTTAGACAAGCCTGGACCTCCAGCTGGACCAGTCGTAATTGATGATGTTACTGCAGATTGTATGTCAATATCGTGGAAACCTCCAGAATATGATGGTGGCTGTCAGATCAGTAATTACATTGTTGAGAAAAGAGACACTTCAACCACTACCTGGCAGATGGTTTCTGCCACTGTTGCCCGTACAACAATCAAAGCTGCACGTTTAAAGACCGGTACCGAATATCAGTTTAGAATTGCAGCTGAAAATAGATATGGAAAGAGCAGTTATCTTATTTCTGAATCTATAGTGGCACAATATCCTTATAAGGCTCCTGGCCCACCTGGTACTCCATTCTTAACAAATGTCACAAAGGATAGTATGGTAGTACAATGGAATGAACCTGTCAATGATGGTGGCAGTAAGATTCTAGGTTACCATCTTGAACGCAAAGAAAGAAACAGCATTTTATGGATCAAGCTAAATAAAACAATTATTTCCGATACTAAATTCAAAACCACAAATCTTGAAGAAGGCATTGAATATGAATATAGAGTGTATGCTGAGAACATTGTTGGCATTGGAAAACCAAGTAAAGTATCTGAATGTGTTGCAGCTAGAGACCCTTGCGATCCTCCAGGTCGTCCTGAAGCTATAATTGTGACCAGAAATTCAGTGACACTGCAGTGGACGAAGCCAGAATATGATGGTGGCAGTAAAATTACTGGCTATATCATTGAAAAGAAAGAATCTGTTGATGGTCGCTGGATGAAGGCAAGCTTCACTAATGTCATTGATACACAGTTTGCAGTAACTGGCTTAGCAGAGGACCAAAGGTATGAGTTCAGAGTAATAGCAAGAAATGCAGCGAGTGTTTTCAGTGAACCTTCTGAATCCACTGGTCCAATCACTGTTAGAGATGAAGTAGACCCACCACGAATTAGCATGGATCCACAATATAAGGATGTTATTGTAGTGCATGCAGATGAATCATTCAAAATTGAAGCTGATGTTTATGGTAAACCAATACCTACAATTCAATGGATGAAAGGAGACCACGAACTTGCAAATACAGCTAGGCTTGAAATTAGAAGTACTGACTTTAATACAAACCTGTCTGTGAAGGAAGCTATTCGTGTAGACAGTGGCCCCTACACCCTTTTGGTAAAGAATGTAGCTGGTCAAAAGTCTGTAACTGTTAATGTGAAGGTGCTTGACAAACCAGGACCACCAGAAGGGCCAATTATTGTCAGTGGAGTTGCTGCCGAGAAGTGCACATTAAGCTGGAAGCCACCATTACAAGATGGTGGTAGTGATGTTTCACATTATGTTGTTGAAAAAAGGGAAACAAGTCGTTTAGTCTGGACACTTGTTGATGCTAATGTACAAACTTTAAGTTGCAAAGTTACCAAACTTCTGGAAGGAAATGAATATATCTTCCGTGTTATGGGTGTAAACAAGTATGGTGTAGGTGAAGCCCTTGAATCTAACCCAGTAATAGCAAAGAATCCATTTGTTTGCCCTGAACCACCAAAGGCACCAGAGGTTACTGCTATCACAAAGGATTCAATGGTAGTTGCATGGGGCAGACCAGCATCTGATGGCGGTAGTGAAATTCAAGGTTATATTTTGGAAAAACGTGACAAGGAAGGCATACGATGGACAAGGTGTAACAAACGGCTGATTAGTGAACTACGTTTCAGGACTACTGGACTTATTGAAAACCATAATTATGAATTTAGAGTATCTGCTGAGAATGCTGCTGGTGTCAGTGAACCAAGTCCATGCTCCATCTTCTATAAGGCATCTGACCCCATCTACAAACCTGGACCACCTAACAATCCTAAAATAATTGACTTTACAAAATCTTCTGTCTTCCTTTCATGGGGAAAACCTATTTATGATGGCGGCTGTGAAATCCAAGGATACCTTGTAGAGATGTGTGATGTAAGTACTGATGAATGGACAATGTGCACAGCAGCAAGTGGGATTACGCAGACCCGATTTGAAGTGGATAAATTGCAGGAAAAACATGAATACAAGTTCCGTGTCTGTGCTATCACTAAGGCTGGAGTTGGTGAACACGCTGACTTTCCTGGCACTGTTCTTTTGGAAGATAAGTTAGAAGTCCCAGATCTTGACCTTGATGCAGATCTAAGGAAGATTATTAATGTCAGAGCCGGTTGTTCTTTGAGATTATTTGTTCCCATTAGAGGCCGGCCTACTCCAGAAGTAAAATGGTCCAAAGCTGATGGTGAAATAAGAGACACTACACAGATTGAAGTTTCTGATAGTTATACCTTACTTGTAATTGAGAACGTTAACAGATATGACTCGGGCAAATACATATTAAATTTGGAAAATAGTAGTGGAACAAAATCTGCCTTTGTTAATGTGAGAGTCCTTGATACACCAAGCCCACCAATAAATCTTAAAGTCAAAGAAATAACAAAAAATAGCGTCACTTTATCCTGGGAACATCCTCTGTTGGATGGAGGTGCCAAAATTAAAAATTTTATTGTTGAAAAGCGAGAATCTACAAGGAAGGCATATTCGGCCGTTATCACGAATTGCCACAAGACATCTTTTAAGATAGAACAACTTCAAGAAGGTTGCAATTATTACTTTAGAGTAACAGCTGAAAATGAACATGGAATTGGATTACCTGCAGAAACTATTGACCCAGTTAAAGTATCTGAAGTTCCACAGCCTCCGGGAAAAATAACAGTGATTGATGTGACAAGGAAGTTTGTGTCCCTTACGTGGGAAAAGCCAGAACATGATGGTGGGAGCAGAATTATCCAGTACATTGTGGAAATGCAAACGAAAGGCAGCGAAAAGTGGTCAGCATGTGCTCATGTAAAGGCACTTGAGGCAACAATCAGTAACCTGGCCCAAGGGGAGGAATATGTGTTCAGAGTCATAGCAGTGAATGAAAAGGGGAAGAGTGACCCAAGAACTCTTGCAGTGCCAGTGGTTGCTAAAGATCTTGTGATTGAACCAGATGTCAGACCAACATTTAGTAGTTACAGCGTTCTGGTAGGGCAAGACCTAAAAATTGAAATCCCTATATCTGGACGTCCTAAACCGAAAATTACTTGGATAAAGGATGGTCAGCCACTCAGGCAGACGACCAGAGTCAATGTCGTTGACTCTGACAATAGTACAGTACTCAGCATTAAGGAATCAATTAGAGATGATAATGGATTATATAGCATCACTGTGGCTAATGTTGTTGGCCAAAAAGCAGCATCCATTGAAATAATAACACTTGATAAACCTGGCCCACCAAGTGGCCCTGTAAGATTTGATGCAGTTAGTGCTGAAAGCATTACAATTTCATGGGATCCTCCAAGCTTTACTGGTGGCTGTCAGATAACTAACTATGTCGTTGAGAAGAGAGATACAACTACCATAAACTGGGACATTGTTTCAGCTACAGTTGCTAGAACAAGTCTGAAGATAAGCAAACTTAAAACTGGAGCCGAATATCAGTTTAGAATATTTGCTGAAAATAGGTACGGTAAAAGTTTTGCTTTGGATTCTGTGGCAATTTTAGCACAGTATCCCTTTAAAGAGCCTGGTCCACCAGGTACACCATTTGTAGCAACTACTAGTAAAGACAGCATGGCTGTCCAGTGGCATGAACCAATTAATGATGGAGGTAGTAAAGTCCTGGGTTATCACCTGGAACGTAAAGAAAGAAACAGTATTCTCTGGACAAAAGTCAATAGGAGTATAATACAGGATACAAGACTTAAAACTACAGGACTTGAAGAAGGCATTGAATACGAATTCAAAGTATATGCTGAAAATATTGTTGGTATTGGAAAACCCAGCAAAGTTTCAGAATGCTATGTTGCTCGTGATCCATGTGATCCTCCGGGTTGCCCAGAAGCAATTATTGTAACAAGAAATTCAATAACACTTCAGTGGACAAAACCAGAATATGATGGTGGCAGCATCATTACAGGATATATTGTAGAGAAGCGTGACTTACCCGAGGGTCGCTGGATGAAGGCAAGCTTTACAAATATAATTGAAACCCAATTCACTGTAAGTGGTCTCACTGAAGATGACAGGTATGACTTCAGGGTTATTGCCAAGAATGCTGCTGGTACATTTAGTAAACCATCTGACAATACTGGGCCAATCACTGCAAAGGATGAAGTTGAGCTACCCAGAATATCCATGGATCCAAAATACAAAGATACAATAGTGGTTCATGCAGGTGAAACATTTAAGTTAGATGCTGATGTTCGTGGCAAACCATTACCCATTATACAGTGGATCAAAGGTGAAAAAGAAGTTGAAGAGTCAGCAAGACTTGAGGTTAAAAATACTGATTTTAAAGCTTTACTTCTAGTTAAAGACGCAATCAGAGTAGATGGTGGACAGTACATTCTTCAAGCTTCAAATGTGGCTGGTACAAAATCTGTTTCAATCAATGTAAAAGTCTTGGACAGACCAGGACCTCCAGCACGTCTAATCCGAGTAACTGGCATCACCATTGAAAAGTGTTCCTTATCCTGGGACCCACCAGAACATGATGGTGGAAGCGAAATTTCACATTATATTATTGAGAAAAGGGAAACTAGTCGCCTGGCTTGGACTGTTGTGACATCAGATATTAAAGCTACAATGCATAAAGTTACCAAGCTTCTGGAAGGTAATGAATATATCTTCCGTATCATGGCTGTGAACAAGTTTGGTGTTGGTGAACCCTTGGAGTCCGCACCCGTTCTGATGAAGAATCCATTTGTACCTCCTGGTCCACCAAAATCTTTGGAAGTAACTAATATTGCAAGAGACTCGATGACTATCTGTTGGAATAGACCAGATGACAATGGTGGCAGTGAAATTATTGGTTATGTCCTGGAGAAGAGAGATAGGAGTGGAATCAAATGGACAAAGTGCAACAAACATAACATAACTGATTTGCGTTTCAGAGTCACAGGTCTCGCAGAGGACCATGATTATGAATTTAGGGTATCTGCTGAAAATGCCGCTGCAATTGGTGAGCCAAGTCATCCAACAAATTTCTATAAAGCTTGTGATCCAATTTACAAGCCTGGGTCACCAGCAAATCCTCGCGTTGCAGATACAACAAAAGATTCTATTGTGCTTATATGGGGCAAGCCAATTTATGATGGTGGCAGTGACATTCAAGGATACATAGTGGAAATCCGTAAAGCAGAGGAGGAAGACTGGACAATGTGCACACCACAATCTGGACTCCAAGTGACTCGCCTTGAAATTGGAAAACTTATTGAACATCAGGAATACAATATTCAAGTATGTGCCATCAATAAGATTGGAGTTGGAGAGCCAGCACAAGTTCCTGGTACGGTTAAAACTGAAGATAAACTTGAACCACCAGAAATTGAACTTACAGCAGAGTTAAGAAAAGGAATCACAACAAGAGCTGGCAATACTATCAGAATCTTCATACCATTTAAAGGGAGACCAGCACCTGAGATCACTTGGTCTAAGGAAGAGGGCGAGCTATCTGAAAAGTCTCAAATAGAAAAGGGCCTGAATTATACTCAAGTAACAATAGATAACTGTGATAGAAATGATGCTGGAAAATATATCCTGACTTTGATGAACAGCAGTGCTACTAAATCTGCATTTGTTATCGTAAAAGTCCTTGACACACCTGGAGCTCCACAAAATTTAACTGTAAAGGAGATAATGAAAGAATCAGTTACACTCGCGTGGGAACCACCCATTATTGATGGAGGTGCAAAGGTTAAGAATTACATTATTGATAAGCGAGAAGCAACCAGAAAAGCCTATGCTAATGTAACCACGAAATGTAATAAATGCAATCTCAAAATTGAGAATCTAGCTGAAGGAGCTGTTTATTATTTCCGAGTAATGGCAGAAAATGAGTTTGGTGTTGGTGTACCTGTTGAAACTGTGGATGCTGTAAAGGCTTCTGAACCACCTTTACCACCAGGAAAGATCACCCTTGTCGATGTCACTCAAAAGACTGTGTCACTTATTTGGGAGAAACCTGACCATGATGGAGGTAGCAGAATCATGGGATACTTGGTTGAAATGCAACCTAAAGGATCTGAGAAGTGGGGAGTTGCTACCCAATCCAAAACTTGCGATGCAGTCGTTTCTGGTCTCAGTTCAGGGCAGGAATATCTGTTCTGTGTGATTGCTTTCAACGAGAAAGGAAAAAGTGATCCTAGACTGTTGGCTGTGCCAGTGATAGCCAAAGATCAAAGTATAGCACCTGATTTCAGGCTCTTATTCAACACATATAGCGTTCAAGCCGGGGAAACTCTGAAGATTGAAGTTCCATTTATTGGCCGTCCCAAACCCAAGATTGTATGGATGAAAGATGGGCAGACACTAAAACAAACAACAAGAGTTAATGTTGAAGATGCAGCAACAGCTACAAAACTTCTTATAAAAGAAAGTCATAGAGATGACTATGGGAAGTATTCAGTAAGTGCTACAAATGCTGGCGGAACAGTAACAGAAGATATTAGCATTATCGTGCTTGATAAACCAGGTCCACCAGTCGGACCTGTAAAATTTGATGAAGTTAGTGCGAATTTCATTGTAATATCATGGAATCCACCTGAATATACTGGAGGATGTCAAATTAACAATTACATAGTTGAGAAACGGGACACAACTACTGTTACATGGGACCTGGTGTCTGCAACTGTGGCACGGACAACGATTAAAATCGCTAAAGTTACCACCGGATCTGAATATCAATTCAGAATCTTTGCTGAAAATAGATATGGAAAGAGTTCATCATTGGAATCTACAGCAGTAATAGCGCAGTACCCTTACAAACAACCCGGACCACCAGGAACTCCATTTGTGTCATCTGCCACAAAGGACAATATGCACGTGCAATGGAATGAACCAGTGATTGATGGTGGAAGTAAAATATTAGGTTACCACCTTGAACGCAAAGAAAGAAACAGTATTCTCTGGACAAAATTAAACAAGTCCATTATTCAGGATACACAATACAAGTGTAATAATCTGGAAGAAGGTATTGAATATGAATTCAGAGTGTCTGCAGAGAATATTGTTGGCATTGGTAAACTTAGCAAGGTGTCTGAATGTTATATAGCACGTGATCCTTGTGATCCACCTGGCTGTCCTGAGGGAGTTGTCATCACAAGAAATTATGTTACTCTACAATGGAAAAAGCCTCAATATGATGGTGGAAGCAAAATTACTGGGTATATTATTGAAAAGAAAGATCTTCCTGATGGTCGCTGGATAAAAGCTAGTTTTACAAACATTATTGAAACTGAGTTCACAGTTACTGGATTAACTGAAGATGCAAGATATGAATTTAGAGCAATTGCGAGAAATGCAGCTGGTATTTTCAGTGAACCATCTGAAAGCTCTGGACCAATTACAGCGAGAGATGAAATTGAAGCTCCAAGGGTTTCCATGGACCCCAAGTACAAAGATATAATCGTTGTTAATGCAGGAGACACCTTTGTATTGGATGCTGACATCCATGGTAAACCTATCCCTGATGTAGCATGGATCAAAGATGACAAAGATATTGATATAAATGTTGCAAGAATGGAGATTAAATCCAGCATTCAAAGAACTAGTCTTACTGTCAAGGATTGTACACGAACTGATGGAGGACATTACGTACTTAAGCTCAGTAACGTAGGTGGAGAGAAATCTATTCCTATAACTGTTAAGGTTCTTGATAGGCCCGGTCCTCCCGATGGTGTTTTGAAGGTTTCTGGTGTTACTGCAGAAAAGTGCTACCTGGCTTGGAATCCACCTTCTCAGGATGGTGGTGCCAATATTTCTCACTACATAATTGAGAAGAGAGAAACTTCCAGACTTTCATGGACACAAGTAGCATCTGACGTGCAAGCTATTAGTCACAAAGTAACCAAACTTCTTCCAGGTAATGAGTACATTTTCCGTGTAATGGCAGTAAACAAGTATGGAATTGGTGAGTCACTGGAATCTGAACCAGTTCTGGCTAAAAATCCATACCATACCCCAGGTGCACCAACAACGCCTGAGGTTACAGCTATTACTAAAGATTCTATGGTTGTGATGTGGGGGCATCCTGTGGATGATGGCGGAGCTGAAATTGAAGGTTATATACTGGAGAAGCGAGACAAAGATGGAATCAGATGGGTCAAATGTAATAAGAAGAGGTTGAACGATTTAAGATTTAGAGCTACTGGCTTAACAGAAGGTCATTTCTATGAATTCCGTGTGTCTGCTGAAAATGCTGCTGGCGTAGGTGACACAAGTGAACCATCCATTTTCTACAGAGCCTGTGATGTAATTTATGTTCCTGGCCCACCAAACAATCCAAAGGTGATTGACACAACAAAATCCACAGTATCCCTTGCATGGAGCAAGCCAATTTATGATGGTGGAGCTAAAATTAAGGGTTATACTGTGGAGATTAAAGAAACCGATGCTGATGACTGGATCACGTGCACGCCTCCAACAGGTGTACAATCAATACATTTCACATTAACAGACATGAAGGAGAATACTGAGTATAATATCCGCATCTGCGCCATTAATTCAGAAGGAGTAGGCGAACCTGCTAATATATCTGGTACAGTGATTGCAGCTGATAAGCTTGAACCACCAGAAATTGAGTTGGATGCTAATCTCAGAAAGGTGGTGTCTGTACGAGCTGGTGGTACTTTGAGGTTATTTGTTCCCATTAAAGGAAGACCAGAGCCTGAAGTAAAATGGAAAAAATCTGAAGGTGCTTTAAGTGAGAGAGCCCAGATTGAAGTTACAGGCTCTTACACCATGTTGGTAGTGGATAACGTTAACAGATTTCACAGTGGCAAGTATAATTTGACTTTGGAAAATAACAGTGGTAGCAAATCTGCTTTTGTTAATGTCAGAGTACTTGATTCACCTAGCAGTCCTGTGAATCTGCATATAAAAGAAGTGAGAAAAGATTCAGTAACTATATCATGGGAACCACCTCTTATTGATGGTGGAGCTAAAATAACAAATTATGTTGTTGAAAAGCGTGAATCTACTAGAAAAGCTTATGCTGCTGTTACCAACAATTGTATGAAAAACACATTCAAAATTGATTCATTACAAGAAGGTGGGATTTATTTATTCCGTGTAATGGCAGTCAATGAGTATGGAATTGGCTTACCAGCAGAGACTACTGAGCCTGTTAAAGCATCTGAGGTGCCCTTGCCCCCAAGCAAAGTGATATTGGTAGATGTAACAAGAAATAGTGCAACACTTACCTGGGAGAAACCGGAACATGATGGAGGTAGCAAAATAACTTCCTACATTGTTGAAATGCAGACAAAAGGAAGTGAAAAATGGATTTCATGTGCCCAAGTGAAAGCACTAGAAACAACAGTGAAAGGATTAACCTCAGGTGAAGAATACACCTTTACTGTGCGAGCTGTTAATGAGAAAGGAAAGAGTGATCAAAGGCAGTTAGGAGTACCAGTAATTGCAAAAGATATTGAAATTGAACCCTCTGTTGAGCTTCTTTTCAATAGTTTCAATGTTAAGGCTGGTGATGACCTCAAGATTGATATACCATTTAGAGGAAGACCTTTGCCTACTGTGACATGGAAGAAGGATGACCAGCCTTTGAGACAAACAACACGATTAAATTTTCAGACGTCAAAAACATCAACTCTTTTGTCCATCAAAGAAGCCTCAAAGGAAGATGTTGGAAAATATGAACTAACAGTTGCCAATAGTATAGGATCAAAAACTTTCTTAATTAATGTCATTGTTCTTGACAAACCTGGACCATCAAGGTGTGTTCATATTGATGAAATTAGTTCTGATTATGTGGTTATGTCTTGGACAGCACCAGAATATGATGGTGGTTGCCAAATTAACAATTACATTGTTGAAAAGAGAGACACCACAACAACAACCTGGCAAATAGTTTCTGCCACTGTAGCAAGAACATCAATTAAAATCACAGGACTTGCAACCAGAAGCGAATACCAGTTCCGTGTTTATGCAGAAAACAGATACGGTAAAAGCCAATCTTGTGAATCTTCTGCTGTTGTCGCAGAATATCCATTTAAACTGCCTGGTCCTCCATCAACTCCTATCGTTGCACATGCCACCAAAGGTTATATGATTGTAAAATGGAATGAACCAGTTTTCGATGGAGGTTCTAAAATTATTGGATATCACCTTGAATGCAAAGAAAGAAGCAGTATCTTGTGGAAGAAGATGAATAGAGGTCCAATTAATGACACCAAAATGAAAGTAACTGGCCTTGAAGAAGGTCTGTCATATGAGTTCCGTGTTTATGCAGAAAATATTGCAGGCATTGGCAGAGCCAGTAAAGCTTCTGAAACTGCTGCAGCAAGAGATCCATGTGACCCTCCGGGTCAACCTGCCGTAACAAATATTACCAGAACCTCTGTTTCACTTTCTTGGACTAAGCCTGAATATGATGGTGGTGCTAAAGTTACTGGTTATATTATTGAATCCAGGCAGCTCCCTGATGGACGCTGGCTTAAATGTAACTTTACCAACATCCAAGAAACATATTTTGATGTTACTGGTCTTACTGAAGATCAACGCTATGAGTTCCATATTATCGCAAAGAATGCTGCAGGACTATTCAGTGAACCATCTGAATCAACAGGGCCCATTACTGTAAAGGACGATATGGAAGCCCCAAGAATTATGATGGATGCCAAATTTAGAGAGATTATTGTTAAGGCAGGTGACACTGTTAAGTTTAATGCAGATATAGCTGGCCGTCCTCTTCCGGTGATATCATGGACAAAGGATGGTAAAGAACTTGAAGGACAAGCTAGAGTTGAAATCCAGTCAACTGACAACAGCACTGCAGTTGTCATTAAGGACTGCATTAGAAGAGACTCAGGACAATATGTCATAACATTGCAGAATGTAGCAGGAACAAGATCCTTAGCTGTTAATTGTAAGGTACTGGACAGACCAGGTCCACCTGCTGGTCCTTTGGAAATAACTGGCTGCACATCTGAAAAGTGTTCATTGTCATGGGCACCACCTCAAGAGAATGGAGGAGCAGAAATTGATCACTATATTGTAGAAAAACGAGAAACAAGTCGTCTTGCTTGGACATGCATAACAGATAACTCACCTACAACATCCTGTAAGGTAACTAAGCTGCTTCCAGGCAATGAGTATGTTTTTAGAGTAATGGGAGTCAACAAGTTTGGAGTTGGTGAAGTGTTGGAGAGTGAACCTGTAAAAGCTGTAGATCCATTCACAGTTCCCTGTGCACCAAAATCAATTGAAATTAGCAATGTCACAAAGAATTCTATGACTATCTGCTGGGAAAGACCTGAGAGTGATGGTGGAAATCCTATTGCTGGATATGTTATTGAGAAGCGTGAAAAGACAGGTTTACGCTGGATTCGAGTTACTAAGAAACCTGTTTATGATCTAAGAGTAAAGGCAGCAGGACTTCGTGAAGGTGCTGAATATGAATATCGTGTTTATGCAGAAAATGCTGCAGGATTCAGTCCTCCAAGTGACCCATCAATGTTGATCTGTGCAAAAGATCCAGTTTTCTTACCTTCTCCACCATCCAAACCAAAGATTATTGATTCAACAAAGACAAGCATTACTGCTAGCTGGACGAAGCCACTGTTTGATGGTGGAGCACCAGTGACAGGATACACTGTAGAGTATAAAAAGTCTGACGACACTGAATGGACAACAGCAGTTCAGAATTTGAAGGGCACTGAGTATACGGTGCTTGGACTTACACCTGGAACAGAGTATCTTTTCTGTATAAGATCTATTAACAAAGTTGGTGTCAGTGATCCAAGTGAAATATCAGAGCCACAAATTGCTAAAGAAAGAGAAGAGGAACCTGCATTTGATATTGATAACGAAATGCGTAAAACATTGATTGTCAAGGCTGGAAGTTCCTTTACATTAACTGTGCCTTTTAGAGGAAAGCCAGTACCTAATGTTATGTGGAGCAAACCTGATGTCGATCTCCGGGTAAGAGGAAATATAGAGACTAATGATACAAAAACATCGCTGACAATTGAAAAAGCAACAAGGAATGACTGTGGTAAATACACAGTAACATTGCAGAACGTCTTAGCCACTGCCACACTGACACTGGTTGTCAAAGTTCTGGATTCACCTGGACCTCCTGGTGCTATTACTGTGAAAGAAGTTACCAAAGAATCTGTAACACTGACCTGGGATGTTCCGGAAAATGAAGGAGGTGCTCGTGTGAAGATATATCATGTTGAAAAGCATGAAGCTAGTAAGAAGGCATGGGTCACTGTAACAACTAACTGTCAGAGACTTACTTACAAAGTCAGTGACTTGCAAGAAGGAGGCATTTATTATTTCCGTGTCCGGGGAGAAAATGAGTTTGGCATTGGTGTACCTGTTGAGGCCAAGGAAGGAGTTAAAATAACAGGTAATTTATCCATTTATTACTGCTACTTTAATATTTTTATTATGTTTTTGAACAATGTATTGTGATATAATCGCATATCGTTCTTTAGAATTAGCAATGGAATTTTTGTGTAATTTCTCACATTTCAACTTAGCTTTTTCCATGATATCATTGTATCTTGGTAGAGAGAAATATGCTTTTTCCTAAGAATGAGAATGATTAATCCTCTGGTGATCTCACAAATGCTCTCTGATTACTTTAACATTATTTAGCAAGATTACAATGAATGATCTGCTAAATGAAAGAAATAGCAAATTCCTTAAATATAAAGGCCTAAGGATAAATATATTTTAGTCTGGGGGAGATTCTCTTTTCTCATTCCTAATATGATACACTCTCAGTCTTTACCAACTCATTAAATAGAGATATCAAGTTATTACACAGTGTAAATAAACATGGAGGAAGTAAAGATCTTGATTTAAGTAGAGAAGCCAAAGCATATGGCCAAAATTCAGCCAAAAAATATTTTAAGTGGCTACTTGAAATTTGTTTTTTTTTTCATTATTCTTAATTTATGCTTTAAAAATGTATTATACTTTTTTTCAGAGAAACCAAGCACACCTGAACGACTTGGAGTAACAAACGTCACCAAAGATAGTGTTTCACTTGCATGGTCAAAGCCTGAACATGATGGAGGCAGTAGGATCACAAGCTATTTTGTAGAAGCTCTTGAAAAAGGCCAACAAAAGTGGATTAAATGTGCTGTTGTGAAGACTACATATCATGTTATACATGGTTTGAAACAAAATGGTGACTATTTCTTTAGAGTTTCTGCTGAAAACCAGGCTGGCCTAAGTGACCCGAAGGAAATGGTTCTACCAGTAACCGTTAAAGAACAACTTGGTAATTATTTTTCATATTATTATGATAACAATCTGTAGTGTGAGTATTGATAATTAATGTGGTCACTTGAACCCAAGAAGTGTAATGCATGTTTTAGTCCAATGGCACTTTGAGCTTGAGGATTTATTCGTTGAATCAAGACTACTATATATATTTTTTAATTATTTTCAGATTCACCCGAAATTGACATGAAGAACTTCCCTCGGAACACTGTTTATGTTCGAGCTGGATCCAACCTAAAATTTGAAATCCCAATTTCTGGCAAGCCACAGCCTAACATATCTTGGTCCAAAGATGGCATTTGCGTGAAGTCATCCATGAGATTTAACACTGAAATGACTGCAGAAAGCATGATTGTGAACTTGAAAGAAAGTGTTGCCAGTGACTCTGGTCGCTATGATATTACTGCTTCTAACTCCAGTGGAACAACAAAGTCATTCATTAATATTGTAGTGCTGGACAGGCCTGGCCCTCCAGGGGGCCCTGTAAACATTAGTGATGTTACTGAAGATAGTGTGGCTCTGAGATGGCAACCACCAACATATGATGGTGGCAGTCAGGTAACAAATTACATCGTTTTGAAAAGGGAAACCAGCACGGCTGCTTGGTCAGAAGTATCTGCTACTGCAGCAAGAAGTTTAATCAAAGTCATGAAGCTGACTACTGGAGAGGAATACCAGTTCCGCATCAAAGCTGAGAACCGTTTTGGAATCAGTGATCATATTGACTCCACTTGTGTAACAGTCAAGTTGCCATATAGTAAGTTGTTTGCTCTTGTTAGTGTGACTATTCATCTTAGCAAAGAATATAATGAATATTGTTAATCTTCATCTGTTCACAATACTAACTCTATATTCCCATGTATTTTTCAGCAACACCTGGTCCTCCATCAACCCCATGGGTTACTAATGTCACCAGAGAAAGTATAACAGTAGGTTGGAATGAACCTGTTTCTGATGGTGGTAACCAGGTGATTGGTTATCATTTAGAAATGAAGGACAGGAATAGCATTTTATGGCAGAGAGTTAACAAGATCATTATCCGTACAACACACTTCAAGGTCACAACGATCAGTGGTGGACTTATCTATGAATTCCGTGTATATGCAGTAAATGCTGCAGGCGTTGGAAAAGTCAGCCATCCTTCTGATCAAGTTCTAGCAATTGATGCTTGTGGTAAGTATTCACTGAAATTGTGCTTTGGTTCTTTTCATTTCAATGTAGAATTGCTGGGGATAAGCTAGTATTTGCAAATATAATCAGATAAATAAATCTCTTTCATGTTTGTCTTTCAGAGTTCCCAACAAATGTACGTGTAACAGATGTTTCAAAGACCTCCGTAAGCCTCAGCTGGAAAAAACCATCTTATGATGGTGGCAGCAAGATTACCGGCTACATTGTTGAAAAACATGATTTGCCAAATGGGAGATGGACAAAGGCCAGCTTTACAAATGTTATTGAGACTCATTTCACTGTATCGGGCTTGACTCAAGATGCACAGTATGAATTCCGTGTATTTGCGAAGAATACAATTGGTTCAATAAGTAATCCGTCTGAAGTTGTTGGACCTGTAACCTGCCGTGATACCTTTGGTAACTATTTTGCAATTTACTCTGTATCTGCAAATATAGGATTTTCTTTTGTGATTACTTTTGCTAATAATGTTGCTGTTATTAACTTTGCTGCATAGGTGCACCTGAGGTTGACTTGCCTTTGGAGTATATGGATATTGTCAAACTTAAGGCCGATTCAACCATAAAGATTAAAGTTGGTATCTCTGGAAAGCCTCTGCCGTCTATTGAATGGTATAAAAACGGTAAAGAACTTGAGACAAGTTCACAAGTCTTTATTGAAAACACAACAGACTCTGCAGCAGTAATTATTAAGGATGCCAGTCGTATCAACAGTGGAAGCTATGAAGTCAGGCTTAAGAACCCCTTAGGCTCAGCATCAGGAACAATCAGATTACAAGTTCTAGGTATGTGAATGTATTGCTTATAAATTGAAGGTTATTTTTAAAACTACACTTTTTTCAGGAGTTGCATGATTTATTTGTTTCTGTTTCACAGACAAACCTGGACCTTCACTTGGGCCTGTACAGTTTAAGACTGTTACAGCTGAAAAGATCACATTTACATGGGGTGCTCCAATGGATGATGGCGGTGCCCCCATCAGCCACTATATTGTTGAAAAGCGTGAGACAAGTCGAGTTGTTTGGTCGCTCATTTCAGAAAACATGGAACTTACTATCGTTACTGTACATAATATCATTAGGGGCAATGAATATGTGTTCCGCATTCGGGCTGTGAATAAATATGGTGTTGGTGATCCACTGGAATCTGACGCTGTTATTGCTAAGAATGCATTTGGTAAGAAAACAAGACAATTTTTTTTCCAATGAATGCTCTTCTTAATTGTTACATGAAGGTTAATTTGAGAACTATTTTTCAATAGTTACACCCGGGCAACCATCTTTGCCAGAAGCTTCCATGATAACTAAACAAACAATGACTATAACCTGGAAGAGACCGAGTGTCGATGGTGGCAATGAAATCAGTGGCTACATCTTGGAAAGACGCGAGAAAAAGAGTCTACGATGGTTTAAGGTTACTAAGGAATCTATCCGTGATACCAGGCAAAAGGTTTCTGGGCTTGCAGAAGGAAATGAATATCAGTACCAAGTGTGTGCTATCAATGCAGCAGGCGAGGGTCCATACTCTGATCCTTCTGATTTCTACAAAGCTGCTGATCCAATCGGTATGGAAAATTAATGGAAAATTTGCAAAAGATTAAGCAATGTGTATCAATATTTTACAGTTAATTCTTTCAAATATTCTCTTTCTTATATCTAGATCAACCTAGTCAACCAACCAAACTGAAGATTGTGGACAGCACTAAATCTTCCATCACTCTTGGCTGGGTTAAACCTGTCTATGATGGAGGAAGTGCAATAACAAGCTATGTTGTTGAAATGAGAGAAGCTGATGAAGAACAATGGACAGTAATTACTTCTAAGGGAGAAGTCAGGACTACAGAATATGTTGTGTTCCACTTGACACATGGTGTAAATTACTACTTCCGTGTCTGCGCAGTTAATATTGCAGGACAAGGGGAACCAATTGAAATGGTGGAACCTGTACAGGCTAAAGACATACTAGGTAAGTCTATGATATGTAGAATGTCTTGATTACAATTAGCATGTATATATATTAGATCCTGATATATATTTACATTTCCTTCTACAGAGGAGCCAGAGATTGATCTTGATGTTGCACTCAGAACTTCCATAACAGCAAAAACAGGAGAAAATGTAGAAATTATGATACCTTTCAAAGGTCGACCTCATCCAAATGTCACCTGGAGAAAGGATGAGAAAAATATTAACACTGATGAAAGATACACCATCTACAATACTGAGTCATCTACCCTTCTCAATATTACCGAAGTCACCCGTGAAGATTCTGGCAAATATGTTTTGACAATTGAAAATGGTGTTGGAGTACCCAAATCATCATTTGTAAATGTGAAAGTCCTTGCATCTCCTGGACCTTGTCAGAAGTTGCATGTTAAGCATGTGACCAGAGGTACAGTCACATTAGTTTGGGAACCACCTCTTATTAATGGTGGTGCTGAGATTGTCAATTATGTTATTGAAAAACGAGATGCGACAAAACGAGCCTGGTCTGGTGTTACAACCAAATGTTCCAGCACAATCTTTAAAATCACCAACTTGTCAGAAAAGAGCTCATTCTTTTTCCGAGTAATAGCAGGAAATGAGAATGGAATTGGTGAGCCATGTGACACTGCAGAACCAGTGAAAGCCACTGAAGTACCAGGGCCCGTCAAGGATCTTATGATGAAAGACTCAACAAAATCTTCTGTGGTGTTACATTGGAACAAACCTGACTATGATGGAGGCAGCATAATTACTGAATATGTAATTGAAAAGAAATTGAAAGAGGAACAAGAGTGGTCTCATGCTGGGATTTCCAAAGTGTGTACCTTTGAAGTTGCTAAATTAAAGGAGTTAACAGTGATTGAATTCCGAGTCTTTGCGAAGAATGAAAAAGGATTAAGTGATAGTGTTAATACCGCACCTATCACTGTGAAAGATTATGTCATTACACCTGAAGCTGATTTATCTGAAATAGCAGGAGGACAAATTAGAGTAAGAATTGGACACAATGTTCACGTTGATCTTCCATATAAGGGTAAACCTCGACCAAGTATCAAATGGGAGAAAGACAACATTCCATTAAAAGAAAGTGAACAAGTCCGGTACACAAAAACAGAAGACAAAATTACATTAAGTATTAAGAATGTCAAGAAAGAGCACGGTGGAAAGTACACCTTGATTCTGGATAATGCAGTTTCAAGAAAGTCATTCAACTTTACCATAATTACTCTTGGCCCTCCTTCGAAGCCGAAAGGGCCAATTAGATTTGATGAAATCAAATCTGAAAGTATCGTCATTTCATGGGATGCACCTGACGATGATGGAGGAAGTGAAATTACCAGCTACAGTATTGAAAAACGTGAAACTTCACAAACCAATTGGAAAGTGGCTTGTTCCAGTGTAGCCAGGGAAACCTTTAAAGTTACCAAACTGGTTAGAGATCTAGAATATCAATTTAGAATTTATGCTGAAAATAGATATGGAGTAAGTCTGCCACTGAATTCAATGGCTGTTATAGCAAAACATCAGTACAGACTTCCTGGACCCCCTGGAAAGCCTGTTGTATACAATATCACTTGTGATGGTATGACAATCTCATGGGATGCACCTTTATATGATGGTGGTTCAGAAATCACTGGATATCATGTTGAGAAGAAAGAAAGGAACAGCATCTTATGGCAAAAAGTCAACAAATCTCCTATTTCTAACAAAGAATACAGAATATTAGGCCTTATTGATGGCCTGGACTATCAGTTCCGAGTTTATTCTGAAAACAGTGTTGGATTGAGCACAGTTAGTGAAGCAAGCAAATTCACGTTGGCTGTCTCACCAGTTGGTAAGTAATTTATTTCCTCAAACATACAACAGAAACCACCTTTATGCTTTATTCTACTTGTATTAATGTTGATGTATAATAGTTGATGTTGACGATTGATTATATTTCTCTTTACCTGACTACTTGCAAAATTATTTCATCAGATCCACCTGGTACACCAGATTACATTGATGTGACAAGAGATACTATAACCCTTAAGTGGGATCCACCAGCTCATGACAGGGGAAGTAAAATTGTGGCGTACAGTGTTGAAAAGCGGCAAGGTGGAGGTCGTTGGTTGAGGTGCAACTTCATTGATATTACTGAATGCCAATATACCGCGTCAGGCCTTAGCCCTGGTGATCGTTATGAATTCCGCATAATTGCCAGAAATGCTGTTGGAACAGTCAGTCCACCATCTCAGTCATCAGGCAACATTATGACAAGGGATGAAAGCAGTAAGTACACATAAAAGCTAACTAGTTTGCCTATGTATTGTTTATTCTTGTAATGCCTTTGAAGCATCGACCTGGCAATCACTCGTCTGTTTCTTTCATAGTATCACCATCAATTGAATTTGGTGCTGAACATTTTGAAGGTGTGACAGTAAAATCTGGTGAGAGTATGCGACTTAAGGTACATATCAAAGGCCGCCCATTACCTCAAGTAACCTGGTACAAAGATGGAAAGGAGATTGATAAGAAATTGATGGTGGATATCACCAACGTTATTGGGTCCAGTTCCATCTTTGTCAGAGACTGCAACCGAGATCATCGTGGCATATATACTGTGGAAGCCAAGAATGCATCAGGCATCCAGAAAGCTGACATTCATGTTAGAGTTCAAGGTAATTAGAAGTCATTGGCAACTTGTGTACTCTTTATAATTGCTCAGTTTAATGTTTTACTAATTTGAATAATTTAGTTCAACTGCTGGGTACTAACATTTCTGGTTTTCCTTAGACACTCCTGGACCACCAATTGGACCAATTCGATTTACGAACATCACTGGAGAGAAGCTTACATTGTGGTGGATACCACCAGAAAATGATGGCTGTGCTGTCATTAGCAATTATGTAATAGAAAAGCGTGAGACAAGTCGACTTACATGGGCATTGGTCAGTGATAATTGTGAAGCCTGTTCATATACAGTCACCAAGTTAATTAAGGGGAATGAGTACCAGTTCCGAATTTCAGCTGTCAACAAATTTGGCACCGGCAGACCAATAGATTCGGAGCCAGTTATTGCACAGATACAATACAGTATGTATTTTTCAGAATTTATAATTGACGTTCCACTCTTTTGCCAAACATTTGCCAGTTGTTACATGTCCAAACAGTCCGACTTAATTAACTAGCTTTTTTTGTTTCACAGCTGTGCCAGATGCACCTGGTACACCAGAACCAACCAATGTTTCAGGTGAAACTATTACCCTTACTTGGTCAAGACCAAAATCAGACGGAGGGAATGAAATTATGCATTACGTTCTTGAACGACGTGAGAAGAAGAGTCTGCGCTGGGTCAAAGTTTCCAGCAAAAGACCGATTACTGAAAACCGGTTCAAAGTGACTAACCTCACAGAAGGGAATGAATATGAATTCCATGTCATGGCAGAAAATAAAGCTGGAGTGGGCCCCTCAAGTGATATTTCTAGACTTATTAAGTGTCGAGAACCAGTAAACCCACCAGGTGCACCCACCATTATTAGAGTCACAGATACAACAAAGACATCTGTAAGCTTAGAATGGACTAAGCCTGTTTTTGACGGAGGCATGGAAATTATTGGCTACATAATTGAAATGTGCAAAGCCAGTCTTGGAGATTGGCGTAAGGTTAATGTTGAAGCATGCGTCAATACCAAATACACAGTTACTGAATTGGAACCTGGTGAAGAGTACAAATTCCGAGTCCGTGCTGTTAATGGGGCAGGAAAAGGAGATAGCTGTGAAATTGCTGCTTCAGTAAAGGCTACAGATAGGTTAACAGCACCAGAAATTGAGATTGATGCCAATTTCAAACAAATTCATATTGTTAAAGCTGGCAATACCATTCAGCTGCATGTTGCCTTCCAAGGTAGACCAGTTCCAATTGCCACTTGGATGAAAGCTGATTCATCCATAGGAGTACATGTTCACATTAATACAACAGATACGAACAGTACATTAACAATAGAGAACTGCGATAGATACGATGCTGGGAAATATACTCTTACTCTGGAAAACAGCAATGGCAGCAAGTCAATAACTTTCACCGTTAAAGTACAAGACACTCCAGGTCCACCAGGACCAATTACATTCAAAGATGTCACTCGAGGTGCAATTACGTTGATGTGGGATGCTCCCGTTCATGATGGAGGTTCCCGTGTTCGTCATTATGTAATTGAGATGCGTGAAGCCAGTCGGCGCAGCTGGCAAGAAATCAGTGGCAAATGCCCCCGACAGATCTTAAGAGTACAAGAACTTTCAGGAGTGTCATACTTTTTCCGGGTAATGGCAGAAAATGAATATGGCCTTGGTGTACCATATGAGATAACAGAACCTATTATAGCCACTGAGGAACCAGCACCACCTAAGAGACTAGATATTGTCGATACAGGCAGAACCTCTGCAATTTTGGCTTGGATGAAACCAGAGCATGATGGTGGCAGTCAAATTACTGGTTATCTAGTGGAGATGAAACAAAAAGGTTTAGATCACTGGGTTGAAGGTGGTCAAACCAAACTCCTTACACTTCAAATTGATGGACTTGTTGAAAATAAAGAGTATGAATTCCGCGTCAGAGCGAAAAACGATGCTGGTTACAGTGAACCAAGAGAGGCATTTTCATCTGTTATTATTAAAGAACCACAGATTGAGCCTAAAGCAGATTTATCAGGAATCACCAATCAAACAATTACCTGCAAAACAGGAAATGCCTTTACCATTGATGTACCTATTAGTGGCCGTCCTGCTCCTAAGGTATCATGGAAGCTTGAGGAAATGAGATTAAAGGAAACTGAAAGGGTCAGTATCACAACGACAAAAGAAAGAACTACATTCACTGCGAAGGACGCTATGAGAGGTGACTCAGGAAAATATTACCTAACACTTGAAAACACGGCAGGAGTCATGACATTTACTGTAACTGTCAATGTTATTGGTCGACCAGGTCCAGTTACTGGACCCGTGAGTATCTCATCCATCACTGCAGATTCATGCATTTTGTCATGGGCAGAGCCTGAAGATGATGGTGGTACTGATATCACCAACTATATTGTAGAAAAACGTGAATCAGGTACCACAACATGGCAGCTCATCAATTCCAGTGTAAAACGTACTCAGATTAAAGTTACCCACTTGACAAAGTATATGGAATACACTTTCCGTGTCTGTTCAGAGAACAGATTTGGTGTCAGCAAACCATTGGAATCAAAACCTGTTGTTGCAGAACATCCATTTGGTAAGTCAAAAATTCTAACTATTGGATAATGCATATTAAACAATGAAGCTGGAGAAAACTTACTAATTATAAATTTTTATGCCCTGCAGTTCCACCAAGCCCTCCAACCAGGCCAGTAGTGAATTTTGTATCTGCTAATGCCATGTCAATCCAATGGGAAGACCCATATCATGATGGTGGCAGCAAAGTTACAGGCTACTGGATTGAAAAGAAAGAACGCAACAGCATTCTCTGGGTGAAAGAAAACAAAATACCATGCATTGATTGCCATTACAAAATATCCACTCTTGTGGAAGGCTTGGAATACCAGTTTAGGGTTTACGCCATGAATGCTGCTGGTTTGAGTAAAGCAAGTGAAGCTTCTAGACTAATAATGGCTCAGAATCCTGTTGGTAAGATCAAAAGTAAAATGAAAGAATTAATATATTATACATTCTAGATTTACAAATATTTACAGATTTCAATTGAAATGTACTTTTGTTTTAATGTATAAAGATCCTCCAGGTCAACCAGAAGTAACAGATGTTACGAGATCTTCAGTTTCGATTAAATGGACTGTACCACTCCACGATGGTGGAAGTAAAATTGTTGGATACATCGTAGAACGCAAGCCTCGTAATGAAACTGGTGATGGCCGCTGGCTGAAGTGCAACTACACATCCATCTCTGAAACCTTCTACACTGTGACAGGACTATGTGATTCGGAGGTCTATGAATTCCGCGTTTTAGCCAAGAATGCAAGTGGAGTAATTAGTACACCATCTGAATCTACTGGACCTGTCATATGCAAAGATGAATACGGTAAGCTGGTATCAAAAATATAGCCTATATCTATAAATCTTCTTTTGACAAGAAACATATTTTTTGAAGAGAATTCATTACTTTTTATTCTGATTTACAGTACCTCCTAAGGCAGAACTGGACAGCAGATTACTTGGAGACATTATTACGATAAGGGCAGGATCAGACTTGGTGCTTGATGCTTTCATTGGTGGGAAACCTGACCCGAAGGTCTATTGGTCTAAAGGAAACAAAGAACTAGAACTTTGTGAGAAGATTTCTCTACAGTACACAAACAAGCGAGCTGTTGCCATTATCAAGTTCTGTGACAGAAATGATACTGGAAAATATACACTAACTGTGAAAAATCCAAGTGGAGCTAAGACTGTGTCTGTAAATGTTAAAGTGCTAGGTATGTTTTCTGTAATAAAATAGAAAAAACAATTCACGTCTTCAAGCATCAAAGTACAATATTGGCATTGTATGCATCCTAATTTTTATGTTCCAAACTCTATATAGATTCACCAGGACCCTGTGATGGTTCACTTAACATCAGCAGATTAACAGAAGAGAAGTGCACTTTGTCATGGAATATGCCAAAGGAAGATGGTGGAGCAGAGATTACACACTATATTGTAGAGAGACGTGAGACGAGCAGACTTAACTGGGTAATCGTTGAAGCTGAGTGCAAGGCTCTCTCCAGTGTTGTTACAAGACTTATAAAGAACAATGAATACATTTTTAGAGTAAGAGCAGTTAATAAGTATGGACCTGGTGTGCCATTGGAGTCTGTACCAATCGTGGCCAGAAAATCATACAGTAAGTACAATGTGATAATTCTTTTTCATTTTCAAATTATTATTAATCTTGGTAAAGGTTAATAATTAATTGATTGATTGGTTGATTAATTGAAATCAATTTGCTTTAAACAGCTATTCCATCACCACCTGGTGAACCAGAGCTTGTTACAGTGGGAAAAGATCACATCATTATCCAGTGGTTGAAACCTGAAACTGATGGTGGAGCAGAAATTAGTAATTACCTGGTAGATAAACGTGAAAAACGAAGTGTTCGCTGGACTCGAGTCAACAAAGACATGACTATTTATGATACTAGACTCAAGATAACAAATCTAATGGAGAGCTGTGAATACCAGTTCCGTGTTACAGCAGTAAATGCAGCTGGTAACAGTGGGCCAAGTGAATCGTCACAATACATCCTTTGCAAAGAACCCACATGTAAGTGTCAGATTTTTTGATTTTTTAGTTTCTTATTGTAACTCTGTAAATAATTATGAACATAATCTTTTTAAATTATATTGTAGATACACCTGGAGTACCTTCAATACCAAGAGTTGTAGATACAACCAAACACAGCATCAGCTTAGCATGGACAAGACCCATGTATGATGGCGGTTCTGGTATTATTGGATACGTACTCGAAATGAAAGAGGAAAGTATGGAACAGTGGTATAGAGCACATACAAAAGACAGCATAAGAAATACAGAATATACCATTACAGGTCTTACCACCAACAAGAAATACTATTTCAGAGTTGCATCTGTCAACATAAATGGAATGAGTGAACACAGTGAGTCATCTGCTGTCATTGAAGCAGTAGAAAGAATAGGTAAGTTGCATTATAAAAACAATCTATTGTTTTTTGTTTATTCACACATTGCTGACAGAGTGCCTTTAATATTGGAATAAAATATGCATAGCTGCTACTTAAAATATGCTACTGTTTAATTGTGACTAGTAAGGAATCTACTCCTAAGCATTTGATTCAATGTAAGCTTTGAATAACAACTTGAATATTTTATTGTGAAAGACTGCAATGTGCTTTTAATCTCTATTTCATTATATCTTATTTTTCTAGAAATACCAGATCTTGAACTTGCAGATGATCTCAAAAAGACAGTTACTGTCAGAGCTGGTGGCTCTCTCCGCTTAATGGTGTCGGTGTCAGGTCGACCTGCTCCAGTGTTAACCTGGAGTAAACCAAATGTTGACCTCTACAGTCATGCTTATATCGATACAACAGATTCTTACACATTGCTTGTAATTGACAAGGTGAATCGCTATGATGCAGGCAAATACACCATTGAGGCTGAAAATCCTTCAGGCAAGAAGTCAGCTAGTATAGTTGCCAAAGTATATGGTATGTGAAACAAGATATTTTCAGTCTTTTTCATTATCATCTATTCCAAGACTTTAAAAAAAATAGCAAAAGTTTTTAAAATAACTTCTTTCTTCTCAGATACGCCTGGCCCTCCTGGTGCTGTTAAAGTCAAGGAAGTCTCTAGAGATTCTGTAGTCATCACATGGGATGTTCCAATGATTGATGGTGGAGCACCAGTCAACAATTACATCATTGAGAGACGGGAAGCTGTTATGAGAGCATTCAAAACTGTGACAGTTAAATGCAGCAAGACCATTTATAGAATAACTGGACTTACTGAGGGTACAATGTATTATTTCAGAGTCTCACCAGAGAATATCTATGGTATCGGTGAGCCATGTGAAACCGCAGATGCAGTCCTTGTTTCAGAAGTTCCAATGGTCCCGCAGAAATTGGATGTAATTGATGTCACAAAATCCACAGTCACAATAGCCTGGGAAAAACCACTACACGATGGAGGCTGCAGACTGACTGGTTATGTTATTGAAGCATGCAAAGCTGGCACGGAAAGGTGGATGAAAATTACAACTCTAAAGCACACAGTATTTGAGCATACCATAATCTCTCTGAATGAGTCTGAACAGTATCTGTTCAGAGTCAGGGCCCAGAATGACAAAGGTGTCAGTGAGCCAAGAGAGACCGTAACTGCTGTCATTGTGCAAGATCAAAAAGGTTTGTGCTGCTTTAAATTGAATCTTGTTGTTTACATATGTTCTCAAGTATTGATATGAAATAATACACGATGAATGCAATAATAATACATAAATATGTCTTATTCTTGTGCTTATTTTCCAACAGTGATACCAAAGATTGATTTGGCAGGCATACCTCAAAGGACAGTCACCGTACATGCTGGAAGGCCTATTGAATTATCTATTCCAATTAGTGGGCGTCCACCTCCTGCTGCAACATGGTACTTTGAAGGTACTAAACTGAAAGAAAGTGATCGCACCAAAATAGAAAGAATTGCCAAGATGATCAATCTTACTGTACGTGAAACCACCATAGACGATACTGGTGACTATACACTTGAACTGAAAAATGTTGCTGGAACTACGACTGAATCCATCAAAGTGATCATTCTTGGTAAGTTTTTCTTCCAAATTCTATTTTTTAAATTTTAAACATGTGTCAATGAACTGCCCATTGTAGTATGTAATATTTTTTGAATCTTCGTTAAATGTATTAATTAATTTCTAGATAAACCAGGACCACTCAGAGGCTCAATTAAAATTGATGAAATTGATGCCACCACTGTCACCATCAGTTGGGAACCACCAGAGAAAGATGGAGGTGCCGCCATCAGCGGCTATGTTGTGGAACAACGTGATGCTCATCGCCCAGGATGGCTGCCTGTGTCTGAATCCGTTACCAGGAACACATTTAAATTCACAAGATTAACTGAAGGCACTGAATATGTATTCCGTATCGCTGCCTCAAACCGTTTTGGTATTGGGTCATTCGTACAGTCTAGCATTGTGGAGTGCAAGAGTGCCATTAGTAAGTGCAAAATTGGCGATAATTAGAGATGCTAGGATATTAAATAATGGATTGCTTTTTGTAAAAATTGATCATAATGCTCATCCATTAACTTTTATAATGAATAACTATTTCAGTAATGATGATATAATGAACCAGTATTAATATTTAAATCTTAAATAAATGGTTTGAGAACATACTTTTTTTCTGAGCAAAAGAATATTAGAATTCTTAGAATCACTACTGTTCAGTAATAATAAATATATATATTTTATAAATATTTCTTTAGGAATCACTGGGTGATAATCTTTCTACAAACCACATTTCTCTTTTCCCTGCAGATGTGTCTGACCCCACTGGTACTCCTCATGTATTTGATGTCTCCCGTGATGGTATGACACTTACCTGGGAACCACCAATCGAAGATGGTGGTTCACCAATTTCTGGTTACATCATTGAACGCAAGGAGCTAAGGTCTGAGCGGTGGCTGAGAGTCAACAAAGTGCTTGTGACATTGACAAGGTACCGTTCCACTGGCCTTATAGAAGGATTGGAATATGAACACCGCGTGACAGCTGTGAATGCTAGAGGGACCAGCAAACCAAGCAGACCTTCCAAATCTGCAGTTGCCATGGACCCGATAGGTAACGTATCAATTCAAATTACAATGTCAGTACAAAGATAGAGGAGCTGCCAAAAATCAATTCTTTAGACTTTATTTCATGATTATAATTGTCTCTCTTCCATTTAGTTTCTTATATATTAATAATTTCTTATAGATAATAGTAATGGAAAATGTTTAAATGAACTGCTTTTTTTTCCTGGTGCCAAGGTGGATGTGCAACTGTAGAGTGCTGCATTTTCCATCGTGGTAGGAACGTTTCGTTAATATGATGGGAATAATGCCTGAAAACCACTGTGTCTGGATTAACTGCACATCTCTGGTAAAATTGTTTGGGGTGGTAAAAATGTCAGATGATATTTGTTTGCTTTGTAAGTGCTGTAATCTGACTGTGGAGAACCTCAAAACATATTCATGAAGAATCCCCACGAGCACTTCCAATAGAAGGCATTGAATAAGCTGACATTCCAGTTGCCTCAGTTGTATTCTATTTCAAATCATTGAGCATCATTTGGAAAAGTATTTTCAATATACTATTTACATTAAAATTTCAATTTCAATAACTAATGTCATTCACTGTTTCTGTAGATCCACCTGGAAAACCACAAAATCCAAGAGTTACGGACACATCCAGAACATCCGTTTCTGTTGCTTGGAGTCCGCCAGAAGAGGAAGGTGGTTCGAAGGTCACAGGCTACCTTATTGAGATGCAGAAAGTTGACCAGTATGAATGGACTAAGTGCAACACTACTCCAACAAAGATCTGTGAATACACCCTGACTCACATGCCACAGGGTGCCGAGTATAGGTTCCATGTTATGGCAGTTAATGCCGGAGGTCCTGGTGAGCCAGCTGATGTGCCAGGAACTGTTAAGGTCACTGAAATGCTCGGTGAGAAATTGTGATGTTCTTATGTTTTGTGTTCAGCTAAGTGTGTTGAATTATACAGGTGAACTCACATTTGTCAGCTAGCCATTAAAATGAAACAGAACCTCCATCTTTTGATGCAAATGATCCAATTTGGTCTCTGTTAGACCACCAGCATATCCTCAAGCATTCAGTAACAAACGAAGAAATGGGACCCATAATTTTACGGCAACATTTACATGCTGATTAGGCTATTCCAATTTTTGTTCTCAACTTATATTGAAATTTTGGAGTATTATGTTTTGTTCTTTAGTATAGGTAAACCTAGCTATTGGATGACACTAATGCATTATTTGCTTGCTTTTTAATATAAAACTTGATTTGTTTTTCTTACAGAGTATCCTGATTATGAACTTGACCATCAATACCTTGAAGGCCTGATTGTAAGACAAGGTGGAGCAATCAAACTAACAGTGCCCATTAAAGGCAAACCTATTCCTGTCTGCAAGTGGACAAAGGAAGGTCGTGATATCAGTATGCGTGCAATGATTGCAACTTCTGAGACTCACACCGAACTTGTGATAAAAGAATCAGTCAGAGAAGATTCAGGCACATTCGACCTTCTTCTTGAAAACAAGTGTGGCAAAAAGACAGTATACATTAAGGTGAAGGTGATCGGCAATCCAGATCCTCCACAAGGTCCACTTGAATTTGATGATATTCAAGCTCGTTCTGTCAGAGTAAGCTGGCGACCATCTGTTGATGATGGTGGATCTGATATCATTGGATATATTGTTGAGAGACGTGAAGTATCCAAAACTGCCTGGTACACTGTTGATTCTAGAGTAATGGACACTGCCACTGTTGTCAAAGGCTTGAAAGAAAATGTGGAATACCACTTCCGGGTTTCTGCTGAAAATCTATTTGGCATTAGTAAATCTTTGAAATCAGAAGAATCAGTTGTACCAAAGACACCACTAAGTAAGTTGAATATTGTTCATTGTCATCTTAATTGAATGATATGTTATCTTTTGAATTTATTTAATTTTTGTACATGGTTGTTAATTCACTACTGTCACTCTAGATCCACCAGAGCCTCCAAGCAATCCTCCAGAAATACTGGATGTCACCAAAAGTTCTGTCACTCTGTGTTGGTCAAGACCAAAGGATGACGGTGGATCGCGTGTTACTGGATATTTTATCGATCGCAAAGAGTCTACCATGGATAAGTGGGTGCGACAAAACAAGACTCACATTACCACTACAATGTACACTGTTTCTGGGCTTATTCCAGATGCTGAATATCAGTTCCGTATTTTGGCACAGAATGACATTGGTCTTGGTGAGCCAAGCCCACCTTCTGATGTTGTTCAATGCAAGGATCCTTTTGGTATGTTTCATTCAGTCTCGATTAATACGTTACATCAATATGAAATTTATGATGATGTGACTTCAGATATGACACAATTACTATATTTTAACAAATAAATAAATTTCCACAGATAAACCAAGCCAACCTGGAGAGATTGAAGTTACATCTGTCACAAAAGATAGCATCACCATTCAGTGGGACCGTCCAGAATGTGATGGTGGCAAGGAAATTATTGGTTACTGGGTTGAGTATCGTCAGTCCGGTGATAGTGCGTGGAAAAAATGCAGTAAGGAACGAATGAAGGATAGGCAGTTTATACAAGGTGGTCTTCTGGAAGCCACGGAATATGAATTCAGAGTCTTTGCAGAGAATGAGACAGGAATCAGCCGACCTCGCAGAACTGTTATTGCAATCAAGACTAAATTGACATGTGTGTATTTTTTTATATTTTATTTTAAATAATATAATTTTTGTGTTATATATGACTTTAGCTCATTTGTTTCCTCTTCTTTGTCAACAGCGGGAGAAGAACCAACAGTTAAACAAGAAATCACAGAAGTTATTGCCAAGCTAGGTGAACCAGCAAAACTGGCTTGCCAAATCATTGGTAGGCCGCTTCCAGAAATTAAGTGGTACCATTATGGAAAGGAATTGCAACAAAGCCGCAAGTATAAGATGAGTTCAGATGGGCGTAATCATTCTATCACAATTTTAACAGAAGATCAAGATGATGAAGGTCTCTATCGCTGTAAAGCTACTAATGATACTGGTGAAATTGAGATCAGTGGCAATGTATTGCTTGAGGCTGCTCCACAATTCCATCCCGCTTTTCCACTAAAAGAGCTCTATGTCGTAACCGTTGGTGCAAGTCTTCGTATCCATGTTGCATACATTGGCCGTCCAGTGCCTGCTATTCGCTGGTTCCATGAAAAGAAACTCTTGTCAGATTCAGATAATATTTCAATAGAGAACACAGAGCATTACACTCATCTTGTAGTGAGAAATATTCACCGAAAGAATCATGTTGGAAAATACAGAGTGCAACTCAGCAATTCATTTGGAACAATCGATACAACATTTAACGTAGAAATCCAAGGTAATGATATTCAATTGTGTATGTGTGCATAAGATACATTACAATGAATGTTAATAGTAATAAAATGCCTAATACCATCTACGTTTCCATACAGATAAGCCAGATATGCCAGAAGGACCAATATCAATTGATGCATTGCTGAAAAATTCTGTTGTAATCAGTTGGAAGCCACCACTTGATGACGGAGGTGCGATAATTACCAACTACATTGTAGAAAAACGTGAAGCCAAGGAAGATGCAAAATGGCATCTGGTATCTTCTTCTATTGCTGGCACCACTTGTAGAATTGTACACCTCATCGACAATGCTGGCTACTACTTCCGTGTCTCTGCTCAAAATCAGTTTGGTGTCAGTAAACCATTGGAAGTTTCCTCTGTTGTTATCATCAAGAGTCAATTAGGTAAGTATCTGCATAAATGAATTTGTTCTTTGTCTACTAACATGTTATATCCTGAATATTAAAATATCTCATTTAACTTCTGTCTACAGAGAAGCCAGGGAATCCAGCCAAACCTGTAATAGCTGCTGTCACAAAGGATTCTTGTGTGGTTTCATGGAAACCACCTGCCAGTGATAGTGGTGCAAAGATCAGAAATTATTACCTTGAGAAACGAGAGAAAAAACAGAATAAATGGATTGCTGTAACAACTGATGAAATACATGAAACAGCTCACTCTGTGATAGGCCTCATTGAAGGCATGGAGTATGAGTTCCGTGTTAAATGCGAAAACCTTGGTGGTGAGAGTGACTGGAGTGAAATATCCGATCCTGTTATTCCAATGTGCGATATACCAATCAAGGCACCAAAGTTTAAAGAAGAAATACGCAATTTAAGTGTGAAATATAAGAGCAATGCCACATTCGTATGCAAGGTTATTGGTCATCCAAAACCTGTTGTGAAATGGTTTAAACAGGGAAGGGAGATTGAACCTGATGGTGAAAAGGTAAAGATCCAGGAATTTAAGGGAGGCTACTATCAACTGGTAATCACTGACGTCACAGGAGAAGATGCAACTGTATATCAAGTCAGAGCAATCAATCAAGGAGGTTCCATCTCATCAACAGTATCTTTAGATGTTGATGGTATGTATCATACAAAAATTATGTTGACATTGTATAATATTTCTGAATCCATGTAATTAAATTCATAGAGCATGGAAACAGGCCATTCAGCCCACCCTGTCCATGCCGACCAAGTTAGACCCACAAGCCTGCATTTGGCCCATAGCCCACTAAACCTTTCCTATCCATCCATCTATCTGTCCAAATGTCTTTTAAATGTTGTAATTGTATCCAATTCTTTAGCTTGCTCTGACTGCTCATTCCAGATACGGACCACTCTCTGAGTAAATATGTTGCCCATGAGGAGCTTCTTAAATCTCTCACCTCTCACCTTAAGCCAATGCCCTCTTTTCGAAAGCTCCACCCTGGGGAAAAAAAAGTGTGATTCACTTTATTCATGCCCCTCCTGATCTTGTACACAATAAGAACATCTCTTAACCTCCTTTGTTCCAAAAGAAAAAAAGTCATAGTCTATCTAACTTCACCCTATAACTCAAGCCCATAAGCCCAGGTATCATTCTGATAAATCTCTTCTGCACCCTTTCCAACTCTATTTACATTCTTCCTATAGCTGGGTGACCAGAACTGCATGTAGTACTTCAAATGTGGTCTCACCAATGACTTGTACAACTGCACCATGATGTACCAACGTTTGCACTTAATGATGTTCCCAATGAAAGCAAGTGTGCCAAATACCTTCTTCACCTCACTGTCCTCCTGAGCAACCAAGTATCTGAGGAGTTGTCCAAAATTACCATTGTGAAACAGCAATCCCAGTGGTATTCAGCTTGGAACCTCTCAACCTCCCCACCCCCATGTTTCTCCCTCACCTGCCAATTTCCCATCTCTAGCTTTGCAACTCTTCAAACCTGTCTCACATCTACCTTTCTTTCTTATCTTTGTTCCAACCAGCTGCCTATGAAATCCCCCTCCCTCACCTGTATCCTATTACCCGCCACACAGGCCCTGCTTCTCCCCTTTACCAACTTTTTTTGTCCGTCGTGCCCCCCCCCCCTCATAATCAGTCTGAAGAAACGTCACCTATCCATGTTCTCCAGGGACATTGCCTGACGTGCTTAGTTTCTCCTGCATATTGTGTCCTTTTGTGTCTTTTAACCAGCATCTCCAGTTCTTTGTTTCCACATTTTAAAGTTGCCTGGTTTTGTTTTTCATTCGTCTTTTATATCAAAGTGAATTAAGGAAAATATCATGTGGGGTATAAAGTGGGCTGTCAATTCACTACTCTCAGTTTTGCTCTGCTTTTAAAGACCAATTTCAAAAACATTAACGTTGAGTAACTCAGTAACCCAGGTACTTTCCCCTGCAACCGCAGGAAATGTCCTTTCACCTGCCCCCTCCACTCCATCCAAGGACCCCAGTAGTCTTTTCAGGTGAGGCAGAGGTTCACTTGCACCTCCTCCAACCTCATCGACTGCATCCACTGTTCAAGGTGTTAACTCCTGTACATCGGCGAGACCAAGCGCTGGCTCGGACATCGTTTCGCTGAGCACCTACGCTCAGTCCGCCTTAACCTACCTGATCTCCCGGTTGCTCAGCACTTTAACTCCCCCTCCCATTCCCAATCTGACCTTTCTGTCCTGGGCCTCCTCCATTGTCAGAGTGAGGCCCAGCGCAAATTGGAGGAACAGCACCTCATATTTCGCTTGGGCAGCTTACACCCCAGTGGTATGAACATTGACTTCTCTAACTTCAAAAAGCCCTTGCTTTCCCTCTCTCTCCATCCCTTCCGCCTTCCCAGTTCTCCCACCAGTCTTACTGTCTCCAACTACTCTTCTGACATCAGTCTGGAGAAGGGTCTCGATCCGAAACGTCCCCCATTCCTTCTCTCCAGAGATGCTGCCTGTCCCGCGCTGTTACTCCAGCATTTTGTGTCTACCTTCGATTTTGAACCAGCATCTGCAGTTCTTTCCTACTCATTAACATTTACATTCACTTGCCTTTAAGTATTTAAACCCTTTTTTTGTTTGTTTCTAGTCCCAGCCAAGATTCAACTACCCAAACATCTGGAAGGCATGGGTGCAGTTCATGCTCTCCGTGGTGAAATTATAAGCATTAAGATTCCTTTCAGTGGAAGACCTGATCCTGTAATTACATGGCAGAAAGGACAAGATCTCATTGATAATAACGGTCATTTTCAAGTAATTGTCACCAGATCTTTTACATCTCTGGTGTTCCCGAATGGAGTTGACTTAAAAGATGCTGGTTTCTATGTTGTGTGTGCCAAGAACAGATTTGGCATAGATCAGCAAACAGTTGAACTGGACGTGGCAGATGTACCTGACATGCCAAGAGGAATTCAAGTCAGTGACATTGCACGTGATTCTGTCGTTTTAACATGGAGTCCTCCAGCTAGTGATGGTGGAAGTAAAGTAATTAACTACATAATTGAGAAATGTGCAACAACTGCAGAGATGTGGATACGCGTAGCACAGTCACGTGATACACATTACACTGTTGTAAATCTATTTGGCAAAACTAGCTACCAGTTCCGTGTGATTGCTGAAAACAAGTTTGGACAGAGCAAGCCATCAGAGCCAACTGATCCAATAGTCACAAAGGAAGACAAGTCAAGAGTTCTGAACTATGATGAAGAGGTCGACGAAACAATCACAATTACTAAAGTCAAAGCTAATCATTCTACTATTAAAGAACTTCATTCCCGCTACACATTTGCTGAAGAGCTGGGACGTGGACAATTTAGTATTGTTCATCGCTGTATGGAAAACGTAAGCAAGAAAACATACATGGCAAAGTTTGTGAAAATCAAAGGTGCTGATCAGGTACTCGTGAAGAAAGAGATTGACATTTTCAATACTGCTAGACACAGAAATATCCTATGGCTGCATGAATCATTTGAGAGCCTTGAAGAATTAGTCATGATCTTTGAGTTTATTTCAGGTCTTGACATTTTTGAGCGCATTAATACTACCACCTTTGAACTAACTGAAAGAGAAGTTATCATCTACATTCGCCAAGTCTGTGAAGCATTGGAATTTCTACATAGTCAGAATGTGGGACATTTTGATATTAAACCAGAAAATATAATCTACACCACAAGGAAAAGCTCTTTTGTTAAGATTGTTGAACTTGGCCAGGCCAGACCATTAACACCGGGTGATAGCATTAGAATCCAGTTCACTGCCTCAGAGTACGCAGCACCTGAACTACACCAGCATGAAGTGGTCAATGCAGCCACAGACATGTGGTCAGTCGGTACACTTGCGTATGTATTACTTAGTGGTCTGAATCCATTTATTGCTGAAACAAACCAACAGGTTATTGATAACATTAATAGAGCAGAATATAGTTTTGAGGATGAAGCTTTCAAAGACATCACAACTGAAGCTCTTGACTTCATTGATCGCCTGTTGGTCAAGGAAAGGAAGACTCGGATGACAGCTGCTGATGCTCTTGAACATCCATGGTTGAAGCAGAAGACAGAGAAAATGAGCACCAAAGTAATTAAGACTTTGAGACACAGAAGGTACTATCAGACTTTAATAAAGAAGGAAATGAACTTTGTTGTTTCCGTAGCTCGAATTTCCTCTGGTGGAGCTGTTAGAGCTCAAAGGGGAGTAACAGTTGCTAAAGTTAAAATAGCTTCAATTGAAATTGGTCCACTTGCTGGACAGATCATGCACGCCACTGCTGAAGAAGGCGGTCATGTTAAATATTCCTGCAGAATCGAAAATTACGATCAATCTACCCAAGTCACTTGGTACTTTGGTGTCAGGCAACTTGAATGCAGTGACAAGTATGAAATTACCTATCAGGATGGTTTGGCAATAATGTATGTTAAAGACATAAACAAGACAGATGATGGTACATACAGATGTAAAATAGTAAACGACTATGGTGAAGATAGTTCCTATGCCGAACTGTTTGTGAGCGGTGTAAGAGAAATCCGTAAATTCTTTATGCAACGTACTGTAAAGAGAGTAAAACGTAAAGTGGATGCAATGAGGCTTCTTGAAAGACCACCAGAATTTACTCTGCCTTTGTACAACCGAACGGCCTACATTGGAGAAGATATCAGATTTGGTGTTACTATAACTGTTCACCCTGAACCAAGAGTAACTTGGTTGAAATCTGGACAAAAGATTAAGCCTGGTGAAGATGAGAAAAAATATACTTTTGTGTCTGACAAAGGTCTCTATCAACTGATAATTCACAAGTTAACAAACGATGATGATGCTGAGTACACAGTACACGCTCACAATAGATATGGTGAGGACAGCTGCAAAGCCAAACTAACTGTAGTACCTCACCCACCTGCAGCAGACAGCACTTTGAGACCAATGTTTAAACGTTTGTTGGCAAATGCAGAATGTACAGAAGGCCAGAGCATTCGTTTTGAGTGCAGAGTGTCTGGCACACCAGCACCAGTTCTGAAATGGGAGAAAGATGGACAGCCTTTGCCATTATGCCCAAATATTGAAATTGTACATGAAGGTCTGGATTACTACGTTTTGCATGTAAGGGACACTTTAGCTGAAGATTCTGGCATTTACCGAATCACTGCAACTAACAGTGCTGGATCTGCAAGTTGCCAAGCGTATCTGAAAGTTGAACGCATGACCTATGTTAAGCGTCAATACAAGAGTGAGGAGGAACGCCAGCGACATGTTCAGAAACAAATTGACAAAACAATTAGAATGGCAGAAATACTTGCAAATGTTGAATCTGTTCCATTGACCGCCGTAGCAAAGCAAGCTCTGCAAGAAGCTGCAATGTTGTACAAACCAGCTGTCAGTACCAAGAACGTAAAAGGTGAATATGAAATTTCAGAGGTCAAAAAGAGAAAGGAAGAAAAGAGACTTCGAATGCCTTATGAAATTCCAGAACCTCGTGTTCATGCAGCAAATGTAATTGAAGAAAATCAAGATATTAAACAGTTTGTGCCTTTGTCAGACATGAAATGGTATAGGAAATTGCGAGACCAATATGAAATGCCAGCACCATTGGAAAGAATTGTAACAAAACGGCCAAAACGAATTCGTCTGTCAAGATGGGAGCAGTTTTATGTTATGCCATTGCCGCGCTTTACCGATCAGTATAAACCCAAATGGCGAATTCCAAAACTGTCGCAAGATGATCTGGAAACAGTAAGACCAGCTCGAAGGCGAATCCCATCACCTGAGTACGAAATTTCTTACAGACTAAGAAGGCGATCACTTGGGGACATGTCAGAAGACGAATTACTTCTACCTGTTGATGACTATCTCTCAATGAAAAGAGTGGAGGAGGAAAGATTACGTCTTGAGGAGGAGCTTGAATTAGGATTTTCTGCATCACCTCCAAGCCGTAGTCCTCCTAGTTTTGAATTATTAGCCCTTCAGCAAAGATCTAAACAGACACAATTAGCCACAGCACAAAAAGAGGATAAATATACTGGCTACCAAAAATATCACATCCCTTCCAAATGTGAAGCTGGCCCTAGTTATATAGATCTCAAGCAACGACATGACAAAGCTGTTTATAAACCCCAAAAGCAAAGACAAAGAATGATCGAAGACATAGAAGATGACGAGCTCCTGAGACCAGTTGCTACCACTCAAAGATTGTCTACCTACCGAAAAGAACTTGAGTACATGGAACATGAGGAAAAAGCAAGGATCAAACGTAGACGAGAAAGAGAGGTATTTGTGACAACATCAGAAGCAGAGGAAGTACAAGCTATCGACATTAAGCAATATGTTCGTAGAGAATCCCCATCTGTCTCAAGGCTTCTTAGGAGAAGGAGATCACTTTCCCCAACTTACATTGAATTGATGCGACCTGTTTCTGAACTGATCAGATCTCGACCACGTCCTACCGAATTTGAAAGTGAAGGTTTAGAAAGACGCTCACCCACACCCGAGAGAACCAGGCCTCGTTCACCAAGCCCTGTGTCTCGAGAGAGCTCACTTTCACGCTTTGAAAGAACTGCTAGATTTGACATATTTTCACGATATGAGTCAATGAAAACTGCTTTAAAATCTCAAAGAACTTCAGAAGGGAAATATGAAGTTATTACTCAAGAGCCTTTCAGCCTTGACCATGGTCCACGTATAACTTTGAGAATGCGTTCTCACCGCATCCCATGCGGTCAAAATACAAGATTTACTCTAAATATTCTGTCCAAGCCAAAATCTGAAGTTAGTTGGTACCACAATGGCAAGGAAATTCAAGAGGGTGACAAGTATCGTTTTATTGATATGACTGGTGTCCTGACACTGGAAATTCAGGATTGTCAAGCTGAAGATAGTGGAACCTATCGTGTTGTTTGTTCCAATTATAAAGGAGAGGCCTCTGACTATGCAACATTAGATATTACAGGAGGCGACTACCTTACCTACTTGTCTCGCCGTAGAGATGAGGAGGCACCAAAATCACTTGTACCTGAACTGACAAGAACTGATTTTTACCAAATATCTACAATTAGAAAAGCTGCAGAATTTGAAGAGACAAAAGAAACTAGAACAAAAGAATCCGAAATAAAGGAATCGATCAGCTACAGTCTCTATGATTCAAAGGAAAAGGCAGCTTATGCATCTAAGCGAACTCTTCCTGCCAAAATACTAACAAAACCACAATCAGTCACAGTAGCAGAGGGAGAATCTGTTAGATTTTCGTGTGGCACTGATGGTGACCCAACACCCACTGTGACATGGATGCATGGGGGAAGAATTATTACAACTTCTAAACGTTTACTTATTGTTACAACACAGTATAAATCTACCTTCACAGTCACATCAGTTCAATCATCTGATGAAGGAAGCTATACGGTGGTGGTAGAAAATTCTGAAGGAAAACAAGAAGCACATTTTACTCTGACAATACGAAGGGCAGGAGTAAAGGAAGTGGGTATTGTAGCAGAGCCAATGGGAAAGGTCCCTGAACCTCAGCCAAAGTCTTTTGAGGGAACAAAAACCTCCAGGAGAATCAAATCACCAGAACTAGTCACTTCCCTTCCAAGAGTTAAATCCCCACCAACTGTCAGGACACCTTCAGCAGAACGAGTGGAGATCCCAGCAAGGGCTCCACCTAAGATTTCTCAAGCTTTGAAAGTTGACGTTTCTGACGATGGTTCTGTAAAACTGACATGTGCAGTTGAAAGCACAGCTCTGAATGTGAAAGAATTAACTTGGTTTAAGGATGGATGTAAAATAAGAGAAAACAGTCATTACAAATTGAAATATGCTGCAGATGGTGTCTACACCTTAAGTATCCATGGAATTAATGCAACTGATGAAGGAGAATATACTTGTGAAATTACCGGTGAAGGAGGAGTTTCCAAAACAACATTTTCCTTTGTTGGCCAAGTATTCAAAAACATTGTCAACAAAGTGACCAAGTTAGCTGAATCAAAGGAAGCTACTCAGAAAAAAACTGTAGCTAAGTCGCATAGCAAAGCAGAGGTGGTTCAGGAACAAATTGTGAAAAAGGAACTTAAAACATCGTACACAGAGATTACAGCTACACGTGCGCAGATTAATGCAGTTGATGGTCAAAAGGCTATTCTTAAGGCCAGCATACCAAATGCTTCCAGTGTGAAATGGGTTGCAAATGGTGTTGAGCTTGCCAATTCAGAAAACTATCAATATGGTGCATCTGGAAGTGACCACACTTTAACTATCAAAACCATCAGTTTTAGAGATGAAGGCACAATCACCTGTGAAGCAACAACCGAACATGGAATAGTTAAATGTCAATTTGATTTAACCCTGAAGCAAAAAGAATCAAATGCCCCAAAGTTCCTAATGCAGCCCAAATCCCAAAATGTCAATGAAGGACAAAAGGTGATGTTTAATTGTGAAATATCAGGAGATCCTTCTCCAGAGGTTGAATGGCTAAAAGACAACCAACCGGTAAGTAATTAATTAATTCAAAGTTTATGCTCATTTATCTAGTTATCCAAATAATAATTTAACTTATTCTATATTTCAGATTGCACTCTCAAGAAATATAAAAATCAATCGTTTGAAAAATATGTATACATTAGAGATTAAGTGCACAGCAGTCTCTGACAGTGGAAAATATACAGCAGCGGCAAAGAATTTCCATGGACAATGTTCAGCAACAGCCTCTTTGATTGTACATGGTAAGTTAATGTCATAAATTAATTATTATACTTGCTATTATATCATTTGGATTTTCCGTGTATCTGATTTATTTTGGCATATCATAGAACATCCTTAAGTACAACATAGAACAAAGTTTCAATTGAAAATACTGTATACAATTTAAAATTTAAACTAGATGCAAATATTTTGATGGTTTTCCTTGATCAATTATCGTGTGATGCGTGATACTCTGTGTTCTGCAGGTCTCCTTGAAGAACCTTCAAAATTGGTAGTTTTGGAATCCGCTGCCAGTGCCTCTGCTATGATGCAGGAACATTTCTCTTCCAAAACAATGCAAATGGCCAAGCAAGAGGTCAGCAGCAGCATGAGTGAAGTTAAATTTGCCAGTATGTCTTCAAGCAGTATGTCATCTTTTAAAGAATCAAGGATATCAGCGAGCTCCGGCTCTTTTATGGAGCATTCCAGTATGAGTCAGATGGAAGCAAGTACTGGCAGAATGATTAGCGGTAGTATTAAAGGTGATGTTATTACTAAAGCACCGTAAAAAAAATTCTGTTAATTATATCCAGTGTGCTGGACAGAGACACAAATTACCCTTTTTTTTTTTTTTTTAAACAGGGTCTTCTCCTAAAATTGAAGCTTTACCATCGGATATCACAATCGAGAAAGGAAAAGTTTTAACAGTGGCCTGTGCTTTCTCAGGTGAACCCCTGCCTCAAGTAAAATGGTCACGTGGAGGAAAGCCTCTTTCTGATGAAGTAGAAGGTGGTCGATTCCACATTGAAACAACAGATGATCTAACAACACTCATTATTACAGGTGTCCAAGAAAACGATGCAGGACGCTACACTTTAAGACTCTCAAATGAATTTGGATCAGATTCTGCCACTGTAAATATTAAAATTAGATCAATTTAAATATTTGAATCTGACAACACACGTTGTAAGCTAAACTTTAAAATTAATAGATATTGTAATTGTAATGAACTTGAATCTGACTTGTATATATTATTTTATTTTTTTTACCTGACTTGACATCATGCATTTATACCAAACTAGACAATTTCCGAACAAATAATAATAATAAGCATTTATTTTATATAACACCTTACCAGAAGCTCAAAGCGCTTTACAAAAACAATCATAACATAAAAACAAACAGACAAACTATCCTAACGGAGAAGCGGCGAATAAACAGCGCCAGCGTCCTCTCACGTCAGGGTCCGGCAGTAAACAAAAAGCACAGAACACACAGATACAATTTTTACACAAACAGCCATCACAGTGATTGCTCTAGGCACACCCTCACTGTGATGGAAGGCAAAGAAAAGTCTTATCTCCTCCTCATTCTTCTCCCGTGGTGCCATCCGAGATGGTAAGATAGATTGTGCAGAAAGAATTATTGCACTTTTGATTTAGGAATTTTTAACCATTTTCTGTGACATGTACATACTGTATATAGCCGGTCTAAACGGTTATGCAAGTTTTGTGCCTTGTGTTTGATGAGATTTTCATTGCAACTTTGAAACTGATAGTTAGCAGGGGAAAGTTTGAATAGGACGATTACCTTGTTTAACTTGGAACTAAAATTTGTGCCTCAACACAATGTTGATGTCTAAGAATACCTCAGCATCAGATATCACAATCGAGAAAGGAAAAGTTTTAACAGTGGCCTGTGCTATCTCAGGTGAACCCCTGCCTCAAGTAAAATGGTCACGTGGAGGAAAGCCTCTTTCTGATGAAGTAGAAGGTGGTCGATTCCACATTGAAACAACAGATGATCTAACAACACTCATTATTACAGGTGTCCAAGAAAACGATGCAGGACGCTACACTTTAAGACACTTACACACGTTGTAAGCTAAACTTTAAAATTAATAGATATTGTAATTGTAATGAACTTGAATCTGACTTGTATATATTATTTTATTTTTTTTACCTGACTTGACATCATGCATTTATACCAAACTAGACAATTTCCGAACAAATGATAGATTGTGCAGAAAGAATTATTGCACTTTTGATTTAGGAATTTGTAACCATTTTCTGTGACATGTACATACTGTATATAGCCGGTCTAAACGGTTATGCAAGTTTTGTACCTTGTGTTTCATGAGATTTTCATTGCAACTTTGAAACTGATAGTTAGCAGGGGAAAGTTTGAATAGGACGATTACCTTGTTTAACTTGGAACTAAAATTTGTGCCTCAACACAATGTTGATGTCTAAGAATACCTCAGCAGGTGGAGAGGCTCCCTGCTGAAGACAACCTACAAGTTTGTGGAATTAGATGGCTAGCCTTGTGATGCTATTTGCAAATACCCTCCTGCAAATACCATCACAACAGCCAATGAACCGACTATGTCATATCACTGACACAGACAAGATAATCAATTATGAATACAAAGTATAAGCGGCCATTACTTTGTACAACCATGTTGCCCTGCTTCTAGCATAATGACTTCTTGGATGGTATAAATACATCAACCTGGCCATACCCTCATTTCGGCAAACTATTCCAAGTTCTATGTAGAAGCAGTGCTAACTCAAGGAGGTTTTCCATGGGGTGCACTGGTTTTGTGTGGTAATCATAGAATTTTATTTAATGTTATTTGTTCTTAGGGCATTGACAACAGAAATTAGCCACATGGAAATTATACTGTGTTCCAACATTATAATGCCCTATGCAATAACTTTATCTAAAGAAGTAGTGTTTAGTTTATTTTATTGGACCTCCTTGAGAATTAGAAAAGTAAAATTGAATTTGTTTGTTTGTGAAATAAAGCATGTTTTCCGCACCTACAAACATGTCCTGCCTTATTTTCTACATCACTCACATGCAAACACTTATTATGACGCATGACACTTATTATGACGCAGCGGTAGAGTTGCTGCCTTACAGCGAATGCAGCGCCAGAGACTCAGGTTCGATCCTGGCTACGGGCGCCGTCTGTACGGAGTTTGTACGTTCTCCCCGTGACCTGCGTGGGTTTTCTCCGAGATCTTCGGTTTCCTCCCACACTCCAAAGACGTACAGGTATGTAGGTTAATTGGCTGGGCAAATGTAAAAATTGTCCCGAGTGTGTGTAGGATAGTGTTAATGTGCGGGGATCGCTGGGCTGCGCGGACCCGGTGGGCCGAAGGGCCTGTTTCCGCGCTGTATCTCTAAATCTAAAATCTAAATTCTGCTCCTATGTCTTATTGGTATTGGGATTTTAAGTAATTTTGTTTAAAAAATTATCCAATTTAAAAAACGAATTGCATGGTCAACCACAATTTTAATTCCAATGGAGAATAACAATGGAAATACCTGTATTTTTTAATTATCTAAGCTCCTTCAGAATTATTCAGGTTTCAATAAGATCTGGTTTAACCAGATGCAATACTGAGGTGTTGAAATCAATGTGAATTTCTTTATAAAGAAAATGGCTTCAGTTTTCCTGATGTTTAGATTGTAAAACTGGCTCTCCAAAAATGTTAATTCCATTGAGCAGATTAACATAAAAAGACACAAAGTGCTGGAGTAACTGAGCTGGTGAGGTAGCATCTCTGGAGGACATGGACAGGTGACATTTAAGAATGGAGCCCTTCTTCTGACTGATTGTAGCTGGGGTGGGGGGAACTGCAAGAGAGGAGGGGCAAAACAAGGCCTGGCAAGTGATTGATATATACAGATGAGGGGGATTTTTGATAGGCAGATGGTTGGACAAAGGCCAGATATGAAAAGATAAAAGATGTGAGAAAGATAGAAGTGCAAATTATGAAACCAGAGGAAGATATATAGATGGAAGTGAAGAAATGGGTGCACATCCAGGTGGGGCGTAGGGAAGAGTGGGAGGGGAGGAGGTTGGGGTGTTTGTAGGTTAATTACCCAAAATTGGAGAATTCCATTTTCTTACCATTAGGTTGTAAGCAACTCAAACGGACTATGAGGTGCTGTTCCTGTAGTTTGCATGTGTCCTCACTCTGGCAATGGAGAAGGCCCATGACAGAATGCTCAATATGGGAAAGTGATGGGGAATTAAAATCTTCAGCAACCAGGAGATCCAGTAAGCCTTGGTGAACCAAGCGCAAGTGTTTGGTGAAACAGTCGCAAAATCTACACTTGGTCTCACTGAGGCCACATCGGGAACGGATACGATAGGGTTAGAGGCGATGCGTGTGAACATCCTGGATGGATGTGAGGGAGGAGGTACAGGGAATTACAGTGATTCATAAGATCATAAGTGATAGTAGCAGAATAGGGCCATTCGGCCGATCAAATCTACTCTGCCAATCATGGCTGATCTATCTCTCCCTACTAACCTCATTATCCTGCCTTCTCCCCATAACCTCTGACACTCTGAATGGCAATGCTTTAGGGAGTATTGTAGAGCAGAGTAATCTAATGGAGGTACATAGTTCCTTGAAAGGAGCGTCACAAGTAGACAGGGCGGTCAAAGTTTTTGGCACATTGGCCTTCATTAAAGTATTGGAATTGGAAGGTCATGTTGCAGATGTTGTATTAGTGATGCCACATTTAGAGTATTGTGTTCAGTTTTGGTCACCCTGTTATAGAAAGGATGTTAACATGGAAAGGGTACAGAAATGATTTACAAGGATTGTTGCCAGGACTCAAGGGCCTGAGGTTATAGGGGGAGAATGATCAGGCTAGGACTTTATTCCTTCGAGTACAAGAGGTTGAGGGATGATCTTATAGAGCTGTACAAGATCCCAAGAGGAAGAGATAGGGTAAAAGCAGTCTTTTACCCAGAGTATGGGAATTGAGAACCAGAGGACACATGTTTTGGGTAAGGGGGGGGGGAGGGGGAGCAAGGACAATAGAAACCACAAGGGCAACTTTTTTACACAAGAGTTGGTAATTTGGGCCAAAGAGAATGTTTCAGCATTGAATGACTATGAAAGGTGTTATAACTGTGGTTGCAGGGTGCAGGTTGCAAGGTTTGGGTGGGAAGGGGCGAATTAACCAGAGTTGCGGAGGGATCAGTCACTGGCATCACACTACTGTTTCTTGTATAATGGAGCACAAGAAATTGAAGTAAAAGGGCATTTAGCTCCTTATGTCTACATTCCCGGTCATGGCTGAAATTTCCTTTTAGCACTGCTTTCCTGTACGAACTGCATATCGCTTTATTTCCTTGAAATAGAAAAATAGACAATAGGTGCAGGAGTTGGCCATTCGGCCCTTCGAGCCAGCATCACCATTCAATGTGATCATGGCTGATCATTCTCAATCAGTACCCCGTTCCTGCCTTCTCCCACTACCCCCTGATCCGCTATCCTTAAGAGCTTTATCTAGCTCTCTCTTGAATGCATTCAGAGAATTGGCCTGCACTGCCTTCTGAGGCAGTGAATTCCACAGATTTACAACTCTCTGACTGAAAAGGTTTTTCCTCATCTCAGTTCTAAATGGCCTACCCCTTATTCTTAAACTGTGGCCCCTGGTTCCTTAATAATCTTATATGTTTCAATAAAATCCCCTCGCATCCTTCTAAATTCCAGTGTATACAAGCCTAGTCGCTCCAGTCTTTCAACATATGTCAGTCCCGCCATTCCGGGAATTAACCTAGTAAACCTACGCTGCATGCCCTCAATAGCAAGAATATTCTTCCTCAAATTTGGAGACCAAAACTGAACACAGGACTCCAGATGCGGTCTCACTAGGGCCCTATACAACTGCAGAAGGACCTCTTTGTTCCTATACACAACTCCTCTTGTTATGAAGGCCAGCATTCCATTGGCTTTCTTCACTGCCTGCTGTACGTGCATGCTTCCTTTCAATTACTGATGCACTAGGACACCAGATCTCGTTTGTATGTCCCCTTTTCCTAACTTGACACCATTCAGATAATAATCTGCCTTCTTATTCTTACCACCAAAGTGGATAACCTCACACTTATCCACATTAAACTGCATCTGCCATGCATCCGCCCGCTCACACAACCTGTCCAAGTCACCCTGCAACCTCATAGCATCTTCCTCAGTTCACTCTACCACCCAGCTTTGTACCATCTGCAAATTTGCTAATGGTACTTTTAATCCCTTCATCCAAGTCATTAATGTATATTGTAAATAATAATAATAATAATAATCCATTTATTTTATATAGCGCCTTATCACATGCTCAAAGCGCTTTACAAAAACAATTAACATAGAAACAGACAAACTATCCTGACGGAAAAGCGGCGAATACACAACGCCAGCGTCCTCTCACGTCAGGGTCCGGCAGTAGACATTGAAAAGCACAAGACACACAGATATAATTTTTTACACAAAACAGCCATCACAGTGATTGCTCTAGGCATACCCTCACTGTGATGGAAGGCAAAGTCTTATCTCCTCCTCATTCTTCTCCCGTGGTGCCACGAGGTGATCGAGGCTCCCAACTTTTTGAAGCCCCCACCGGGCGATGGAAAGTCCCAGGGCCGAGCCGAGCAGGCCGATGAAGGTCCTGAGCCCCCACCGGGCGATGGAAAGTGCTGCGGCCAGGCCACGCAGGGCGATGAAAGTCCTGAGCCCCCACCGGGCGATGGAAAGTGCTGCGGCCAGGCCACGCAGGGCGATGAAGGGCCTGCGGGCGGGTTGATCGTACCTCGCGCTTCGGGGCGGTCGAAGCTGCTACGGCTGGAGCTCCCAAAAGCCGGTCGCCAGCCAGGGACCTGCGAACTCCCGATGTTGCGGTCTGCAGGGCCCACGGCCGAAGCCTCCGAGATGGTAAGTCCAGGCCCAGCGACCAGAGTCTTTGAGGTCGATCCCAGCTGGAGGCCGCCGACTCCACGATCTTAGGCCATAGCGCAAACGGAGATACGACACGGTAAAGGTCGCATCTCCGTTGAGATTTGAAAAAAAGGTTTCCCCCAACCCCCCCACCACCCCCCCTACATACACAGAATTAAAAATAAAACAAAACGTACATTTAACAACGACAATGACAAAAAAAACCAACAAAAAACAGAGAGACTGCCGGTGAGCCGCAGCTGCAGAACACAGCCACGCCCCTCATAGCTGCGGTCCTAGCACTGAGCCTTGCGGTACCCCACTAGTCACTGCCTGCCATTCTGAAAGGGACCCATTTATTCCCACTCTTTGCTTTCTGTCAACCAATTTTCTATCCATGTCAGTACCCTACCCCCAATACCATGTGCTCTAATTTTGCCCACTAATCTCCTATGTTGGACCTTGTCGAAGGCTTTCTGAAAGTCGAGGTACACCACATCCACCTGCTCTCCCCTGTCAATTTTCCTAGTTACATCCTCAAAAAATTCCAGATTAGTCAAGCATGATTTCCCCTTCGTAAATCCATGCTGACTCGGAACAATCCTGTTACTGCTATCCAAATGCTCCGCAATTTCGTCTTTTATAATTGACTCCAGCATCTTCCCCACCACTGATGTCGGACTAACTGGTCTATAATTTCCCCGTTTTCTCTCTCCCTCCTTTCTTAAAAAGTGGGATAACATTAGTTACCCTCCAATCCACAGGAACTGATTCTGAACCTATAGAACATTGGAAAATGATCACCAATGCGTCCACAATTTCTAGAGCCACCTCCTTAAGTACCCTGGGATGCAGACCATCAGGCCCTGGGGATTTATCAGCCTTCAGTCCCATCAGTCTACCCAACACATTTCCTGCCTAATGTGAATCTCCTTCAGTTCCTCCGTCACCCTAGGATCTCTGGCCACTAGAACATCTGGGAGATTGTTTGTATCTTCCTTAGTGAAGACAGATCCAAAGTACCTGTTCAACTCGTCTGCCATTTCCTTGTTCCCCATAATAAATTCCCCTGCTTCTGACTTCAAGGGACCCACATTTGCCTTGACTATTTTTTTCCTCTTCACATACCTAAAAAAGCTTTTACTATCCTCCTTTAAATTATTGGCTAGCTTACCCTCGTACCAAGACGTACAGGTATGTAGGTTAATTGGCTGGGTAAAATGTAAAAATTGTCCCTAGTGGGTGTAGGATAGTGTTAATGTACGGGGATCGCTGGGCGGCACGGACTTGGAGGGCCGAAAAGGCGTGTTTCCGGCTGTATATATATGATATGATACCTCATCTTTTCTCCCCATATTGCCTTTTTGGTTATCTTCTGTTGCTCTTTACGATTCCCAATCCTCTGGCTTCCCACTCTTCTCTGCTATGATATACCTCTTTTATTTTTATGCTGTTCTTGACTGCCCTTGTCAGCCATGGGTGCCTCTTACTCCCCTTAGAATCTTTCCTCCTCTTTGGGATAAATTGATCCTGCAATTTCTGCATTGTTCCCAAGAATACCTGCCATTGCTGTTCCACTCTCTTCCCTGCTTAGGCCTCCTTCCAGTCATATCTGACCAGCTCCTGCCTCTGTAATCCCATTTCCTATTCTGTAATACTAACACTTCCGATTTTCCCTTCTCCCTCTCAATTTGTAGAGTAAAACTTATCATATTGTGCTCACTGCATCCCAATGGCTCTTTCACCTTGAGTCCCCTTCTCAGGTCAGGTTCATTACACACTAAATCCAGAATTGCCTTCTCCCTGGTAGGCTCCAGTACAAGCTGTTCTAAGAACCATCTCGGAGGCACTCCACAAACTCTCTTTCCTGGGGTCCAGTACCAACCTGATTTTCCCAGTCTACCTGCATGTTGAAATCTCCCATAACCACCGCAGCATTACATTTACGACATGCCAATTTTAGCTCTGGATTCAACTTGCACCTTATGTCGAGGCTGCTGTTTGGGGCCCTGTAGATAACTCCCATTAGGGTCTTTTCACCCTTACAATTCCTCATTTCTATCCATACTGATTCTACATCTCCTGATTCTATGTCACCCCTTGCAAGGGAGTGAATATCATTCCTTACCAACAGAGCGACCCCACCCCCTCTGCCCACCTGTCTGTCTTTTCTATACGCTGTGTACCCCTGAATATTCAGTTCCCAGCCCTGGTGGGAAATCTATTGTGCTTTGCCTTGAATATACTTGGTTTGAAAATTCTAAAGATTCGCTACTGAGTGAGAAGTTTTATCTCATCTCTGTTCTAACTGACTTTTTGAGACTATGACCTCCAGGTTCCAGACATGCCCACACATCTAGCATACCAGTATTATTCCATTCAAAGTCCTTTTAGTGACCATGAGCACTATTGGGACAAGGCAAGTAACAAGAAGGCAACAAAAGAAAGTTTTTATTTATATGGTTCAGTGTAGTGGACAATTAAAATGAATATTTTATTAAAATATTCCTTCATACATACATAAAATGCAAGATTTTTTGTCTTTAGCTATAAAAGAAACACCAAATTCACCTGAATGTTGTTTTTGCTCCAATGGCCAGAATAAATTATTTGTTATTGTTTGGGAGCACAGAAGTTATCAGATTTAATCAATAATCATACATTCACAGCTCTAAAGTGCAACTCAGTTGAGAACTGCATTTAGTAGTATTCTAAAGGAGACAGAATCAATGACTGGTCGACATGTGCCAGTTGATCATTGAAGTGAGCTACAGTTGAAAAGTTTTATTAAAATGTTAGAACATCTCTCTCTACATCCTTTATGTAGACTTTCTTATAACATTAATAGCAGACCTACATCATAATTTGATCACTTTCAAGCGTATTACTAACATTTTTATTAGCAATCTCAAATTTATAACTATCTTGTATTTTCTCAAACACTTAAGAAAATAGTTTGGGCAGACAAAACTTGTTTCTCAGGCTGGGGTTTTGTTGCTTTGGTTGAATATAACTTCTCAAAAATCAAGCAATGTTTGGTTGAAAGTTTTAACCATTTTACCACAAAGCAGAAGATATTGTTTAATACCATGTAATTCAGAGAAGAAATTGCAAGAATTTATGATATTTTCTACATTTGTTAAACTCCATTCATTGTCCACATCATGATTTAATTATAATCAACATTTAAATTTAAACCCAGGCTAACATTTTGAAGGGGTTAATTTGGCTCAGTAATTACATGTGTAATTTTCCATAAGCTCAGAAAATGGGAAAGATTCTTTCAAAAACTCTGTAAATAGATAAAAAGTTTACTTGTAAAGATTAAGTAATTTGTGAATAATTCATTCAGCAGGACAAGTATTCATTAATGGCTTGGGGAAGTAATTTCAACACAACTAGTCAAAGACATCATGACTGAGCCTCAAAAGGAGAATCTGGCTTTTAGAAAAGTGGTTAGTTATAACTTTCTAACAAAATCATACTGCAAGTGACTTATTCCATAATACAAACTTAACTGTTCGATACACAGTAAATATCAGTATGAGAAAAATGTTCTACGGTTATACAAAAGGAGGAGATGTAAAATGAAGTAGGAATTACATGTTATTTCAGTAACTTTGTAAAAGCAACTGAAAAGATGAGCAAAATCAGTACCAACATTTCTAATCTACCAAAATAATGTAAGCTTAATCACTGCTCAAATTTTATCCATTCCATTACTGGGTCTATCATCCTCCTGCAAATTCAATATTCTCTTCTGATTCTACTAGATTTGAATTGTTGGCGTAATCATAATTAACATAACTGATTGCCGTGACAACAGGGGGTAGGTGTACTTGTAATGTTACATTAGATTTTCATTATATTTACAATAAAAAGCAAAGATCTAACATTGTGCAGTAATTTTTTTTGCATGGTCTTTTTCAGTAATATGTGTAATTTGTTTTTGTGTGTTTGTCTGAGTCTATCTGCCTGCCATGCTGCTGCAATCAAGATTTTCATTGTCCTGACCCTCATCGTACTTGCGCATGACAATAAATTTGACTTAACTTGATCTATAAGGTTCTGATGGGAGTGAAGTTATCTGTTATTTTTTCACTAAAATTTAAATATTAATCTAGATCAACATAATTTCAGAACAATTTAATTTCTTTATAAAAGCCATCATCAAGGAAAAGCAGGCCATTTCACTCATTGAACCGGCAAATCCTAAAGGACATCCTGAAAGCAATATTATTGTCCTTTCCCCAATAGTTATTTACATTGACCGAGCAAAATTCACATTTTATACATGACATTATAAATCAATCATGCTGATATCTTAATGGCTCCACAATACCCGATTAGGATTACAATACTTCAAAATATCTGCTCTAAAAGCAATTATATTCTCTTTATGTGAATGTATTAACATTTAAACTATTATAGTTAATTACTGAAAAGCATAACAATTTTAAAATTGAACAATTTTATTTCATTGTAACTTATAACAGTGGAAAAAATCACTAATAAAACTTAGTGCTACATGTTTAAGACACAATTAAGTGGGAAATTTTCTTCCCTCCTTTCCAGCTTTAATTCGTGCTGCTCAGCTCTGGATTTAAATTTTATCCATGGGGCCTGTTATTCATGCAAAACGCCAGAGCAAAATTAACAAACCTCAATAGATACAAAAAAAGAGGTGTGGCGGTTGACTGGAATGGGGAAGTCACAGATTTCCATCTTCACAGACATCTGAAAACATACCCCAATTGAAATTCTGGTTGGATTTTCCTCTCCTGTAACCCAGGGTACCAAAGTTCAAAGTTGTTATTGGTGCTCCAGCAGAGACCAGGCAGTTCACAAACTGGCGGCTTTGTTCCGCTTTTAGCGGATGAACTCAATTATCAGCAAAACTATAACATCATGAATTTTAAGCTTGAATGCCTGAAGCTATGGTCTTGTTGAAAAAAAAAATGCATGATATAAATCTGTCCATTTTACAAATTCTGCATGCATACTTTTAATATTCACAGCATTTAATATTCACAAAAAACAAATTGATAGCATAGTTGATAGCTTCAAATTACTCTATCTCACTAATTGGTATCATTAATTCCATTATTTACTAGTACATTGACACTTTTACTTGTTCTATCTTTCAAGGCTGGTTTGTGGGACCAAGTTTGGACATTCTCCTCTTAGACTACGCCACGGGTTTTTGGACATTAAAGTGCTGTGTATACCCCGCACATCAGTGAATCTATGCTCAGAACACTAACATGTCTGAAGTGTCGTTTTTATAAACTGCTCACATCATCGGAACACGTTGTCTATTATTAGAAAAATACTCATACATCGTAAAATTAAATATTTTTCATTTAAAACAATGGCATTTTGGAGAATGGAGTCTAAAAACACTGGAATGTTGTTAAGTTTAATACGCAGCAAAACAAAGTTTAACACTACAACTGTTTCTACTAAATGTGTTAAAGTAATATAATTCCACCCTTTGTTGTAATCATATTGTTTATATTGGAAGAAACAGATTGTTGAATAAACTGCATTGACAGCATACCCAGCATATAAATAAGAGCAACAAAAGTAATTAGGATTGAAAAGATTTTAACTGATTATTGGTATTGAATTGTTATTATATAAATTTGTTACATTTTGGGAAAAGTGGGACAAATTATCCTTTTTCCAGTCATCTAATTTAAATATACCACATCCAGGTAACAGATTTGTGTGAACTACAAATCACTATCCTGGCTTTATTTCAGACCTCTGCTTAAATATGGCACGTGATAAAGAAATACCAAAGCTCTGAAATCTCTTCAATTGCACAACAGGTTACATGTCTGCAAATAGACTGAAAATAACTGATTTAAGAGGTTTTTTTTGTGTTTTTTTAACCATTTAAACCAAATACCTTTTGCTTGTCATATTAGCCAATTAAACCATTGAAGGTTTCAACTCAAATGAAAAACTCTTCCCTTTACTTCAAATGGAGACGGTCATATAAAAAAGTAATTTATTTTCTATAGTTGTCAGTTACAGTTGTACCTGGGTCACTATTGTATTTTATTAATGTATTTTTATTGAATAGAAAATATGCCTTTTCATTCCTTTAATATTTAAGTGGATAGAATCTACTAATTTCTCTTTCAAAAAGGTAATGCAGAGCACAATAGTTGTAACATTATGTTTCAGAAACTGCTTGTCTAACTGGTATAACCAGTACTAATTGGCTGCAACTAAAAAAGAGATGAAGCACAATCCAAACCTCATCCTACAACAATACTCAGTGCTCATATACATAACAGGTTTCATTGAACATGTACTAACTACAAAGTCAAATAAAAGGTGTAAATAGAAACAACATCCAACTGCAATTCCTCCAGAATGCTCATTGTCCAAGGATATACAGTACAGGTACATAGTGAATTTGAACAGCCCCAAGGATTTAATTCTCTCCTGGCCAACAGTCCCCAAAGTACACACCTCCGGCAATGCTGTCTTTAGTCATGTGCTGCGTCCTTATTTCTCCACTGAAGCTTCACAGCTGTTATTAACTCAATGGTACCATTGCTCTGTATGGCAAAGTTCTGAATCAGATGATCACTGATCCTCAGTGGGTTTATTACACAATACTGTAGAAAATACAGTTGTGACTTACTGAAAATATATAATAGAAATAAGGTTGGGTATGCTTCTCAAGTTTTCTGACTTGATTTAGTATTATAAAGTGCAGGGAAAGCCATTTAACTGGGAAACCATTTCCCTCTTGTTGCAATATCTAAATGTTAGCAATAATTGCATAGCAATATTAGCAGAATGATCATATTTTAAATCCATTTTAATTCAGATATTCAACTTGAAAGTGCAACAAAAGGACCCTCTATCCCGGTTTTCTTCCTTGAGATTGCAGCATTTTCTTCCGGAATGGTCACTGGAGGAAATTCACCATTTGCAGTCAATAAAGAATTTCGAGAAATTTGAGCAATCTCTGTAAGAATCATAAAAATTAATTTACAATTTTAGGACTCATGTACATATTTTTACTTACAAAAACGTTTTCAGCCCACAGATTTTAAAGATCTCAACTTAACGTTTAAATTTTGTGTTGCACAGAGCCAAGGAGATACATTTGACACAGATCCAAGATTCACAGAGACACACGGAATTGCAGATGCTTGTTTAAAATAAAAAGACAAAGTGCTGGAGTAACTCAGCAAGTCAGGCAGTATCTCCAGAGAATACTGCTAGGTGATGTTTCGGGTCGGACCCTTCTTCAGACGGATTATTGGAGGGGCGAAGAAAGCTGGAATAGAGGGGTGGGACAAAGTCTGGCAAGTGATAGGTGGATACAGGTGAGAGGAGAGTTTTGAATGGCAGATAGTTGGACAATGGCCAGAGATGAAAAGATAACAAGTGGGAGTCCAGATAAGGGTAGAAGTGTGAAATAAAAATCCAATGGAAAGAATATGTGGAAGGGGATTGGGGGGGGTAGGGAGTGGAAAAGAGGTGACACGGAGAAATGGCTGCAACACGTGATAGAAATGTACATCACAGAAACGGGTCCTTCAGCTTTTCAAGCACCTTTGCATATTTCACAGACAACACCAGAGGTGGGAAATAAACTCAGGTAGCTGGAGCCAGGAGCATCTAGATGTGCCACTGTGGTGCTCCCAAAATAGCCCATGTCATTGTTCTTCTTCTTTAGTGTAGGTCCTATGGTGGTTCACAGTAACTATCATAGGGGTGATGCAAATTTCCAATCAGCAATCTGGGTGGTAACATTTGCACTGTTCCACTCAATTATTTAGGCTTAGGACATTCGGCATGTCTTCAACAGCTCTCACCAACTTCTACAGATGTGCCGTTGAAATCATTTTATCAGGATGCATCACAACATGGTTCGAGAATGGCTCCATCCAAGACCGCAAGAAATTGCCGAGTTGTGGACGTAGCCCAGACCTTCACGCAAAGCAACCTCCCTTCCATTGACTCCATCTCCACTTCACGCTGCCTTGGCAAGGGCACCAGCATAATCAAGGATGAGTCTCACCCCGGTCACTCCCTCTCCCATCAGGCAAGTGATAAGAATTGTGAAAATGCACACCTCCAGGTTCAGTTTCTTGCAAGCTGTTATCAGTCAACTGTATCATCCTATCATCAAATAGCATGCAGTCCTGACCTACCATCTACCTCATTGGAGACCGGACTATCTTTAATCGGACTTTATCTTGCATTAAAAGTTATTCCCTTTATCCTGTATCTTTACACGATGGACAGCTTGATTGTAATCATGCAAAGTCTTTTTGCTGACTGGATAGCACGTATCAAAAAGCTTTTCACTGTACATGTGACAATAATAAACTAAACTAAATTACAAAGCTCATAAATTTATTGATAATTAACTATAATGTAGAAAAATGTCGTGAAGCACCTCATAATGGCAAAATAAAACTAAAATGGGTATCAAAACAAATTAGCTGAGGTAGGAGAGTGTCAATAAACAGCCTGGAGAAATATTGTTTTGCATTGGGCCTCAAATTTTCCTTCCTAATTTTTTTAATGTATTAAGAATGACATTAAATCCATTTTTGAAACTACGTACATGTATCTGCAGAATCTATTGCAATGCTTACTTTCTGGATCATCCAGAGCACCATCGCTGTATGATTCAGTATCTGAATACGTCCGTATTCTCCTGTGCATTTCAGGCCGTAATGTTGCAATAAGCATTTCCTTTTGGTGAGGAGTGTCCAGTTTCCTGCTAAATGCAAAATTTAAACTTAACCAAGAACAAGATCAGACACAAATCAAGATGCAAGGTACTAAAACGATAGTGCTCTGAAAGCCCAATAATTGTAAAATGCAAACCAGAACTTCAGTGAGCAAGATGGATCATTTTGATTTGAATTTAGTAATAACATTTATAGCATTATCACAGTATTCATTTTCTTCAAAGGTGAAGGAAGGCAATATACTGACATTAACTAATACTATGCTATTATGCTGAATAATTAAATTCTATGAGAAATGACAATCACCAGTACATTCAAAAGCAAGTGTACTTGTACAAATTTGTGACAATACTGCTAAAAATGTAAAGCCAGATAAATTTTTGCACTTTCTTTCTTCTTTTACACAATCCTTTTAAGTTTTACCAGTTATCCATCTATCCATGCCAGGAAAGGTTTTGTGCTCTTAAACATCTGCCTAATTACCACCACTGCCACCTATTCCTACCCTAACAACCACATCCTCAATCCTCTAAATGCCCAGACATCTCCTTTCATATCCCCAGAGCAACATCAACACCCGGGCAGGAAAATTATGTAATCAAAAGATCTCATCATTAAACAATTACAGGGAATATATGACGCTGAATCAGGCCATTGGGTCCAACTTGTCAATGGCAGTTTGAGCTCTAGACTCTTTTAGCCTCTCCTCATCCAAATTTGTTAGCTTAATTCTCTTTTCTCATCTTAATTATATACTTGTCCAGCCTCTCCGTTTGCAAAAGCACCATCTGCTTCTGGCACTCCCATATTTGCATCACATTCCGGGCAATTACGTATATAATTTGTATTAATAACCAACAACAAAACTCCTTTATCTTACCCATCATAAAGAATGGTACCAGGATGACTAATTGATCGTTTCATCTGCAATATTGAAAAATAAGTTACCAACTTACAAAACATCTAAATTAAACTTGCATCACAGTTCAACTTGTATCAAGAGGGAACAAAAAGACAATTAAACATTACACAAGAAAATAATAGCAGCAAAAAATGCAGAAACATCAACATATAGAGGAATAAATGTCAATAGTCAATAGTCGTTTATTTGTCACATACACATAAATGTGTAGTGAAATGAAACATTACCCGCAGTTGAACAATAAGACCAATAAGATTAATCAATAAAAATGCAATGACACATACAATCACAACTAACACCAAACAAAAAGAAACATCCATCACAGTGAGTCTCCTCCAGTCCCTCCTCTCTGTGATGGAAGGCCAAAATGTCTTTTTCTCTTCCCTGCCGTCTTCTCCCACGGTCAGGCTGTTGGAGTTGCCACGTCGGGGCGGTCGGGGCTCCCGATATTGAAGCCCCCGCTGGGCGGTGAAAAATCCCGCGGCCTATTTCAGGCCGCGCCGGATGGTGAAAGGTCCGTGGCGGGCCGACCCAAGCCCGCGATTCGGGGCGGGCGAACACGCTGCCTCTGCCGCTGCCGGAGCTCCCGATGTCGGCCCCCATCTAGGGGCCTGCGGGCTTCCGACGTCCACGCGGCCCGCGCCGGAGCCTCCGGAGACGAGTCGCAGCCGTTCCCGCAGCATCCGCAGGCAGCCAGCGCCGCAGGTGGTGAGTCCGGGCCGTGGGCTCTGCGGACCAGAGCCCCAGGTGGTCCCAGATGCATGGCCGGTGGTAGGCCGCAGCGGGAACGGAGACACGACACAGAACAAAGGTCGCGTCTCCCTTCGGGAGAGAGAATTTTACAGTTCCCGTTCCCTCCCACCCCCCCAAAACATAACATACAACACTACATCATATTAAAACTACAATTCAGACAAAAACAACAAAAAACACAAAAGACAGACGGACTCTTAATAATACCATACCCGAACCATCTGAACTGGTGATGGTGATACAGGAGAGACAAGTGGATCGGAGTGAGTAAACTGGAACATTTCTGGCTTAAACTTGGCATTGGCTATTTTCATACACTCTTCAAGAGTTGTAATGAAGGTATTACACGTGGCACTGAGCAAAGAAGAGGCTTCATTCATATTCTAAGAAACAAAAATACATTCATTTTAGATACTCAATTGGGATTAATGAATTTCTCAAAATACTAGCAGACTGAAAGAACTATCCCCTCAGTTACAGGTTCCAAGCCAGTAAATTAACAAATATGAGTCAACACTATTTCATTTGGGAAAATTACTTCGTTTCAAAAGGTATATATATAAAAGAACAATTAGCCAAAAATAATCCCATACTCAGCTAAACTGAGTTGTCTACACTTTTCCATGTTACACAGAGGTTACCAAAAATCTTAACAATGTCGTTACTCAATGTACAAAATCATGAGAGGAATAGATCAGGTAGATGCACAGACTCTCTTGCCCAGAGTAGGGGAATCGAGGACCAGAGGACACAGGTTCAGGTAAAGGGGAAAAGATTTCATAGGAATCCGAGGGGTAACTTTTCCACACAAAGGGTGGTGGGTGTATGGAACAAGCTGCCAGAGGAGGTAGTTTAAAAAACAGACAAGTACATGGATAGGACGGGTTTGGAGGGGTATGGACCAAGTGCAGGGAGGTGGGACTAGTGTAGCTGGGACATTGATGGCCGGTGTGGGCAAGTTGGGCTGAAGGACCTATTTCCACACTGCAGAGAGAAAGCCAGTCTGCACACAAATGTTATCATTTGTATTTAGGATCTTCTAATCAGTTTCATCAGATACTTGCTAAACTAATAGAAATAAATACATACAAATACAAGATATATATATTAGATATAGATTCTGATACTATACCTCAGCAGGAGACGTCAAACCTGGCTGATCCTGTTTAACAGACTCTTGTATTGTATGAACTTGCTGCATTAGCAAGTCACAATACAGCCGAAGTTCTGACATCTTAGTTCTGAGAGATCCATTGGTTTCATTGATTTCTGCAGAATTAAAATAATACACAATATGAACTGATGGATTAATGAAACGTATTTATCCATCAAAATTCGTCAACATAATTAATTACGAGCAAGACCCTCTGAATAATCTGACATGGACCAACACCAATATTAGGCTGACAATTTATTTGTTATATTTTGCAACCATATATAACATTAATTATTTTACAGTTAGCATGCATTTAATACTTTTTTACTGTTTACCAACAAGGTTGTTAAGAGTTGTATTTACTTTCTTGAGCAACAAATAAAGTGCTGGAGGAACAGCATGCTAGGCAGCATCAGTGAAGGGAAGTGGACAGACAACGTCTTAGGTTGCAACTCTTCTTCAAACTGTCTGGAGTATCACATTTTAAAAACATTTGGGTAGGTACATGGATCAGACTGGTTTGGAGGGATATAGGCCAAAAGCAGGCAGGTGGAACTAATGAAGATGAGGCACATTGGTCGGTGTGGGCAAATTGGCCCCAAAGGCCTGTTTCCACAGTGTATGACTCTATGACTATACGAGTATGAAGAGGAGTCCTGAACCAATATGTCATCTGTCCACTTCCTTTCATAAATGCTGCGACTCCTTGACTCCTCCACCACTTTGCTTATTGCTCAATTATCAGATAAAGTTACAGCAGGTAGCTTTGAATTTCCTTTATGTATGTTATATATCCTGTTTGTATTTAATGTTACCTTTTTCTTTTTTAGTCCTTGTATCTGCAAGACATGCTTTTGAACTGCCTAGTGCCACCAACCATCTCTGCCTCTCAGCAGCATTGACTGATTTGACATAGAAATGTTGTTCTCCAGGAATAATCAGCTCCATTCGTGTGTTATCTGTTGAATGTACTAGTTTTAAAGAAGAACAAGTGATGAAGTGATCCCATAGTTAAATACAACTAAACTCACGAAAAAGTTATAATAAAAAAATACTGCCAGTACAGTAATTTCTACAAAAAAGTTAACAATCAGTTTTTGATGTTCTGAGAATGCCTGGATATCCTACCGTAAAAGCAAAATTAAAAATCTACGCAAATCTACTGAAGATTAAGGATGGTGGTATTTTCTTTACAGAAGATAAAAATAATCTAGGTCAAATTAATTTTATTTAATATTAACTGATTTAATTTGATTTAGGAAAAATGTTAATCACTTGCCTTTAATTTCACAAACGGCCATTTTGATACTCCCTTTGCTGCCTTTGTTAACATCATCCTGAGAATCATAATAAGAAAGTATTCCATTATCCAGTATGAACCAACGAGGCTGCCAACCTGAGGAAGAGAAATAACATTTGCAAGTCAGAATTACTACTTAATTCTTTGAAGTAGCTATTTTCACAGGACAGATACCAGGTGCACGACAGAAAATGTCAAGTGAAAATAGCCAGTATATAGAAGTGAGAGTTTGTAGACAATAGACAATAGGTACAGGAGTAGGCCATTCGGCCCGTCGAGCCAGACCACCATTCAATGTGATCATGGCTGATCATTCACAATCAGTTTAGTTTAGTTTACAGATAGCATGGAAACAGGCATTTCATGGCCCACCGAATCCACGTTGACCAACATCTCCCACACACTCATTTTATCCTACACACTAGGAACAATTTACAAAAGCCAATTAACCTACAAACCTGGATGTCTTTGGAGCATGGGAGGAAACCCACGGTCACAAAAACTGTACAGACAGCACCTGTAGTCAGGATCAAACCCAGGTCTCTAGCGCTGAAAGGCAGCAACTCTACAGCTGTGCCACCCGAGAGGGAGGGGAGAGGTAGGATGAGCTACAATCAGATTTGGAGGGAATGGAGGAGGATAACAATGAATGGCAGATGGGGCTATGGGGACAGGTGGGGGGAGTAGAGAGAGGAAAGGTGAATCAGGAAAGAAAAATCCAAACCAGATAGATATGTGGATGATAGTCATATGGAACCAGGTGGGGAGGAGATAGGATTGAAAAGGCGAATAAAGGGGGACTGAACTTGGGTGAACAGAGGGGGTTCACTTGAAATTGGAAAGTTCCTTTTCTATAACTTTGGGTCGTAGCTGCTCAGGTGGATCTGTTTTATACTGGGCCTCACCTGGAAGATTGAAGGCAACAAACTAGTGCAGGAAAGGAAGGGGAGTTGAAATGACATGGAACCAGAGGATCAAGATAAGATGGTCATTGCCGATAGTTCAGAAATTCTGCAAAACAATCACACATCTATCTACGTTTAGTCTCGCAGATGTAGAGAAGACCATATCTCAATGGTGTCAAGTTAGGAAATGGGGAAGTACAAAGAGATCTGGGTGTCCTTGTTCATCAGTCACTAAAGTTAGCATGCAGGTACAGCAGGAAGTGAAGAAAGCTAAAAGCATGTTGGCTTTTATGACAAGAGGAGTTGTGTATAGGAGCAAAGAGGTCATTTTGCAGTTGTACAGGGCCCTCGTGAGACCGCACCTAGAGTACTGTGTGCAGTTTTGGTCTCCAAATTTGAGGAAGGACATTCTTGCTATTGAGGGAGTGCAGCGTACATTCACTAGGTTAATTCCCGGAATGGCGGGACTGTCGTATGTTGTAAGACTGGAGCGACTAGGCTTGTATACATTGGAATTTAGAAGGATGAGAGGGGATCTTATTGAAACATATAAGATTATTAAGGGTTTGGGCACGTTAGAGGCAGGAAACATGTTCGCAATGTTGGGCGAGTCCAGAACCAGGGGCCACAGTTTAAGAATAAGAGGTAGGCCATTTAGAACGAAGAGGAGGAAAACATTTTTCAGTCAGAGTTGTAAATCTGTGGAATTCTCTGCCTCAGAAGGCAGTGGGGGCCAATTCTCTGGGTGCTTTCAAGAGAGCTAGATAGAGCTCTTAATGATAGCGGTGTCAGGGGATATGGGGAGAAGGCAAGAGCGGGGTACTGATTGTGAATGATCAGCCATGGTCACATTGAATGGCGGTGCTGGCACGAAGGGCCGAATGACCTCCTCCTGCACCTACTGTCTATTTATTGTCAAGACCGAATGTAGTAGACGCGGTTGGAGGAAGTGTATGTGCATCTCTGCCTCACTCAGAAGGGCTGTTTAGTTAGTTCCCTGGATGATGGTGGTGGGGAGGGAGTGTTGGGGCAAGTGTTGCATCTCCTACAGTTTCAAGTGAAGTGCCAGAGGTCGGAGATGGGCGAGTGGGAAGGGACAAAGGGGACGAGCTGATCAGGGAGTGATGGAGAGTGTCGTCCCTGTCAGAGGTCAATATGACAGTCAGGGAGGTGCAAGGCGGTGCTCCCCCGGGCCGGTGCTCCCCCGGTGCGGTGCGGGCCGGTGTGGTGCTCCCCCGGGCCGGTGGTGGTGCGGGCCGGTGCGGTGCTCCCCCGGGCCGGGGCCTCCCTCACCCGTCAGGTAGTTGGTCCACTTGTAAAGTATTCCTTCCATCTTCACACGGCGCGGCGCGGCGCCTCACACGCAGGCGGCGAGCCCAGCTGACAGCCGGAGGCGCGGCCTCAGCGCGGCGCCGGCGGCACTGGCGGAGCCTGCGCTCGGCACCATGGCGGCCGCTTCCCCCCCCCCCCGCCGCCCCGGGGAACCGGCGCCTGCAACAGACGGACGGACCGACCGACCCGCTCACCCCGGGCCGCCTGCGCAGTCACGTCGGACAGAGACGTTACGTCATCACGTGACCTACCTGCGACATGGTCCCGCCCCCCAGCCGTGGGCGGATCCGCTGATTGACGTATGCATTGGCCAATGCACAGTTAGTCCTCAGGGGGCGGTGCCAGATCTGCGGATTGACGTGTACATTGGCCAATGCACAGTAGTCCTCAGGAGGCGGTGCCAGAATCGCGGATTGACGTATGCATTGGCCAATGCACAGTTAGTCCTCAGGGGGCGGTGCCAAATCTGCTGATTGACGTGTTCATTGGCCAATGCACAGTTCGTCCTCAGGAGGTGGGGCCAGGTTCATTGGCCTGCCAACCAATGGGAAGGAAAACCCACCCTGGTGGAGAAGGAAGCAACTGCAGGTGCGGTTTGCAAAAAAAAAAACAAAATGCTGGAGTAACTCAGTGGGTCAGGCAGCATCTCTGGAGAGAAGGAATGGGTGACGTTTCGATCTGAAGAAGGGTCTGGACCCGAAACGTCACCCATTCCCTCGCTCCAGAGATGCTGCCCAAACTAGATACCTGTAGTATCTTTGATGCTGCCTGTCCCGCTGCTCTTGCTGTTTTCCTGATTGTGTGCATGTGTTGGAAGGAACTGCAGATGTTGGTTTAAAGCGAAGATAGACACAAAAAGCTGGAGTATTTCAGCGGGTCAGACAGCATTTCTAATACAGTCAAAGCGTCAACATAGAATGAAAATAATTCCAAAGGAGCATTTTAAATACGCAAAACATCAATTGCAAAAGAAAAAAAGCGGGGTTACAAAGTGCAAGTTAAAGGTAAAAGGTAGATACACAAAATGCTGGAGTATATATATCAAATCAAAACAAATTTCTTTGTCATTGTAATGGCGCATACAATGAAATTCATGAAAAGATATATTATTATTATTAATTATTATTATTTAAAAAAAATTATTAAGCAGACTCATGGTCCATTAGAATACACACAGTACACAGTATATACATATAAAATTAAATTAAAAAAGGCAACAATACCAATGTTTCCACATAGGTGACAGGTATCTCACGGTACTGAAACCAGGATTTACCAGCAGCACAATGATGGAATTCTGAGAACCATTCAATCGGCATATAAATTTAAACATGAGATTCCTCAACAGGGCATGAAACGTATTGACTCCTGCACTACAAAACAGTTCACTTGCACTGCACCACCTTGGCTTTCTAAGCAATATGCGCATGCAGTCATTATAGGCAACCTTAAGTTTATGGATACTTGACTTATTAAACTTTATCCACAAAGGAGCAGTGTAAAGAGGAGTACAGTACGCTCTAAACAGGTTTATCTTGACATTTCCTGAGCACCAGTGGAATTTCCTAACCAACATGTTAGCTTGTGCATACAACATGCGGCGCTGTCTATACATGTCCTCATCATCAGACATTTGATCTGTGATGACATGTCCCAGATACTTAGCTTTACAGCAGACAGATAGAACCTGCCCAGACAGGTAAAATGATGGGAAGACTAGATCTTTGTCCCCTTTTACTTTACAAATCATGACAACGCTCTTTTTAGCATTGTATTTCACGTCAAATTGGACACCATACTCAGAGCATATATTCAACATCTGCTGAAACCCAGCACTGCTAGGAGAAAAAACCGCCAGATCATCGGCATACATAAGATGGTTTACCAGGGTGTTACCAATCATACATCCTGTTTTACAGCCTCTAAGCTGTTCAGATAAATCATTCATGTACACATTAAAGAGGGCTGGTGAGAGTAGCCCCCCCTGGCGAACCCCATTACCAACACCTAATGTTACAGAGACTGCATTACCCCCATTTGACCTGCATGCTCTGGTTGGCGTACCAATATGCCAGGACCCTAATTATACTGTTAGGCACTCCTCTTTGACTCAGTTTTTGGAACAGCTTATGATGGTTGACTCGATCAAAAGCTTTAGAGGCATCAATAAAACCAATTAACACAGAGGAATTCTGCCTTCTATACATTTCAACCATTTCCTTCAGGGCATAGATACATAAATCATGCTTAGCCTTGAAGCCAAACTGGTTGTCTGTAGTACCCAAATAAAAACATAATCTATCTAATAAAATTCTTTCCAGGACTTTGGATAACACACTGGCTAGAGCAATCGGTCTGTAATTATCCAAGCTCCCCACCTTGCCCGCTTTGTCCTTGATGACAGGCACCAGAGTAACAGACAACTTGGAGTCCGGTAACAGACCATGATTCGTAAGGCCAGTAAAACCGATTGCAAGAAGGACAGCAACCCTCGGGCTTGCAAGTTTGAGGTGCTCTGCAGTGATCTGATCTAAGCCGCTAGCTTTGTTATCAGCTAGCTGTGTGATTGCTTGATAGACCTTATTGGCTGTGATTCCCACTTTGTCACTGTTGGCAATGTTGCCCACTTTGTAGGGATCACTTTTAATACAATTGAATAGCTCAGAGTACTGTTGCCTCCACAAATCAGCTATGTTGTCGGCTCCTGAGACTCCTTCTATGGTACATGGCAACGATGTACTGCCTCTGTTCAGAGCTCTCACCTCCTTCCAGAAGCCAGTAACATCGTTACCAAGGAGCTTATCAGCCATAGAGTCTGCTCTCATTAATTGTTCGTGTTTGCTGATATAACGAACTGCATATTTATACCGAGCATTACTAAGCTTTTTGTGATCCAGGACAGGCCCCTCTCTGGGCCTACCTGCCAGGACCCAAGCCTTAAAGGCATCCTTAGCTTCAGCATGATGAGCAGCCACATGTTTATTCCACCCTGGCTTAATGCTGTGTCTTTTATCAGAGTGAGTAAAGCATGGCCTACTAGCTTCATACACAGCACCCACAATACAATTATACATAGCACAGAGGTCCTTACAGTGAGGGCTGTTATTACAATTCACATCAGTACACATAATCGCATCTCTGGGTAGATATACATTACTTAGAAGAACATCAGTTCTCCCATAGTATAACATCACATCCTCATCTGAGAGCTTAGACCAATCCAGTTTAGCCTTACAGGCACTATTAACCTCCTGAGACATCTCCGGGAGACTGCCCCAATCGAGTGCCATAACAAAAGGAACATGATCAGACATAGATGCCTCATACACAATCTCCATAGATCTTAGAATATCATGAGCATCAGCAGTGCTAATGCAGTGGTCAAGCCATGATGTAGAGTGCCAGGCCTCACTTATGTAAGAATAACTATCTGCAGGTAGGAGCTTTTGGCTGGATAATATAAGAGTGTTATCGACACAAAACTGCAGCATATGCTTTGCAAACAAGGAACTTTTGTCTGATAGGTCAGCATTCATGTCACCCACTACATAGATACTTGTGGAATGATTATCAGAAATAAAATAATTTATAAAAGTTAATCTAATCAGGTATTCGTCTTCATTTTGTTGTGACTCATACGGTGTGTATACATTGAGGATAGTAACCTCTTTGTTATTCATTTTTATCTGTACAGCGATACACCAGTCAACTTCTAGCCTAATGACATTAATAGCAGAGTCCATCCTTTTCTGCCAAAGGATGGCCACTCCCCCTGCTATCCTTCCTCTCACTATTCCCATAGATAGGTCAGTAGTGGACTCACCAGCTCCGTGGAAATCGTCATTAAAAGAGTTCAATTTTCCCAAGTCCTGTTTCGATAAAAACGTTTCTTGTAAACATAAAATGTCACAGCTTTTCAGCAGGTTGTCAACTACTATACGTCGGGCTCTGTCTCCTGCGTTGTTACCCAGGCATAGCCCGCGGCAGTTGTATGATCCAACCTGCATAAAGTTTAACTGGGCAGGGTGGCAGCCCCATTCAGCACTCTTGCTCCTGTCTCTCCCGCTTTACGTGGTTCATAATATCGCCTCACAACAGAGCCTTCAGGCCAGAGTTCTGGGTTATACATGTCCGCAACTTCATTGCACTCAGCACACACTTTAAACGAGCTATATCTGGTGCTCGCAGTGACAATACGTTCACATCTAACGACACGGCCAAGTTGAGCAGCCAAGTAGATAGACAACGTCTCTGCATCAAGGTCTGGTGAGAATCTGGTAGCAAAAACACTCACCAACTTCGTTTGAACCACTCTTATATTCCCTTGTGCACGAGTACCAACAATAGGCTTGGACACCCTCCGTACAGGTTTTCCAGCACGCTGTTTGGACAAGGCAGGCTGGCCCTCGGCATGATTCTTTCGAACTTGGCCATGTTTCACCACATGGCTCCATTTCGTGGAGTTTTCCACAGTTCCTCCAGGAGTCAGACCAACATGCCCAGCCCCACTCCCCGCACCTGCCCCGACAGAAACGCCCAGGATCAACTCCGTGCGAGATGATGCAGGAGCCAGGAACCCACAGTTGGAATCACCACCATCAGAAGAGCCAGGGGCACTCGTATTAGCCAGCACCACGCCATTCCCCCCAGCCGGGGGATCGCGCAGTGCGCTCCCGAAGGTCATTCCAGCATCAGTCGAGATATCTACACACGGAGGTATTTATTCACAAAATGCTGGGGTAACTCGACCCGAAACGTCACCCATTCCTTCTCTCCCGAGATGCTGCCTGACCTGCTGAGTTACTCCAGCATTTTGTGAATAAATACCTTCGATTTGTACCAGTATCTGCAGTTATTTTCTTACATTACTTTATTTACACACGGAACTTTTTTGCAGATGATACTAAGCTGGGGGGTAGTGTGAATTGTGAGGAAGATGCAATAAGGCTGCAGGGTGACTTGGACAGGTTGTGTGAGTGGGCGGATACATGGCAGATGCAGTTTAATGTAGATAAGTGTGAGGTTATTCACTTTGGAAGTAAGAATAGAAAGGCAGATTATTATCTGAATGGTGTCAAGTTAGGAAGAGGGGATGTTCAACGAGATCTGGGTGTCCTAGTGCATCAGTCACTGAAAGGAAGCATGCAGGTACAGCAGGCAGTGAAGAAAGCCAATGGAATGTTGGCCTTCATAACAAGAGGAGTTGAGTATAGGAGCAAAGAGGTCCTTCTACAGTTGTACCGGGCCCTGATGAGACCGCACCTGGAGTACTGTGTGCAGTTTTGGTCTCCAAATTTGAGGAAGGTTATTCTTGCTATTGAGGGCGTGCAGCGTAGGTTCACTAGGTTAATTCCCGGAATGGCGGGACTGTCGTATGTTGAAAGGCTGGAGCAATTAGGCTTGTATACACTGGAATTTAGAAGGATGAGGGGGGATCTTATTGAAACATATAAGATAATTAGGGGATTGGACACATTAGAGGCAGGAAACATGTTCCCAATGTTGGGGGAGTCCAGAACAAGGGGCCACAGTTTAAGAATAAGGGGTAGGCCATTTAGAACGGAGATGAGGAAGAACTTTTTCAGTCAGAGAGTGGTGAAGGTGTGGAATTCTCTGCCTCAGAAGGCAGTGGAGGCCAGTTCGTTGGATGCTTTCAAGAGAGAGCTGGATAGAACTCTTAAGGATAGCGGAGTGAGGGGTTATGGGGAGAAGGCAGGAACGGGGTACTGATTGAGAGTGATCAGCCATGATCGCATTGAATGGCGGTGCTGGCTCGAAGGGCTGAATGGCCTACTCCTGCACCTATTGTCTATTGTCTCTATTATATTGTTTTCAGAGGACTTTGTTTACATATTCTGTGGTGTCCATAAGGTCATAAGGAATAGGAGTAGAATTAGGCAGTTCGGCCCATCAAGTCTACTCCGCCTTTCAATGATCTATCTCTCCCCATAACCTCTGACACTTGTACTAATCAAGGATTTATCTATCTCTGCCTTAAAAATATCCACGTGTAAGAATTTCATTATGCTGTCTGGGACATAGGACAATACAAACACTCATGAAGGATCTAGACTCGAAACGTCACCCATTCCTTCTCTCCAGAGATGCTGAGTTACTCCAGCTTTTTGTGTCTATCTTCTGTGTGTAAACGTGCATCTGCAGTTGTTGCAGACTCACACATTCTTGGACACTTCTCGCACAACCCCTCCATACTCTTGGCTCTTGTTTCCCGGGGGCGACAGGCCGATGGACTGACGGGGGTAATAACCAGTAGGGAGGATGGCCCCGCCCTACTGTTGCCAGGGGCGACGGCGGGCTCAGGCGGGGCACGGGGACGTGGCAGTTGGGCCGCTCGCCGCCAGTCGCTGCCGGAGGAGCTTCAGCGGTGTCTGTCCACAATGAACCGTCCTGCCGCCTCGCTCCTCTGTTTGCTGGCTTGCTCTGCCGTCTTTAATCAGGTTGACGCCAACACCAAAGACGAGGTGAAGATAGAGGTTGTGTACAGGCCGGACGACTGCCATCGGAAGAGCAAGCGAGGAGACGCGCTCAACGCTCACTTCGATGGCTACCTCGCCGAGGACGGCTCGCAGATTTATTGCAGGTACCTTTTACCTCTGGTGCGGGAAGGATCTGCAGATGCTGGGTTAAACCGCAGATAGACGTAAAATGTTAGAGTAACTCAGCGGGTTTGGCAGCGTCTCTGGAGAGAAGGAATGGGTGACGAGACCCTTCTTCAGACCGAAACGTCACCCATTCCTTCCCACCAGGCAGAGATGCTGTCTGACCCGCTGAGCTGCTCTAGCGTATCTACCTTTTACCTTTTTATGTATCTACCTTTTTATGTATCTACCTTTTACCTTTAACTTACACTTTGTAACCCCTCTTTTTTCCTTTTGCATTTGATGTTTTGCGTGTTTAAAAAAGCTCCTATTGAATTATTTTCATTCTGTGTTGACGCTTTGAATCTGTCAGTACCGTTTTGCTCTGTGAGTAGTGTTGTGATATTGCTGGGACTACTTTGTGTATCCAAGAACTACTTTGTATGGCTGTGTATATAAATGATTGGTGTGATTAGGCGGTCACTCTGGATGCAGGTGGCCATGGAATAAACAGCCTGGAGTTGAGCTCCAATAATGTACCCCTTTACACAAGTGTGTACTTGTGGTCCTTCCAGAGTCACTAAAGGTACAACAGGTACCGGACCACGAAGTACAACAAGTAGTGATCTGCTCACACACTCCGTCCCCTGGCTGTGCTCCACTCGCTCGGATCACCAAGTAGTCTGAGTGATGCACTTGTGAAAAGTTTCCGACTTTCTCGAGTTTACTGCCGACTTTTGCAAGATGGGTAAGTTATTCTGTTCGGACACACAAACAAGAAACTGTAGGTGCCGGAATCTTGAGCAAAGACTGAAGAAGGGTCCCGGCTCGAAACGTCGCTTGTCCATTCCCTCCACAGATGCTGTTTGACCCGCTGAGTCCCACCAACACCTTCGTCTGCAACTCTCCTTCTGAGTTCGATGTTCCTCCCTCTGCAATCATTCCCATTCCATTTCGTAAAATAATTAAAACACCCTTATTGTTGTGCGCTAAACTGATTGTGAAGCTTCTAATTAAATAACCACCGGAGTCTCCAAAGAATAAATAACGAAATCAGAATGGTGGGAGTCTGACCTAAACTCAGCAAAAGTTGGAAACACTCAGCAGGTCAGGCAGCATTTTTGGGGGCGGGACGGGCGTTAATTAACGCTTCAGACCTGGGGCTATTTATAGATAATACTAACTTTTTCTTACTATGCCAACTATTGTCTGAAACACTGATTCTCTATTTTTTTACTGCAGTGAGAGTAAGGACCTCATGAAGATCCTAGTCACTCAGACTGAAAGCTTTCCGTTTGCTGGTTATTTTGTTTACAGGGACAAAACATAGTATTTCTCCCAGCCCAGTCCCAAATGTGTACATTTTTCTTGTTTCTTTCCAGTCTCTCTTCATGGTTTTTGGAAGTATATTCTGCCCATGAAACACAGCACTGGCCCCATATCCTTTTCCTTCAAAACTGTTGATAGTTGAACTGCCAACTTTTCTGGGTCTTTATTACCTGAAAGTTGCATTTCCCAGTACTTTGGCAGAAGTCCTGTTCTTGCTCATTACCACCCTCTCCTCAAATCTTAGCTCCGACCCCTTTCACCTTTGCAGGCATGCTAACCCTCTCAAAATCCTTCCCCTTGAAAAAACCCAAGTTTGCATGGTTGCCCATAAATTATGTTTTGCATTTTCCCAGTTTGATAATTTCTCCATATTCTCACTCTTGCAGTCACGGTATCAAAATGTTTAAAGATACTGGTAACATCATCTTATGTGATGTGATTAAAATAATTTATTTTGCCTAATCTATCTGCTGCTTCTAATACCATTGACCACACCATCTTCAGCAGAGATGCTCCATTTGGATTGGATTTCACTCACTTTGTCCTGAATTTAATTGAAGGTTGAAGCTCTCAGTTTTGGAATTTTGAATCGGGTTTTATTAAAAGTGCTCATCTGGCTTGTAAAAGAACACCATGATGTTTTCGAGTACTTTAGGGAAGAGGTCAGAGGGGAGTGTAATAAATTCAGCTTTGAAGTGCTTGTCTAATGGCCAGCTATTTAACAAATTGCTGACAACAAACAGTACATCACGCAAATTCTACCTTCCAAAGGAATCTGGAATTGACCATTGATGCAGAATTAAACAAATATTGATATTTTCTGTTCTTTCCATTTTATTTTGAAAAGGAAGTATTAGTCTGGTTAGGCACATCAATCACCATGTACTATACACATGACTACTTGAAGTTCCTATTGCACTTTTTCTCATTGTATCAATATTTTATATAGCTTTTAAATTACTAATAATGCCTGATCCTCTGGTTTTGAATTAATCCCACTAATATCTGGTTTTAGAATTTTGAACAAAACACAAAGTGCTGGAAAAACTCTGCGGGTCAGACAACATCTGTGGAGGGAAATGGACAGATGGCGTTTTGCGTGGGGACCCTTGCTAAGATGGAATGGGGTCGAGGGGAGATAGCAGAAAGAGCTGAGAAGGAATGGGACAAGAGCTGGCAGGTGAATCCATGTGGAGGGGTTGATTGGCAGATGTGTCAGGTGGGGGAGAGCTGGGTAAGATAATAACCAAATGGGAGGTGATAAGTAGAGAAGACAAAATTGTGGCATTTGTGAACTCTGATAAGAAAGGAAGATGGGGAGGGAAATGTAGAACTGGAGGGGTGGGTGCTGAGCAGGTAGAGGAGGGGTTTCCACCATCTCTCTACATTTCACTCAATTTCTGAAGTCTTGGTTTTAGCATTTTATTTTTCTTTGTTTCTACACCAGGCGGCACTATTGCTTCCCTTCTTAGTTCTATGACTATTGCAGGATCTTCTATCATACCAGCTTTCTAGCAATTGAGAATTCTTATCACCTGCCTACTTTGCTCCTGTATTTACATTTTTTAGCCCACATGATTACACTTCCATTTTCTGCTATTGGTTCCTGTTGTAAAATAAATGGTTGCGACTGCTATCGCCATTGCTGATGATTGAATCCTTTTCATAAATTGTTTCATTTATCATTTCAGAGCTTGTTTGGCTAGGAATGATTCACATGATTTGAAATAAATTAATTGCTTCTGATGACAAAAAATATATAGAATGATCACTGCAATTGATATTGGTTTATTGTTGTATGTACCAAGATACAGCGAAAAGCTTAACTTTGTCTCATGGTACAACATATGAGTACATCAGGCAAAAGAGAAAATAAACATTGTACATAATAAGACCAAATGATGTAGGAGTAGAATTAGGCAATTTAGCCCATCTAGTCTGCTCCACCATTCGTTCATGGCTGTTCTATTTTTCCCCCTCCACTCCATTCTCCTGTCTTCTTCCCATAACCTAGTACAGAGTTAATGAATATGTCTTTTTAACCAGATTTTTATGATGTATCTTTGCTTGTCACTCCAAGATAGCAAGGCACCAACTCTACACATAATGTAGCATGGCACTACCAGCAGGGCCTGAATTCTATAGGCAGATATCCCTGATCCAAATCATCTGTGTTACCTGATGAAATGGAGTTTAGCTGTACTCTTGACTTCTGTAGGTCACTTGTATTTGTATCACATCCACCTTTATTTCCAGCAAATGGAGGGGGAGGGGGAGGGGGGAACTACAAATGCTGGAAATCTGAAATAAAACAAAAAGATGGAAGCACTCACCAGGTCAGGCAGAAGTTATGGAACCAGAAACTAAGTTAACATTTCAAGAGAGAGTTAGATTTAGCTCTTAGGGCTAAAGGAACCGAGGGACATGGGGCAAAAGCAGGAACAGGGTTATGATTTTACATGATCAGCCATGATCATATTGAATGGCGGTACTGGCTTGAAAGGTTGAATGGCCTACTCTTGCACCTATTTTTCTAGTTTTCAGGTAAAAGATGCTTTGTCAGCACTGAGAAAAGGTGAAACCAAATTAGTTTTACATTATAAAGAAGTTGAGGGACGATGGGCTGGGAAAAAGGGAATGTCCTGCTATCTGCAACTCCTTAAAAGGAATGACCTGTGTCATTCGCAAACAGTTGGAATGGGGTGGTGTAATGATGGTTGGGCAGTATTTTACCAGGTGGGACTTTCATTCAAAATGTGTGTGTGAACCAATACCCCAGGTAAACTATAGACTTGGTCTGAAAAGGCAGCACTGTGGTGCAGTGAGAGTGCTGCGGCACTCACTATTTGGGAATAATGAGGGAGGGTCTCCTTGAAATCTACTGCATAATGAAAGGACTGGAAATAGTGGATGAGGAGAGGATGTTTCCAGTAATGAGAAAGTATAGGACTAGAGGGTGCAGCCTCAGAGTAAAAGGATGTACCTTTAGAATGAAAATGAGGAGGAATTTCTTGAGCCAGAGGGTGAATAACAACTTGAATAAACTTCTAGTATCTAAGGATGTCAATTTTTATTCTACATGGGGAAAAATATTCTGCCTTCGTTTTGCATATTAGTCAAGTGCTTCATTTTCTCTATAAAACTATTTTCACTTTTAAATGTTGCTATTCTGAAGTATTGAAATTTATATCTTTAATCAGAAATAATTTGTTATCCTTACAGTCGTGAAGATAATGAAGGTCATCCTAAGTGGTTTCTGCTTGGTGTGGGTCAAGTAATAAAAGGATTGGACATTGGTATGCTCGATATGTGTGAAGGAGAGAAAAGAAAATTAATTATACCACCTTCGCTGGCATATGGAATAATTGGCAAAGGTAATATTTGCAATGAAAGTGGCTAATTGGTGGCCCTGTTTATTTTCCAATATTACTACTGCTATGTGGAGATTAATTTAGTCTGTGTGTTACCTGGAAGGTCTTGCCATTTAAGCTTGAGGATCATCAAACTGACACAGAACAGAACATGTTCACTATTGGCATGGATTTCAGGAAAGAATGCATGTTTTAATTTGTGTTGCATCACAAGGCATGAACATTATTTAAAAATTAATTTGAGGAATTATCTTTGAACACCCAAACATATAACAATTTTCTTTTGCACCATCTCTGTAACGATGCAAAGACCTGTTACAACCTTTCGTGCATCTTTATTAACAGAATGTTGGGATTGTTTTTGCATAGGTTTATTGTATAATCATTTCTAACAGTGTTTGTTTTCTTTTTGCATGTGATGCTTATTTATGTGACTGTAATTATGTGTCGAATTAACTGGCAATGTCTCACTTCTGACTTTTAAACTTTTGTACAGTTCTCCAGAAGAAGTTTATCCAACTACAAGTCCAATGATATGTAAGAGCATTCATGCATGCTGCAAAAAAAGACACTCTGGTCTTGTTAGAGTAGAATGCATGTATCTATTTCAATATGGTATGTACACTCTTAATTGATTGTTGAGTTACTAACTACTAATGCAAATGATAAACTTTTGACCAAGTAAGCAATCAGTGAAGAATGTCCACCAGGGTCGCGTAGTTCAGGAAAAAGATAACAGGAAATAAAAGCTTGCCTGTAATATGAACGTACATGTAACAGATTTTATTAAAAAAGCTTAAACTCTTAGTCAATATATGGGCCCTCCCTGACTTGTGTAAGGGTTACGTTCCATGAACCCTTGCATAGTTCTGATTTTAGGTCAGTCAGAATCACCATCCCATCCACTGAACGAAATAACTCGCTGAGTGTGTTAACTGGCTCAGCGGCATCTGACTGCATCCGGGGCACTCCCTGCAGCGCGCAGCCTTCTGTAAGCACTGCTGCCATTATCTGCTTGAGATCCATCACTGCACTTGCTGCTGAGTACGGCCTTGTGAGTAAGCACCTCTGCCATTGCCGGCTTGTTTCCAATTGAAAACTTGAGTAATCGTTCGGTGTTGTGGAAATGCAAACTGCCTTGATTGCACTAGGACTGAGTATAAAATTGTTTACGTAAGTGCGAGTTTATGTAAATTGCCTATTGTTTAGTTACAGAGTATCTGTAGTTACAGAGGATTGGTGGGTGCTCAGATTATCCAAAGTAAAAACAATATAGTAGTTGGAGGGTGGATCTGGAATAAGCGCGAGCATGTTTTGAAATAACTGGGTGTTGTGCTAAAAAGGGGTTGGCATTTTAGAATGACTTATAGGAAATAAGGCCGTTGTGAGGAGGTTTGCAGGTGGAGATTATTAAACTTGGCCTTCGTACACCGGGCAATGACTGTCTGGGCCTCATTTGCAAAGTGGAATTCCAGTACACTTGGATGAGCACAATGTTTTTCCCTCCATTTGGAAAACCCTGTGGTGTAAAGCTCTTCTACACCATTGGCCTTATTGTGGATGTCTGGAATCTGAGGCACTACAGATTCTCCACAGAATCTAAAATTGAAGCTAAAAAAGGACCAGGCAAATCAGTCATAGGAAATGGCTTTTCAATTTCCTTACATTAAAGAACAGTAGGTTAGGTATTAGCAAAGATCTGAAGTGTCTGTCTTTCATACAAGATGTATAAAGACAGATGTATCTTCGGTGTAAACTAGCATCTGCAGTTCCTTCCTACGTGCCAATTGGAGGAACAGCCCTTCATATTTCACTTGGGCAGCCTGCAACCCAGTGGTATGAATTAATTTCTCTAATTTTACATGGCTCTTGCATTCCCTCCCTGTCTGCTCCTCCTCCACCTTAGTCATCATGCCAGTTCCACTGTTTGCATCCATATATTCCTTCATTTTAACCTCTTTCACAGCCACAATGCACCATTTTGGACTCCACCTTACCTTGGTCATCGGTGCCAGCAATGATTTGTTCGGAACCTTTTCATACCTCTGGTTTCCCTCCTCCCTGACTCTCAGTCGGAAGAAGGATTTTGACCCGAAACGTGTATTAAATACATAATGCACTCAGTTAAGAGTCTTTGTGTTCAGCATGTGATCTCCCTCAATGAGTATTTTTACTAGTTGCTATATGAAGCAACCTTCACAGGGAAAAACCCCTGCAGCACAAGCATGGTTCTCTTTTCTGCAAGAGTGCGGCACTGACTTTCTTTAAAGGGTAGACTAGAAGCTATCCAATGCGTATGAGTGGAGGGAAAGGCAGTGAAGATCTTGATAGGTGTGGTAGAAGTGCAGGGAAGAAATTGAACTGAAAATTAATTAAGTGCTCTTGATTTTCGACTCTTCTGTGTAGGTAAAGTACCCCCAAATGCAATCCTGATGTTTGAAATTGAACTCTATTCAGTGAGAAACGGACCACGAAGTGTGGAGTCGTTTAATGTCATCGACTTGGATGGTGACCGTCTGCTTTCTCAAGATGAGGTTTGTCAGATTTTAAATAATTGTTGGTTTTCTGTGTGGACAACAGATAGCACAACGCACTGGTTATGAAGGCATAGTCATTGAAGGCACTGTATCTGAAAATCTGGATTAATGAACTGATGCTGCAAGTTTGAATCCCTCTGTGGTTTGTAACAAATATCAAACAAGTAATTTAGTGTAATCATGGCCGTGGCATAAGTGTTCCCCAAACACACTCCACTCAAATCAGAAGAGTTTCATGCAATGGAGAACCATTGAACAAAAGCTGTACTTTGTGCAACTTGCATGTGGTCCCCGATTTTTATTGGTTTTGCTCTTCTTGAAAGTTGGATTGTGATTTTGAAACTTATAATAAAGATTAGTAGTTTGTACTATGTTTAACCCAAAAACCTACATACTGGGGAAAGAGACCAGGGTACAGGTGAAGCACAAAACTCCCTCCACAGATTGTGTAACACACTAACATGGAATTGTGTGATCCCATTTTTAGGCAATAAAACATTGGTACAGATGTGAGAATCTTTCTTGCATTTCTTCAGTTTTGTGCTATTGCAGCATGCTGGAGACTTGCTATTCCATTTGTCAGCATTGCCATTGTCCTGCTGATGAACATAATATTCAAGTAAAAAGTTCCACAAGAAACACAGGGATATACTCCTGAATGTCATCAACAATGATTGAAAAAGAAAACTGGGAAGTTGGATTAGACTGCATGGCCTCTTTTTCTTCTGACCAACACAGTTGACCACTTTTTCAAACTACCCTACCCTATGCCAGGTTCCTGACCCTTGCCTCCATTCCTCCCAACCTGACAACCATCCCCATGTCTTCAGATTTAACACTACATGCTAGTTCCATAAAGATCTATTAGTGTGAACTATGATCAGCATTTGTTTTTTTTAACAGGAAATGAGCAAACAGTGGATTGTAATGAATTGTTGCCATTCCCAATGGGGGCATATTTGATTGATTGATTGAAAGATACATGAAGTAGGGCCTTCGCCAACTGAGTTCACACTGACCATTGATCACCTTATGAGTGGATGGTGGCACAGCGGTAGAGTTGCTGCCTTACTGAGCTTGCAACATCAGAGACAAGGGTTCGATCCCGACTGGGGGCTGGCTGTACAGAGTTTGTACGTTCTCCCTGTGACCTGCATGGAGTTTCTCCGAGACCTTCCGTTTCCTCCCACACTGCAAAGATGTACAGGTTTGTAGTTTAATTGGCTTGGAATAAGTGTAAATTGTCCCTATTGTGTGTAGGGTAGTGTTAACGTGCGGGTATTGCTGGTCAGTGCAGGCTTGAGCTGAAGGGCCTGTTTCTGCGCTGTATCTCTAAACTAAACTAAACCTATTCACATTAGTTCTGTTATCCTACTTTCACATCCATTCCCTACACACCTGGGGCTAATTTTACAGAGGCCCATTTACCTACAACACACATCTTTAGGATGTGGGAGGAAACCCAAGTAGTTACAGGGAGAATATGCAAACTATACACAGACAGCACCCTAGGCAGACAGCGCCAATGTTAAATAACCATCCCACCAGTCTACAGAACAACTGTTAATCACTCATCTCTGACTTCTGTCCCATAGCCATTTTCATTTCCATGTTGCCACTGCATTTTTAAGTCCATGGCCTTTCATTTTGCCCATGTTTGTTTACGTCATTAAATGTTTTGAAAATCTATTTGCACATCTTCTCGAATATCCTTATTAACAATATCCATGACTTTATTCAATTTGGAAATGTTGTTTAATAACTTTGAAGGAGCATTCACTTTTGTATCTTTGCAGTGTTTTCTAAGTCCCGTATCCACATGTAGATTTGAAATGCATTTCTTTTATAATTTCAGTTAAGGTCATATGTGTACGAAGAGTTTAAGAGAGATAACAGGATCCAAGATCCTACATATAAGGATAAAGTCCTCAATGATATTCTTCGAAAAAATGATCATGATGGTGATGGGTACATTTCTGCCAGGGAATATAATGTATTCCAGCATGATGAACTTTAGATTTGTGCTGTAAAATTAAATTTCTACTCAAGTGAAGTGCAGTGTTTTTTATTTTATTTTGCATCTTCACAAATGTTTAACTGATATGTTCTGTGGTACTGCAACGGGAAAAACACTTAATGCACATCATTGTTCTTTGATACCTAAAATGTTTCTTCAGCCTGATGTTGATATTCACAAAAAAATAGTAGAACTGAATAACTCTGCTGTTTAGAATTCAAATGACATTGTACTGTTTTGATCACTCAAATAAATATTTTGAAAGAATGAACTGTAATCGCTTTTATGCCTCGTTGTTCGATGTTGAATCACAGATTCATTATGTAGCTGTGGACATGTCAATCGATGGTTTCGCTGCATAAAGATGTTTATTAACTGGTGAGCAACCCAAGAATGGCCTCTACCATGCATTTCCATTGGAGTAAGTTAATCAACCATGAGCCATCCATAATTTTCAATTGCTGATCAATTCAGTCCCCTTGTGAAAACACTTTTTCCAGTTCACATTTATAACAAATGATTCTGGAGTGAAAGTAAGTTTTTTGTTTATCTGTAAGACTGGGGATGGGTGAGTAAACACTTGAAATTATTGCCTGAATTGGAATAGAAAATTCATAAGGAATGTTAAATGCTGGCAAACCATCACCAAAATGGCAACTAAAAACAATCTCTTGTTGCTTGCAAAACTGTTTAAAATAGTTTTTAGGATCAAAGTATTCACTGACTCCTAAAACTGATGCCTAACAAATTATAAAACTCTTGGAGCTATAAAATTTGAAATATGTGACCTTTTGAATCTGCTTAATGTTTCCAAGCTACTTTTTAAATGTTATCCCTAAATTTTTACTTTTTGGATTTAAAGTTCCATAGCTTTAGTTTTAAGAACAAAATTTGCTCTGTATACAGTGATACTGTTATTCTCGTAGCTTATGCAAGCTTTGGAAATACTTTATTCAATGCAAGTAAACCCAGTCCACCTAATGGTATAAGAAAATAACTGCAGATGCTGGTACAAATCGAAGGTATTTATTCACAAAGTGCTGGAGTAACTCAGCAGGTCGGGCAGCATCTCGGGAGAGAAGGAATGGGTGACGTTTCGGGTCGAGACCCTTCTTCCGCCTAATGGTATTGCTCTGCCTGAATATTTACATTTTTTGTGTAATGTAACCAGTGAATGGCAGGACCTACACAGTGAATGGTAGAGTTCAGGGGAGTGCTGTAGAGCAGAGGGATCTAGTAGTACAGGTGCATAGTTCCTTGAAAGTGGCATCGCAGGTAGATGGTCAAAAAAGAGTTTCAGCACAATGGCATTCATCAGTCGAAGTATTGAGCATGGCAGCTGGAAGGTCATGCTGCAGTTATATAAACGTTGGTGAGGCCACATTTAGAATATTGTGCTCAGTTTCCGGCACCTCGTTATGGGAAGGATGTAGTGAAAATGTACGAGGATGTTCCTAGGACTTGAGGGCCTGAGCTGTAGGGAGAGGTTGAGCAGGCTAGGACTATTCCCTGGAGTGCAGGAGGATGACGGGTGATCATATAGAGGTCTATAAAATCGTAAGAGGAATAGATCGGGTAGACGCATAGAGTCTCTTGCCCAGAGAAGGGGAATCGAGAATCAGAGGAAATGGGTGGTGTTTCGGGTCGAGACCCATCATCAGTCTCCAGAGATGCTGCCTGTCCTGCTGAGTTACTCCAGCTTTTTGTGTCTATCTTCGGTTTAAACCAGCAAGTACGGTTCCTTCCTACTCTACTCTCTACACTGATATGCATACACTTTGATTGCATGCTTCCACGGTATTGAACCATCTCCCAAGCAGAACCATTTTGCGGGGCAATTGCTCTACAAGACCTTGAGTGCACTGGGCATCACGGGAATGGAGAGAAGAGCCATCAAGAACACCACAGAGGCAGCGGAGAAAGCTTCGAGATGGTTCTGGATCAGGAGAGGAGGTCCATGGGGAGGAGCGATTGCCACCTGAACACAAGTCGAGGTCTGATCAACCACGGCTGGGTTGCCCGGGTGAGGGTGTCTGATGTTGAAAGTCCTGGAACACCCAATGACCCCTGGTTACATCACTGATGAGTTCAGGAGCATCAAGAGATGTATTTATCAATCATTCAGTTCACACCATACAAGCCAGTCATAATTTTCTATCAAATTTCACTTTTTTTCCCAGTTTAATGGTAAAGATATAATCTCTCGTCCCTAGAATAATTCTAGGATGTTTCTTCTGCACGTCACTTGGACTTTAACATAATTAAAATATCTTCTGAAACGGCCAAGCCAATCAGTCCATCAATAAATGCTGCCAAAACTTGAAAAGTCAATGCATTTTAAAACTTTTTACGTTATGAACACCTAGAATATAAGATCCAGAAAACATTCCGACTCCCAAGAGCTCTTCAACTGCCCTTAAAGCTCATTATTATAAATGTTGTCCTAATTCAACTATCCTTATTTTAACCTTCCTTCGGTGTTTAAAATATAAAGAGGTTAAATTATTTAAAAGATAAAACAAATAGTAAAAACGGGGTTCCTTTAATTCAACCTTATTTGGAAGCTCGCCAATCAGCTGGTGCGCACCAGCTAATCATCCACCTGCCCTCTGACATCGCTTTGTTTTTCGTGCCGCGTTTGAACGCTGCTCGGTGCTGTGGTCGCTGCCGCGTTCTCCCGCTGCCTTGGCTGAGTGAGTACCGCCAGCTTTGGAGAGTGTTGACAACGCTTCGGGTTGTCGCAATGAGGGTGTAAGGGGAGCCCTTCACCCGAGCTTGTGGTGGGAGAGGGGGTGTTCCCAGTCTGGGAGTGTGTTTATTTCAGTGTCTTTTATTCAGTGACTGCCATCAACAACGGGTCGGGCATGAGATCAGGGGTCTATTATTTTCATGGTAAAGACTGCAGGTTTGCCACGGGGGGAAGGGGGGGGGGTGTTTGTAGGAAGCTTGTGTTTTATTTATTATTTGAGGTTGGTATTTGGAACAGCGGATTTTCCTTTTAAAATTTTTCAATGTTACTGAGATTATTGCCACGGGTTTGTTTTAAAAAAGGTAATGCCTCTGTATGTAGTTAAAATACTAATACGTCAATGTTTGGCGTTGCTCTTTCATTGTGAATGAATTAAGTTGGAATTGGTAAACAGTTCAAAGCTTCTATCTGTGCCGGCTGTGGAGAGGGTCCACAGCAGATTTTCGAGAATGATCCCGGGGATGATTGGGTTAACATATAGTGACCATTTGACAGCTCTGGGCCTGTACTCCTTGGAGTTTAGAAGGATGAAAGGGGATCTCATTGAAACTTACCGAATAAATGAAAGGCCTAGATAGAGTGGATATGATGAGAATATTTCCATTAGTGGGAGAGTCTTGGATCAGAGGGCAAAACCTCAGAATAAAAGGATGTGTCTTTAGAAAAATAAGGAGACATTTCTTTAGCCAGAGGGTGGTGAATCTGTGGAATTCACTGCCACAGGCCAAGTCATTGGGTATTTTTAAAGTGGATATTGATAGGACCTTGATGAGTAATGAAGTCAAAGGTTACAGGGAGAAGGCAGGCCAATAGGGCTGAGAGGGAAAGATTGATCAGCCATGATTGGCCAAATTCTGCTCCTATGTTTTATGAATTTATGAACTTCAGTTGATCGAATCTGACTGCAATATTGGTCCATTACAGGCACCGGGAGTGTCAGGTATAAACATGGGCTTTGGATAGATTGTTAAAAGAATGCTGGGTGGCAGATAGCATCTAGTTTCTCAGTCTTGGCAATGTATTTATTTTTCATGAAGATTTGGTATATTAATTAGATTATGTTCATTCATAAATGGCTATATGTCCAGCCATGATAAGTAGTATCTAGCCTCCTGACGGCCCTTTAGAAGAGTAAGGCAGCATTGGTGGTAAGTACATGTGATTCCAAAATCCACACTTGCATTTTAATAGGATAATGTTGTTACTCCTTGGGTTATGCTTTTATGTTGTTAAATATTCTGTAATGCAAATCAACTGTGAAACATATGAGACTTAGTTTAGTTATGCAAGCACCTTCCAGTTCATTGAAGCATGTTTTCTATTATGAGGCCCTGGACCCAGAATTCTTGAGCTGATTACTAACTGGCCTAACAAGCTGCTCATTTTGGACACAACCTGGGATAAAGAGTAAAAGTTCACTAAGTCAAGTCGGGTTAAAAATGAATGAATAAATAGAATTAAAACTGGAATGAATAGCTATGTAGAGAACTTTGTAATAAAGTATTTATCATCTTTAGTGTTTGCATTTTGGACACAACCAAGGATAGAGAGTAGGAACTGACTAAGTCAATTCTGCATACTATGAACCAATAGAATTAAGTATGTGTCGGAAGGAACTGCAGGTGCTGGTTTAAACCAAAGATAGACACAAAAAGCTGGAGTAACTTAGCGGGACAGGCAGCATCTCTGGAGAGAAGGAATGGGTGATGTTTCGGGTCAAGACTAGTCTGAAGACGGGTCTTGACCCGAAATGTCACCCATTCCTTCTCTCCAGAGATGCTGCCTGTCCCGCTGAGTTACTCCAACTTTTTGTGTCTAATGAATAGAATTAAAACTGAAATGAGAAAATGCAAGAAAATCTTTGTAATAAAGTATTTATTATCTTTGGTGTTTGTATTTTGCATCTATATTGTCTTTTTGTTATCTCGTTCTAATTCAAAGATAATTTTAAGTTAAACTTTAAGTACAAAATGGGTTGATGTGGGAGAGAAACCAGTCAATAAAACTGGAGGCTTGGATGTTTTAGGCTCCTGTATTATGGTCTTTGAAACTAGGCTTTATATGGTGGTGTTGCTAGACTTTACAGGATAGACTTACAAGCAAATGATGGTGGGCTAAGAAAAGATTAATTATACTTTCCAGCAGACTGTAAATAAAATAAATTATACATCTTGTATCAAAGATAGACATTTGGAGCTTGCATTTGGAAAAAAAACAAATTAGATGGCAGGGAGAAAGAATTATTAAAGATTTTGAATTGTTTTACATGCTTGCTGAACTACCAGAGATATTCGTGTTGTATTTCTTCACATCAATACTGTCCTTTGAGAAAAATCTAATTTTTGGACAGTTCAATATGGTAAGTTTACAAACAGTGAAATAGGTGAAACTGGTTGTCAAATGAACTCCACTCAGACACTTGAATATGAATATATGGCGCATTTATAATATAGTATAAATATTGAATCAACGAACACTGTAAAATGTCTTCTGATAATATAGTTCTATTAATCATTGATGACTCATTTTCCAGCACTTTGCAAGATTATAGGAAGAAATCATCATTTTTTTCTGGTGTTATTCGTGTAATTCTGAAAGAAGAATCTTAATTTACACAAAAGAATTCTCCAAATTTTCCAAACTTACACCTGAAATAGCAATAGGTCAATTACAGTACCTCACAACCAAGGTGTCTTTTGGATGCTGGAGATGCCGGAAACTGGCGCATCAAGGAGAAACCCATGAAGTTACAGAGAACTCCACATGCAGCCTTGGAGGTCAGAGTAGAACTTGGGTCGCTGGAGCTGTGGCTCCCACACCACCTCTAACGAATGTTTCTTGCACATGCGTTCAAACTAACATGCAACTGGGAATGTATACCATTGTATAAATTCCAAATTAATTAGTTTAAATGTAAAAAATGAACACTAGGTTATGTAGTACAACGGAATTTATAAAGCACATTTTTGTAGTATGCCGGCTTAATTTACAAATATAATATCAAGCATCATTGGTAAATTCAAATTAAGCCTAAAGTAATAATTGATGAACATTCAGCAAAGAATTGAAAGTATCTTATTGAAATACAACACAGTGCTTTGCCAGAAAGCATTAATCTGTGGCGGATTGAAATTAAGAACTGCACCAATTGTTAAGTTATGCAAAGCTTTTATAAGATATAGTGCATTTGCAATTGGATACCTTTTAAAGAATTTAATAACCTAGCTAACATTACACTCACCTGTACCCATGCTAAGCAGGAAGATGAACCTCCTTGTATCTGCAATAGGATATAGTACAACTGAAGGAAAACAAAACCTTTAATCCTGATTTGTTTTTTTTAACACAAAGGAGAAAATGTTCTGAGTTGTATTATCACCTGTTAATTTGCTCTATTCAAATTAAAATAATAATGACATATTGAAACTAGAATTTCTTGCACAAATACGATACTTAGTCCGTTACATTCAACTTGCAATTTAAAACCCAAGAGAGAATATGCTTCTCTATATTTAAAAATAATAAATGAATAACAAACATGTGTTGCCGAAACAAGGAACTGCAGATGCTGGTTTACGGGGGGGGAAAATACAAAGTGCTGGAGTAACTCTGTGAGTCAGGCAGCATCTCTAGAGAGCATGAGTAGGTGAAGTTTTGGGTTGGAACTCTAGAATGTAGCAGGGAGAGATGAAAACTGGAAAAGAGCCTGGCAGTTAATAGATTGATACAGGTTAGATAGGGTTTTTTTATAGCCAGGTGGTTAGACAAAAAAACAGATGAAAAGGCAGAAGGAGTGAGATAAAAGGATTGAAGAATTGTAAAGCTAGAGGAAGGAATGAGGGGGAGGGGAGAAATGAGTGCAAGTCCAGGTGAGGCTCGGGTGGGGGGAGAAGAGGGAGATGTAGGGGGAGGAGGTCCAATCCAGGCAAACAATGCACTTTATCTGACTCTTTTGTGCCACAGATCAAAGCAGGGTACCACATGCAGTCTCACGTACTTTTGTCCATTGAATGAGCACTCGAGGCATCCGTACACTGTCTCTCTTCGGGAACTTCCCATGCCACAAAGAACGCAGGGTCCTTTGGCAATATTGTTGTTGAGAAGGTTGACTCGTGTGTGGGCGTTATCCCGAAGGTAGTTGGTGGAAATATCTGTCATACTCGTAGCCTTCTCGTAATAGTCGGCGACCAAATCCTCCAAATAAAGATCAGAATTTCCGAAGCCATCCAACGTTTTCTCATCTGTTCACATAAACAGTAACCAAACATTTCTCGTGAGAAAGTTAACTTTGACTTCTCTGTACTATGAGCAACCATTGCAAATGATAAACAGCATTACCAACTTTCGATACTTTATAGTAGGATACTTGCCTGTATGTATAGAAATGAAATGTTATTTTCAGAAATTTAAATTGATTTTCTACGTGTGCTGACTATTATCATATCATATCATATATCTACAGCCGGAAACAGGCCTTTTCGGCCCTCCAAGTCCGTGCCGGGAGGAATGAATAACATAATAGAACTTTTGTGTATGGGTGATCAATGGCTGATGCAGACTTGGTGGGCCGAAGGGCCCGTTTCCACGCTGTATCTTGAAACTAATCCTATAGTTTTCTCTGGTCTAGGTAGCTTTCATCAGGTAAAGTGCGAAAAGTCCCCGCCCTTATAAATGCCTAATATTTTCATTATTACAGAGGGGGAAGTATATAATGACAAAGGCATTTCAAAGCAAATTAAGTCAAACTTGTCATCCCATCTGCTTACAAAATGTGTGCTGCTAATGAATAAATGCTACTAATAGATGACATCAGGCTTCTGACTACAAAAAGCATTTAGATTTGTCGCAGCTTGCATGTAAAATCACACAGACAGAATTTGTGACAAGGGAGGTCCAAATTACCTTTAATTGTACGATGCCAGGATGACATCTGGCATCATCTGAGTTTAGTTACTGTAGATGTGTCCCAGCCTGTGTGCAAAACATCCTCTGGGCTGATCGAACATGCTTAAAAACAGCTTTGTTGCTTCATTTGGGGTAACATGGTGTACATGTGGAATAATCTGTGGTCTTCAAGGGGACTTTTAGAAACTTCCAACAAAACTTTTATTAAGCTCCAAGAGATTGTATCATATAACTGATGTTAATATTTCTGTTTGAACAGTGATTTTTAATTATGGGAATACAAGATTTCTTGTTGCTTAGAATTGCTTCATTTTGACTTCAAAAATCCAGTATTCAGAATGAAACATTTATTGAGTAAAAAGATAATTTACTATCCTTTTTGGAAATAAATAAACGTCACCCATTCCTTCTCTCCTGAGATGCTGCCTGACCTGCTGAGTTACTCCAGCATTTTGTGCCTGCCATCCTTTTTGTAAATGGTGAGTTTGGCAAAGATTTGGCTGGTCATGATTAGCCAAATGAAAAAACTGCACCAAATTATACATTTACTATTTTCCTTTGGCATGTGGTATGTTACCAAAAGCTGTAATCAGCATGTGACTGCCAAATCAGTTCTGCTTTGCAACTGGAGAAGCCAAAACATAAGAGCCAAGACGATGAAAGATGACAGTTGAATACAGAGTGTATTTGTACCAACTGTCATCTCGTCGTGGGAATTTCAGTAGTATGAATTATTCCGCATTTGTAAGTGAAGCCCATAATTGTGAGAAAATGCACGACAGTTCATCCAAAAACTACAAATCTACATTGTATGAGTAGTTTAAAGGGAAGCAATTAATAATATTGAAATGGTGGAAATTGTGTAAACTGGTTTTCAGAATTATAATCACTGGACAAATAACTAGTTTGTGGGCTTTTGTCAACGCATTTGTGACCGACATGCAGTTTCAGTGCAAAGTAGAACATTTGATGTTAAATCTTTGATAATAAAGTGTAAAGTGAGAGGTGATGTTTAGTTTAGAGATACAGCGTGGAAACAGACTCTTTGGCCCACCGAGCCCGCGCTGACCAATGATCCCTCGTACACCACTTCTATCCTACACACTAGGGACAATTGTTTTACAGAAGCCAATCAACCTACAAAACTGCGCATCTTTGGAGTGTGGGAGGAAACCGGAGCACCGGGAGAAAACCAACACGGTCACAAGGAAAAAGTACAAATTCCGTACAGACCGCACCTGTAGTCAGGATCAAACCCAGGTCTATGGCACTGTAAGACAGCGACTCTACTGCTGTGGCACCATGCTGTTCCAAGTGGCATCTCACTTATCCTATTTTCAGTATTCACATTTATAACATAATTGCAGCATTGCATCATGGCTTTGTGCATGGGAAATCGTGAATCAAATCTGGTATCGTTTTTTGAAGAGGTCGCCAAGAGGGATTGATAAGGGAAGGGCTGTGGACATTATCTGTATGGACTTTAGCAATGCTTTTGGTAGGTTCATCTGGAAGTTTAGATCACATGAAATCTAAGGTGAGCTAGCCAATTAGTTTTAAAGGAAGGAATCGAAGGGTAGTTGTGTAGGGTTGTATTTCGGATTGGGGGCCTGTGACCAGTGGAGTGCGACAGGGGTCTGTGCTGGGTTTGCTGTTGTTTGTCTGTTGATGGGGTGCAATATATGACACAGACAGTTAGCTATGACATCATATACTGAATCAAAAGAATATTGTAGGAAAATTGCATTAATGCAACAACTTTGCAAACCCTTTGAGTTACTCCAGCACTTTGTGTTGTTTTTTTAATACACAAGCTGCTGGAGGAACTCACAGGTCAGGCATCATTTGTGAGGGAAATGAACGGCACGGTAGCGCAGCGGTAGAGTTGCTGCTTTACAGCGAATGCAGGTTCGATCCTGACTACGGGTGCTGCACTGTAAGGAGTTTGTACGTTCTCCCCGTGACCTGCGTGGGTTTTCTCCGAGATCTTCGGTTTTCTCCCACACTCCAAAGACGTACAGGTATGTAGGTTAATTGGCTGGGTAAATGTAAAAATTGTCCCTAGTGGGTGTAGGATAGTGTTAATGTACGGGGATCGCTGGGCGGCACGGACTTGGTGGGCCGAAAAGGCCTGTTTCCGGCTGTATATATATGATATGATATGATATGATATGAACAGATGACATTTCAGGTCTGAAGGAGAGTCCTGATCCAAAATGTTGGCTGTCCATTTCCCTCCACAGGTGCTGCCTGATCCGCTGAGTTCCTCCAGCACTTTGTTTGTATTTAAGATTGCAGCATCTTAATACATATTCTTTATAATATAATGCACATTCAGTAGGTGTGGGATTCCATGTGACTGCAATGTGATAAATTATTTGTTTTTCTATTTAGACCTGAATTATACTTTTAAATTTGTGTAATATATTAAAATGGCTCTCCAGTATTGGAGGGAGATCTCACCTGATCTGAATGGGCTACCATAAAAGAAGTCCGACAGACATCTCCGCAGTTTCCACACTGAAAATCGGTTCATCAATCCACCCAATTGCTCTGTTAATTGTTCCTTCTCAAACCCACCTTTTGATTCGGATGTTACACACAATTCTAAATGAAAAATAAACAGATGCAGATTTGAACAGTTGTGCAGCATTTTTAAAGTTAAATTTAATCCTGCTTTAGGAGTCAAAGTCATACAGCATGGAAACAAGCTAATTGGCCCAACTCGCCCATGCCCATCAAAGATGTCTGCCTGACCATGTCCCATTTGCCTGATTTGGCCCATATCCCTTTTAAACCTTTCTTATTCATGTACCTGTCCAAATATCTTTTAAAATGTATTTATTCCTGTCTCAACCACTTAGTTGGGCAACTTGTTCCATCTGCCCACAACCTGCCGTGTGAAATTTTTTGCCCCAGGGGTCCCCTTTAAATCTTTTGCTTTCACCTTAAACTTATACCCTTGAGTCTTAGACTTCCCTAACCTGGGAAAAAGACTGTGACCATCTACCTTGTGTGCCCCTCATGATTTTATAAACCTCTGTAAAGTCCTCTCTCAGTCTCCTTCACTCCAGGGGAAATAGATCCAGCGTATCTTGTCTCTCCTTGTAACTTAAGTCCTCCCGTAAGGACAATATCCTTGAGGGTCTTTTCTGCAGCTCCCTCTCTAGCTTAATCGCATCCTTCCTATTGTATGGTAACCAGAACAGCACACAACACTCCAAGTGCAGCTTGCCAACATCTTGTACAGCTGCGACTATAGTTTCACTATAAATAATTTGCACATTATTCCATGTCGCTCCAAATGGGAAATTTATCCACCCACCTGTTGAGAATTTATGAATTTCAAAAGGACTAAAGTTTTGATCATTGGTCCTAGAATTATTATGCTTGAATGATACCTTACAGATTACATGTGTCAGCTTGTACAGGCTTATTCATTCCCTTATATTTAAATTAAATAAAGATTATTAATTGGCTACATGTGCATTGATAAATTCTGCAATGTTAAAAGCAGCGGCACAATAATATTGTTGAAGGTTTACTTACCAAAATGACCATCCAAATGGACATATAACTCAAAGACACTAAATGCAATCGTTGTGTGTGCCGGGATGACAAGGGCTTTGTCCCAACCCTTATGATTTTGTCCATTATCGATCTGAAACTAGAATGGGCACCATAAAGAGAACAGTCGACTTTAATTGAAAAGCATATTTTTTCAAATGTAGAAAGCCTGAAATAAAAACAGAAAATCGTAGAAACAGTGAAACTGTAATTCTGTTGATTTCTCCGCAGATGCTGCTTGAACTGATCCTGCCTTTTCTGGTTTTATTTTTAATGTTCGACATTTATACAATTAAGAATTTCACTACAAGTAAGAATTTCATTATTCCATTCCGGATAATAAAACGCACTTGACTCTTGACTTTCAGAACAAAATTAAATTCCATCCTACAAACACTTACATTGCAAAGTTACAATTTATACTTAATAATGTTTAAATCCAATATCTGACACTGAGTGCGTCGTCACTTGAAGTGGTTCAGTTTATCTTAAATAAGTAATAACTTGAGATTGGAGAGATGGGCTTTGGTGTGACTTCCAATCTTGGACTTCTCTATAATTCTCCCAACACTCCCTAATCATGAAGCTCCCTTCCAGCTACAATCATGTCTCTATCAACACATTAAAATAACTCCTGAATGATATCCACCCTATATGCAAGCTATCATTCAAGCACAAATATGGTTGCCATCTTACTATAAGCTTTAAAATATGAATACAATAATTTGTGTAGGAAAGAACTGCAAATGCTGGTTTAAATCGAAGATAGACACAAAATGCTGGAGTAACAGCGGGCAGCATCTCTGGAGAGAAGGAGGGTGAGAGAAGTCTGACCCTTCTTCAGACTTTCAGACCCTGAAAGTCTGAAGAAGGGTCTCGACCTGAAACGTCACCCATTCCTTCTCTCCAGAGATGCTGCCTGTCCCGCTGAGTTACTCCAGCATTTTGTGTCTATCTTCACTACAATAATTTGTGTTGAATGGGTTGTTGTTTCATCTTTGCCTGTGGATATGTGTAAACAAAGAAAATGTTATGAGATTGGCCTACCATTTAAAGTCCTGGCAAGTTTCCTTTCCATCAAAGTCACCTCAACTCTTTTGCCCCTGAGCATGGTAAAACACTCATCATGGAACACGTTAATGTTATACAAACTTTACAGCAATTAAGCAACTGAATAAGGGCACAAAGTGCTGGGGTAACTCAGCAGGTCAGGAAGCATCTCTGGAGAACATGGATAGCTGACCTTTTGGGTCAAAACCCTTCTTCAGACCCTTATTCTCCAGAGATGCTGCCTGACCTGCTGAGTTACTCCAGCACTTTTTATCCTTTTGTGTATTAACCAGCATCTATCTGCACTCCTTTATTTCTATGAAGCAACTGAATAATCTGTGTTTTGTGGCAGAGGGAGCTGAGAATGCGAGAGAATTTAAAAAGTGTAAAATAGTGGAGAATAAAAATGTAAACATGAGTGATGGTGAAGGAAGGAGAGCAGTAGAATATCTAACATTTTGTGATTATCTCAAATAAATAGAGCTAGTTGACCCCAAAGTGTCCCTGATGATGATGATGATACTTTATTGTCACTTGTATTTGGATAGAGTGAAATTCTTTTTTTTGCATGCAAAGTACACAAAGGCACTGACAAAGTTACAAAAAGTACTCATTAAATGTTGTTAATGACTTTGTAATGAAAGCACTTTGTCAAATAGAGCTAATTGACCCCAAAATGTCCCCTTCATTATTACCTATTGGAGATCCTTGGACTATCTTTAATCAATCATTATTGAACTTTATCTTGTACCGTACATTATTCCCTTTATCCTGTATCTGTACCCTGTGGACGACTTGATTATAATCCTGTATAGTCTTTCCGCTGACTGGGTAGCATGCAACAAAAAGCTTTTCACTGTACCTGGGTACACATGACAATAAACTAAACGTATTTGAGACGTCACTCGAGCGCAACATGAGCAGTAACCATGCTACTAACTATGATGGAGCAGATGGTGGGACCTACCCTCATTGTTTTCCCCCTCATGCCGGCGTGCACAGTGAGTGAGCATTGCCGGGTGGTGCGAATGCTCTCCATGACGACACACAGTACAGCACGTTGCCTTTCTTTCAGCTGGCGAACAAGGCAATGCTCCACGTCAATTTTTCTGAGGCAAATTCAACACGTTAGTCTACTTACAAATGACGAAACCAGAGATCCAAATCACTGAATTTTACTATTGAGGTGAAGCTGTTCAGATGATCATATCTGTAGTGTCTTTGAAAGATATGCTTATTGAGTCAACATAGTTAGGCCCAAAACGATGGTCAAGATTAAAACTCTTGAAGACTTAATGTTTGCATCATTTGAATTTGCTGTTTTTAATAATATTATATTATATTATATTAAGTTTGGTATTAAGGAGAAAGTTCCATTCACTTTTTAGTATCAATGCAAATGCAATGTTTACAATGCACTAATTCTTTTTTGTTAATGTATCCATTCAATAATTATTTTACGGTGTTTTAATAATGTTAAAAGTACCTTAAAACATCCCCATTAAATTAGATTGGAAAATGGCCAAAATACCTGTTGATGATCTCCCGGAGCAGTATTGGCACCTCAACCTCGTGTTTTGTTACTATTCCAAATGAAGCTTTGATTACCACTGAATATGATCCATTAATGTTAAATCCAACATCATTAATAACGTGATTGCCCACTTTCCCTCTGAGTGAAACATCTGACTTATCTTCATAATTGAGCAGCTGATATGAAGAGACACCTGTTAAATAACAAACAGATGTTTAACTACAGTATCTTTGTTTTCTTTTTTGTGTTTTGAACATAATGTACATTTATATCAGCATTGTCTTCGATATGTTGCAATGTATTGATGCAACTAGGGTTGGGAAACCCTGCACACGATTATTGATAATTGCAATCAAAATAATCTCTAATTGTGATTGTTATAAAAAATAGAACTGAAGGAATAATAAAATGCAATTTTGTAACCATATATTAAACTCGAGTGACATGCAACTTGTAAAATGTCCTGCTGCGTTCTGACTTGAAACATCACCTATCCATGTCTGACCTGCTGAGTTACTCCAGCACTCTGTGAAACGTCGCCTATCCATGTTCCCCAGAGATGCTGCCTGACCTGCTGAGTTACTCCAGCACTTTGTGTCTATCCTCGGTATAAACCAGCATCTGCAAAGGTGAGCAGATGGATTTCAGCAGCAGATGAACAGGGTAAGGCAGAGTCAGGTGATGTAATGGAGATGGTGGTCTTGGGAATGACACAGTTAAGTGACCCATGACTTGTCTCGAGTCAAATAAGATAAAACAGTTGCTGGTCCACATTCGGACATTCTATGGAGATGGATGGAGAAGATGAATTTGGTTTGGAGATTAAAGCCAGTGGTGTTTTTCTATGCAGTATCTGTTTGAGTTAAATTTCTGCACATCCAACACTGTATCTGGGGGAAAACACAATTTCAAAACTGGTGCTGGGGCTAGAGATGGTGCTGTGGGAGAACTGAATATCATCAGTGTTCTTTTGAAAACTTGGACTCCTTTCAGATGAATAGGCTTCTAAATAAATTGACATGTACTGACTAAATGGGAAGGAGGATTGCCAAATGGCTTTCATGGATATTTTGTATCTTTTATAATTGATCTTGTGTATTGAATCATGATTGGTAATAGGACGCCAAGGGAGGTTAAGCATTTTAATCATTTCATTGTAATAATAGTTTCTTACGGCAAACAGCAGAATTTAGACAGAAGGAAAATAAATACATAGAGTGCATGAGTAACAGTGGGTCAGGCAGTATCCCTGGAGAACATGGCTAGGTGGCGTTTCAGGATGGGGACCCTTCTGAAGAAGTTACCTATCCATGTTCTCCAGAGATGCCTGACCCACTGAGTTACTAGTGTCTTTTATTTTTATAAAACAGCATCTGCAGGTCCTTGTTTCTATAAAATATATACATACCAGCTGACACCTCTTTTTCCCCGACAAGAATGTCCTTCAGCGTGAATGGCGTGGAGTGGTATTTCTTCTTTTTCCATGGAAAGGATTTTGTCCGTTTTGTGACGAGACTGAGTGGCTGATATCTGTCGGCCTCGCTCAGATCAGGAACAGGTTTCAGTCTGCCTGTATTCCCAATCTGTTTCACAAAATTCTTAGTGGCTGCAGCAAACATTCTTATCAGCCGGAAGCCTTATCTGCCTTGATGCAGTTGCATCTTGCCAGGAATTTGAATGTGGAAGTCAAAATCTAACTATTGCAAGCAGTCAAATTAATTAATGAAGTAGCAGCAGCTCTGAACTTGTTGTCGGCCATTTCCATTCTGACGACTGCACACTTTTTTGTACTTGAGCTCCAGCTTATAAATAATAAGCAGGTCGGGTAACCTGATAGGAATGTTTGTGACAATAGAGTTATAGTTACAAGTTCATTTTAATTATCAAGTGATGAATTCAACGAAATTAGCAAGCCAATATATTTTTAATTGCATGTAATAGCAGCGTGCAAATGATAATTGCTAAAACTTCGTGTGCTTTAATGCCACAAAGAATAGTGGTTCACAATTTGAAAGTGTGAGTGTAAATACCGGGAAATATATTTTTGTTTGGATTTCTGTTTTAAAGCTACAATATTATAGTAATTAGTTTGGATTTAATAATGATTGATGTTAGTGACTTCAAGGATATAATGCAAAGTTTAAGCTTTAGATTTTGGAACTGACCAAGATGAAGGTGAGATGACATGGGATCCAGGGTGAGAAAGCCAACTGGATAAAAAAGTTGGCTTGGAGAAAGAAGTCAGAGGATGGTAGGGGAGGGGTGCTTTCTGATTGAAGGCCTGTGACCAGTGGTGTGCTGCAGGGATTTGCCATAAACCTGTATAGTAATAATATGGATGAGAATGTAGATGGCATAATTGGTAAGTTTGTGAATTACATCAACACTGGTGGTGTAATGGGCAGTGAAGATGGTTGCCTATGGCTACAAGATCATTTGGGAAGTCATAGAGTCATACAGCGTGGAAACATACCCTTTGGCTCAACTTGCCCACACTGACCAACATGCCCCATCTAGACTGGTGAGCAAAGAAATGGCAGATGGAATTTAACTATGAACAGTGAATGTCAGAAAGTTGTACCACAGACCTAGGGGTACAAGTACATAGTGCTCTGGAAATGGTATACAGGTAGACAGGGAGGTGAATAAGATGAGAGATATGCTTGCCTTCATCGGTCGAGGCATTGAGTCCAAGAGTTGGCTCATCATGTTCCAGCCGTACAAGACGTTGGTGAGACTGCACCTGGAATTGTGTGTGCAGTTCTGATCACTATACTATAGGATGTGATTAAGCTATAGAGGGTGCAGAAAAGATTTTCAAGGATGCTGTTGGAATTGGCTTGTTAGAAACAGTTGATTCCAGGAAAAGTACAGATGTTACCAGCTCTCCACTTAGTTCTTTGAACATACAGAGTGATTTCCAGAATGCACAAATTGACTTTTATAAATTGTAAGGGTCTAATGTACAGAATAATAGAAGAGACAGTTAATGAAAATGTCATTCAACCTTTCACGTCTAGATGCTGTTCTTAGACAATAGCTGCAGGAGTAGGTCATTTGGCCCTTCAAGCCAGCACTGCCATTCAATGTGATCATGGCTGATCATTCACAATCAGTACCCCGTTCCTGCCTTCTCCCCATACCCCCTGATTCCGCTATCTTTAAGAGCTCTATCTAGCTCTCTCTTGAAAGCAAGCAGAGAATTGGCCTCCACTGCCTTCTGAGGCAGAGAATTCCACAGATTTACAACTCTCTGACTGAAAAGGTGTTTCCTCATCTCCGTTCTAAATGGCCTACCCCTTATTCTTAAACTGTGGCCCCTGGTTCTGGACTCCCCCAACATTGGGAACATGTTTCCTGCCTCTAATGTGTCCAATCCCTTAATAATCTTATATGTTTCAATAAGATCCCCTAAGAGTACTCCAATTATTCCATCCCCTGCCATATCCCAAAAACAAAGATCTAAAGGAGAGAGGAAAGGGACCTCAAATAAAATAACATCTGGGTTACTCTCTGGGCCACAGACCAATGAATATACAATTTGGAGGAAAGCAATATATATATGTGTGGCTGGAGAGGTGGTGCAGGAGGGAGATTCTTGGGAGGTGGAAACCACTTCTGAAGGAAGTGGAATCTGTATGGACTTGTTGGATTGCATCTTAAAGGGCCTGGGATATGTTCCTGAGGAGATTCAGTTTGGGGGCAGAGGGGAATTTAATTTGGCAGATAGTTCGGTAAAGGAAGGTAGGAGAAAAGGTTCTTGCAAGGGGAAGTGGAGGAGGCCTTGCCTGGTTTATGGGAAGGGTGCGGGGAGGGGGGGGGGGGGGTGGGGAGGGAGAGATGGCGCCTTGATTGGGAGAAGTGGCGGGGAAAGGGGTGCCTTGCTTGGGAGAGTGTGGCGGGGAAAGGGGCACCTTGCTTGGGTGGGGAGGCATTGCCTGGGGAACGTGCCCCGTGGCCCTGCTGGAACGTCATAAGCAATCTTTGTGACGTTTGTAATGACGGCCGTGACGTCGTCGTGAAGCTGGCCCTCACCACGGCATCACGTCACCGCGGCCTGATGTCACCGCGGCCCGACGTCACCATTGCCTCCCGACACCTATCAGCCCCCGCGCAGCCGCCCTCAGTCGGATCACGGCGCATGCGCTGCCGTGCTGGCCCCTCCCCGCTCCTTCCTTTCCGCCGGAAGCAGACGGACTGGGCCGAGGCCGAGGGCGCCGGCGAGGGGATCGTTCCAAACCCGGGGACACAGAGCACCTTTTCCGCGCGGCTACAATCCTACCGCTGGGAAGCAGCATGTCTGAGGAGAGGTTTACAGCCGCGTCCAAAAGGAGCTCTGGATGCACCGGGTAAGTGGCTGCGCTCATCCGGGAGCGAGTGTTCCGCGCTGCTTCCCCTGCAGCCATGCATCATTGTACCACCCCTATAGAGCGATGCATCATTGTACCACCCCCATAGAGCGATGCATCATTGTACCACCCCCCATGCATCATAGTACCACCCCCTGCAGCCATGCATCATTGTACCACAACCCCCATGCAGCCATGCATCGTTGTACCACCCCTATAGAGCGATGCATCATTGTACCTCCCCCTGCAGCCATGCATCATTGTACCACAACCCCCATGCAGCCATGCATCGTTGTACCACCCCTATAGAGCGATGCATCATTGTACCACCCCCTGCAGCCATGCATCATTGTACCACCCCTATAGAGCGATGCATCATTGTACCACCCCTATAGAGCGATGCATCATTGTACCACCCCCTCATAGAGCGATGCATCATTGTACCACCCCTATAGTGCGATGCATCATTGTACCACCCCCCATGCAGCCATGCATCATTGTACCACCCCTATAGAGCGATGCATCATTGTACCACCCCTATAGAGCGATGCATCATTGTACCACCCCCTCATAGAGCGATGCATCATTGTACCACCCCTATAGTGCGATGCATCATTGTACCACCCCCCATGCAGCCATGCATCATTGTACCACCCCTATAGAGCGATGCATCATTGTACCACCCCTATAGAGCCATGCATCATTGTACCACCCCCTGCAGCCATGCATCATTGTACACCCCCCCCATGCAGCCATGCATCATTGTACCGCCCCTCATAGAGCGATGCATCATTGTACCACCCCCATGCAGCCATGCATCATTGTACCACCCCTATAGAGCGATGCATCATTGTACCACCCCCTGCAGCCATGCATAGTTGTACCACCCCCATGCAGCCATGCATCGTTGTACCACCCCCTCATAGAGCGATGCATCATTGTACCACCCCTATAGTGCGATGCATCATTGTACCACCCCCCATGCAGCCATGCATCATTGTACCACCCCTCATAGAGCGATGCATCATTGTACCACCCCCATGCAGCCATGCATCATTGTACCACCCCTATAGAGCGATGCATCATTGTACCACCCCCTGCAGCCATGCATAGTTGTACCACCCCCCATGCAGCCATGCATCGTTGTACCACCCCCTCATAGAGCGATGCATCATTGTACCACCCCCATGCAGCCATGCATCATTGTACCACCCCTATAGAGCGATGCATCATTGTACCACCCCCCATGCAGCCATGCAACATTGTACCACCCCTATAGAGCGATGCATCATTGTACCATCCCATAGAGCGATGCATCATTGTACCACCCCTCCAAAGAGCGATGCATCATTGTAGAACCCCCCCCATGCAGCCATGCATCATTGTTGTACTCCCCATAGAGCGATGCATCATTGTGCCACCCCCCATGCAGCCATGCATCATTGTTGTACCCCCCATAGAGCGATGCATCATTGTACCACCCCCCCCATAGAGCGATGCATCATTGTAACACCCCCATAGAGCGATGCATCATTGTACCACCCCCCATAGATCGATGCATCATTGTAGCACTCCCCATAGAACGTTGCATCATTGTACCACTCCCTGCATCCATGCATCATTGTACCACCACCCATAGAGCGATGCATCATTGTACCACCCTCCCCGTAGAGCGATGCATCATTGTACCACTCCCCCCAAAAGTAATGCATCGCTGTACAACCTCCGCTGGAGCGATACTTCGTTGTACCACCTCCCCTGCAGCTATGTATCGCGGTACCACCCCCCCATAGAGTGATGCATTGTTGCTTATGTACCGAACACTACACCCAGGATCAGTGCTGTGCCGCATGTGCGCCCAACACTACCTCCCCTAAAAGATGCATTGCTGCCTGTGTGCCAACACTACTTCCCTTGGAACAATTACTTCAATTTGACATCTTGTTATTATTTGTTTATCTTGTATTCTGTTAGATGCATTTTTGCAATTTGGTGTTTCATGTTTTAATAAGTCGAGTCTTCATCTCTTGTGTTGGTAGTTTTAATTCTGTTCCACGGGATGAGTTATTTGAATGTCAATCCTGGCTTTGCATGCTCCGAAAGCAAATTTAAATATTTACTAGCTTCAATATTGATTTATTGTTTTGTCCACCTTTCACATTGTTCAAAACATTCCCTTCTCAGTTTGGAACAGGTGATTGTTGCAAATCCTGGGAAGACCCCGATCAGCTTGCTGCAAGAATACTGCACAAAGAATGGCAAAACTCCTCAGTATGAGCTTGTGAATTCCGAGGGTCAAGCCCACCTGCCCAGCTTCACCTTCAGAGCAACCGTGGGAGAAGTGAGCTGCAAAGGTCAGTTAACTGTTGCTTTACTTCATGCTGGTAATTCTCCTTGTATGTGAAAAGAAAATTGACCTATATCAGTAGTTACTTATGTGCATCTTTCTGATTTTAAAAAAAGACGCACAGTGCTGTTTAATTTATTATTATCACATGTATTGAGTTACAGTGAAAAGCTTTTCGTTGCGTGCTATCTAGTCAGCGAAAAGGCTATACATGATTACAATCAAGCTGTCCACGGTACAGATAAAGGGTAAAGGGAATAGCGTTTAGTCCAAGATAAAAGTCAGATTAAAGAATAGTTTGTGGGTCTTCAATTAAGTAAGTGGGAGGTCAGGACCAATCTCCAGTTGGTGAGATGACGGTTCAGTTGCCTGATAACAACTGGGAAGAATCTGGAGTAATTCAGTAGGACAGGCAACATCTCTGGAGAATGTAGGTGATGTTTTGGGTGGGGACCCTTCAGAATGTCTCAGTCACCTATCAATGTTCTCCAGGGATGCTGCCTGGCCTGTTGAGTTACTCTAACTTTCAATCTCTCTTTGTAAACCAGCATCTGCTGTCCTTGTAACTGCATATTTGTGATATTGAGGTGCTATGGAGATCAAACATTGTCCAGTGTTTTCATAGGCGATGAACTAGAACTCAACAGAATCCTATTTGTGTGCTCTACCTTGCAATACAATATCCTTGTGCAATGGGAAAGTTTAACATGGGAGAAGCATGAGGTGATGCATCTTGATACTAAGTAAGAGGAAAGATGATAGCCAGCTTTTCTGTTCAAGAGCTTTTCCATTCACTTGACAGAAGTTTGGAATGCCTGAACAATGGAGGAAGCTCCAAATCTGCCTACAGCTCTGGATAACCATGATCAATCAACATCCATGTCTATAAATCCCCCACCCCCATCTGTTGCCCACAAGCTTCTCCCTCTGTCCATCCCTCTTTCCACCCTATATCTCTCCCTGTGTCTTTAAATTTCGCCCCTCTCCTTATCTAACACCCTTTTGTCTCCTTTTCGCTTCCAGTCTTTGTCACTTACCCTGTCTATCTGCCAATAACCCCACCCCTTCACCTGTATCCACCTATCGCTTGCCAGGTTTATCACCCTCTACCTAAATCAACCTGAAGGGTCCCAACCTGAAACATCACCTGTCCATTCACTCCACCTTGGTCCATGCCTCTACCTATCTACCCCCCCATCCCTCCTCACCTATTACCTGTCAGTCGTGCACCTCCTTTCTTCTGGCCTTTTCTCCTCCTCCCACCCCCACTGTCACCTGTCCATGTTCTCTAGAGATGCTGCCTGACCCACTGAGTAACTCCAGCACATTGTTTAGGAAAAAAAACTGCAGATGCTGGTCTAAATTGAAGGTAGACACAAGATGCTGGAGTAACTCAGCGTGTCAGGCAGCATCTCGGTAGAGAATGGGTGACGTTTCGGGTCAAGACCCTTGTCTGAAGAAGGGTCTCGACCCGAAACTTCACCCATTTCTTCTTTCACGAGATGCTGCCTGACCCACTGAGTTGCTCCAGCATTTTGTGTCTACCTTCCAGTACATTGTTTACCTCCTCAGAACGTGTCTGTCCCTCTGTGTTCCTCCAGCACACTTTTTCTACTCATGATTCTAGCAACTGTAGTTCTTTGTGACTCCATGTAACCATGTTTACTGCTGGGTTCTTCAGATCCGGCACCTAAGCAGAAACTAATATTGATTTCTGAGCACGGGCACAAACAGCCCAATCAGCCTGTGCAAAATTAACATGCTGCACTTTTGGTGGGGCTACTGAATTTGGCTAGAAGAAACTTGCAGAGAAGCAAAAGTAATTTCCTCAATTCTGACAGGTCTGGCACCTTGGATTGACCAAATCTTAAAGCAATACATGGAGAACTCGGATGCAGAGTGTTTTGGTAAAGTTGTTCTTTAGAGTTACTGCGTGGAAACAGGCCCTTCAGCCCACCGAGTCCGTGCCGACCAGCGATCACCCCGTACACTAACACTACCCTACACACTAGGAACAATCTCCAGAAGCCAATTAACCTGCACGTCATTGGGGTGTGGGAGGAAACCAGAGCACCCGGAGAAGACAGTTCTTTAGATATTTAAGAGATCAATGGATGAACTATAGATCAGTGCACAATCGCCACAAAATTGTTCCAAAAGTTTAAATAATGACTTATGGGAATAGTTAAAGCAGCATCCTTTGCATAAAGTTGAATGTAGCAATGACTCAATGTTGCATAGGTGTATAATTTTATTATAAGTTCAGTCTAGTGTGTAGAATCAAATGTTTGCATAGAAAGGATATAATTGGTATTTCCATGGTTGTAGGCCAGGGTCAGAGCAAGAAGGCTGCAAAACACAAAGCAGCAGCAGCGGTTCTTAATATTCTGAACGGAGGAAGTCCACAGGACACAATATACGATGGTATGAGGTGAGAAGGATGCTAATTTCACAAACATTTAATTTGCATGACCTTTACATGTATTTAGCAACTTGCTGTAAATGCAGATTAATTTCTATTCATTTTAGTGTTTTTGCTCTTAACAGTACAAGAGACCAACATGTTAAAAATGAAGTGCACTAATTATGTTCCTGGACTGGATGTTTTATGCAATACATATGTTACACTCTTTCCAGCTACGCTTTGCAAGATCCAGAACCCATTACTTCCCTAAAGCAGGCTCAAAATCCTCCCAACCCCATTGGTGCCCTTCAGGTGAGTCAGAGAATAGACCTCGTCTTGTTTTACTTTTATTCGATTTGCACTGTTGTGTTTTTTATCTTTGATGAATTCATTATAAAAAACAGTTGCTTAGGGCTTTTTTTAGATTTGTGTGGATCAATTGCTAAAATCTTGCTTACTAGGAACTGGTGGTACAGAAAGGGTGGAGACTTCCAGATTACAGCATTGCTGAAGAATTGGGGCCTCCTCACAAGAGAGAGTTTGCAATCGTTTGCAAGGTAGAAACATTTGAAGAAACAGGTAGGAACCGTGGCCAAATCTTCACTCTTATTACAAGTGATATTTTTATATAACTTTATTAGTGTAGGATAGCATGCCTTTAAAGTTTATCTTTTGCAGTATGAAACCGATTGGTATGCAAAGCCATTATTTTATGATATTTAACATTGTTTAAAGGTCGCTCTGCTGACAATGTATGTTTCGTTAAATCAAACTGGACATGATGATTGAATTGGGAATAGTATTTGTATTACATGGGCCATATTGGTTATAGTACGATTTCATCGCAAACCACTTAAAGGTTACTTTTAAAATTGACAAGCAGAAAAAAAGCTGGCATGGAGGAGAAAGAAATTTCCTTGTAATCTCCCTGCAGCCATCATACACCATTGTCTCTCAAGAACATAATCTGTCAGTTTCACGCCAGATAGCCATAGAAATTGACAAGCCATCACTTCTATTGGCACATGTGTAATGATATTTGTTAAACAATGTAACAAAAATAAACAGCTATTAAAGTGATCTTTATTTTTGAAAACGCGGAGGGGTGGGGATTTTTTGATTGCATGTCTAAAACTAAATCCCTTTTCCCTATGGACAAGATTGATGTTATAATGTGATTTTCTATAACACATTTTGTCTATAAACAGTTTCTCATAAACTCACAAATTTACTCAGGAACGTAGTTATTGCGCTATTGCAGAACTACCTATATTTAGTAAGATTACAATATGGAGTTAATGATTTGAAATATCCACATTAATCGCAAGTATTTCGTGATGGGTTCATATGAGCTATTTGAGTACATTTCATACGTAGTTACAATTCTATTTGAAAGAGTAAACAGATCTTCAGTCTTTCCATTGTTACCTTATGCGTAGTTCTTGTCTGTCCTTGCTCCCTACACATGCCTCAAATATAAATTGGCTTTCGAACATTGTGACATCTCTTGCGAAACATTGGATGATGGGAAACTCAATCATATTAATTAATCAGGATTATGCACAATCTAAGGAGGTGGGATTTTATCCGACTGTCTGAGGCAAGGGGATAATGAGGAAAGTCTGAATTAACTTAATCCTCTCTCCACCCCTCTACTAATTTGACTATTCCATTTTCCTTTAATTTTTTTGGCTCTTCACAACTTGATTTTCAACATCAAAGGCAGTATTTAAAGCAAACAATAGCTAAATAAATAATTTTCACATGTAATAAAAGTTTAAGCTTTTTCAATTTCTGTGTACTGTTAAAAACATTTTAAAAACTGCTTAACTTGAGTAGCAGAATTACTTTGCAGGTTTTGGTACTTCAAAGAAATTAGCAAAAAGGGCAGCTGCAACAAAGATGATTGCCAAGCTACAGAATATTCCTACAGGCTGGAATGGGGGAGAAGAATTTAAAACTGAAGGCGTTTCTTTGGTAAGAGTAAATTTTGAGAGATGCAATGCAAGGTGTTAGATCTCCAATGTCCACTACTCAGCCATTAGGAAATCCCAATGGATCATCTGGCTGGCAATATGGTGCTTGCAATTTTCACACTGGGACCTCTGTTCTCTCACTCCCCAGTGTGTAATGCTACTATTTAAATTCACTTTAAAATTAAGTATCAATACAATAGTGGTGTTGGATAAACATTTGTTAAATGGAGCCAATAGATTACAGATGCTTGAATCTGGAACAAAGGAACATGCCATTCGAGAAAGTCTGCTGGTCAGGCAGTAGCGGTGGAGGAGGTATAGGGATAGTTGATTGTTGCTACTGCCTGACCCACTGAGTCCCTCCATTCTTGAAGCGCATGTTAAACTCCTGAGAGTACCAAAATAACAGTTTTACTGAAACAAAACTGCAGTTTGCAGTCATCTGACAAGATATGGTTGCAATTTTCCAAGCTGGGTTCATAAGCATTTAGACATCATCTTCTCAAGCAAGGCGCTTGAAGGGACAAAAACAAAATTGTTGATGGAACTTGGTGGGTCAAGCATCATCTGTGGATTCAAGAAGATATTTAACGTGCCTAGTTTCTCCAGCATTTTGTTGTTTGCTCCATATTCCAGTCTTGTGTCTCCAACTTGAAGGGACACTTAGCATAAATCGTTGAAGAGAAACAGACAGCTTCTAATGCCTCGAGCCTTTAAATTTTAATTGTATCTCCAAAGAGTTTACATTCAAACATTGGTACAAACCCTAGAAAGAAGATACACTACTTGTCTTCGATTTACCTCATTTTTGCCACTCAATCATATTTTCCCTAGAAAATGTTCATGGTGCCCAAAATAGTCATGCTAATTAAATTAGATGGCTTTAGGCTTTTGAGTATGCCTTTTGGAAGCGTTTAGTTACCAGGTCTTTTCTCATCTCTAGGGAGATAAACTGAAATGTTTATAAATTCACAGAAATAAGATGACCTGGTTCTGAAATCAGCACTGTTCCAATCGATACCTTCTTGTATTTATCCAACCTTCTCCATTTAAATCAATCCACGTAACTTTGTCCCTTTTTCCCAGCCTCAAAAGACTAAATCTCTATTTTAACCTGGAGGAAATTCATTTCACATTCTTACCAATAGAATCTAAATTGAATGAAACACTTTTATATTCTAAATGTTTCACTTTAATTTTGCTCTCGAGTCTAATCAGCTAACCCTATTAAATGTCAAATAGTCAAACCTCAAGCATAATTGTGCTCAGAAATCAGGAAATGAATGGAACGGGTCAAGGGGCACCTGGGACCTTGTAAGGAGGTCACCTGGAGAAAAAATTAACCAACTGAAGAGAAGCCCACTCAGCATTCCCAACACCGACTACACCCAGATGTTGGGGGAAGTGGTGGAAGAACAAGGATTTGATGTCACCTACCTTGATATAGGTATGTATATTAAACAGGAGCTCTTGTCATTGTTTATTTGCTTACAAGCATTATAAGTGGAATAATGAGAGCAATTGTGATGAGCATTATTTCTAAAATTTTAGATTGACCACTGCATTTAGGACTGGTGCTAATATTGCTTTGAAAAGATGATGTACATTATCTGCGCAATGACTGTCATCTCCATGTTCAAACTTGTTGGCGAAATGTTATATGTCCCAAATGTATTTTCAGAGCTACATTTAAGTATTGATGCAGAATTATATAGTATGAACACAAGCCATTTGACCTACACTGAGCAAATTGACATTCTGGGCTTGAACCATTTGGTCTATAGCCCTCTATAGACAATAGGTGCAGTAGGCCATTCGGCCTTTTGAGCCAGCACCACCATTCAATGTGATCATGGCTGATCATCCACAATCAATACCCCGTTCCTGCCCTCTCCCCATACCCCGACTCCGCTAAACCCTTCTATACATACCAGATTAAATATGTCATTCAAAAGTGGTAATTATATCCATTTCTACAGCTTCCACTGCGCCTTTTCTTAATCCAGATACAATCAAATATTTTTTTTGTTGTTGAAAATGTACCAAAAAAGTAATGTTCTTTATCTTAGTGCGAGTTTTGTGCCATTATTTTAATTTGACTGTGATTACAGAACTAGCAGGATAATGTCATTGGCAATGTCCTCTATATAAAGGTTGGATAAATTATTTAGACTGATTCACTTGGGATTTATTTTTCTTTCCCCAACAGATGAACTAACTGTGAATGGTCAATATCAGTGTTTGGCTGAACTCTCAACACACCCAGTTACTGTGTGCCATGGTACTGGGATTTCCCGTGGTAATGCCCACAATGAGGCTGCTCACAACGCACTCCAGTACGTGAAGATTATGGCTGGACGAAATTAAGAGAAAAATATATCCACAGAGAAGTCTAAAATAAATAACCAATTCTAAAGAGAAGTATTTTTGTAAGTTACATGAATGAATCTCGGCTTCTAGTTTGGTTGTGTGTACGCACACGTGCAATGTTTCAATGGTATCAAGTCTAATTCATTGAAATAATAAAAGGATTTTTCAAAGTACTTTATAGAAGTAATGTACAGAGCAATTCATTTTTAAATTTCTACCCTTGCTCTACTGCACAGCCAAATTGAATGACGGTCTGATTATTCTCTGAAAAATAAAATAATCAGATGCACAAATACCCCTTTGTGTATTTAGTCTAATTTGTTCAACCATCAAACACTTTGGAACTTTTAAAAGCCACAAAACAGACATTGGGTTGTCAATTGTAGTTGACTATAGCCTTTCACATTGCCATGTAGCCCTGTGTGTTGTGCAACATAGTTCAGATGGGGAACTGAAGAGAACTATGTTGTTATCAGTTCAATAGCATATTTAAAATAGTTATAGAAAATGGCATATGGCTGAAAAACTGATTTGATTAAAAATGTTATGTATGAACATGAGGCCTGAATAGTTGTTGAACAAGGTGTATACCTACACTGTCAAGGTATTTTTGCAAATAGAACTTTCAATTTATACTTGGAAATATGTATACAAAATTTTCCAGGGTTTTTAAAGGTAATTAATTTGTGCTTGGTTGAAAATGGGGAAGGATATACCAATATTTGCTTCAAGAGCTGTGACAGTTTTCATGCTACAGTTTTTAAACTTTTCTCAATTACTTTCAGTACAACATCCTTTAATAAAATCCTGGCCATTGCCAAATAGACTGTTCACCCAGTAAATGAAAAAAAAGAACTGATCTTGTAGTACGGACCCAAACACAAAGGACGGACCTATACATAGGACAGTAATCTGCCCACTACATCTGTGCTGAACATGATACAAATCCAGCCACTCTCATCGGCCTGCACATAGTCCATATCTCATCATCCCTTGCCTGTTCATGTACCTGTCTAAATGCCTCTGCAATGCTGCTATTGTATCTGCTTCCACCCCCACCCCAGTAGCAGGCATCAGTAGCAGGCACCCACCATTCTGTGTAAATAAAATAAAATTGCTACACACATCTTTAAACTGCCCCTCAGTTTAAAACTATGCCATCTAGGCTTTGACATTTCCACTCTGGGAAAAATAATCTGACTGTTTATCCTAAAAATGCCTCTCAATGTTATACCTTTAAACCTCTGGAATTCCAGAGAAAACAATCCCAAGTTGGTCCAACCTTTCTTGACAGTGAATACCCTCTAATGCAGGCAGCATTGTGGTAAACCTCTAATGTATCCTCTCCAAAGCCTCCACCTACCTTTGTTTTCTCTTCCTTCCCACCAGCTAGAGGTTCAAAAGGTCCTTCCGCGTGAAGCAGTGGTTCGCTTGTCTTTCTTCTAATTGAGTGAATTGCATGACATTGCTCACAACATGGACTCAGGACAGAGAAACCAAACAACAATTGGGTGTCTTTTTTGTGGAGCGCCTACATTCGAATTAGGGGTGCCTTGGAGCTCCTTATTGTGTGCCGTGGTATTTCCACATCCCATCCTGACCTGTGTGGCCTATTCCCTGATAACAAGGCCGAGCATTCATTTGAGGAATAGCAAGTGAGAGAGCCTGAAGAAGGGTCTCAACCCGAAACGTCACCCTTCCTTCTCTACAGAGATGTTGCCTGTCCCGCTGAGTTACTCCAACATTTTGTGTCTACCTTGAGGAATAGCGTCTCATTTTCCATCTGTGCCTGTTTTTCAGCCTCAATACTGAATTCTGCAACTTTCAGGCAGCTCACTTTCTCCGTCTTTGTTGGGACAGAGCTGTGACCACTATGTCATCCATCAGTAATATTGGCCTTTTCTCTCTGCATCAATACAGCCTGATCCGCTGGACATGTCTTGCAGCCTTGCGCAACACATCTTCCCTCATTCCCTAAAAGGATATAAAGGGCTGGAGTAACTCAGCAGATCAGGCAGCATCTCTAGAGTATGTCGATAGGTGACGTTTTCGGTCAAGACCCTTCTTCAGACTTACATTCTTCATTCTCTAAACGCCCACCCCCCCCCCCCCCATGACCAAATGCCCTCTACAACTTATACCCACAGTAAAGCTCACCTCAGCCCATGTAAATTGTGTTTCGTTTGAATTGTAACGCTCCTAGGTGGCTGTTCAGAGTTTGATTCTTAGAGAACAGTATATGGTGATTTTGTTTTCTAACCTTTTATATTAAACAATTGCTGTTAGTAATATGTATCATTGTTAAGACTACAGAATAATTTGTAATTATGTAAATGATTAATGTTTCCAGTATTTACTCTATACGTGCTTCAAGAAAACCATTTGGAAGCCTCAATTTATTTTCAAAGCCTGAACCACAGCTTTCAGGTTTTCCATTGCCTAGTAATGTGACATTCTTTTTCAGTAAATTGTTTGCATTGAGTTGCTATGAGTTAATTCTATAGGAAGTCTGTAAAGATGAATGTACTGGTAAAATATTTCAATTTGCTTACAAACAATGGTCCCGAAATAGAGGCACGCAGTTCCTATTTTGCACGCGAAATGGCCTGAGTTACAAATGCAGCAGGGAACTTGCTCTCTGGAGAAAAAAAAGTCGGTTAATGTAATTTTGAATGCCTCAAAAACATTAAAAGCTGGACACAAATGAAAGATTGTTAACTCATTACAATAAATATATAGGTTCCTGTACTTTCAGGATCTGATTTCTTACTTTCAAATGCCTGAGCACTCCATTTGCTTGGCTCACACAGCAAGGCCTCTGTACAAACCTGACCTGTAGGAATTGGAAACTGGAAAAAGTATTTCTTCCAACCTGAGCTGAAAGGCCTAAGGAATGTTGTCCTTTCTTTTGCCTACCTGAAGGCAGATGTTGGAGATGCAGCCAGCCTGTGTTTGAACACTGTTTCATAGGGCAACGAAGCCCTGAGCACAATTAATGTCACCATGCACTTGAATTTCAAGTGCAATACGCCAATAAATTTGAGGGGGAAAAAATGTTTCTATGATCAAATGAGACTGGTTGAACACTTTTCTGAGGTCAAATGTTGGCAGGCAAAGCATTAAAGACAATGAAACAAGAGATTTTATTTTCTCCAGTGAAATACCCTTTAAAGAAATACACTTCAAACTGCAGCCCTCTAGAATGAAGCATCCTTTGATCTTATATCAATGCCATATTTTGGCATGGTTGGTAATCTATATACTAAAACTCTCGTTATCTTGTTTGTGACTGAACTTCAGCCAAGACGGTTCAAGATATCGTGACAATTTTAGGACCACCTTACTCACCATTGTCGCTTTAGTGATAACGCAAGTAGTTTTAATGAAATCGGAGTTATATTTTTAAAGTTATTCACATTTTTAAGTTTAAAAGGAGAGGAGGAGGGAGGGGGGGGGAAGGGGGGTTGAGGAGAGGGGGAGGACAGAGTGCTGCACCAATGCAGGTTTGGGCTCAACGGGTCCACTTGGTCTAGTTTCTTTACATCAAAGAAGTGTACATATTTATACAATTACTTTAAGTGAAATGATATTTATCTTTACGCCACTGTATTATCACAAATAGGTTTGGATAGTTCATCTGCAGAACTAGGATAATTTCTCTTATCTTGCGGAATAAACAGTTAAACTGATCAAAATGATATTTTACTCCATGAGTGATGGGAGAAATCAACATTAATTGAAATTTATTTCATTTTTAGTTTGAGACATTTCCGTGGTAAGTGATTTAACTGTCTTATAAATCAAAATTTGTTTGTACTTGACGAAAAACCACTTTTGCACAGCGACGCTAAACATTGTAGCTGTTTATAAACACTGGAGAAAGATGTACACCATAAGAACAAAAGGAAATAGGAGAGGGAGTAGCCAGTTGATCCCTCCAGTCTGCCTCAGGATGGCTCTTCAGATCCAAGCAGAAGACCACTGCCTACAACCATTAACATTAACTTGTATGTGTTAACGCACACAGACTGATGGTCTGTACTGGTGCCAAACGACGCACAAAGCTAGCTTTAAGGCAAGTTTAAAAAGTTCTACTGTTACAGACTGCTAGAGGTAGTCAGCTGGTCAAGCATCATCTAAAGTGACGGAATGGTCTATATTTCGAGTTACCCGGTTCTCCGATGGAAACTATGAGATTACCATCTTCCATCTGCTAAGGTGCCGCCTTTAACATTGACCTTTCCTTCTGTCGTGTTAGGTTCCATCCCAACCCCAAATTTGCTATCTGACCATGAAGGAGCACCTATTTACTCCATCACAAAATATAGATAAGCTGACACCCTTCGGTCAAGCAATCAAGAAAGCTGTACCAGAGCAATATAAAACCACCACGCATCATAAGTAAAAAATCTCTCGACAATACTTGAACCTCAACATCATGACTCGCACCATCTAGAGTCAGAGTTTCATACAGGGGGAACACATGCCCTTCTGCATAACCAGTGCCCCATCTATGCTAGTCTCGCCTGCATTTGGCCCATATTCCTCTAAACCTAACCATGTACATGTCCAAACTATCCTCCACTAGCTCATTCCATTTATCAACTTTGGTTGGTAAAAAAGTTGCCCCTCATGTTCCTATTAAATCTTACCCGTCTTACCTTAAACCTATGTCCTCACTCTTTATTTCCCCTACTCTTGGTAAAAAAGCTGCATTTACCATATCTATTCCTCTGTAAAACAAGTTACAGCAAATTGTAAATTACTTGGGACAAAACTGAATATTGAAACTGGGTGAAGTTTATCCAAATGTTTATATTTCAAAGTGTCTAATTCAGGAACGCACAAGCTCACATGACTGGTTTTATACTGCAGTATTGACAAATGCATAGAACAGCTGCCCAATTAAAAATCTAACATTAGTTATAGCAATCAAGAATTAAGTTTCAATTTCTGATTCATTTATACAAGAATTGTTAATCTAACAAATAAGCAGCATCTCAATAAATACATTTCAATTAATTTGCTGTAAAATGCACTACCATCCAATATAATGGAAGTGAATCTGCTGAAGAAACATATTTTTTAGTGGAACCAAACGGGATTAAGTCTTCATTGCAAAAAGAAAAATAGTAACATATCATAATTAGTAAGATGGGGTTCTAGGGTAAATGATTCTTTACCTCATGCTGAAGTCCTACTATTTTGAATGTAGTCTGCTTTTCCCAAAACGAGGCACAAACCAACGTGCTATTTCTCATTAACTGGAGAGGACAAGTTAAGACTAAAGAGGAAATGATCAATAGCTCAAATGGTGCCAAACAGTTTTATTAGAACAAGCACATAGCAGCAGTGTGCAGAATATATGTATATGTATGAGTTAACAATTGCACTTCTTCAGGACTCCTTATAAATATGCACTTCAGTTTAATCGTCACTTTCAGGTTTAGTCAGATTTATTTTGTTTTACCAGACCATAAATCATGACTCCAGACCTTTTGGTAAGGCATTTGTAAAATTCATTAGCAGGCTAACTTAGATTTGCACATGCAACTTAATTTACATTGCAATGAACACAGTTGTGTGAAATCCTCTACACAAACATATTAAAATTCATTGTCATCTCTTTAAGTCAGGCACAGCCTGAACATACAGAAAAGTATACACCTGTTGAAATATATAGTACAGCTAACAAAGTTGATCACTTTGTTCTGCAATGCCCGATGCTTTAGTATGAAAGATACTTCTCTTTTAATGCTCCTTAATTCAGAAAAATGAATTGCAGCTTGGGATAGGGTGCAGAAGCGCAAATTTAAATGGATCACATGGAGCAAATATTTAAGTTGTTTGAAAATCTAACACTACTAAAACAAATGTAATGTGTAGACCTGTAACTATGCAACATGTGTTTCAGTAAACTTGCACTGACATCTAATTGCATCACACTTTTTTTCATTCTGTTACATAGTTGCTGTCAGGTAAAATGTTAACCAAATCCAGGGGAATGTATGTATTCCAGAGGAGATTTTATTTTGAAATTAGGTTTTTTGAAAAACTAACGAAAAGTAGTTTCTAAATCTGAACCAGCATGACTTAAAACGCAGTACTCTACATTGATATTTCTTTTTTTGGCCTAAGGACTACACTTCAATAGATTTAATTTTTCAGAAAATGAACCTTAAGGCACACAAGTAGAATTACTGTTCATAAAAGTTAATAATTGAAAATCCGCACAAGATGAATGTGGTTTAAAAAGTAATATTACTATTTAGTTGATAAAGTTAAGCTATTTATGACAAGTAAGAGTTTGAAGATGAATTTAAACTTCAAATTAAATAATTTCAAAAGAAAAAGACAACTTAATTGATGTATTAAAATGAAGACATTATTCATAAAGAAAGACGGGTAATATCAACACAGTAAAACTCATGAGTATCGTTCAAAATTAGCACAATGCAAGGCTAAACGATTTTCAGAATATATTTTAAAAAGCTTTCATAGTGGAAGTATAAATCCTAATAGTTTTATATTTTCTAAGTATTGGTTGCATTTATTTGAAAATACATATGAAGAATTGAAATCCATATATGGTGTAAACAAAGATAAATTTTAGTGCAATGTCTTAAGATTTAATATTTTCTAAATGGAAAGAATTTTAGAAAAGCCAACTATTTTAAAAGTTGATATGCACTTTATATATGGTTTTATGGTTCATCTCTGATTAGCAATCTCTAAATGCACGTGCTCAATCCAGTAAAGTGTGAGTTACATTATTTTCACACAAAAAGTGTAGTTTTCTTATTTTCATCATGCCAGAATTCCAAAATAAAATGCTTATTCTTGGTGAAGTGACTGGATAATCAGTATCTTGAGAAAACGAAAAGACAAACTTGAAAATAAAAGATCAGATTCAATGTTACTTAGAACATTAAGAACCAAACATGGGTACAGCATTTGGCTGATGCCTGGAAACAACATTTTTAGTTGTCAACTGTTGCTAAGTCAAAACAATGTAAGAAACAATTGTTTTAAAATCAAAATAAACTACATCAATCCATCTACTTGTCACAGCAACTGATTTTTTAAAAATTAACAATTCCATGGATTAATAATCAAAATAGACAACATGTTTATGCGATACGATCTTTTGATACATTTTCTTCAAGAAGAGGATCATTTCTTCCAACATTTTGACAAGTACACTAAGCATTAATTGTATTATTGTGTAAAGACTAAGTTAATTTATCAATCTGCTAGCTGTGCAGGGTTGGAAATATTTAAAAGACAATAGTTTGTGCAATTTTTCAGCACTTAAATGGCCATATTCATTTTACTTAAAATCAGGCTGTATGTATATATAGAATAAGTATATAAATAATAATTGACTCCAGTTAAATCCAAACAGCTACATGAAATGAACAGCTATCTGGAAATTATTTAAAATAAAATTGGCATGTATGTAGCATTAAGAACACCTTCAGCTTAATTACCATTATAAGAATTCTGAAATAGCTGAGAATATCTGGGTGCTCGGAAACAACGACTCCGATTTTCTCGGTATCTGTGGAACTGCTGCAAAGATCTGCAAGGTTTGGAACGCCTCCTCAAAGCCGGAAATCCTCAACTTATTGTTGAAATGCAAGCCCATTTGTTGAAGCTGTTGGGAATCTGCTCTTGGATCTTGTGCTAGACAGATCTGTAACCCTGTAATTCATTTGAGTGGGATTGAGGGACTGCAGGGGGGGGACAAAAAAGGTCCATTATATTTTTAGAGTGCTTTAGTTGATTTTACTTAAACAAAAGGGGCAGGTGTTTACTGGCCTTCAAGGGCACACTCAGAGGAGATTTATGTGTGAGCAGTGTTATGGCCTGCTCTCGTCATCCCATTACACCACCCAAGGCTTTGCTGAACTGCAAAAGGTGCATTCAGGAGGATGGAAAATACAGGCGCTGAGCTTGTGTGGAAACCCTTGCTCAGCAACATCTAGTCCTACTCCACTTACTGCTACTGTGGATTTGTTTCTACGCATAACTTCCATTTAAATTAATATCTCCATTAACACGGCATTCAATAGCAGGTTTTTATTGCACACTACCTTTGCTTACATCCAGCAGACTAAATAAGCTAACAAATGTCTGCTGACAGGAAACTCCATATACTTCATGTACTTGTATGCATTACTTGTTAACAAAGCTTATTTGCACCTTCAAGACTGATGTTAATAGATAGCCGGACTTTATGAACACATTAATCGGTGATTATTATTGAAAAAAATATATTTTAAGGAAACTTTAAAAAGTTGACACAAAACACAAATGGAAAACCAATTGAAAATAAACGCTGCCTGAAAAGTATAAGTAGCTGTAAAGGCTGAAAGTGACATACTTAATAATGATGTTTAAACGCACTAGTGTATGTATTTTGTACTCCAGGCATAAACCCTTGATATGATAAATTATTACATTTGAAAATGAGTTGAGTTTCAGTAGATCTTCAGAACAAAAACAATGTTCGCTATTCTTAAGGCATGAAAATGAATGATGAAACACTTGCAAAAAGCCATGATAATTATTAATGTTTCATTAAGATTATATTATTTTAATAAATATATGACTGTCAAACAGCCATCCCTATTCTTGTGCATTCACTTTAAATTAAACTTTTGGTTTACCAAAAATTCACAGCTTTAGTGGAAAACAATATTTTAAACCAGCAGTGTTTAGGTCATGACCTATTTATAATTATGCCTGTTATTAAATAGGCGCACCTCAGCGTATGACCAGCTAAACCACAGGAACGCAGTAGGATTTAAAATAGCATTAATAACTTATGCATAGTTATTGTTTTCTTGTGAAGAATGTTATTTTTACTTCATCAAATTACCAGAGTGTTGAGCTTTCTAATTTACTAAACCCTGGCTCCTTTCGCAGTTCCCAGTAGTTTCCAATGCTCATCCAGGATTCTCTTTGATTACTTTCAGAAACTTTCCTGCAAAAAAAAAGTACATTTGTCAATGCATCTGTAAGACTATAAAATATAGGCGCAGAATTAAGCTATTCGGTCCATTTAGACCATTCGGTCATGGCTGATCTATTTTTGCTTCTCACCCCCATTACCTGCCTTCTCCCTGTAACCTTTAACACCTTTCCCAATCAAGAACATATCAATCTCTGCTTTAAAAGAACCCTTTATCTCTAAACCACTCAATACCATTGGCAATACATGCAGTAACTACTATCTATTCCTACAATAACTAATTTCCTTTAAAGCAGCAGGTAGTACATATAACATGAGACAAACACACTGAATCACTCACTTAAAAAACCGAGGCTGATAAATGGTATTGTTTTCCTCGATTAATCTTCTCCGCACTCTTTGCAGTTCTTCTATTCTGCGCTTCTCAGAAGCAGCGGCTTGGATATTTCCTTCTTCTAAGTATCTGATGAGAAAAAAAATGCAAGCCCAAGTATTGCTTCGGAAGATGAATATTTGATAGGTTATTGTTTAAACCAAAGGAATTCATATTTCCTTAATATTTTGTGAATAAGTTGGTGCATAACACCACAAAAGGAGGAGACAGAAACATCAACCCTCCTTTCTCACTTAGTGCCTCTAATTTTGCAATTAGGATTTGTTTTTGTTTTTTTAAACGTATTCATAACTAGACGTAAATAACAGTGGAAATTATTGATGGATATTTATCGTCCATCAATAATTGTACAAAGACTTAAGATGCAGGTACAGGACAACCTTATTTAGTGAGTCCAAAGTCACCAACAGGCAAGACCAGATCAAATAAACTTGTCTTTTAACGTTTTAAATCCCGTAGGGGGTGCACATGAATCTCGGTCTCTCATCTGCTTCACATGCATCTCCCGATGTAGCCTGTACATCAGCAAGACCAAGGAAGACTCAGCGACCGCTTTCCCGAACACTTGCTCTCGGCCTGTCAAGGCCTATCGGATCTCCCAGTTGCTAACTATTTTAACTCCCCTTCCCATTCCCATTCTGATCTTTCTGTCCAGGGCCTCCTTCATTGTCAGAGTGAAGTCACACACAAACTGGAGGAACAGCACCCCATATTCCTCTTGGGCAGCTTACAACCCAGCGGTATGAACAATGAATTAGGTAACCTCCAACAACCTCCCATTCCCCTTCTTCTCCTCCACATCCCTCTCTCTTTCTACCCCCACCCCACCCCACCTGGACTCGCACCCATTTCTCCACTCTTCCTCCACATCCCTCTCTCTTTCTACCCCCACCCCACCCCACCTGGACTCGCACCCATTCCCCTTCTCCACATCCCTCTCTCTTTCTACCCCCACCCCACCCCACCTGGACTCGCACCCATTCCCCTTCTCCACATCCCTCTCTCTTTCTACCCCCACCCCACCCCACCTGGACTCGCACCCATTCCCCTTCTCCTCCTCCACATCCCTCTCTCTTTCTACCCCCACCCCACCCCACCTGGACTCGCACCCATTTCTCCACTCTTCCTCCACCTGCATTCCTTTCTCTGGCTTCAAAATTCGTAACTCTTCAATCCTTTTGTCCCAAACATGTTTTTTATCTTCGTCTTTGTCCAACCATCTGCCTATCACCCTTGCCTATGCTCACCTATTACCTGCCATGATTTGTTCTGCCATGATTTGTTCTGCCCTTCTAGCTTTCTTTCACCCCCCTACAATCAGTCTGGAGAAGGCTCCCAATCCAAAAACGTCACCTATCCATCTTCTCCAGTGATGCTGCCTGACCCACTGAATTCCTCCAGCCCTTTATGTCCTTTCCTGCTCCTAATATACATGTTTAGTTTTAGCGATACAGCATGGAAACAGGCCACCGAGTTCACACTGACCATTGATCATCCTTTCACACACTAGTTCTATATTATCTCACTTTCGCATCCACTTCCCGCACACTACGGGCAATTTACAGAGGTCAAGTAACCTATATACCTGCATGTCTTTGGGCTGTGGGAGGAAACCGAAGCACCCAGAGGAAACCCACGTGGCCGCAGGGAGAATGTGCAAACACCAAACAGACAGTACCCAAGGTCAGGTTTGAATCTGGGTCTTTGGCGTTGTGAAGCAGCAGCTTTACCAGCTGCGCCACTGTGCTGCCCTAATATATGACACTTAATTCCCAGCCACTAAGTTGAAGTTTCAAATCTCTGGACAGTAGAAATCAGGATTAGACAATCTGTCTAGTGTAGAGCTGTTCTCTTAACCTCTAGTTCCATCACCGACATTTATATTGCATCTGCAAACAGTAATCACCAGAATGTGTATGAAAATTGGCTGAATCAATCTTTGAACTTAACACAACATAATAAACTTACTGTGTAGGAAGGAACTGCAGTTGCTGGTTTAAACCAAAGATAGACTAAAAATGCTGGAGTAACTCAGCGGGACAGGCAGCATCTTTGGAGAGAAGGAATGGGTGACCTTTTGGGTCTGAAGAAGGGCCTCGACCCGAAACGTCACCCATTCCTTCTTTTTTAGATTTAGAGATACAGCGCGGAAACAGGCCCTTCGGCCCACCGAGTCCGCGCCGCCCTGCGATCCCCGCAATCCCCGCACATTAACACTATCCTACACACACTAGGGACAATTTTTACATTTACCCAGTCAATTAACCTACATACCTGTACGTCTTTGGAGTATGGGAGGAAACCGAAGATCTCGGAGAAAACCCACGCAGGTCACGAGGAGAATGTACAAACTCCGTACAGACGGCGCCCGTAGTCAGGATCGAACCTGAGTCTCCGGCGCTGCATTCGCTGTAAGGCAGCAACTCTACCGCTGCGCCACCGTGCCGCCCTCCGGAGATGTCCCACTTCTCTCCGGAGATGTCCCACTGAGTTACTCCAGCATTTTGTGGCTATCCATAATAAACTTACTGGCAGTCAACATTTCCGTGTCTATCATTGGGTAACTGCGTTAATCACTCCAAGTACAACTTTCTAAACATGGAGTCAACATCCACCAAGGCGAATTCAAAATTCTATTTACTCTAGAAATTAGACAATTAGTTCTTTTTACCTCTGATCTGGTCTAAATCTCACATCAGAAGGTGGGAGGAACTCCTTCATTACTGGATCCAATTCATTCAGCTCGATGGCAAATCTTGTAAAACCATAATACATGTCACTGTTTGTTGGCATGGAGCCTGTGGAGTTAAGATGCATGTTGGCCTTGGTTTATTATTGTCACATGTATCAAGACACAATTAAAAACTTTGTTTTGCATTTAATCCAGACAGATCATACTGGAGATGAGTATAACAGGTAGAGCAAAAAAGGCTATAATCAGAATGCAGAATATAATGTAATATAAAATATATTGTTATTTGCAGCATATACAATAAACTAACTCATTATTGGCATGCAAACAAACACACAGGGCTTAAACCATTGTTACTGCAACAAGATCGCGATAAGCTAAATATTTATGCAATTCCATATTTATTAGATGTGAAATGCCGAATGTCCATTTTCCTGCACAGATGCTGTTTCCAACTGCTCTCCCTTTTATTGCCACTGTTTACTATGTTACTCTGAATCAAGAAAACCTCAGAGTCTAAGGTTTATTATTAGCAGCTTTAAATTGTTGTTAGTCAAATTCTAGACAATTTGCTTCTTCAGGATCATTTGCAGCTGGCTGTTCATTGTTTTGTTGAATTAAGTAATATGCATTGCCTAGCTTTAAATGCTGTGAGAAGTTGAATACCTTAACTTTTCACAGTTGGTTTGCAGTACCTGCTCCATCACATTGAGCCCTGCAGCACAGAAACAGGCCCTTTGGCTTGACTTGCCCATGCTGAACCAAATGCCCCATCTACACTAGTCCCACCTGCCTGTGTTTGGCCCATCTAAATCTTTCCTATTCACGTACCTATCCAAATATATTTTACATGTTGTTAAAGTCCTGCCTCAACTACTTCCTCTGGCAGCTTGTTCCATATACCCACCACCCCTTGAGAGGAAAACAATTATCCTCAGGTTTTTATGAAATCTTCACCCTCTCACCTTAAACCTATGTATTTTGGTTCTTGATTCCCCTACTCTAGGTAAAAGACACTGTGTATTCACCCTATCTATTCCCCTCAGCATTATCCACCTTTCTAAGATCACCCCTCAGCTTCCTGTGTTCTAAATTTCAACAACCCTCTGGGTGAAAATCAAAATTCCTTAAATCCCCTCTAAATTTCCTACCCCTTACCTTAACCCTAAAGCCACTGGTTGTAGTCACTACTTTTAGCTAAATGTTTTTACCCAATCTATACCCCTAATAATCTTGTAATCCTTTATCAAGATGCTCTCCACCCTCTCTGCTTCAAGGAAAACAAACCCAGTTTAATCAGTCTCTCTCACCGCTGACACACTCATCCTAGTGAATCTCTGCACCAAATCCCGTCACACAGCCACTCACAACCTCCCGATAATATGAACTGCATATAGTTTCCCCAAATACTGCCTGACTAATGATTTATAGTTACCAGAGTCATGCATGAAAAAGCTACTGTTTAGTTTAGAGTTTAGAGATACAGCATGGAAATAGGTCCTTTGGCCCACCGAGTCCATGCCATCAATCACTTGCACACTTATTTTATAATATTCCAAGCCTCGTACCCTACACACTAGGGGCAATTTACAGGAGCAAATTAACCTGGAAACCCACACATCTTTGGAATGTGTGAGGAAACCAGAGCACCCAGGGAAAACAAGGTCACAGGGAGAACATGCAAACTCCACACAGACAGCACCCGAGGTCAGGATCAAACCCCGATGCTGATAAAACAGAATTTACAATCTGAACAAAATATTCACAGTACAGAATAAGCTTGGCTTATGAAGAGTTCAAATGGTACAGTAAAATACTTAGATTTATTTTAACTGCCTTGTCGTAATCGTTAAACTTTAATGAGTGAGCACTGGTCGTTCCTGTTTATAACCGTTTACATTTCCACCTATTATACAGGCTTGGCAAAGGCATTATCTAGGTAGGTTCAAGAGTTTATCTGGAAAGGCAAAGGTTTTTATCCAAATGAGCACAATAATTTTTCGTTGGACAGCATCATTCCAGTTTTAGACAGTCAGGGATTTGCATCTATTGGCTCAGAAAGCCCCACTTAAGATTGTAGTTGCATGTTTTTCCACTAGCTTATTCATTGGTTGTGTTATGCAAAAGATTTGTCTCAGTTTCAAGATCCCCCTCACATTCTACCAGATAAGCATGTGTTTCAGTCAATAGGACAGGTCACTGCTTTACATAAAACTTCTACAATACACCCATGAACTGAACGCTGCCTATAACCAGCTTCACATCAGTCCACTGCCACTACAGCATATGCCTCTTCTCTTCTTCACTGTTGAAAGAACAGGATATTCAAAATCACTTGGTATCAATGAAACACAAGCAAAATGAAGATAAATCTGCTCATAAGAGGGAATGCATTGAGCAAATGCACAGGCAGATACATTGGCAGAGATTAAGAGAAATTTGCTGTTTGTTTTTAGTCGATTTATGTAATTCACCAATTCACCACAACTAATACAACAGGAGCAGAATTTGCAGACGTAAAATTATCTGCAATTTTCAAAATGTATTTTCCTACAGAATCTCTGGAAGTGGAATGGCTTCCAGCAGTAATAATATTCGAATCATTTTAAACCAAAATAATGTTCATTTGTCCCCAAAGGCAGCCATGGAAATATCAGGGGTAATTTTAAAATAATTGACAAGATTTTACAGTTGTTTCCCTTCAAAAGGGTACTTAAAACTAAATGGATTTAAAAAAAATAGGCATGCACTCAAAACCTGACCTATTTACACTGGTTTTATTAGGTTAGAATTTTCCTGTTATGTTGAATGGATGTTTTCGAGATACAGTGCGGAAACATGCCCTTCAGCCCACCGACCAGCGATCACCCCATACACTAGCCTACACACTAGAGACAATTTACAATTTTACCAAAGCCAATTAACCTACAAACCTGTACGTCTTTGGAGTGTGGGACGAAACTGGAGCACCTGGAGAAAACCCACGCAGTGAAGGGGAGATTGTACAAACTCTGTACAGACAGCACCCATAGTCAGGATCGAACCCGGGTCTATGGCAGCAGTTTTACCGCTACGCCACTAAATGTGCTGCCCATTTTGTGCCTTTTAGTTTTCCATACCACTTACTGAAACGTTAAATGATGCGATTTTTGGTTACCAATTTACTTCTGTGTAAAACACAACTGATTTATGTCACAAATGACTACGTGGCCAGAGTAGAAATTTAATCAGTACATGAGAACTCCAAACACAATGCAAATGGTAATAAGCAGCAGATAATACGAAGAAAATAAAACGCAGTCTTTGCCCTCCAAATGTCAAGTTTGCGTCATCAGTTATTTAATTGGTTGCTCCTCCAGACCGAATTGTAAAAAAAATAATCTGACTTATGACTTGGTGAACACACCTGGTCTCCATATGCATTTGGCAGAGGGTGGAACTCCACAGTACAGGCCTTCGTGCCACTTGCCAAACATCCGCCGCACCACTTTCCCCTCCTGATCCATCACAAATCCTTGGACCTCATTTACATTTGAACTCCAGTAACTTCCCTTTGCAAATAAAAGGATAATTGTTCATTCTATGCTGATTCATTTAATTGTCCGTGTTTTCTTTAGGGTCACACAGCATGAAAACAGGCCCTTCGGCCCAACTTGCCCCATCTAAACCGGTCCCACCAGCCTGTGTTTCGCCCATATCATCTCTAAACCTTTCCTGTCCATGTACCTGTCCAAATGTCTTTTAAATGTGGTGATAGTACCTGCCTCAACTACCTTCTCTGGCAGCTCATTCCATACACCCACCACCCTTTGTGTGAAAAAGCTGCCCCTCTGGTTCCTATTAAATCTTTCCCCTCACCCTAAACCCTTGTACCCTGGGTAATTTCTGAAATAAGCCAATTTTCTTTTTAATTAAGAAGAAATGTGCTAAATACATTAATTACTTTCTGAAAATATTTCTCAGTTAATGGTCTATGATAAAGACATACATTTCCAATCTTAAACTACTGTTTCAAATCACATCATGTGCAATGTTGAGAAATCTGTAATCAATTATAAAAATGTATATTAAAGCAAAGGTAAAGCCTCATAGATTAAGCAGGGAATGTTACAGACAAAATCATTGATAGAAAACACAGTAACAGTGGCTCTAATCCATTTTAATTAGCCTTCTCCTATCTCATTATTTTCCAATACAGCACCCATTGCATGTTGAGAAAGCAAATAATAGTTTATTGCAGGCACACACAAGACTAAGATCAAGCAAATCCTTCATCATATCTGATCCAAACTCCACACTATAATTTCACAGATTCAAAATTACCTTACATTGGTTCCATGTTGAATAGATATGATTAAAAGACATTCAAGAAGCATTTTCGTAGATAACAAAATTATATTTTATCACCATCTAGCTTTTTAATATAAATGTAGAAGTATCGATAATTACCTTAATGAAGCTCAGTTTACAAATGCATGCATTGTTTTTTGTGTTCCTAATGGTAATTTCTCCATAGTGCTCTATCCATCGTTGCCCGCTAAGAATGTTATGTATGCAGGTGGTAACTTTATTCCATTCAAACTGATCTCCATATCTAAAATTTAAAAGAATTATTCTTTATTTAGCAAAGTGTACTGTATTCAACTGTTAGCAGTATAAGAAATAAGCATTTCCCTTGTGCTCAGCAGGTTAATTCTTAATACACGGTAACAACTAGTTGTGTCTGCTCAGTATCTCCAGGTTACAGAAGGATGTAATGCTGAGCGTTCTCTGTCACCCGGTTATAGAGAGGCAAGTAAGCAATGTACAGGTGGCTTCCTGTTCACTCTTGTGAGAGAGGAGGGTATTGACCAAAGGCACAAATCAGGGAGAGGGTGCAAAAGTTGAAAGCACTCTACCTGGATCAATAAAGTTCCAATTAAAATTAAAGTAAAAAGTCACTACATCCAATTTTAGGAGCAGATCAAAACCATCATGGGGCAAAGTGAGTCATGTAATCAAAATGTTTTGGAAAAGGGCACAAAGTGCTGGAGTAACTCAGCAGGTCAGGCAGCATCGCTGGAGAGCATGGATGCATGACATTTCGGGTCATTAGGTGACCCGAAACGTCACCTATCCACACTCTTCAGAGATGCTGCCTGACCTGCTGTGTTACTCCAGCACTTTGTGTCCTTTTGTGTATTAACTGGCATCTGCAGTTCCTTGTTTCTACAAAATGTTTTGAAAGCCTTTTGTATTTTAAAATGATTCCAGTGGAGTAGATGTACAGGTTTGTATTGTTAATAGATGTCAAGTTGTTAACAAAATCTGTGGACAAATTACAAAGTCAGCAAGTGTAAAAAAAAACTAAGATTGTGGTGGTGCAGCCACCATTTTGGAGTTTCACACTCGTCAATCTCACAACACTGTTCAGCTGCAGGATGTCACCTTGGCTTGTGAATTGTAAAGTGAGATGGCAGATGATTACGCCAGGTTGCTGCTGTGGCTGCTTCGTCCTGTTGCTGACAATGTCTACGAGGAGTGGTACAGCAGCTGCTTAAAGACGTTACCCAGACATTCAGTGCCCTAGACACGTGTGCATAGTTGCCATTCTCCTTGCCATGAAACATGAGTGAAGAATGAGCAAGAGGGGAGTAGAGAGAAGGACAACTTACTACAATGAAGGAGAAAGGAGGGGAATTCTCAGCAGGAGGTCATATGCAGGGAGGGGTAGACTTTCAGACCTCTGCATTTTATTGTGCTGCCACTGATTAAATTAAACACAATGCAGTCCTAGCTTTATTCATACAACTATGAAGGTGGCTCTGACAGTGATATTTCATGTGCCAGGCACCTCCCAGATTAGAGGAGTAAATGTTTGCAACAAGAACCATTTATCATCGAATGTTGTGAGGGAGGAGACTTTTACTAAAAGTACACTAATAATCATTAAACAAATAACCATCCCCTTCCCCTACTTCCTACAAATTTCAGCCCCACCTCTTTCCATCCACCCATCACTCCCCCTTCCACCTCCCCATCAGTTTCTGCATATCACCTCCCATAAAAATCAGTTTAACACTAATGTTTTGAGTGGGAAGCATAAATGTTATCAAGTAATTTGCTACATTGTTACATGACAAAACATTTACACCAAAAACTCACTTAGGTAGCATGACATTCACTCTTCCCACTGGAAGTATTTCCATGGATTTGCCCCAAAATTTATTCTTCCATCTGACATCTAAAAGTTTGAAAACATTAGAATTAAAAGCATGTGCTTTCTCATGGATGATTATATTAATTTTACATTAGACAAAATCAGTCATTTGTGACCAAACCTTTACATAAAAAGCAGTTGGGTAGATTAAATTGATTGATTGATTCAATGGAAAGATACAGCATGGAAACTGGCCCTTCGGCCCACCGAGTCCACACCGACCATCGATCTCCCGTTCACACTAGTTCTGTTTTCTCACTGTCGCATCCACTCCCTTCGCACTAGAGGCAATTTACCTACAGGGACCAATTAACCTACAAACCAGCATGTCTTGGGATGTGGGAGGAAACTTACACCATCACAGGGAGAACGTGCAAACTCCACACAGACGGCATCCGAGGTCAGGGTTGAACCTTGGTCTCCTACATTGCGAGGCAGCAGCTCCCCCACTGTGCCACCCTTATGAGAATTAGAGTTAAATATGCCAACTATGCTAAAAATAGTAATATATCTGTGGACACCAGCATTGAATAGGTTAGCAAAGATAGACACAAAATGGAGGAGTAAATCGGTATGTTCGGCAGCATCTCTGGAGAAAATGGACAGGTGACATTTCGGGATGGGACCCAAAAGATTGCCTATCCATTTTCTCCAGAGATGCTGCCGAACCCGCTGAGTTATTCCAGCATTTTGTGTCCAGCTTTGGGATAAACCAGCATCTACAGTTCTTTGTTATTACATTATAGAATAGGTTAAAAATAGTTTTGAGCCCATATTGATCATGAAACAAAAACTGGAAGAAAAAGACTTGAATGAAAATGAACTCGGGAAGTTTTTCACCGAATCAATACAATTTAAATCACCTGCACAGAAATGATATCTATTCCATTTAAGATCCCAATTAACAGGGTGGAAAGTGAAGTTCTTATTGTCTGTTTATGTTTAAATCAATGTTACATTGGGCATACCTTGCCAAAACACAAATTTCTTTGATTCACAATGACAGGCAGAAATAGGTGGATGGTGGCTGGCCTGAAAGATAAAAACACTGAAGAAGTGACAAGGGCAAAGATGTACATTTACTTTTTTTGAACAACATTCATTAGTCAAAGGAAATACGCAACTGTCAGGGTCATCAATTCTTTCAAATACATAGTTATTTGAGGCATCGAGTGCTAAAAATATTTTAAGTGTCACTATAAATTTTGCAGTCACATATCCCGCCTCCCAACGCAGTTCCCTCAAAATTGAAGGTTTGCTTGCACTTCAGTTCTGAGGTCGCCTGTGAGGCCAATGCAGGACCCACAGATTCTACCACAGATGAGGCAGGAGCAACATAAATGAGGAGGTAACAAAGGTAGTGTGGAAGAGATGATTTCATTCTGCCAATTACTCAAATCCTTGTTTACATTAGTGGCATTTAAGCGACTTTTGCAGAGGTACATGGGTATCCAGGGAATGGAGGGATAGGGGTCTCATGCAGGCAGAGGATGTTAACTTGGCGTCAAGAGTGTTGTATTGTCATATGTCCCAAAACGGAACAATGAAATTATTACCTGCAGCAGCAGTACAACAGGTTTGTACACAGTACTCAATACATAATTGACAAACAAAAATGTTCAATACATTTTTTTTAAACTGATATAAATGCGAAAACAAAACAAAGCCCAAAGTTCCTAATGCAAGCCAGGCAGTTCGCAGTTTAGAGTTTAGTTGGGAGTTTGTAGTGTTCCGTGGCCTCATGGTTGTTGGGCAGAATTTCATTGCTCCATTTCAGAACATATGACAATAAAACACTCTTGACACCAAGTTAAGATCCTCCACCTGCACGTGATCTATATCCCTTCATTCCCTGGATATCCATGGGTCTTTGTAACAGTCGCTTAAATGCTACTATTGTAAACAAGGACTTGGACCATCATGAGTACCTGGACATTGCAGGTACATGAGTACCTGGACGTTACAGTTTTCAGACTCCTATAGCTTCTTCCCGATAGCAGGAGTGAAATGGCCAGGGTGGTGTTAGTCCTTGATGATGCTGGCTGCCTTTTTGTTTGGCACAGACATTATGGGCCGAAGGGTCTGTTCCTATGCTGCATTGTTCCATGGATGCTCCTAACACGTGAAGTATTGTTAGAGTCACCCTGAATTCTCCTTCTCAACTTAAAGCAGTCATGGGCCTTCACAGGCATTAGTGGGGATGCTGCAATTTGCCAAGCAGCGTTCAAGATCACACTTGAACTTTTTCTTCCATCTACTTGGTAATCCCATGACAGGGTTTGAAATAGAATCTGTTTTGTGCGTCTTGGGTTAAGCTTGCAAGTAATTTGATCTGCTCAGTAGACCGAGTAAATTTAGTGCCTTTTGTTTACACAGTCACTGGACGCACATCGCACTGTCAATGAATACGCACCATTCAGATCTTTATGACACTGGCAAAAATGGCCATCAAATAGCTCCTATAGAAAGCCACAGACTTAGAAAATTAAGTCTTATTAGAAGTGCAAAGGGGCACTGCACAAAATACCAACATCCATTTCAGCTATGGCACTGCTACTGCAATATTCAGTAGTGGCCAAGTTCCACCCAGTGGTTGCCTATACTACTAAATGCCTAGTAGTATAGGCAACCACTTGCTTTTATAGCTGGGGATTGGACCCGGCAAGAACGGGGGGGGAGGGGGGGGGGGCTGGGGATTGGAATTGGGATGAGCAGGGCAGCTGGGGATTGGAATCTGTGCGAGAGTGGCCATGGTTTTGAGCTTGGATCGTGAGATCATTGAGGGGGAATTCAGTTGGCAATTGACTGATGGTTGACAAGCAGCTATAAAGGAAGGGCAGGGATGCAGGCGAATTGCAAACATGAATGAAGCAGTAACCTACGACTTCAATAACACAAGGCCTTTTGAATAATGAAAGGCCTGGATGGAGTGGATGTGGAGGATGTTGCCACTAGTTGGAGAGTCCACGACCAGAGGCCAAAGCCTCAGAATACTAGGACATACCTTTAGAAGGGAGATGAGGAGGAATTTATTTAGTCAGATGGTGGTGAATCTGTGGAGTGCATTGCCACAGAAGGCTGTGGAGGCCGTCAATGGATATTTTAAAGGCAGAGATTGACAGATTCTTAATTAGTATGGGTATCAGGGGTTAAGAGGAGAAGGCAGGAGAAGTGGAATTCTCTGCCTCAGAGGGCAGTGGAGGCCAATTCTCTGAATACATTCAAGAGAGAGCTAGATAGAGCTCTTAAGGATAGCGGAGTCAGGCGGTATGGGGAGAAAGCAGGAACGGGGTACTGATTGAGAATGATCAGCCATGATCACATTGAATGTCGGTGCTGGCTCGAAGGGCCGAATGGCCTACTCCTGCACCTATTGTCTATTGTCTATTGTCTATAATGGGGTTGAGGGGCAAGGATAGGTCAGCCGTGATTGAATGGCGGAGTGGACCTGATGAGCTGAATGGCCCTAATTCTGCTCCTTGAACTAATGAACTTATGAAGGCCGCATCCGCAAGTAGCACAAAACAAATGCCACACGTTTCCACGACCACTGATGTCAACCTACCTCTCACAATGGGCGACTGAGCTGTGAGTGAGCACAGTGAACACGATGGTTCAATGCGCAGCATTCTGCACTGCATGCAAGACCTGCACGCCATTTGGCTTCCTTAAGTAAAATGTTCAGGAACATTTGTTCTTATTCAGCATCTATCCAAGAACACCACTTGGAAAAGATAGGGTGAATGCTAGAGTTTTTTTCCCAGGATAGGGGAAATCAAGCGGACATAGGCTTAAGATGAGAGGGAAAGATTTAAATAGGAAACAGAGGGCCAACTTTATCACACAGAGGGTGTTGGGTGTATGGAATGAGCTGCCAGAGGAGGTAGTCGAGGCAGGTACAATAACAACATTTAAACGGTGTTTGAACAGGTACATTGATAGGAAAGGTTTAGAGGGATATGGCCAAATGCAGATATGTGGGACTAGCTCTGATGGAGCATCTTGGATGGGCTTGGATGAGTTGGGACCAAGGGTTTGTTTCCGTGCTGTATGACGCTGACCCTATAACACTAAAAATTGTTCACGCTGTGATATCATGAGAGGTAGAGTCATAGAGGGGGGATACATTTCCTCCCGGTGGATGCAACAAGGACTACAAACCATCATGGCTGCCAGCAAAAGGCTACAAAACCCATAGTCAGCAGGGCTGCCTGCCCTGCTGACACTGATTGCTGCTGATACTGATTGCTGCTGATACTGACTGCTGCTGATACTGACTGCTGCTGACACTGATTGCTGCTGACACTGATTGCTGCTGACACTGATTGCTGCTGACACTGATTGCTGCTGACACTGATTGCTGCTGACACTGATTGCTGCCCAGCTGAACCAGATGAGCTGATTGCCTCAGTGAGAGAGCTAAAAGGGAAGGGAAGCAGTGTATTTAAAAAGAGAGACAAAGACTGGAGCAGACAGGGAGAGAAGCAGTGTTTGAGTTATATTTTGTAAGAAGGCAGCAAGCTACAGTTTTGATTTAACTACCTGTTTTGGTTTTGTGTGCCTGTCTGCAAACAATTAAGTTTACCTGTTTTTGGAAAAGACTAAATATATGGAATTTAAGTTTGAAAACAAGAACTTTTCTGTCTTCATTTCCGGCACCCACACCTCCCAACCTTCAAGAGAAAAGCTCCCGACCTCTCAAGACATCACAACGCACATACTATCTACAAAAGGCAGAATAAATTTAACCCAACAATCACCATTTTATCAGCCTCATTCATAACATCAGCAACTGGGCTAATGAAAAGTAGTATTGAATAACATCATCAAGCAAACTCAAACCCCCAAAATATTTCATTCAGCAGTCCAGGGCTAAATCTTAAGGAGAGGCAACAGTAACAATCATTGACAATAGGGCACTCCACCTAAATGTGGCTGCTAATTCTGATCTAAATCTCTTGCTTTGATTGCTAATTTTGTTTTTGATATAGATTAATTTTTGCTCTGTGTATTTAGTGCAACATCATAAACTTATCTGGAGAGTGTTAATGTATTGAAAGTGCTCAGTATCAACAGACAAGATTATTTAATGTTTCATTCAATATTTCATGAAAATATTGATAAATTCAATTTCAAATCTGTGGAGAAAGTTCTCAATAACTGTTCTCCATTTTTACCCTGTAATTGAAAATCAAAGATGATTTGATAACAAAGTTGAGCAGCTGGGCACAAAACATTTGTTTTTCTTTAGAAACTAATAAGGATTAATATAGCAATGGATTAAATTATGAATCATACCTGCTCTGCAAAGAACCTGAATCCCTTATCTTCTCGAATACATTCATATGTCTCCCCAAGGACTGGGTTAAAGGGCTTAAATGTGGCTCTGTAATATGTTGTTGCATATCCTGAAACTGCAAATGCAGCAATCATCACCTGGAAAATTGGAACAAAAATATGTATTCATATCGCTGCAAGAACTACAGCCTGGTGCACAAATACTCAGAATTTATATTCATCCTAACTTTAGTTACACTATATCATTGTAAATTATTCAGGTCAAATAATTCACTTCTGAACAAAGCATAAATAAATTCAGTATTAATTACAAGCGTAAAGAAAACATTTAAGTTTAACGTTGCAATTTGCTTTGTGAACGTGCACATTCAATGTGGCAAAATAATATTATTTCATTCAATATCTGTTTCAATTTTGACATTTTAAATTTTGGTTAAATACAGCCATTTTTTTGGAGGACCTTGGTTTATGAATTAAAGTTGATCAGAAGGGATGTAATGCTGAAGCATTATAAGGCACTGTCAGAATGCATTTGGAGTATTGTGAGCAGTTTTGGGCCCCATATCCGAGGAAGGATGTGCTGGTATTCGAGAGGGTCCAGAGGAGGTTTACGAGAATGATCCCAGAAATGAAAGGGTTAACATACGATGAGCGTTTGATGGCACTGGGCCTGTACTCGCTGGAGTTCAGAAGAATGAGGAGGGACCTCATTGAAACTTACGGAATAGTGAAAGACCTGGATGACACAACCTTCTCATTTGGAGCATAAAGACTCTGCAATTTATTTTCTTCAAATTATCTGCTGCTTTTTACCATTTGCATTATGTGTGTAGTTCTCATGTATTGATTACATTTCTACTCCAGCCACTTAGACTCCGAAAAGATCAGTTGTGTTTTGTGTGGAAGTAAATTAATAACCAAAAATTATGTCATTTGACATTTTAGTAAGTGGAAGTGAAAAACTAAAAGGCTATTCAACATAACAGAAATAATATAGCCTAATCTAACCAGTGTAAATAGGTCAGGTTCTGAGTGCAATGTAACTTACGAGAATGATCTCAGGAATGTTTGGGTCAATATATGATGGCACTGGGCCTGTACTCGCTGTTGTTCAGGAGGACGAGGGGGGGACCTCATTGAAACTTACCGAATAGTGAAAGGCCTGGATAAAGTGGTTCAGGGGACGTTTGCACTAGTGGGAGAGTTTAGGACCGGAGGCCATGGTGAGAGGAATTTCACTGTGAAGGCCAAGTCAATGGATATTTCTAAGGTGGAGATTGATAGATTCCTGATTAGTAAAGGTGTCAGGGGTTATGGGGAGAAGGCTGACAGGCCGAATGGCCTAATTCTGCTCCGAGAACTTATGAACATGACTAATAAACAGCAAAATATTTAATTAAGTATTGACATTTAAACCACACACACAAAACAATCATCGAACCAATAAGCGCTGAATTACCATTCGGTCATATGGATCATCAGTTTCAGCAGCCTTATCTAACAATTCAGAGTATTCCAATTCCTCGCACAGATGCTGTAGAGTATTGAGGGGCTCGTTCAGCTCAACTGGCATGGAGACCTTGGACAAGTCTTTCCCAATGTTATTCCTCAGGATGTTCCACAGATTGATGCTGCTTGTGTCAGGCGACGGGGCTGGAAGACATGTGCGTCTGCCATTTCTAAATGCACCACCCAAGAGTTCACCATCGGAAACTGCAACAAGTTAATCAGACACAAACATAAAAGGTGATATCTCATAAACTAGCTCAAAGTTTTAACTGACATTTCCTTGGCGTTATGAATGTTTTAGTTTTGGCCCAGGGACTTTCCAGAAATCTGGTAGCAAAATAAAACAATTAGTCTGAAGGATAGATATTACAGTTTGTATCCACCAGTTTAATTAACAATCATTTATATGCCTGCAAAACTTTCTCAAGTAAAAATAAGTGGTTGTAACCATAGAAACCATTTGTTGTGTTCCCAATGATCACATCATATCTGGACCTGACAAGGAATTTAAGATTCCTGGGTGATTAAATACTATTATTTGCTGGAATACAATTTTATGACTCAATCATTCATTATCACCCATAATTTATATGTTGGAATGCATTACTCAAAAGAGTAGAAAGCTTAAGCTCATGTTTTTTAATTTAGTTGCATGCCCGCTACATTTGTTTTGAGATGTCACCATTGCATTAGAAATTGAAATACATCTCAATGATGCATTAAATTTTAACCCTTTTCCTATTGGTTTTGTAGGCCGTTAATAACGTATGGTGGTAAAACTACACCGAGCCCTGTGAATCAGCAACCTAAAGTACAGGGAATAGCTTATTCCTCATTTCTACAATTTATTGCTGCAATATCCTCAACCTGCCCCTCCTCAAGCCATTTTGGCAGTTTTCATTCCATTCCTTTCCAATCTGATGGGCCACATGAAAATCATATCTGTTCTCTGAATGAATTCTACAAATGCTCCTGACCATGTAATTTCACCTTCTTGGCCCAAATATCTTATATTGCCGAATTATTCCCAAACAACTAATATCTTGCACATCATAAAAAGCCTACCCTCAATTGTTCCAAAATCTAAATTCCACATCGGAGATTAATGCTTTCTCTTTAACCAGGGCACCACAGTGGTAGAGTTCCTGCCTTGCAGAGCCAGAGTCCTGGGTTCGATCCTAAATATGGGTGCTGTCTGTATGGAGTTTGTACGTTCTCCCCGTGACTGCGTGGGGTTTCTCCGGGTGTTCCAGTTTCCTCACACATTCGAAAGATATACAGGCTTGTAGATTAATTGTTTTCGGTAAAATTGTAAATTGTGTAGAATAGTGTTAATGTATGGGGATCGCTGGTCGGTGTGAACTCGGTGGGCTGAAGGGCATGTTTCCATGGTGCATCTCTAAAGTCTAAAATAAAGTCTAAAGTGTCTCCATATTCTTATATTTTGACAGGTTCCTCCTCAATATTAAGGACATTCACTAAATCTATGCCACTCATACATTTTGAAACCTTTTGTGGAATATCCGTGGTGATGAGGTGATGAATAAATGAAAGGTAACACAGGCCCAACTGCATGTGTATATATATACCTGCACAGAGACCTACTGGAAACATTTTATAAAACCTTGTTAGATGTGTCTGTAAGTGACATGCTTTGTTATAGGGACACAAGATTGCATTGTACTCTCTGTTACGGGAATAAGATAATGTGCTTCAGTTATGATCTGAACTGACTAATGCATAACAATATGATGAAGTACTTACATTTAAATTACTTCTTTATTATTAACAATTAGATTTTCTGGCAAGCTTAAACACACCTGCAAATAAACTGGGGAATAGAACATTGTGCAAGTTGTAATCATCATATAATAAGTGTTTCATATCTATATATATGCATGTACTTTATAAAAACAGTTGCCACAAAAGGATTATGAGAAGTCTCATACATACATCGCCGAGAAGCATTCTCTGCAACACTGGCATTGTCTTCAGAAATAGTGTCACTGACATCGCTGACGTAAGATTCATCATCAGATCCCTAGGGTCAAAAAGGTCAAATTTGATTTATTTCATAAGAAACATAAGACAATGTTGCATTTGACTCCAGAATTTCAAATACAACTGAGAATATGTATATAGATATATATGAGATATAGAGTTCAATTATCACTGTAACTTGTTAGCATGCTTCAGGGCGGCACAGTGGTAGAGTTGCTGCCTGACAGCGCCAGAGATCCAGGTTCGATCCTGACAACAGGTACTGTCTGTACAGAGTGTGTACCTTCTCCCTGTGACTGCGTGGGTTTTCTCCCACACTCCAAAGGCATACAGGTTTGTAGGTTAATTTAGCTTCTATAAATTATAAATTGTCCCTAGTGCGTAGGATCGTGCTAGTGTACGGGGATCGCTGGTCGATGTGGACACGGTGGGTGAATGGTCTGTTTCTGCACTGATTCCTAAACTAAACCAACAGTTTCAACACAGCCCATGACAGGTTTGCACTATAACATATAACATATAACATATAACAACTACAGCATGGAAACAGGCCTGTCCGGCCCTACCAGTCCACGCCGACCATTCTCCCTGACCTAGTCTCATCTACCTGCACTCAGACCATAACCCTCCAATCCCCTCCTATCCATATACCTATCCAATTTACTCTTAAATAATAAAATCGAGCCAGCCTCCACCACTTCCACCGGAAGCCCATTCCATACAGCCACAACCCTCTGAGTAAAGAAGTTCCCCCTCATGTTACCCCTAAACCTTTGTCCCTCAATTCTGAAGCTATGTCCCCTTGTTGGAATCTTCCCCACTCTCAAAGGGAAAAGCCTACCCACGTCAACTCTGTCCGTCCCTCTCAAAATTTTAAAAACCTCTATCAAGTCCCCCCTCAACCTTCTACGCTCCAAAGAATAAAGACCCAACCTGTTCAACCTCTCTCTGTAGCCTAAGTGCTGAAACCCAGGCAACATTCTAGTAAATCTCCTCTGTACCCTCTCCATTTTGTCGACATCCTTCCTATAATTTGGCGACCAGAACTGCACACCATACTCCAGATTCGGCCTCACCAATGCCCTGTACAATTTCAACATTACATCCCAACTTCTATACTCGATGCTCTGATTTATAAAGGCAAGCATACCAAACGCCTTCTTCACCACCCTATCCACATGAGATTCCACCTTCAGGGAACAATGCACAGTTATTCCCAGATCCCTCTGTTCCACTGCATTCCTCAATTCCCTACCATTTACCCTGTACGTCCTATTTTGATTTGTCCTACCAAAATGCAGCACCTCACACTTATCAGCATTAAACTCCATCTGCCATCTTTCAGCCCACCCTTCCAAAAGGCCCAAGTCTCTCTGTAGACTTTGAAAATCTACCTCACTATCAACTACTCCACCTATCTTAGTATCATCTGCATATTTACTAATCCAATTTGCCACACCATCATCCAGATCATTAATGTAAATGACAAACAACAGTGGACCCAACACAGATCCTTGGGGCACTCCACTAGACACTGGCCTCCAACCTGACATACAATTGTACAATCTTTAGGTGCTACACACCTGGAGAAAACAGAATTTGTCCAGAGCACAGAGACCTACTGGAAACATTTTATAAAACCTTGTCTGTAAGTGACAAGCTTTGTTATAGGGACACAAGATTGCATTGTACTCTCTGTTACGGGAATAAGATAATGTGCTTCAGTTATGATCTGAACTGACTAATGCATAACAATATGATGAAGTACTTACATTTAAATTACTTCTTTATTATTAACAATTAGATTTTCTGGCAAGCTTAAACACACCTGTAAATAAACTGGGGAATAGAACATTGTGCAAGTTGTAATCATCATATAATAAGTGTTTCATTCCATTATTAAGAATATTCAGAAGGTTGTACATTCAATTCCCACACCAGAGACAAGTGTAAAATAATTGCAGCTTGGACTTTGAAAATGGCACCAAAACCTGACAACTGTAGCATGTGATCTCAGTGCACCTTCTATAAACTTTGTACTTAATCTGGGATTGCGCCTTTGTACAGTAATAGTTTATCGAACTGAATGCAAAAAAAAGCATTTCTCAGTACCTGTGACAATAAAGAACCACTGAACCATTGCACATTGATATTCTAGTGTATGCTGAGGGTGGGGTGGACCTATAAATGCAGTGTGTAAGGAAGCCTTATGTTAAAAAATGGCGCAAAATCTTGGGATTCCAGATTTTGAAAACAAAAGGAGTTACTGTCAAACTTCCAATCCCTTCCCGCCAAAAGAAGTTTTACATCCACGAAAATGTGCAACGCGTTTCTCGTACCTCATTCTCTGAAGAGCTCGCTGATAGAAGTACTTCTTGAGCATCAAAAAACTCCGACACAGATTCAGACATGGAGAGCCTGCTCCCATTGGAGTCCTGCTGCGACAAAGGGATACTGACGTGAATCTTGTCGCTTGGCTGAAAGTTTAAACAAAAAATTCAAAATATAAAAAATGCTGACAAATTTTTTTAAATGTTAAAAAAAAAATTGGGGTTTAAAAGATTTAGAGGCAAAATGTTAACCATTTTCCAAATCCGATTGAAATTTTTGCATGTGACAAACTTATTTAATCTTTTGCATGCAGGCTCAGTGGACTATTTCTATACAATTGATAATTGAGGATGTGCTTAGATATGGCAATACTGTACTGAACTGTTAGCAAGAAAATAATTTCACTGTGCGTTTGCATGTGACAATAAAAGCACCACTGAACCTTTGAACTATATTTCCTATGTTCATTCCTTCATGTGGATCCTTCGTGTGGTGTTCAGCAATGCCACACAAGGCCTGATTATGCTCCAGGTTATTTGATCAATGGACAATATTCCAATTAATCCATAACCATGCCACCAGGAGCTCGGGACCAGAAAAGAATAATGCATCAAATCAAAAATATTCTGGGAAAAGCACCGGCTCCAGTGCTAACGACGACACAGATTGAGGATCACAGGACCGTGACACATCCTCTCATCTCATACAAACATTTAACAATGTGAACAAGCCCTTGTATGTCACACAGGAGAAGCAAGAGGTCAGGTGTTTACTGGCATGATAGAGATGAATTTGCACACAAATTGGAGTAAGGTCAAAGTTGCCTTATTAGACTAACATCTTAGATGGAGCAACTGATAACCTCATGCCTGGTGCCCTGCTTTTTAATCACCTGCTTTGATTACCTACAATTCCATCAACTATCACTTCAAAGAACTAGGGTAATCTCAGCAGGGAAAGCCACTGCTGCCTTCTACACTTTTAGCTTTGAAGATCTCCAAGTCCAGCAGCTTTTGAACCCACCACAATCTGCCCCAACACATCACTTTATATAAACCAGGGAACATGCATCGGCTTATCATATTTCAGTTTCATGAAAATGAGGCAGCTGTCTTTTCACATCTATATCTCCAAGAGCAACAAATTCAGGACTTCCGGTGGCGTTATGGAGAGATAGGACGTACGTCTAAGTAGCTCTGCACCTTGCCGAACAAATCACGTCAACAAAAGAATAAAAGAACAAAACAGTTCATTTAGCAACGCATCCACTGGTTAAACAGCTCATTACTGATACGCAATTTTACAAAGAGGAGTGGTAAACAGACCACAATGCCACCCAAACATAGGCTGAAAACAGACGGAGAGGAAGGCCCCGCAGAAGCCCCGAGCTTGCCTGAGAAACAGACATGTGAAGAGACAACAAACCAAACACCGGTCTTATAAGCCATTGAAATCCTTCGCCGAGAACTCTCTGCAGTGAAGCAAGAAATATGTGCCAAAATAGACTCTCGCATTGAAGAGGTGATCGCGAACCTGAGAGGGGAAATTTTACGTTTAGAAACTGACAATAACCGTAAGCTGGAAACTACTCAGGCTACTTTACTCGCCCCAGTAAGACTATCCGTGCGCTGGAAATAACGGCTACAGCTAGCTCTGATGCTACGGACGAGTTGAAAGTTGAAGTGGAGCGCATTTCCGGCTTGATATCAAAACTGTCCGAAAAATGCCTAGATCTGGAGGGGCATTCCAAACATCAAAACTTGAGAATAGTCGGAGTGAAAGAAGGTAAAGAATACGGTCAAAATGTCCGTGACTTTACAGACCGAGCACACAGAACTCTGAGAACCTGGCCGGACAACAACGCGCCACCGCGACACCTGATCCTGCCGGTGCATTACTGTCATGTCCTGGAGGAAATACTTCGTAAAGTGGCCAAGGATAGGAACTTATCATATCTTCTCAGCAGAAGATACATACACTAACTACGCAAGATGATGTAGCAAGCAAATCTGGGGGGAAAGGACTTACCTTTTGTAGTTGGAATGTCAAGGGCGTGAATGAACCAATAAAAAAGGGTAAAATACTAGCTCACTTAAAATCCCTTAACACTGACATAATATTCCTCCAGGAGACTCACCTGAAGAATGACTCACACAACAGGCTGAGGTGCAGGTGGAATGGACAGCTGTACCACTCCACCTTTCCCTCAAAAGCCAGGGGTACCGCAATCTTAATCCGCAAAGGTACCCCGTTCAAACATAAATCTACAATAGTTGATAAGGGGGGCAGGTAACGAGTTGGGTTCAGAGATAACAGTGAAGGACATTTCAGAGATTATTAAATCATTGAAAAATGGAAAAACCCCTGGCCCAGATGGGATCAATAATGAATTTTACAAAAAATTTAACGATATAATTTCCCCACGTCTACAATGCCTGTATATCCAAGCGTTCAAGGAGCAGACTTTACCGCACACTCTAGCAGAATCAATTATTACATTAATTCCAAAAAAAGATAAGAATCTAGAAGAGCCGGGATCGTATAGAGCAATTGCCCTTTTAAATACCGATCAGAAGATCCTAGCCAAGACTCTGGCTCATAGACTCAGCCTAGTCATTGGCAAACTGGTACACTCAGATCAAACCGGGTTCATACCTAAACGACACTCATTCATTAATCTGAGACGTCTGTTTAATATAATTTACTCACATAGAATACTGAATAAAGACCTCACAATCATCGCATTGGATGCGGAAAAAGCCTTTGATTGGTCTTATCTTTTCACAGCGCTGGGAAAATTCCAATTAGGCGAAAACTTTATCTTATGGCTGAAGCTTTTATATGGGAACCCGAACACCAGAATATTAACCAATCGAACCCTCTCATCTAAATTTTGCTTATTCAGGGGTATTAGACAAGGATGTGCTCTCTCCCCGATGCTATTCGCATTAGCCATAGAACCACTCACTGAGAGCATCAGGTCCCACCCAGGCATATACGGATACAATACTAAACATACTACGAACAAAATTTCCCTCTCCGCAGATGATGTACTATTATACATCACTAACCCCCGAACTAATATCCCAAATTTACCATCCATTATAGACCAATTCGGCATCTTCTCTGGCTACAGAATTAATTGGAATAAAAGGGAAATTATGCCATTAAACGAACAAGACGTTACCCGGCTCCAACAGTTCCCTTTTAGAATTGTTACCGATAAATTCAGATATCTCGGAGTTTACGTTACCAGGAAATATTCCCTCCTGTTTAAAACAAATTTCCCTCCATTAATTACAAAACTTCATACTTATATTCAATTTTGGAAAACACTGCCTATTTCCCTCCTTGGCAGATTGAATGCCTTAAAGATGATTTTTCTCCCGCAGATTTTATATTTATTTCAGACAATACTGATATATCTTCCCAAATCTTTCTTAAAAAAAATTAATTCCATTGTTACTAACTTTATATGGGACTACAAATGTCACCGAATACATAAACGGCACTTGTGCAAATCGAAAGAGAATGGAGGACTAGCTTTACCCAATTTTCTTTCTTACTATTGGGCAACGAATATTAAAACCATAATCTTTTGGTTGGATGATTCATACCAACAGGCCAATTGGCTAAATATGGAAAGTGCTGCTCCGTGATAACCGGCACACAATCTTGGCTGACAATTCAATGCGGGATTGAGGGATCTCTGCATGCTGAAAAGTGCCAGCTTTCAAATAGGCCAATAAATAAAGTCTCGTGTGTACAATAGCTTACAGAAACAAAAAATAATCAATGTGAAATGAAATCCACTTGTGGCTTGAGACATTAATAATATTAGCAGAGGAGTTGGCGAAAGAACAACCCGGAGGAATGAGAACAATTTAGAAATGAGTGAAAATGATTAAGAGGGATAAGATAGAATATACTCGAGCAAAAAAAGAAACAGTCTAACAGTTTCTACATGTAATTAACAAAACAGTAGTGGGGGTAAACACAGGTCTGTTAATAGCTCGGAGAACACTAATTACAATGGAAAGTAAGGAAAACGTGGAGATGTTGAACAGATATTTTTTATTGGCTTTTGTAGCACAACACACAAAAAACAGAAGCATTGTGGAATCAGGGGTTTAAATGAGTAATTTCATCTATAATAGTAAGGGAACGAGATAAGAAAGTTAAGGGGTCTTAAAAAACAATGATTTGGATCTTCCAGGAATTTCAAGATTCTGAAATTATCCCAAATGGCAACTAGCAAAAATAATACTAATAATCACGACCAGAGAAACACGGAAAGCAGAGAATCAAAAGGATGGTTAGCATGTCAAAGATTGGAAAATGCAGAAATCCATTATTATGGAAGTGGTAATATGGCACTTTAGAAAATCAGTGACAAACAGACTGAAATTTTAACTACCAGGGTGTATAAAAAAATGAGCAAGTGGATGCAGTGTATTTGGATCTTTTTTTTTTACAAGGGACATTCAAAGCGATGCCACATGAATGGTTCATCTGTCAGACTCGATCCCTTGGGATTCAGGGAAGCATGTTAGACTGAATCATACTCATCCCTTGTCAACAATTCCATAGGGAACTGCTGGTTATCTTTCCCTCATGTAACTTGAACGTAGGAAATCAGGGACGACCAGAGGCAAGGGAAGCAAGGATAAGCCAGGGAACTAGAGGCCGGTACACTTCAGTGATTGGAGCAGTCAATGTCTGCATGTGTAAGATGCCGATAGCATCACGGATGTGCTGACAAATGGCGAATAACATTTCCGGGTGGTGGGTGAATGGAATGAGCAGCCAGAGGAGATAGTTGACTCAGGTACAATAACAAAGTTTAAAATACACCTGGGCAGGTACATGGATAGGTAAGGTTTAGAGGGATACAAACCAAATGTGGGAAAATGTGACTAGCTGTGATGGGGTATCTCATGGACGAGTTGGGCCGAAGGACATGTTTCCGTGCTGTATGACTCTCTGTCTCTATGACTGCATAACATCACAGAAGTGCCAGGTGATGATTATCTCCAACAAGAGAGAGACTAATCTCTTGCAATTGATAATGAAGTATTGACAAATTCTTTACCAGCTGGACCAGCCACCTACACACTGACGCTACAAGAGGTTAGAGACTGGGTATCCTGCAGAGAGTGATTCACATTCTGAGGGATTAACGTTATTAATTCTTCAAATTATATCATGGGAGGAATAAATCGGGTAAACGCACAGAGCCTTTTGGCCAGAGCAGCAGAATGGAGAACCAGCGGACATAGGTTTAAGGTGAGGGGGGAAAGATTTAATGGGGACCTGAGAGGTAATTTTTTTTTTACACAAAGGTAGTGGGTGTATGGAACAAGCTGCCGGAGGTGGTAGTTGAGGCAGGTACGGTCGCAATGTTTAAGAAACATTTAGACAGGTACATGGATAGGGTAGGTTTAGAGGGACATGTGCCAAAAGCAGGCAGAATGGTACTAGCTTAGATGGGGCATGTCGGTCGGCGTGGGCATGTTGGGCCAAGGGGCCTGTTTCCACGCTGTATGACACTATGACTATGATATCAAACCCCAGCACTAAGGCAGACACTTTCAGGTTTAATAGTTTTATTTGTTGCTCAGTTCTGACAAAGCATGGTCGATCTGAAACGTTAGCTGTTTCCCCACCCATAGATGCTGCTTGATCTGAACAGCATTTCTATTTTTGATTTCCAGCATCTGCAGTTTTCTTTTAATTTTGGCTGAGAAAAGCAAGCAACACACTGGCCATGGCTGAAGAGTTAACCGCTTGAGAAAGCCAAGGACATATATATGCAATTAGATGAGACGGTTTTAACTCGGCTCTAAATTTAATAAGTATTATGGATTTTCCAGGACAAGGGAAAACGTCAGATTAAAGCAGTCTGGCAGTGGTTCATACAGTTATTTAAACTCGTCACTGTGCCATCTGAAACAGCTGGTGTTTCAGTTCTCATTGGCAAATGCTTGACAGAGAGTGATGTAGCGTTTTTCCACTGTAAAGGATTTCAAATGACAAGATCAGAATGGAAGGTTTGCTGGACGTTTGACAGACCACTGTGGGTCAAGGAGGTGATGGTAAACATGGCAACCTCGGCGCGTGGAAGGGGAGGGGCAGCTGTTGGAGGTGACAGATGGATTGCATGCGGCATCTGCGGGAGGCAGCCGGGAGAGGGAATGAACGGAGCGCAGTCTGCAGCAGCTGCACACAGCAGCAGTGCAAGGAGCTGACAGCACCGTGCTCACTCCTGTTCATCGATCCAGTGCCGCCAGGACACTGGCCTTAGAGTGAGAACATGAAGGAACTGCACATCGCCTTGGGCCAAGATGGACCAACTTGTACACTGTGGACGGCTCGATTGTAATCATGACTGGATAGCATGCAACAAAAAAAGCTTTTCACGGTACCTCGGTACACGTGACAACAACCTAAACTAAACAAGATCGTACTTTTTAAAAGACTTGATAAGTTGCAAGATGGTGCCAGAACATGGAGACTCTCTTCATGCGGAGGATCTATTGCACCCATGTGCAGTACGATTTGACTGGATATCGTGTGGAACAAGCAGTGTATCCCTACACGGGATAACAAAAGTATGGGGGGATCAATGTCATCAAAGGGCAGATGTACATAGGCGAGAGGCACACACGAATGAGATGAGGGAGGCCTGAATCACTGCACAGCATTTGCAATCAGAGGCACAACTTGCTTGAGCTATTAGGGGGTGACAGCACTTCCATTAACGTAGGTGGTTATGACACGAGATGGAACAAACACCCACACACTCTCATAGGAAGGTCTGCTCACTGCTGATGATGGATAACCAGTGCCTGTGAATGTCCCCCACCTTCAACTTTTTCAACTCCATAACTGGAAACAGGCCCTTCAGCCCAACTTGCCCATGCCTACCAACAGCCCCATCTACATTAGTCCCACCTGCCTGCATTTGGCCCATATCCCTCTAAGCCTACCCCATCCATGTACCCGTCTAGATGTTTCGTAAACGCTGCAATAGCACCTGCCTCAACTACCTCGTCCGGCAGCTCGTTCCAGACACCCATCACCCTTTGTGTAAAAAAGCTACCCTTCAGGTTTCTATTAAATCTTTACCCCCCTCACCTTAAAACCATGTCCTCTGGATCTCGATTCCCCCACTCTGGACAAGAGACTTTGTGCATTTATCCCATCTATTCCTCTCGTGATTTTGTACACCTCTACAAGATCACCTCTCACCATCCTGGGCTCCAAGGAGTAAAGCCCTACTCTGCTCAACCTCTCCCAATAGCTCAGGCCCTCCAGTCCTGGCAACATCCTCGTAAATCTTCTCTGCACCTTTTCCAGCTTGACGACATCTTTCCCATAACATGGTGACCAAAATGAACACAATAGGCACCTGATGGGGACAGACGGGGTAGACAGATTATTCAATCAGCGCCATCAATAATGCTGATTTCCCTAATGGTGAGCATATGGATCTCCCTCCCTGGCTGGATGATTCCCACTGGCGCGAGGTCTCACCAGCTGTTCGCACAGCTCTCCAAACAACACCCAACAATCTGGAGTGTTTAAACAGACACCAGGTATGTCACAGCTGGTGCACAATCTCGAGAAGCAGGCCCGGGAGAGTTTGCAAGCCTAGGTGCTGTCAGGAAACTTTCACACTCAACATCTCTCAACAGATTGCTACAGAAGGCAAAGCCGGTCTCCAAGTAACAGAATGACACAAAAGTGGGTGGTATTGCAGATAGTGAAGATGGATGCCAAAAATTGCAGCGGGTTCTTGATGGTTTGGTCAGCTGGGTTGAGGAATGGTTGATAGAATTAAATACAGAGAAATGTGAGGGGTTGTATTTTGGAAAGTCTAATGTTGCCAGGACCAACACAGTGAATGGCAGGGCTCTGGGGAGCATTATAGAGCAGAGGGACCTGGGAGTGCAGGTGCATGGTTCCTTGAAGGTGGAGTTGCAGGTAGATCGGGTGCTCAAAAAGGCTTTCGGAACATTGGCCTTCATCAGTCAGACTACGGAGTATAGAAGTTGGAAGGTCATGTTGCAGTTATACAAGACGTTGGCGGGGCTACATTTAGTATTATGTTCAGTTTTGGGCACCGTGTTACAGGAAATATGTTGTCAAGCTGGAAAGGGTGCAGATAATATATATGAGGATTTCGCCAGGACTCGTAGACCTGAGCTATAGGGGGAGGTTGAGCAGGCTAGGACTCTATTTCTAGGAGCACAGGAGGATGAGGGGGTGATCTTATAGAGGTGTACAAAATCGTGTGAGGAATAGATCGGGTAAACACAAAGAGCCTCTTGCCCAAAGTAGGCATGGAATCGAGAACCAGAGGACATGGGTTCAAGGTGAAGGGGGGGGGGGGGGGGGGAGACTTAAAAGGAACCTGAGGGGTAACTGTAATTTTTTTACACAAATTTAAGAAACATTCAGACAGGTACATGGATAGGATTGGTTTGGAGGAATATGGGCCAAATGCAGGCAGGTCGGACGAGTGTTGGTCGGCGTGGGCAAGTTAGGCCGAAGGACCCGTTTCCATGCTCTATGCCTATGATTCTCTATTGCAGAGGAAATGGTGTTCCAGCCTTGGACAGTGCATGGATATAGAAGGTTCAGAGGAATGTAGAAATAAAGACAGCAGATGCTGGTTTACCAAGGAAAAACACAAAATGCTGGAGTAACTCAATGGGTCAGGCAGCATTCCTGGAAATCATGGAATAGGTGACAGTTCGAGTCAGGACTCTTCAGAAAGTGACTCCAGCATTTCGTGTTTTCCAAGGTTTAGAGGGATATAGGCCAAATGCAGGCAACTGGGATGACCTCAGGCATGCAATTTGTTCGGAACTTAACCTGGGTAATGACACCAAAAACAGAGCAGCAGAGCCACCAAATACATTCAACTACCGAAATGAGCAACTACCGAAACATTGAAGATGCTATTTGGTTTCGTTTAGAGATACAGCATGGAAACAAACCCTTCAGCCCAACGATTGTTTGCTGACCATCATTCACCCATTCACACTAGTTCCATATTATCCCACTTTTGCATCCACTTCCAACAATTTACAGAGGCCAATTAACCTTAAAAAACTCCACACACACAGCACCCGAGGTCAGGATTGAACCCATGTCTCTGGGACTGTGAGGCAGTGGCTTTACCAGCTGCTGAAGGTGGAAGCTTGCTTTGTCTTCACTAGCTAGTGTTCCCAGCATGTTGATGGGGCGCAGTCTTCTGAACAATACTGCACTGCAGAGAGAACTGTAGGGGAAGAGGACGAGGGGGGGGGGGGGGAGGGGGGTAGGACATTACTCATCTTCTGATAGGAACAAAAATGAGGAAGAGCAAAACTGGGAGGAGGAAGTTGGAGCACCAATGATTAGAAGAGCTAGTCACAACACTGTTCAGAAAGCCATGGCTTGCTTAATATTGCAAATGAAATCCTTTTCCCGACGTTACAGGTAAGTCTACTGTACATTATAGAGAACCAAAACCAAGAGCCTTTGGAATGTGCATCACATCTATCGTGGAACTTTGAAACACAAATGCATAAATCAAAATGGATGACTTCATTGGAGTTTAAAGTTACAGATGGCGGAGTGGTGCAGCATCTACCTCACAGCGCCAGAAACCAGAGTTTGATCCTGACCTCGCCTGCTCCCTGTGGGGAATTTGTACTTTCTCCCTGTGAACACGTGAGTTTCCCCTGAGTTCTTCCGTTTCCTCCCACATCCCAAAGACCTGCGCGTTTGTAGGTTAATTGGTTTGTAAATTGTCCCAATGTGTAGGGAGTCGATGAGAAAGTGGGATAACATAGAACTAGTGTGAATGGGTGATCGATGGTCAGCGTGGACTCGGTGGGCCGAAAGGCCAGTTTCCACGCTGCATCTCTGGAAACAAAAAGCCCACAAAGCTGTCTGCACACAAAATCAAATGGTCACTTTCTTGGATGTACAATCTGCTCTATATACTGTACCTGGGAGAGTGTTCTCCTAAGAGTGTAGAATTGGGCATTGTGGCCAGAATGCTCTTGCTCCAAGAGCATTTGCTTCAGCTTTTCCTTTTCTATTGCTACCGTGTTGAAGGCAGACTTTAAAAGACATTGCACTGAAAAAGAGAGAACAACACTATAGAGAGTAAAAATGACAGAAATATTCAATTCTATTAGGCTAGTTGTTTGTACAAGATCACATGCAATATCAGCAGAATTCCCTCAATACACTTTTGTTGCCAGTTTGTGATCTGTCCATTCAACAGTGGCCACCAATGACATTACGGAAGGAATCTACTTAAACAGTGTTTGAATGCAATAGTTCTGGTGACAGACGCAACAGGATTTAAAATATTGAAGCTGTGCAACGTAAAGCTAATGCCTTCACAAAATTGTCTGGGGAAACCAAGGAAGGTCAGATAAAAGTAATGATGCACTTCACGGAAAAGACTTGCATCAGATAAAACCCAAACTAAATGGTCAGTTTTGATTCTTATCAGATTTCTTTCAATTCAGAAACAATATGAATTTAGAGTTTTTCCATTCAGGCCAATTGTTGAAATATCTACCACTCAAGTAGTTTACATTTTCTGGAGACTCGGAACAATAAAATCGTATTATTATTTTTAGACACAGTCACTGGGAAATGGTGTGATATTTTCCATATTTTATCCTTTGATTTTTATTGACGTGGCAAAAAGATTATGATGATATATTCATCACATATTATTTAACACTATTACCATTTTTCTTTGTGAAGAAAGGCTTCATGGGTTTTTTGTATTGCAAGTAATATTTAGGTGCCATACGATTCTCGGAAATTTTTAATTTCTATTTTATGATTTATCCATCAACCTAAACAAATATTTTGTAAGATAGAAGTTGGGAAAAACAATCAATACAGAATTGGGATGAAAATCTTGCATTGTATCCTTGATAGAATTATGGTGTTTGAGTTCATTACTGACACATTCCTAATCTGTGCTCTATTCTTGCACCATCTATTAAAGATTGAAAGGTGGTTCTTTTAAAACCACTTCAAGCCAAAGGACTGCTTCATACATTTATACCAGACATCCAACCATCGACTCCATCTATATTTCACGTTGCCTTAGAAAAATAGTCAACATAATCAAAAACTTAGTGTAGGAACAAAGAACTGCAGATGCTGGTTTATACCAAAGAGAGACACAAAGTACTAGAGTAACTCAGTGGGTCAGGCAGCATCTCTGGAGAAAAAGCATAGGTGGTGTTTTGGGTTTGAACCCTTCTTCAGACCCTGCTTCAGTCTGAAGAAGGGCCCAGACCCAAAACATCACCTATCCATATTTAACACTATTACCACCCAGGTCATTCCTTTTTCTCCCTGCTCCTATCTGGCAAAAGGTACAGAAGTTTGAAAGCGTGCACCACTTGACTCAGGAATAACTTCTTCCCCTCTGTTATCAGGTTTCTGAACGGTCCTGCCTTCAATTAGGATATTGTCCAATTCACCTCTACCCCATTGAGGACATTGGACTTTATCTATGGAACCGATGTGCTATAATGCTGAGAACTATATTTTGGACTTTGTATCTTCCCCTTTGCTCTATCTATTGTATTTGTTTATATTTATGCATGGTATATTTGATATGTTTGGATAGCATGCAAAACAAAGCTTTTCTCTGTACCTTGGTGCATATGAATGATGAACATCAATCTAAACCTAAAGATTTTTCGTTTGAGTGCAGCATCTAGTGCAATTGTCACTAACACATCACTGGAAAATGTAATTTGTAAATGAAATATTAAAATAACTTCGCAAAGGCATAGGTGGCATCAGTAACAGCTTGGCATCAATTATGTCAATTTTGAAAAATTGACAAAAGATGCAACACTTTTCTATTTCTTTAAAGTTGCTGCAGTAAAAAAAGACTATTAATTCACAAATTCCATTATTATATTTATTCTGCCTTGCATTGTGTTAATGGCCTTCTTGGCTCTTGAGAAATCACAAATATGTTTATAAAACATAAACGGCACAGTGGTGCAGCACTTGAGTTGCTGGCTTACAGCGCCAGAGACCTGGGTTCGATCCTGACTATGGGTTTGTACGGACTTTGTACATTATCTCTGTGACCGCGTTGGTTTTCTCCAGGTGCTCAATTTTCTCCCGTGTTCCAAACAGGGCCGTTTTTACAGCATTATGGGCCCCCGGGCAAAGCAGTGTACTAGGGCCCCTACCGTTACTCTCCCCCACCCCCCTTTCCCCACCAGCCCCCCTCTGTCGTGCCGGCGAAAAGCACTTACCGAAAAGCACTTACCGAAAAGCACTTAGCAATGGACTTAGGGTGCTACATTGTTGTGAAAAGCACTTACAGATCGCTGTGAGAAGCACTTAGTGACCGAAAATGTTGCGAAAAAAGCACTTAATGAACCTACATTTTTAAAGTAGTATTTATTTATTGCAAGTCACTTAACATACACAGATCAGCATGGGGCCCCTATGCTCGTGGGCCCCCGGGCAAGTGCCCATCAGGCCCATGCGTTAAGACGGCTCTGGTTCCAAAGACATGCAGGTTTGTAGGTTAATTGGCTTCTGTAAATTGTCCCTAGTGCGTAGGATAGAACTAGTGTATGGGTGATCACTGGTCGGCGTGGACTCGGTGGGCTCATTTCCACGCTGTATCTCTAAACTATACTTAAACTAAAAAGAGACCCACGTAATAAAATTACCTTTCTGCGCAATAAGACAAAACTCTTCTTGAAGTCTAGTAAAATCCGCTGAGGAGTCAGGGAACTCTGCCAGTGGACTTGGTGCGATGGGATATTCTCCAACGTCAGCAGATAGATTAGGATTGGAAGAGTGTAAACGAAGCGGAGACACGATGGCACTGGAGGGAACCTGCAAATTTAAACAAGTTTAGTCATTCACATCCAGAAAACAGAATCCATTTAAACAAACTTGTTGATGATGTTGCAAAATCTATGCTTGACTGATCTTGTATCTATCGTGGTTATTTAGAAAAGCAATTAAGTTGTGCTTTACATATAAGTTTTAATTGGTTTCTACAAGTCCTAGTTAAGGTACCTGCCAATTGTGTTGAAATTGCTGGTGAATCTCTTAGAATCACGTTTAAAGATGTGTGTGGCAAGTTTATTTACACGGTGGGTGATATGTGCCTGGAACACACTGTCAGGGATGGTGGTGAGGCAGATACAATAGTGGCATTTAAGATACTTTTGGATAGGCATATGGCTATGCAGGAAATGGAGGGATAGAGATTATGCACAGGTAGATAAGAGATGGTCTTGGCATCATGTTCAGCAAAGACATTGTGGGCCAAAGGGCCTGTTCTTGTGAGGTACTGTGTTACCTTACTGCATATATCGCAGAAGTAATATTATCATCCAATTTCCACCTTTTCTATCCGCAGGGTAAATATGCAAGCAAAATAATACTGATATTTTTGCCACCTCTGTGTCACAATCTGAGGCGGCGGCAGAGGGTCCAACAAGATGGCCGCCGACCCCCGCCGATCAGCGCTGCACACACGGGGCACAGGTAAGTGGCTTTCGCTGCAAACGGGTCCACAGATCGGTAGGGTTGCTGTGCCCAACACAGCCCCAGGGGGAACACCCCGCCTGCCACCAGCTCCCGCCCACGGCCCCGGGGGATGCTCCCCACATGCCAATGGGTGCACGGATCGGTAGGGTTGCTGGGCCAGGCATGGCCCCGGGGGACATTCCCTGCTCGCCACCGCGTCCCGCCCATGGCCCCAGGGATGCTCCCCACCCACCAACGGGTGCACGGATTGGTAGAGTTGCTACGCCCGGAACGGCAGTTGGGGCCCATTGATATTGAGAGGGGATAGGGTGGGTAAGTGCGGGGGAGGGGAGGGCATGTGTGGAGGGCAGAAGTGGGGATGGGGTGGGGGAGTGGGAGGGGGAGTGGGGGGGAGGGGTGGGGATGGAGGAGAGGTGGGGAGATGGGGAGTGGGGTTGGGGGGGGGAAGTGGGGGTGAGGGAGTGGGGGAGAGGAGGGGGAGGGAAGAGTGGAAGGGGAATGGGGGGAGGGGAGCGGGAGAGCGAGTGGGGTTGAGGGGAGTGGGGAGCAGAGGGGGAGTAGGGGAGGAGAGAGGAGGGAGGAGTGGGGGTGGGGTGAGGGGAGGTGAGGGGGAGGGGATGGAGGGGCGGGAGTGGGGGGAGGAGGGGAGTGGGGGGCAGTGGGTGCTACGATGCAGGAGACGCTTTGGTTCCATGGCTCGCTCTGGCTGCCGTGCTTATGGCATGGGGCCGAGGTGAGTGGCACCCTCCCCCCTTCCCTGTCCCCCCCTCGCCCGCCCACAGCCCCGGGAGGCACTCCCCGCCCGGCAACAGGCTTTGTCAGTTGGAGATGGTTGCCGGGCCTGCAGGATCGTCAGTTGGGGGAGGGTTGCCCCAGGAGAAGACCGCAGAAGAGATTTGGACCCAACGGGTCCACCTCAGTCTAGTAAATTATTAAAAGTCAGGCAGAGAAAGTCAAAACAATTCAGGAGACGAATTAACTGAATAATCTAAAATGGGGATTTTTTTCTCATAATTTTGCCTGCACGCACCAGCTAAAAGCTTGCACGCATCAGCTAAAGGCCTGCACGCACCAGCAAAAGGCCTGCACGCACCAGCAAAAGGCCTGCACGCACCAGCAAAAGGCCTGCACGCAACAGCTATAGGCTGCACACACCAAGTAAAGGCTACAAGCACCAGCTAAAGACCTGCACGCACCAGCTAAAGGCCTGCACGCACCAGCTAAAGGCCTGCACGCACCAGCTAAAGACCTGCACGCACCAGCTAAAGGCCTGCACGCACCAGCTAAAGGCCTGCACGCACCAGCTAAAGGCCTGCACGCACCAGCTAAAGGCCAGCACGCACCAGCTAAAAGCCTGCACGCACCAGCTAAAAGCTTGCACGCACCAGCTAAAGGCTTGCACACACCACCAGATTCGGGGACAGTTTCTTCCCAGCTGTTATCAGGCAACTGAATCATCCTGAAAGCAGTGCTGAACTACTATCTACCTCTTTGGTGACCCTCGGGCTACCCTTGATCGGACTTTGCTGACTTTACCTTTCACTAAACGTTATTCCCTTATCATGTATCTATACACAGTAAATGGATCGATTGTAATAATGTATTGTCTTTCTGCTGACTGGCTACCACACAACAAAAAAAGTTTTTCACTCGGTACACGTGACAATAAACTAAACTGAACCAGCAAAAGGCTTGCATTTTACCGACATATAAATTCCCTCAAGTAAATTGTGTACCATCAAGTCGTGTACCATCCTGCACCAAAAAAAAGGGAAGCACAGCACTCAGACAAAGCCTTACATAAGGTAATCCCATCATGTTGAAGTGTGCTCTGAACAAGCTCTGCCCTCAAAGGAGCTGAGAAAAATTTGTGGCAGGCAGCAAAGGCACACCACAAAATTTTGCCAGCTGTCAAAACTGGCAACTACTCCAAATGCTTCTGAATGCCCCTGGCATATTGGAAATATTCAGAAATTACATATTTAAACAAATCACTTAAAAATACACAGTTGACAATTAACAAAATTAAAGCAAATACAGGCACTTCGCGTTTTACGCGTGTTTCATTCATGCATTTTTAGGATAATGCACTTGTTCGTTTAATACCAAAGCCTCATTAATTACACCCTCACATTTTTGGAATAACATGCTCATATTTACACCTGGCAGCCTTGTCACGCATATGTTTAATTTACACGTTTTTGGATTACGAGTTGTTTTTCAAGAACGTAAACCCCCCCTCCCCCTCCCAAAACCCAGGCTGCCTGTATAATTATTTCAGGAAAAATGTGAGTTACCCCACACTGACTGCTCTCTCTCTTATCTGTGTCAGTCAATGAAATGAATAGGCTCATTGATGACAGTGACGTGTTCGAAGGATTCATGGACAACATTGATGCCATGCTAAATTAACGCCTGATCAACAGCCAGATGTAAATTCTTCCTGCTTTTAACTTTCTAAGTGGTTTCCAAGAGCATCCATAATAAGCAGTGAACCTAAAGCAAATCTATGAAGAGGTAAAACCTAGCATATTAATATATACTGTTCCTTTCCTTGAACAGCAAGGGGTTATTCCTGCACCAGATTTAATCTGGCATTGGCTCAGAATACAGGTTCCCCAACATTAATGCCACATTATTGCTCTGTCACTTTATTCTGTGTGAAATCTAACATAGGAGGAGGGTGGGATACAGCAAAGCCAGCAAGTTCACAACTTGAGCATTGACTCAATTGCCCTGATACTGAGGGGGATGACTGCCAACAGATTTAGTTTTTAGTTTTAGAGATACAGCATGAAAACAGGCCCATTGATTTCATGCCAACCATCGATCACCTGTGCACTAGTTCTTTGTTATCCCACTTTCACATCCACTCCCGAACATATTAAGGGCAATTTACAGAAGCCAATTAACCTGCACGTCTTCGGTATGTGGGAGTAAACCGGAGCACTCGGAGGAAACTCACACGGTCACGAGGAGAATGTGCAAATTCCACACAGACAGCACCCATAGTCAGGATCAAACCTGGGTCTCTGCTGCTGAGCCAGTTCTACCACTGCGCCGCCCCAATGGAGTTTACTATGGAGTTTCCGAGCTTGTCCCAGCCTACTGTTTCAGAAACATATCTCTGCATTATTGTCGGAAATTGTACGGAAAGAGTTACAACAAAACAAAATGATTTAAAACATATTTCACACTTGATAAAAGGATTTGGCTGATGACAGCAATTTTACCTCCTGCTGTTTACAGAAAGTAACACCATTTATTAATATGCTAAGTTTAACTCATAATAGATCCACATTTGCTTGCTGTTTATTGTGCAGATGCTTGGTGACCACCAAAAAAACTAATGAATAATTTACAGCTGGCTACTGCTCTGGTGTCAATTTAATGTTATGAATCAAACTAGTCCATGAATCTTTAGAACAAGTCATTACAGCTGGTCATACACAATCTAATCCCCATTTCATATAACAACTCACTGATCAATACACAGGCAGTACACCAAATTTATGTACCATCCCCAAGATTTTCCCACTGAAATACTTAAGAGATGAAAAACTGTTTCACAAACCCCGAAACACGTATTTGAGTTAAAGTATTCCAAATTTATTTTATTCGTACTGGGAAACAGCAGCAATCTGTGAAGACTGTGGAATGAAAGGCATAATGGTAACTAGACTGGCCTAACCAGTGATGACATTATAAAGGAGAATGGGGTACCTGAAGCTGCAATTTTCCATCTTTGCTGACACTTTTTGTTCTCCATCTTTTGGTGACACGCTTGTCTTTCTTTGCAATATCTATGCAATTTGCCTACGTTAGACAGAGGGGGTTAAGCCAAAGACAAACACGTGGTTTGATTTACCAACAAGCACAAAAACCAGAGCAGTTTGTAACCAATTGTTCAAGAAAAATAGTGGTAGAATCAGACTGGCAGAATGCGCCATAATGACAAAAATAAACAAATTAATGACCAAACAGCTCCTGAGTTTCAGTTTCTTTTAGTGCCCAGTTTGCATTGATGTCGAGACCAACAGCTGCATAAACCACCCCTTCCTCAGCAAGAGAACACACGCACGCAAAACAAAATCAGGAAATGATCTGAAAGCTGTAATCTAATTCCAGCATCCTGATAACCATTAGTCACTTTAAGCTTTGTTTTTATGTTCATGACGTCACCTCAATTTCTTCACCATTTAATTGTTGACATGATTTTATTACTCTGTATTTAGTATTCCAAGTTTAGAACCTTCTTCGCAAAACGGCCAATTTAATTCACAGTCGCTAACTGATTCAAAGCAAATTTGTATGCGTTGATTAAATCAATATCATGACTAAATCCTTGACCTATTAACACAGGGTTAATTACCAAATTATAACTGATATGAAAATGAAAAAGCCGATGAGTGTTAGAAGCACCCAACTGAAAACTATTAAGACTACATAAAGCACTGAAACTCCAGGGGATGATTCCCTCTGTTTTAAGACTACTTTTGGTAATGTGCTTAACTGCAGCTGTTTGGATAATGCTTCCGAAAATAATAAGGAGCATATTACTTAGCTATAATGCAATAGAGTCATGCAGCACAGAAACGGCCCCTTCGCCTGACACTGACCAAGATCTCCCACTTCCACTAGTTCCACCTGTCCATGTTTGGCCCATATCCCTCTAAACCTATCCTATCCATGTAACTGTCCAAATGTCTTTTAAATGTTAACATTGTACCTGCTTCAACTACCTCCTCTGGCAATGTGTTCCATGTATGCACCAATCTCTTTGTGAAAATGTTGCCTCTTAGGTTCCTATCTTTCCTCCCTCACCTGAAACCCATGTCCTCTAATTCTTGATTCCCCTACCCTAGGTAATAGACTCTATGCACTCACCCTATCTATTCCCACCAGGAACACTTTTTTTCACTTTTGTAACAGATACATCTGCTGGACAGTGCTTCAAATAAATGAAGAACATAATGAAAATTAAGAAAACTGTAAGACACTGAAAGCCTGTAAATTAAAATAGAATTTTCCAGCATCTATTGTGCATACTGAAAAGGTAATAGTTCGTGCCAGGATTAATCTAAACAGACATCATTTATAAAAAAAGTATTAAGCACTTAGCACCCTGAAAGGTTCTAGAAGCACAATGAGTGTCTTAATTTTTGGGTTAAGCATTGGGTTAATATTATATGTCACTAAATCAGCATTGAAATAAGTGTGAATATCGTACCATACCTGCATATCAGTGAAATTTGGAGCGGACTGGGTCCTTTGTAGAATTTCTAGATTTTGTAATAGTGTGCTGAGTTCGACCAGACTTGACTGGCAATGTGCAAGGTCTACATGAACCAAAACAAGTGACACTTTATTCAATATGTTCATCTTCCAATGCAGGAATGTAGGTTATGAGTTCATTATGTTTTACTCACTACCTTTTGCACACTTATTCATCTCTTCAGATTCCAGCAACCAAACTGCGACTTTGGTTTGACTGTTGCTGTAGGAAGTAGGTAGACTTGTGCTGCACGGAATGGAGGGCTGACGTGCAAAACTGTTCTGCTGGGTCTAGGGGCACATAATAAGAGACCATGGGACATAAACTAAAAACGTTATTCAGCGTGAATAGTGGAAAGTGATCGAAACCTTAAATAATAGATCTAAGCATTGATCCAAAATAGATGAGATTATCACAGAAGGATCGAACAGTTAATTTAGCTGAATACACACACACAAGTTCCTCTTCTCAAATTGGAGGTAAATATAGATATTGATTTAAACGAACTGATCATTTCATTTTAGTTTTTTCTAAACTTGCCTCTTTATCTGCCTTATCCACATTTATACCACCTCACTTCCATTCACACAAAAGTTTTACTGATCTGTAGATAGGCACAAAATGCTGGAGTAACTTAGTTTTGGGTCGAGACCTTTCATCAGATTCATACTAAACTGTGTTGTTTGTCTTTCTTCTTGACTTATTTCTATCCTTCAGTTGTATATAAATTTAAATCATCTAACTTTGTTTAAAAGTATCAGTCAGCAAAATGAGTAGGGATAGCAATCTGGAGTCAAGGTATTTAAGCGGTTTACCTGACTGACTTCATGTTGTAAGATTTATACAAAAAATCATTCTTACCACCTTCATAATGCCATGTTTCATAATTCAGTGTTGAAATAAATCCACTACATTAGTTAAAATTGAATCTCCTCTATTCAGCTAATTTGCTCAGTAACAGATCATACACTGTTCTCCTGTTTGATCCCCTGCCAGTGCTACATAGACCAGCTTGGGTGATAATGGAATAGAAAAATGGCCAGGGTGCCTGCTTTTAATTGCAATTGTTTAACAAGTCTAAATGCAGATGTCTAGTGGGCTAGGATCAAGCCTGAATTTGGACTAACTGTCAATGTTCAATGTAAACACAAGCTTCAATATTCACAACAAATAGGCAGCACCTACCTGATAGAACTTTATAAAACCAGATAGGATGGACAGTTAGAATCTTCACCCCCCCCCCCCGAGGATGGAAATGATGTATAACAGAGGGCATAGCTATAAAAGTCAGAGGGGATGAGGTTTAAAGGAGATTTGCAGGGCAAGTCTATTTAAAAAAAAATAGAGTGTTGGGTCCCTGGAATGCACCACCAGGGATGGTGGAAGCAGATATAATGGCGACATTTAAGAGGCGTAAGGATAGGCACAAAAATATGCAAGGAAACGAGGGACATGGAGCATGTGCAGGCAGAAGGGGTTAGTTTAATTTGGCATCATTAATTTGGCATCATTAATTTGGCATCATTAATTTAATTTGGCACAGACATTGTGGGCTCTTGGGCCTGTTCCTGTGCTCTACTGTAACATTCTATATAGAACAACCCACAGAAAGCTCATCCTAGGAAGCCAATATTAAGCTGAAGAAGGGTCTCGACCCGAAACATCACCCATTCCTTCTCTCCCGAGATGCTGCCCGGCCTGCTGAGTTACTCCAGCATTTTGTGAATAAGCCAATATTAAGCCATTGATAGTAAAGTGCATGGTAAATTTCATGCAGATTACAATAAGCTAAGGTATCAGAGAGTTTAAAAAAAAGTTATTGTTATCTTATCCAGTTTAGACGATTGCAGTAATAAATATATATTGTGGTATCATAAATAATTACAATATAAAAGGCAATCTCTCCACAGTATTAATCTGTGCCTCAGCAAAATTACATAACTATGCTGATTGTCTATCAGCAACCGAATATTTATTATCTAAAGATATTGGCAAGCCTTTCAAAACATGTAAAACTACTTTATCTTCAAAAATATCTGGTAGATAAAATCCAAAATCCCCACCATTGTTCCATATAGTTAAACAACTATTTAATCTCCATAATAATCGTTCATTTTGAAAACCACACAGAATAAAAAGACACTTTTCACATGAAATTGCATAAATATCTAAATACAGATCCTGACTATGCTAAAATATAATTTATTCTTCAATAAACTTTCTGTAACTGTTCAATGGCCGTCCATTTTTCCCCACAAAGGCTGTAGACTGTAAAAAAAGTTCTTATTTGTCAATTCAAATTTACTCACAGAGAATTATGAAGCGTTGATTTGAAATTAAATAGCGATTCCTTCCAAATTATACACCTATCAAAGCATCAGCTGAAATGTTTAACTGGAAGGTACCTTAAAACAGATTGAAATACAAAGTGCTGGAGTAATTCAGCAGGTCAGGCAGCATCTCCAGAGAACATGGATTGGATAAAACAGAATCAATCTGATGAATCCTGACCCGAAACTCTGCCTGTCCATGTCCTCCAGAGATGCTGCCTGACCCTCCAGCACTTGGTGGCTGTTTTTGTAAGTCAGCATCTGCAGTTCCTTGTTTCTACATTGAAATACAGCATCTGCCCAGTGGTGAGACTTTGTTAATGTTTCGAGCAAATCATAAATAAGCATAATTGAAAATAAGGTATGAAAAGTAAAACTTTACGCCTACAATCAAGTACAACACAATGTACCCAGAGTGTGTGGCAAGATTTAGATGGACATTAGGGGTTATAGGGAGAAGGCAGGAGAATGGGGTTTGGAGGGAGAGATAGATCAGCCATGATTGAATGGCGGAGCAGACTTAATGAGCCAAATGGCCTAATTCTGCTCCTATCACTTATGACCTTATGATATACATTCCACCTTATCTGAACAAAAAGATCACCACATCACACGAGCTTCACCAAGTAGAAGCTCCACAATAGCTCGATCTCAATTCAATGAACAGCGTTATTTCACATTTTACTAGAAAATGTAACCTATGCATTACATACTCAAAATAAGAGTTACAATTACACACCTTTACGTCTAGTACAGCAGCGTTTAGAGCTGGCGATAGGTCAGGTTTTGGTAATGGAGGGTACACTTGAAAATTGGCGTCTCTGGGCGATCTCACTATTTCATTCTGACGATACAGTCGATGATGCCGCAGTTTTGTTACCCAAGCGTCAAACACTTCCTGAGATTTTACCTGTTTGTGGAAAAGTGTCAGTGAATTTTCATTTTGTACGTTTACGCATCTGGAAGCTCTCTTCACTTTCTGCATTTGCACACCTTTAAATGGTAAACAGGTTTACTTACTTTCTACACTTACAAACCTTTAGATGATATATGTGTTCTTCTGTGTCAAGGTCAATCCGTTGTGTCTTCTTTTTGATCGACATGACGGACAACCCAACATCGATACTTCCATGAAGTTTGCCTTTCTGAATCTAACAAACAATGTTGAAAAGTGAACTTAATGCAAGTTGCTGACCTGGTGAAAAAAAGATCCAAAACAAAACAGAAATGTGGAGTGACTGTTTTACAAATGCTCCGTGCTACAAAAAAATTCCAGCAAAATGCCTCATTTCATCAAGGAAGCCTATATAATATTTGCAGTTGTATCTTTAGTCTTTCCCATTTCATGATGATTGTTAATAGTCAGCTGGTTGATGAAATGTGTGATGTGGAACACTGACACAATAATTAAAAAATACTTATATTACACATAACACATAAGCCAAGATTACCACCGGGAAACAGGCCATTACAGTCACTGTATGAGGCATACACTTTCTAAATTTGGTTTCACTGAAGTCTAATTTCAGAAGCAGAATAATACCCTGCAGAAACAAAACAGTACCTTTGGTGCCAGGATCCAAGGGCGAGTTCTCCCCTGTTATGTCTAAATTACACTCGGCATATTATGAGGTGGAGTCATACAGAAAAGGTCCTTCAGCCCAACTCACCATGCCAATCAAGATGAACTGTATATCTGAACTGGCCCCATTTGCCTGCATATGGCCTATACCCTCTAGACCTTTTCTATCCATGTACCTATCCAAATCACCTTTAAATATTGTGATTACACCTGCTTCGACAGCTTTCTCTGGCAGTTTGTTCCATATATATACACACCCTTTTTTGTGTGAAAGTTTGCCCCTCATGTCCCCTTTAAACCTTTCCCCTCATCTTAAATTTATGTTCTCTAGTTATAGGCTCTTCTACCCTGGGAAAAATATTATGGCCATCCACTTGATCTACCCTCGTGATGTTATATACCTTTATGAGGTTACCCCTCAACCTCCTCTGCTCCAGGGAAAAGTCTCAGCCTATACAGGCTCTCCTTCCAACTCAAGCCTTCCAGTCCCAGCATCATCATCGTGAATCTTTTCTGCATCCTTTCCAGTTGCGTGACATCCTTCCAAGAGGAAGGGCAACCAGAACTGCACACAATTCTTCAAGTCTGATCTCACCAACAACTTGTGGAGTTATAATATGTCGTCCTGCACTCAAAGCACTGGCTGATGAAGGTACATAAATCCAACTGCGCTCAATGTCACCATGAAGTCAATGAATCTGCTTTAACTGGCCACTATTAAACAGTACTCATTTATAAAAATCGATTATCTAAATCGACGTGGCACACTTTTTATACACATAATAAAACAAATGGTAAAAAAACTTAGAAAGTTACAATGTGAACCTGAATAGTTAATTAGTATAATCAAGAGTTATTGCAGTTAAAAAAACGGAAAACAAGTTAATGTTTCAGGTCTAGAATCCTTTGTTACTTGTCCTTTGTTACTTGCTCAGATACTTGTGTTTTTATTTCAGATCCCCAGCATCTGCAGTTTTGTTTTTGACTTATTGCTTTGTTGAGAGTGCATTTCAATTCCTACTCACGTCAATTGGCGTCTTGGAGTATTTTAACATTCCACTTTCAAGGACAAAGAAGCGCTGCAACAAGACAAATTTTGATTAATGGATAAACATACCAATTTTCTTAAGTTACAGATTCCAAGGACTAAAACAAATTTCATCAAAACAAATTTCATGATAGTACAACATTAACAAAGTGCCTTGAATATCCAGATTGAAGAACAACTTCTTCCCAGCTGTTATCAGGGGCGGCACAGTGGTGCAGTGGTAGAGTTGCTACCTTACAGCGCTGGAGACCCGGGTTCAATCCCGACTACGGGTGCTGTCTGTACGGATTTTGTACGTTCTCCCCGTGACCGCGTGGGTTTTCTCCGAGATCATCGGTTTCCTCCCACACTCCAAAGACTTACAGGTATGTAGGTTAATTGGCTTGGTGTATGTATAAATTGTCCCTAGTTTGTGCAGGATAGTGTTAATGTGCGGGGATCGCTGGTCGGCGCGGACTCGATGGGTGAAGGGCCTGTTTCTGCGCTGTATCTCTAAACTAAACAAAATCCGGCAATTGAACCATCCTATCAACAACTGGAGAGTGGTCCCGAGCTATTAACTACCTTATTGGAGACCCTCAGACTATCTTTAATCGGACTTTACCTTGCACTGAATGTTATTCCCTTGATCATGTATCTGTACACTGTGGATGACTCGATTCCCAGCATGCTTTGTCTTTCCTGATTAGCATGCAACAAAAAACTTTTCACTGTACCTCGGTACACATGTCAATAAACTAAACTGGCCTTTGAGCAACAAGAAATGCGCTTTTGAAGTTAATATATCCAAACATTTGCAATATCTGCAAACCAGTTGTAAATAAATATCTTGGGTTAAAATTTGATGGTGAGTTTTGAAAATGCAATTTTCCAAGTTGGGCTCAGCTATTTATGATCTATGTTGACGATCATCTGTGATTGTTCGATTCAGTGTGGAGCCCTGAAATTCCAGCCCCATCACCGTAATCCTTCAGTCCTTTCCCTATATGATTTGTCTGTCCTCCGACACTCTCCCAACAAAACCCAACGTAATCCCGAGAAACAGCAACTCCTCTTCCAAACTGTTACAGGGCAGTCCTCAGGACTCGGCAAAGCATTAAAAACATTTGCTTAACTAATCTTTCCCGTTTATATCTGAACCGGGATAGATCAAAATAAACTTTTAGTTCGTAAGCAAGGTCATCAAGATGCAACTTTAACTTTTTTTATTTTTCTCTGCAGATGTTTTTTATTTTTCTCTGCAGATGTTGCCTAACATCTGAGTATTTCAAAGATTCGCTGTTTCTGTTTAATGTTTCCAGCATCTACTATCCCACTGTTCCAGCATTTTTATTTTATCTCTTTGTTTTCATATAGCCACTATTTACATTTCTTGCAGACAAATAGCTGTGGCTTGCCACCCTAAATCACCCTCTTTCAGCTGGCACCAAGACTATGTGCTTCATTCATGCTCATTTTGCTTTGATCCTACGTTCTTTAGACTTTAGAGATAGAGCGCGGAAAGAGGCTCTTTGGCCCACAGAGTCCACTCCGACAGCGATCCCCACATACTTTAGCACTACCCTACACACTAGTGACAATTTACAATTTTACCGAAACCAATTAACGCACAAATCTGTATGTCTTTGGAGTGTGGGAGGAAACAGGAGCACCCGGAGAAAACCCACATGGTCTCAGGGAGAACATACAAACTCCATACAGAGAGCACCCATAGTCAAGATAAAACCTGGGTCTCTTGCGCTGTAAGCTCATAAATCCATGTCATAGGAGCAGAAGCAGGCCATTCGGCACTTCGAGTTTACCCCGCAATTCAATCATGGTTGATCTACCTTTCCCTCTCAACTCCATTCTCCTCATAAACCTTGACAACCTTACTACTTACCTCCACTGCCGTCCGTGGCAATGAATGCCACAGATTCATCACTCTTTGACTAAACAAATTCCTCATCTCCTTTCTAAAGGTACATCCTTTTATTCTGAGGCAATGCCCTCTGGTTCTAGACTCTTTCACTAGTGGAAACAACCTCTCCACATCCACTCTATCAGGCCTTTCACTAGTCGGTAAGTTTCAATGAGATCCACCCCCTTATCCTTCTAAACTCCAGTGAGTGTAAGCCCAGAGCCATCAAACGCTCATTATATATTAACCCAATCATCCCAGGGATCATTCTCACAAACCACCTCTCCAACACCAGCACATTCTTCCTCAAATATGGGACCTAAAACTGCTCGCAATACTCCAAATTCAATCAGACTAGTGACTTATAAAGTCTCAGCATTACATCCCTGTTTTTATATTTTTGTCGTCTCGAAATAAATGCCAATATTGCATTTGCATCCTTGCTACCAATTCAACATGCAAATTAAACCTGTTAGAATTCTGCGCCAGCACTCCCAAGTCCCTTTGCACCTCCAGCAACTGTAAGGCAGCAATTTTACAGCTGCACCACTCTTTGATCTCCCTTTTCTGTAACCTAAAACCTGGTTTATTTCTAACTTAGTCCTGAAGAAAAGTCATCAATCTTAAATATTGACTTTCACTCACAGCAGATACTGCATGATCTGCTGACGTACCTTTAGAAAGAAATGAGGAGGAATTTCTTTAGTCAGAGGGTGGTGAATCTGCAGAATTCATTGCCACAGATGGCTGTGCAGGCCAGGTCATTGGATATTTTTAAGGCAGAGATTGATCGATTCTTGACTAGTGAGGGCGTTAGGGGTAACACAGAAAAGGCAGGAGAATGTGGTTAAGGGGAAAGATTGATCAGTCATGATTGTATGGCGGAGTAGACTTGATGGGCTGATTCGCCCAATTCTGCTGCTAGAATTTACGAACAGATTAAGTATTTCCTGGCTTTCTTTTGGAATTAGGGTTGTTAATCACAATGCAAGAATATGTTTAAACTTTAGAGTACTTTGTATCCTCGGGCAGCAATAACTAATAAATTGAGCTTGCTTGAGAATGCCATTCACTCAGGTTTACCTTATGCCATCCCTTTAAGGGCCATTTTCTTCTTTTCAACATGAACCCCTCGTGTTTGTCTGGTTTCTGGACATTCGTCTGTCCAATTTTCAATCCTTCAATGATTTCCCAATTGTCACCATCCTGCAAGTTATCACAAGAACAATTATTCCGCAATAAAGCAATTGAGATGAGTTGGTACCCGACATCGCATCCATGGGTTTCCAATAACACTGTCAATAGTTATGACTGGCTTGGTAAATTACAGTGAAATAAAGCAAAAATCACTGAAGGAAGTCGAATACGCGGCACAGTGACGGTTTCAACTCTATCATTTGTAGCCGCTATAGAATACGTACAAACTTAGTTTAAAAAAAATCATTTAATATTTTTTATCATCACCATAACCACACCATCATATCACCATTACCACTAACCCCAACCCCCCCCCCCCCCCCCCCCCCACCCCTCCCCAATTTAACAGGTTGATTTAAATTTACTACGGCAACAAAAACCTATGATTAAAATTCTAAAGTTTGAGACTTAGCTCCTGGCAGGTGCAAGACTGGTGGTGGGGGGGTTGGGAGAGCTATCAGTTTGGTTCAGGGTCAGGGTGAACAGAGACATTGTACCTCGGAGATGGGAGGAAAGATGTACAAATTTCATGAGTGATCATAAGTGTAAAATTTTCAATGAGCCAATGCAATTGGACAATAAAATAATGTATAATATTACTGGCGGCACAGTGCTCAACTGGTAGACCCACTGCATCACATCACCAGAGACCCGGGTTCAATCCTGACTTCAGTTGCTGTCTGTGTGGAGTTTGCACATTCTCCCTTCGACCCTGTGGGTTTCCTCCCACTGCTCACGTTTCCTCCCACATCCCAGAGACATGCAGGTTTGTAGGTTAATTGGTCTTTGTAAATCACCCCTAGTGTATAGGGATTAGATGCAAAAATGGAATAACCTAGAAGTAGGGTGAATGGGTTATCGATGGTCGGCGTGGACCTGGTGGGCTGAAGGGCCTGGTTCCATGTTGGCTAACTCAACTCAAATCAACTGGCCATCAAAAAGCCCCCAGACAGTTGAAAGCGGGGAGCTTGATCACTGGTCAAGGCTGTTGACAGCTGCACAGCCACAGAAATGATATGTGCAGCCACACGAATAGCACAAGGGAGCTTTACTCAAGGTGTGGGCTGGGTCAAGATTGGTTCAGCCTATTGAATCCCATCAGTTAATATACAGTGCCCTCCATAATGTTTGGGACAAAGACCCATCATTTATTTATTTGCCTCTGTACTCCACAATTTGAGATTTGTAACAGAAAAAAAATCACATGTGGTTAAAGTGCACATTGTCAGATTTTATGAAAGGGTATTTTTATACATTTTGGTTTCACCATGCAGAAATTACAGCTTTGGTTATACATAGTCCCCCTCATTTCAGGGCATCATAATGTTTGGGGCACATGTCTTCACAGGTGTTTGTAATTGCTCAGGTGTGTTTAAATGCCTCCTTAATGCAGGTATAAGAGAGCTCTCAGCCTTCAGTCTTTCCTCCAGTCTTTCCATCACCTTTGGAAACTTTTATTGCTGTTTATCAACATGAGGACCAAAGTCGTGCCAATGAAAGTCAAAGAAGCCATTATGAGACTGAGAAACCTTGTCGTCCACCCTAAATAGTTCTACGGAACTTGCAAAATTTGCAACAAAGCGTCAACTTCGGTACTCTGAAGCACCAATTGCCACTTTTGGTTGTTGTAGTTGACATACGAAAGAAGAAGACTGAGAAACAAGAATAAAACTGTTAGAGGCATCAGCCAAACCTTAGGCTTACCAAAATCAACTGTTTGGAACATCTTTAGGAAAAAAGAGAGCACTGGTGAGCTAACTAATCGCAAAGGGACTGGCAGGCCAAAGAAGACCTCCACAGCTGATGACAGAAGAATTCTCCCTATAATAAAGAAAAATTCCCAAAAACCTATCCGACAGATCAGAAACACTCTTCAGGTGTGGATTTGTCAATGACCACTGTCCGCAGAAGACTTCATGAACAGAAATACAGAGCCTACACCGCAAGATGCAAACCACTGGTTAGTTGCAAAAATAGGATGGCCAGGTTACAGTTTGCCAAGCAATACTTAAAAGAGCTACCACAGTTCTGGAAAAAGGTCTTGTGGACAGATGAGACGAAGATTAACTGATATCAGAGTGATGGCAAGAGCCAAGATCCAAAGCATACCACCTCATCTGTGAAACACGGTGGTGAGGGTGTTCTGGCCTGGGCATGTATGGCTGCTGAAGGTACTGGCTCACTTATCTTCATTGATGATACAACTGCTGATGGTTGTAGCATAATGAATTCTGAAGTGTATAGACACATTCTATTTGCTCAAGTTCAAACAAATGCCTCAAAACTCATTGGCCGGCAGTTCATTCTACGGCAAGACAATGATTCCAAACATACTGCTAAAGCAACAAGGGAGTTTTTCAAAACTAAAAAATGGTAAATTCTTGAGTGGCCAAGTCAATCACCCGATCTGAACCCAATTGAGCATGCCTTTTATATGCTGAAGAGAAAACTGAAGGGGACCAGCCCCCAAAACAAGTATAAGCTAAAGATGGCTGCAATACAGGCCTGGCAGAGCATCACCAGAGAAGACACCCAGCAACTGGTGATGTCCATGAATCACAGACTTCAAGCAGTCATTGCGTGCAAAGGATATGCAACAAAATACTAAACATGACTACTTTCGTTTACATGACATTGCTGTGTCCCAAACATTATGGTGCCCTAAAATGGGTGGACTATGTATAAACACAGCTGTAATTTCTACATGGTGAAACCAAAATGTATAAAAATGGACTTTATTAAAATCTGACAATGTGCACTTTAACCGCATGTGATTTTTCTTCTATTACAAATCTCAAATTGTGGAGTACAGAGGCAAATAAATAAATGATGGGTCTTTGTCCCAAACATTGTGGAGGGCACTGTAGGCCATGTGCAAGCAGGTAGGATTAGTGTAAACTGGCATCAAGGTCAGCACGGACATTATGGGCCAAACGGCCTGTACTGTATTGTTTCATGTTCTCTGTGCTCCTGTATGGAGATAGTTAGAAACAATTAGGTGTTAAAAGACGGATGACTATTAAAAGGCTTCCTCTCGAGAAGAGGAATATTTTCCGTAAAACATAATTAGCAAGTAAAAGACCAAAAAGTAAAGCAAATTTGTTCAGTCGTCAACTAAAACCAGGATAAATGGAGGCACCTACCCAACCTTATGTGAATTTGTCAATAGTTCTAACCCCAAATTATTCCCTAATAAGTTTCCTCATCTATATTTATAGTTGCTTAACAGTGTTCCATGAGAACTCGTGTGCTGTTATGAAAGTGTTTTGCCTAGAAACATAACTTATCCTGACTGGAAATTAACATAATTTTCCAAGAAAAAAAGGTTCACATCAGTTTATCTACTGAAGAATATATTAAGATGATGAATCTATGGAATTCATTGTCACAGACGGCTGTGAAGGCCAAGTCAATGGATATTTTTAATGAGGAGATTGATAGATTTTTGATTAGTACAGGTGTCAGGGGTTATGGGGAGAAGGCAGGAGAATGGGGTTGAGAAGGGAAGATAGATCAGCCATGATTGAACGGCAGAGCAGTCTTGATGGGCTGAATGGCTTAATTCTGCTCCTATAACTTATGAACTTATGAAGACACTTAAATTTAATTGACCTGTCATTACTAAACTTTAAAATTGGTCAGTTTCTACAGAATTGAGTGCTAAATTGGATGGCTTCTATACAAAGGATGTGGAGATCATAGTGCACAACCACACCACACTCATTAATGGAAACAGCATGTCTATTTCCTGGTGCCTACTCTATGTAATAGGCACAGTATGCAGCCAGCTATAATCACCTCTTTCATTCGCTGCATAGGCATCAAGGAACCCACTATCTTTAGCAGGGCCGACATGATTTGTGCAGAGAGAGAGAGAGAGAGAGAAGAACCGAGATAACATTACAGGTTGATGAGCTTACATCAAAAAATCCCATTCTGACACACACTGGGAAGGTTGATTATCTGAGAATGCAGAAATCTTCGTTGAGTTCTTTGAAAAACAGCAAGTCGTTTGCAATTCAACATTGTAACTGGAAACAAACTTGGGAAACTTCTCAAATTTGTGGTCAGCTGTTGGATTTGATGAGGATAGACAAAAAATGCTGGAGTAACACAGCGGGTCAGGCAGCATCTCTGGAGAGAAGGAATGGGTGACGCTTCGGGTCAAGACCCTTCCTCAGACTGATGTCAGGGGAGGGGGCGGGACAAAGATAGAATGTAGTAAGAGACAGTAAGACTAGTGGGAGAACTGGATAGGGGAGGGGATGGAGAGAGAAAGCAAGGGTCATCTGAAGTTAGAGGTCAATGTTCAAACCGCTGGGCTGTAAACTACCCAAGCAAAATATGAGGTGCTATAGACAATAGACAATAGACAATAGGTGCAGGAGTAGGCCATTCGGCCCTTCGAGCCAGCACCGCCATTCAATGTGATCATGGCTGATCATTCTCAATCAGTACCCCGTTCCTGCTTTCTCCCTATACCCCCTGACTCCACTATCCTTAAGAGCTCTATCTAGCTCTCTCTTGAATGTATTCAGAGAATTGGCCTCCACTGCCCTCTGAGACAGAGAATTCCACAGATTCACAACTCTCTGATAAGATCCCCTCTCATCCTTCTAAATTCCAGTGTATACAAGCCTAGTCGCTCCAGTCTTTCAACATATTAAGCTGGGGGGTAGTGTGAATTGTGTGGAATAAGGGGTAGGCCATTTAGAACAGAGATGAGGAAGAACTTTTTCAGTCAGAGAGTGGTGAAGGTGTGGAATTCTCTGCCTCAGAAGGCAGTGGAGGCCAGTTCGTTGGATGCTTTCAAGAGAGAGCTGGATAGAGCTCTTGAATGTATTCAGAGATTGGGAATGGGAGGGGGAGTTGAAGTGCTGAGCCACCGGGAGATCAGGCAGGTTAAGGCAGACTGAGCGGAGGTGCTCAGCGAAACGATCACTGAGCCTGGACTTGGCTCGCCGATGTAATGAAGTTGACACCTGGAACAGCGGATACAGTTGATGAGGTTGGAAGAGGTGCAAGTGAACCTCTGCCTCACCTGGAAAGACTGTTTGGGTCCTTAGATGGAGTTGAGGGAGGAGGTAAAGGGACAGGTGTTGCATCTCCTGCGGTTGCAGGGGAAAGTACCTGGGGAGGGGGTGGTTTGGGTGGGAAGAGACGAGTTGACCAGGGAGGTTTGGAAGGTACGGTCTCTGCGAAAAGCAGAAAGGGGTGGAGATGGGAAGATGTGGCCAGTAGTGGGATCCCGTTGGAGGTGGCGAAAATATTGGAGGATTATATGCTGTATGTGACGGCTGATGGGGTGGAAGGTGAGGACAAGGGAGACTCAGTCCTTGTTACGAATGGGGGGAGGGGGAGCAAGAGCGGAGTTCTGGGATATCGAGGAGACCCTAGTGAGAACCTCATCTATAATGGAAGAGGGGAACCCCCGTTTCCTAAATAATGAGGACATCTCCAATGCCCTGGTATGGAAACCTCATCCTGGGTGCAGATGCGGTATAGACGGAGGAATTGGGAGTAGGGGATAGAGTCTTTACAGGAAGCAGGGTGGGAAGAAGTGTAGTCTAGATAGCTGTGGGAGTCAGTAGGTTTGTAGTAGATGTCGATCAATAGTCTGTTTCCTGCGATGGAGACGGTATCTAGAAATGGTAGGGAGATGGCGGAGATGGTCCAAGTGAATTTGAGTGCAGGATGGAAATTAAAGGTGAAGTTGATGGAGTCAGTGAGTTCTGCATGGGTGCAGGAGGTAGCACCAATGCAGTCGTCAATGTAACGGAGGTAGAGTTTGGGGTTAGGGCCAGTGCACGCCTGGAACAGGGATTGTTCGATGTACCCTACAAAGAGGCAGGCATAGCTGGGGCTTATGCGAGTGCCCATAGCTACGCCTTGGATTTGGAGGAAGTGGGTGGAGTCGAAGGAGAAGTTGTTGAGGGTAAGGACCAGCTCTGCTCGGCGGAGGAGTGTATTGGTAGACGGAAATTGGCTGGTTCTGCGGTCGAGGAAGAAACGGAGGGCTTGAAGACCCTCCTGGTGGGGGATGGAGGTGTAGAGTGACTGGACATTCCATAGTAAAGATGAGGGAGTGGGGGCCTAGAAAACGGAAGTCATTGAGGAGACGAAGAGCGTGTGAGGTGTCTTGGACATAGGTAGGGAGGGATTGGACCAGGGGGGATAGGATGGAGTCGAGGAAGGTGGAAATTAATTCGGTGGGACATGAACAAGTAGAAACAATGGGTCTGCCGGGACAGTTCTGTTTGTGGATTTTGGGGAGAAGATAAAATCGGGCCGTACGGGACTGGGGAACGATAAGGTCGGAGGCTTTAGAGGGCAGAGAGCCGGAAGTGATGAAATCACTAATGGTGTTCGAGATTAAGGCCTGGTACTCGTCTAACTTCTCAAACTTCTTTCTCTCTCCATCCCCTCCCTCTTCCCAGTTCTCCCACTAGTCTTACCGTCTCCGACTACATTCTATCTTTGGCCCGCCCCCTCTCCTGATATCAGTCTGAGGAAGGGTCTCAACCCGAAGCATCACCCATTCCTTCTCTCCAGAGATGCTGCCTGACCCGCTGCGTTACTCCAGCATTTTGTGTCTACCTTCGATTTAAACCAGCATCTGCAGTTCTTTCCTACGGATTTGATGAGGAGTCCAGCATCAGAGCACAGGCAACCTGTAGCTGCCGATCGGTATGGAGTTTGGGTCATGCACGTTCACACGTACTTAGGCAGGAGCCTCAAACCTCCTCACGGTTGCAAAGGAAAGTGCAGACATTTCCACACGGAACCACCTGTTTTCAGGCAGAGGACTTGGTCCAAAAGGACACAAAATGCTGGAATAACTCAGTGGGTGTGGTTAACGTGATGTTTCTGATCGGCACCCTTCTTCAAACCGTGGAAGATTTGGGCCATTGAAATAGGTTTATTTCCCCTTTTCCCAAAAAGTATAATTTCTCCTTTGTACGATCACTTAAGTTGAATAAAAATATCACAGTTAAACAAATCACCGTTCATACCTCCCACCTAAAAAGACTAAACCAGCAATGGAGTAGATCCCTCTTTTATTTTTGCTATTAATGTGTACACATCCACACTTATTGTTGCCACAGAAAATTTACACTTCAATAGCCATCAAAGCCAAGCGATCCACGGGAGCATAAGAACCATATAATTTCATCACAATATTTTTAAACTGTTAATAGAATGGTTGCAGAGGGAGAAGCAAAGGTAGTGTCAGGCAGCACACATTGTTCTGAAGAGTGAGCAATGTCATTGAATTCATCAAGGTGAGGGGGGAAAAGATTTAATAGGAACCTAAGGGGCAACTTTTTTTTTTACACAAAGCGTGATAGGTATGAGCTGCCAGAGGAGGTAGTTGAGGCAGGTACCATCACAATGTTTAAAAAAAATTTGGACAGGTACATGGATAGGATAGGTTTAGAGAGATATGGGCCAAATGCAGTCAGGTGTGAATAGAGGGGATGGGGCATGATGGTCAGCTTGGGCAAGTTGGGCCGAATGGCCTGTTTCCACACTGTATGACTCTAGCACTATATTTCAGAGAGGCTGATCAAATCTTAAATCAGGAGTCAATTCCATGAATTCTTAAACATTCAAACAGATTCAGATATGTTCAAAAATGCATGTCCAGCAGGAGTGCACATACAGAAGAGGGACTACGTTTCCTTACCGGTCTGCACTCTCGTTGAGAGGAAGATGATGACGAGGCACTCCTGTGAGTGGGAGTTGATACCTTGTGAGCCGGTGACACGTTTTTCTCTTCAGAGCTCATGGTTACTGTTGGTGGTGTGTTGCACACGGTTGTCGTTGCACAATGGCCTTCAGTTAAACGGTGAAATTATCTCATTATTCCCATCAGCACACCAGCAAAGAAAAAATATAACGGAGGAAAGTACAGAATGAGCTTTTCTCCTTGCTTACCAGTTCAAACCTAAGAAGAGGACAAAAAAATGTGGATCAACTTTTGCAGACATTTACAGAATCAAAGCAATTTTACTGAACCATAAAATAAATGAAAGGTTGATTTTAACAGACAATTCATGTAAATAAATAATTTTAATTTATCTAAATCAGTATGTATTGCACTATTAAAAACTAGGCATGGTCTACTTGCAAAATGTATTTCATTCCTTACCATAACTTGGATTATAATGCATCTAAATCATTTTTTCCTTCTTAAAATATGGAATTTATTTAGCCAGAAGGTGGTGTAACTGTTGAATTCATTGCCATAAGCATTGGTGGAGACCAAGTCATTTGATATTTTTAAAACAGTGATTGATAGGTTCTTGATTAGTAAGGGTGTCAAAGGTTATGGGGAGAGGGCAGGAGAATGTGGTTGAGAGGGAAAGATAGATCAGCCATGATCAAATGGCAGAATAGACTTGATGGGCTGAAAGGCCTAATTCTGTTCCAATGTCTTATGAATTCAACACATAGGATTTTGCATTACAGCCTAAAGCTTATTCCTAAATACAGGAATTTATTCTAAATTTATATAGTTATAAAGTGATTTCTTCAATATTTTCAAATGATATTTACTGCCTCCTCATTCCTGCATTCTCTAAAAGTTATTTTTGGTTCACTATTTTATCACAAGTACATAATTTTGCATGTTACCATAACAAAAGCTGACTTGACATGGTTGTTTTTGTTATTAATTTACGTAGATGATATACCCGATTTGAGCAATAACTAATTTTCATGTGAACACCCAGCCATTAGCAAAAGTAAAAACAAAACTACATGTGCGCTGGAACCAAATTGCAGTGCTCTGTTATTATACATGCAGCGCGCATGAGTGAAGATGCAGTTTTACCCCATTAACTGTAGAGAGCACCTTCATGCTTTCTTCTGCTGTTTCATAGTCTGATATCAGGTCAACCTGGCCCAAGACGTACACTAGTCCTGTATGGCTTCAAGAATACATTGAAGGAACAGCATTCACATGTTGACTATGAAACCTAATGACCCAGGCTAAGTGGAAACAATGAAAAAGAAACCATTGATATTTACTATGGCTGCTCCATGATGCAGGTAGAAATATAGTGACTTTTGCATCAATCTCGGTTAACGATGATATCCTGTTAACTCCTGCCTTTGACACACAGTCTTCACAGGCTGCACAGTTGTAGTCCTCTCCAACAGATTCAAAGCGATTTCAGATACGAACAAGATAATCCCACTTAAACTAAATTGATTACTGTATTTTTATTATAAATAATTTGTTGCAGTGGGAAACTGTGCCTCAGTTACCACTTGGCAAAACTATCTGAACAAAAAAATGTGCAAAATAGAAGGGATTTTAAAATAATGTATTTTCAGCTTCTACTTTTATTTTATGCACATTTCCTCTATTATTTAACACACTGTGTTACATTTTAGAAAATTCCTCTTGGATTTCTGACTGTGACAGATCTATAATGTAATTGGCAGCTTAGCCAGCTCAATGAGATCACAACTGCTGGGTGTTGGGTGGGCTCCAGCTTGAAGCAAAATTTAAAGTAGCAGCTATTGGAAAAAAGAAGGATCGTGGCCATATTAGAAGCTAGATCTTTAGAACATAGTACAGTACAGAAACAGGCCCTTCAGCTCACAAGATCTGGGCTGAACACGATGCCAAGGTTAATTATTCTCATCTGCCTGCACATGATCTATATCCCTCCATTCTCTGCAGACCCATGTGCCTATCTAAAGGGCACTTAGAGTCGTTGAGACATGCAGCACGGAAACAAGCCCGCCATCCCAACTCATCCATGCCGACTAAGATACCCCATCTGGCAGCTCTTTCCACATACCCATCAACCTCAGAGTGAAAACATTGCCTCTTAGGTTTGTATTAAATCTTTCCCCTCTCACCTTAAACCCATGGCCTCTGGTCCTTGATTTTCCTACTCTGGGTAAAAGACTGTGCATTCACACTATCAATTCCTCTCATGATTTTATACATCTCCATCAGATCACCTCTTAGCCTCCTGCACTCGAAGGACATCGGCACTATTATACCTGCCTTTGTGATTCCCCCACCCGCCCAACATGTTGAGGAAGCACCACTGCTATTCACTTCTTTCAGGCCACCAATCTCACTATTTCTTTGGCTGAGTGCCTTTGATAACTATTGTGTGATAGTTATGAAGTAATTCATGCCAGAGAGATAAGAACCAGAGAGAAGCCTACGTGCCCATGCCCACCATCAAGTATCCATCTACACTAATCCTATTTACTAGCACCTGGTCCATAGACTGCAATGCATTGGCCGTTCAAATCCTTCTTAAATGTTGCGTGTCTCTGCCTTCACTCAGGCAGTCTTTCAGATTCTAACCACCTGAAAAAAAACCTCTGTTCCATTCGAAACGTCTTATCCCTATCCTGAAACTATGACCTCAAGATGTTTCTGCTATGGGAAGATGTTTCTTCCTATCTATGTCCCTCATTAGTTTGTACTCTTCCATTAGGTTCCCCCTCAGCCTCCTTCACTCCGCGGAAAACAAACCCTGCCTATCCAGTCTCTCCTCATAATTTAAATGCCCCATCCTAGTGAATCTCGTTTGCATCCTCTGTAGTAAAATCACTGTCTTCCTTCAGCGTAATGGCCAGAACTATGCACATTATTCTTGTAAATGTCTTCTTCATCACCTTAACCAATTTGAAGGATCGTTGGATTTGCACACCGAGGTCTCTCCATTCCTCAATCCAGATCCTCCCCAAGTTACCAACAGCTGACTTACGTACAGCCCACATCTGTGCGCGAGCATTTGGGGGCTGATGGGATGACCTTGCAGACCTCTGCCACGTGGGAATTTGATTTGTAGCCCCAATTCCGACTTGTGAACTGTACGGGTTACAAGCGGTTCTCAGGAAGGAAAGCCCGAGTGTAGGACATACACAATGAATGGTAGTATGAGAGGACCTGCACTCCCACCCATTGTGCATGTTCTACCCTCAAAGATCATCACGTCACGAGATTAATTCCCTGTCATTGCTCTACCATCTCACCAGCTGATCAATGCTAATCTGTAGCACACAACTATCCTCCTCAGTATCAACAGCACCACCAATGTTCATGACATTTGTAAACTTACTATTCACACCTTCTATATTCAGAGGAAGTAGGTGCGTTCTTGCTATCTGGCTCTCTACGCTGAAGTTGCAGGACATCAATCCTCTTTTAACTGTGTGTTTGGTATGAAAGTGAACAATGTGCTCTGACTATGTATCATCCACCACCCACCAAGCCCCTCTTTAAAACGCACCATCCTAGACTGACAAGTGTCGTGGGACCTTTTCAATTGTTATTACAGGTCAAGGTGTTATCCCTATCCTGAAACTTCTCAAGGTACCTGGCTTACTTACTTTCTCAGCTGAAACTGCAAGCTTCAGCTTAAGTCCAGTCGACAATAATTTAACTGCATAGGTTACTAGTTTTGAACCTTAACTTTGGATAAACATAATTAAATAATATACCTCACTCACTCATGCCCACAAGATCTTCCGGAAAACCACCCTGCAGTCTCTCTGCCCCTCTTGCAAACACTCAAACAGCTCTAATCCTGTCAATTGAAATTATTTGAACTTTATTCACCAGGATGTTGCATGTTTTTTTTTGTGGGGAGTTGGTGCCCCTCTCATGGGCATCTCACTTACCACCTCATCTGATATTAAAAGCTACAGCTAAAAACTACCCTACAAGGATTTAACTGTAAAGGTTAGTAACTCTGACTCTTAGGGTAAATTTAATGAAATAATATACACTTACCCCTCACTATTTATTGATATTAGGTTGCTAAAACACTCAAATCAGAAAATGATTCTGGAAAATAGCCGTTTTCTTCCATTTAAATTGCACATAGTTTAAACCAAAACTATTGTTGAAACGTTTATCGACACTGAAGCAAATAAGCAATGTCATGTATATGATGCAATGCTCCAATTGTTCAGCTTCAATTTCTGATTTATTGACATGTACACCATGGTGCAATGAAATTCCTTGATCAGATGAAGTTCACAGCAAAACAGTACACACACAGTAATGATGAATTCAATAATAAATTCCAGTGAAAATGGTGTAAGATTGTAGTGCAATCTGAACGTTACAAGATTGTAGTGCAATCTGAAAGCAGTGCTAATAAACTGAAACGTCTAATAATGGAATAACGAAATGTTATGCTATCCAAACATTTAGAGAGTAAATGTTCCATTTCTCAGCTGGTATACAGCCATATTTCAATGAAATGAAGCTCATTGACAACAGGGCGGTGGCAAATCAGAAATGAGCAGTGCCTGAATCATTAGAAGTAGATGACACGAGGCAAAGTCAGCACTAATTCAAATCAATTCTATAACGCAGTCGCAAATTCTCTACAATCCTGTATACCCAGCTCTGAAATTGTTACAAATATTACTTTGTCACAACAATTCAATTACTTTGCCTGATGTTAACTTGTTCAAAAGGGATGAATAGATAAACTTGCCCAAAACAAAATAGAAACCTTAATCAAATTAAGCTCAATGTTGTGGTAGTTTTATAAAAAATAAGATGTGCAAAAATTAACAATAATTTATATGAGCAAGGATTCATAAAAGGCAGATTTTACTTGATCAATTGATTTGAGTTTTATTTTTAATTAATTGAGATGACCAATGCCATCGATGTGTAGAATACAATCGATGTGACGTATATGAACATATAAATGGCTTTTGATTATGTGCCACATAACAGGATTGTCAGCAAAGTTGCAATGCATGAAATTAAAGGGATAGTGACAGTAAAACAAAGAAATTGGCCATGTCACAATAAACAAGTCCCAACGATTGGTTGTTTTTTCAAACTAAATGAACACAGAGAACAGAAGATTGCATCTAGCAAACTGTCTTCCTTGATACTTGGATCGGGTACATCCAGCTTTGGACTTTTTCTTTTGTAAATGGTGCCAAAATATGGTGACTTGTGCAAGTGTGAACTATGCAAAAAGAATATCACTCTGCAGGGCATACGTGACAATAAAGAAATGATTAGGGAGTTGCATTCTGTTTATTCCTTAAGTCACGTTAAGTCTATGTTCTCTGTTTTTTGACCCATCACATAACACGAAGGGTATCTCCCCCGCTTCTCTTGGGTCTACCTATCAGATTCCACGATGGCCCATCATGTTCCCATTTTCTGAGCATCTCCAACACATCTGGCCGTTCGCTGTTTCCAGAAAAATAATCCCAGCTCCTTCAGCCTTCCCTTCCAATACAATTTTCAAATATCCACACTTGGATTGGAAATATCAACTCAGAAGCACGTAAAATAATTTGCTAATGAGTTTATGCAACTATTTCCTGACCCGAGGCAGAAGTGAAAACTCTTCGGTGTAGACACATGACAAAATAATTGTGTGTCTATTTTAGGTTTACAGAATAGAAAGCATCCAGGCTAGTCAAAGACTTGCTGATTAACGTTTGCTTTTGATGGATGGAGTTCAAACCATTGGAACCGCTGCATCATCTCGGCACCAAATACACTGCTTACTGGGCTGCTTCAAGGACACCGGATAATGCTGTTTATCGTAAAACATCAAAGATGGATCTGCTGTTACAGTCGGCTCTGTGGAAAAGTGGAGTCATTTGCAATCCATCAGCAAGAAGGCCAAAAAAATAATATGAACACAGCAGAGTTTCAAATTTCATAGCATGCTTGAATAGAGTTCTAATCAATCAGCAAGCAATAAGATTTTGCAAAGGATGTTCTTATTAAATGATCATTAGATCAATATATGAAACTGCAGATTTACTGTTTACTCAATTCCATCATTAGTTTATGATTTTGGTTTAAAGAACATATTCCATTCACCTTTTGTTTGGGCAGTCCCTTGGGATCGAGAACAACTTGCTTTCACTCCAGATCTAGGGAGGGGAAGATTAGTGCAAGCAAAGTATTTTAATGTGGGATGGCCACTGCACACCAGTTATTTCCAATGGCAAGAAGACCCAAGATGATGGGAGTCAAGTCTAGCTCCGTAGGCTGAGCATGCAATGGATTATGGTCACACACACACACTCTATTCAAAAGTGCTGGAGAACTCAGTGGGTCAGGCAGCATCTCTGATGTACATGGATAAGTGACATTTTTGGTCATTTCATAGTTTTTTTGTGTAAAAATCTGCAGTTCCTCGTTTCTTCATACACTCCACAGCACACCAGCCAACTTTGGGCACGAAAGATCCCTCGTGCACTACCACACCCCTACTCCAAAACAATGGCTGCACCACAAATGCTTCTTGACTCACTGAGTTCTTCCAGTGTTCTGTTTTTGCTCTGGATTCCAGCATCTGCAGTATCCTTTGCCTTCTAAATTAATACTTTGCTTTGCCTCCACTAAGAAAATGTCATTGGTAATGAATCAGCTGTAATGGAAACACCTAAAAAACAGAGTTGATCTTAAATATGGAGGAAAGGGTCAGCTGATCTCAAAAACCAAATTGCCTGATCCAGATGGAACGCACAACACATCGAGGAGCAAGAGTAAGCATATGGCCAATGGAGCCTGCTCCATCACACGGGTGCTGCACTGTAAGGAGTTTGTACGTTCTCCCCGTGACCTGCGTGGGTTTTCTCCGAGATCTTCGGTTTCCTCCCACACTCCAAAGACGTACAGGTATGTAGGTTAATTGGCTGGGTAAAATGTGAAAATTGTCCCTAGTGGGTGTAGGATAGTGTTAATGTACGGGGATCGCTGGGCGGCACGGACTTGGAGAGCCGAAAAGGCCTGTTTCCGGCTGTATATATATGATATGATATGATATGATATGAAGCTCATGGCAAATGTCAGTCTCAATTATACTGTGCTTTGGAATCTATAACAGAGCAACCATAGTCCTTCGATCTATAGCATTCAAAAGACTAACAACCCACTGACCAAGGAAATTTCTCATCTCAGAACCAAACTAAGATCCCCTAGTTGGGGGGGGGGGGGGGGGGGGGGGGGGATTTCCCAGATATTCGGCCCACTATAATGTTTGATATATACTGTATCAAATAACCTGACCTTGAGCACACAAGGGATATAAACTTTGCAGATGACAAAATTCATCAGCAGTGTAAAATGAGAGCAGTAAAGGTCTCAAGGGGATTGTGAACAGACTACCAACAGATGCAAATATGTGACGCGTACTGTAGTTACAGGATGAGAAGAAGCAAAGCAAAATAAACAATACAATATGTTTAAGGGCTGCAATAGCAAAGCAACTAATTGAAGTATGTGCTTTGAAAACACATACAATCACCCTAGTCATCCTACCACTGTTCGCATCCTTGTATCCCTGTCGTTAGCACTTCTTCCCCAACCAACAATGGGCCATGATGGACTCCACCCTTCCTGAGGTCACCTGTTGCCAGCCCTATTTTGTTCTGGCTTTTTCTTGCCTCCAGTTCTTTCCCCCCATCTCCCATACCCCTATATTCCAGTCCGAAGAAGGGTCCCGATCCAAAACGTCACCTATTTCTTTTCTCCCGAGATGCTGCCTGATCCTGCATTTTTGTGTCGATCTTTGGTGTAAACCAGCATCTGCAGTCCCTTCCTATTCTTGGCTTTATTGATCGAATAAAATAATGCAGGCGCGTGCAAGTTCTGCTAAAGAGTTGGTTACGTCTCAGCTGTGAACTACTGGAGCTATAACTCCCCTGTGTAGAGATGAGACTGAGCAATAAATGTTATAGTCCACATTTGGGTATACCTTGCACAGATGCTATCTCAGGACCCTGGAAGCAGTCGGGGAAGTTAGAAGTTGATAGAAATTGTATGTCTTGCAGTGTTATGGAAAAATACGGCAATGGGGCGGCACCGTGACGCAGTGGTAGAGTTGCTACCTACAGCGCCAGAGAACCGGGTTCGGTCCTGAATGCAGGTGGTGTCTGTATGGAGATTGTACATTCTCCCTGCGACCGTGTGGGTTTTCTTCAGGTGGTCCAGTTTCTTCCCACACACCATAGATGTGCAGGTTTCTAGGTTAACTGGCTTCTGTAAAATTGCCCCTGATGAGTACATGTATACATTTTCCTGATTGAGGCCCTGACTAAATTACAGGATGAAATTAAAAATGAGCATTTTAGAAAATGGCCTTTAAATGATTAAATTAATTTGTTGATAAATGTAACTGGACAAAATGCAATAAACCACATTTAGAAGTCATGGTCTACAAATAATGATTGCATTAGCATAGAACTGATCCGAGTAATAAAGTGTTACTTTAGTTTATTATTGTCATGTGTACCGAGCTACAGTGAAAAGCTTTTGTTTGCGTTCTATCCAGTCAAAGAAAAGACTATACATGATTACAATCAAACCGTGGACAGTGCAGAGATAAAGGATCATTTAATGCAAAATAAAATCTGAAAAAGTCCGATTCAAGATAGTGCAAACTTGAATATATCACATATACCCAAAGTAGAAAGCAAGTCAATGACTGAGGATTGTTTTGAACTTTCCATCTACATGACTTTAAAAAACCCCACTTAAACTAGTCAAGAAAAATTATATAGATTATATAAAAAAGTTATAGATAAAACAATACCTCGCTGGTACACATCAGTAGTCATGCTATTAATATCTGACCAAACAAATTTATTCCCTAATGACTAAGAATTTTTTTTAGCTGCACAGATGAAGAGTGGCTTAATTATACTGCCACAAAGATCAAAGAGTTCCAACTGAATGAATGAATTTTATATCCACAGGCAATTAGAAAAACAACACTACTGTTCATCTAAAGAGACTGCAGAGTTTTCTTTTAAGTTGTAGATACAACTTACACTCATCAATTAAGAACAGTTATTACGATAGGTTTTAAGTGAAGGTATTTCAATATTTGACACTTTAGACAAAAAAAAGCAATTTTAAGGTTTCGATTAATTCTAAATTTCAACCATATAATCTACATATAATCTACATATAATCTACATAATTTTTGTCCATGAATAGAATGAAATCGTAAATTATTTTCTTCATTTGTAAAGGCTTTAAAAAACTACAGAAGGACATAACAGACAAAAAGAAAGATGCTTCCTTTATTTAGGGAAAGGTTAGGTCATTCAGAGAACCTCCAACACCTCCCAATCAAGGACGAGTCTTAATCAAGGATGAGTTTCATCCCAGTCGCTTAATCAAGGAGGGTATTGAACAATATTCGGTTGATTTGTTTTAATAACTCCAATTGACAACATTTAGGGAAACACTCCCAATTCTCCAAGGTCCAATGCGAAGAAGTACTTCTTGATTTCACTCCTGAATGGTTAGCTCATATTTTATTATTCTAACTCTTTTCATTACAATAAAAAAGTTTCTCTGTATCTCCCCTGTGGAATCCCTTGCGTAATAACAGGAAATGTGGGAAACACACCTAGTTAGTGGACATGGACACCTAAATCGTCCTTCACAGCTCTCTATTTCATTAAATGTCCTTTTTACTTGCATTAAAGCAACAAGATCATTTATTTGCAGTGCTTCCTTTATTTTGGGAAAGGTTAGGTCATTCAGAGAACCTCCTGCACCTCCCAATCAAAGACGAGTCTTAATCAAGGATGAGTCTCATCCCAGTCACTTAATCAAGGAGGAATCTCACCCCAGTCACTCCCTCTTCTCCCCTCTCACATCAGGAAGAGGTACAGAAGTGTGAAAACGCACACCTCCAGATTCAGAGACAATTTCTTCCCAGCTATTGTCAGGCAATTGAACCATCCTGCCAAAACTAGAGAGCTATCCTGAGCTACCATCTACCTCACTGGAGACCCTAGGACTATTTTTAATCTGACCATTCCTTCTCTCCAGGGATGCTGCCTGACCTGCTGAGTTACTCCAGCTTTTTGTGTCTATCTTTAACCTGACATTACTGGACTTTCTCTTGTGCTAAATGTAATAGCGCCACCTTTGGTTGGAGGATTGTAAATGATTGAATAAACCACAATACAGCTGTGCAGTCATGTTCCGGTCAGTAGTGAGTTAACTTGTTATTCTGTGTCTGAGCTCAAGATATCACAAATTGGCGACGAGGATGGGATCGTCGATTCCCCAGCTGTACTTGGTTGTGTAGATAAATAATTCTACAGAGGCACGGAGAATGTTGTATAACTTTTGGTGTCAAAGGAAAGCTGGAAATCGAGTCACAAAGTTGAATTCTGTGAGACTGTTAAAAAAAAAAATCGAAAACGGTGCCCAGTGGATATATCGGAAGAGTGGATGAGTTCCAGCAAAGCCGGGAAACGTTCAGTGTGTACTTCGAACGTTTAGAGATGTTTTTGCTGCAAATAACGTCATTGAAGAAGAAGCTTCTGATGCAGAAACAAGACGGTTGAATGAAGCAACTCAAACTAGGAAAAGAGCAATTTTTCTCACTGAAATGGGTCCCGATGTTTATGATACAGTAAAGAATTTATTAGCTTCAGCCAAACCAAAGGACACGCCTTTGAAGGATATTCTGAAGAAGTTAACAGAACTTTATGACCTTAAGCCCTTTGAAATAGCTGAAAGCTATCATTTTGGAATGAGATGCCAACTTTCAGAGGAGGATATTAGTAATTTTATCGTGACACTCAAGAGGTTATCAATTCATTGTAATTTTGGAAATTTCCAAGACCGGGCGTTAAGAGACGGTTTCGTGTGTGGACTGAGAAGTGAGCGGATCCGAAGTAAGCTGATGACGGTGTATGACCTGACCTTTGAAACAGCTCGTAAAACTGCTTTGTCAATGGATATGGCAGAAAGGAGTTATAGAGAAGTCAGGACAAATTCTAGACAACCAGCGGAAGAGTTGAACAAGCTGCAGTCCAGCAAACTAAAGACGGATAAGTCTACAAAGACGTCAGAGAATCATTATCCATGGAAGGGGAGCAAGACGACTGCAAAGTCATGCTATCGATGTTTGGGCTCACATCTAGCACAGTCTTGTCCGTTCTTCAAGGCAGAGTGTTACTCGTGTCACAAGATGGGACACCTAGCGAAGGCTTGTCGAAAGGTTAAGCAGAAAAAAGGTTCAACAACAAGTAAGCTGCATTCTGTGGATCAACTGCAGGCAGAGGAAGAGCTTCTCGATATATACACCATCTGCAGCCATGAGCCAGTAAACCAGAAGACAAAGAATGTGTCCGTGCAAGTCCAGTTGAATGGAGCTCATGTTAGCATGGAAGTCGACGCAGGAGCATCTGTGAGCATGATTCCAGAATTTGTGTATCGGGAGAAGTTGAGTCAAATTCCTTTGGAAGCGAAGCGAATCGAGCTACGTGGTTACTCTGGAGAGAAGATTCCAGTGTTAGGATGCGTACATGTACCAGTTAGGTATAAGGAGCAACAGGCGGAATTGCCCCTCGTAGTTGTAAAGGGAGATAAACCTGCATTGCTAGACCTTCAAGGAATTGGCTGCAGATCTTGAAGCTCAACTGGAACGAGATATTCCTCGTTCATGAAGAATTCAAGTGTCCGGAGCACATAATCAAGCAACATCCGAAGGTGTTTAGCGACCAGGGAGAGCCAATCATGGGGTACAAGGCGAAAGTACGCGTGAGGCAGGATGCGACACCAGTGCATTGCAAACCACGGGTTGTGCCGTATGCTCTTAAGGACAAGATTGAGAAAGAACTGAAAAGACTTGAAGCTGAGAGCATTATCAGTAAGGTGGAAAGTAGTGCATGGGCAACACCCATTGTAGTTGTACCTAAACCTGATGGTAGTGTTAGACTTTGTGGGGATTATAAGGTGACTGTAAACTAGGTACTTGAAGATAGCATACCAGATACCCTACCAACGGCGGAGGATTTGTTTAGCACCCTCACAGGCGGCCAAGTCTTCACAAAAATGGACTTGACAAATGCCTACTTGCAGTTAGGTGTAGATGACGAATCTAAATCCAAGCTAACTATTAACACGCATTTGGGATTGTTTCAGTTCAATAGGCTTCCATTTGGTATATCATCAGCCCCAGGGATTTTTCAAAGGGTAATGACACAAATTCTAGAGGGAATTGAAGGTGTGGTGTGTTACTTGGATGACATCCTCATCTCAGCCCCTGACAGGCAGACACATGATGAAAGGTTGGAAGTGGTACTCAAACGACTTGAAACACACAGTGTAAGAGTGAAGGCACAGAAGTGTGAGTTCTTTCAGAACTCGGTAGAGTACTTGGGTCATAAGTTAGACAAGGATGGTCTACACCCCACCAAGGGTAAAGTTGATGCGATCAAGAATGCGCCCACTCCCAGAAACATATCTGAGATCCGATCCTTTTTAGGATTAGTGCATTATTATGGGAAGTTTGTGCCAAATTTGTCCACCTGTTTACATCCCTTGAATGAGCTTATGAGAAAAGATGTACCATGGAAGTGGACAGGTAAATGTGATCAAGCTTTCAAGTCATGTAGAGCTCAGTTGGCAGAGAGTTCAATGCTTGTTCATTACGATGTCAATAAGCCAATGAAGTTAGCATGTGATGCTTCACCATACGGTGTTGGTGCTGTGATTTCTCATGTGTTAGAAAATGGAGAGGAAAGGCCAATAGCATTTGCATCTAGAACACTCAATGCCAGTGAGAGAAATTATGCACAAATAGAGCGAGAGGCTCTTGCATTGATTTTTACCATTAGGAGGTTTCACAAATACTTGTATGGTAGAAGGTTTGTAATCGAGACAGATCACCAGCCGTTGACAGTGATCCTAAATCCAAAAGTACACATACCAACTCTGGCAGCAGCCAGAATGCAAAGATGGGCATTGATATTGTCTGCATACCATATGTCTGATATTCAGTATCGTAAGGCAGCAGAGCACAGCAATGCTGATGCCATGTCTAGATTACCTTTGGAATCGGAGGTTACCCCAAACAGAGAGGACTTGTTTTACTTCTCTCATGTAGATGAGTTACCTACCACATCAGGGGACATTCGGAAGGCTACTCGCACTGACAGATTTTTGTCAAGAGTGCAGGAATATATTACAAATGGATGGCCAAACAAATTACCGAATTCAGAGGCAGAACTGAAACCATTCTTTGTACATAGGAACGAACTCTCAGTAAACCAAGGTTGTGTCATGTGGGGAGCGAGAGTTGTAATAACTGAAAAATATGGAGTAAAATTGCTAGAAGATCTTCATGATCAGCATTTGGGAATGTGTCTAACAAAGAGTCTAGCTAGAAGCTATCTATGGTGGCCTGGTCTAGATAAGGACAGAACAAATGGTGAAAGAGTGTAGCACATGTCAAGCAGTTGGAAAGAATCCACCCACAGTACCACTACAGCCATGGAAATGGCCGGTTAGAGTGTGGCAAAGATTACACATTGACTTTGCAGAGTTAGATGAACAATAATTGATCATTGCGATTGATAGCCATTCCAAGTGGGTTGAGGTGTTTTCGATGAAAAAAACGACATCCAGCAAAACAATAGACATTTTGCGAGGGTTGTTTGCGTCCTATGGATTTCCAGAGGAAATTGTGTCTGATAACGGACCACAATTCTGTTCACAAGAGTTTGCACAATTCATGAAAGGGAATGCTGTAAAACACACTAGAGTAGCTTCATACCATCCCGCGTCCAATGGAGCAGCAGAACGCACAGTGCAAATTGTGAAGCGTACATTAGTCAAACAACTGCTGGATCCAAATCCAAAGAAAAGACAGTTGTCTTTGTTTCACAAACTGGCTAACTTTCTGATTAATTATCGAAACACACCTCACACCACTATTGGTCAAACACCAGCTGAACTGTTCTTGAAAAGAAAACCCAGAACAAGGTTTTCACTGTTGAAACCAAACTTGGCTCAAATAGTAGAAGAGAAACAGGAGAAACAAAAAGCATATCATGAAGGGAGTAGAGTAAAGGAAAGGAGTGTTGAGTTGAATCAGAAGGTAAGGGTGAAAACCCATCATCACAAGTGGGCGAAGTGGTTACCTGGACGAGTAGTGGGAAAGTGTGGACCACGGACATACTTGGTCAAGATGTTTGGAAGTGGAAAGGTGAGAAAAGTACACATTGACCATGTCATGCCTATGCAAGCACAGACCGGGTTGAAATCAGACAAATTAGACGAGTCAGATAATTGGGTTACCACTCAAGTACAGGTACCAGATGAACCAGAAATGGTACAAGAAGGTACACAAGTTAGTGAGAGTTTGAATCAGCCTGAAAATGGAGGTTCAAGTGGGGTTGACAGTCAAACAAAATTGACTGATGGACTGGAATCTATGAATGTAGGTCAAAAGGAAGGCTTGACTCGATTAAAAATGAGTCCAAGTGGTTCTAAACAGTCAGAAACCTTTGGTCAGGGAAGATATCCAGAAAGGAGAAACCGAGTGGTTAGGTTAAATTTGTGAAGTTATTTCCTGAAGTGCACATATCATTGTATATGCAACATATATGCATGATGCCCTCATTTTATTCAGGTTATATAAAAGTAAACTATCAGACAAGATTGTAATAATTTCATACCGTTGGTTATATTCAAAACAAAATGTCCACAAGGAAATATTTTTTTTATTAAGGTGGAAGGAGTTGTAATAGCGCCACCTTTGGTTGGAGGATTGTAAATGATTGAATAAACCACAGTCCAGCTGTGCAGTCATGTTCCGGTCAGCAGTGAGTTAACTTGTTATTCTGGGTCTGAGCTCAAGATATCACACTAAACATTACTTCCTTTATCATGTATCTGTACACTGTGGATGGCTCGATTGTAATCACGTATAGTCTTTCTGCTGACTGGTTAGCACGCAACAAAATGCTTATCACCGTACCTCGGAACAAGTGGCAATAAACTAAACTTAAACTCCTTCATATAATGTTATGAGAACTTGCAAAATTAAGTCCTTGTGTCTCTGTTCGTACCTCCTCCACCTGATGGTGCAAGAACAGAGGAGGAATTTCCACCAGCTCCAACAAGTTTCCACACCCAGTCACATATTGCCCTCTCCCTCTCTCTTCAGTATTTCAAAGCAATTGTGCCCTTTGTGACTCTGCTCTTCTAGGTTGATCCAATTTACTCAAAACATGATGCAAGTTTTCTTATGGTACTTCCTAATGCAACTACAGGAGGTGCACTATTTGCCTTGTCACCTCTTGCCTTTCCACCATCCAGGAACCCAAAGGTCTTTCCAGGTGAAGCAGCACTTGCTTATATTTCTACGTCCCACTCTCAGTCTGTGGCCTCCGACACTGTGACAATGAGACTCAAAGCAAGCTTGAGCGATTGTAGCTCATGTTTCATCTGGAAACATTGCAACTTTCCAGAATCTCTGTGAAATATCCAACCTCAGGTAACTTTTTCTGTGTCTGCACCAGGATTGGGCATTTCTACTACAAGTCATCTACCTCTGATTTTTCTTCATTTTAAAAGAAAGATTTGGTACAACCTGATTTGCTGTGCACGTCCTTGCTTTAGCAATACACAACACAAAAAACATAATCACCCAGTAACGGCTCATTTACCCACAGAAGTCCCATCTCAGATATTCCCTCCCTCCTGTGGAGATAGATATATGCTGTCCCATCCAAATCCTAGTATACTGAGAATCAACTAACCCAGAGAAACAGCTGAACTTCTGAAAAATTATGTCAGAAAGCTAAAATAAAACTAGGTTATGATCTACAGCAATGATGATGGTAATATTTGGAGATACCTTCTTTACACACGATTAAAGGAGTAATGGAAGACTGAAGGAGAATAGTTACCAGACCATAGGAAATGTTGGTCTTTAAAAATGATTCTTAATGTAACTGGGATAGTGGGTGAAATCATATTAGTCCAATAAATTATCTAATTTCACAGAGGAACAGTGGTATCTTTACACACACCTTGCCTTTGAAACGACCGATGTGGGAAACCCGGCAAATGTACAAGCATGGCTTCATCTTACATGTGAGGTACCTTAAGTAAATGAGCGCAAAATTGAAAATTCCAAAAATCAGAATGCAGTGTGAATAAGCGGCTTTGCATATGAAGTAAAAATACAGAGATATTACACCCAGAGTAAAGTGTAAAAGTTTAATTAGATTATTCGAGCACAGCCAGTTTGTGTTTGGTCTAAATAATGCAAAGCAGTAAAGACTTTTGGTCCCATTTTTTTTTTGGCTTCCAATTTCTGAAATTTACAAAGCATTGGTAAGTGTTAGAAGTATATGCTTTAGCAGTTCAAAGATTAGAGAACATAGAACAGTACAGCACAGGAACAGGCCCTTTGGCCCACAATGTCAGTGCCAAACACGATGCCAAGACCAACTCTTATTTGCCTGCACATAATACATATCCCTCCATTCCCTGCATATCTATGTACCTATCCAAAAGTCTCTTAAATGCCACTATTGTATCTGCGCCCATTGCCACCCACAGCAGCACATTCCATATATAGAGATTTATATAAAGCTGTATAGAGAGATTTCTTAAATTATCAAACATTCTAATATAAAGCAACATAAACCACACTGCCCCAGAAAAGAATGTATCAAAATATATGTTGCTTTACTTTAAGTATCAAGCTTGATAGTACATACTTACGGATACAAATCATTGACATTCCTGCCAGAACACAATTTCTTAAAAGTTTACTGATGGAAAAATTCTAATCATATTTTCTTATCAACACCAATAATTGTCCACGAGAATGACAACCTCTGTACTGAAATCACAAAAATTAGAGATTTCAACAAGAATTTGTCCGAAGGTTGAGCTTGCACTGTGATTAGCGATTCTTTCAACACAAGTGATCTCATTACATTCAATTTGTGCTGCCTTGGTCAGGCTCAAAGAGAAACTGGTGCACGCAACCATCAGGTAAATCAATGCAATTCAGACATTTCTGACAGGAGCCAGAACGTAACATAATTATTACAATTAAAAGTAGTTGCCAAGTACAGAATTATGAAAGTGGAAATCTGAAATAAAATCAGAAAACTATTCTGATGAAAGGTCATTCACCTGAAACATTGACTTGTTTTACTCTCCACTCTTGCTGCCTGACATGCTGATTATTTCCAACATTTTCTACTTTTATTCGAGTATAACTGCATTTTGATTTCCACCGATTTAACTTCTTAATTTAATAAAATTGAAGTGCAGTTCCATTTTCATCTCATGTTGGTCCAATTTACTCAAGGCATGATATAATCTGCCATAAACATTGCCAAAACTAGAAAACAAGGCATAACATGCATATCTATGATGCTCTTTGGATCAAGCACCTTAAAGCACTTTACAAAATGTATTTCTGTTATGATGCTTATATTGGGCTATACACGTATATAACAATCATTGTGCAACAAGATAATTACAAATTTCTTAGACACAATGACCTATTCTGTTTTTAAGTAGTATTGGTGAAGAGGTTCAAACACATTTGGATATATGGATAGGAATGGTTTGAGGGATGGGTCAAACGTGGGCATATGGGACAAGTGAAGATGGGCATCTGAATCGGCATGGACAAGTCGGGCCTGTTTCCATGCTGCATGACTCTATCAAGCTAGGTGCACTGAGAAACATACTCTGTATTTTCAAAGAATTCCACCAGTTTTTATTTTTAATTTCCAATAGACCAATTCCATGCAACTATCACAACAGAATGCCAATGTTTTCCAATGAGTTTCTGAATGTCCGAGTATGATGAAAAGCAGGCTGCTCAAGAGTGATTCTCTGGTTGTGATCTTTGAGTTGGTAAAGATGAAGGAAAGGATTATCACTGCTCAAAATGCTCAGCCCACATAAAACTTCATAAATGATTTGAAGGATTTTAAACCTACACTACTCCTTGCTAAGTTCAATTCATGAGTAAATCACCCTGCATAAATAATTTTCAGACATAGGTTTAAATACAGCTTGTCCCTGGGTTATACCTGATAATGTATATATACCTGAATATATTATGTATAAATACCTGAATTATGGATACCTTGATATGATAATGAATTCACATCATATTATTAAATTCAAAGGTCTGATGTAACTAACTACACACGTTCGATCCCACAGACGGCAAAACAAGTTTTTTTCTCTCTCTCTCTCTCTCTCACTCCCCTTCTCCCAATAATGGTTCATTGCAAGCTGAGGGGAAGGTGACAAGGAGGCATACAATCAGTAAAATTAATCAGAGGGACAGTGAAACAAGTCGGCGAACTAGGGTGAGCGAGGTACAGAGAGAGAGGGAAAGCAAGGGTTACTTGAAGTTTCAATATTCATACCGCTGGTTGTAAGCTGCCCAAGCAAAATATGAGGTGCTGTTCCTCCAATTTGCGTTGGCCTCACGCTGACAGGAGTGGAGAAACCAAACTCTGATCAGGTGATAGCTTTTTGGAGCATTTGTGCTCAGTCCACAAGAATGACCAAGTTTCTAGTTGCCTGCCAATTTTAATTCAACATCCCACTTTGACTTCTCCTTCAGTGGCCTTGTGTACTGTTACACCCAGTGTGAGCTTGAATTGACATGGCTCTTTCTTCCTGTTTCTCCAAAACTACTTCTACCCAACAGTCTTTCCCTTTACCTTTCAATCAATTTCCCTTTGTTCTACTCATCTCCCACCTACCAAAGTCAACACATTCTCCGCCTTCTCAAGTAAAATAGATGATACTTCATTTAAAACTTTAAAAGGTATCTCTTTTAAAGTCAATTAATTGGCCTCCTTAAATTGCCCCTAGTGTGTAGGATGTGAAAGTGGGATAATATAGAACTAGTGTATGGGTGATTGATGGTCGGCGTGGACTCGGTGGGCCGTAGGTCCTGTTTGCATGCTGTATCTCTAAACGAAACTAGAACAGTACAGCACATGAACAGATCCTTGGGCCCACAATTTCTGTGCTGAACCTGATGCCAAGCTCAATTCCAAACAATTTTAAAAGCTATATAACTGCTGCTTTGTAACTCCCGAGTCCTGGATCGTGAGCTGCTGAAAGCACCATATGCCTTTACCCTGCATTTTATCCAGATCACCTTCAAGTACTAGGTCAAGATCACAATACCTTCTTTGGCTTCTCAACTGCACCAAAAAACATAACTGCACATTCCACTCACTTTAATTTGGAACTATTTGCTGCACCAAGTTTGCATTTGAACGATTTGAAATTTCATGTTGCTACTTTCCTCCGCACATTTAAACCTGCCTTCCTTCATTTTATGTAGGAAAAAAACTGCAGATCCTGGTTAGAATCGAAGGTAGACACAAAATGCTGGAGTAACTCAGCGGGTCAGGCAGCATCTCTGGAGAAAAGGAATGGGTGACGTTTTGGGTCGAGACCCTTCTTCAGACTGATCTGTCTGAAGAAGGGTATCGACCCGAAACGTCACCCATTCCTTTTCTCCAGAGATGCTGCCTGACCCGCTGAGTTACTCCAGCATTTTGTGTCTACCTTTTTTCATTTTATGATCCAGTGATCAGTACCATTCATCCAGTGTATCCATACCCTTTTCATATTCAAATAAGCAGACAGAAAAGCTTAGAGTGAAATTCACCACTTCCTACATGTTTAGTTTTCATCTTCTAAATATCCCCAATACACAAGGCTGTCTGAATGCTCCATTTATCTGTATTATATATTCATATTCTCAGTTATGCTTTCGATATTCTTTTCACTGTTCTTGTTTTCAAATGTTTTATTCAAAATGCCACCAGCCGTCATATTGAGAGATCCACAGATTTGCGTGTTATTTTAAAAGTAAATACAGAGCATGCTGTGTTAGAGCTAAATTAACCTTTCAGACAAATTACAGAGCCTCAAAACTGAAAACCCAGTAAATTCATGGGGTATACACAATATTCTCGATCTTGGGTAATTTCAGCCATGGCACCCAGTTACAGTTTCAAACCAAGCATGTTATTGGACTTTCTCCACTATCTTCAGATCTGCACTTTTATAAAGAAAGCACAGTGGGAGCAAATGACCTCTTTCTAAATTAAGACATCTCGATGAGCAAATTTAACTAAGATTGCTGCTTTTAAAAAAATGAAGCTACAGGCTAATTTCAAACAGTATTTACACAGCTGGGAACCCACACTGGCACCTGCAGTTGCTTCGATTTAGTATCTCATGGTTGGTTAGTGTTTAATTGTCTGACCACAGCTGTGCACCGTTTCATTGAATTAATGCTCAGGACAGAATACAAAGTTTTTCTTTTCAAAATAATTAAAGTTACCATATTTTTTGCCCTCCCCCCAAAAAAAGAAATAATTCTATTTCACAAGTTAAAATTCTCTCAGTTGGCATATTCAGGGTGGATTTTTCCGCAGCAGGTGATGCCTTGCTTACTTTACTGGATTTTTTGAGGAGGTGATGAAGGTGATTGTTGAGGACAGGGGCAGTGGATGCTGAGTCTACATGGACTTTAGTAAGGTATTTGACAGGGTCCCTCATTGTCATCTGATCCAGAAAATTAAGATGTAATGGATCCACGATGAATTGTTAGTTTGTATTCCGAATCAGCTTACACATTCGGGCTGGAGATCTGTGGCTAATGGTGTTCTGCAGGGATCAGTGCTGGGACCTTTGCTGTTAGTGATACCAAAACTTGGATGAAAATGTAGAAACAGGGATGCTAGTTTATATTTTTTTAAAAGACACAAACTGCTGGGGTAACTCAGTGGGTCAGGAAGAGACCGAGGTTCACGAGCACCTCCTTTAACCTCATGTACTGCATCCCGATGTGGCCTCCTGTTCATCGGCGAAACAAAGCATAGACTCGCCGACCGTTTCGCCAAACACTTGAGTTCGGTCTGTCAAGGCCTACTGGATCTCCCGGTTGATAACCATTTTAACCCCTCTTCCCATTTCCATGCTGACCTTTCTGTCCTGGGCCTCCTCCATTGCCAGAGTGAGGTCGCGGACAAACTGGAGGAACAGTACCTCATATTCCACTTGGGCAGCTTACAACCCAATGGTATGAACATTGAATTCTCTAATTTTTGGTAATTAACAACAACAAAAAACACCATCCCCTTCTTCCCCCTCCTTCTTTTTTCCCCTAATCTTTTCCCTGTGCCCCACTTGAACACACCTATTTCTCCTATCCCCTCCCCCTGCATTCCTCCATCTGGCTTCACAATTCCCAACTCATCAATCCATTTGTCTTACACCTGTGCCTTTTCATCTCTGGCCAATCATCTGCCTATCAAAAGCCCCTCCTCCCCTAAAAGCACCTATCGCCTGCTAGGCTTTGCCCTGCCCTTCCTCTCTCCCAACCTTCATTCAACTACCTCCTCCACCCTTCCCCCTCCCACCACCATCCGTCTGAAGAAGGGTTCCAAACCGAAATGTCACCTATCCACGTTCTTCAGAGATGCTGCCTGGGCTGCTGAGTTACTCCTGCACTTCGTGTCTTTGGACGAAAATGTAGATGGTTTGGTTAGTAAGTTTACAGAAAACACAAAAACTGGCGCTGTTACAGACAGTGAAAGTGGCTGTCAAAAGATACAATAAAACATAGATTAGTTACAGGTATAGGTGGAGAAATGGTAGGTGCAGTTTAATTTGGGACGGTTTGAGGTGTTGCACTTTGGTTGGGGCTCATTGGTTGGGACATTGCTCATTTGGTTTGGTTGGTTCGTTGGTTGGGGCATTGAGTGTAAGAGTCAGAAAGTCATGTAGCAATTTAATAGGAAATTGTTTAGATGTATTATGTACAGTTCTGGTCACCCCCGGGTGTGGACCCGTTGGGCCCAAATCTCTCCTGCGGGCCCAGCAATCCTCCGTGCAAACCTCTCCTGCGGCCAGCAGCAGGAGAGCTCTCCTCACCCATCCCCACCTCCTCATTGGCCGCCACTCCCATCATTCGTGCGGGTCCCGCCCCCCTCCGAGCGACAACCCTCCCCAAACTGCGCACGCGCGGATGCGGTGGCCATCTTACATAAGTATTAAAGTTTTAAAACTGATTGGCGGCCATCTTACGTAATTATTAAAGTTTAAAAAGTGATTTTTAAATCTCTCCTGCGAGCCCAACAACCCTCCGTGCAAACTCTCCTGCGGGTGTGGCAACCCCCGCTGGGTGCAAGCCTCTCCTACGGCAACCCTCCCCCAACTGACGATCCGTGGACCCGTTGCCGGCCGGGGAATGTCCCTCGGTGCTGTGGGCGGGCGAGGGGGGAGGGGAAAGGGGACACAGAGCCACTCACCTCGGCCCCGGGCGGCCATCGCATCGGCCAGAGTGAGCTGTTGGGTGGAAACCTCTCCTGCTGCGGCAGCTCTACGGCCACGACCATCTTGTTTGACCCTCTGCCGCCAGACTGCACCAAGGGAGGAAGGTTAGGCGCGGGGCACGCCGGGATGGGCGCCAGTCCACTTGGCGGGGGGGGGGCAGTCTCAGCTCGACGGCTCAGCAGCCCCCACATTGGCTGCCATTCCCGTCACTCTGGCGGATCCCGCCCCCGGCGGATATCTTGGGCACCTCCCACTCATTGGCCGCCATTCCCGCCACTCGGGCAGGTCCCATTGTAACGTCGAATGCGGCTGGCGGACAGGGCAGGTGAAAAAGGAAAGGGCCCCGCCCCCACATTGGCCGCCATTCCCGTGACTCGGGCTGGTCCCTTTGTGACGTCAAATGTGGCTGGCGGTCAGGGAGGTGGAAAAGGGATTTTTCAAGTTTAAAAAGGTGATTTTTAAAGTTTAAAAAGTGAAAAACTTTAAATATATAACAACCATTTGAAAAGCAGGACAATGGCGATTAAGGTGGTGCTAAAATTGTTGCGCTATCGTGTGCACAAAAAGTAAGGAAATTTGTGTTTGGTAGATTATTTCTTTGTTGTAACAATGCTTCTTGGCAATAAATCTTATACCGTTGGAAAGCCTGTTTATTTCCCTTTTAAATGGTGCCACATTTGTAAGGAACATGCATTTGTGGGATGAGCAGCAGAGCTGAGTATATGGGTTGCGCCCATGAAAGATTTGCCAAATCTTCTCTGCCAATGCCAAACAGCTTATTCTGCTGTTGCTATTGACTCTTGTTTTGAGCTTCTGGTACCCCCAGGTGCTGACAATCAGGTGCCTGATAGAGTAACATCTTTTGGTGGAGGCAGTGTGATGGTGTGGGGCGGCATCTCCCTCACTGGAAAAACGAGGCTTGTCATCATTGGAGGCAATCTCAATGCAGAGAGATATCGAGATGAGATTCTGCAACCAGTGGCAATCCCATATCTCAACAGTCTGGGATCGAACTCTATCCTCCAAGATGACAATGCTCGCCCCCACAGAGCAGGGTTTCTCAGAGACTACCTCCAGAATTTGGGAGTGGAGAGGATGGAATGGCCTGCCAGCAGTCCTGACCTCAACCCCATTTAACACTTGTGGGATCAGCTTGGGCGTGCTGTTCGTGCCAGAGTGACCAACACAACCACGTTGGCTGACTTGCGACAAATGCTGGTTGAAGAATGGGATGCCATCCCACAACAGTGTGTGACCAGGCTGGTGACCAGCATGAGGAGGAGGTGCCAGGCTGTTGTGGCTGTGTATGGTTCTTCCACACGCTACTGAGGCTCCTGTTTATTAAATGAATAAATTGTTAAATTGCCAATATGTCTTGTTTCTTCAGACTTCAATCGTCCAATCCACCAAACAACACCGAACAAGAGTCAATGGCAGAATAAGCTGTTTGGCATTGGCAGAGAAGATTTGGCAGATTTTTCATGGGCGCAACCCACATACTCAGTTCTGCTGCTCGTCCCACAAATGCATGTTCCTTACAAATGTGGCACCATTTAAAAGGGAAATAAACAGGCTTTCCAACGGTATAAGATTTATTGCCAAGAAGCATTGATACAACAAAGAAATAATCTACCAAACACAAATTTTCTTACTTTTTGTGCTATGTATATATACACATATACAATATGAGAGTTAGTAATATATAGATGAGGGTTTGGAGAGGGTGCAGGATGCTCTCTGGATTAAAAGGTATTTGTTATAACGAGAGGTTGGACAAATTTGTATGTGAATATGTAGGCAATGGAGGGATTGGATTCATGTGCAGGGAGAAATTAGTTTAATTTTGTATTATGTTCAAAGCAGACATCTTGGGCTGAAGCGCGTGTTCCTGTGTTGTGCTGTTCTATGTTTAGTTTAGTTCAGTTTAGAGATACCGTGCGGAAACAGGCCTTTCGGCCCATCGGGACCGCGCCGCCCAGCAATCCCCACATATTAACACCTTCCTACACACTCTAGGGACAATTTTTACATTTACCAAACCAATTAACCTACAAACCTGTACGTCCTTGGAATGTGGGAGGAAAAACGAAGATCTCGGAGAAAACCCACACAGTCATGGGGAGAAAGTACAAATTCTGTACAGAGAACACCCGTAGTCATGATCGAACCCAGGTCTCCGGTGCTGCAAACGCTAGGAGGTAGCAACTCTACCGCTGCGCCACCGTGCTGCCAGAACGGTTTGTTCTCCTATAATTTCAAAGTAGATTCTAATTTGACGAGTTTTGTTAGCCTTTGACTAGGTCGCGCGGCACATGATTCCATTTTACCATGATACGAGGTTAAATTGCATTATTCAAAACATTTCAAAATAAAATTCTTCATATTAAAAACATGATTCAGAACTAAAATATTACAACAGTATAATCACAGGGGAATAATATAATTCATTGTACTGATGACTGCTGGGTAAGACAAGGGGTGTAAGCGGTCATGAAGGGTGAGAGAGGAAGAAATGGCAAGAGACACAAAGAGTGAGCTGACCAACAATATGTTTTTCATCATTCTAACTTGATAACGCAAAATAAATTGAATTTAAAAGGCAAAATACTAAAATGGATTTGGACAGTCTGAAGTGATGGAGTTCCAGTTGCCTTGAAATAAAACGAGCGCACATGATGCTCAGTGACAGTACATGGAGAGGAGGTCCATGGTTAAAGGATTAAACAAGTCATTCAAAATTGACACGGTGGGAGAGTGAGAGAGGTAGGAGGAAGTAAGACTTAATCCTGAATCATGTTTTCTTGAATGAAGTATCTTATTTGGAAGTGATTTGTGCAAATCAAGCTTCCCCTCACACACTCGTATAAAATGGAACAATGCTTTGTGATGCAGTCAAAGATTAACAAACTCATCCAAAACTGGAGCACTCTTAATGTGCAGAATGACTTCTATGAAGTCAACTTGCAACAAAAGCCGAAAATGGGAAATAAGCAAAAGGGAGTCAATTTATGAGGAAAAAAAAGATGTTCAGACTACAGGCTATACTTTGATATCTGGCTTGCAAAACACTTAATATAAGAAAATAACTGCAGATGCTGGTACAAATCGAAGGTATTTATTCACAAAATGCTGGAGTAACTCAGCAGGTCAGGCAGCATCTCGGGAGAGAAGGAATGGGTGACGTTTCGGGTCGAGACCCTTCTTCAGACTGATGTCGGGGGGGCGGGACAAAGAAAGGATATAGGTGGAGACAGGAAGGTAGAGGGAGATCTGGGAAGGAGGAGGGGAAGAGAGGGACAGAGGAACTATCTAAAGTTGGAGAAGTCGATGTTCATACCACTGGGCTGCAAACTGCCCAGGCGAAATATGAGGTGCTGTTCTTTGTACTGGGTCAGGTAAATTATTAATAGCAGCAGACAGACCACAAGAAAATAAGAATGGTGAAAAATCACTCTCAGTGGCTTCTTTCCCAGCCACTCGATCCCACCTTCCTAAAGGAAAATGAGGAAAGATTTGAGCAAGAGAAGACAGGGAAGGAAACATTTATGGGGTGAATCATTAGAGAAAGAAAGAACAAGACAGACTAGCATAAAAGCAGGAGAGGAAAGATTGGGGGAAACTGTAATATGAAGGCGGAGTACATTGCATTAACAGCTCTGTGGGATGAACTGCGCCAATGAAAACTGCCTGTTAAGTATTTGCTTTGCCAGTTGATTATCCAGCAATACGAGTGTAAAACATACTGCAAGGACCAGTGACAGAATGTCTATGATGATGAATAGCTTTGCATTCCGTTCATTCTCATTAGTTTGCTTATTCCAATAGATTGCACTCGCATTTCCAAACAGTTCAAGTAGAAGATTGGCACAACCAAATCCCTGGGCAATACAAGTTGGCAGAGGATTTAATGTTAAAAAGCACTTATCAATCATTAAATCATAGAACTTGAATTGGTCGAGCACAGAATTTGCAATTATAATGGTGGTGAATATATTTACTTTGAAACAGTTGCTGGTGTGGCCCTCTACAAGCCACTTCTCCAGCAACTCAAATTGAGAAACACAAAACAGACCACAGCTACACTTGGTTAGCTTACAACCCAATGGTATGAACACTGAATTCTCCAATTTTAAACAACTCTTTCCTGTGCTTTCCTCTTCACCTCTACCCCGGTGCACACCCATTTCTCCCACTATCTGCCCCTCTAGGGAGGGGAGGATGCTCCTCAATACAGCTCACCCCCTCCATGACACACTGGTCAACCTGAGGGATACCTTCAGCAACAGACTGGTTCCAAGATGCAGGACAAAACGCCATAGGAGATCCTTCTTCCCTGTGACTATCAAACTGTACAACTCCTCCCCCTTCTGTTGTGGGGTAGACTGAGACTGACTCTCCTCCCCCCCCCTCCCCCCAATCTTTGCACATCCTCATTCCATCCCCCTCATCACTTTCATTTCATGTTTCATGTATTTTGTGTTTTTATGACTGTTGGCAGATCAATTTCCCTCCTGGGATAAAGTTCTATTGTATCGTATTGTAGCTTTCCATTTTGTTCAATTTCTCCTTATCCAACACCCTTTCAACTCCTTCACATCTCTAGCCTTTGTCCACCCATCTGCCAATCAACCACCAAGCCCTTCGCCTGTATCCACCTATCAATTGCCAGTCTTTATTCTGTTTTACGCAAGATTCCAGCATCTACATTTCTTCGAGTCTGGTAAATTCAGCCCAATCAACTGCATGATCCATATTTTCGCTGCTGACTAGAAAACTAGCTGCAAAATATATTGGCTACCGAGTCTTGGCTAGACTTTTTCATCTGTGTTTTTGGCTTCTTGTATTTTATTTCAATTATTTATTTTATTCATAGTATATAGTGGAAATACAAATGGTGCACATCTTTCTCCTCAATCATTGTACCAGACAATCAATACATTTATTTATTATGCACCAACGTCACTCAGGTTTTCTCCATATGAAGCATTTCCCATGAAACGTTTCAGAGGCCATTACAGTCGAGCCCTTCAGTCTCAAGTGTCCGAGAATGCGGTCCTCCTCAAAACCATTGCAGTAGCTGCACTAAGCTTCAGAGCACCCCTCAGCATGTACATCTGTACCCTTGAATATGCCAGTCAGCAGTATTCACTTGTCGACATTTCCTTACATTGGAAAATCAATGTGTTTCGGGAAGGCCAAGGTGTGTCCTTCACCGAGCTGATGGTCTTCCAACGGTACTCGATGCTTGTCTCAGTGTGCGCCACTGGGAACAGACCACTCTGTTTTGCAGCTACTCGAGATTAATCTCAACAAGGAACACGGCCCCTCTTTCACTATTCCAGAATCTACAGTCACAGACTCAGCAACCTCCACTCTTAGACATGTTACAGTAAATTGGGGATTACTTTGATTGATGGGGTTTTTTCTCTTCAGAGTATATCCAGTACCTGACTATACAATCTACCCGCACTTTGCATTCACCATAGAAAGATCTTCCAACCCATCTCCTTATGGCTTTTGCACGTTTTTTTAAAAATCTGCACTTTTCCTATCCCCTGTAACACTATATTCTGCACTCTAATTTATCTTCTTGCAATTAGTGCCCCATCCATATTGTGGCTGGTTTCACGTAAGTAACCATCAATATTGCTTGATCTCTCCAAGGTTATTTCGCTTATTTTCTCAGTTGATTTCTCTTCTGTAGGTTTCATTATTCAAATTTATTCAAATAATATCTGTGGGGTAGAGCACACACCCCAGCCTTTATCAATGGTGCTGAAGTGGAGTTGGTAAAGAGCTTCAAGTTCCAAGGTGCAAATATCACCAACAATTTGTCCTGCACCATCCACGTTGACACTATGGCCAAGAATGCATCCCAAAAGCCTCTACTTCCTCAGAAGACTAAGGAAATTCTGCACGCCTCCAGTTATTCTTATTTTTGTACGGATGAACCATCGAACGATCTTCCAATCTCCCTCGTTGTATCCCTTGCACCTTTTATTCATCTACAATTTCTCTGTAAGAATATTCAGCACTCTGTTTATTTGTTTCTTCTACACTGCCTAATATATTAATATATGGTATGATTTAGCTGGATTGCACACAAAACAACTTTTTTTCCACTGTATCTCTGTACACGTGATGATAATAAACCAAAAGAAATACCAATCCATAATATATTTAAATTGTAAGTGGTTCAATGCATAAGAAATCCAATTTAAATATTAGTTTAATATGATTCAGTTAAAAAAAATACCAAGTGCAAGTGATGGAAATATTTTCATGGGACTTTAAAAAAGAAATTAAGAATACAATGAATGGTATAATCAAAATTACATTATAATTTAAGGTATACTGCATATTAATGCCAAAATTAACACTGATTGAGCAAAAGGGATTCTATTTGATTCAACACTTTAAATGTCCATGAAGAAAAGTTAATTAAAGGAATTGCTATATTTAAGAACTTTGTTTTAGTAGCAGTGAAATTCCGATTGAATTCTAGAAGGCCGAGAATCAAGAGACTAGTGTGTATAATTGTCATGTGTACCAAAAACGGAACAATGAAATTCTTACCTGCGGTAGCATAACAGGAATGTAAATGCTGTACTCAGAAGTAATATAAACAAACACATAGTTCAATAAATTAAAAATGATATTAGTATAAAAAAAACCTCAAAAGTCCCTCTGAGATCCTCCTAGGTTTGCTCCACCATACCAGATCCTCTCAACCTTGTATCACCATTTCCCAATGATACCGAGGGAAAGGGCCATTATTGAGCCTACTCTCCACTGCATGTGCACCTTTACCCAAGGCATATTCCACTCTACGTATTCTTCACTGCAGTTCAAATGAATGCTCCGCTTTTGATCTAATTTCCCTATCACCAGAGGCTGCCATACTCTTTCCCCGCATTTAGAAATGGAAGTTCCGGATGTCCAATATCTGTTGCCCATAGCAGTGACAAAAGAAAAGGAGATGAAAGCAACATTTATTTTTAGTCACACACATACCAAACTGACAATGTTGATGCCCGTATAATGTAGAACATTGGCTGGGGGGGAATTTACGCACACATCTTTAAGCCAAACCTAACAATCTATAGAAATCCTAGTGAGCTTTTTTCAAGGTGTCAGAACTTCAAGCGAAGGGCAAAATCAGAGGGGAAAGAATCAGAACTACAAAATGTTTATATTGTATTTCCAAATTAAACTTACCATGAGATTTACTGCAAACTTTAAAATCAACTTGGCTTTCACACCTTTAAAGTAGTAAAAATTTCAAAAGCACAGACGTAGCGAGAAAACTTGAATAAGAAAATGACACTCAGCCCATCTATTCATAGTCACCACAATCATGGAACTTTTCTTCTAAACTCTCAAAGTTATTCATTTCTCAAGATAGTCAAACAAGGCCAACATTATATGATGTGGCACATCTTGAAATAGTGCAGCTCTCCTACAAAGAATCGCAGGGATTTAGACCCGGTAATAATTAGTGACACAGTTCCAAGTCGATACTGTCTGTCACCCGGTTGCATCCTGTAGGTTGTGTTGTTCGCACACTCCTGAAACCTTTGTCTTAGGAGATTGAGGTTTAGTTTAGTTTAGTTTAGTTTATGGAAACAGGCCCTTTCGGCCCACAGGGTCCACGCCGACCAGCGATCCCCGAACATTAACACTATCCTATACCTACTAGGGACAATTTTTACATTTGCCCAGCCAATTAACCTACATACCTGTACGTCTTTGGAGTGTGGGAGGAAACCGAAGATCTCGGAGAAAACCCACGCAGGTCACTGGAGAACGTACAAACTCCGTACAGACAGCACCCATAGTCGGGATCGAACCTAGGTCTCTGGCACTGCATTCACTGTAAGGCAGCAACTCTACCGCTGCGCCACCGTGACCGCCCGGTTGTAGGTTTGGCAGATAACGTCAGATTACCACAGACAGGCAACAGCAATGCACACTGTGAACAATGCATATTGCAGCCACTGTGTACTGGCAATGGGTGGAATGAGGGTTTAAGGTGGTGCATGGGGTGCCAACTATACAGCATGTTTTGTCCTTAAGTGCCTCTTCAGTGTTGTTGGATCTAGGAGGGGGGAGAGTAATCCATCACACTACACTTGTCCCTTATGAATGGCAAAGAGGCTTTGCAATGTCAGGAGGAGAATTACACACCACAAGATCTCCAACCTCTTATTGGAGTCACTGACTGCCCAGCACTTGTGCAGCACAATGCTATTTGCCAGTTATCAGTTCAGGCCCAAATGTTGTCCGGGTCTTGCTGCAAGCAGGGTTAGGCTGCTTCATTTGCTGAGAATCTGTGAATGAAACGGAACACCATGCCATCATCATTAGACATCTCCACTTGGAATAGAAGGAAGGTCATTGATGAAGCAGCTGAACTTGGTTGGGCCCAGGACATCGAGCCGAGGAACTCCATAGGGATGTCCTTGGGTAGAGATGACTGACCGCTGACAAAGCAACTGACCGCGTTACATATGCAACGTATGTAACCTGATTTAAGCAGACAACTTAAAGCAAAACTAAACTGAAACTGAACTGAAACATGTTAACATGTCTTAATGACTACAGTCCAGTGGCTCTAACATCTACCATCATGAAGTGCTTTGAGAGGTAGTCATGGACCACGTCAACTCCAGCCTCCCAGGCAGCCCTGATCCACTGCAGTTCACCGTCCACCACCATAGGTCCACAGCGGATGCCATCTCCCTGGCCCTATATTCATCCCTGAACAACTGGATAACAAGGACACCCACATCAGGCTATTGAATGCAGCTTCACCTTCAACACCATAATCCCAACCAAGCTCATGTCCAAATTCCTGGACCTAGGTCTCCGTACCTCCCTCTGCAACTGGATCCTTGACTTTCTGACCCATAGCCTGCAATAAGTGAGGATAGGTGACAACACCTCCTCCACGATAATTCTCAAGACCTGTGCCCGACAAGGCTGTGTCCTTAGCCCCTTACTATACTCCCTATACATACAATAGACAATAGACAATAGGTGCAGGAGTAGGCCATTCAGCCCTTCGAGCCAGCACCACCATTCAATGCGATCATGGCTGATCACTCTCAATCAGTACCCCGTTCCTGCCTTCTCCCCATACCCCCTCACTCCGCTATCCTTAAGAGCTCTATCCAGCTCTCTCTTGAAAGCATCCAACGAACTGGCCTCCACTGCCTTCTGAGGCAGAGAATTCCACACCTTCACCACTCTCTGACTGAAAAAGTTCTTCCTCATCTCCGTTCTAAATGGCCTACCCCTTATTCTTAAACTGTGGCCCCTTGTTCTGGACTCCCCCAACATTGGGAACATGTTTCCTGCCTCTAATGTGTCCAATCCCCTAATTATCTTATATGTTTCAATAAGATCTCCCCTCATCCTTCTAAATTCCAGTGTATACAAGCCTAATTGCTCCAGCCTTTCAACATACGACAGTCCCGCCATTCCGGGAATCAACCTAGTGAACCTACGCTGCACGCCCTCAATAGCAAGAATATCCTTCCTCAAATTTGGAGACCAAAACTGCACACAGTACTCCAGGTGCGGTCTCACCAGGGCCCGGTACAACTGTAGAAGGACCTCTTTGCTCCTATACTCAACTCCTCTTGTTACGAAGGCCAACATTCCATTGGCTTTCTTCACTGCCTGCTGTACCTGCATGCTTCCTTTCAGTGACTGATGCACTAGGACACCCAGATCTCGTTGAACATCCCCTCTTCCTAACTTGACACCATTCAGATAATAATCTGCCTTTCTATTCTTACTTCACAACTGTGCAGCCAAATTCTGCTCTAACTCTGCTTATAATTTTGCAGGCGACACCACTATAGAGGCTCAGGTCTGAAATGTTGACAACAGGGAGTACACGAAGGAGATAAGAGAACCGAGTCACCTGGTGTCAAGACACCAACCTTTACCTTAATGTCAGCAAAATGAAGGAGCAGGTCATCAACTTCAGGATACGTGCCCTGACTGTATCAATGGTGCTCAAGTGGAGATGGTTGAGTGTTTCAAGTTTGTAGGTATAAATATTTGTCCAGGAGCAATGTCTGGTCCAACCACACTGATGCTACAACCAAGAAAGCACAACAACTCTCCTTCATCAGAAGGCTACGTTCTCCCTGTGACTGTGTGGGTTTTCTCCAGATGCTCAAGTTTACTCCAACACTCCAAAGACAGAGGTTTGAAGGTTATTTGGCTCTAGCAAATTGTAGACATTGCCCCTAGTGTGTGTAGGTTAGTGTAAAGAGTGATTGCTGGTTGGTGATGATTCAGTGTGCCAAAGGGTATGTTTCCACGCTGTATCTCTAAAGTCTAAAGACTCTTACCAATTTCTACAGATGCACCATAGAAAGCATCCTATCTGGAAACACCACAGCTTGGTATGGCAACAGCTCTGTCCAACACCATAATAAATAGCAGAGTTATGAGTGTAGCCCAGTCCAGCACACAAATTAGCCTCTCCTCCCCCTCAACCTCATCAACTCCATCTATACTTCACAGTATCCCAGGAAAGCAGTCAACATAATCAAGGACCACTCACACCCGAGACATTCTTCCCCTTCCCTTACCCATCGGGCAGAAAATACAAAAGCTTGAAAATAAGCACCAGCAGATTCAAGAACAGCATCTTCCCGGCTGTCATCAAACTTTGAACGCACATTTGATATGCTGGGGCTGAATTCCTTATCTTCCAATCTACTTCATTGCACCCCTTGTACTTTTTTATGTCAGTCCTTGCTCTGTAGCTGTAACTATATTCTGCATTCTGTTTATTTCCTTTTTTGCACTACCTGATGTACTCATGTATTGTATGACTTGATTAGATAGCATGCAAAGTTTATCACGCAATCTAGGTACACGTGACAATAATGATAAACCAAACCAAAGATGGAAATAAGTACGTGTTTCAAACTTGATGCCCTTTGATTTGTTTTACGAGCACTCCTTGATCTCACACTTGGTCAAGTATGGCTTTGATATCAAGGGCTGTCACTCTCACGTGTCTGGATTTCAGCTCTTCTATACATGGTTGAACAGCGGTGAAGAGGACTAGAACTGAGTGATACATTCGGCAATTGATGATAAAGACTCATTCAACGTACTGTCAATGAAGCCCTTCATCAGTTTGCTGATAATTAAAGTAGACTAATTACGCAGTGATCAGCTGGATTACATTTGTCCTGCATTTTATGGGCAGGCCACACTTGGACAATTTTCACCTTATTGAGGAGATGTCAGTATTGGAACAAATTGGCTAAAGCCACAATTTGGTCTGCAGCTCAAGCCTTTATTATTAATTTTTTTCATTTTTTAGTCGCACTCAGCCATTTCTTGGAGCATGCAGAGTGAACAAAATCGTCTAATAACTACATCCAGTCCTGAACATGGATGTATCAGATGGAAACCTAAATAGAATGTCCACTCTACTCCACTTGCTAAACATGCTTTGGCTTATACTATCTTTGCACTGCAGATAATTCACAATGAAATCTGTTCATATCACTGCTAATTACTATTCTTTCCCTGTCATTTATTGTGCCAATTCCTCCTTACAAATGGCATCTGAACTTCCCTTTTCAAATGGCCATGAAACACTGTGGCTTCTCTTTGCAATGCTCATCAACAAGACAAAGCTCTTTCAAGGCTCACAACATCTCCTTGGAGTGGACCTGCATCAATCATACTTTAACCAACGTCTACACACTTTGAGGATTAAATTAGGTACAACACCTACAGCTCTGTTATAGTCACTTTGATTTATTTTGTAACTTTAGATGTTCTGCTAAATATAATTGAAGATGCAAAATCCTTTCAGATGCATGTTCTGCAACATAATCATCCAGAAATGTTATTACTTAGAGTCATTCAGCATGGAAACAAGCCCTTTGGCCCAACTTACCCATGTTGACCAAGATGCCCAATCAACTCTTGGCCCTCTAACCCACATTTGGCCCATATCCCTCTAAATCTTTCCTATCTAGGTATCAGTCCAAATGCTTTTTTAAATACTGATATAATACCTGCCTCAAATACCTCCGCTGGTAGCTCGTTCCTTAAACCCACCACCCCCTTTGTTGAAAAAGTTGCCCCACAGGTTCCTATTAAATCTTTCCCCCTTCATCTTAAATCTATGACCTCTGGTTCTTAATTCCCCCACTCTGGGTAAAAGAGTGTGCATCTCCCCTATCTATTCCCCTCATGATATTATACACCTCTATACGATCACCTCTCATCCTCCTGTGCGCCAAGGAATTAAAATCCTAGCCTGCCCAACCTCTCCTGACCTCCAGTCCTGGCAACATCCTCATAAAGAATTACACGTTCATTCCTGAAAATAAACCTGTTCATTTGAAATACTAATCTGGCCAAATCAGGAAGCAATGAATTGCAAATAATTTTCTCAGATGAATTTGGTGGATACTACCTAAAAAATGTCAGTGTTGTGTAAATACCCAAACAATCCTATTAGCAACTAAGTGGTCAACACAAAGAATATTGTGAAAATTATGAAAATCATCAATATTTCAAATATACATGTTTCTGGAATGGTAAAGTGTATAATATCTTTTACCTTATGTCACAGAATGAGTGGTGGTGTTTTGGGCCACTGTAGCCATGGGACTTAAGATTATTAAGGGGTTGGACATGTTAGAGGCAGGAAACATGTTCCCAATGTTGGGGGAGTCCAGAACCAGGGGCCACAGTTTAAGAATAAGGGGTAGGCCATTTAGAACAGAGATGAGGAAAATCTTTTTTAGTCAGAGAGTTGTGAATCTGTGGAATTCTCTGCCTCAGAGGGCAGTGGAGGCCAATTCTCTGAATACATTCAAGAGAGAGCTAGATAGAGCTCTTAAGGATAGCGGAGTCAGGGGTTATGGGGAGAAAGCAGGAACGGGGTACTGATTGGGAATGATCAGCCATGATCACATTGAATGGCGGTGCTGGCTCGAAGGGCCGAATGGCCTACTCCTGCACCTATTACCTATTGTCTATTGTCTATTGTTTATTGACTTATTTCAACTGCTTTCTTCCAGTTTAGTACACCTAGAGCTTCCCTTTAAATAATTAATCCTAATTATTTCATTTAACTTGGTCCTGAATCTGCTTTCAGGCAGTACATTCCAAATCACAAACTTCTGTGTAATTTATTTCTGCTTTTCTAGTGTTTACTAGAAATCCACAACCCTTAGCAAGCAGTTTTGCCACTGCAAATCATTGCTTCTTATCAAAACCTACCATTCTTTTGAGAATGATCCCGACCATAACTTATCCATGTTCTCCAGAGAGGCTGCCTAACCTGCTGAGTTAATCTAGCACTTTGTGTCCCTTTGTATCTTTTGAAACCTTCTGTCAAATCTCTTCTTTATCAATCTTGATCCAAGAACATTCCCATTCTGTCTGGTTTCTACTTAACAACTTAGAACCTCATCTCAGATTGCATTCTAATATATTATTTTTGCAAACTTTCTAAGGTCTCAACATCTTTCCAAATAGTGTGGTGTATAGTATAATGGCCAAACCAGTATTTATAAGTTTTTAAACAAAGATTCTTTGTTTGTGTGCTCCACACCAAGGATAGGTAAACAAGGACCTGCAGAGACCTACATAGAAGGAAAGTTTGTTTTAACGCCGAGGACTTTATATGCTTTGCTTTAGAGAGAGCGAACTTGTCTTGTCACCTTCAATGAACATAAACTCAAGGTTTCTGCCTCAGGACTCCTAAAGTTGTATCATTTAACCTTACCATCATGGCTTCCTCCTACCAATATAAATCACTTCAAGCTGCTGTATATTAAGTGTAGGAAGGAACTGCAGATGCTGGTTTACCTCGAAGATAGACACAAAATGTTGGAGTAACTCAAAAAGGAATAGGTGACATTTCAGGTTGAGACGCTTCCTCACACTCAAGTCTGTGGAAGGGCGTTGACCTGAAACATCACCTATTCCTTTCCTCCAGAGATGCAGCCCGACCAGCTGAGTTACTCCAACATTTTGTGTCTACCATCTTTGCTGTATAATAAATTTCATTTGTCATGTGGTCTGTCCAGTTCACCAATCCTTCCAAATCTCTTAAAGTCAATGAAATACATTTGAATTTGGTGTCATTTGCAAATTTTGCAACCATGCCCTGCATGTTCAAATCCAAGGCATTAATATGGCACCAAAAAAAAGCAGAGAACCTGATAATGAATCCCTGGGGGATGCCACCATATATAGTGCACTGCTTCAGTAAATTTGCAGTATCACTGCATTAAATGAATTGCTGTTGCATTTGGGCAATGCAGGAGTGTGGAAGCTGTATTGCAGGTCCTGGATTACTTATGAGAATAGGCACAAGCCAATTGCTAAGTAAAGTACATGATAACAGTAACATCTATTTCTATTTGTGCTCTCTTAACACACAAATTCTTCTAATAATATTTTCCAGGTTTTATTGATAATTTTTTTTTCTCAGCAACCTTTCATTAGATTTTTGGCTAAGCTTCATGGCTTAAAAATAAATCTTAATATTAGAACATCCTCTTTTAATATGATGACATCACATCACATGCCATATCAAAGTCACTGTTTAGCTAAAGTAAGTAAATACAGGAAAAAAACCCCAATTAAACAGGACAATAACTAGCTCAAAAAAAAAAAATATTCACAATTTTAAGTGAGCTCAATATCTTACTTTGCATAATATGGCTTCTGGCTTTTGACTTTTCTTATTTTGCTTAGGAGAACAATATTAAATGATTAAGAAGTCAATTGCACAAGATTCTTGATGAATTTAAACTGCCACTCATTTATCAAAGTTGCAAAGCTGCTTTCAATCTGTAATTAATGGCTCCACTTTTCAGACTTTACACAGCTTTGGTTATTCATATTTAGACTAAATATTAGTGCATTTGATTTGATTTACATTTTAGCATGATTCAAATTAAACTAAATATTTAAAGGGTTAGGTTGTATGTTGTAAAATGTCCACAGAAAGCAGTGTTTTGCTTCTGTTACAGTGCCAGCATTTTATCCGAGAAGGAATTTCGCATTTAACCTGTCGTTACCGCATCTGCATTGCCGTCTCCGTCCTTTCTTAGTTTTGCTGTATCCTGCATCCTAGTTGCAGCCTCCAGTAACCTTTACATTCACCTTGCTCCGCGGCTTCACACACAACGTAACGCGAAACTTTGCGGCGTGGAATCAGCCTTTCCTCCAGGCAAACAATGGACATCAAGTTTACAATGACAGCGGCTGACAGTCAAGCGGCATTTAACGGTGTAAGGCAGGCCACACACAGCCCACTGGGGAAGCGGCAGCCGGCACTGCCCACTGTCTCCGCCGCCGCTGCTGCAAACGCACCTACCACACACGGCCGCTGCTCGCGGTGATCAGTCCAGATCAGCTGCACGCTGCAACCGAAGGTCTTGCTGCATCCACCGGCTTCTGCCTCTTCCCGGCTGAATAACGCCGCTCAGTCGACGCACAGCCCGGTAGTGCCGGGAAACGTTGATGTGCTGCTGCAATCCAACCATCCACCCACCCATTCACTCACTCCTCCCTGCAGTGAGACTGAGGGACTGGCAGACAGCAGGCAACATAGGACCTGGAGTACAGCGCTTTGGATCGGACCGGGTTTGACTCTCGTACAGCGGAGTGGATCATCCTGGACTGGATTGTCATACCCAAGTCTGAACATGTCTTGCTGCATGGGGGCTAGCCTCTTTCGTTTGCTGGATTATCAGCTTTGATGGTTGTATCTTGTTCACAGAAATCCCCACCCCAAAAAAAAACACAGAAATGTAATAGTCATGCAGCACAGAAACGCATTATTCATCCCAACTTGTCCATGCCCATCTAAGCTTGTCCCATTTGTCTGCATTTTGTCCATATTCCTCTAAAACTTCCCTATCCTTGCACCTGTCCAAGTGACTTTTAATGCTGTCATAGTACCTGTCTCACTGCCTCCTCTGGCAGCTCGCTCTATACATCTACCACCCTCTGAATGAATAATATTTTTATGTTTTGCACACTGTTGTCCACAATTTCCAAATAATTTATTCAGACCATTCCATCATCATGAAGTCAACATTCAGCCAATTATTAACTTAGGCAACCCACTACATATACCCACCACCCGCTGTGTGAAAAAGATCTCCCTTGGGTTCCTATTAAATCTTTCCCTTCTCATCTTAAACCTATGCTTACCCTGGGAAAAGACTGTGCATTCATTCACCCTATCCATCTCATGATTTTATATAGCTTTATAAAATCACCCTTCAACCTCCTGCATTAATAAGAATACAGTCCTAGCTTGGCCAATTTCTCCCTTGTCCTTCGAGGCCTGGCAACATTCTCATAAATATTCTCTACACTCTTTCCAGTTTATTGGCATCTTTCCTATAGCAGGGTAACCATAACTGAACACAATACTCCAAGTGCAGCCTCACCAACAACATCTTGTACAACTGTAACATTATGTCCCGATTTCTTACTTGGTTACCTAACTGATGAAGGCCAGCGTGCCAAAAGCCTTCTTCGCCACCCTATCTACCTGCATTGCCACTTTCAGGAAGCTTGTACTCCTAGATCCCTCTGCTCTACGACATTCCCCAGGACCCTATTGTTCACTGTGAAGGTCCTGCCCTGGTTCAACTTCAAAAAATGCAACATCTCACACTTATCTGAATTATATTCCATTTTGCCAGCCCTCAGCTCACTTGCCCAGCTGATCAAGGTCCCTTTGTTATTCTTGTTAATCATCTTCACTATATACAATACCACTTATTTTAGTGCCATCAGCAAAATACTAATCATGCCTTGTACATTCTCATCAAAATTGTTTATATAGTTGACAAACACTAATGGGCCCAATACCGACATCTGAGGCACACCACTAGTCCTAGGCCATCAGTCTGAAAAACAAGGTTCCACCACCACCACCCTCTGCATCCTAACATGAAGTCAATTCTGCATCCAGTTAGCTAACTCTCCCAAAATTCCAAACCTTATCAAAGGCCCCATAGACAATGTATATGGCCCTGCCCTCGTTAACCTGCTTGGTTACATCTTCAAAATACTCAAATTGTGAGACTCGATCTCCAACACAATGCTGAGTATTTCTAATTAACCCCATCATCCTTCCCCTACTTGTACTTGTTTCTCAGCATTCCCTCCAGTAACTTGCTTACCACAGATGTTAGGCCAACTGGTCTGTAGTCTCCAGCTTTTCTTAAATAGAGGCCACCCTCCAGTCATCCGGCACCTCACCCTTGTCGAATGATGATTCATAGATCTCAGCCAGGCCACCTGTAATTTCTCCTCTCGTTTCCCAGTCTCCTTGGATAAATCTGGTCTGACCCGGGAGAATTAGCTATCTCCATAGTCTTAGGATATCCAGCACCTCCTTGACTGTAATGCAGATTCCTCAAGGCATCTCCATTAACTTTACCAAGTTCTTTGGTCTTCATGCCTTTCTACGCGGTACAAACAGAGGATAAATATTCATTGCCCATTTCTTGCAGCTCCACACATAGACAACCACTTTGGTTTCTGAGGAGTCTCTTGTTACCCTTTTTCCCTTAATATACAAAAAATCTGTGGATTCTCCTTAATCTTATCTACCAGAACTATGTCATGTCCCCCTCCCCCCTTTTGCCCTCCTGATGTTCTTCTTAATTATGCTCCTCAATCCTCCATATTCCTCCAGATGTACACTTGATCCCAGCTGCCTGTACATTATTCATTCTTCCTTCTTTTTTCCTGACCAGAGCCTCAATTTCTCTGCCTTGTAGCTGTTTTATTTCCCAGAGGATGCTGTCATCTCTTCCTTTGTTCTTTTAGGCCACTTTATCCTTTTTCCAACTGTAGCGACCCCATAGCTGCCTCTTTTGATACAATAGACCAATTAGCTTTTTCCTATATATCTCTATTTGTATTTTACTGCTTAACATTTCCTTAAACTGAACCAGCCCCCTGATAGCCTTGGAGTAAATCCAGTGACCTTTGATGAAGATAGATTATCTCAGAGAACTTTCCAATATGCCATTTATTCCTTATTTGTACCTCTAACTAAACGAACAAAAACTAACTCTTGTGGTGTGGAAATGTTGTTGTCTTGTAATATGTGTTTAATTATGATGTGCAAATTAACTCTGTGTTCCTTTTCCACATCCGCAACGGTTTACTTTTATCTGCAAGGCATAACTCGGTTTAGTGGAATACCTTAACTAACCAGATGAATACTGCTCCAATAACATTCAGCAAACTCAACATCATCCAGGCCTAAGCAGCATGTTTGCTTAGTACTCCATCCACCACACGGATCATTTACTCTCTCTTCTGATTTTGATGAAGGCTCCTTGCTCTGATATATTAAATAATATTAAATCTCTTTCTACTTCCAGTGATGTTGCTGGCCTGCTGAGTGTTTCTAGCATTTACAGTTTTTTTATTTTCATTTGATTTCTCTCTCTCTCTACTGGTGCACTGGGCTGCATTGTGTATCATCCACAGAGTGATATTTGCTCAGGCGCCATCTCAAGGGCAATTAGGGTCAAGTAACAAATGCTGCCTTTGCCTACAGCATCCGCATCCCAAAAATGGATAAATGAACACAGTGAAAGCAAAACAAAGAGTAGTCATTGTAATTCAGAAAACACTGGCAAATTTGTGTAGCAAGGAGACCCGATACAGCAGAAGTCACTGCAGTGAAGAGAAGAGCACTCTTGTGTCTAGAAGCACACTTTGCACAAAGGAAGATGGATGTAGTCATCTCCATTTGCCTGCTGACATATGTAACAAGCTGGTAAGAAAGACACAAATGTAAAGAAAGATTAAACTTTGAAGAGAATACAGTTAAGTTTTGTTTTGTATAAGTGAGAATGTACATCAGAGTGTGTTCTGCAATGTTGCTCTATTATCTGGTTTCATAGCTCAAAATCACATTGGGCGTGGGTATGCAGGGAGCTGTGATGCTGCAGGGTCAAACCTACACAGATTAAACTTTGCATTAACTATTCCGGTTTCTTCCTTATTCGTTGGCTTAGTATCATTTATTCTTTACACCTCAATTAAGTGCTTGAAAAGCTTCTTTCTACCTCATGACTGCTCTAGACTTTAGACTTTACTCTTAAGACTTTAGAGATACAACATGGAAACCAGCCCTTCGGCCCACCGTGTCCATGCCTACTAGTGATCCCCATACACGAGCACTACCCTACACACTAGAGACAATTTACAATTTTACAGAACCCAATTAATCTACAAACCTGTACGTCTCTGGAATATGGGAGTAAACCAGAGCACCCGGAGAAAACTCACGTGGCCAATGGGAGAATGTACAAACTCCGTACAGACTGTACCCCTAGTCAGGATTGAACCCGGTTCTCAGGCACTGTAAAGCAGCATCTATACCGCTACGCCACTGTGCCGCACCTAATAAAGATGTTATCGTTACCATACTTAGATCATCATTCAGAGGCCATTGTCAATGCTGTACACTACTCGATACCAGAAATTATTTTCCTATCCTACTTCCTAGTAAATGAAAAAAATACACAAAGTGCTGGAGTAACTCAGTGGGTCAGGCAGCATCCCATGAGAACATGGATAGATGATGTTTCTGGTTGGGATCGTTCTCAGACTGATCTTGGTGGATGATCCTGTCAGGTGATGTAACTGGGTCAAGGGAGTGTCAGAAGCACCAAACTCAGGGGTGTGGCTGGCCTTAGGCTCCAAATCCTGGTGCGGACCTGAGCCAGAGAAAGAGCCCAAGCCACCAAATTCTGATGTGCTGAGACCTGGCCAAGCAAACAATAAATCAATGATACAACACATGCAGTGGGCAGCAACACACCAGCTGAATTAGAACACCGAGCCAAATCACCTCGGAAGGAACCAGTCATTTGAAGGTTAGGACAGTAGTGACTATCACAGGTGACTAAGTTCAGGTTTAGGTTTATTATTATCATGTGAACTGAGGTTCTGTGGAAAGCTTTGTTTTTTATGTTATCCAATCAGATCAGATAATAATACTATGCATAAATACTTTACTTTAGACTTTAGAGATATAGCGTGGAAGCAGGCCCTTCGGCCCACCGAGTCTGCACCAGCGATCACCCAGTACGCTAGCACTATCCTACACACTGGAGACAATTTACAATTTACAGAAGCCTATCAACCTACAAACCTGTACGCCTTTTGGGGTGCGAGAGGAAACCGGAGCACCCGGAGAAAACCCATGCAGTCACAGGGAGAACATACAAACTCTGTATAGACAGCACCTACAGTCAAGATCAAATCCCAAATACAATCAAGTCAAACTCGAGTATGTTAGATAAAATGAAAAGGAAGGGGATGGGAGACTAAGGTTATATCATAGTTCCACTGCATGGCTAATGAAGGTTAAGCACCATGTAATGATTCCCCATTCCTGCACCACCCCATACATTGCCTGTGCTTCCAGGAGTCACAAACAATAGGTCAGTCAAATTCAAAAGCTTTTTGAGCACAATGCAAAGCTGCTTTACCCAATTTGCAGATTCAGGCAACAATAGTTTTTCAGTTCAAAGGTTTACACACAACAAAAGCATTCATGTATCATGCCAATACATTCATGTTAGGGCAAAAATATTCAGCGTTTCCAAACATAGCTCCAGCTCACAGCAGCTCTGTAAAGAGGCAGTGCTGGAGCACATAGGAAAGGGCCAAAAAAACAATTTCAACATTGAGTAAGATGGCTATTTTAAATAGCCTGGGCAGTAAAGGCAGGCAGCAATAAATTACAATTAATAGTGATTTCTCAGTATTTAGCCAGAAAGACATTTTAGGAACAATTTAAATAATTAACAAATGTGAATTACAAATGGGGAGGATATCTGTGCATGATATCAAACAGAAGGAAAATTAAACTGATGGAGAATGCAGAACTCTATAAAGGATATTTCCTGGCCAGGATAATTATACAGTAAGATAACTAACAAGTTTTGGGAAGAATTTTTTTTAAACATTTATTGGCAAAAGCACAAAAAAACCAAGATGCAGAAATATATTAAACTACACAGCTTTGAAGCCAAATAGATTTGGGCCCATTGTGATTTTGTACAGAACAATACATTGGTCTTGAGAGATTTCCATTTATTTCATAGCTGCTTTAATAAGTCATTGTTACCCTAAGGGCAGCACGGTGGCACAGTGGTAGAGTTGCTGCCTTACAGCGAATGCAGCGCCGGAGACTCAGGTTCGATCCTGACTACGGGCTCCGTCTGTACGGAGTTTGTACGTTCTCCCCGTGACCTGCGTGGGTTTTCTCCGAGATCTTCGGTTTCCTCCCACACTCCAAAGACGTACAGGTATGTAGGTTCATTGACTGGGTAAATGTAAAAATTGTCCCTAGTGTGTGTAGGATAGTGTTAATGTGCGGGGATCGCTGGGTGGCACGGGCTCGGTGGGCCGTAGGGCCTGTTTCTGCGCTGTATCTCTAAATCTAAACCATTCACTGGTAATCAAAAGATGCCCATTTTTATGAGCAGTTTAAAATTCCTCTATATAATAGGCTCAGAAAAAAAGCAATGCAGCTTAACAAGTGATACCAAGGCTGAGAATTTTATCATAATCATAATAATCATAATCATACTTTATTAGTCAAGTAGGTTTTGCAACATACAATGAATTTCATTTGCCATAAAGTCATACCAATAAAAAGCAACAGAACACACAAAATACATTTTAACATGAACATCCACCACAGCGACTCCTCCACATTCCTCACTGTGATTGAAGGCGAAAAAAAGTTAAATCTCTTCCCTTCTTTGTTCTCCCGCAGTCGGGGGCCTTGAGCCTTCCATTGAAGGGGTGATCTTGACTCTCGTAGCTGGTGGTCAGACCTTCCGTATCGGGGCGATCAAGCTCCTGCATCGGGATTGGAATCTCAGCTACCCCGTGCCGAGCGGTCTACCCCGGGTCGGGGCTGGTCGAAACCTTCCGCGGCTGGGGCTTCCCGACATCGGTCTCTTCCCGAGACTGCGAGCTCCTCGATGTTAAAGTACGCAGGCCGCGGTTGGAGCGTCAATCCCAGGCAAGGGATCGGCTCTGATGGCAAGTCCACGCCCCGCGGTGAATCTCAAAGTCAGTCCCGAGCAAGTCCTCCAGCACCATGATATTAGGCCGCAGAACGACCGGAGATACGATCTGGAAAACAATCGCATCTCCGGCAAGGTAAGAGATTGAAAAAAAGTTTTGAATGCTTTAAAACTCATGCTGGGCCCAACCATCATTAGGGATGAGAAATGAACGTACAACATAATCTAAGCTAAAATGTTATTGGATTTCTGAAAAGATTCTGCCTTGCAGATGAGATATTAAACTATGGCTCCATCCATCCTTTCAGATGGGCATTACAGTTCATAGAAGAGTATTCATAGAGAGAGTTATTGGCCCAGAATCCTGTCTGATGTTTATACCTCAAAGGATTATCAGGTCAGTTGTTTCATTGTTGTTCAAGGGCTTTCGTGCCTCATATATATTGGTTGCTACATTTGTTATATTCCAATAAATATTTTTAAAAGAATTATACAAGTTCAACTTCTTCCTCTCACATTGTTTTAATAGTGGTGGCTTATTATTGTCACTGTACCAAGATACAGTGAAAAGGGATAGACACAAAATGCTGGAGTGTCTCAGCGGGTCAGGCAGCATCTCTGGATCGGCCTTTTGGCTAAGATCAAGTGTAGTATCTGTTCTGGCACAATCTTAATGTTCTTATAAGAACAGGGTAAGTATAAGAGCAGTATTTGCATTGGGTCATCGACGAGGAGCGGAGGTCAGGAGCACGTGTCTGGTTTAGGGGTGGATCGATGCTGGTTGGGTAACCAACCTAACACCCTTATCCAGGTGGGATGGCAGTAGCAAGTGGAGCTGGAGGGCAGGGTATTCGGAATACCCTGCGAGTATCGGTGAAGGACCTCAAGGAGGGGAACCCTTTCTCAAGGGATCTCTTCATCAAGAAGGTGCTGCTGGAGGCCTGTGGATTCAAGGCCGGGGACATCTTCTGCCTCCAGGACTTCCCAGGTAACGGATACTTCGACGTTACCTTCCAGAACCCGGCGGGATGGCAGAAGTTACTGCAGGACTTCCGGGAGAAGGGGGATGAAGCCCCGCTGTCGCTCCTGAAGGTGCAGCCGCTCTTCACCCTCCCCACCCAGAGGGAACGGATGATCACGGTGCACATGTTCAACCCACATGTGCCCGTCGTGGATGTCCTCACCTTCCTTGCGCGCTACGTCGAAGGGGCCGGGAACTGCGTGGACATAAAGGACTTGTTCGGGATCTGGACGAGCAAGAGGCAGGTAAAAGTGAAGCTGAGGGTGGACGGGAAGGGATTCATTGTCCACCCTCCCTCGGTGTTCGCTATCGGAGGGAACCGGGGCTACATGACGTACGTGGGGCAGCCCAGGGTGTGCAGGAAATGCAACAAACCTGGGCACGTGGCGGCAGAATGCAGGACAGTCGTCTGCAGAAACTGCAAGTTAGAAGGCCACGAGACAAGGGATTGTAAAGAGAGTAAGAGCTGCAACCTGTGTGGGGAGGCAGGCCACCTTTACAGGGCCTGCCCTAAAAGAGCAAGCACTTATGCACAGGCGATAAGAGGGGCCGCTGCCAGCACCCCCAGGGTGGACGAGACGCCTCCTACCACTGAAAAAGCCCAAAAAGGAAAGGAGAGCAAGGGCGATGACAGCGCGACCACCAGGAGCCCCAAACCGCAGGACAGAGCCCCCCAGGCCCCTCCCCACGAGGGTGAGTCGATGGAAGAGGGGGAACAGGAAGAGGAGGAATGGAAGGTGGTACAGCCGAGGAAAACATTGAAGGCTGTGCGCACGGAGAAAAAGGCGGAGGGGGCAAGCAAGTCCCAAAAAAGAGTCCTCTCCCAGGACGAGGCCAGCAGCCTCTCCGCATCGGAGGATGAGACGACCGGGAAGGGCCGACAACGGAGGCAGAGGCAGAGGAAGGAAACGGGGGAGGAGGAAGGTAAGAAAAAGAACGTGTCTGTTGCCCCCCAGCCCCAGGAGACTGGGAGCAGTGCCAATGGGCCCCAGCCCCAGGAGACCGTGAGCGGCACAACGGCCAATGGGCCCCTGCTCCGGGAGACCGTGAGCGGCACAATGGCCAATGGGCCCCAGCTCCGGGAGACCGGGAGCGGCACAACGGCCAATGGGCCCCTGCTCCGGGAGACCGGGAGCGGCACAATGGCCAATGGGCCCCAGCTCCGGGAGACCGGGAGCAGTGCAGTGGCCAATGGGCCCCAGCTCCGGGAGACCGGGAGCAGTGCAGTGGCAAATGGGCCCCAGCTCCAGGAAACTGGGAGCAGCGCAGTGGCCTCGCCAGAAAACACACCCTGTGCGGAGGAAGCCACCAACCTGTACCATTACCTGTGCGACAGAAATGTGCAGGAACTGAGCCAGATGATTGGCATGCGGGAGGATCGCCTGGGACAATAAAGGACAATGGAGCTGAAACTGGCATCCTTAAACGTGCGCAGTGTGAAGAGCACTGCGCGATGTGTATCCGCCTTGCAGTACCTGGCCAAGGTAAAGGCGGATGTGACTTTTTTACAGGAGTGCGGGCTGCCACACCTTCGCTGCTATCGGAGGTGGTCGCGATGGTGGCCCCACGGACTGTCGGTATGGTCGGGGGGCAATGATTGTCGAGCGTCCGGTCTGGGGATCTTGCTGCGGGGAGGGGGCTTCACCATCACTGAGGTAAGGGAGGTGGTGGGGGGGCGTCTCTTGGTGGTGGATGTAATGTACCGTGGTTCTCCGCTCCGGCTGATAAATGTGTATGCCTCACCCAGGCGGAGCGAGCGGTTGGCCGTTCTCCAGCAGCTCCCACCGCTGCTGGCCACGTCTAGACCGCTCGTTCTGGCCGGTGACTTCAACTGCATCATCGATGCGGCTGGACGATCCGGCAGTGCCAACCACAGACTGGACGGCACCTCCAAACTCCTGGTGGAGACGGTCAAAGATGCAAAGCTGCGCGACGCCTTCAGTGACCCTGCAGGCGGAGCCCAGCGGCGGTTCACCTGGTCAGGACCGAACGGTTCAGCCCAGTCCCGGATAGACTTCCTCTTCACATCGAAGGCCGTCACGGTCAGACACACCGACCTCGCGCCGGTGTTCTTCTCTGACCACTGCCTCCTTCAGGCCACCTGTCACCTACAGGAGGACCGGAAGGCGGGCAGAGGGACGTGGAAGTTAAACGTGGAGCTGTTGACCCCGGAGAACGTTGAGGAGCTAAAGAGGGACTACGCATGTTGGAGAACTGTGAGGCCCCTCTTTGACTCCGCGACACTCTGGTGGGAGGCAACAAAGGAGAACATCAAGAAGTTCTTCGTCTCCAAAGGTGTTCAGAGAGCAAGACAGGGTAAGAGGGAACTGTGTCAACTCCAGACAGATTTGCAGCAGCTACTCCTTCTGCAGAGGAGAGGGGTGGATGTGAGGGAGGAACTGAGAGAGTTGAAGGGCCGGCAAGCTCGGCACTTTACCTCTGAATCCTCCAAGATCATCTTCCGGTCCAGGGTCCGCCATGTTGAGCAGGATGAGACGTGCTCACGTTACTTCTTCCATAAGGTTCACAGGGGGAGCTCTGTGATCAAAAGCCTTAGGGAGGAGGACGGCTCGGTAACATCCTCGCAGTCAGACATGCTCAAGATCTGCAGATCCTTTTATAAGGATCTGTACGATGTAAAGAACACAGACAGCACCGCCTCCCAGAACTTCCTGTCCTCCATCACGGAAGTCTTGGACGACAGCAAGCGGGAGAGTCTGGACCAACCACTGACCCTGGAGGAGCTGACTGGCTCCATCCGTTCCTTTGACTCGAGTAAAACTCCCGGAGGCGATGGCTTACCGGCAGAGTTGTACTCGGCTCTGTGGGACTGGGTGGGCCCGGACCTGCTGGAAGTGTACAACGATATACTTCTAGCCGGCAGCATGTCAGACTCTATGAGGAAGGGCAACATCACCCTGATCTACAAGCAGAAGGGGGAGATGAATGACTTAAGGAATTGGAGACCCATCACATTGTTGAATGTAGACTACAAGATCCTGTCTAAGGCCATCGCCAACCGGGTCAAGTCTGCTCTGGGACGGGTGATCCACCCGGACCAAACCTGTGCTGTACCTGGCAGGAAAATCTCAGACAGCCTGGTGCTGCTGAGAGATACCATTGCCTACGTGCAGGACAGACGGGTGGATGCCTGCCTGGTCAGCTTGGACCAGGAGAAGGCCTTCGACAGGATATCGCACACGTACATGAGGGACGTGCTCTCCAAAATGGGCTTTGGGGAGGGAATCAGGAAGTGGATACAACTGCTCTACTCCGAGATCTGTAGTGCAGTCCAAATTAATGGGTGGGAATCAGACAGCTTCCCCGTCAGGTCTGGAGTCAGGCAGGGTTGCCCTCTTTCCCCTGTCTTGTTCGTCTGTTGCATTGAACCCTTTGCCGAATCCATCAGGAAGGATGCGAGCATAAGAGGAGTGACATTGCCAGGCAGTGGGGGCACTCAGGTCAAGGCCTCCCTGTACATGGACGATGTCGCCGTCTTCTGCTCGGATCCAGGGTCGGTCCGCAGACTGATCAGCGTCTGCGACCAGTTTGAGTTGGCCACGGGGGCCAGGGTAAACCGCAGGAAGAGCGAGGCCATGCTCTTTGGCAACTGGCCCGACCGATCTTCCATCCCCTTCACCATCAAGCCTGACTTCCTGAAGGTGCTGGGGATCTGGTTCGGGAAGGCTGAGGCATGTGACAAAAATTGGCTGGAGCGGATAGCCAAGGTGGGGAAGAAGCTGGAGCTGTGGAAGCAGCGCTCCCTCTCCATCACGGGAAAAAACCTGGTCATCAGGTGTGAGGTGCTCTCGGGGCTGCTGTACTTGGCGCAAGTGTGGCCCGTCCCTCCCTCCCACGCCAAGGGGATCACCCGGGCCGTCTTCCGCTTCATCTGGGGGTCGGCGATGGACCGGGTGCGACGAGCCACAATGCACAAGTCGGCAGACAACGGGGGAAAAGACGTGCCCAACGTCGCCCTCATCCTGATGGCCACTTTCGTGTGTGGCTGCATCAGGCGGAGCATAGAGCCAAGGCACGTGGGCACCAAATGCCACTACCTGCTGAGGTTCTACCTGTCCCCGGTGTTGCGAAGGATGGGCCTGGCGCAGATGCCACGCAATGTGCCAGTCAGCTGGACATTGCCGAACCATCTGTCGTTTGTGGACAGGTTCTTCCGGACCAACACCTTTGACCACAAGTCCATCGGGCAGTGGTCAGCACGGAACGTCCTGCAGGCACTGCAGGGGAATGACTCCATGGATCCTGTGGCGTGGTTCCCAGAACGGACAGCCCAGCTTGTCTGGCAAAATGCCTCATCGCCAGTACTCACCAACAAGCACCAAGACCTGGCTTGGCTGGCGGTGAGGGGAGCCCTCCCAGTCAGATCCTTCCTGCACCGCCGGAACCTCACTACCAGCGCACGCTGCCCTCGGGACGGCTGCTACGGAGAGGAAACGGTGGCCCACCTCTTCAAAGAGTGTGGATTTGCCAGGCGAGTCTGGAGAGGTCTGCAGGGGTCCCTGTCACGATTCATTCCGAGCAGCTCCGTCACAGAGGACTCTGAGCTCTACGGACTGTTCCCAGGGACGCATTCCGAGACTGACATCGAGTGCTGCTGGAAGGTCATCAACGCGGTGAAAGACGCTCTTTGGTCTGCCCGATCCTTGTTGACCTCCCAGCGGAGCGAGCTGTCCGTCAAGGAATGTTGCCGACTGGCCCACTGCAGACTGCAGGAGTACGTGCTGAGGGACGCTCTGAAGCTTGGTGCAGCCAACGCCAAGGCCCTGTGGGGGAGGACCACAGTCTAGGGTCCTTCCGCTGCTGGACATGGGGGGCAGGGTGTGGGGGAGAGAGACGCCCCTCCAAATAAGGGATATGTATGTAAATGTATGTAAATGTCCAAGTAAATGCCTGTATTGAATATGTAACCTCCGGAAATGTCGGATGGGTTTGTTTAAAAATGATGGTTTGTAAATGATATTTATAACTTGAATAAAGTATTTTTTGATATAAAAAAAAAAAACCATCTCTGGAGAAAAAGATGGGTCAAGACCCGAAGAAGATGCTGCCTGACCCATTGAGTTACTTTGGGTCTATGTTTGGTATGAACCAGCATTTGCACTTCTTTGTTTCTACTATGCAGTGGAAAAACTTTGTTTTGCATGCTATCCAGGCAAATTATACTATGCAGGTGTGCATCAGGTAGCACAAAGACAAAATAGACAGAGTGCAGAATATATTGGTACAGTTGCAAAGAAAGGACACTTCAAAAGTCTATTAATATTGATAAATCATACATGTATAAATTTGCTGCATTTAAAAACTGTCTAAATCTTTTTGAAAGTTATATTGAAAGCATAAATCCATACCCTTCATATCTACCCAGAAGTGTGGAAAACCAATATCTCTCATCAACTTGGTTTGCATGAGAATTCAGGAAGGTACAACTCTATCAGTATAATGCACAGATGCCTTTATACGGTTGGTTATACAGATAAGGTAATGAATGCAGAAGAGAGCATTTTGGCAGGAAGCAGAAGGAGGTTTAATATTTCTGGAACATATGAGCCATAATATTGTAGAGGAAAAGATAGATTTAGGGACATGGAGTCACAGGTGAATGAGACATTAAAAAAGTAGGTTAGTTTTACCTTTAATTTTAGTTTTAGTTTTAGAGGTACAGCATGGAGATATGCCTTTCGGCCCCTCGAGTCCACCCCAACCATCTATCTCCTGGTCACACTAGTGCCATGTTATCCCACTTTCTCACACTTGGGGGCATTTTCAGAGGATAATTAGCCTACACACCTTTGCATCTTTGGAATGTGGGAGGAAACCAAAGCATCCGGAGGAAATACACGCGGTCGCTGGGAGAACGTGCAAAGTCCACACAAAGAGCACCCGAGCTCAGGATTGAACTCAGGTCTCCCATGCTGTGTGAGAGCAGCTCTACCAGCCGTGTTACTATGCAATTCAACTCTGGAGTTTATTTGCAGAAGAACAGAATTGCAAAGGAAAGAAGTTATGCTGTACATAATCTTGGTTAAACCACACTTGGACATTCACAGTTCCCATTATTAAACCATGGTAGAAGCATGAAGAGATATGAATAAAAGATATATTGGAATGGTACCAGATTAGAAGTTATAACTGAAAATATTGAACAGATTGGAAGATTTTTCTCTGGAGTAAATGCTGAGGGACATCATGATAAAAGTCTTTAAAAATGAGAAGCAGTCAACAAGATAACAAGTTGACAAGTGTACAGTCATGTACTTTGGTATAAAGAATAAAAATGTTGAGTATTTTCTAAATGGAGAGAGAATTCAGAAATCAGAGATGCAAAGAGACTTGGGCGTGCTGATGCAGGATTGTTTCCAGTAGTGGGAGAGTCTGATGCAGTGGTATGGAAGGCAAATGCAATGCATTCATTTTGAGATGAGTAGAATATAAAAGTATGTAATGGTGAGGCTTTATAAGGCAGTGGTGAGGCCACATTTGGAATGTTGTGAGCAGTTATGGACAATATCTGAGGAAGAAAGTGGTGGCGTTGGAGAGGGTCGGGAAAAGGTTAATGAGAATGATCCTGATGATGATTGGGTTATCGTAATAAAGAGCATTTGATGGTTCTGGGCCTGTACTTGCTGGAATTTAAAAGGATGAGGGAGGAGCGTTTTAAAATCTACTGGGTAATGAAAGGCTTAGAAAGAGTGGACATGGAAAGGATGTTTCCAGTAATATGAGAGTCTAGAACCAGAGGGCACAGATTCAGGATAAAAGGACACACCTTTAGCATCGAGATGTGGAGGAATTTCTTTAGCCAGAGGGTGGTGAATCTGTGAAATGTATTGCCTCAGATGGCTGTGGAGGCCAAGACATTGGGTATTTTTAAAGTGGAGATTGATAGGTTCTTCATTAGTAAGTTGAGAGGGAAAAATAGATCAGCCATGATTGAATGGCAGAGTAGACTCGATGGGGCAAATTGCCTAATTCTGCTCCTGTAACGTACGGCCTTATAAATGTTAAAATGATGTTTACACTTGCACGATTTAACAAGTTAACAATAAAATAGTATTTACAGGATCCAAAGTGCAGCTCAGGAGAAACCTCTCCACCCAGAAACTAGTAAGAACACAAAACCAGCTGCCACAAAGGGTAGTTCAAGCAAATAGAATAGATGTGTCAAATGGAGAGCAGTGAACATTTGAGGAAGGAATAGCAAAAAAAACATATTGGTGTAGCTGGTAGAACTGCTGTCTCACAGCGTCTCAGGTTCAATCCTGACCTTGGGTGCTGTCTGTGTGGAGTTTGCATGATCTCCCTGTGACCATGTGGGTTTCCTCCAGGGGCTCCACTTTCCTCCCACATTCAAAGACGTGCAGGTTTGTAGGTTAATTGGCTGCTGTAAGTTGTATGTAGGGAGTGGATGTGAAAGTGGGATAACATAGAACTAGTGTGAATGGGTGATTGATTGTCGACATGGACTTGGTGGGCTGAAGGGCCTGTCTCCATGCTGCATCTCTCCATCAACCAATGAATCAAATAAGATGGAGGGAGGATAACGAGGTCCATATACGGGCCTGTTTGACACTCTTCCCCCCCTCTGTGTTGTGCTTTACCACCTATACAATGTCTTTAAATTTACATTGCTAATACTTAAGCACAACTGTTAAACACATGTCTACTCTGTCCAATAATTCATGCCCCCACACTGCAAAACAAGCAAAACAGTTTAAAAAAAGTACTGAATATCATGCTAGCTCTGTTAAACAGGATAGCATAATACCTTTCTAAAGTGTTCAGCTCCTGGAAAAGTGCAGCTGTGAGTTGTCTCCGTCTTCAATCATTGTGAACAGTATGTGAAGCAGAAGAAATTGAGAATCGCAGGTTTGCAAACACATTCCTAGTTGTTACTTGCCACCTGTATTTTGATTCAGAATAATTACATGAAAGAAACCAAAGAGAAATTCCAGCCAACTGAAAAATGAGAAACGATAAAATTATCTTTGAAAGCAATTATTCAAGTTTTGTGTGCATGAGGTTGAATGATTGATATTACAATTTCAGAAACTGCATAGTGACTCACAACATGAATTAATTAAAATTCCTTAATAAAATGTTAAGACAAAAGTAATTGCAAATCAAAATAGTGCAGTTAACCATTGGTGCCATGGTTTCCTTTAACAAAATATGAAAAATATTATCCCCCAATATTTTGATCCCATGTCACATTATTCATAGGACTTTGAGGAGAGGGAGCAACTCGGATCAATACAATCTCAGCAGTTTTCGCTGTATAAAAATATCTGTTTGTTTTTCAATCTTCTTCTGATATTAAAGATGTTTCCCTTTGAGGATCAAATCTATAAATGTGCATCTTGCACTCAATGGCACTGTATTAGTGAGCAACTTGAATATAATCATGTGTAGTATTTCCACTGACTGGAATACAAGCACCAAAAAAAAAGCTTTTCACTGTATCTCGGTACCTGTGACAATAAACTAAACCACACTAAATTACACTTATTGCTATGATTTTCAATGTGGAAGTCCACAGAAGATGGGAAGAAGGAAACAGGTGCAACAACATTGGAAGGAGAGGGTGTGCAGTTATGCAATCATTGAATAAAACTCTATTTTAATTGATAAAACAGATGGGGGAGGGATGAGAGAATTATCTGTAGTTGGTCACAGCAGCAATGTTTCATAGAATGGTTACAACTTGCTCAGCCTGTCAATTCGATGCAGGCTCCATGTTTCAGCTAGTTTCATTTGTTGTCTTCTCCCCATAAACAGAAAACTCTTTCATTCCAGTTGCTTATCTAGCTCTCTTAGGAACACGACTACTGAATCGGCCTCCATCATGGTTAGGAACCTGACCATCCCTTCCAGATTCTAACTGCTCACTGTGCAAAATAAAAATCCTCAATTTTAGTTCTTCCCAAATCATCCTCATGCTACATCGCATTGATTCAGGGAGAGCTAGCAAACTGGATAGAGAATTGGCTTCATAGTAGGAAGCAGAGGGTGGTGGTGAAAAGTTGTTTTTCGGACTGGAGACCTATGACTAGTAGTGTGACTCAGGGATCAATGCTGGGCCCATTGCTGTTTGTCATCTGTATCAACGATTTGGATGAGAATGTACAAGGCGTGATTGAGAAGTTTGCAGGTGACATTAAAATAGGTGGTGTCGTAGACCGAGAAGACGGTTATCAAGAATTACAACAGGATCTTGATTAACTGAGCAAGTGGGAAATGGGGTTTAATTCCATTAATGTGAGGCATTGCATTTTGGGAAGCCAATCCAGGGCAGGACCTTTACAATGAACAGTACGGTCTTAAGGAATGTTGTAGAGCAAAGGAATCTAAGAGTACAAGAAGATAGTTCCCTGAATGTGGCATCACAAGCAGATGGGGTGGAGAAGAAGGCTTTTGGCACATTGGCCTTCATCATTTAGGGAACTGAGTATAGAATTGTTATGTTACACAAGTAACGCAAGATGCTGGTGAATTCATACTAGAGTATTGTGTTCAGTTTTTGGTCATCTTGCTAAAGGAAAGATGCCATTAAACTAGAAAGAATAAACAGATTTACAATGATGTTGCCAGGACTCGAGGGCCGGAGCTACACGCAGAGGTTGGATAGGCTTTGATATATTTGCTTGGTGCTATAATTGCTGAGGGATGATCTTATGGAGCTGTATAAAATCAGGAGGGAAATAGGTAGCGTGAATGCATAAGAATCTTTTTCCAAGGGCAGGTGAATCAAATACTTGAGGGCATAGTTTAAGTCAAGTCAAGTCAATTTTATTTGTATAGCACATTTAAAAACAACCCACGTTGACCAAAGTGCTGTACATCTGATTAGGTACTAAGGAAAAAATGAAACATACAGTAGCACACAAACAGTTCACAGCGCCTCTTCAATGAGCCTCAAACGCTAGGGAGTAGAAATAGGTTTTGAGCCTGGACTTAAAGGAGTCGATGGAGGGGGCAGTTCTGATGGGGAGAGGGATGCTGTTCCACAGTCTAGGAGCTGCAACCGCAAAAGCGCGGTCACCCCTGAGCTTAAGCCTAGACCGCGGGATAGTGAGTAGCCCCAAGTCAGCCGACCTGAGGGACCTGGAGTTAGAGAGGGGGGGTTAGAAGATTTTTGATGTATGGGGGGGAATGTCCATTTAGGGCTTTGTACGTGAATAGGAGGAGCTTGAAGTTGATTCTGTACCGTACAGGGAGCCAGTGGAGAGAGGCCAGAATCGGGGTGATGTGGTCCCTTTTACGGGTACCTGTCAGGAGTCTCGCTGCGGCGTTTTGGACCAGTTGCAGGCGGGACAGGGAAGATTGGCTGATCCCAGTGTATAGGGAGTTGCAGTAGTCTAGGCGGGAGGAAATGAAAGCGTGAATGATTTTTTCTGTGTCGTCGAATTGGAGGAAAGGTTTGATTTTAGCAATGGTTCGAAGTTGGAAGAAGCTGGCTTTTACCACAGCGTTGACTTGCTTATCAAATTTTAATGCAGAGTCAAATATCATGCCGAGGTTTTTGACATGCGGTTTGACTAGGCAGGATAGACTTCCAAGACTGCCTGTTATCGATTTGATGGAGTCGGGGGGGCCGAATAGGATGACCTCAGACTTGCTCTCATTTAATTGGAGGAAGTTCTGTGCCATCCAACATTTTATGTCCTCAAGGCAGTGTAAGAGGCTGTTTAAATTTGACTGGTTGTTGGGTTTCAGGGGGAGGTAAAGCTGAGTGTCATCGGCATAGCAGTGGAAAGAAATGCCGTGCCTTTGAATGATTTGGCCAAGGGGGAGCATGTATAGAGAGAAGAGAATGGGGCCTAGGATGGAGCCTTGTGGAACTCCGCAGGAGAGGCTAGCTGGAGCAGAGGAATAACTGCCTACGTTGATGGCGAAACTCCTATCTTTGAGGTACGAAGCGAACCAGCTCAGGGCAGTGCCATCAATGCCAACCGCGTACCGGTCAATAAGGATGGTGTGGTCCACTGTATCGAACGCTGCGCTGAGGTCGAGAAGGAGCAGGATTGCACAGTCGCTGGTGTCGATGGCGAGAAGCAGGTCGTTGTGTACCTTCAACAAGGCAGACTCTGTGCTGTGGTGGGCTCTGAAACCTGACTGGAAACTTTCCAGGATGGTGTATTGGTGCAGGTAGGGCATTAATTGGTTTAGAATTGCCTTTTCAAGGACTTTTGACAGGAATGGCAGTTTGGAAATGGGTCTGTAGTTGCTAGGCAAGGTGGGGTCTAGGTTAGGTTTTTTCAGTAGGGGCTGGACCACCGCGTGCTTGAAACTGGTTGGAACAGTGCCAGTGGCCAGAGAACTGTTGATAATAGAGAGGATGCTGGGACCGGCTATTGCAATGACATCCTTCAGAAGGGCAGTGGGGGCAGGATCAATGGGGCAGGTTGCAGGTTTCATAGCGGAGACAAGCTTTGCAAGGGAGGATAGAGTGACGGGTTGGAAGCAGTCCAATTTAGATGAACAGACTAGTGAGACAGCTAGGTCACGGGTGGGAGGGGAAATGTTCATTCTAATGTTCTCAACTTTGTTGGTGAAAATTTTAGCGAATTCTTCGCACTTAGCAGGGGACCCAACTAAGCTGGTACTGGGGGCGGGACATATGACAGAGGTAATTGTTCTAAATAGGACCTTGGAATTATGAGAGTTTTTGGAAATAAGGTCGGAGAAGTATTGCGCTCTAGCAGACTTTACTGCTTCCTGGTATTTGAGAAGATTGTTTCTCAGAATTTCGAAGGAAATTTGAAGCTTGTCACATTTCCATGAGAGGGGAAAGATTTAATAGGAACCTGAGGGGCAGGCTTTTTGACATAGAGGTATTTAGAATGAGCTGGCAGATGAAGTAGTTGAGTATAAAACCCCATTTACAAGCCATTTAGACGGATACAAAGAAAATAATGGTTTAGAGGGATATGGGCAAAATGTGGGCAAATGGGACTAGTTTAGATGGGACTTCTAGTCAGAATCGAGTAGCTGGGCTGCAGAGTCTGTTTCCTTGCTAAATCACTCTATGGCTCTACATCTCTTAGAAATGAATGCCTCTGTTAATGCAAACAGTTTTTTTCGATCTACCACCTATATTAATGATTGGCAGATTCCCGCACAACCATCTCTATTCCAAGGAGAAGAACCATAGCTTTTCCATTCTAGTCACACAAGTCACGTATCCATGCTCAACCAAAGAAATTATCAGAAGCTAATTAAAAGTTACTTAACACTCACAAGAAGCAAAAAGTATTCAAAGTAGAAACTGCGGTGCTGGGGATGATGCCTGTTGACAATGACTACACTGACACTTGATTAGTACAGGTGTCTGAGGTTATGGGGAGTAGGCAGGAGAATGGGGTTAGGAGGGAGAGATAGATCAGATGATTGAATGGCAGAGTAGACTTGATGGGCCGAACGGCCTAATTCTACTCCTATCCCTTATGACCTTATGACCTCTGACATACTCATGGCAGGGTGGATTCTCATGAAAAGGTTTATTTATAGTGATGTGATGGACGTTTGTGTTGGGGTTATGTCTTGTGTTCTTTTTTATGTATGACTGCTATGTAGTTTCGTTCGGTACCTCGGTACCGAATGACAAATAAAGCTCTGTTGAACTGTTGAACTGTTGAAGGATGATAGTCATGAGAAGGTAGACACAAAAAGCTGGAGTAACTCAGTGGGACAGGCAGCATCTCTGGAGAGAAGGAGTGGGTGACATTTCGGGTCAAGATCCTTCTTCAGACAGAACGAGGGTCTGAAGAACCCATCTGAAGAAACCCATTCCTTCTCTCCAGAGATGCAGCCTGTCCTGCTGAGTTACTCCAGCTTTTTGTGGCTATCTTTGGTTTAAACCAGCATCTGCAGTTCCTTCCTAAACATTTTAACACGTCTACTAGTTAACAGCCAGTCCTTACACTCAGATGAACTATGTTGCCAGTCACCTCTTAATGAGATAATTAATCATAATTGTTATCAATCAAATCATGTTGTGGGTCTAAACAATTAGAACATTAATCCAGCTCTTCCTTGTCTAATAATAAAATGTTTCTGCACACAATATTTATTTAATGATTTCAACATTTGTTAAATGCGTAGTTGATAGATAATTTGCTGATGTTCACATTATTTACATAATGCGATAAGATGTAATGGATGTACAGTTAAACAAGGTCACTTCACCTTTAACAGAGCTTATGTCACATGTGAGCCTTCTTCCAGGTCCATCTGCTAATATTAGAACATTCACAATACTAATGTTTTGTATTCCCAAGCAGATTAAAATTCCTCCATTGGGCTTCATTTCTTCCTTTAAAAATCTCCCCATTTAGAGCAGAGTTAGCAATATGACAATTGGCCAATCCTGTGGGACTTTATGAAGGTGTGGAATTCTCTGCCTCAGAAGGCAGTGGAGGCCAGTTCGTTGGATGCTTTCAAGAGAGAGCTGGATAGAGCTCTTAAGGATAGCGGAGTGAGGGGGTATGGGGATAAGGCAGGAACGGGGTACTGATTGAGAGTGATCAGCCATGATCGCATTGAATGGCGGTGCTGGCTCGAAGGGCTGAATGGCCTACTCCTGCACCTATTGTCTATTGTCTATTGTTTATCATTCAAATTCAATGAATCCTGCCCCATATTAGCACAGATACAAACTAAGCTTGCCATCGAAAATTAGGGCTAATCACTTTTAATTAGTACCCACTTCATGGAGTGATGATGATTAATTAGTGTTCATTATCTCACGTGGTATGGAATATCAACAGTGCAAGTATAGAATCCATTCCTTCAGAATTCAGTTGCTCTAAGTTTGATTATTTATGGAGAGGCACAGTTGCTTTCCCTATTCATTCTGGTCCCAGTTGCCATATAATGTACTATTTCCATCTCCCACTACCAGTGGTGCATAGATCAAAATATCAATATCAAAAAGAAAAGTTAAAATCTATCTGTCAGTGTGCATTCTTTTAGCATTTTTTGAGTCAAATATGTTACACAAGTTTCTAAACATGAACTCACATTCCTTCTTTTGTCAATGTTCACATTATTATTAGACTGGTTGGTCTGTGAGAATGCAATCTTTGCACTTTTTGGGATCCTTGATACCATCCTGAGGAGTCACTTGGTACAAAAATCTTCAAAGAAAAGTTACAACAAATTTCAGTGAAGGAAGCCACGTGTTCTATTCACTGCATGAACTCCTAAAATCCCATTTGCCTTCATTGGAACATTGAGCTATTGGGACAGATCTTCTCCTTAAAAGCTAGAATTTTTATTTGGAGTGCCTGACTTAGCTACACTTACACGTGTCAATCGAAGTCTCTGGAGAAAACATGGAAGCCCTGAACATTATTCAGCAGATCTCAATCATACAGATTTCCCATTAATTAGACTTGGAAATCTGCTCATCAAACCTGGTGCAACACCACCAGGTCCATTGATGACCATGGAAGAGATAACTATGGACAAAGAGTAACACATGATAATTTAATTTACAGAAGACCGAGTTACATTCAAAATGAATAAATGAATTATTGCTAGGCAATAATTATGCTAAAATATTAATCAGCTCATTGTTTAATGCTAACCTAATGACTATTTTTTGGCACAAGCTGGCACAATTGGTATAATTTAAGGGAGGAACAAAAAACCAGACTGTCGAAATAGAGAAAACGTAATAACCTTCTGCAAGCTGCAATAGCAATGGATCAAACCTGCTGTATAACAAACATATTAAAAAAGTAAAATGTCACGGGATAAACATCGCACAAGTAAAGGCCAACAGCCATTCGATCTCACTTCTTGCAAGGAAAATTTACATTATCTATTCTTCGCATCTTCTCATTTTAGCACAAGTGCTTGCTAATTGTTTATGTGTTTCGATATTTGCTTCCCTGAATGCATCCCATCTTGAGGCAATAGTCTACAAATATAGTTTGGTCAAAAAGAAAATTACATTTCAAAATCTATTTTTGAATGTTTCTAAGTGGCAGGAACGTCTGTAATTCTTCCTATTAAGTCACGCAAGGGAAACTCTAAAATAATCAATACAATTCAATCATATATAAAAGTTATTGTAAACGGATGTTTTGAGCTTTTATGCTAAAAACCTCTGGTATAAATGCAGGGTGGCAAGGTGGTGTAACAATATTGCTGCCTTACAACGCCAGGCACTCGGGTTTGATCCTGATTACGGGTGCTGTCTGTGTGGAGTTTGTATGTTCTCCCGTGACCTGTGTGGGTTTTCTCCAGGTACTCCAGTTTCCTCCCACACTCCAAAGATGTACAGGTTTGTAAGGTAATTGGCTTTGGTAAAATTGTAAATTGTCCCTAGCGTGTGTGGGATAGTGTTAGTGCGCAGGGATCGCAGGTCGCCGCGGACTCGGTGAGCCAAATGGCCTGTTTCCACGCTGTATCTCTAAACTATACTAATCTAAACTAAACCTCCATTTTCGTTTGCCTTTCTGAACCAATGCCATCAAATTGTCCTTACTTGAAAACCAAATTAAACATATCAATAGTAATCTTTCCTTTAATTTGTAAGTGTTTTTCCAACTTCATTTGAAATGTTGCCAAGGTTTATGCTTCTGCTTTTCAGGCAGAGTGCCGCATTGCCCTACCACGGTCTATCCGTTCCATCTTAGGTAGAGGGACCATGGGATCCTAGAGTGAATGTCCACAAATTCCAGAAAGTAGCAGGAGGCACAGAAGGTGCACGGGATACATCCCTTTATTGGGTAAGGTGCAGAACACCAGAGCAGGGGGGGTCATGCTAGAGATATATAGAACATGGGAGACAACAGCTAGAGTATTGGTCTCTGTTCCACCGAAATGATGCAATGGTTGCATGAAAAAAGCAGAGGAGATTTACTGAAATGCTTCGAGACGGGAGAATTATAGTTTATTATCAAGACTGGGGCAATTTTCTTTGGAACAAACTAGTCTGAGTGGATTGACACAAATTGATGGAGTAACTCAGTGGGTTAGGCAGCAACTCTCGAGAAAAGGAATAGGTGATGTTTTGGGTTGAGACCCTTCTTCAGACTAAGAGTCAGGGGAGAGGGAGACTGGAGGTATGAAAAGGTACAGAACAAATCAGAAAAGGTGGAGCCCACAATGGTCCATTGTTGGCTGTGGAAGAGTTGATAACGAAGGATGCGACCAGTGAAACTAGCAGGATGACTAGGGTGGGGGAGGGACGGAGAGAGAGGGGATGCAGGGTTGTAAATTACATCTGTAAATTTCTTTGCAGCAGTTAGAATTTTTTTCTTTTATTTGATGCACAAAAAGATCACCTTCCTCAAAGCTTCGATTTGGAGAAGATCCAGTGGGAGGAAGCTTTTCCATCAAGCTTGAATACTCCCAGCGGAGTTGAGCCAAAGCTTCCCTTGCAATCCCAGCAAGTTTAAGGCTCACTGCCCCTGTTTATCACTTATGAAATCTGGCACAATATTGAAGCCTTCCTTAAATATTCATAGATCAACACCTTATTGGGAAAAAAAGGGCAAACTTGGTAAGAAAATTGATGGCTTCCTGGTTTAAGAGCAATAGAACTGTAACTGTCTTACCCTTAAAAGTGAAATTTATTCTGCATCTCACTGTTTTGTTCCCCGGGGCCTATTGCAAACAATAATCTGTAAAATCTTTCAGCAGTGCTTGTGAACTGCCTCTTGAAAGATAACTGCCATTATAAAATTCATCGTATAATTTATGAACTGCTCTTCTGCTTTGCGGTTTTCTCAAAGTAAGAATGATTTAAGGATGTCTCCTACATCAAGTGTTCATGCAACAAGAAAAATGGGGGAAAACATGCTACAAATCTGAAGAGGAAGTTGACAGAAATTTGGGAAAAATGGCAAATGCATTCTATATTATTCACCTCTTTAAAAGCAGAAAGCTCTCCACTTGGAATCATAGAATGGTAGCCACTGGTCAGACCACATTTATAACATAGTGAGCAGTTTTGGGCCCCATATCTGATGGCTGATTGCTTATGGCTGATCTATTTTTCTGTTTCAACCCCATTCTCCTGCCTTCTCCCCATAACCCTTGACACCCTCACAAATTAAGAACCTATCAATCTCCGCTTAAAAAATAACCAATGACTTGACCTCCACTGCCATTCGTGGCAATGAATTTCACAGATTCACCATCTTCTGGCAAAATAAATTCCTTCTCATCTCCATTCTAAAGGTAAGTCTCTTTATCCTGAGGCTGTGTCCTCTGGACCTAGACTCTTCCACTACTGGAACACCCCTCCACATCCACTCTATCTAGGCCTTTCATAATTCAGTAGGTTTCAATGAGACCCCCCTTCACCCTTCTAAACTCCAGCCAGCACAGTCCCAGAGCCTTCAGACATTCCTTATACTTTAATCCAATCATCCCCGGGAACATTCTCGTAAACCTCCTCTGGATCACATAATTCTCATAAATCTCATCATACCCTTCTGTAACCTGTGATTAGAAGAAGCACATATTTTGGCTTCACTTTAGACTTTAGAGATACAATGCCAAAAACCGGCCTTCAGCCCACCAAGTTCATGCCGACCAGTGATAACAACAGCACCATCCTACACATTAGGGACAATTTATAATTTTTACCAAAGCCAATTAGCCTACAAAACTGTACATCTTTGGAGTGTGGGAAGAAACTGGACCACCCGGAGAAACCCACGCAGTTACAGGTAGAATGTACCGTACGAACTCCATACAGACAGCACCCGTAGTCAGGATCGAACCCAGGTCTCTGGCACTGCAAGGCAGCACCTCTATGGCTGCGCCACAGTGCCACCCTGAGAAGCTGGGAAGATGAGAATATATAAAAAGCATGCAAGTGTTGGAGGACAATGTGAAGCACAAAATCTAAAAGAAAATTTTATTAAAGCAAGCGTTAGTTACATTTGGAAGAGGGCTATTCAGTGATCCTAACTCGGATCAGGAATAGTCAAAAGTGCAAAGGTTATAGATACATAGACAATAGGTGCAGGAGTAGGCCATTCGGCCCTTCGAGCCAGCACCGCCATTCAATGTGATCATGGCTGATCATCCACAATCAGTACCCCGTTCCTGCCTTCTCCCCATACCCCTTGATTCCGCTAGCCCTGAGCTCTAACTCTCTCTTGAATGCATCCAGTGAATCAGCCTCCACTGCCTTCTGAGGCAGAGAATTCCACAAATTCACCTCTCTGAGTGAAAAAGTTTTTCCTCATCTCAGTTCTAAATGGCCTACCCCATTCTTAAACTGTGACCCCTGGTTCTGGACTCCCCCAAGATCGAGAACATGTTTCCTGCATCTAGAGTCCCCAATCCCTTAATAATTTTATGTTTCTATAAGATCCCCTCTCATCCTTCTAAATTCCAGTGAATACAAGCCCAGTCGCTCCATTCTTTCATCATACGACAGTCCCGCCATCCTGGAAATTAACCTCGTGAACCTACGCTGCACTCCCTCAATAGCAAGAAAATCCTTCCTCAAAGTAGGAGTCCAAAACTGCACACAATACTCTAGGTGTGGACTCACCAGGGCCCCGTACAACTGTAGAAGGACCTCTTTACTCCTATACTCAACTCCTCTCGTAATGGCCAACATGCCATTAGCTTTCTTCACTGCCTGTTGTACCTGCATGCTTACTTTCAGTGACTGATCGTACTTTTCCTAACCTGACACCATTCAGATAATAATCTGCCTTCCTGTTCTTGCCACCAAAGTGGATAACCTAACATTTATCCACATTAGACTGCATCTGCCATGCACCTGCCCACTCACCCAACCTGTCCAAATCACCCTGCATCCTCATAGCATCCTCTTCACAGTTCACACTTCCACCTAGCTTTGTGTCATCTGCAAATTTGCCAATGTTATTTTTAATTCCTTCATCTAAATAATTAATGTATATTGTAAATAGCTGTAGTCCCAGCACCGAGCCTTGCGGCACCCCACTAGTCACTGCCTGCCATTCTGAAAGTTACCCGTTAATCCCTACTCTTTGTTTCCTGTCTGCCAACCAATTTTCTATCCATGTCAATACCCTACCCCCAATACGATGTGCTCTAATTTTGCCCACTAATCTCCTATGTGGGACCTTATCAAAGGCTTTCTGAAAGTCCAGGATGGAAGATAATGTTGAATTCAGGAGGTCCTTTAGGTTCCCAACTGGAGTTTGGCAGTGATCCTACAGGTAGCATGGGAAATGAAATTGGGTAAGTGAACATGTTTCAGCAGAAGGGCACATGGGACACAATGATCACAATAAAATTAGGTTCTGTGCAATGATACTGGGGAACAAGGATAAACATCTTCAGATAAAACAGGACAGTAAGTAAATACATACAGGGTATTTATTCACATTCTCTCCTAAAATACATACAGGGGAGACATTAAAAAGAATATGGTTCGAACAAATCAATTGAGCAGAACTCAGGAAGTAAAGATAACTGAGAAAGAAAATGAGTATCAAACAGAGTTTAATAAAAAGTAGTAATAAGTGTTTTATAAACATATAAGGATGTTCAAAGAATGAGGCTCATTGGAGACCAATAAAGCAAATCACCTATTGAACAGCAGGATGACTGAAACACTCGCAGAGCACTCCATAAGCATTACAAAAGAAAACAAAGAGGGGGCGGAACTGTGGCGCAGCGATAGTTACTGCCTTATAGCACCAGAGACCCAGGTTCGATCCTGTCTATTGGTGCTAGCTGTACAGAGTTTGTACGTTCTCCCCCGAGTGCCTCAGCTTCCTCCCACACTCCAAACACTCACAGGTGTGTAGGTTAATTGGCTTTGGTAAAATTGCAAATTGTCCCTAGTATGTAGGATGATGTTAGTGTACAGGATGATCGCTGGTCGGCAAGGACTCAGTGGGCCAAAGGGCCTGTTTCCGCACTGTATCTCTAAAGTCTGAAGTCTAAAGTAAAGATGGAAAAGGTGGATGGTTATTTAAGTATAGAGAAGGTACTAAAACATTGACTGCCAGTCCAGATGGAATGTATCTTAAGCAGTTGAGGGAAATAAGATAGGAAAGAGGACTGGAGTTATAAGCTATTTTTTAGTTTTCCTTTGTTATGAATGAGATGAAATTCTTTCTGGACATTCAAATAATTGAATCCCTTCAAAGCAGAATAAGCCATAAGCCTGGTAATATCAGTGGTGAATGCTGACCATCATAACCTGATGCAGACACAAAATGCTGGAGTAACTCAGCATACAGACAGCATCTCTGGAGAGAAGGAATGGGTGATGTTTCGGGTCGAGACCCTTCTTCAGACTGGTTAGGGATAAGGGAAACGAGATATAGACGATGATGTGGAGAGATAAAGAACAATGAATGAAAGAAATGCAAAAAGGTAACGATGATAAAGGAAAAAGGCCATTGTAAGCTGTTTGTACGGTGAAAATGAAAAGCCTTGGGTGTGGGAGCAATAGAGAGGGTATGTCAGGGCTACCTGAAGTTAGAGAAATCAATATTCATACCACTGGGCTGTAAGCTGCCCAGGTGAAATATGAGATGCTGTTCCTCCAATTTGCTTTAGCCTCACTCTGACAATGGAGGAGACCACAGGAAGGTCAGTGTGGGAATGGGAAGGAGAATTAAAGTGTTTAGCAACCGGGAGATTAGGTGGACTGAGCAAAGGTGTTCAGCAAAACGATTGCCCAGTCTATGTTTGGTCCCGCCAATGTATAAGAGTCCACATCTTGAACAACGGATCCAGTAGATAAGGTTGGAGGAGATGCAAGTGAACCTCTGCCTAACCGGAAAGGACTGTCAGGGTCCCTGGACAGATTCCAGGGAGGAGGTATAGGGACAGGTGTTGCATCACGGAAATATTATTGTTTATAGGCTGTTCTTCAGGGTTGATGGCTCCAAATCACTCCAATTTTCTGGATTCTGAGTGGCTATAAGGGCCAATGTGGGATCCCCAGATTCCTCCATTGATGGGGCAGAAGGGGTCCAACAGGAAGGGTGGGTGGGTGGTCAGTCTGTGAAGTGGTGGACTTCTGCCTGCTCCTGACATAAGGGCTTGAGGTTCTAAGCACCATGTCGAATACTCCTTCTCCATTCTGATCCTTGGTCATGGGCCATGGATTCCCAAGACTCAGTGGCTGGTGTCTAATCACTGCCAGGTAGACCATGAGCCAGGTTCAATGTATTAATCTTTAAATATTCTTTTCCTAAGACAACCACAGGACTGGCTGGCCCATTTAAGGATATGGTGACTTTTTTGAGATCCTTTATTTTCAGAGGGCAGAATGGCACGGCAGGGGCAGGGGCAGTAACATTGTTTTCTTTAGCAGATTTACTTTTATTTAGACTTTAGAGATACAGTGGAAACATGCTATTCATCCCACCGTGTTCACGCCGACCAGCGATCACCCCATACACTAGGGACACTTTACAATTTAGACACCAATTAACGTACAAACCTGTGTACTCCACTCTTTGGCGTGTGGGAGGAAATCGGAGCACCCGGAAAAACCCACACAGTCACTAGTAAAAATGTACAAACTCCATACAGACAGCACTCGTAGTCAGGATTGAACCTGGGTCTCTGGCGCTGTAAGGCAGCAACGTTACCGCTGCACCACTGTGCTGCCCTTATTTAGATTAGATATTGAGTTCAAGACCCATTCCCTCCTATAGTTCATGTCAATGAGTCAATGATGAACTTTGGCTTAAACACACAAACCCAAGCTGTTTTCTGTGTACATTATCTGTGTACTACAGCTCCATCCTGACAGTTCTGGATTGGAGGACAGTTTACAAAGAGTGTGATCCTGGGAAGTGTTGTGAACTTTAAGACAACCATACTGTGGAAATGGTTACACAGCATCTTAAATTAATGCAGTGATATGTCTTTGTTTGTAGGGAAGCAGGTTGAATAGTTTCCTCTTAAATCCTGTAGATTAGTTCAACTCCAGCAAAAAAGCTTGTTGGATATGGGGCGCTGCATTAATCTTGTAGAACGGTGCAAACAGTGGTAGAATGATACAGAATTGACAGAAAGACAGAAAGTAGAGAATAATACAACAGTATGAACAGCAGTTCAGGCATAGAGTATATGTTGCAAGGAACAGCACTAATGCTTTGTTCATGAAAATGACCTGAAATTAGTTATGGAGGACGTTAAGAGCGATTAGTTAGTGCAAACCTTGGAATAGTCACAAACAATGAAGGGGACAGTAAACATCACGACAGATCAAGAAGGCTGCACGGTGGCGCAGCAGTAGAGTTACTGCCTTACAGTGCCAGTGAACTAGGTTAATTGGCTTTGGTAAAAATTGTAAATTGTCCTGTGTGTTTAGGATGGTGTACGGGGATCGCTGGTCGGCACGGACCTGGAGGGCTGAATGGCCTGTATCTCTAAACTAAATTAAACTAAATCTATTGGTCACACCAGTTCAGATAATGCATTTTCTCCTCAGAAGGCCAATTGTAAATAAATCGGGTTTACAATAAACTGGTATTTTCTTTACGTTTATCATTACTAAGACTATTTTCTGTTGCATTTCCAAATTCCAAATAATTAAATGAGTTCCAAATCCAGAACTTGCACGAGGGACTTTAACTCTACTCTCTGGATTATAACTTTGAGCCCTGGATTGTTGGTCTTGATCTCCTGATTACAATTCAGGTAATTCAGTCAGGCTGTAATTTACCTTTGTTTTGATTGGAAGATGGACTAACTATTGGAACTCCTCAGTTACCACTGACCAAACTGTTGCAGGTGAAGAGGGCAGCTCGATATTCTCTTCATCACTGGGTGTTGGCGGGCCCAGCCCTCAATTCAGTGCACGGCCTCATTCTTTGTGTTCTTGCAAGTGCCGGGCATGCAAGAAGGTTTGATGCAGTCAGATCACTGGATGCTGAGGCTTCAGACCGAGACCCTCTAAACACAAATATATAGCACAGGCCCTTCAGCCAAATTTGTCTGTGCTGCCCAATTTGCCAATCTATGCTATCCCATTTTCCTATGTTCGGCCCATATCCCTCTAAACCTTTCCTATCCAAGTACCCATCCAATTGTCCTTTAGATGTTGTAATTGTACCTACCTCTACCACCACCTCTGACAGCTTGTTTCATACACCTACCACCTTCTGTGTTGAAAAACTGCCCCTCCAATTCTTTTTGATCATAGACCATAAGACATAGGAGCAGAATTTAGGGCATTCAGCCAATCAAGTCTACTCCGCCATTTAATCATGGCTGATCTATTTTTCCCTCTCAACCCCATTCTCCTGCCTTCCCCCGTGACCCTTGATGCCCTTACGAATCAAGAATCCTTCAATCTCTGCTTTAAAAATACCCAATGACATCCTCCACAGCTATCTGTGGAAATGAATTTCCCAGATTTGCCACCGTTTGAAACTTACCCCTCTCACTTTAAGATTATGCCCTTTATTTCTAGACTCTACAACCCCAAAGTTTAGATTACGACTACCTGCCTGATCTATGCCCATCATAATTTAATAAACCTCTATAAATTCATTCCTCGGCCTCCTTCACTCTAAGGAAAGAACAGTTGCAGCCTATGGAATCTCTCCTCATAACTTGAGTCCTTCAGTCATGGCAACATCCGTGTGCATTTTTTCTGCAAGCTCTCTAGCTCAATCACTTTCCTCCTGTAACACAGCAACAAGAACCAGAATACTCCAGTTGCACTTTCACCACATCTTATATCACTGCAACATGTCGTGCCAACTCCTCTACTCAATGCATTGGCCAATAAAGGCAAGCATACCAGATAGCTTCTCCACCATTCTATCTTTCTCGCCACTTTCAGGGAACTATGTACGTATCCCAAGATCGCACTGTTCAATACATTCCCCAGGCCCCTGTCATTCACTCTGTATTTCCTGCACTGCTTTAACTTCCCAAATTTCATTCTTGTCCAAGTTAAATTCCATCAGCTATTACCTTGCTCACTTTCCCAGTTGAAATCGTTCCTGTCATAATCATCAGCGATCTACTTCATTGTCCATTACACGACCAATCTCTCTGTCCATATGCCCAGTCCATCACGGTTACTGACCTCCCCACCATCGAAGGAATCCGGAGGAGATGCTGCCTCAAATAGGCAGCCAGCATCATCAAGGTCCCACACCACCCTGGCCACACTCTCATTTCACACCTGCCATTGGGAAGAAAGTTTAGGAGCCAATAAACTATAACATCCAACTTCTTTGTATTAACCATCAGGCTTTGAACACTAAGTAAACTCTGAACTACCATGATTGCACTAGGGACTTGGGGCTTGGTTTTAGGTTTTTGCACCCTATTTTTTTTTTGTAAATTGAACATCTTTTTGTTGTTTATAAAGGTGTCTACTGAGTACTATGTTTATATATCTGTTGTGCTGCTGTGAAAAATAATTGCATTGTCATCTGTCTCGAAACAGTACAATAAAATACTCTTGACTCTTGAATCATTGTCCGGTGAAAAAAATTGGGTTTTTGTCTCAGTCAGGGACACTCAAATATTGCACTATTTATGAATGTGATGTTTGGGGAGTGCGTGGAAATGAAGAAGTGCTTGAACCTGAAATATGGCCAATGTGGTGGCTTCCATACACTTCTACATAAGTTTTGGGTCAAAACCCTGCATCAGGATTGAGAATGGAGCAGGAAGACAACCAGTATAAACAAAGGGGTAATAACAGGAAACTGCAGATACTTGTTTATACCATAGGTACAAAGTGCTGGAGTAACTCAGAGGGCCAGGCAGCATGCCTGGAGAACATGGACAGAACTCTTCTTCAAAGAAAGGGGTAATGGGTGACACAAAAACAGGGGAGATGACATTTTAGGTTGAGATCCTTTATCATGACATGTTCCAAACATCCATACCCTCACCACAGATACTGCTTGACCTGCCAAGTTCCTCTAGCAGTTTATATTTTTTGCTTCATATTCCAGCGACTGAAATCTCGTCTCCATAGTACAAACAAATATCTAAACCACTTCACCTATCTTCGTTTTTACACATTTTCATTATATTGCAATTGTATTAATGCTTAATAATGCTTGCCAAATGTAGACACAGTTTTTTTTCCAATCTTTTATATTATCTACACCCAAAATCAACTTTACCTTACCACTTGGATTTCAGTCAGTAAAATTTATACCGCAATGTGGCTGATGAGAGTAGCCGAAAACTTGCCTTCGTACAAGGTCAGTTTTAACTGTAAATTTGGTATATTATCCTGAAAACCACCAGCAGTCTCACAGGAAAATAAATCTGAAATGCCAGTTAAAAATTAATACATTTTCAGCTAGCAGGTTTTTTATATAACCAAAGCCAAATCGATTTACTGTATTAGCAAACCAAGACCCTGATTAAAATGAAAGCTGCTGGAGGAATTCAGTGGGTTAGGCAGCATTTGAGGATGGAGCTTGGAGAGCAGAGAAGAAAAGGAATAGCAGGCAAACAAGGGAGCTAAAAGATTAACCAAAATCACCAAGACAAATTTCATTTGTTTTGTAGCAGGCTCATTTAATCAGAGGTTCATCAGACAAAAAAAAGTGACAGATTGCTAAGAGAGGGCAAGGGTTAATTTCTGTGCAATGTGGTACTCATTATTTTATGTTTAGCAAACAAAATCAAAAACCATTTGATCCATAAATATATCTTAAAACTCTTCTTTTGTATTACATTCAGAATAATGAGTGATTTTGTTTACCTACAATAGATAATAGACAATAGGTGCAGGAGTAGGCCATTCGGCCCTTCGAGCCAGCACCATCATTCAATGTGATCAGGGCTGATCATTCTCAATCAGAACCCCGTTCCTGTCTTCTCCCCATACCCCCTGACTCCGCTCTGAAAGCATTCAGAGAATTGGCCTCCACTGCCTTCTGAGGCATAGAATTCCACAGATTTACAACTCTCTGACTGAAAAGGTTTTTCCTCATCTGCGTTCTAAACGGCCTACCCCTTATTCGTAAACTGTGGCCCCTGGTTCTGGACTCCCCCAATATTGGGAACATGTTTCCTGCCTCTAACCTGTCCAACCCCTTAATAATCTTATATGTTTCAATAAGATCCCCTCTCATCCTTCTAAATTCCAGTGTATACAATCCTAGTCGCTCGAGTCTTTCAACATACGACAGTCCCGCCAGTCCGGGAATTAACCTAGTGAACTTAAGCTGCACGCCCTCAATAGGAAGAATATCCTTCCTCCAATATGGAGACCAAAACTGCACACAGTACTCCAGGTGCAGTCTCACTAGGGCCATGTACAACTGCAGAAGGACCTCTTTGCTCCTATACTCAACTCCTTTTGTTATGATTCCATTGGCTTTCTTCACTGCCTGTTGTACCTGCATGCTTCCTTTCAGTGACTGATGCACTAGGACACCCAGATCTCATTGTATGTCCCCTTTTCCTAACTTGACACCATTCAGATAATAATCTGCCTTCCTATTCTGATCATCAAAGTGGATAACCTCACACTTATCCATATTAAACTGTATCTGCCATGCATCCGCCCACTCACACAACCTGTCCAAGTCACCCTGCAACCGCATAGCCTCTTCCTCAGTTCACACTGCCACCCAGCTTTGTGTCGTCCGCAAATTTGCTAATGTTACTTTTAATCCCTTCATCCAAGTCATTAATGTATATTGTAAATAGCTGCGGTCCCAGCACCGAGCCTTGCGGTACCCCACTAGTCACTGCCTGCCATTCTGAAAGGGACACATTTATCACCACTTTGCTTTCTGTCTGCCAACCAATTTTCTATCCATGTCAGTACCATACCGCCAATACCATGTGCTCTAATTTTACCCACTTATCTCGTATGTGGGACCTTGTCGAAGGCTTTCTGAAAGTCAAGGTACATTACATTCACCGGCTCTCCCCTGTCAATTTTCCTAGTTACATCCTCAAAAAATTCCAGATGATTAGTCAAGCATGATTTCCCCTTCGTAAATCCATGCTGACTTGGAACGATCCTGTTACTGCTATCCAAATGCTCCGCAATTTCGTCTTTTATAATTGACGCCAGTATCTTCCCCACCACTGATGTCAGACTAACTGGTCTATAATTTCCTGTTTTCTCTCTCCCTCCTTTAAAAAGTGGGGTAACATTAGCTACCCTCCAATCCACAGGAACTGATCCTGAATCTATAGAACATTGGAAAATGATCACCAATGCGTCCATGATTTCTAGAGCCACCTCAAGTACCCTGGGATGCAGACCATCAGGCCCTGAACAAAGTGCACTTTAACTGTGCGTAATATGCACATAATGCATTACTGTAATATATTGAAGTGCATAAGATTCTTGTAGCTTGGAAATGTGTTTTAAAAAGATTGTCGAACCTTTTTATTCATTAGGAGCAAGTTCCATTTGAAGATTATTTGTTATCTTTGGAATATCTTTTGTCAAATTTGTTGACGTTTTGAAAAGCAATGTTGGAATCATACTCAGTAAAATCTGTTGAGAAGTAATTAAGTGGTTAACATGAAATGCCTTTGCTAACCGTTTCACCTGAGTAATCTCAATATATATCTTTAGGTGGATGTTGGAAGGAACTAGTGTAATTGGAAGTCTGATTCAAATCAGAGTTTATTTTACTGTAAGGCGCAACATTGTGGAATAAAGACATTCAGAAAGTATACAAAACCAGTATGTTTGACAAATGAATTTTATTTTGCTCTGCACAAGTTAGGCAAGGTAACAGAACAAGTACAATTCAAATTATATTGCGTGGGAATCCAAAGATTACATGAATTAAAGCAATGCTCTTCGGGGTGTATATTATTAAAATTCCTGTCTTAAACACTGTAATCAATATCTGTCAAGGCCTTCAATCTGTGCCCTTTCCCATAAAATAAAAAAACTGTTCAGTTACTAGCAAAGGTCACGAGTGGAAGTCACTGTGTACTGTCAAGTAGCCAGTCAGTCAGCTGATGTGTCATGTCATTTGTCCCCACTCTGCAGAAACAAAAACATTTATAGTGCTGTGAAAATGTAAAAAACATCTGTTAACAAGGAAAAGTCTACATGTACAGTACATATTAACTTCCTGGAATTCCCCTGAAGAAAAATAAGATGATTTGACTTTTAAACTAAATATTTGAAATACTTGTATGCCTTGGATTCCTGGCAAGGCTTTGGCTAGGACGAACTGATTATTTTATCATACTCTTTGCCCTGAAGAAAAAAGATAAAAATGTATTTTTATCAGTTTAGTTCTGAGAAGATGTATTAGGCTGGCAGCATTGTTTCATACCTAGAAATAAATTGAGTTATATGACACCTCAAAGAGAAAAAGGATGATTCTTACGAATGTGACGGTTTTTTTTGGAATGTTTTGAATATCACTAACTTTAAAAATGAAAATATTACCAAATATCAATAAAGCAATGGAATACCTTCCAAATCTTGATTTTTAACTGAAAGGTAATGAGGAAGAGATCAACTTTCAAACTAGATTGAGCACAAAGGATACTAATTAGCAAAGAAGTGAGATAATTATGGGTGGGGATGGTTGATGGGTAACGTAGTGAATCTTATTATTCCGTTGAAAGCTACGGACAAAATTAAATAGTGCATTTAATAATAGGATTTTTGGAAGAATTGCAGTAGCAATAATTAAGTTTCAAAAACAGACTCACCAGTTCAGCCTAAAGAATTCCATCATGTTTCAAAATTGAATAATTTCAGAATGTCAAAGGCAAGGTACTAAAAATAAACTTTGCATCTGTATTCACCAAGGAGAAGGTCATGAAGGACAGTGAGATCAGTGTGGGAATACTAGAATGCTAGGGCAGTTTGAGATCAGGAATGTGGTGGTGCTGGGGCTCTTGAAGAGTATCAAGGTGGATAAATTCCTAGTGCATGATAGAATTTATCTCAGGTTATTGAGAGAGGCAAGAGAGGAAATTGTAGGTGTCTTGGCAAAAATCTTTGCATCTTCTCTTAACTACAGGAAATGTCCCGGAGGACCAGAGAGAAGCTAGTGTTATTCCTTTGTTTAAGAAGGGAAGTAGTGAGAATCCAGTGGGATAGGATCTATGCTTATTTGGAGGAGAATTGGCTGAATAAGCATGGCCTTGTTCGTGCCAGGTCATATCTTACTAACTTGATCGAGATTTTTGAGAAGGCGATGAAGGTAATCGATGAGGGTAGAAGTTGTTGTCATTGATTTTCAGTAAAGCATTTGATAAAGTCCCTCATGGCAGACTGATCCAGAAGATTAAGATGTTTAAGATGCATGGGATCCATGGTGACTTAGTCATTTGGATTCAGAGCTGGTTTTTCCAGAAAAGGCAGAGGGTTATGGTGGAAGACCACTATTCAGGTTTTTGACCAGTGGAATTCTGCAGGGATCTGTGCTGGGATCTCTGCTATTCATGATATATATGAATCACTTGGACGTATACATAGATGGGTTGGTTAGTAAATTTGCAGATAACACCAAGATTGCTGGGGTTATAGACTGCAAGGAAGGCTGTCAAAGTGTACAGTGGGATATAGATCAACTACAGAAATGGGTGGAGAAATGTTTGATGGAGTTTAATCCGAGCAAGTGTGAAATGTTGCACTTTGGGATGTTAAATGCAAGGGGAAGTGTACAATTAATGGCAAGACCCTTAACAGCATTAATGTACAGAGGGATCTTGGGCTCCAACTCCATAGGTCTCTGAAAGTGGTAACACAAATAGATAGAGTGGTAAAAAAGTATATGGTATTATAGGGCATTATTTATAAGACAAGGTTGGACAAACAAGGGTTGTTTTCTTTGGAGCTTTGGAGGTTGAGAAGAAATCTGATAGAAGTGATCAACCTGAAAACAATGTATAAAAGTATGAGAGGCTTAGATAAGGTAGACAGTCAGAATCTTTTTCCCAGGGTGGAAATGACATAGACTAGTAGGTAGCACTTTAAGTGAGAGGAACAAAATTTAAAGGAGATGTGTGGGGCTTTTTTTTTTTAAAACACAGAGTGGTAAGTTCCTGGAACATACTAACAGGGATGGTGGTGGAGGCAGATACGAGGAGCATATAAGCTTTTAGATATGCATTATGGATATGGAGGGATATAGATCATGTGCAGGCAAAGGAGATTTGTTGGAATCATGTCAGCACAAACACTGTGGACCAAAGGGCCTGCTCCTGTGCTGTACTGTACTCTATGTTCTAATGGCAGTACACTTTAAATCCACTATATAGGAGTGCTTGTAAACTTTGCAGCACTCATTTTGATATGTAACCCGAATATATAAATACCTTGGGTCATAAGGAAATTGTCAAAAATATAAAAACCTAGAATAGAGCAAATATATAGCAATAATAGTTATAATATAATGCTTTTGTTAACGAAACATTTATACTTGTGTTAAAAGTCAATGAATGAAAATGTAATGTGTATTTGTCGACTGTAAATATGATGGCAGGGTATACTTTATCATTTCTGAAAGGCATTATCTATCAAAACCACTTGTAACCACTTGTAACCAAATTGATTAAAAACTTCCTTATCAAAATAAGGGAAATATTATTTTTGTTCCAGTTCTGTTGCGGAAACTTCCAAGATTAGTTATGTGTAAAGCAGAAATTGTTACATTATGACAATTTATTTAAAAAACTTTAGAGGAACATCCAACTACCATTTCCCAGTATTTAATTTCTGTGCCATATCTGTTCATCACAAATTATAAAATATACTTAGTGCCTTTTAAAACCAAGTTTTTGCGGGTTCCTAAAATGAGAATCGCTGAAGTGCTTTTACTCGGGATTCAATCGCCATGTGTTATTTTATTTGATGTCACATTTGTCTAGCCTGTATCTCAACCTTGATCCAACTGTTCATTACAAAATATTAGCCTGTAATTTATCTCCAAAATAATGGGCGGTCACTTTCTTGTGCCAATAATGCACGAAGATTTCAGCGACTACAGGCAAGTGGAGATGTGCAGAAATTCAAAAACTTTGGTTAGAGCTGCACTATTTTGATTCACAAAAACAGTACCTTAGTCTGCAGCTCTTATCTGAAATGTATTGGACAGTGTGAAGTTGCTATTCTTGCATGTTAGATACAAACCAAATTCACCATAAGGTTAATAACGGGTCCATTTCAGTCTCTTGCAGTCGTCTTGATTACAAGTCTTTGGTACGGAGAATTAACTACTGGAAATACAATGTCTCATTTTAATCAAAGATTTTTTTTTAAATGACTGTCCTTTCTTCCCGTCCTAACCCTATCTTTCCCTACCCACACTTAACCTAATTTTTCATTTAAAACCATCCATTCAAACTCCCTTCTCATCCACCGTGCTGCAAGTTTTAACTATTTAAAACCTTTTAAACTGAAGCTTTCTTTTCCTGTCTGCTCATGCCCCAGATGCTCAGTTTCCTGCACTCCCATTATCAGCCTGCAGACACAACAACATGCCTTGACAATATTTTCAAAACCTTCCAGATGCCTAACAGCAGGCATTGTTCCATGTCATTCCTCAACATGGTCTCACCCTTGTCATCACTGGTCCTGTAAATCTAAATGGAAAAAAAAGGGCTTACCTTTGCATACACTTTTGCAAAATTGCTTAATGTGTTCGCTGTCGCTTGTGTGACTCTTCTCGTGGAGGATCAGCTAACATTACTTTGAGCTTGATACCATTAACAACCTTTCCATGTACGATGTCCATGGCATTAGTAGCACTGTGTCGCTCAGCATATTTAACATAGCCAATATTACGACCTGGCACCAAGTACACTTCAATCAGGTTTCCAAAACGACTAGGAGAGAAACATTAAGTGTATGAAACAAAATAAATCTCAATATCTTTTTTAAATATGCAGATTTTCCACTTAGCATAAAAGATCACTTTTTCACTAAGACAATCAGCAGTTTTATCATCTAATACTTGCTTAAAATATCACACTGTTCAAATACAATAGTTAAGCAAGAGGCAGTTTACCACAAGTAAGAATTAAATTATCCAAAATTTAAATTGGGAGTGAAATGTGAGAGATTATCTCAGAAATTGACAGTAACACAGAAAGCACATAACTATTAATCTGGTGAAATAGTAAACAATTTTTTTAAGTGTATTAGTAACTTTAATCATATACACTTTCCCCCCCCAAAGAAACAGAGGAGTGTCATTTGGTTCACTAAGCCTATAAAAATTATCCATGACTGCTTCTCCTCCTCAATCATAATTTCTGCTTTCCTTATCCCTACTACTTTTTTTCCAAATGACTTCATTCCAATCATTTAACTGATAGGTGTCCTCTATTCTTTCCTGCCCCCAAAAGGGATTGGGGAAAAGAGCAGATCCCTGTCTAGCCCATCACAACATCATTAATTTAAAATGCTCAATCAGATCACCTCTCATAGTACATAATAAAATACAATTCTACATTGTGGAAAACTCACTTCCATCCTTCACATCACCATGATCCGACTGAGATCTCGTATCCTACAAAACAAGAGACAACTGGAGGAAGGAGCATGGGGGCTCCAGCAACTCACTGACACCAATGATGTGCATGGTCCTAAACACCTGAGCTCATTCCACTGAAAGGGAAGAATGGAGTTGAACTTATAAAGGATGGATGGGCAGTCAGCACCCACCAGAAGGAAGTAATGTAGAAGAACTCCTTAACTGCGACTCTATTCTTGTTATGGGCTTCAAGTGCAGTCAACAGCAAACTATACAATCCAGCCTCAGCAACACCCCTGGTCGACTCAAAAAGCAGTTGGCCATAGGGAAAAGAGGACTGAGGGAAACCCAACTATAATTAATGGACTGGACTGTATCTTCCATCTTGAAGATGATCATGATTACAGCATCTCCCAGGTCAACTGGCACGTCCTCCTTTTCACAGACAAGAGATAGGTTGTGAATTTGTGACTACCACTTTTGAAATGTAGGGAGGTTCAACAAGCAGCACGGTGACAGTGGTAAAGCTGTTGCCTTCCAGCGTCAGAGACCCAGGTGCGATCCTGACCGCGGGTGCTGTCTGTATGGAGTTTGTACGTTCTCCCTGTGACCGCGTGGGTTTTCTCCGGGTACTCTGGTTTCCTCCCATATTCCAAAGGCGTGCAGGTTTATTGGTTAATTGGCATCTGTAAATTGCCCCTAGTGCGTAGGAAGCTAAACTATGATAACATAGAACAAGTGTACAGATGATCATTGATCAGCACAGATTTAGTGGGTTGAAGGGCCTGTTTTCACACTGTATCTCCAAAAATGAAAAAACTTAAAAGCTAAACGTTTAATTTTAACCTCACCAAAATGTTTGATTTGGTTAACTGAGAAGAAACATGGAGCGCCACACTCAAATTTGTTTGTTCATAGAGATTACTCTTCATCTTATTTTTGCTTCATGACAGCATGAAAGCCATCAAGGCTGTGTCATTATTCAAATAAAATTTCTAAATATTTCTTGCTGCAATGCTGCACTTCATCTCCAAGTTTGCTGCTGGAATGAATCGAAAGAATACAAATTGGAAACTATTTAATCTACATCACGTCTGTTCCACAATCAAGGTCATTGCAAATTCAGTTATCAACCTGCAGTATACAGATGACATTTGTTTATATGCTCGTTCAGAGACCGAGCTCTATGTCATTGTCAACTCTAACTGAAGCATACATTGAGGCATGACATTTGCAAAACTAAATTTTACCTGCAAATCTACCCTGCTGCACAAAACTACAACCTGATAATAAAAAGGTCCATGACAAGATCCAGGAAAACATGGACATCTTCCGAAATCTTGATTGTTATGACATTTTCCTATATCTTAAGAGCTAATCCTCAGCAAAGGCAGTGATGAAATTTACTACTGACTACAATATGTCAGCAGTGCCTTTGCCTAACTGAGGAAAAGTTGGTTTCAAGATGGACTCCTTAACCAAGAAACAAAGCTCCTGGTCTACTGAGATCCCCACCAGTGTGCATAATGCCAAGTTATGAGACTTACAGCAGGGAAATCAAAGGACCGAAGGGAAACCAGCAATTCTGCTTCTGCAAAATCCTCCAAATCCACTGTCAGGATAAGCAAATCAACATTCACATCCTCTGCTGGTCCAACATCCCAAGCAGAGAGGAATGAATTACATTCTGCAAAGGCAGGAACTAGGCCCCACAGCAAGTCCCCCTCAAAAAAGACACTTAATTCTGCACTTTTTCAAAGAAAGAGGCTATCAGACACACAACAAAAGATTCAAGGCAAGTCCTCAAAGCCTCCAGGAATCCCTACCCGTTCATCTCCAATGACCAGTCCAAATGGAGGAGCATTATGAGTTGCATTGAAAACCTCCATTCAGTAGGATACCACAAAAACCCAAAGTAAATGCTGGAAGAAGTGTCCCTTAGCTCCCAAATCACTCAATTGCCTGCCTCAACAAGAATCTCTTGCTCCACCTCTAGTAGTGTCTGCAAGTTCTACTTTGCCCTCATCAGCCACTTCAAAACCTACAGAACTAGAATTAAAACAAAACCTCAATCCCGAGGGATGCCTAAGATGACAACGACAGTTTCTTCTTCTACGACTGGGAAAAATCTTCCTAAAATCAAGAGATCGACATAATGTTCCAAAATTATTTAAATCCCTTTTCAATTTGATCATCTTTAAAATTCATGTTGTATTCCATACAAAGGGAAAATAATTACATGGGAGTTTGATTGCTTCAGACTATAAGTTATTAGCCAAAAACCCTATGTCTAATTTTAAGGCACTTGAGATATGTAAATATATTCCTTACCAAAACAGGTCCTCCAATACATCAAGAGGCAGAACAGTTGGATTGAAGACCACAAAGAGACGCTCCCTGACCACGCTATCAGAAGCAGCAAAATTTTGAGGTGCAGGCACAGGAAAGTCAATTTGCAACCTTGACATCGGGGTACTGGTGCTACCTGCATAACCCTGTAATAAACATTAGTCACATTATATTTGAGCCATTCTTCCCTATAGGTATTATAATAATACTGCCAATCTATATGAGCAATATCATTCATTTAGAATTTATAATGTGTCTAAATTTGTCAAAAACTAAAGCATGGTGATATGGTTCTCACTCATTGAATGAGCATCTTTCAAACAAAGAAAATCAACCAAAAAGCAAGAATCATAGCTTCTTTAGATTAATATCAATTTTAGATCCCTGATTATTGGTATTTCAGGAGGTTATAATGTTTATTTCAGGCAGAAAGAGATGATCAGCCTAAATATCACATAATTAACACAATGCCTAATCGGCCTGGAACATGATGCTTTATTAATTATGTTTGCTATTTTAAGCAATTAGCAGCAGTTTTCAAATTAAGATAGCAAGCTCTGGCAGAAACTAGAAATTGTTGGAAGTGCTCATTAGATCCAGCAACGTCTGTGGAGAGAGAAGCAGGTTAACATTTCAGGTCAACGGCCTTTCATTCATTGATAAAAGACCTGGAACATTAACACTGTTAGCATTTAGTTAAAAAATTTAAACCTATCTCCCCAAAGATTTACTCATACAGACACTCCCCAATTTACACAAGGATTACGTTCCATAAACCCTGATGCAAGTCAGATTTTATGCAAGTTGGAAACTAGGTAGAAAGAGAGAATGGCAGATGCTGGTTAATACACAAAATAATATAAAATGCTGAAGTAAGTCAACAAGTCAAGCAGTATCTCTGGAGAACTTGGATAGGTGATAATTCGGTTGGCAGTGATCGACAGGTTGATTCAGCACTTTGTTCTGGCCGCCGATACCAACAGGACATGCTCAGTCACCTTGTGGCTCCTGAACCTTCTGCTTCTTCGTGTTGCCCGTTGCTTTGCCCGCTCCCCCCTCCACCACTTCCGCCTCCTTCTCCCCCGGAGTCGCCGACATAAGCAGGAAGATGTTGGCGGCTCTGCGTGAGAAGGTGGGGGAGATGGCAGTGGAGGGAGGAGCGGCAGAGTGAATAAAGTGACGGGAGGAGGTGCCGGCAGTCACAGAGGGAGCGGACAAAGTGACGGCCGACCGGAAGCGGCAGCTAGTGAAGGGGAGAGATCCCCACGGTGATCGGGCGTGTCCTGTCGGTGGTAGCAGCCTGAAGACCCATCATCTAGGGTCTACAATGTGAACGACAACAACAACCACGTCAACCAGACAATGCGGTAGCTGGTGAAGAAGGGGTTACCGGTGCACCTTATGAAGATGTCGCCGAATCAGTCGTGAATTACTATCCATCATCTCCCTTGTTCTCGCTCGCCTTTCCAGTGTCACACCCACAGTGATTGAGACTGGAAAAGCAGCGAGCCCGGACACCATTTTTATATCTATGAAGTGGACAGGAAGCCCTCACCATCCTCCTGTTACAATAACACAGGTCATTCAGCAAACGGGACCACCTAGTGTGAATTGTTTACACAAATAGGAGTTTACATAACTCACCTATCATGTAAATGGGGGAGTGCCTATAAAAGTGATTAGTATCGCAGACACTAGTAGGAAAATATGCAAGTGTGGCTCTTAGGGGTCAGCATCAGGACCATTGCTCAAATGACCTGGACTTAGAAAAAAAAAAAATTCAAAAGTTTGCAGGTCAAGTGAAATGCAAATGTATTAACTTTAGAGAATGACAACAGATTTTTCTGAGCAAATGGACAGGAAATATGATAGATGAAATTTAAACTAACTTGGTCGGAAGAGTAAAAGGTGCTGGACAAACAGAAATATCTCAGGATGCATGAACAAGAGCATTTGAAGCTCACAAGAGACACTGAACGTAAAAAGACAAAACAATTTTTGACTGTAGCTGAGAACAAAAACAAAGTAATGCTAAACCTTTTTCTTTCCAACAATTGGGAAGTCTGACACTTCATGCCCATCCCTAATTACCCTTGAGATTGTTAAAATCTGCCAAGTTCTTAAAAAGTCAGATCTTGTGGAAAGATGTTCCCCAACTAATGCAAGTTAAGGAATTTGGGGATTTTAATGTAAATTCAATTCTGTCTGCTGAAATACAAGCACCATTGTGCAGAAGATACTGGCAATACAAATTAGATGAACAGTAGCAATAATAAGCATTGAAGAAGGGTCTCGACCCAAAACGTCACCCATTCATTCTCTCCTGAGATCCTGCCTGACCTGCTGAGTTACTCCAGCATTTTGTGAAATAAATACCGATTTGTACCAGCATCTGCAGTTATTTTCTTACACTATAAGCATTGAAGAGGTGTGCAGTAAATTTTAAGAAATGTTTCTTAAATCCAAAAGACCACATTCAATCAGCAAAAAATAAATTAGATAAATAAAATAGTCTACCATTTGGTACTCACAGGTGAAGTTGCAACCATCTGCTGACCCACGGGACTGTTACAGGCAAGTGACATCATCTGAGCTGCCACAAGTTGCAGGGCCATCATTCCAACCGGGCTAAAATGGAATACAAAAATTAACTTTATCAAGAGTGCCAAGGGTCAATTATTCAAAAACAAAACAAAATACACAGAGTTAGTTTCTGCAGTTGTCTCAGATATACCTACTTTGATCGCCTGTCACTAGGGTCATCAATGTAACTGACTCCCAAACGATTACCAGGTGGATACTCAAATCCATGCAACTTTTCTTTAGCATATACTGCCGATGCCACGTTGTTGTACCGAATAAGTGCATATCCTAAAAAAATAATTTCTTGTATGTATCAACACTCGATTTTGGTCGTTTAACAATTATCCAACTTTTTCGAAATATAGTTGCTCATTGACAGCCCAAGTAATCTATCTATCTATCTACCTATCTATCTATCTACATATTACTAAAACTCTCCGTCCGTGTGTATGTGTGCAGCATAACTTTTGTGGTTCGCACAGTCAAAACAGTACATCATAGCGCCACCATTTTTGGCCCACGTTACTCACCATTATCCTGGGCATATTAAGTAACAACTCTCATTCAGGGCTGTGGGGAGTGGGGGAGGGGCAAGTGGGGGAGGGGCATGTGGGGGATGGGCATGTGGGGGATGGGGGGAGGAGGGGGGGGAGGAGGGGGGGGGATTAAGTGGGGGGATTGAGGGTGTTACAATACAGGAGAGGCTTTGGGTCCAGGGCTCACTCACTCACACCCTCTCCCATTCCCTGTCCCCCCTCTATGAGGAATGGGCCCAACAGGTCCACTTGATTTAAACATAGCACAAAAAGTAAGGAAATTTGTGTTTGGTAGATTATTTCTTTGTTGTAACAATGCTTCTTGGCAATAAATCTTATACCGTTGGAAAGCCTGTTTATTTCCCTTTTAAATGGTGCCACATTTGTAAGGAACGTGCATTTGTGGGATGAGCAGCAGAGCTGAGTATATGGGTTGCGCCCATGAAAAATTTGCCAAATCTTCTCTGCCAATGCCAAACAGCTTATCCTGCTGTTGCTATTGACTCTTGTTTTGAGCTTCTGGTTCCCCCAGGTGCTGACAATCAGGTGCCTGATTGGCAGCATCTGTGAGCATGGGCCCTGCTACAGTGGTCAGTAGGTGTCTGCTCCAAGAATCGGCATGCCACGTTTGACTGATCTGGATAGGGCCCGTGCGATAGGGCAACTTCAAGCTGGTGTTCCGCAAAACTAAGTTGCGGCATTATTTGGAGTGAGCCCTAGTACCATCTCCAAAGTGAAGACCAAGTTCCATATAACGGGGGATGTCAGAGACAGGCCGCGAAGTGGGCGTCCCAAGAAGACGACACCCGAAGAAGACCGTTTCCTCACCCTGTCAGCACTTAGGAACCATAGGCTGTCTTCTACAGATTTGCAGTCAAGGTTTGCCCTTCACCATCAGGCCCGTTTGCACTGGTGTCGGCAACACGTGCACTGGAACCTGAACATGTGGAGGAACGTTATGTTCAGCGATGAGTCCAGATTCTGCCTACTGCAGTTGGATCATAGGGTCAAAGTGTGGAGAAGACGCGGAGAACGCTATGCTGATAGAGTAACATCTTTTGGTGGAGGCAGTGTGATGGTGTGGGGCGGCATCTCCCTCACTGGAAAAACGAGGCTTGTCATCATTGGAGGCAATCTCAATGCTGAGAGATATCGAGATGAGATTCTGCAACCAGTGACAATCCCATATCTCCACAGTCTGGGACTGAACTCTATCCTCCAAGATGACAATGCTCGCCCCCATAGAGCAGGGTTTCTCAGAGACTACCTCCAGAATTTGGGAGTGGAGAGGATGGAATGGCCTGCCAGCAGTCCTGACCTCAACCCCATTGAACACTTGTGGGATCAGCTTGGGCGTGCTGTTCGTGCCAGAGTGACCAACACAACCACATTGGCTGACTTGCGACAAATGCTGGTTGAAGAATGGGATGCCATCCCACAACAGTGTGTGACCAGGCTGGTGACCATCATGAGGAGGAGGTGCCAGGCTGTTGTGGCTGTGTATGGTTCTTCCACACGCTACTGAGGCTCCTGTTTATTAAATGAATAAATTGTTAAATTGCCAATATGTCTTGTTTCTTCAGACTTCAATCATCCAATCCACCAAACAACACCGAACAAGAGTCAATGGCAGAATAAGTTGTTTGGCATTGGCAAAGATTTGGCAGATTTTTCATGGGCGCAACCCACATACTCAGCTCTGCTGCTCATCCCACAAATGCATGTTCCTTACAAATGTGGCACCATTTAAAAGGGAAATAAACAGGCTTTCCAACGGTATAAGATTTATTGCCAAGAAGCATTGTTACAACAAAGAAATAATCTACCAAACACAAATGTCCTTACGTTTTGTGCTATGTTTAGTATCTTTTAAATATCGGGACGGAAACTTTTCCAAATAGGTTTAGACCGGAAATGTCACCTGTTCCTTTCCTCCAGAAATGCTGCCTGACCCACTGAGTTACTTCAGCATTTTGTATCTATCTTTCATATCTTTTTCTTCACCACATAAAAATAGTATCTCCCTATGGAGGATACCAGCTTAAACAGTCGATAAATAGTTTAGTAAATCTCAAAGAATCCTCATAATCACAGAAACAGCAAGGCACTCTACAATTGTGCCTAACTTTAACAAGAAATATTGCTCAAAAGTACCTGGATTTACAGATCCAATTGCAAATATGAAGCAGATCTTTGCTATTTCAGATTGTACAATGCTATTTCAATAATGGTGTTTACAATGAAACACTGTACCACTGTGCCATCTACAGGTAAAATAACTTTTAATTTTATTTTTCTGATAAAGCATTTAAAAACATTTAAACGACGTGACGTAACTAGTATCTAATTTATAACATGTTAGAAATGTTAACCTAATTCATTTGATTTCTGAACATTGGAATTGCAAAATATTAATCACAATAGGATTTATTTATTTAATTGTCAATTCCCATGTACGATAATTAAAGTGCATTTCAAAGTAAAGAATTTGAGGTGAACTCCAAAATCAAAATTTTTTATTTTTTTTAAAAACTGTTTTTATTTTCCAATTTCTGTTTGTGACAATGGCGACTGATGGTTAAAAATAAGGTCTAAATATTATATATTAACCTTTGCATAAGTAGGATAAGGGAAATTGCGGATGGCCTTCCATGGTTTAATGAGCAGTAATTCTATCCTGATTCAGATGAACCCATTATACACTTTTAACTCTGCACAAATTTCTAGAACACAAATCTATTTTCATTGCCGCTTTGAAAACTATTAACCAATAACATCCACAATCAGATACTCTGCCAAGATTCTGAAATACTTGTTTATCAACTCACTGGCTGTATAGGAAGTTAATATACCAATGGTGTTGTGAAAGACAACGCATTAAAAATACGAGACATGTCTGATTCACCACCAATTTCCAAATATAAGATCTTGTATATGACTGAAAAACATGCACAACAGTAGTTTTGCTGCTTTACATAAAATGTATTTATTCTCTGAAAATACCTTGCACATGAAATACCTTACAATATCATATCATATCATATCATATATATACAGCCGGAAACAGGCCTTTTCGGCCCACCAAGTCCATGCCGCCCAGCGATCCCCGTACATTAACACTATCCTACACCCACTAGGGACAATTTTTACATTTACCCAGCCAATTAACCTACATACCTACAATAGTTGCTGTGATGTCAATATAATTCAGTTTTAATATGGTAACTCCTAGTTCACATGTTTTACAAATGTTTCAACTGTTTTACACAGTAAAAACATTTTTACTGTGATTTCAGCAAAGTAAAAATCACTTCCAGAAGTGCAAATATATAAGATTATCTGGTGTAATCTTAAATGGTTAAATTCATGCATCTGTTCATGTTGATTCTATTAAATTAACTCATGATCTGGTAAGTAAAATGGATGTAGCAGTAGGATATTAAGGCAATTCAAATTGATTAAGAATAAGCCAAAATAATTGATTTCATGCTTGAAGAAATGGGGAAGCAGAAAATATATACCAGACACAAATTAATGAATATCAGGCTGCTATTTGCTTTATATATTGTACAGGTCAATGGTACTTGCCTTTGCCATAAACCATGTATGGATCTCTCTGAATTTCACAGTATTCCAATCCTGGGATGATATCAAAGAGACTATATACTTGTTCATGTGTAAGTAGTCCTCTAGTAGATACTGAGAGACAAGTGGAGATATTTTCTCCACCTCTCATTTCACTTCTTGTTTCAGTTCTCAGTTCACCACCCCTGACTTCATTTGCTGTAAAGTTGGGAAATTCACCTGCATCAGCAATATAAACAAAAATAAATATTTGAAATAAACATTTCTGAAAATTAATTATCAATCCTTCAATAGCATCTATGATAAAAGTACAAATTGGCTGTATTTTTAGCAGTACACCATTGTATAATTGTATGAAAGTATAAAATTGACAAACAAGTAGCAACATGGATTGCTGAAATATGTTGAGCAGTTATTCACTCCAAATGTTTATCGGGGATTAAATGATATGCCACAATGACAAAAAAATGGATAAATAATGAAACCAACTTTAACAGCAGTCATGTCAGTTTCAAAACAATTGCACAAATGCATTTATATATAACCATTGGAACCTTTCACCACTGTTTATTGCTTACCCAGTTTTCTCTTGATTTGCACACTTACCAAAAGGGAACATACTTTGACTTCTTTGAGGATCAAATGTTGCCGCATAAGTTGATGATTCCTGTCTTGCCCCACCAATGAACTCCGTTTCATTGTATGTAGGTTTGTTTCTTGGCTCAGCAAGTATTGCCTTAAAAGCTGTGAAAAAATGGAGGGAAAACATTCTATTAAGCATATGATAAACATGTAAATGCAGCCTGGGTGAGAACATTTTGCTAATCTCTACGAACAAAATTCTGCAGACATCAAAAGATTTCATTTCTTATCCACAAATGTTTGTAGATATCTAAAGTATTTAATAAATGCAACCAATGCAGAGAAAGATGTTAGCTAAACTCAACTGCAACAACATAATTTAAACAAATTATCATTGCCCACCCATGGTTTCAAAGCAACATTTTTTTTACAGTATGACCACATTTAAGAACTTCCTTATTTTCATGTTAGATTTCCACACTCTGGATGAGCTGATATCAACTTAAATAAAAGGAACATCCCAATTGTGTATTTGTAATGGAAATAAATACAACACATAACAATTTAATCCACGCATTGATTTCATCTTTGTTCAAATTTTTTTTTTGTTGAAACAATTCTATTTTTTTTTTTTGAAACAATTTTGAAACAATTTTGAAACAATTCAATTATTTCAATCTACCTTTCTACACTTAATGGCAGGTTGATTTCTAGAAAAGATTCAGGATGTGGGTAACATTGGTACTGCGTTGCTTCACATCAACCTTCAGCGTCCCTGAATTAATTGCATGGCATGGCAGAGCAGAGGTGGCAAGCACCTCCCTCTCTGAGGAAAATAAGTGATCCATTGGATTTTTGCAGCACTCCAGCAATTTTAATATTCGGTGCCAAACCATTAAATATCAGATTAAAACATTATCTATAGTAAGGTCACATTCTGTGCATATTTTAGGAATTCAAAGTATATATTTGGCACAGACTGTCTTCCAAGCTTAACCGTACATATTATACACAAAAATGTGATCTGGGACATATTGGACAATGGTGAACTAGGTCAAATAATTAGATAAATGAAAATATTAACAGATAATTGTACGTTCTCCCCGTGACCTGCGTGGGTTTTCTCCGAGATCTTCGGTTTCATCCCACACTTCAAAGACGTACAGGTATGTAGGTTAATTGACTGGGTAAATGTAAAAATTGTCCCTAGTGGGTGTAGGATAGTGTTAATGTGCGGGGATCGCTGGGCGGCGCGGACTTGGTGGGCCGAAAAGGCCTGTTTCCGCGCTGTATAAATATGATATGATATGATATGATATTGATCAGATATCTGGAATGATTAATGAACAAGCTAATTGCAGTGGTGGTCTTTTCACCACTTAAACAATAATCTTATTTTATCCAGCAAAACGAAAATGAAGTCATTATTTTCTTTAGAAAATTCCTTTGCAATTTAGTTTTAATTTTATTTAGTTTTGTTTATGTGTACCGAGGTAAAATGAAAAGCTTTTTTGTTGCATGCTGTCCAGTTAATAAAAACGCTATACATGATTACAATCAAGCTGTCCACAGTGTCCACATGCTAAAGGGTATATAATTTAGTGGAAAATAAAGTCTGATTAAGGATAGTTCGAAGGTCTCCAATGAGGTAGTTGGGAGGTCACCACCGCATTCTAGCTGGTGAGAGGACAGTTCAGTCGCTTAGTAAGAGCTGGGAAGAAAATGTCCCTGAATCTGGAGGTATGCATTATGTTGGTGGCCTTGCCAAGCCAGCATGAAGTGCAGAGGGACTCCATGGAAGGGAGGATGGTTTGCATGTTGGTCTGCGGTCTGTCCACAACTCTCTGCAATTTCTTGCGGTCTTACAGCTGTTTCAGCTGTTCCCAAATAATGTCCCTTCTGACTTAAAGTCATTCAAAATGCAGACTAAGTGCTCCAGATAATCTTAAATGCATAGCTCAATTTTACGTTTCTTTAAACCTCAGATTAATATTCATATACCTCTACTATTTTTCACTCAACATCCTGGAAAAAAAATCTTTATTCAATAGTATGGTTTAATTTCAGTCATAGTCTTACATCGTTCGCAGTTTTCAATGGCCTGAGCAGCCTGAGAAGGTTTCAGAAATCTCACATAGCCAAAGCCTTTGCTCTCCCCTGTATTCTTGTTCTTGATAACGCTGCAGTATTCAATATCTCCAAATTCCTAAATATAAATAACAGGTTAAAATTCAATACCTTTTGTCCAATTTATAATTTATTTTGTAAAGGTCTTTGAAACGAAACTTTAATTTGTTGTTTTTCCTCAGAAATAAAAATCTCCATTATTCATGATATAGATTCAAAAACCTGTGTGCATTACGTACAGGTATGTAGGTTAATTGGCTGGGTAAATGTAAAAATTGTCCCTAGTGGGTGTAGGATAGTGTTAATGTACGGGGATCACTGGGCGGCACGGACTTGGAGGGCCGAAAAGGCCTGTTTCCAGCTGTATATATATGATGATGATGATGATTACAAAATTACATATAACCAATAACACATTCAATTGTTTGCACATTTGCCTCCACTCAAATTTAATCCCAACAAGTGGACATCGAGATTACACATAATTAGGAGTTCAGTTGTGTTAGAAAGAATAAACTCAAACAAAAGGACCTGCCCAATTTTAGCAAATGCCAGCAACCCTTATTTCCTTCCTCTTGGAATTCCCTTCCCGTGCTGTTATCTTTTCCTGTGCCCTACAATTTTACACCAAACTCACTCTGCTTTCACTCCGTATGACCTAAGCATTATTTTTAAATATACATTTTACAAAACAAATGCTGATCCGTGAAAATCTCATGCAAGTGCTACCAGACACCCTTCATATCTAAATTTATTTTGAATCATTATAAAAACTGGAGTCAAGAAACCTAAAAATAGTTAGATAATTCACCTTAAAATTTTCCCGCAGATCATCTTCTGTAAAAGATTTTGGAATCATTACAAAAATCCTGGTCAATTCTTCATCTTCGACATCACGATGGCTGCCAGACCCTCTAGACTGTGCAATGAACACCTGCATTTTTTAAGATAATTGGAAAAATGATCAAACTATGTCCCAGAAATTACTTAGCATTCTATCTCACAACAACCAGCAAGCACCCTTTGTTTTACAAAGCTTCGAGTGTGCACGAAGATTTGTGCATTAGACTCCCGGCAGCCACAGCCTCGGATATACCCTGGGATTTTGCTGTGCGCTTTTGGAGTGGGGGAGGGGAGGGTGCTAAACCAATGCAGGAAAGGTTTGGACCCAACGGCTCCACAGGTCATATAGTTTAGATGCACTCCCCCAAAGACCAACATGTCCTTCTAAAGATGTAATGACCATAACTGCTCAAATTGTTCAAGATGTGATCTAAGAGGGTTTGTACAATTGTAAGACATCTTCTGTCTTGCATTCTACAGAATAGAGACATAGAAAATAGGTGCAGGAGTAGGCCATTCGGCCCTTCGAGCCTGCACCGCCATTCAATATGATCATGGCTGATCATCCAGCTCAGTAGCCTGTACCTGCCTTCTCTCCATACCCCTGATCCCTTTAGCAAAAAGGGCCACATCTAACTCCCTCTTAAATATAGCCAATGAACTGGCCTCAACTACCTTCTGTGGCAGAGAATTCCACAGACTCACCACTCTCTGTGTGAAGAAATGTTTTCTCATCTCGGTCCTAAAAGACTTCCCCCTTATCCTTAAGCTGTGACCCCTGGTTCTGGACTCCCCCAACATCGGGAACAATCTTCCTGCATCTAGCCTCTCCAACCCCTTAAGAATTTTATATGTTTCTATAAGATCCCCCCTCAGTCTTCTAAATTCCAGCGAGTACAAGCCCAGTCTATCCAGTCTTTCCTCATATGCAAGTCCCGCCATCCCAGGGATTAATCTGGTGAACCTTCTCTGTACTCCCTCTAAGGCAAGAACGTCTTTCCTCAGGTTAGGAGACCAAAACTGCACACAATACTCCAGGTGCGGTCTCACCAAGGCCCTGTACAACTGCAGCAGAACCTCCCTGCTCCTAAACTCAAATCCTCTTGCTATGAATGCCAACATACCATTCGTTTTCTTCACTGCCTGCTGCACCTGCATGCTTGCTTTCAATGACTGGTGCACCATGACACCCAGGTCACGTTGCATCTCCTCTTCTCCCAATCGGTCACCATTCAGGTAATACTCTGCTTTCCTGTTCTTGCCGCCAAAGTGGATAACCTCACATTTATCCACATTATATTGCATCTGCCATGCATTTGCCCACTCGCCTAATCTATCCAAGTCACTCTGCAGCCTCCTAGCATCCTCCTCGCAGCTAACACTGCCACCCAGCTTCATGTCATCCGCAAACTTAGAGATGTTGCATTCAATTCCCTCGTCCAAATCATTAATATCCACTGTAAATAACTGGGGTCCCAGCACTGAGCCTTGCGGTACCCCACTAATCACTGCCTGCCATTCCGAAAAGGACCCGTTTATTCCTACTCTTTGCTTCCTGTCCGCCAACCAATTTTCTATCCACCTCAAAACTGAACCCTCAATACCGTGTGCTTTAAGTTTGTACACCAATCTCCTATGTGGGACCTTGTCGATGGCCTTCTGAAAGTCCAGATATAACACATCGACTGGTTCTCCCTTATCCACTCTACTAGTTACATCCTCGAAAAATTCTATAAGATTCGTCAGACATGATTTGCCTTTGGTAAATCCATGCTGACTTTGTCCGATGATTTCACCACTTTCCAAATGTGATGCTATCACATCTTTAATAACTGACTCTAGCATTTTCCCCACTACCGATGTTAGGCTAACTGGTCTATAATTCCCCGTTTTCTCTCTCCCTCCCTTTTTAAAAAGTGGGGTTACATTAGCTACCCTCCAGTCCTCAGGAACTACTCCAGTATCTAAAGAGTTTTGAAAAATTATCACTAATGCATCCACTATTTCTGAGGCTACTTCCTTAAGCACTGGGATGCAGCCTATCTGGCCCTGGGGATTTATCTGCCTTTAATCCATTTAATTTACCTAACACCACTTCCCGACTAACCTGGATTTCCCTCAGTTCCTCCATCTCATTAGACCACCGGTCCCCCGCTATTTCCGGCAGACGGTTTATGTCTTCCTTAGTGAAGACAGAACCAAAGTATTTGTTCAATTGGTCTGCCATCTCCTTGTTCCCTATGATCAATTCACCTGTTTCCGACTGCAAGGGACCTACATTTGCCTTAACTAATCTTTTTCTCTTGACATATCTATAAAAGCTTTTGCAATCTGTTTTTATGTTCCTTGCCAGTTTTTCCTCATAGTCTATTTTCCCTTTCCTAATTAAGCCCTTTGTCCTCCTCTGCTGGACTCTGAATTTCTCCCAGTCCTCTGGTATGCTACTTTTTCTGGCTAATCTGTATGCTTCATATTTTGTTTTAATACTATCCTTGATTTCCCTTGTTAGCCACGGATGCACTACCTTTCCTGGTTTGTTCTTTTGCCAAACTGGGATGAACACTTGTTGTAGTTCATCCATGCGACCTTTAAATGCCTTCCATTGCATGTCCACCGTCAACCCTTTCAGCATCAATCGCCAGTCTATCTTGGACAATTCACGCCTCATACCCTCAAAGTTACCCTTCTTTAAGTTCAGAACACTTGTTTCTGTATCGACTTTGTCACTCTCCATCCTAATGAAGAACTCTACCATATTATGATCACTCTTGCCCAAGGGGCCTCGCACAACAAGACTGCTAACTAACCCTTCCTCATTACTCAATACCCAGTCTAGAATGGCTTGTTCTCTCGTTGGTTCCTCGACATGTTGGTTTAGAAAACCATCTCTCAAACATTCCAAGAAATCCTCTTCCTCAGCACCCCTGCCAGTTTGGTTCACCCAATCTATATGTAGATTGAAGTCACCCATTAGAACTGCTGCACCTTTAGTGCATGCATTTCTAATTTCCTGCTTGATGCCATCCCCAACCTCACTACTGCTGTTAGGTGGCCTGTACACAACTCCCACTAGCGTTTTCTGCCCCTTAGTGTTTCGTAGCTCTACCCATATCGATTCCACTTCCTCCAAGCTAATGTCCTTCCTTTCCACTGCTTTAATCTCCTCTCTAACCAGTAACGCTACCCCACCTCCTTTTCCTTTCTGTCTATCCCGCTTGAATATAGAATATCCCTGGATGTTGAGCTCCCAGCCTTGGTCACCCTGGAGCCATGTCTCCGTAATCCCAACTATATCATAATCATTAATAACTATCTCCACATTTAATTCATCCACCTTATTACGTATACTCCTTGCATTGAGACACAAAGCCTTCAGGCTTGTTTTTACAACTCTCTTACCCCTTATACAATTATGTTGAAAAGTGGCCCTTTTTGATTTTTGCCCTGGATTTGTCTGCCTACCACTTTTACTTTTCACCTTGCTACCTGTTGCTTCTACCCTCATTTTACACCCCTCTGTCTCTCTGCTCCTGCTCCCATCCCCCTGCCACATTAGTTTAAATCCTCCCTGAGGATTTAGCATTTCAACCTTTGAAATGATTTTCAGTAACTGTCCATTCTTAACTTATGTTTATCCACAAAAGTCTTTACTGACTTTCACTGTTCATATCTTTTCGTAATTTAGAACTTACGTGATCTATCCTTTTTATACCTAAAGATTTCCAAAAATTTCCAAAAATGAAATTAATTTCCCACATTTGCACAGCTACAGAATCAAAAAAAAAATCTAATTTAATGCTTCCATTGTCTCAGCTTAAATTTGCTTACATTTTGTATCACCCTTAACAAACGTGGTTGATTCCAGCTATTCTGAAATAGCTTGAAATGAGATTAAGTTGAAGGTTAATTAAGGTTTAGATGCCAAGTACCAGCCCTGCATCCTATAAACAACAGGAACTTAGGTAATGGCACAGGTAAGGAACTTAGATAATGGCACAGGTAAGGATCGATCACTTAGCTGTGGGTCTGCAATGATTTATAGGCCAGACCAGGCAGGTTTACTTGCCTTAAGCACATGAGTTTTACATCAGTCCAGTAGATTTGTGGTTACCATTTCTGAAACTACTTTATATTTGCAGATTTAACTGCATCTAAATTTACATGCTCTGATAGGACAAGTCATTGAATTTAACATGGCTTGATGGTATTGAGACTTCCAAGAAAGTTATTACTTTTCAGACATGAGCTAAACAGATGTTAATCATAAATTTTTGGAAATTCACTGGAACACCCACTCTTATATTATAAAATGCTTTTACACCACAGAGGAATGCCATGGTCTCTTGATCCATTATCATATCATATCATATCATATATATACAGCCGGAAACAGGCCTTTTCGGCCCTCCAAGTCCGTGCCGCCCAGCGATCCCCGTACATTAACACTATCCTACACCCACTAGGGACAATTTTTACATTTACCCAGCCAATTAACCTACATACCTGTACGTCTTTGGAGTGTGGGAGGAAACCGAAGATCTCGGAGAAAACCCACGCAGGTCACGGGGAGAACGTACAAACTCCTTACAGTGCAGCACCCGTAGTCAGGATCGAACCTTAGTCTCCGGGGCTGCATTCGCTGTAAAGCAGCAACTCTACCGCTGCGCTACCGTGCCGCCCTGACTCAAGGTTACAGCAATCTAGCCAATCTCACTACCGCACTGTGAAGGAAGGAACTGCAAATGCTGGCTTATACCAGCAGATGCTGGTTTATATCAGAAGATAGACACAAAAAGCTGGAGTAACTCAGCGGGACACGCAGCATCTCTGGAAAGAAGGAATGGGTGACATTCTGGGATGAGGCCCTTGTTCAGACTGGTTAAGGATAAGGGAAACAAGAGATATAGACGATGATGTGGAGAGATAAAGAACATTGAATAAAAGATATGCAAAAAAATAACGATGATAAAGGAAACAGGCCAGTGTTAGCTGTTTGTAGGGTGAAAATGAGAAGCTAGTGCGACTTGGTTGGTGGAGAGATAGAGAGAGAGAAGGAATGCCGGGGCTACCTGAAGTGAGAGAAATCAGTATTCATACCACTGGGCTGTAAGCTGCCCAAGCAAAATATGAGATGCTGTTCCTCCAATTTGCATTTAGCCTCACTCTGACAATGGAGGAGACCTAGGACAGAAAGGACTGTGAGGGAATGGGAAGGAGAATTAAAGTGTCCGGCAACCGGGAGATCAGGTAGGTTCAGGCGGGCTGAGCGAAGGTATTCCACAAAACGATCACCCAGTCTACGTTTGGTCTCGCCAATGTACAAGTGTCCACATCTTGAACAATGGACACAGTAGACATTTCCTTTTAGATACCAATCCTTTTTGAAGGTGATGATGAACAAATGCATCTCCTCATTCCTTGAATCATTTTGGTAAGTTATTTCAACCTTTCCAAAGCCTTCAAAGCTTCTCTAAGGTCTGGTAACCGAATAATACTCTAGCTGGGGCTGATCCAATATAGCATAAATGTTGCTTTTGTGTGCCTCTTATTATTTAAAGTCCAGGATCCTGGAAACTTGTTTCATCACTTTCTCAACGTCCTCTGTAATTTTCAATAAACCATATCTGTTAAGCCCCAGAGTTTTGTTCTTGTACTCCATTTAGAATTTAGTTTATATTGCTTTTTCTCATTCTTCATACCAAAATGTAATTCTTTGCATTTCCCAACACTAAAGTTTATCTCCCTTCTATTTTCCCGTTGTACTAGCATGTCCACGTTTCCTTGAAGTCTACTGCTATCCTTGAGGTTTTCAATCATCTGCAGTCTTTGAGATTGTGTCCAATGCAGCCAAGTCTCAATCATTAGTACATATAAAGAAACACAGTGGTCATATAATTACCCTGGAAAATTCATCCATGCACTTACCAAGTAAAACCTATTTTGAGAAAACTGGTAAGTGCAGATTCATTTGAAGCCATTTTTTTTGTAGCCTTGATTCCCTCTTGGAAAACAATAATTTAAAAAATTCTCATGAGAATATTCAGTGCTGTTTTTAATTATTATGGTGCATGCATGATCTATATTGGTCCTACTCTTCTTCACACTCCCAGTGTGCTTCTACATACAGCTAGATGTGAACTGTGTTAGTGCTTACTCTTCTACAGAAGAGCAAACAAGATGCACAGTAAATAGCTGCACAGAATTACCCAACAGCTAACATTCCTCTCAACACCTCATGTGCCAGAATTTTTATTTTCCAGACTGAAGGTTAATGGTTTTTTTTCTGTTATTGCATCATGGTCTCTGGTGGATTTCTATTCTGTTGTCTATTGGAATAAGAGAGTTTGAGTTAGCTCACAAATCAGCTAGCTGGTTATATATCTGGATTGTTGTCTTATTCAGGGGTGCAAAGTAGTACTCAACATTAATAAACTGGAATTATTTATTTGGCTACAAATGACCCACACACAAATGTGAAAGGTTTGACTTCTTAAAGTCAAAGTTAAAAGGAGCAATCTACAACTTATGTATAGATAAATAAACATTCCATCATCTCAGGGTTTTCTGAAGCAAAAAGTAAATGTGCACAATACATCAATGGTATTGAGTCTGAAGAAGGGTCCCGATTTGAAAAGTCACCCATCGTTTTTCTCCAGAGATGCTGCCTGATTCGCTGAGTTACTCCAGCACTTTGTGTCTATCTATGGTATAAACCAGCATTTTTTCCATAATACTCTCCTGGTAATATTAACATCCCTGTTGTGATATGTGGTATGTGCCATGTCAGAGAATGTCCCTCTGTGTAACCGTACCTGTATCAAAGCAAATCTAAAAAACATCATGTTTTGGATTTAAGAATCTGGAACCAACATAACGTACAAAGTTCTCTATATTGTGCGTATCAAAAGCCCTAAATCAATAAAATTCATGGAACGACAGATCAGTTATCAGTCATCAGGAAAATACTGGAATTATTCACAAAGTAACATAACATAACATAACAACATAACAACACTTTATTGTCATTCGGCACAACACCGAACTAAATTTCAGCAGTCACAAGACACAGCAAAAAAGAAAAGAACACAGGACACCCGACCCCAACACAAACATCCATCACAGTGACTCAAGTAGTGGCTGGACATTTAGAAAATCATCTTATAATTAGGCAAAGATCAACTTTGTACTACAAAAGGCAAATTGCTTTTGAAAAGGATTATTGTACAAGTTAAGGTAGCATGTTGTTGATGGTAATAAATTAGTACAGACAGAATTGGTCAACTGTCAGAAATAGTAAGGATGGATGAGTCAATTTCTGGTTGGCAAGTTGTAATTAGTGGAAAATCTCAGGATCAGCTGAGACAACTGAGAGCCTCAACAGCACACAAAGCAATATTATTGATTTAGATGCAGGGATGAAGTACACTGTGCCTCTGTTTACTAATGATAGAAAGTTAGGTGGGAAGAGAGACCTAGATAGAGCTCTTAAGGATAGCGGAGTCAGGGGGTATGGGGAGAAGGCAGGAACGGGGTACTGATTGAGATTGATCAGCCATGATCACATTGAATGGTGGTGCTGGCTTGAAGGGCTGAATGGCCTACTCCTGCACCTATTGTCTATTGAAAGTATATGGTGAGGAAAAGTCAAAAGGATGTTTACCAACTCAAGTGGGGAAAATGCCAAATGGAATATATTGTGGGACAAAGTGAGGTTATCCACTTCAGTAGAAAGAATAGTAACATGGAAATTTAAAAATGATGCAAGACTAGTAAATGTCAGATGTGATGTCAGAATGACCTAGGTGCCTTTGTACAAGAATGTAGATAAGGCAAATAATTTAGAAAGCAAATGGAATGTTGACATTGGGATACAAAGTTAGCAATTTATCTTCAAGATAAACACAAAATGCCAGAGTAACTCAGCAGGTCAGGCAGCATCTCTGGAAAAAAGGAATAGGTGATGTTTGAGGTACCAATTTTGGTAGCAATTTATTTTATCATGCTTCTTTGGCTTTTGGAAAAATATACCTGAGGAAATGCTCACAACGTCTTCTTTAATCTCCTATTTAAGGAAAATGCTTTTAAATTGATTCCTGTGTTGAGTGAGCTATATTTTGAGGATGCATTGAGCATGTGCCATCCAGAGTTTAGAAAAATGGAGGATGATCTCATTGAAATACAGTTTTTCTGGGAATTAACATGGCAGATGCTGTGAGGATGTTTTCTCTGTTGGAGCTAGTCTAGAACCAGGGGCATAAATTCAGGACACGGTATTGGCCTGTTAAGATTGATACAAGGAGGAACATTTTTGTGTTGTGATCATATTTAATGGCAGAAACAGTGTGTGAAGCCCTTGGCCTACCGCTGTTCCTGCACTTCCCATGGCATGAGTTTTTTTCCAGGTACTCTGAATTAATACGTGCCACGCCATTTAACCTACACTGGTTTGTTATTATCCCCAGGTTTAAAGGTCAAGCTTTTTCTTTAGCAGATCAGACTCAAGTTGAAATACAGCACTTGAAAATATAAAACTTTTATTTCCCCTTGTTTTGGACCTCACTCCAAAGTTTTGCCTTCAAAGAGTTTGTTTTCTTGGGAATCAAAGCTTTCAGGTCTTCCAAGATTATTTCACCTATAGTCATCACCACATGCCTATTCGCCAGTACCAGTACTGCAGATTGGCAATTATCATCAACAAGACAGGATCTAAGATGTATACTTTGTAGAATCTGCACCACAAGGGCAAGTACAGGTATGGAAGCAAGAAGAAACAGATAGTTGTAAACCTGAGATAGACACAAAATGCTGGAGTAACTCAGCGGGACAGGCGGCATTTCTGGAGAGAAGGAATGGGTGACATTTCGGGTCGAGACACTTCTTCAAACCATAAAACTGAGTTTGCATAGGTCATGCATGAGACTACAAATCGTGCGGCGCACGAGTCAAAGGCCTTTATTCTCTTGGTGAGGAGGGGTTCCACATTAAAAAAATTAAATAAAGATCCACGCCAAGTAATACGATGCACATCACGTGATAGGTGTACTTGATGGGAAAATTTTGACTTTGGGCCATTGATTATTGTATCAATGGGTTTTACTTTATATTGTATTTTGGAAAATAATTAATAAATTTATTTTATGATTGGTGAATAATTTTAATAAAGTGTATTGTTTGACTACCCAGAATGCAAATGCTATCCTTGACGGAACTTGTTTCTTTGTTTAATGCTTGCTATGTTCAAGGGTTACTGAGTCAGTAAACTCGTTAACATGGAACTCCCACTCCTCCAGAATACAGTGGGAGCTGTATCATCTAGTGTGTATCCAGCTGAGCAGTGTTCTTAAAACAGTTAACATATATTCGTCCAGATTGATAATGGCGTCCAATTTTTTTTACCGTAGACCTCTTTACTGAAGGGGGCATGCTGTGAAAATGGGTAGTGCCAAGTAGCTAGTTAGTCAATGATTAACTAGAAAGTTACTATGCTTCCACATACTCAATGAATAGGTTTTGTACCCCATTTGACATTATTTTCGGTGTCTCAGTCCATGATGTTAATCAAAGACCAAATTTCCGATTGTGAAAGAATAGGCAGCAATTAGACAGCTCCAAGGAAGAAGACATGTGCGTGCAATTCCTATGTCATTGTCATAGAGTCATAGAGTGACATAGATCACAGTGTGGAAACAGGCCCTTTGGCCCAACTTGCTCACACCGGCCAACATGTCCCAGCTACTCAGTCCCACCTGCCTGAGTTTGGTCCATATCCCTCCAAACCGGTCCTATCCATGTACCTGTCTAACTGCATTTTAAACGTTGGGATAGTCCCAGCCTCAACGACCTCCTCTGGCAGCTTGTTCCATATACCCACCACCCTCTGTGAAAAAGTTACCCCTCAGATTCCTATTAAATCTTTTCCCCTTCACCTTAAACCTGTGTACTCTGGTCTTCGATTCACCTATTCTGGCCAAGAGACTCTGTGCATCTACCCGATCTATTCCTCTCATGATTTTATATACATCTTTGCCTGTATTCAAATATATTTTGTGCATGTAGGTAACAGTGGGTAGAAGGCAAAGCTGCTATTCATAAGTCCGTGTTATAGAAGCAGAATTAGGCCATTCAGCCCATCGTCTACTGTGTCATTCAATCATGGCTGATCTATCTTTCCCTCTCAACCCCATTCTCCTGCCTTCGCCCCATAACTCCTGACACCCTTACTAATCTATAATTTATCAATCGCTGCCATAAAAATATTCATTGACCTGGCCTCCACAGCCTTTTGTGGCAATGAATTCTACAGATCTGTTGACATGTGGCGTTTTCCTGTGGTAAATTACAATTATAGTTGGTGCGCACACAAGAAAGAAAACTGATGTTTTGTCCATCATGTGATATACTTCAGTTTTGCCCTACTTATCCTCCACATGAATGTGGGCTCAACTGGCCAGCTGCAGATGGAGCAAAAACAACAAACTTCAACATCAGCGTTGTTCAACTTTCTTCTTGGAAAGGTCAATAGAGAAATCAAGCCAACTTCTTATATAGCCTGTGTTATACAAAAAGACAAACATTATCCTGAATTTAGCTGCCAGTGTCAACCTCAAATATTTGGTAGGCTCTGTGGCACAAATTTCTTTCAATCTGCTGTTCATTGAAGTCTCAGGCGATTTATATGGAAAATGTTGTTTCCAGCAGTTTCAACAACCAATCTGACTAAAACTCTCACAATTAGCCAATTAAAAAGTACAGATGATAATTAGCTTATTAATCATTATATAGAAAGCAATGTAAAGATTAGAACATAGTAAGTGTGATAAAATAGGAATTTCAAGAACTTTAAAAAAAATCTATCCATGCTATCAAGAAATCACAGTTTAGTAAATTACATTGCATACACCTTTCAAAATAAAGCAAAGACTGGAGTGTTAAGAAAAAACATTCTATTGCATGTGTCAGTGGTTATGGGGAGACGGCAGAAGAATGGGGTTAGGAGGGAGAGATAGATCAGCCATGATTGAATGGCAGAATAGACTTAATGGGCCAAATGGCCTATTTCTGCTCCTATCACTTATGATCTTATTACAGCAGCTTGATAATTAAAAGTCTATTTTCAGTACACCTATAATACAATAACTTTCATTTACACAATTCCTCACAAACTTGCATTTCTGAAGTCACAAGCCACTTTTCAATACATCGAGACCCACTCTCTAATTAATATTCATTTTAGTTAAAACTGTCTAGTGGAAAATTACTTTGACTCTTGGCTAGATAATCAATTTCTATTTATTCAGTTGGATGGTACAAGGACAACTTTCTTTCCATTCTCTCTTTAAATTTTTTTAAATCTTTGTGACAGTGCTTTTTCCTTTCGTGTCACTGCTCCAGCCTCCCAAAATTGGAATCTTGATTCCCTATTTCATATGCATGTACCATATTCCCCAGTAATACTATTTCAGACTAATGTCAACTTTCACAAGCTTATGACATCCAACTTCATCTCATCATTCTCCCTCAGCCTTTTCACTGTTTGTAGTATCTGAACTGGATAAGCAGACATTTTCGATGAATATCGGAAGAGCAAACCCAATATCTTGAGCATTGATTAAAAATTACTTCTTAGCCACAGATTTCACAGTTGTCTAAAAGCTTTCTCTCCACTCCTCCCAACCCACCTCTTCGGCCCAGCTTGCCCATGCCAACCAAGGTGCCCCATCTACCCAACTGCCTGTGTTTGGCCCATATCCCTCTAAACCTTTCCTTTCCATGTACGCCCAAATGTCTTTTAAATGATGTTCTAGTACCAGCCTCAACTACTGCCGCCATGCTTGATGTCAATATAAACTCAGATGTAGATAACATCATAAGTATCAGTACTAAGACTATAAACTCTCGGCTGCAATGCCTGATTCTGTTCCTTTTCATCCACGGTTGCAATCCTCCCATTTGGGTTTTGTTGCCTGCACATTTGACTATTACAATCCCTCTGGCCATCCTGCATTTTTCTGCATTATGTAACTTACAGTTCATCAAAATTCTGTAACTACATCGTAACTCACATCGATATTTTTTTACCCATTGCCTCTTGACTTGCAAATCTAATGGGATCTATCTTAAGCAATGCTTTGTTTTGAATTCTCACTTACATTTTCAGATCCCTCCAAAGTATTGCCCCTTCCTGCTCTAAATTCCCTCCTATAATCTCCAAGAAGTCTGCTCGTAACACAAAAAATACAAGGCCTTTCCTTCCTTTATGCCTGTTACACCGTTCAATGGCCAAAGTGATCTTCTATCTCAGTGCTACTTACCTGTCAGTTCTCTAGACTCCCTCACCATCCAAAGTTCGACTAATCTCTACGGTGACCACTCAACAATTCAGCCTCCATGTACACTTGGACAGGGACTTCCAAAGATTCATGATCTCTGGGTGAAGAGATTTTTCCTCATCTCCGTACAGAATAGCTGATCCCTTATTTTGAAACAGTGACCTGTGGATCCAATCTCCCGAGATAGAGGTAACATCTTTTGTCTACCCTAAAAAGCCCTGTTAAATACCTTGCATTTTACTTCTTAAAAACTATAGGGAGTACTAAGTTCAGGTTGCAACCACTTTTCATAAATCAGCATCATCACCATCTAAGGACTCAATCTGGTAAATCTTTGCTGCACTGTTAAGCATCGTCTTCATTGGGTAGGGAGGACAAACTCCTACATAATTCTCCAGATGCAGTCTCACCTTTCTAAATGCAGTAAGATATATTTACTCTTGTTCTAAAATCTTCTTACGGTCAATGTATATCATTTGGCTTCACAATTGTCTACAGTCTGCACATTCAGTGACTTGTGCATAAACACACACATTTTCAGATCACTTCATAATCTCACACCGTTTAAAAAAAATCTGTTTCTTGATTTCTTCTGCAAAAGTGGCCGATTTTACACGTTCCACCTTATATTCTATTTGCCATGCCATTCTCCCCATTCGGTTGATTTGTCTACATTTTGTAATAAAAACTTCTGTGCCACACTCCTCACAATTCACATCGCAAACCAACTAATTCAGGCAGACCAATCATTCCCGTTTAAATGGCTCATTTGTCAGCTGTGCCTTCAGTTATCTGCAATAAGTTGCAGCATTTTCTAAACCCTTTGGTTCTTTAACTTTCTCATGTACAAACCTACCTCTTTCATTAGTTTTGCTTTTGGTTGTCACTTCTGACTATCATCTCGTGTGACTCCGCGTTAATGTTTATGTCAAGGCCTTGGGGCATTTCGCAACGGTAAAGGGGGACCTTTAAATGCGAATTATTATTGTAGATGAAAAAGTCTTCGCCACCTCATCCACGGGGGACGACTAACTAAACCGAAACCAATTCCGTATGAGATTAAGTTAGAGGAAACTGGTGATGGGTTGCAGGGAGGGAGGGAGGAGGCAAGGCGATACCTTAATGGGCTTGGTATCCTCGGTGAGGGCCTTGCCGTGCATGTCCTCCATGGCTCTGCAGGCCTGCGACGATTTGCTGAATTTCACATAGGCGATGCCCTTATGGTCTTTGGACTGCTTGTCCCGCACCACCCAAATGTCCTGGATCTCTCCGAAGAAAGAAAACTTCTCCCTGATCACCTCCTCCGACGTCGACTTGCTGATCACCAGGAAGAGTCGGCTGTTGGGAGGGTGATCGAGGTTCGCAATGGGACGGGAGCTACTGCTGTCCTCCATCGTTCAACACACCCGCAGCCACCGGCTTAACGTCGCACCTCTCGCTGCCCCGAGTCGGGCCGAAGCGCGGCCACCTTCTCCTGCAGAACTACTCGCCCCACACACCGCCCCCTAGCTCGGCATGCACCAACCGGACAACTCCACCCAGCCAGTCAGCTGTTCCCTTCAGTGTCATTTACTGTTGCTGACTGCAGTCCAGTTTGCACCTTCAAATCGAAGACGTGGTAAATCATTATTATTTCCTAGCTTCACGTGAAATATATTAAATTTTCTTTGGATTCCTGTTTAAATTGCTGTGTTCCCTCCTGCATATTTATATCCCATAACACAGCGAAACAGCTCAAGGAGCCATGGGGATGTTTTCGCCTGTTTCCACACATTGTGGGAATATTTTAGAAATATATCTTCCAATTTTATCGCGTGGAAGTTTTTCACGCAGCCAATCTGATCCCACCAATTTACCGTCAAGTCGTTTAAAATGAGCACGAGTTAGTGCGTAAGTAACAAACAGCAACATAATCATGGTCTCATTTCGGCATAAAACTTGAATAAGTCAAGAAGGCTGGTAAGACTGTGGGACGTAAGACTGGCAGATTTTGTTGGCCAATGCGACAGACTTTTTTGAGGAATTAATAAAGTGTATCAGGGGTGATCAGGGCAGTGCCATATCTGTGGTTTAGGATATAGGATAGGATAAAGAGGGTGATGATAGAACAGACACAAGATACAGAACCTCATGGGCTATGGTTGCACTCTATTCCTGAGAACTATTCATAACTCGAAGTATTCACAAGTCTGAAATGCTGTCCAGCAATATAAACAGAACACAGGGCAACCAAAGGCAATATGTAGCTAATTATTTAGATCAATAATTTGGATTTTGTCATGAACAGAGTTTCCACGCAGCAGAAGATGCCTGCAGCCACATAGTAGCTGGCAAATCCATACTACTGGTCTCCCAAATGCTCTTTCCCGCGTGTATAGGATGTAAGTAACGTAGCGATTAGTTCTGATTACCGCACTATCAGTTCTGATTACCACACTATAGGAAAGATGGCATAACACTGAACAGGCTGCCCTAGATTTAGGGTAGGTGGTAAGAGATTGAGAGGAGAGCTAAGAGTGGTGAGTACCTGGAATGCACTGCCGGAGAGAGTGGTGGAAGCAGAGATGCTGACACCATTTAAGAGTCAAGAGGAGCATTTGAGTTACCTTGACATTCAAGATTATGGACCAATGGCTAGCAGATTGGATTAATATGGATGGGTGCCCATTGGTCTGTGTGGCCATGGAGGGCCATGTGGCCTGTTTTCCCTGCTGTATGATTCTATGTTCATACAATGAAATGACCTGACAGATAAATGTAATAATGATAAACCTGTGTATTGGTAGAAAAAATAAAGTGGGATGCAGGAAAAGTGCAGCATAAAGATGTCATACAAGGTGCTGAAAATACAGGAGATACCAATGTAGCAAGTGTAAATGTATTTACCATATAGACTGGTCAAACCAAATAAGCAAGGAAAAAATCCTATAATGTGTACATGATTTTTTTAATCCATTTGGTTGAGTAGTCAAATAGGGAGTAGACTAAACTAAAGTAGGTACTGTGCAATGGAAAATGATTAGTTAATAATAATCTCATTTTGTGGGGTCCGTAAGGGTAGATTGACCATTATATGACAGAATTCTTTATTGAGAATGAAAATGAATTAGTTCAATCTGAAACTAAGGTCCGAAGTTTAAACAGCAAAATTATGAAGGTACGAGGAGTGCGTTGGAAATGATAGATTTGGGAGATTCATTTAAAGGCATGACCGTGGAGAGGCAATGACTAACATTTAAGAAGGTAATTCAGGAACTGTAACAGCTATACATTCTTGTCTGAGGTAAAAATACAAAATGTAAAGCAATCCAACAATGGCTAATGAAAGAAGTTAAGGATCCAAAGATATTAGGTCCAAAGGTTGCCATACAATGTAACATAACTGATCATTGCCAGCAGTTTAAATTTTAGATACGGGACAAATAAATTGATGAAAGGAGCAAAATTAAAGCATGGGAGTAAACTTATAGGGAACATGAAAGTGGACAGTGAAAACATTTGCATGTATATTTAAAAAAAAGATGAATTAAGTCAAGAGTATTTAATTGTCATATATACCTACAACGGAACAATTACATTTTTACTTGCTGCAGTTTTACACTCATTAATACATAAATAATCCACAAATAAAGATTCAATAATTAATAACACAATAAATTAATAATCAGTATTACTAGGTAAGCAGACTGTAACAGTGCAAAACTGAAGTCTGTACGAGCAAAATAAAGTCCATAGATTACAGTTGCTGAGGTAAGTTTGTGGTTGGTGTTGTGCAGTGTTCAAGGGTCTGATGGATGCTGGGAAGAAGCTGTTCTTGGCCCTGGAGGTAACAGTTGTCAGACTCCTGTATCTTCTTCCCTGTGGTGGTGGTGAGATGAGAGCATGGCCAGGGTAGTGTGGGTCTTTGAAGTTATTAGTCGCCTTTTTCAGGCATCACCTTCTGTAGATCCTTTTGATGGTGGGAAGGCATTATCCATGGTGGATTGGACAGTGTCTACCACTTTCTGCAGCCTCCTTCATTTCTGGGCATTCGTGTCACCAAACCAGGCTGTGAGACAACTGGTCAGTATGGTCCCTACTGTACACCTTGTTGACATTTTATGGTGTATTCGGCATGTATTCGGCAATATACTGAATCTCCTCAATCTTCTTAGGAAGTTAAGACGTGAATGAGCTTTCTTTGTGTTTACATTAATGCGCTGGGCCCAGGACAGATCTTGAGAGATGTGCACACCGAGGAACTTGAAACTGTTGACTCTCTCCATCACCATCCCATTGATGAAGACAGGTTCTTGGATCCTTGGCTTTCCATTCCTGAAGTCAAAAGTAAGCTAATTGGTCTTGCTAACATCAAGAGCACGATTGTTGTTCTGGCAGCATTCAATCAGATTATCAATCTCCCTCCTGCACTCTGGCTCATTGTTACCTGTTATTCGTCCAACAATGTTGGTATTGTCGATGAATTTAAAGATGACATCATGTTCAGTCTGAAGAAGGGTCTCGACCCGAAACGTCGCCCATTCCTTCTCTCCCGAGATGCTGCCTGACCTGCTGAGTTACTCCAGCATTTTGTGAATAAAGATGACATAAGATCTGTGCCTGGTGACACAGTGGTGGGTATACAGAGAGTGAAGTTAAGTGAAGATCGCCATACAGAAGAATTCACGAGGCAGAACTAAACAGATATTTAATTGCAAATTGCAATTAAACAAATATTTTGGTTCTGTCTTCATAGTAGAGAACAAATGTAGCTTTCCAGAAATGTTAAGAAATCAAGAATCTGATAGAGATGAGGAACTAAAAGATATTAGCATTTATAAGAAATTAATTGCACTGAAAGCCAATAAATCCCCTGTAAAGGGTACAAAAGAAGTGGGCCTTTGAAATAGAGGATGCATTGGTCATCATTTTCCAGAATTTTATAGATTATGCAGTCGATCCCTCAAATTGGTAGGTGGGAAAACTAACCTTTTTTTAAAAACAGGGAGAGAGAAAACAGTAAACTGCACACTGACATCAGTAGTGGATTTTTTTTTATAAGCTATTGTCAAACTTGGGATTACAGGACATTTGGAATATATCATTGTTTTATAATCGGCAAAAGTCAACATGGATTCCAGAAAGGAAAAATATATTTGATAATCTTTTTATGGATGTAACTGATTCAATTGATAAGGAAAACCATTTGATAAAATTCCATTTGACTGTAATATTAAAGTGCACGATGTTGGCAATTGATTGAAAATCAATTGAAAATTGGCTGACAGGCAGGAAACAGACAGTAGGAATAAATGTATTTAGCGATGGGCGATAACTAGTGGTGTTCAGCAAGGATCAGTGCTACAACAATTCACAATTATACATCAGTGATTTGAAATGAGGTAATAAAATTTGATATTTCAACGATTGTGATTGATACTTGGGGTGGGATGGCAAAATATATGGAGGATGCAGAGGCTTCAAGTTCCTTTAGACAAATTAAATAATATTATGTGGGTAAATGTGAAGATGTATTTTGCAAATAATACTCTGGGGAGTGTTAATGTACACAAAACCAGGTGTTCTTCGCCATCAGTCATTGAAAGCAAACATGTAGGTGCAGCAAGATGGCAAATAGTGTGCTGGGCTTCACTGCAAGAGGGTGTGAGTACAAGCACAAAAAGGTGTAATTGTACTTGTTAAATTATGCAGTCTTGATGATACCCCACCTGCATTTTGGGACTAATTGTAGTGGGGGGGGGGGGGGTGAAAGCTGGAAAAGAGGTGGGGACTGCAAAGCTAGGCAAGTGAGGGGGGTGGACACAAATGAGGGTTTGATTGGCAGATGATTAGACAAAGGTTAGAGATGAAAAGCAGACAGATAGGTGTCAGATAAGGTGAGAGGTGTGAAATGTAAAATGTAAAGCCACAATGAGGGATATAGAAGGGGAAATGGAGGTGGGGGGAGTAGAAGGGTCAGATAGTCAGTGAAATTGCTGCAGTTTTACAGGCCCTTGCTTTGGAAGGTTAGATTGCATGGCCATCAGCAGGAACTAACTACCTGGATACAGAATTGGCTTCATGGAAGGAGGTAGAGGTAGAGGTAGAGGGTGATGGTGGAAGGTTATTTTTCAAACTGGAGGCTTGTAACTAGTGGTGTGCCTCAAAGAGCGGTGCTGGCCCCATTGCTATCTGTGGTTTATATCTTTCGATTTAGATGAGAACGTGCAAGGCATGATTAGTAAGTTTGCAGTTGACACTAAAGTAGGTGGTATCGTAGACAGTGAAGATGATTATCAAAAATTACAGCAGGGTCTTGATCATTTGGGCAAGTGTGTGAAGAATGGCTAATGGAATTTAATGCAGATAAATGTGAGGTATTGCATTTTTGAAGTCAAACCAGGCAGGACCTTCAAAGTGAATGATATGGCCCTGGGAAATGTTGTAGAGCAGAGGGATCAGATGGATATAGGAGTATAGGACTGTCACAGGTAGTTCGGGTGGTAAAGAAGGCTTTTGGTACATTGGCCTACATCAGTCATGGTATTGAATTGGGGTATTATGTTACAATTGTACAAACATTGCTGGGGCCACATTTGGAATATTGTGGTCAGTTTTGGTCACCGCTATAGGAAGGATGTTGTTAAGCTGGAAAGAGTGCAGAGAAGATTTATGAGGATGTTGCCAGGACTCCAGGCCCTGAGTTACAAGGAGAGATTGGGCAAGCTGGGACTTTAAGGAGGCTAATGGATGATTTTTTTGAGGTGCATAAAATCATGCGGTGAATTGATAGGGTGAATGCAGTGTCTTGCCCTGGATAGGGGAACCAAGAACCAGAGGACATTGGATAAAGGAGAGGGAAAAGATTTAATGGGAACCTGAGGGGGGAAATTTTCAGATGGGCATATGGAATGAGCTGCCAGAGGAGATAGTTGAGGTAGGTACCATCACAACATTTGAAAGACACTTGGACAGGTACGTGGATAGGAAAAGTTGAGGGGGATATGGACCAAATGTGGGCAAATGGAACTAGCTTTGATGGGACATCTTGGTCGGCATAGACGAGTTGAGGTGATTGGGCTTGAAGGGTCGGTCTCAGCAAAGGGAGGGTGGAAAGGGGTTACCAAAAATTGGAGATTTCAGTGTTCATACCTTTGGGCATTAAATGACAGAGCAGGATCGAAGTCCATAAGCTCCGATGTTTATGCTTATACGTCTGATGTGAGCTCCAGGTGGTTCACTGCTCACTGCAAGTAAGTGGCTGAGAGCAGCGCTGACCCTGCCGTTGTGACGCGGGCGGGCGGGCAGGGGCCGCGGTTGCCCCGGGTTTCCCCTCGAGGGCGCCGGTGCCACGTGACCGGGGCGGGGTCGAGCCCAACGGCTGCGCCGCGTGTGCGAGCGGCGAAGGCAGAGGGAGGCCGAGGCGCCTCGGCCGCAACGGAGCCGCCGGCTGTCCGCCCGTCCGTCGGTGAGTCCATCCATCCGCGCTGCTTTCACTCGCACTTGCACGACTCGGAAACCTTTCTCCTGTGCAGTCTTGTCCGGGTGGAGGAGGAGGTGGATGAATTTGCTTCCACCCCGCGTGTCCCGAGGAGGCCGACGCGGGACCCGCCCCCACATAAGGGTGGGGAGGGAGGAAGCCGTTGGGTGGGATGTATGATGTGTGGGAACAAAAGTTGACATCAATGATAACATTCACCTTCGGCTACTGGTGGTTTGAGGGAAAGCGTTATCGAAGCTCTCCTTTCTCCATTCACACGGCTTTTGGCGAAATGAAGACCGGGTTCTCGCTATTACCCCTTCTCCACAAGAAGAGGTTTGGGATCAAGGATTCTCCAGGGTCGATCTTTTTGTTTCCTTTTGAGAATATTCTCGAATCCTTTCCCCTGTTCACCTGTTAATTCTCTGTGACAGAGCTCAGGAGTATCAGTCTCAGGGATCACTGTCAAGCCTATGAACAAGGTGGACCTCCCATCAGAGGCAGAGCTGACCAAATGGAATTGGGGGCCTCACTGTTGGCTTGAGAGAGGACACTGATGATGTAGGTCTTGCAAATTTACTCCTGTATGTTTAAAAACACTTGAGAGAAGCCACCGATGTTGCCCCTGCAGGATCTTCCAAATCTACTCAAGCAGATTTCAAAATGGAGATAAGCCATCGATACTGTCCCTGCAAAATCTTCCAGATCTACTCAAGTAGATTTCAAAACACTTGAGAGAAGCCACCAACGGTGTCTCTTCAAGACCTACTCAAATAAATCACAGGCACATAGACTCAAACATACAAAAGTTATATATATGAATTTTGCATAAATTACACATAAAATGTCTAAAAGAAAAACTGTACAAAATGACCCACCAAAGAAAACTGGCGCATGATCTGCCAACTTCCCCTTTCAACAATTTTTTTTTTTTGTCTTTTCGATGTTGAGTGAGAGTTGTTGCGGAGAGTTGTTACCACCAGTGATTCAGCCAACCACAGTAGAGTCATCAGTGAATTTATAGATGGCATTGTTGCTTAGCCACATAGTCTTAGCTGTAAAGAGAGTAGAGCAGGAGGCTAAACATGTAGCCTTGAGACGCACCTGTGTTGGCGGTCAACAAGGAGATGTTGTTGCCGATTCACACTGATTGAGGATGGAAATTTGCCGAAGGTTGCATTCTCTTTCAGTAGCAACCTTTTTCCTTCTAGGAGCTGGACATTTGTGTTAAAGTATCATTGATGAAACCATGGTAGGTTGACAGATTGTATTTTGTAGATGGTACACAGTAAAGCCACAGTGCACTGCAGTGGAGGGAGTGAATATTAAAGTTTCCGGGTTCAGTTTACAATACACTTTTTTCTCAGCGGTTGTTGTACTCTTAAGTGTGTTGCAGCTGCACTCATCCAGCAGATTTTTCCAGCCACACTATTTAGTTTGTACCTTTAAGGATATTGCCACTCCCTTTGATTCTGTCAATTATTTCATTTTTTTAGTTTAGTTTAGAGATATGGCGCGATAACAGGCCCTTCAGCCCACCGATTCCGCACCGTCTGATCCCCGCACATTAACATTACTCTACACGCACACTAGACACAATTTACAATTTATACCAAGCCAATTAAGCTACAAACTTGTACTTCTTTGGAGTGTGGGAGGAAACCGAAGAACTCGGAGAAAACCCTTGCGGTCACGGGAAGAACGTACAAACTCTGTAGAGACAGCACCCATAGAGTCCTACAGCACAGAAAGAGGCCCTTCGGCCCATCGTGTCCGTGCCGCCCGTTACCAAACACAGTCTAATTTTAATCCCATTTTCCCGCATTTGGAACGTAGCCCTGAATGTTGTAGCATTTCAAGTGCCCATCCAAATGCCTCTTAAACGTTGTGAGTGTTCCCACCTCCACCACCACCCCAGGCAGTGAGTTCCAGACTCCAACCACCCTCTGGGTGAAAAAGTTCTTTCTCACATCCCCCTGAAACCTCCCTCCCCTTACCCTGTATCTATGTCCCCTCGTTGTTGAACCTTCCACCAGTGGAAGAAGTTCCCCGCCATCTACCTTATCTATGCCCCTCATGATCTTGTACACCTCGATGATGTCCCCTCTCAGCCTTCTCTGCTCCAGGGAAAACAACCCCAGTCAGTCTCTCCTCATAGCCGAGGCCCTTCATCCCTGGCAGCATCCTGGTGAATCTCCTCTGCACCCTCTCCAAAGCTATCACATCCTTTCTATAATGTGGTGACCAGAACTGTACACAATACTCCAGCTGTGGCCTCACCAGTGTTCTCTACAATTCCATCATTACCCCCCTACTTTTATATTCGATGCCCCGGCTAATGAAGGCCAGTAACCCATATGCCTTTTTGACCACCCTGTCCACCTGTCTTGCTGCCTTCAAGGACTTGTGCACCTGCACTCCAAGGTCCCTCTGTACCCCTGTCTTCCCTAGGGTCCTTCCATTCATGGTGTACTCCTTCTCCAAGTTATTCCTGCCAAAGTGCATCACCTCGCACTTTTCAGGATTAAATTCCATCTGCCACTGCTCCGCCCATCTGACCATCTCATCTATATCTTCCTGCAGCTTGCAGATCCCTTCCTCGCTATTCACCACCCCCCCCTAACTTTGTGTCATCTGCAAACTTGCTGATCATGCCCTGTACGTTGACATCCAGATCATTAATGTAGATTACAAACAGTAAGGGACCCAACACCGATCCCTGCGGCACCCCACTGGACACCGGCCTCCAATCACAGAAGCAACCTTCTACCATCACCCTCTGCCTTCTGTCACTAAGCCAGTTTTTTTCATCCATTTTGCCAAGGTGCCCTGGATCCCATAGGCTCTTACCTTCTTGACTAGTCTCCTGTGTGGGACCTTGTCAAAAGCCTTACTGAAATCCATGTATACCACATCCACTGCACTACCCCCATCTACCTCCTTGGTCACCCCTTCAAAAAATTCAATCAAGTTAGTCAGACACGACCATCCATTAACAAAGCCATGTTGACTATCCTTAATTAACCCTCGATCCTCCAAGTGAAGACTGATTCTGTCCCTCAGAATCTTTTCTAGCAGCTTCCCCACCACCGATGTCAGACTCACCGGCCTGTAGTTCCCAGGTTTATCCCTACTGCCCTTTTTAAATAATGGCACCACATTAGCTATCCTCCAGTCCTCCGGTACATCCCCTGTTGCAAGAGAGGCTCTGAAAATTTGTGCCAGAGCCCCCGCAATCTCCTCCCTTGCCTCTCTCAGCATCCTGGGATACATCTCGTCAGGGCCCGGAGACTTATCTACTTATCCACTTATCGAACCCGGGTATCTGGCACTGTTATTATGGGGTTGTTAGGTTTAGTTGTAAAAGAATAGTTAAGACACCTCTGTATTAATTTGCTCTTAGTTCTCCTCGTATTAGCAAGTAAAGTGGAATTCAAATGGCATCCGACTGATTGTGCTAAAAGAATGATGCTATCCAAAAACTGCAAGCAACTCCACAACTCCCCTTAAACATTCCAAAACAGGGCAGCGACTAAGTGCTGTAGTAATACGCATGTTTTGCCCTCTTACTATCCAAAAATAATTTACCACTTCAAATGTAGTTTCCTATTGTTTCAAAGGACAATAGTTTCCAGACTCAGCCGAACAACCGAAAGTATGGCGAATATGCATTATATTGTCACAAGTAACATTCAGTGTTATGGAAACAAATAATGTGGGAGGTTAGTCTAAAATTACTTCCACATGATTTAAAAAATGCTACAATCTTAAGTAGTTATTTCTAATTCAGCTCCTCTATCTAAAGTTGATGTATACTGGAAATGTCTGTCAAGTATAAATAGGAATGAGACTGAGATATGATATCTCGTTTTGCTTCTTGTGAAATTGAAATGCATGGATGTAAGGGAAAGAAAAAACAGCCTCCTAAATTAGATTATGATTTGTCTAGGTAACCAACAAATCTATTTTTCTGATTAGCATGTGAATAATAAAATGTTCATTTTATTATTTTACTTACAATTTACAGAAAGACATATTAAATGAATTTTAAAATGTTGACAGTAAATTTCTGTAATTCACGTACAATCTCTAATGTTTCCCACTTTGTCACATTAGTGTCTAAATGGCTGATCCAGAGAAAGGAAAGAAAATCTTTGTGCAAAAATGTGCTGTGTGCCACACCATTGAAAAAGGTGGAAAACATAATGTTGGACCTAATCTCTGGGGTCTTTTTGGACGTAAAACTGGATCAGCTGTAGGATATAGCTACACTGAAGCAAACAAGAATAAAGGTAATGCAATTTGGACTGCAACTTTAGTGCTTGCATTTTGGTATTACTTGTCCCCAATCTAAATTATCCGTTTATATACAGGTATTACATGGGGAGAGAATACCCTAATGGAATATTTGGAGAATCCCAAAAAATACATTCCTGGAACAAAAATGCTGTTTGCTGGTCTCAAGAAGAAAAGTGAACGCGATGACCTAATTGCTTATTTAAAAAAAGCATCATCATCATGAATAAGTCCTTTAATAAAATGTTTAATTAAATTTTGAAATGCATTTTATTTTGGCAGCCATTTGAAAATTTAGAGAGACGTTAATAATTATGATAAATTATCTGCTAATCGCATTCAATGTTAATTTGTTACTTGATTTTAACTACAGTACTGTGATGGAAATTATTTGACTGTGATACAAGCTTTCAACTTCCAAAATAAAGTTAGATACATTTATGAAAATGTATTAGTATATAAAATATGGTATTTGCACAATCACAAGCAGTTTAGGCCATATGTTCCCTTGAATGTACAAACAAATTGCCTTGTTTTGAAGTGTAGTCAGGAATTATCTATTGAATTATTGCTAAGAACCTCTTTCTTATACAATAAAATCAGTGCACTGATGTAGCATTCTTCACATCTTCCAACTTCTGAGTGCAAAAGGGAATACTAGACAAATCAGATTTATTTCAATAACTTTATGTTTTCAATACAGCAATTTAAGAATGTTGGTTACATTCAAAAATAATTGTTTCCCTTTAATTTCCTCTCAGTTGAGCAGAACATCAAGAAATGTAATTATAAAGACAAGGAAATAGGTCTGAGATTGTCAATGAAAACATATTTTTGGGATAAGTCATAAATGAAGGATATGCATAACTTAGCTCTGGCCTTACAGCATTGTTACATATTTACAACAAGCTGTTGACTTGTGGAGAGGTGGACACAAAATGCTGGAGTAACTCAGCGGGTCAGGCAGCATCTCAGGAGAGAAGGAATGGGTGACGTTTCGGGTCGAGACCCTTCTTCAGACTGATGTCGGGGGAGGGGGCGGGACAAAGATAGGATGTAGTTGGAGACAGGAAGACAGTGGGAGAATTGGGAAGGGGAGGGGAAAGAGAGGGACAGAGAAACTCTGGTTACTGTCTTCCTGTCTCCACCTACATCCTATTTTTGTCACGCCCCCTCCCCTGACATCAGTCTGAAGAAGGGTCTCAACCTGAAACGTCACCCATTCCTTCTCTCTCGAGATGCTGCCTGACCCGCTGAGTTACACCAGCATTTTGTGTCTACTTTCGATTTGAACCAGCATCTGTAGTTATTTTCCTACACATCTTGTGGAGAGGTGGGAGTGAGTGAGGATCTTTCAATGGATTATACGTTGAAAGAAAGGAGTATAGGTGGGGGGATTTGAATGTTGTATTGAATCATAGTCTTGATATGACAAGCAAAAAGAAGAGTAAGAACCAGTTAACAAAACTACTAAACACTACCTGTGAAGAAATTGGTTTTCTTGATGTCTGGAGGAATTTTCACCCACTAGAAAGAGACTATACGCACTACTCAATACCGCACTCAGTTTACTCCAGAATAGACTATTTTTTAATGCAGAAAGAAGACTGCTATAGGGTAACGGATTGCAGAATTGGCGTGGCAGATGTATCAGACCATAATGCCATATACCTAACAATTCAAATGGACAGTAGAAGGAAAAACACAGAGTGGCGATTAAATGTTGGAATACTGAATGATAAAACAACTGTTAATGACATTAAATTGGAAATCAAAAGATATCTAGAGGAGAATGACAATGGGGAGGTGGACACATCCATGCTATGGGACTCATTGAAGGCTGTAATACGAGGTAGGTTAATAGCTAGGGCATCACATATTAAAAAGGCCAGAATGAAAACATATTATAAGTTGATATTAGACCTAAAGGATTTAGAACAGAAGTACAAAATTAATAAGGACCAGAGAACTTATAAACAAATAGAAGATTTGAGGGGACAAATGGTTGGAATATTGAGTCAAGAGGTGGAGAAAAAAGCAAGATTTGTAAAACAGGCACATTATGAGCTAGGCCCTAAATCCACTAAATTACTTGCCCGGAGGCTACACAAACAACAGGCTGACAACACCATACACAAAATTAAGGACCCCCTGTACACAGAAATTGAAGAGTGATCCAAAAGAAATAGAACATATCTTCCAGGAATATTATAAAGAATTATATACACAAACCTCTACAGTAGATGGGGAATCAATGAGGACTTTTTTTAAATACAATAGATCTGCCCTGTATTGAGACACAAAATAAAACAATCACAGCAGTCACGACAGAAGGGGAGGAGTTGTACAGTTTAATAGCCACGGGGAAGAAGGATCTCCTGTGGCGTTCTGTCCTGCATCTTAGTGGAGCCAGTCTGTTACTGAAGGTACTCCTCAGGTTGACCAGTGTGTCATGGAGGGGGTGGGCTGTATTGTCCAGGATGCTCCGCAGTTTGAGGAGCATCCTCCCCTCCAAGACCACCTCCCAAGAATCCAACTCCGCCCCCAGGACAGAGCCAGCCTTTCTGATGAGTTTGTTGATCCTATTGGCGTCCATAGGCTTCGCCCTGCTGCCGCAGCACACGGCAGCGAAGAAGATAGCACTGGCTACCACCGATTGGTACAACATCTACAGCATCTTAAGGATAGCGGAGTCAGGGGGTATGGGGAGAAGGCAGGAATGGGGTACTGATTGAGAATGATCAGCCATGATCACATTGAATGGTGGTGCTGGCTCGAAGGGCCGAATGGCCTATTCCTGCACCTATTGTGTTGGAGTCTGTGACCTATTAACAGGAAACAGTCAGACAACTGAGTTCGTTTAACCTCTTTATTGCACTCACCAAGGTGGGAGAGAGTCTAGTTGCAAAAACGTCCAGTGACGCTTGGGCAGCTAGTGCAGTCTCGCTCTCTGATCGTTTACATACACACACATTTATGCCCTTAACAGTCCACCGGAGGGTTTCCGTTATGGCCTTATATGGTAATTTTACAATGTCCAATGTGATTTTTCTATTCTCTGAAACAAAACCTAGTCATATCTCTGAAACAAAACTTCGTTACATCTCTGAAACGAAACTTAGTCACATAGGGCAGGAGGTTTTTCTTAACAGATCTGAACCTTGAGAGCTAGATGCAGCCAGCCATGAATTGTGCTGCACATTAGAAAAACACAAGAGGTCTTACAGATTACTCCTACAATAGTACTCACATAGCTGCTTGCCTAATGTTAACCCTTACAATTGTCTATTGTCTATCTCACTGCAGGTGTTGAAGGAGCGGAGCCTTCACAAAAATTATAGGCGGCTGTCCCTTCTTGTACAGCGCCTCAGCGTTCCTGGACCAGTCCAGTTTACTGTCCGGGTACACTCCCTGGTATTTGTACTCCCTGGTAAACTGACAATTTTCTTTTGTCTTGTAGATTTGTTTCAGTTGAGCAGGAGGTTTGTTGGAAATAACATATTGTATTACACCAAAAAAGCCTTGTTTGACACAATCTTTAATGGAACTCTGTGTGCATCTGCTGATTGTTGAAGGGACTTTGACTTAAACCATAATCATTTTTTTCCCTGCTGCATAACTTGCTGAATACTCTTATGATATTGTTTTTATTTCTGTTGTGGACCTGCTATGATCATGGCCTTTATGCATCATGTGAGGGACATAAAGCAGAGGCAAGTTTTTGCAGGCACACAAATTTTGATTAGGGTGCTCCACAGGTCCTTCTCAGTGGCAAGGTCACAAAAGCCATGTATTGTGGCTGATACTGTTTCTTGCATTTCTGTTGGAGTCAACGCATGGTGAAGATCATGTGTATTGACAGCCTACCAGGACAGAATCCACAGTGTGATTCTGGGAGTAGCTCTTTAGTCACTAGTTGAGGAGGATCTCAACAATGTCTTTCTCAGTAGCAGACTGCAGGGAGTCCCTTTTTGTCTGTGTGATCACAGGGCAATTCACCAGACAGCGTCTTTATATTCTCAATTTCAATTCCCCATTCTCCAGCGATTTTCATCGTTTCTGTCATTTTTTTGTTGACCACCAACCACATCATCATTACCCTTGTGCATTTCGTACTGCCTGTTTTCATGTGCCCTTGCCTGTCCCAATATCCCCATCCTGTGTTTATGCAATGGCTGCAAATATATGGAAGGTAGAAGGTTGCTGACTTTCAACATCAGGGATTGTAATAGTCTTTAGAGGATGGATGACCTGGAGTAGGTATTGGGCCTTGACACCTCATGCTTGGGTTGTGCCTTCTCACCATAATCAACAGTAGTCTGATTCATAGGCAATGGTGAGGGCATTGGCAGAGTAGTAATTCTTAATATCTATCATCTCAAGATGATTACCAGATCCATTCTGATGGAGCTACTGCCTCGCCAGCCCTAGCAACGTGTTGGAGGATAGATTACTGAACAGCCATGACACTGCACAAGATTTTTTTGAAGCTCGGTTTTCAATGCTAGTTTGCAATATGAGCTTTCACTGCAGCAATACGATGTCAGGTGTCTTCTCTGCTGAAATAAAAGAAGACATATCATCCATAAGATGCTGCATGATTATTGTATCTAAAAGTTTACAAAGGAATTGGTCACAAATTCCATGCTCAAAAGAATGGACTTCAAGTTTTGGGTATAGCCCTGCACAGTATTGGTGGTCATTCATTCTCACTGAGAGTGCACATATGCAGTCTGGCAGACCAGCCAATCCACCAGGCATTTCAATGCCATTTCCTGTATGCTGGCCAAGAAAATCCTCATTTAAGTTCTCTAACAAAAGAGACACCAATCACTTCCAGCAGAACTCATGCAATGTCTCATGGGAACTGGTACTGGAGATACCTCTTCTTTCTGCCTTGTCAGCAAGCTATTTGTGCTGAATGATTCATTGCATGCATATTCTAATTCTGCAAAAACAATAGGTAATGTCAGATTCCAATTGGTGGTTGTGATTGTTGGATTAAGTGATGTAGAGATTCTGCCCCTCATGTTCATACTGTTCAACAACGTCCTCCATGGGAATATAGAAGGAGAAATACACAAAGATAGAGCAAAAGCATGGGGAGTTGGGTTGTTTGGGCCAAGAGCTTGCAGATTGGAAGGGAGAATTGGGATGCGAGGAGGAGGATTGAGTATACTATTCTTCTCAATAATCTCAGCCGTGACGAATTATAGATTCTTAATATGCCTGTTGTTCATGTTTTCCAGCATTTAAGATAAATCATACACATTACCTAAACGCTTGTTTGTGCTGATGTTGGCTTTGAGCCATCTTGATCATAAAAGAGTGAGAGGAAGGTGCTTTAGGAATGTTGTCCAATGTGCCCGTCACGGATGAATTGTTGGTAGTATATGCGAGCTGTAAAATGCTGTTGCGAGGCCTGGAGCAATGGTGTGAAAATGTGCTGCAGTCAGTAGGAAACAGCATTTGAAAATACATTAATTGACCTTTACCACATATACAAGTTCATTGAATGTTTTGTGGCAGTACATCCAAATCCTGGAAGCAAGGATGGGGATAGTGATCCATGACTGAAAATATCTACTCAATAAGAAGTCAATATTAGTTGAATCTTATTATGAAAAGCTTCATCAAGTGACTTCTTGTGCTGTTCCTCATTGAACCTCCTAATGCCGAGGACAACCATCTTCCTTAAAGAACACTGACAGCTGACAATCAATGAAACACTCCTGTTGACGACAAACAATAAAAATTACCCCATGCACATGCTTGAAATCCCACAGTCTCGCCTGAAATTCTGACAGTCTCTCTTGGACCACATTCCAAATCCACCAGCACTTTGTTTTTTTGCCGACAAACTAATGTCAGCTCATCTCACAATAGAACAGCTTTTAGCTGACTGTGAACATCACCAAACACAAAGTGCTTACTGACAGAACCAATGAAGCCCTAGGCTTTAATGTTCCAAGGAAAGCAGAGGTAACGTTCACCTGCTTGAAGACAGGTCAGGGAAGTTGTGGCCAAGTGGAAGAGGAACAACCCAAGTTATTTCTATGACTATAACTCAAATACTAAATTCTCTGCCTGAAAGATCCACTTCTGGTGGCATCACAATTATTTACCTTAAAAACATTTGGATTTGCTGACCTTGACACTATTGTAGCAGTTTTCCCAGCCGTACAAATAGATCACAAAACAGCTGAGAGAAATAGACAATAGGTGCAGGAGTAGGCCATTCAGCCCTTCGAGCCAGCACCGCCATTCAATGCGATCATGGCTGATCACTCTCAATCAGTACCCCGTTCCTGCCTTCTCCCCATAACCCCTCACTCCGCTATCCTTAAGAGCTCTATCCAGCTCTCTCTTGAAAGCATCCAACGAACTGGCCTCCACTGCCCTCTGAGGCAGAGAATTCCACACTTTCACCACTCTCTGACTGAAAAAGTTCTTCCTCATCTCCGTTCTAAATGGCCTACCCCTTATTCTTAAACTGTAGCCCCTTGTTCTGGACTCCCCCAACATTGGGAACATGTTTCCTGCCTCTAATGTGTCCAATCCCCTAATTATCTTATATGTTTCAATAAGATCCCCCCTCATCCTTCTAAATTCCAGTGTATACAAGCCTAATTGCTCCAGCCTTTCAACATACGACAGTCCCGCCATTCCGGGAATCAACCTAGTGAACCTACGCTGCACGCCCTCAATAGCAAGAATATCCTTCCTCAAATTTGGAGACCAAAACTGCACACAGTACTCCAGGTGCGGTCTCACCAGGGCCCGGTACAACTGTAGAAGGACCTCTTTGCTCCTATACTCAATTCCTCTTGTTACGAAGGCCAACATTCCATTGGCTTTCTTCACTGCCTGCTGTACCTGCATGCTTCCTTTCAGTGACTGATGCACTAGGACACCCAGATCTCGTTGAACATCCCCTCTTCCTAACTTGACACCATTCAGATAATAATCTGCCTTTCTATTCTTACTTCCAAAGTGAATAACCTCACACTTATCTACATTAAACTGCATCTGCCATGTATCCGCCCACTCACACAAATAACCAGTTTAAGTCAATGAATGAGTCAGGAACACAATATCTTGACTACTTGGTTAACAGCCAAGACATTAAATGGTAGACATTAAATATGTGCCTTATTTGTGACATCAACATCTCCCAACTGATAGGGTTTATTGTTTACAGTCCTGGATTAGCAAATTTGTCAACATCAATATTCATTGCCAAATCTGATATTCATACAAGATGTTTGGTGAGCAAATTTACAAAAAAACATGAATTACTCAAGCTTCATGTTATGCGACGTGGCAATCTCATTTAACTATGGTTTTCCTTCCAAATCAGGCATTGCTAGAAAAATGATTGTAAACATTAATATATTTCCTAATTGTTGTGTTTGAAAAATGCATTAATCTAATCTTTCTAATCACTCACACTTGAAGATTTTACTGAAATATTTAGCAATTTTTGGATTGTTTTGGATCCAATCAAAGATCCCAGGGAAAAAAGATAACCTGATTAATGATGAATGGGTTTTAAAGAGACCAAAATGCAAGAGGTAAATTTTCCAGCATTTAACCCCGACTCTCACCCCTCCCCGTCTCCCCCCTCTCTCTCTCCCCTTCTCTCCCCCTTTCTCTACCCACTCTCTCTCTCTACCCTCTCTCTCTACCCCCTGTCTCTCTACCAGCCCTCTCTCCTCTCTCTCTCCCAGCGCCAGCGAGATCTCCTCCACTTCCCCGGCCCCGTCTCCCTCTAGCGCAGCAAAATAAGAATATGTACAAGTGTTGCAGATGTTGTTCAGAACCCCTGCATCCCCGGGGTGAGCAGCGGCGGCGAGGAGGGAAGTTTCCTTGGGTTTGTTGTTTGCGAGGGGGCGCTGCAATCTCTCTCCTTGTCCCGGCTCTGGGTCGGTGGCGATCTGCTCTCCGGTGAACCTTCGCCGGCAGCTTCTATCTCCAGTCCCCGCAGCCGCAGTTCCACGGCTCCGGGACAAGTTAAAGAGTCGGGGAGAGTTGAGGGGAACTCGCCACATAAAGCAAAAGACCCTGCAAAATCATCGTAGTTTTGACTAATTAACCATATATACACCAAATTAACAGTTTTGAATACAGTATTTTCTTACCTATACGGAGAGAAACAGGAAAAAACCATCATTGTTTGCTGGATTTTGGTCCTTGAAAATGGGATTTTTGGACCTTGAGAGTCCTTGAAAAGTCCTTGAATTCTTTTGCTGTTCCAATTGTATGAACCCTGAAAATAATAAGAGGCACAAATAAGATGGATTGCCACGGATTGCCACATCTTCCCAGGGTAACAGAGTCTAAGACTAGAAGGCATAGATTTAAGGTAAGAGGTGAAAGATTTATAGAGGCAGACCTTTTAACGCAGAGGGTGGTGGGTACTAGGAATGAACTGCCAGAGTAAGCTGTAAAGACGGGTAAAATTACAACACTCAAAACATTTGGAGAGGTTCATGGGTAGGAATGGTTTAGTAGGATATGGGCCAAATGCAGGCAAATGGGACTAGCTCGCAAAGACACCTAGGTTGGCATGGATGAGTTGGACCAACTTCCCCGTTTCCATGCTATTTGATTTCTCCCCACTCACCAATACTCTTTGCTTTGACACTGACATCACATTGTCAACTTTCTAAACGGTGCAAAAATAAAAGCCACTAAAAATGCACATTCCAATCACGTAGATTCAATTAGCTTATGCATATCAAACTAATCACCGTTGTGCATTTGCTCACTATTTGTTTTCCACATGCCTTCATTTCTAAGAGCTGCTTACCCATTGCCTGCAGCATGGGTTGTAGAGGGTGATAAGTCTTAATTGCAGTAGATTGTAAATGGTTTTTGGAGTGTTACATCAAGTGGCTTGGGGACTAGATGGCCTGGTTTGATAATGTACCGTCTTAGCCAGATTTGAGCTGACAGTATCAGTGGGCAGTTTTTCCAGCCTTTGAATTAGGAATTTTTCAGAAGTTTGCACTGGTTTCTCTGCTGAATGAGAGGCTGCGCTACATCCTCAGTTCAGCAATGGCCAGGCGATGGGCTTATCTGCTTGCATTTATCCATAGATTTAGAAAAAAGAATGTCCTCATTTTGTTTTCCTTGCGTCAATGGTAGAGAAAGAATGTCCACACTGGGTCCTAGATTACATCTATGTATAAACATTAAACAACTATTAGTAGAGACAAAGAACTGCAGATGCTAGTTAATACACAAAAGAACATGAAGTACTGGAGTAACTCAGCAGGCCAGGCTGTATGTAGAAACAAGAAATGCGGATGCTGATTTATACCAAACAGACACAAAGTCTTGGAGTAACTCTGCGGGTCAGGCAGCATCTCTGGAGGAAAAGGATAGGTGAAATTTCAGGTCAGGACCCTTCTTCACACTTCACATTGAAGACTCTTCTTCAACTATTATTATCCTTCAACATTTATGGTCTTCTCATGTACCACATTCTTGTCAAATGATTTGTCTCAAATGCATTTATCCATAACTATTTTTAGGAATCAGCATGGTCCTTACAAAGATAGAAATCCCTCCTTTACATTGAGAACATCCTATTTCATATAATGCTGCACTTACACTGCACTAAATAGAATAGATTTAAAATAAGATTTTCCATCATAAACAATCATGCTTTCCGGAACCAGTGTAAGATTTATAAGATGCACTACAGCAACTCGCCAAGTCTTCTGACAACAGACTGGGTGCCACTGTGGTGTGACTAGGAGAGGTTTGATTCTAACATCCAGATGTGTCTGTGTGGAGTTTACATGCTTTTCCTGTGATTTTGTGGGTTCACTCCAGGTGTTCCAGTCACCTCCCACATGCCAAAGATGTGCAGATTGTGGGGAGTGTTACCCAAAGTTGGAGAATTTAATGTTAATACCATTGGGTTGTCTACCAAACAACCAAAATACGAGGTGCTGTTTCTGCAGTGGAGTGCTTTGTTGATGTTGTCTCAGTCGGGTGAAGAGCTTGTTTTAATGCTGCATCTCTCTATTACTCTAAATACCACACAAACCTACAAGCACTTTCTCCTAGATTGACAGGGAAGGACACACTTTGGAATACCATCACCAATTTTTTCCCTGATCACACATCATCTGCACCTGAATATACCTCACTATTCCTTTACTGTTTTACCGGGTCAAAATCACAGAACCAGTCCCACTCCCCCACCCCACTCTTAACCTTGCAGTTATGTTACTTTCACCAGACAGCTAACAGCCATTAAGTCTGTTTGCCAAAACCTACAGAAGGGCAATTGTAGATGGGCAATAAAAATGATAGCCTTAAGAATTACACTCAGATAACTTGTATAAATAAAAAACAATGTCCATTCAAACCATTTTTACTCCGCCAGCCAAGATATTTGTCATACTCCCTGCTCTATCCCCCAAACCTACATTTTTAAAGTTTGTATAATCAGATTTTGTAGTTGTGGGTTTTTTTTAAACCTTTAGAAACAGAAGAATAGGTGCGGGAGTAGGCCATTCGGCCCTTCAATATGATCATGGCTGATCATCTAAAATCAGTACCCTGTCCCTGCTTTTTCCCCATATCCCTTGATTTCTTCAGGACCAAGAGCTAAATCTAACTCTCTTTAACAAAATTACTTTCACTGCTCCAAGCTGCAAATTTGCCATGGAAGTGAATGGATACATTTTATAATGATATTCCATCATAGTTTGTGTTACAACATTTTTTTATTAGCAACTATTCCCATCATTTTAATGTAACAAACAGAAACCTGATAATACACAAAAACAGCTATTGGCAACTGTCCCAACATCTACCCAATTTAATTATAGCAGGTATATGTAATTTTATAATTTATAATGATGATATTTTGTAGTGTGATAAATTAGATTTGCTGCTCATAGCCTTTAAGTTGTGACACAGCTATGATGCAAATATTCTTCTATTTGCAGCCATCAGTACTGCATTGCAGTAAATCTTACCAAAGAGTCTTATAAAATGTCCAAAATATGCCTTGGTAATGCAATCATGGAGGTCATTGCTTTTGAAGGTGATGTGTAATCATATATCCAGAAGCGCGGAACACCAAAGACCAGCAGATTCCCCAATCTGTCTCACTTTGGAAACCTCTGCTACATTACTGATGAACTTCCCACATTTATTTCAGCTCTGACAATGCAGCAAGTTCATTCGACCCATTGTGACCCAGCTACCTCCAATGCTGCCATATCCAGCAAATCAGAAATCAAAAGCTTCATTTCAACCTCACCCCATTGTTAGGAAATGAAAAGTCCCTTCTTTCCCCAAACTGTTCCCTAGTTCAATAAAAAAACAACACACAATCCTCAACAGTTCTCAGCCACAAGTACTGTTAACCCAACATAACTACATCCAATCTTAGTTTAGTTTAGAGATACCGCATGGAAACAGGCCTTTTAGCCCACCGAGTCCGTGCCGACCAACAATCACCTAGTTCTATCCTATACTCTAGGAACAATTTACAGATGCCAATTAACCTACAAACCAGCACATCTTTAGGATGTGGGAGGAAACTGGAGCACCACATGGTCACAGCGAGCACGTGCAAACTCCATGCACACAGCACCCGTGGTCAGGATCAAACCTGGGTCTCTGGCGCTGCAAGGCAGCAAATCTATCACTGCGCCACCCTTTCTTTTATATACTTCATCTCTTTAATTTGTTCTCTGTTCTTCATCTTGATTTTTCCTCCTCTCTTTACAATAATAGCTGAACCTGTTTTTGTCAGATGTATCTTTGCCAAAAGGAGTTAAATCCTTAACAAGAACAGTTTATTTTGCAGATTCCACACCTTTCCAGAATGTCTCAGAATGTGTTACAGTTAGAGAAATTTTATACCTGAGCTGTTGTGCTTTTAAAACCAGGAAAAGTGGAAGTTAATTTATTCTACTAACAATAATATGATAAGAACATAATAATCTGTTTCAAGCCTATTGAAGATTAAATAACAGAAAAACACCAAGCGAGGACTATTTTACTCTTTTTGTACTAGCATCTTGACATCTATTACGATAGAGGGCAGACATCAATTTTATCCAAAACACTGTACGATCACATACATACCACTCAAAAGGTGCTTATGGCTGTAAGGCAGATTCATCTTTTTAATCCCTTCTACTAATCTGTTCTTTATTATTTTCCTGTTATTTTTCTCTCTTTTATATACCATCTCTTTAATTTTCTCTCTGTTCTTCATCTTGATTTTTCCTCCTATCCATACAAAATTAGCTGAACCTCTCTCTCCTCCTTAGCACCAACTATACTCCCAAGTATGCTCAGGTGAATAGACAATAGACAATAGGTGCAGGGGTAGGCCATTCGGCCCCTCGAGCCAGGACCACCATTCAATGTGATCATGGCTGATCATTCTCAATCAGTACCCCATTCCTGCCTTGTCCCCATACCCCCTGACTCAGCTATCCTTAAGAGCTCTATCTAGCTCTCTCTTGAATGCATTCAGAGAATTAGCCTCCACTGCCTTCTGAGGCAGAGAATTCCACAGATTTACAACTCTCTGACTGAAAAGGTTTTTCCTCATCTCCGTTCTAAATGGCCTACCCCTTATTCTTAAACTGCGGCCCCTGGTTCTGGACTCCCCCAACATTGGGAACATGTTTCCTGCCTCTAACGTGTCCAACCCCTTAATAATCCTATGTTTCGATAAGATCCCCTCCCATCCTTCGAAATTCCAGTGTATACAAGCCTAGTCGCTCCAGTCTTTCAACATATGACATTCCCGCCATTCCGGGAATTAACCTAGTGAATCTATGCTGAAGTGGGGGGGGGGAGGTGGGGGGTGGGCGAGAATGGGAGGCAGGAGAGGGAGGATGGGAGGGGGAAGGATGGGGAGAGGAGAGTGGGAATGGGGGAAGGGAGCATAGGGGAGGGGGTAGAGGGGTAAGTGGGGGATCGGGGAATGCGGGGGAGAGGAGGGATGGGGTGGGAAGGGGAGATGGGGAGGGAGGATGGGGAACGGGGATGATCAGGGACGAGGAGAGGAGGTGCTCGGATAGGGAGGGGGATGGGGTGAGAGGGGTGGGATGGGGGGAGGTGGAGAAGGGGGTGGAGAGTGGGGAGAGGGGCTGGGGGGAGATGGGGTGCAGAGGGGAGAGAGGGATGGGGAGTGGGGAGTGGGGATGGGAAAAAGGGAATCCTCCTAATTCACAGCTATACCCAATATCCAAGGAATCTTAATTGTTCCCTCTTCCCATTCCCTCACTCCAGCTATCCATTTAACTTGATCGTGTTACTATTCCTGTAGGTGCCGTGCTTTTCAACTGAGTCTAATGCAACCTTCTATTCTTCCTAATTCACCTCTCCTCCATTGTTATAATGTGTCATGACTTGCAAATTCCCAAGAATCTATTATAACAATGAACCATATATGCGATCTCTCCAATTCCCTATTTTGAAGGGTATCACTGAATTTGTTTCCATCACCCTTTCCAGGTACGGCATTCCACAGATTAATAGCCCACTGCGTTAAAATAAAAAGCTGTGTGGCCTCTGACTCTTTTGTCAATTACTTTAAATTTATGCCCTCAGGAAAATTATCCTTCTTCCACTGAAAACATTTTATTTTTAGTTTTAATCAAAACATTATTGATTTTAAGCACCTCTGCCATCTCACCTTAACTCAGTATAACAGCATGGTAGACAGACCAAATCCAGTTTCTCAAGTCTCTCTGCATAACAGACTGTGTATTCTATTTAATCCACTACACCCTTGACATTCTTCCTGACCTGTGCTATATTAAATGCTTTTTGAAAGGCAAAATATATGTTATACGCCGCACTATATCATCAGATCAGTGTTATTTCATCAAAATAACTCTCGAATAAGCATTCAGCAGGCTCCCATTTGGCTGGTACTTAATAATTATAAAACCAAGGTTCCCATACACTTTAGAAGCTGCTATCTCTACCTTTCCAGCCAATTTTAGCTACAGTACCAAGTGTCACCCTTCCTGTACTTTAAAAAAAAGTTTTATTTTAATGTATATACCAAACATAGATGACCACCAAGTCAATGTGCTGAGTCAGCCAAGGACTACTGGATCTCTCAGTTCCCAGCCATTTACCTCCTCTTCCCATTCTGACCTTTCTGTGTCGGGCCTCGTCCATTGCCAGAGTGAGGCCACACACAAACTAGAACAGTACCTCACATTCAGCTTGGGTAGTTTAGAATCCAACAATATGAACATTGAATTCTCCATTTTTAGGTAACATCTACCAACCCCCAACCCCCTTTTCTTCCCTCTCATCCTCTGCGTCCCACTTTGACTCGCGCCTATCTTTCCCCTTCCATTCCCCAGCACTACATCACTTTCTCTGGCTTCACAATTCGCAACTCTTCAATCCTTTTATCTTAGACCTTCTGTTTTTTTCATCTCTGGCCTTTATTCCAACCATCTGCCTATCAACCACACCCTCCCACCTCTGTTCACCTATTACCTGCCACGCTTTGTCTTGCCCCTCCTCTCTTCCAGCTTTCTTTCCTAACAACCCGACAATCAGTCTGAAGGACCCCGAATCGAAACATTACCAATCCATGTTCTCCAGAAATGCTGTCTAACCCGCTGAGAGTTACTCCAGCACCCAGTGTCTTATTTTAATGTATTGCATGTCTCCTTTCCGCGCTGTATCATTTCACATCTTAAATTCTGTCTGTGCTATACTCTGCTATTTCCTTTTTGAAGCATCAGCTAATTGTGACATTACCTTTTGTTTTCTGAGGTCCACAACTCGGTGCAAGGTGCGGCGGTTCCGTGTCTGCCCTCTGGAGGCAGTAGCGCTCACTCCCTCCGCGGCAGAGAAGGTGCTCACTGCCGTCGTCTTCTCCCTGTTCCTCGGCCGCTTTGTATCCGTGGTTAAATTGTTTTGTTTGGCTGCAAATTCTCTACTGTATATTATGCAATGTTTTATCAAATGCTGTCTGATAGGCCGAATACGTGCCAATACACTGCACATATCATTAAAAGAACTCAATCAGTCAGTTCCACCCGGTTTTCATGAGTTCACCCGGCGGGCTTGCCATTCAAAGTGAGCCGCGAAAACATCCCCTGACGCGAATGAACTCAGCCGCCGGTCTGCGGGTCGCAGTGCACCTGGCGGCTGCGGTTTGCCCCACAGGCGGCAGCGGCGGGGGGGGCAGCTGCGGCTCCTGCACCGGGCACCGCACTCTGGCTTTGTCTCGCCGCTGCAGCAAAGCCTGGCTTTAGCACTGATGTCGCGGCCGTCAACAAGCCAGAGTAAGCAGGGGAGTGCGTGTAGGGAGATGTAATGGGCGAGAGTGAGGGAGGACAGACGATTCACAGGGAGCGGAGTGGTAGTGTAATCTTGTACAAATGAGGAACTGCAGATTGCTGGTTTACAAAACAAAGAGCTGGAGGAAAACTTAGCGTCTGTGGGAGACATGGATAGGTGTCGTTTCGTGTCGGGACCCTTCTTCAGACTTCTTCAGTGGTGTAATCTTAGTTTATTGTATTACATTTAGTTGTTTATTGTGCAGTAATGTAGTTGTTAATTTTGCTACAGTATTATATAACTGCTAATTGTATTGTTATTATTTTGGTGTGGGATTTTGGTTAGCGAGTCTCATCCTAGAAATTTGGTTCCGATCGGCAATTGTTGTATTGGGGACTAATTTTGCGCTGGGCAGAAAGTTCCCTGAAGGACAAGGGGAAACTGCACGTTGCGTTACCTGCTACTGCGATTAAAGAAAAGACCCACTGTAGCCCATAGCCCCGATTGACTGGAGTAATTTAACAGCAAAAACCTGATTTCAATCAATGCTCTTCCCTCTGTTTAAATTCCGTCAATGGCGGATAAATGCAAATAAAGACTATTTTGGTGTTTCTTGAATGATGGATAAATATTGATACCTCATTTGCACTATTCAATAAGTAAAACACATTCAGACCCAACTTGATTAAAAAATGCTCACAGCTGGGTGAAAGTTTATTTTCTTTTAAGGTAAAGCTGCATTTGCCAGATCCATGGACACCAGGGAGTTTTTGATCCATTCAGTTGTAGTCAAGACTACGGAATTGGGCTGGAATATAAACGATAGGGATAATCAGAAGGTCAGGCAGCATCTGAGGAGAGAAACAATTACTGTTTCAGAATAAGGAGCTTCCACAGATGCTGCATGCAGATGCTGAGCATTCAAAGCATTTTCTGTTATTTATTTCAGATTTGTAACATCCATAGTTAATGTTTTGCTTTTTCATAAGTTTGCTGAAGCAAATTGTTCAGTTTTATTTATATCTGCTGGTGATGGAATGCAGCCTGTGGTGGCGGGATAGGGAATTGGAAGAGAAGTGAACCTATTCATCTTCCAATCCTCCAAGCAGTATTTGCAACTGTGGATTTTGCAACTCTTCAAATTTCCATAAGAAATATTTGACAGGGTGTGAAAACTTGGCACAATGAGTTTCCAAATCAGTAAATAGTTGCGATGAACTAGTCCTGCTCAGCCTTAAAATTTATTTGGTGAACACACTCACACAAAAGGTAATCCCAGCTAGTTACATTTTAAATAATTAATTAATTACTCCCAATAATGTTGACATGTGGTCTACAATACAAAAAGGAATCTCAATTCCAGAAAAAGAAAACTAAAAAATGAACTTTACTTTCCTGATATTTATCTGACAGAATGAATATTTTCACAGTTTAGTCCAATAGAGGGAACACTTAGCAATTGATCTGTACAGTCCAGGAAGCTCCACAACACAATTCCCCTTTGTGTTAGAAATGTTGACCTCTGCTGGCACTGTGTTGGATTAGTATCAGCCTTAATATGGCAGGTTGTTAGTTCAAGTGACTGGATTGAACATATGGACATGTTAATGTATTTCAGCCAGATGTGAAAAAGAACAAGGCTTCACTGCACTCTGATTCTTTATAAATCAAATAGGCCTTACAGCTATAAGTGTCAGAAGAAGAACAACCTACTGAAAAGATCAACCACACCTTGGCATGGACCTTCAAGAAAGGAAATAGGATGAGGAGAAAAATGGTGACAAGTGAAGAAAAGGAATGAAACATTACACATTCATAGTAATAAGTTGCTCAAGCATCAATAAATTTAAAATAAAATAGAAGATCGATTTTGGTTCGTTTAAAGCTTTGAATATTTGGGATGAGGGGATTGATGAAACAGCAAAAGCAAATGAAAAATTAATCTCTGACAATACCCGATGGATGGCAATTTAGTCAACACAGAAATAATAATAATTCGGCTCTTAAAATAGAGAGGAAAAACATTCTTTCAAACTTGAGGTGGAGTGGCTTCCTGCTTACCTGCTTACCTAGACAACCTGAATGTATAGTCAGAGAGCCTTGGACAAACATCAACCACCCATTTACATTTATCCTACATTAATATAATTTTATTCTCCTTGCATCACCACTCTCAGGATTCTACAACTCACCCACATACTCGGGAAAATTTACAAAGATCAATTAAAACATCAACCCTCATGTCCCAGGGATTGAATCATAGAGTCATACAGCATAGAAACAGGCTCTTTGTCCTAACTTGCCCATGCCAACTAAGATGTCCCATCTACACTAGTCTCACCTGCCCACATTTGGCCCATATCTCTCTAAACCTTTCCTATCCGTGTACCTGTCTAATTGTTTCTTAAACATTGCGATAGTACCAGCCAGAAGGTTCCTATTAAATCTTTTCCCAAGTATTTTGGTTCTTGATTCCCCTTCACTGGGTAAAAGACCCTGTGCATCTGCCCTATATATATTCCGCTCATGACCTTAAATGCCTTTATAAGATCACCCTTGTCCTCGTGTGCTCCAAGGAATAAAGTCCCAGCCTGCCCAACCTTTCCTTGTAGCTCAGGCCCTCAAGACCTGGCAAAATCCTCATAAATCTTCTCTGCACTCTTTCCAACTTCACATCCTTCCTATAATGGGGTGAGCAAACAGAACACAATTCTCCAAATGTGGCCTTACCAATATATTGTACAATTATAACGTAACATCCCAACTTCTATACTCAATACCCTGACTGATGAAGACCCATGTGCGAAAGCTGTCTCAGCCACCCTATCTAGCTGTGACGCCGCTTTTAAGAATCTATCTACTTGCACTCCCAAATCTCTCTCCTCTACAACACTCCCCAGTGCCCCACTATTCACTGTGAGGGCCATTCCCTGGTTTGAGTCTCTGAAGGTCCTGTGGAGGATGATACAAGAAATAAAGCCACCTGAGCAAATTCATATAGTCACAAGTAGAAAATGCAAACTCCGCACAGACTGCGGTTCAGGGTGGAGCTGTAAGGTGGGGGCTCTACTAGTTTTACACTGCCACCCCAAAGGTGGATGCTAGCAGTTATGGCATTTGAGCCCAAGCCTCTTGAGATGTTGGAACCTTAATCTAGCACCTTAGACCAAAGAGCCTCACTATCACATTGAGTCAGGGTCATACAGTGTGGAAAAAGGCCCTTGGCCCAACTTTCCCATGCCGACCAACATGCCCCATCTACACTAGTCCCACCTGCCTGCATTTGGCCCATATCCCTCTAAACCTGTCCTTTCCATGTACCTATCTAAATGTTTCTTAAACATTGCGATAGTATCTGCCTTAACCACCTCCTCTGGCAGCTCGTTCCATACACCCACCACTCTTTGTGTAAAAATGTTACCCCTAAGGTTCCTATTAAATCGTTCTGCCCTCACCTTAAACCTATATCCTCTGGTTCTCAACTCCCCTACTCGCAAAGGGAAAAGGTTATTAGAACAGAACGGTACAGTACAGAAAGAGGCTTTTGACCCACAATGTCCATGCCGAACTTGATGCCAAGTAATACTAATCACCTCTGCCTGTACAAATCCCCCCCATCCCCTGCATATCCATTTGCCTATCTAAAAGCCTCTTAAATGCATTATCATTTCACCACCACCTCTATTAGTGTGTTGCAGGCACTCACAGTCTCTGTTTAGAAAACTTGCCCCACACATCTCCTTTCAACTTGGCCGCTCTCATATTAAAGATATGTTCTCTAGTCTTTGGCATTTCCACACTGGGAGAAAGGTTCTGACTGTCTACCCTATCTATGCCTCTCAAAATGTTATAAACTTTCAGATCTGCCCTCAGTTTCTGACATTCCAGAGAAAACAATCCAAGTTTTTCCAATCTGTCCTTATAGCTAATACCTTCTAATCCAGGCAGCATTCTGGAGAAAATGGTCCTGGCAAAGTCCAAACTGAGCAAAGGTTATTAGAACATAGGACAGTGCAGCACAGGAACAGGCCCGTTGGCCCATAATGTCCATGCCAAACATGATGTCAAGTTAAACTAATCTCCTCTTCTGCACCCTCTCCAAAGCCACTGCATCCTTCCTGTAATGAGGTGACCAGAACTGCACACAATACTCTAAATGCAGCCTAACCAAAGTCCTATAAAGCTGTAACATAACTTTCTGACCTTTATGCTCAGTGCCTTGACTGATGAACAACTGCCACTTGGTAGAAATGTCGACAAGAGCTTCCATCAGTTTGCTGATGATTAAGAGCAGACTGACTGGAGGGTAGTTATCCAGATTGGATTTGTTTCACTTTGTGTTAACAGGGCACATCTAGGTAATTTTCCTAATGGTCTGAAAGGAGCCAGTGCTGTAACTGTAATGGAACAGCTAGTCTAGAGACAGAGACTAATTCAAGAATGCAGATCTTCAGTTTTATTGCTGTGAGATTCTCTGATCCTGAAGCTTTTGCTATATCTAGTGCTCTCCGTCATTTCTTGATCGTTCCGTCTTGTAGTCTTCAAACATGACATTTACAATATGATTGGTATGATTCTGCTATTTCACTACTTAAACTTCTGCAATTTCCTTTGATGTGCGCTCTACTGATTTTTCACAGCAATATTATGACTGGACCTTTTTCCTTCTCTTTATTAATATCAAAGGGCAAAGGGCTTGCAAAGCTTTCCAGTTTCATTTTACATTACTACCTCAGAATGTTAATATATATATTGCACATATATATTTCGCCAATGGTGTGGACAACTCATGCACCAAATGGCAAGTACATTAACCATAGGGATAACTCATGAACCAAAAAATAAATTATATATTTATATATATATATATATATATATATATATATACACACACACGCAGGCACGCACGCACGCACACACATATGTTATATATATAAAAAGTAACACATATACTGTGTATATATCAACAGTAAAATACTAAAGCATGGCTATAATCGTGCATTGTGGAATTAGCGGTGTAAGTATTTATGACCACACATTGGGACAATATGGATGAAGGTGGCTGCTGATTCCATTTTATCTTGCTAATTTGTTTAAAAAATCAAAACAGTTTACATTTTAAATGCTTCCCTTTGCTTTATTTATAGAGCTGTGTTTCATTAATCCCACAATGCCCAAAGTGTTTCCAAAACAGGCCCTCACACCTCAGAAAAAGCATTTCAGTTTGAAGAAGGGTCCCGACCCAAAACATCATCGTGCATGTTCTCCAGAGATGCTGCCTGACTCACTGAGTTACTATGGCACTTTGTGGGGTTTTTTTTTGTATACCAGCATCTGCAATTCATTGTAACAACTCTTCGCACTTGGACATTGTTTTTTGTTTGTCTCAATGCATCTGAATAAATCATGCTTGAAGCATTTCTCTAGGGCATGAATACACAATCTAGGCAGACATATCAGAGTAATTCATAGTTAACGCTTCATTGTCAGATGTCAAAGGAATCATTTTTCATGTTGGACATTGACGTGAAGTATCTGCTCACTCGGGCGGATTGGAAAGATCCCAGAACACTACTTGAAGAACAGTTTAATTATCCTGGAATTGAAAAAAAACCCTTATTGTTCGTCTACACGAACAAAATTAAGGTGGCTGTCCATTCATCTCACAATTGTGTGACCCTGCTGAACAAGGTTTGGTCACCATTTCTAATAGTGACTATTCTTCCAAATTAACTGGCTGGGGAGTACTTTGTACCCTCCAGAGAATGTGGAAACACTTGAAACTAGATCTGCTCATTGATAAATGTGTTGCGATTGAATTTTAACAGCCTTTTGAAAAAAGAACAATGCTTTCATTTTTTATTTATTTTTAAATTGGTTAGTATCTGGATGAAGTATGCCGTAATTTATGGGAAGACCAATTCAAATACCTTCTTCCTCTTCATCCTAACACTTTGTGACCTGCAGACGAAAAAGGGCTTGGCCATCTGTCCAGCTTTCTCTAACTCGATGTATTTAAATACATGACATTGAGCAATGTGGGAAACAACCGCTGTCCTGGTGTAATGTTGATAACAGGTAAATAAATATTGGAGGCGATGTTCAAAGTTGAACGTTGAAACTGTTTAGCTGGTTGGGGACAGGGAAGACTGAAATGGCCGTCAACCTTGCTTGCCCTTGCGTGATCTTGGGTTTGTTCCTACACATACTAAAACCAGATGGCCACCGCGGAGAGTGGCGAGCGGCTGAAACTGGAAACAAATATTGCCTAATACTAACTCTTTGTCTCTTCAATGATGATCACAACTACATGTATTCAAATATATGGACGTATTTGTTTTCAAAATCTATCAATTAACAACATGTTCATAAGTCATAGGAGCAAAATTAGGCCATTCAGGCCCATCGAGTGCACCATTCAAATCATGGCTGATCCCTTTCCCTCTTCTCTCCCCTGTCTTCTCCCATAACGCTTGACCCCCCCCTACTATTCAAGAATCTGTCAATCTCCGCTTTAAACATGCCGCAATATTACACCAGATTTCCTCATTCGGAATTTTTTTTAAACGCGGATAATTTAAAAAAAGATTAGACCGATAAATGTTTAGTTCTCACAACAATATTGGCAATGGGCACATATTAAAACTCACATTGGGCTAATCTATTAGAAACGGAAACACTGGTTGTTAAATCTTGGCAGAACAAAAACGCTTTACTACTTTCCATTCATCAATAGCCAAAATTGACGGTGCTGTTATAGCAGCGGATAATCGACAACAATGGGGTATGATCGAGGGAGAATATCTGGTATGGTGGGCAATCGTTGTGCGGCTGGCTTCCTGGGTGCTGTTTCTTTCTGTCTGACGTTTGCTCGGAGCTGCGTGGAAGTAAGTGTTCACGTCTGCTCTCCGCTCAACCAAGGGTATGGGCTTCGTCACTAACCTCCCGCAGACTATTTCAAAAGATTCAACCCTCTCAGTTCAAACGGCACTCCACGCGAGGCATCTGTCACTGCAAAAAAAAAACAGATTGTCATCTGCGAGAAGCCGATGTAACTGGGTTTATAATAGCACAGACCTTTCACATTGTTAGTTAGCCCTGTCGCCTTTTGTCCCAGACTCGGCTCCAGTGACGCTTAAATATTAAAAGCACATCCCAGAAACAAATCACCAAATGATGTTTGCAAACTTTGATTGATAATCAAGAGTAATATTTCTAAACGTCAACAAAGAACTGCAGATGCTGGTTAATACACAAAAGGGCACACATTGCTAGAGTAACTCAGCGGGTCAGGCAGCATTTTAAGAGAACATGGGTAGATTATTTCTTAACGTTATATTTCTTTATTCTGGTGATCTGTTGGATTATTTTATTAAATTTCTACCGGCGAATACACGGTGATTGCGTTTATACATTGGTCTCGGAACACAACCATAGATAGGGTTGGGGGGGAGGGGATGTTGATGATGGTTTTCTTTATTGTTCGGTTCTCGGTGCTGGATTAGTGAAGTGTACATAAGCAAGTTGTGAGCTGGTGGTGCCGGCTAATAACATAACATAACATAACATAACATAACATAACGCTCTTCGATAATATAAAGGGGAGGAGGAAGATGGGGCCACGACAGCTTTAACCTAGGAAGCCTCTCGAGAGAGGTCTTACCACACAAACCTGTATCAGACTTGTGGACGCTGGACGTGTTTAAATGCAGACGTAGAAACTCCTTCACTTGCCTTACGCAAGTTCCATGGAGAATTTCTCCTTGGGGAGGTCGCCAGGCAGATACAAAGCATTGGTTCCGCAAAAACACACGCGACTGGGCTTTGAAATGCGCCTCTCCTATATCATTCTCTTTAATTCTCCGGTTATCCTTTGATATCATAATGATTAGTTGCGTAGGACAATAAAATGTTGTTTTTTTTAACCATATATATTCATATTGATCAAAATATCTGCCACATAGCTGGCCAGATATGCTTTATTATCTTAACCAGGTTCCCGATCACAGGATCGGCGAGTGATTAATATCTGGTATCATATAGTGTACTTTGCATTCCTTTTGATAGTAATCTCACGATTCTTACACATGGTCCGAGTTTCCCTTTTCGTCTCGTTCCTCAATGAGTGCAGTGCCGGCTTGATAGAAATTAGACACACTCTCCGCTTTTCCAAAGATCAATCGAAAAGATGTCAGCGCTGCTTAAACTTTGCAAAGGCAGTGGACACTGCCAGATTCAGCAAAATATTTCCACGATTGTACTGCGCCAGTTAAACAATTGTGTTACGGCCAGAGTAGACCGCTACAGTGCTCCCTACGTCAGTAGATCAGGAGGATCCACGCTTTCCCTGTCATTGCCGACCGTGGCTTGGTACGCAGCCTCAGCACACCCTGGATGGGAAGCTCGCAGACAGGACTGGACTGTGGGAAAGGCACCGAGGGCTGTCAAATCTATCGCAAGTGAGGAATTCTTTTCCTCCAAAAGTTAGAGCCATTATGTCGATTCACAAATACAAAGCATCGCGTTCAAACGACTCCTCGCTGGTGTTGCGCTTGGAAATGTGACCTGTAGACGACGCCGTCTCGCCGGGGCATGCCGCTACAATACTTCTGTGGGACATCGCCCGTTGCGTTCACCCAGATCCCCTCAGCTGCAGTTATGTCGAGTTCGACAAAGCTCGACTTTTCCGAAGTGGAAACTTTTCTGGATAACCATCCGGATCTTTTCGAAGACTACCTGCTGAGGAAGGGGAAATACAGCGCGGTGGAGAAATGGCTCAAGCAACATCACCTGGGAAAACCCCCCACGTTAACTTCCAGCACGGAAAAGAAAGTTTCAGCCAAAGAGTCCTGGGCGTCCAAAGCCGACGGCCTGCAGAGGAGACCGTCGCAGAGGGAGCTGAGAAAAAGTTTTGCCCGATCCAAGGCACTGACCGCCAACAGGACTTACGACGAGCACGTCAACTCCAGGGATAAGGAGCCGCTTTCCAGCGTGAGGCGGCGAGCTTTGCTCAGGAAAGCGAGCTCGCTGCCTCCCACTACGGCCCACATCTTGAGCGCCTTACTAGAATCCAGGGTGAACATCCCTCAGTATACATCCACGGCCATCGATTACAAATACGAGCTCAGGGACAGCAACGAGAGAGCATTCTTTCTGGAATTAGTGAAAGACATATCCAACGACCTGGACCTGACCAGCCTAAGTTACAAGATCCTCATATTTGTCTGCATCTTGGTGGACGCCGACCGCTGCTCCTTGTTCCTCGTGGAGGGAAGCTCCAACAAAAAGACACTCATCTCCAAATTCTTTGACGTGCACGCAAGGACCACGGTGCTGCCTTCGTGCAGCATGGACAACTCCAGCGAAGTGCAGGTGCCGTGGGGGAAGGGGATCATTGGTTATGTGGCGGAGCATGGGGAAACAGTCAATATCCCCGATGCCTATCAGGTAAGATTTACCCCGCAGAAAGCCACCTGCTAAAGCACTTGCTCCAATTTATAAACCAATTTATAAACATAACTAATAATATGTCGTTTCTGTACCGAGGATGCCACGGATAAAAGTTCTGTACAGCTGCAAAAGCAATTTGCAAAAAGCAACCCTGTGACCGCGTGGGGTTCCTCCCGGTGATCCGGTTTCCTCCCACATCCCAAAAGACGTCAGGTTAATTGTAAGATGCGAATGTGTGATAACATTGAACTAGTCAGTGTACGGGTGATCGATAGTCGTCGGCATGGACTCGTTCAGCTGAAAGACCTGTTTCCACGCTATGTCTCTAAACTAAACTAAATGGACTTAAAACAGACTTTTTTTTAAAGGGTCCCAACCCGAAACTTCGTCTGTCCCTCCATAGACGCTGCCTGACCCGCTGAGTTCCGCTGGCACTGCGTTTTATGTATAAAAGGAACATCATTTATGTATAAAACAAGCTTCAGTCTCTTTGCACCCCTCCCCAGCAAAGCCCATTATTGTAGCGTTCACTAAGAATTTTAGTTTAGTGGGTAAAGTGCAAAAAAAATCGGAGGAGCAAACATTTTCTTTGCCTAAAGGATAGGCACGAACAACGCTTTTAATTCGCCACGCATCTGTTCTTCGATTGGTTTTAGGTATATGCAGTCAAATTTTGGATCTGAGATATACAGTACACACAGTTTACTTTGCGAACGGCATCATTCCACCGTTCTCTTATTTGATGATATGGTTAAGTCAAATTAACAGCAGATATACTTGAACTTTCACATTTCTAAACTCTTGCACGTTCCAATAAAAAATGTGATACTAATTTTAAAGAAAGGAAAGCAACATAAAGTTTGTGTGAAGATGCTTTAAAAGGAACATCATTCAGTTACTTCCAGTGAAATGGTTATCAAGTTGGAATGGGCGCCCAGGACCATTAGCAGTGACGTATAGACATCCACGTAGATTGTATTTTGTTTTACAGTTTGTATTGTATTACTTATCATTAAGCACAGTGATTTATTTACAGGCTCTCGATAAAGGGGTAAATAAATTGTTATAGACAATAGACAATAAGTGCAGGAGTAGGCCCTTCGACCCTTCGAGCCAGCACCGCCATTCAATGTGATCATGGCTGATCATTCTCAATCAGTACCCCATTCCTGCCTTCTCCCTATACCCCCTGACTCCGCTATCCTTAAGAGCTCTATCTAGCTCTCTCTTGAATGCATTCAGAGAATCGGCCTCCACAGCCTTCTGAGGCAGAGAATTCCACAGATTTACAACTCTGACTGAAAAAGTTTTTCCTCGTCTCCATTCTAAATGGCCTACCCCTTATTCTTAAACTGTGGCCCCTGCTTCTGGACTCCCCCAACATTGAGAACATGGTTTCTGCCTCTAACGTGTCCAACCCCTTAATAATCTTATATGTTTCGATAAGATCCCCTCTCATCCTTCTAAATTTCAGTGTATACAAGCCTAGTCGCTCCAGTCTTTCAACATATGACAGTCCTGCCATTCTGGGAATTGACCTAGTAAACCTACGCTGCACACCCTCAATAGCAAGAACATAATTCCTCAAATTTGGGGACCAAAACTGCACACAGTACTCCAGGTGCGGTCTCACTAGGGGCCTGTACAATTGCAGAAGGACCTCTTTGCTCCTATACTCAACTCCTCTTGTTATGAAGGCCAACATTCCATTGGCTTTCTTCACTGCCTGCTGTACCTGCATGCTTCCTTTCAGTGACTGATGCAGTAGGACACCCAGATCTCATTGTACGTCATGTTTTCCTAACTTGACACCATTCAGATAATAATCTGCCTTCCTATTCTTACCACCAAAGTGGATAACCTCACACTTATCCACATTAAACTGCATCTGCCATGCATCCGCCCACTCACACAACCTGTCCAAGTCACCCTGCAACCTCATAGCATCTTCCTCACAGTTCACACTGCCATCCAGCTTTGTATCATCTGCCAATTTGCTAATGGTACTTTTAATCCCTTCATCCAAGTCATTAATGTATATTGTAAATAGCTGCGGTCCCAGCACCGAGCCTTGCGGTACCCCACTAGTCACTGCCTGTCATTCTGAAAGGGACCCATTTATCCCCACTCTTTGCTTTCTGTCTGCCAACCAATTTTCTATCCATGTCAGTACACTACCCCCAATACCATGTGCTCTAATTTTGCCCACTAATCTCCTATGTGGGACCTTGTTGAAGGCTTTCTGAAAGTCAAGGTACACTACATCCACCAGCTCTCCCCTGTCAATTTTCCTAGTTACATCCTCAAAAAATTCCAGAAGATTAGGCAAGCATGATTTTCCCTTCGTAAATCCATGCTGACTGGGAACAATCCTGTTACTGCTATCCAAATGCTCCGCAATTTCGTCTTTTATAATTGACTCCAGCATCTTCCCCATCACTGATGTCAGACTAACTGGTCTATAATTTCCCATTTCCTCTCTCCTTCCTTTCTTAAAAAGTGGGATAACATTAGCTACCCTCCAATCCACAGGAACTGATCCTGAATCTATAGAACATTGTAAAATGATCACCAATGCGTCCACAATTTCTAGAGCCACCTACATAAGTATTCTGCGATGCAGACCATCAGGCCCTGGGGATTTATCAGCCTTCAGTCCCATCAGTCTACCCAATACCATTTCCTGCCTAATGTGAATTTCCTTCAATTCCTCCGTCATCCTAGGATCTCTGGCCACTAGAACATCTGGGAGATTATTTGTACCTTCCTTAGTGAAGACAGATCCAAAGTACTGGTTCAACTCGTCTGCCATTTCCTTGTTCCCCATAATAAATTCCCCTGCTTCTGTCTTCAAGGGACCCACATTTGCCTTGACTATTTTTTTCCTCCACATACCTAAAAAAGCTTTTACTATCCTCCTTTATATTATTGGCTAGTTTACCCTCGTCCCTCATGTTTTCTCCCCGTATTGCCTTTTTAGTTATCTTCTGTTGCTCTTTAAAAGAGTCCCAATCCTCTGGCTTCCCACTCTTCTTTGCTATGTTATACTTCTTCTCTTTTATTTTTATGCTGTCCTTGACTTCCCTTGTCAACCATGGGTGCCTCTTACTCACCTTAGAATCTTACCTCCTCTTTGGGATAAATTGATCCTGCAACTTCTGCATTATTCCCAGGAATACCTGCCATTGCTGTTCCACCATCTTTCCTGTCAAATCTGGCCAGCTCCTGTCCCATGCCTCTGTAATCCCCTTTGCTGTAATACTGACACTTCCGATTTTCCCTTTTCCCTCTCAATTTGTAGAGTAAAACTTATCATATTATGATCACTGCCTCCTAATGGCTCTTTTACCTTGAGTCCCCTTATCAGATCAGGTTCATTACACAACACTAAATCCAGAATTGCCTTCTCCCTGGTAGGCTCCAGTACAAGCTGTTCTAAGAACCCATCTCGGAGGCACTCCACAAACTCCCTTTCCTGGGGTCCAGTACCAACCTGATTTTCCCAATCTACCTGCATGTTGAAATCTCCCATAACCACCGTAGCATTACATTTGCGACATGCCAATTTTAGCTCTCGACCCTATGTCGAGGCTACTGTTTGGGGGCCTGTAGATAACTCCCATTAGGGTCTTTTTACCCTTACAATTCCTCATTTCTATCCATACTGATTCTACATCTCCTGATTCTATGTCACCCCTTGCAAGGGACTGAATATTATCCCTTACCAACAGAGCGACCCCACCCCCTCTGCCCACCTGTCTGTCTTTTCTATACTGAAAATTGTAAATCGTATTTACAGACTTCTATACAGTCTGAAGAAGGGTCTCGACCCGAAACGTCACCCATTCCTTCTCTCCCGAGATGCTGCCCGACCTGCTGAGTTACTCCAGCATTTTGTGAATAAATCGATTTGTACCAGCATCTGCAGTTATTTTCTTATACTATATATATATGTCTTTTCTATATGTTGTGTACCCCTGAATATTCAGTTCCCAGCCCTGGTCCTCATAGCCATGTCTCTGTAATTCCCACAACATCATACTTGCCAATGTCTAACTGAGCCTCAAGCTCATCCACTTTATTTTTTATACTTTGCGCATTTAAATACAACACTTTAACTTCGGTATTCACCTCCCCTCTCACACCGGTCACCATTGGCCCTGACCTTACTCTCTTATCCCAGCTAGAACTTTCCTTCCCATTTATTCGAGAGTCGTTTGCAATTTCTGCTGTATTTGCTTCCCCTTTAACTCCATCTTCATATTCCCAATTTGTCAACCCCTCCCCCCCCCCCACAACTTAGTTTAAACCCACATGTGTAGCACTATAAAGAAAGAAATTGGGGAATATATTTGAAATGTCACTACCAATTTCAAATGGAGAAAATGACATAAGGTTCCATTATTTCGGAAAAGAGTTAAAATACGATTTACAAATAATGTGTAAAACAATGTTTTAGGTGCGTTTTAGCAAAATTATATCAAATATTTCGCTCAAGGAAGCAAAACCTTTTTGAAGTTTGACATGTTTTCCTATTTCTGACCCAGATCGCAGTCCAGAAGCATCAAAATGAAACAGGCAGAGCAATTCCAAACACATTAATTAACAAAATCTGGCATCGCTGGTTTATTTCCTCAAAATGAAAACATTGACTGTGTTCAAATCCTCCAGAAATCCTATTTAGATGTTATTGCAACGTGCATTCAAGTTGTGCAGATTAGCAGAGCACTGGGTTAAAATAGAAGGGAAAATATAATGCGTGTTATTTACTTTCCTGGAAACAAAAAGTTAACAGAACACATACAAATAATATATTTGTCCAAAAGACTTGTTTTTTTGGATGACAATAAAGGTAATTCTGATTCTAAATAACACTCTCGTGCACAGTGTTAAATAATGTAGATCATTGTAATCTTGCTGCACAAGTGCTCCAATGTTAACTTTTGTTCTAAGCTCTGTTGGACACCATAGGACCATTCCCATCTCCACCAAAACTCACAGTTGTTCTGTGGTCATGTGATCCAATAAAAGTATAAATAACGACTCAGACGAATCCTTACTCGCTCTGAGTTCGTATCCCGCGATACCCATTGATACAATGGTAACGGAGGAGCCGCACAACGCTTTAAACTGCGGTATTTTGAAGTCGCTCCAGAAGCACAGCAAAGAGACTGTAACAGTGTTTGAAGAGGCGGGAGTGATCCTCCGGCGGCAACCTGATCAAACATCAACCCTGCCTTTCATCCGTATAAAACTCACTAGCGCACTGAGCAGCAGGGGGCGCTGGCAAGACGCCTCACCATATTGCGTCAATAGGTCTGCTGCTGCAGAGAGGAATAAAACCAGGCAGGCTCTTGCTTACACTCCCACTACACATGGCTGGGTGTCAGTCTTGCTTGTCGCTCAAAGGTAGGCATCGCATCGTTTCAAACATCCAGTACTGTTGGAGCACAACGTTGGCACTTTATACTCAAAAGATCCATTGCAACTGAATGCATGTAGATACAAGGAGCTGCAGATGCTGGTTTACAAAGAAAGGCACAAAGTGCTGGACTAACCCAACAAGTCAGGCTGCATCCCTGGAGAACATGGATAAATAACATTTCGGATCGGGACCCTTCAGACTCATTGTAGGGGGTGGGGCGGACAGAAAGCCAGAAGAGTGGAGGGGCAGGACAAAGCTAGGCAGGTAATAGGTGAACATAGGGGGGGGAGGGGGGGAGGGGGGGGGGGGGGGTAATAGGCAGATGGTTGGACAAAAGGCCAGAGATGAAAGACAGAAGGTGTGAGGTAAAAGGAAGGAAGAGTTACAAATTGTGAAGCCAGAGAAAGGAATGTAGGGAGAAGAGAAATAGGTGAATTCATGTTGGGGATTGAGCAGTCTTCCAGAATGAGTTATGTTTTGTTTCTCATTCATTTATAAATTGAGATTAATACTATACCTCACTGTAAAAATGAAACTGACAATGAACTGCAGAAATGGTAGAAATGGTTCCGCTTTATATTTTTGAATTTCTTTTTGTTTTACATTATCTAATTCTTTAGGGAGACCTAATTATTACACAGAATGTCGTTTACAAAGACAAAATTACCTTTTAATATTTAGAGAGTTTCCTATTCGCTTCATTTCCTATTACGATAACCAATCTTTATTTGTCAGCTGTTGTGTACAATTATTCCATACAGAATAGAAATGATATCCTTAGGGAAAAGTTCCAAACAAATGTAATAACTTACCAGATTTCTGGTCAGAGTTTTGCAGGACAGTGGCGATGAAGTACAAAGGTGAGGCTTGTTGGGTCTGTTCATGCTGCTTTTGATACTCTTTTTGGGAAAGATTTCTGCCCTTCCTTGTCAAACAGTGCATTTGCAAGTAAGCATAAGAAAGGCATGTAACTATTGTCATTTGAACCTGGCTCACCTACTAAACTCTAAGCCACTGAAGACACAAGAGATTGCGGATGCTGGAATCTTGAGCAGAAAACAAACTGCTGGAAGAACTCAGAGGGACAAGTACTATCTGTGCAGGATGGTTGACGTTTCAGATGGTTGAAACTATAACAACATTTAAAATAAATTTGGACAGGTACATAGATAGGAAAGAGGGATATAAGCCAAACGTGGGCAGTTGGTATAGATGGGCATCTTGGTCTGCATGGGCAAGTTGGGCTGAAGGGCCTGTTTTCCGTGCTGTATGACTACATGAATCTATTAGGATGGAGTGTGTAGATGAAGATAGCCAGTGTGAAGATGAGAGGGGGAGGAGAGAAAGGGACAGGTAGGTTTTAGGTGGAATTAGATGAGGTGGAGGATCATGGACGGATGGAGCCAGGTGTGGGAGGGGGGATGGGGGCATTTTGTGTCACAGTCTGCTGGGTGATAGGTGGAAACAGAGAAGGAATATAATGGAGCCAGGTGGGGACGGGGGGAAGGGATATTAGAGACAGAAACTGGAATGTGAGAAGGAAAAGAAGGTAATGATCAGATGGAACCAGACGGGGGAAGGGATAGGAAAGGTTAGCCAAGGAAGAAGTGGTTTGAGGATGGGTGTGTGGGTGATGAGCATGCTGAGTTCCTTCAAGCAGTTAGTTTTTTTGCTCGAAGCCACTGAAGGCAACGTTTGCCAAGGTTTCCAGCCTCTCATTTCACGTTGAGAAAGATGTCCTCTGGGCCTACTTCACGGGGTCATAAACTGCACACCATTGAGAAGAATGTCAAATTTTCTTCATGAATGATTTACCAGTGCACTGCACATCAAAGCAACTGCACTCATTCATTGTGACCACCTTCTGCTGCACACAGCAGCATGACGCTGGACTCGGTGGAAACCTGAGTGTAGGGGAAACCAATGGAAACAATTGATCTAAATTCTTGCAGTCAGACCCACGTTCATGTACTTAGAAATGTCTTGTAAACACTTTTAGGACTGACTACAATTGATTGATACTTTATTGTTACGTGCACTTGGTACAGTGAAATTCTTTGTTTGCTTACAAGACCCAAGTATGCAAAAAAAACACAGCGTATAGGGCACTGACCGCATCGAATGATCGCATTGAATGGCGGTGCTGGCTCGAAGGGCTGAATGGCCTACTCCTGCACCTATTGTCTATTGTCTATTATTGTCTATTACAAAAGTATTCAATATAATCCCAATGGTCCCTCTTCCTTCTCCCCCCCCTCCCCATCACCTGAGTCCCTCTCTGTTCTCTCAGTGGCCCTCCTACGCCGGGCCCCTCTTTGTTCTCGGCGCTCCCCAAGCCGGGGGTTTGTTAAGATTTCCCAGCTAATGGTATATCATCCATGATTATTTGTGTGGAATGCTCTGAGGTGTGTTGTATTATCATCCTCAGACACAAGATTGTCCACTGTGTCTACTTCAGTGACATTCTACCACTGGGCACTGCTGCTCCCTGTCTACTGTTCAGCATAATCTGCAGCACCTTTGAGGTCAAAGAAGTTGGACAGTAAGGCGTATGTGTGCAGAAGAAGGGTGTTTGTTCCATTCCAGGGGCATGGAAGGCAGATTATACATCTGCGAGATGTGAGTTGGGTCACTACCCATGCAGGACCACTTGGCTTGTCGATGCAAAAGCCACTTGTTTTATGGTAGCAGATCTGTAACTGTATCACAAAATACAGTCCCGAGCCAGGTAACAAATAACTTCACACTGACTGGCAGCTTAGTAGGTTTAGTGGCAAATACTTTTGTGAATATAGTTCAGCATATGTTCTTCATAAGCAGAGCCCATCAAGATATTCAAAAAAGGACACAAAGTGCTGGAGTAACTCAGCGGGTCAGGCAGCATCCCTGGAGAACATGGATGGGTGATGGTTCAGTTTGAGATCTTTCTTCAGACTGATCAAGATGTACCTGAGTAATCTTTTGGACAAAATGCCCCTGCTCTCTGACCCTGTTCAATGCTGTTCGTTCCTATCCTGTATAAATAGATCCACTAGCATGAATATACCTGAGCTGGTGCTTTTGTGGTTAGAGGGTGGTGATACCAAATGCTCAAAGGTCTGAGACGGGTCTGAATTCCTGGCCACCGCATAGCTTCCTCGGTGTAACCTGGAGGAAGGGGAGAGGAACATAGATTACAATGTTGTTACTGAACAGCTTTTGACAGCACCGTGAATCACATGGTATCACTCTCAATCTCCTCTGATGCCAACAAGTGCATTGGAAGAGAGTTTGGGTGGATCATTAATGAAGCGACATTAATAATGCCATTGGGATCTATTGAGATGCAACTTTGAAAAAAATCGTTTGCAAGGTTCCCATTTGGCTCTGGGAACAAGAATGCAGCATCAATTGAGCCCAGGCTGTTTGCCATCACTTAATAGAAAAGGAAATCTTGTTCCTGCGTAGGAAAAGAAAACCAGCATCAACAAACATTCATCTAAACGTAATGAAGGACTCCAGATATACTTTGGAGGATAAACCAATAAAGTTACTTGTGCACCAACAACTATTCGTAATTATAAAATCTGGTGGATGTCAAAAGCAGTGGATAGCTTCTTAACTGTTGGATAGCCTACAGTATTTCTGCTATCTTTTTGTCCTCTAAATGGTCATTGTTTCAATTTGGTTCAGAAATGCTTTATTTCGACATTTTAAATTTCTCCCTAGGATTTATCCCTTAAAAAATGGCCATTTAATTAAATGATCCCATGGTTACATTGTATTTTTTGTATTATCGTTTTCTTTAGCTTTTTTGGAAGTTGTAGTTATTTTGTTTAGTTTAGAGATACAGTGTGGGAAGAGCCCCTTCAGCCCACCGAGTCTACACCGACCAACCTTCACCCATACCATCACCAACCATACCAACCATCACCGACCACCGAACACCCATACACTAGTTTAGTTTAGTTTATTATTGTCACTATGTTTTATTTTATCCCAATTTCACATTCTACACACTAGAGGTAATTTACAGAAGCCAATTAACCTGCATATCTTTGAAATGTGGGAGGAAACCAGAATACCCAGAGAAAACCTACGAGGTCACAGGGAGAACGTACAAACTCAGCACAGACAGCACCCATAGTCAGAATCAAACCTAGGTCTCTGGCGCTGTAAGCCAGCAACTCTATCACTGCAAAGAATTTGGCCTGCACAGGGATGTTATGTTATGTTTAATACAAGTTTAAACAAGTATTCTATAAATCTTTAACTATTTCTGTTTCTCTTATGTTTCTCTTTTTTGCAACAAGTTTTTGAAACAAGTTTCTTCCGTTTAGTAACCACAGTTCATTGTGCTGGGCCTTACGTTCTACATAATCTCAGGTAGACACTTGATAGATTGTAAGTGATGGCAAATGTCTAGAAATTTACAATGTTCACTCAGTCATCATTTTTTTTTTCTCCACGAACAATAAATATAAACATTTACTTAATTTTTTTTATTTCAGTATTATTGACATTCTTTTCAATAAATACTTTCCACTTTTTAACGGTAATCTTCAATCTATCTTGTATATTGGGAACAGCAGGATAGTTCAGTCCATTAATATCTCCACAGGACATAGCCAATATTACTATTTTGTAAAAATTGTATACTTTACACTTGACAGCATGAACAAAGATCCCCTTGACAACCCAATTTTAATCTGTCCCTCATGATTCAGCAAAGCTAAACAAGCAAGCTCCCGACGGAAGCTCTATGCGAATATAAAGTTGCACATTCCATATTTATGAGATAGAGAGAAATAAACAAAATCACAAATGTGTGCATGTTAAAATATTAAAGAGCCTTCCTTTCCTCTAATGTGTTGGTGAGAGGCACAAATTCATTGCAGGCCAGAAATTTATTTTATCATGGTAGTAAAGAGCCCCACAACAAAATCGGAAATGTAACAACTATTTAAGGTCCAATTTTCTGAGACATTCAACACCAGCATGGAAGGTTTCATGCAGGCACCAGTAAGTCTAAAGGAAGCTGTGAAGTTATGCTAAGGCTTCATAAATCATAATTTAATCTGTTTATTGACAACAGTTGATGAATTATTATCTTTCTGTTCAAACATTGGCCTCTCCAACTTATTCAAATCAGATATCACAGCATCTTGGTGTTGGAAAAAGTTGGAAGTATGAATCAGTTCATGTGTAGTGATTACAGTATGTTCACCAGAAGGATGTGTTGCAGATGAAAACGGGTTGGATTCCTTTGTGTAAAGCTCAATTATGTGAACTGGGTAGCATCGCAGAAAATTTAGAATAAGTTGAATGCACACTCGTATTTTGTTGGCTAAAAGGAACTATGTAAAATGAGAAAAAGAGGAAAACATGTTAAAGAATGAATGAACAAAATTCAACAAGCTGATCTGAATGTATTTGCACAAAATTATAACAAGATTCTGTTGTCTGAGTATTTCCAGAGGGGTTAATCATCTCTGTTGAAGCATCTGACGTTATGTGCAAAGATTGGCTCAGCACAAGGGATAACATCACTGGAATTGTGGTTAATAAACAGGAAAATGTTGCTTAAATGCCTCCAGAAGGAATAAACATTATTAAAACCATTTATCTTTTAAAGAACTATTGTCAAAAAAACTCTTCTACATAAGGTTTTATCTGCTCAATTAATTTACTAAAAGCCTTTGAATACAACCATTGATGACTTTAATATAACCTCAATCTATGAAACAGAAATACTGAAACAAATGTGTTTCTGTATTAAATGAAACAGAATTTATCAGTGCGTTTGGATAACAAATATTTTGTGATATCGCGTATCATGGTTTATTCAATGAGTTGGAGCAGAGATACCTTTTAAAACATTATAAAGCAGAAATGCTTTATTTCGACATTTTAAATTTCTCCCTAGGATTTATCCCTTAAAAAATGGCCATTTAATTAAATGATCCCATGGTTACATTGTATTTTTTGTATTATCGTTTTCTTTAGCTTTTTTGGAAGTTGTAGTTATTTTGTTTAGTTTAGAGATACAGTGTGGGAAGAGCCCCTTCAGCCCACCGAGTCTACACCGACCAACCTTCACCCATACCATCACCAACCATACCAACCATCACCGACCACCGAACACCCATACACTAGTTTAGTTTAGTTTATTATTGTCACTATGTTTTATTTTATCCCAATTTCACATTCTACACACTAGAGGTAATTTACAGAAGCCAATTAACCTGCATATCTTTGAAATGTGGGAGGAAACCAGAATACCCAGAGAAAACCTACGAGGTCACAGGGAGAACGTACAAACTCAGCACAGACAGCACCCATAGTCAGAATCAAACCTAGGTCTCTGGCGCTGTAAGCCAGCAACTCTATCACTGCAAAGAATTTGGCCTGCACAGGGATGTTATGTTATGTTTAATACAAGTTTAAACAAGTATTCTATAAATCTTTAACTATTTCTGTTTCTCTTATGTTTCTCTTTTTTGCAACAAGTTTTTGAAACAAGTTTCTTCCGTTTAGTAACCACAGTTCATTGTGCTGGGCCTTACGTTCTACATAATCTCAGGTAGACACTTGATAGATTGTAAGTGATGGCAAATGTCTAGAAATTTACAATGTTCACTCAGTCATCATTTTTTTTTTCTCCACGAACAATAAATATAAACATTTACTTAATTTTTTTTATTTCAGTATTATTGACATTCTTTTCAATAAATACTTTCCACTTTTTAACGGTAATCTTCAATCTATCTTGTATATTGGGAACAGCAGGATAGTTCAGTCCATTAATATCTCCACAGGACATAGCCAATATTACTATTTTGTAAAAATTGTATACTTTACACTTGACAGCATGAACAAAGATCCCCTTGACAACCCAATTTTAATCTGTCCCTCATGATTCAGCAAAGCTAAACAAGCAAGCTCCCGACGGAAGCTCTATGCGAATATAAAGTTGCACATTCCATATTTATGAGATAGAGAGAAATAAACAAAATCACAAATGTGTGCATGTTAAAATATTAAAGAGCCTTCCTTTCCTCTAATGTGTTGGTGAGAGGCACAAATTCATTGCAGGCCAGAAATTTATTTTATCATGGTAGTAAAGAGCCCCACAACAAAATCGGAAATGTAACAACTATTTAAGGTCCAATTTTCTGAGACATTCAACACCAGCATGGAAGGTTTCATGCAGGCACCAGTAAGTCTAAAGGAAGCTGTGAAGTTATGCTAAGGCTTCATAAATCATAATTTAATCTGTTTATTGACAACAGTTGATGAATTATTATCTTTCTGTTCAAACATTGGCCTCTCCAACTTATTCAAATCAGATATCACAGCATCTTGGTGTTGGAAAAAGTTGGAAGTATGAATCAGTTCATGTGTAGTGATTACAGTATGTTCACCAGAAGGATGTGTTGCAGATGAAAACGGGTTGGATTCCTTTGTGTAAAGCTCAATTATGTGAACTGGGTAGCATCGCAGAAAATTTAGAATAAGTTGAATGCACACTCGTATTTTGTTGGCTAAAAGGAACTATGTAAAATGAGAAAAAGAGGAAAACATGTTAAAGAATGAATGAACAAAATTCAACAAGCTGATCTGAATGTATTTGCACAAAATTATAACAAGATTCTGTTGTCTGAGTATTTCCAGAGGGGTTAATCATCTCTGTTGAAGCATCTGACGTTATGTGCAAAGATTGGCTCAGCACAAGGGATAACATCACTGGAATTGTGGTTAATAAACAGGAAAATGTTGCTTAAATGCCTCCAGAAGGAATAAACATTATTAAAACCATTTATCTTTTAAAGAACTATTGTCAAAAAAACTCTTCTACATAAGGTTTTATCTGCTCAATTAATTTACTAAAAGCCTTTGAATACAACCATTGATGACTTTAATATAACCTCAATCTATGAAACAGAAATACTGAAACAAATGTGTTTCTGTATTAAATGAAACAGAATTTATCAGTGCGTTTGGATAACAAATATTTTGTGATATCGCGTATCATGGTTTATTCAATGAGTTGGAGCAGAGATACCTTTTAAAACATTATTAAAGGCATAATAACTGAATTATTTACTTCACAACAAATTGAAATAATAATTAATGATAACATTTTTGTTAATAGCTAATAACCGTTATAAATATTTTTGTATGATTCCTGAATCTTATATTTACAGTTATTCATCAAAGTAACAGAGAGACATTTATTGAATATTAATAATGGTACATTTAAAAAAAGTGATTGGTCAATTATTTCTTGCTTAACTTGGGAAATATGGGACTTTGCTTAAAGCAAACAAAAAATTTATAAATAAAATTGCAGTTATTGCTATGAAGAACAGCTAGCCTTTTTTAAATTAAGACTGAAACAATGGTGTTATGTTGGGTTTTATTGTAAATTGTGCTGCACTTCATTGTGATGAGGAAATGGTAATGTATCTCCAGTGTCAGATTCATAGAATAACATGCATTTGCCGCATTGAAGGAGGCCATTCTGCCCATTATGTTTGTGCTTGTTTCTGGTCAGATCTGGATCTGATGTTAAACTGATGTGGTGTGTTCTAGAGAATTGGTTTTGATACTGCCTATGTGTATTAATATATATACCAGATAAGACCGAGGTTCATGTGCATCTCTTCTAACCTCATCTATTGCATCCGGGGTTCCCGGTGTGGTCTCCTGTACATTGGCGAGACCAAGCATAGACTAGGTAACTGTTTCGTTGAACACTTGCGCTCGATCTACCAAGATCTACTGGATCTCCCGGCTGCTAACCATGTTAACTCTTCTTCCCATTCCCAAACTGACCTCTCTGTCCTGGATCTCCTCTGTTATCAGAGTGAAGCCACACACAAATTGGAGAAACAGCACCTCATATTCTGTTTGAGTAACTTGCAATCTAACGGTATCAATATTGATCTTTCTAATTTTAGGTAATTAACCTACAACCCCCATCCCCCCTTCTCCCCCTCACCTTTTGGTACCCCTTCTCTTCCCTAAGCCCCACCTGGACCTGCACACATTTATCCCCTTCCCCATCCTCATGCACCTATATTGCTTCCTCTGTCTTACATCTCTGGCCTTTGTCCAATCATCTGCCTATCAATCCCCACTCCCTTCACCTATATCCACCTATCACTTGCCAGGCTTTGTCCTGCCTCTCCTATCTTCCAGCTTTCTTCTCCCCCCCACAATCAGTCTCAAGCAGAGTCCTGACCCAAAATGTCAGCTATCCATGCTCTGCAGAGATGCCGCCTGACTCAATGAGTTATTCCAGCACTTTGTGTCTTTACTCGTATTAATTTAAACTGGGTTAACAATTGGACATGGAAACGACTGGCAATATTTTTGATTTTTGATTTGGATCAGGGACCTCCATGTGTGTGAAGTGTTATTCTATGGTTGTAAGGGTGCAGTTCATAGAATGGAACAGTTATTGTTGACAGTCAACCTCTTCTATGTGGATAGAAGTCTGAGGAAGGGTCCTGACCTGAAACAGCCTACGTTACAAAGCATGATGATCAAATACCAGCAAAACGTGATCTTGCCAGGCTGCAATTATCTTGTGATTAGATGCATCAAAGGCTGCATCCATTTTTTTTATCCTTTCTCAGCTCAGGAAATTTCAGCTTTGAGAGCTGGACAAAAGTGATTTTGTCTCCTTCTGGGAAAGAAACGAATCAGGCAAGATAGCATTGGCTTTATCGATTCTAATAGACTCCAAATGGCATGTGTGGCACAAGCATGTACTTCTGAAGCAAAGTGGTAATGGGGTTTGTGCAAGTCCCTGACAAGTGCAAGAAATATGCAGAGCAGGCACCTTATGACACCAGTGAAGCTTTAACTCCAAGCTGATGGCTGTTCTTCTCACTGATATCTCCACCTTCCAGCTTATGGTCCCCCTTAACCTTGCCCAGATGAACATGTTGTTATGTAGCTTAAAATCTACATCTCCACCACAACCCTAGAACTGGATAATTACTTCAATTCTACATGTCTTGGCTGTTTTCTATAGATGTTTATGACAAACAACTGTGAACAAATACTGTAGTGTGAAGTACATTTCTGCTGGCATCTCGGCTTCTCCACAAAGCTCCTCCTTCCGCACTAGGGTCGTATTGGCATCAGGTGTGACGGACAATGAGAAGCTGCAAGCAAAGTGGGACAAACTGATAAGAAGACACATCAATGATGACCAACCTGCGAGATGTCAATTCTTCACTACGAGGACTGACTCTGAAATCTGCCACAACTCAAATCCGACGACAAGCCTCTCTTTGCCAAGGGCTGCTAAAGTAACTACATACATCTCACAAAATGGGAATGTTCTGCCTGAGCCAAGACCTTTGACTGCAATGAGAGGAAACCCCTGCAATTCCTTTCCGAGGATCCTCTATGTTAGTGACTAAGCACTGAAGTATTCTCTACATTGGAACGAGAGATGACATGGTGAATGGTCGCAGAAGAAGATTGTCTGGTTCCTCATAGGCCGCTAATCTTGATATTGGCAACATTATCCAACTTTACAACAGGGGCAAAAAGGGATGACTTCATTATATTCCCTTTTAACACAAAAACCCCCCAATTATAGTGAGCCCAAATGGCTTTGATTCCCACATGACACAACTGATATGTGAACGTTAGCAGCTGATAATGCAGGTTAATATCTGGTATCATGCCACCAGTGCCTTCCTTCCACAGCCATCCTGTGCGCCAGTTATAATTCAGGGCAGTCCGGTGGGGACACCCATCAAATAAGAGAAGGGATATCGCCCCAGGAGGCCACAAGAGTTGCAAGGGTGCTTGGTTTAGGTAGTTGCAAACACTACTAAATATGACACGAACGAACCTATAGACCTGGAAATGTCTGAAGAGTTTGCACAGTTCTTGTTTTGTATATATTTTTAAATTCTCAATAAAGTTTATTTTTGGAAATAAAAGAGTTGTAATTCAATGGCCACAGCAAAACAAAGGGCAGCTAACGGCGAAGCCAGCAGTGGAGCGGGAGGTCATAGGTGTCAGTATCCGACCACCACTTCATCACTGACTTCAACGTTTCACTAGGTTCACTAGGTTAATTCCCGGAATGGCGGGACTGTCGTATGTTGAAAGGCTGGAGCGATTGGGCTTGTATACACTGGAATTTAGAAGGATGAGGGGGGATCTTATTGAAACATATAAGATAATTAGGGGATTGGACACATTAGAGGCAGGAAACATGTTCCCAATATTGGGGGAGTCCAGAACAAGGGGCCACAGTTTAAGAATAAGGGGTAGGCCATTTAGAACGGAGATGAGGAAGAACTTTTTCAGTCAGAGTGGTGAAGGTGTGGAATTCTCTGCCTCAGAAGGCAGTGGAGGCCAGTTCGTTGGATGCTTTCAAGAGAGAGCTGGATAGAGCTCTTCAGGATAGCGGAGTGAGGGGGTATGGGGAGAAGGCAGGAACGGGGTACTGATTGAGAGTGATCAGCCATGATCGCATTGAATGGCGGTGCTGGCTCGAAGGGCTGAATGGCCTATTCCTGCACCTATTGTCTATTGTCTATTGTTTCATTGCATGGGCGTGGAAGACTGAGACAAGCTGAGCTGTGAGGAGGACTTGGCTAATGCTTGCCTATGGAAACATGAGCCACTGCAGACCACGATCTGGCCCTGAGCTCCAGCTCATTTTGCATTTTAATAACGTATACATCACTACTTTTCTGAAAAACCTGTATACAATTGTTGTGTAAGTGAGGGTGAAGGAGTCTGGAGATCTATGGAACAGTGCGACAATGCTAAGAACTATATTCTGCATCCTGTATCCTCCCCCTTTGCTCTACCGATTGTACTTAGGGTTGGCTTGAATACATTTATTTAAAGCATTATCTGATCAGTTTCCATGCTGTATCTCTAAACAAATCTAAATGAAACTAAACTAAAGTGAACTAAACAGCATTCAAAACAAAGCTTTTCACTGACCCCGAGTACACATGAGAATAATAAAACTAAACCTAGATCTTGTGTGTTTACCCGTTCATAGTGCCTTGCAATTTATGCATTTAGAATTAAATAAAACCAAAACTGAAGGTGAGGTACAGAAGAAAAATAAAGGATAAGTGCATAAACATTCACAGCAGAATGTCAGACTGCCACGGTATTCAGGAGAAATGATAAATACATTTAAACAGTGACATGCATTGTGATGTTCTGAACCTCATACCACAGGATGACTAACTTGGTGAACCAATACTGACAGATGAAGATGAAAGAAGGATACTAGTTGGTAAACAGGAACTGAATCTGCAGTACTTCCAAAGCCCTAGTAATTAATAGCCAGGGGGAGAAGGGAAGGTGTAAATGAAAGGTCAGGGGAGGTAATAGAGGGGCTCTCATTACACATCTCAGTAATTGGTAATAAGTATACAGATGCCCCCCGTATTACGTCAGGATTATGGCCCGTGGACCCTTGTGTAAGTCAGATGTTATGTAAGTCGGAAGACCATGTGGTAACTCCCACGCAGAGACCATGTGGGAGCATCCACGAGAACAGCTGACTGGCTTGAGGAAGCTGCCACATCCAATGGCCGTAGTGCACAACCCGGAAATAAAGCAGTGGGATAAAGAATCGGTTACGTAAGTGCGAGTTTACATAAGTCGCAAGTTCACAAGTTATAGGAGTAGAATTAGGCCATTTGGCCCATTGGGTGTACTCCAACATTCAATCATGGTTAAGATAGACACAAAAAGCTGGAGTAACTCAGCAGGACAGGAATGGGTGACTTTTTGGGTCGACCCTTCTTGATCTCTACCTCCTAATCCCATTTTCCTGCCTTCTCCCCATAACCCTTGACAACCATTCTAATCAACAATTTGTCTACCACTGCCTTAAAAATATCCACCGACTTGGCCTCCACAGCCCTCTGTAGCTTAATGTAGCACAGATTAATTACCCTCTGACTAAAGAAATTCCTCTTCACCTCCTTTCCAAAAGAATGTCCTTTAATTCTGAGGCCATGACCTCTGGCCCTAGACTCTCCCACCAGTGGAAACATCCTTTCCACATCCACTCTATCTATGCCTTTCATTATTCTGTAAGTTTCAATGAGGTCCCCCCTCAACCTTCTAAACTGCAGCGGGTAGAGGCCCAGTGCTGTCAAGCGCTCATCACATGCTAACCCACTCAGTCGCCTATTACATAAGTCAGGGAGTACCTGCATTTTAAAAACCACTCAATTATTCAAGTTTTTTCCCCTGAAATTTTGAAAATGACAGATTTCCAGACAGTAAATACTATTTTCATTTCTAATATTATAGCATCTCTTGATTTATTAATTGGATTTTTAATAAATAATGGGGTGGAATTGGTTTGCCAAATGGCTTATTATAAATTCATAACATATTTATTCACATTGTAATTTGTCCTATAATGAATCCTTGATTCAGGAATTGTCCTGTCTGACCTGACAATTACCGAACATCACTATTATTTAAGAACATGTGAAAGAAGAACTAATAAACTCGAGGGCAATTGTTGGGAAGTTAACAAGAACTTTCATTAAGAATAAAGCATCAGTAAATATGATTAAAATGTGACTAAATGTACCCTGAGCAAATATGAGATGATCAGAGAGAGATAGCATGGCATGGTTATAGCACAGTCATATATCATTATTCCAATAAATTATGTTGGCAGTAATATAGACAAAGGAATCTCCATAACACTCCAAAAGATACTCGATATGATTCCACATTAAAATTATTTCCAATAATTAGTGTCCATACAATGAAGAAATATTGATTTCTTTAATTTCAAGTAACCTTTGCATTTCATCTCTCTTTGTCCCTCCCCCAACCCAGTCACCCTGCTCTGCTAGTTTTACAATTTGTATCCTCTCATTATCTCCTCCTCCACAACCAACAATGGACTAGTGTGGGCGCCTTGGCCATGTACCTTTTCCCAGTTTCCCTCTGCCCTAACTCTCAGTTTGAAGAAACGTCTCGTCCCAAAACGACACCTATTCTTTTTCTCCAGAGATGCTGAGTTACTCCAGCATTTTGTATCTAACTTAATTATATTCAAAAATGGCTGGGTCAAAAAGGCAACATGTGACAAGAAATGTTTTCTAAAGATTGCTCTGCAAAATCAACCACATATTTTTAAAAATAATTTGGATGCAGAATGATCAATGGAATATAAATTTTGCAGATAACAAAAAGTCAGGAGGAACAGTAAATTGAGATCAATAGGACGGGTGCCAAAGGAGCATAAACATTTTGTGAATGCAACTGGATTCAAGGGCGGCACGATAGCGCAGCGGTAGAGTTGCTGCTTTACAGCGAATGCAGCGCCGGAGACTCAGGTTCGATCCTGACTACGGGTGCTGCACTGTAAGGAGTTTGTACGTTCTCCCCGTGACCAGCGTGGGTTTTCTCCGAGATCTTCGGTTTCCTCCCACACTCCAAAGACGTACAGGTATGTAGGTTAATTGGCTGGGTAAATGTAAAATGTAAAAATTGTCCCTAGTGGGTGTAGGATAGTGTTAATGTACGGGGATCACTGGGCGGCACGGACTTGGAGGGCCGAAAAGGCCTGTTTCCGGCTGTATATATATGATATAATATGATATGATAATACAGAAAGGTCATCAGAAAGGACTGAAAAGCATTAGAATATTTTCTAAATGGTGAAAAATTAGGAATTGATGAGGAAAAAGGAGATAGACAATAGACAATAGGCAATAGGTGCAGGAGTAGACCATTCGGCCCTTCGAGCCAGCACCACCATTCAATGTGATCATGGCTGATCATTCTCAATCAGTACCCCGTTCCTGCCTTCTCCCCATACCCCCTGACTCCGCTATCCTTAAGAGCTCTATCTAGCTCTCTCTTGAATGCATTCAGAGAATTGGCCTCCACTGCCTTCTGAGGCAGTGAATTCCACAGATTTACGACTCTCTGACTAAAAATGTTTTTCCTCATCTCCGTTCTAAATGGCCTACCCCTTATTCTTAAACTGTGGCCCCTTGTTCTGGACTCCCCCAACATTGGGAACATGTTTCCTGCCTCTAACGTGTCCAACCCCTTAATAATCTTATATGTTTCGATAAGATCCCCTCTCATCCTTCTAAATTCCAGTGTATACAAGCCTAGCCGCTCCAGTCTTTCAACATATGACAGTCCCGCCATTCTGGAATAGGTTCAAAAATCGAGTATTCAGATGCAAATTTCAGATTCAGATGCAAATAGCAAGTCTTCTTCCTCTACGTAAAGCAGTCTATAAGGTCTCGACCTGAAAAGTCACCTTTTCCTTTTCTCCAGAGATGTTGCCAGATCTGCTGAGTTACTCCAGCATTTTGTGTCTATCTTCAGTGTAAACCAGTACATCTACAGTTCTGTCCTACACTAGTTTCAATGGTCCAGTGAGTTTTTTTTGCATCTGAATTGCTACTTGCTACTATTGTATAGAGTCGTCGAACCCATCATAGAGTGTGAGTGCATTAGGCACTCAGGAGGGCTTATGGAAGGGGTGCAATTTATGAAAATTATGGAAGTATTCAGCAGGTTAGGTAGCTTCTTTGGCTAAAAAAAAACAGAGTTAATGGTTCAGCTGACCTTCAGCCTGAAGAAGGGTCCTGACCAGAAATGTCACCTATCTATGTTCTCTAGAGATGCTGTCTGACCCGTTAAGTTACTTCAGCATTTTGCGTCATTTTTTGTAAAAAAGCTTCTGCAGTTCTTTGTTTCTACTTCTTAATGTTTTAGGGGATGACCTTTCTGTTGGCAAGGTCATGATTGGTTTTCCCACTTGCAAAGGTCAGCCCGTAGGCAATGGATTATTTGGAGTAAGGGGAAGCTCTAGCAAGGCATTCAGACAGATCTGTGTGTACCTAACCCAGTTAATATTACCCATCTCTTCCCATGAAGCTTGTCTGACACTGGGGCACCACAAAGTGATCTAATTCCAAGAGAGAATTTGATCTTACTCTAGTCATAAAAACATTATTTTCAATTCCGAAGGTAGACACAAAATGCTGCAGTAACTCAGTGGGTCAGGCAGCATCTCAGGAGAGAAGGAATGGGTGACGTTTCGGGTCGAGACCCTTCATCAGTCTGGAGAAAGGTCTCGACCCGAAACGCCACCCATTCCTTCTGTCCTGAGATGCTGCCTGACCCGCTGAGTTACTCCAGCATTTTGTGTCTACCTTTGATTTAAACCAGCATCTGCAGTTATATTCCTACACATTATTTTCAATTCCTGTCACTTCGGTTCAGTACTAATTTAGAGGTACTGCAACATCTAGCCCCATCCTTTCTATTTGCTTCATAAAAATCTTTTTAGCTCCCTGACAATATTTTAATTGTTGGTTCCCACTGCAATTCATCTTGTTCTCTGCGACTGTGCTTGTTTTGTTGTTGGCTGCAAGCATTTGGCCATTAAAAGTACGGATCTGCTAAAATACCAGATATATGGTGAATAATAGTAGTGAGATGAATTATTGTGGAACATGAATAGGTGATCGTGGAAAATGTACACCGCTACCCGTAATTGGCTGCGCCTTAATTAGAAAGGAGTTTGTTTGTTTTCAGCATAAATAACAACTCACTTACATTACTCTCTGTCGAAGTTCTACACATTAGCTTTAGATACCAATCTTTACCTTTGACATTGACTGTTCTACAGTCACAGAGATGATATGAAATCTTGAATTTTCAATGCATTAAGTAAATGTGTTGGCAGGGGTGTTGCCAGTGTTTTCCCTTGATCTGGCAGGCTCCACGAATTCCCATTCACAATGTGCAACAGATTACATTGTCTGATTTAATAAGTTACACAAAAGTGTTGCAGCCAGAATTGCAGATTCTGGAATTATTCTGGAATTATTCCATATAATGGAATAGAATAGTAGTCATTTCTAGTTCAAATCCAAAGGGTCATAAAATCAGAAGTTCATAAGTTCTCGGAGCAGAATTAGGCCATTCGGCCCATCAAGTCTACTCCACCATTCAATCATGGCTGATCTATCTGTCCCTCTCAACCCCATTCTCCTGCCTTCTCCCCATAACCCCTGACACCCTTACTAATTAAGAATCTGTCAATCTGCACTTAAAAAATATCCATTGACTTGGCCTCCACAGTCGGCTGTGGCAATGAATTCCACAGATACACCACCTTCTGACTAAAGAAATTCCTCCTCATCTCCTCATGGCCTCTGTTCTTAGACTCTCCCCCTAGTGGAAACATCCTCTCCACATTCACTCTGTCCAGGCCTTTTACTATTCGGTAAGTTTGAATGAGGTCCCTCCTTATCCTTCTAACTCCAGTGACTACAGACCCAATGCCGTCAAATGCTCATCATATATTAACCAAGTCATTTCTGGGATTATTCTAGTAAATCAGTTACTATAAAATCAAATCATTACTTTATCTTAACAGGTTTTCAAAGTAAACAATGCTCAAGGCATGCAGCTGGGTATACACTTGCTCCTACATTTTTAGCTTACAATGAGTTTCAAATGACCTTAATATCACCAATCTCTACTTTGAATAGTTTCATTGACTCCTTTTCCACAGCTCTGTGATGTAAAGAATTCCAAAGATTCATGATCCTCTGAGAGAGGAGATTCCTTCTCATCTAACTCCTAACTAGTGACATCTTAGTCAAAAATTATACGCCTGCTTACAGATAACCTCACTTGGGGAACATCTACTTTGTCAATCGCCTTCACAATCTTACACATTTCAATACTATCACTTGTTTCTGTTCTTAACTTCAATAAGGTTAGGCTCAATCTCTTCAGTCTCTCTTTATAGATCAACATGCCCCAGTTTTGTCAAATTAAGAAACAGAAAATTCTGGCAGCTCTTAGCAGATCAGGCAACATCTGTGGAAAGAGAAATAGAGTTAACGTGTCAATCTAACCCATTGTCAGGACTGAGGAAGAGAGATACCAATTTTGTGTAAGATGCAGAGGAAGGCAGAGAGGTGGATAGGACAAAGGGAATATCCCTAATAAGGTGATGCCAGGGTTGACATAAGGATCAGTTGTAGACATCATCTGATCAATGTGTTAATGAGTTAGAAACAGAGAAAGCGAGAGAAATTGGAAAGACAAAAAACAATAACAAAGGAATGTAAATGTTGGGCTGTGCTGATAAAAGAAGAAAAACTGAGCTAGTATCACACTAGTATAACCTGAGGTAGAAAGAGACAGCTCTGATAGAAACAGACAAAGCCAGTTACCTGAAGTTGTAGAATTCAGTATTTGCAACATGGTCGCTCATTTGCGTTTGCTTTGTCTGATCATATTGTTAATGTTGAAAAATGTTCCAGTCAATCACTCCTTCATCAGGAAAGACTGTTTGGGTCCGTGGACAGTGGGAAGGAAAGAGATAAAAGGACAGGGGTTGCATCTCCTATGATTATATGGGGAAATGCTGTTGGAAGTGGAACAGTTGATGGAAATGGCAGAGCAGATAGGAACATTTGACTTTATTCAACGGTTTTGGAATATAAAAGTAGTCAAGTTTTGTCCACTTTACTCTACACGGCTCTAGTGACACCAAAGCTGAAGTTACTGGGCATACCTTTAGAAAGGAGATGAGAAGGAATTTCTTTTGTCAGGGGTGGTGAATCTGTAGAATTCTTTGCTACAGACAGCTATGGGGGCCAAGTCATTGGGTATTTTGAATAGACAATAGACAATAGGTGCAGGAGTAGGCCATTCGGCCCTTTGAGCCAGCACCGCCGCCATTCAATGTGATCATGGCTGATCATTCTCAATCCCGTTCTTGCCTTCTCCCAATACCCCCTGACTCCGCTATCCTTAAGAGCTCTATCTAGCTCTTTCTTGAATGCATTCAGAGAATTGGCCTCCACTGCCCTCTGAGGCAGAGAATTCCACAGATTCACAACTCTCTGACTGAAAAAGTTTTTCCTCATCTCCGTTGTATCTTCCTTAGTGAAGACAGATCCAAAGTACCGGTTCAACTCGTCTGCCATTTCCTTGTTCCTCATAATAAATTCCCCTGCTTTTGTCTTCAAGGGACCCACATTTGCCTTGACTATTTTTTTCCTCTTTACATACCTAAAAAAAAAGGCGGAGATTGACAAAGGTGTAAATTGTAAAGACAATTATTTCTGCTGCAGTTTTAACACACAACTGAGTAATATAATACACATTTTATCTTAATGTTGGTGTAGCAATAATGAAGTAAAGGTTTAAGGATTAAAATAAAACATTAAATTATTTAATAATGCCCTGATGGATAATACTACCGTGTTCTAACATACTTAAACTAAAAATGCTAAATGGTGTGCCTTTGTTAATGAGATGAAATTACTTTGTAAAGTGTCATTAGTTAGCTTGAGGAAAAGTAACTGAGAAAAATGCCTCATTAACCCTTGAGATTTTCGCAGAAAAGAATTGAAGATTTTCATAAACAACTATTGATAACTCCCAAAATATGTTATTAAGCTGAATGTTATAGACTGTTGACTGTGTCCTAATTTTCTCTTCCTCATTCCATTAGTATATTACTGTTAGAGGACTAATCTCTCTTTTTCATATTATTTGAAACAAACTTGAATTTGATTTAATGGGCAGATTTCCAGGTCTCACGGCCTGAAATTGGGTGGCACTGTGGCACAGAGGTAGAGTCGCTGCCTTACAGCGAATGCAGCGCCGGAGACCCAGGTTCGATCCCGACTACGGATGCTGTCTGTACGGTGTTTGTACGTTCTCCCGTGACCTGCGTGGGTTTTCTCCGAGATCTTCGGTTTCCTCCCACACTCCAAAGACACTCCATGTAGGTTAATTGGCTTGGTAAATGTAAACAATTGTCACTAGTGGGTACAGGATAGTGTTAATGTGCGGGGATCGCTGGACGGCGCGGACACGGTGGGCCGAAGGACCTGTATCTCTAAACTAAAATACATTGGTTGAGAATTCCACCTGTGAATGGGTGTTGGCACAAGATGGGTGGATAAAATCGAGTTCCTCAGTACACTTAAGTCTCAGCAGAGCCTTTTGCAAAAAGTTGTATCAACAGTTCAATGTTTTTCCTGTTACCCAACAGTGGGAATCCCCAGAGAATGACATGGGGGATCATGATAATCAAGGGTCAAGAGTCAAGAGTGTTTTATTGTCATATGTCCCAGATGAAATTCCTACTTGCAGCAGAACAGAATATGTAAACATAGTACTCCGTAAATAATATATTAGACCCAAAATGTCACCTATTCTTTTTTCTCCAGAGATACTGCCTGACCTGTTGAATTACTCCAGCATTTTGTCTCTTTTTGGTGGGGCAGATATTAAAATGCTGAATAAATGTGTGCATTTTTGTTTATTTTAGTTTATTCTTGTCACATGTACCGTTTGGAAAAATGTTCCAGTGAATCACTCCTTCATAAGGAAAGACTCTTTGGGTACCTGGACAATGGGAAGGGACGAGATAAAAGGACAGGGGCTTTCCAGGAAAAAATTTCTATATGATATTACTATTTGTGGTTTAATCTTGTAAATTCGTAGTCTAACCTGCAGCATCTGTTCTTGCCTAATTATCAGTAACTTATCTCCATTATCACCGAATCATGTAATACGACGGCAGACCTAATTATCTCACTGCTGTGTCTGTCATTCCAGTTGACAGGGACTTCTGGGCTCGAACTGGGCCAACAATTCCCTTGGCACTAAGATGTAAAGCAAAATGAAAGCATTGAAACATTTTAAACAATACCTTGAAGTAACTCAAGCAGCTAAAATGTTTGTCCAAGCTATCGATGCATCATTTTGTTGTACTATAAGTGAGTAGAAATTGATTTAAGAAACATAAGAAAGAGGAGGAGGTGTAGGTTAATTGGCCTCTTGAGCCAGCTCTGTCATTCAACCAGATCAATTCTCTGCCTCAACACCTCTCTCCTCACATCCTTTGACTCTTACATATCTGGGATAAACCCTATGGGTCCCAAATTGACCCCATCAGTCACCTTGGAACATGAGTGGGAGCAAGTCAGCCTTGATCTCAAGGGACATCCCAAGAAAAAGAAGACATAAAAGATGACTGTACAAGATAAGAAATCGTAGTAATTTGAGTAATGTATTGTCATGGACTGAGGAACAATTAACTAAGAGGGAATGTGCCATTTTCAGGTTAGTAAGCAGCAAATAGTCCAGGGACTACTTGATCCATAATTTGTTCTGAATATCCACTTTTAATAGTTATTCCCGATTTTAAAATATTAAATTTCTCTAGTCTTCCTTCTCAAATGAATAACATCACATTTACCTCCCTAACTCCAGATTCAGAGACAGTTTCTTTCCAGCTGTTATCAGGCAACTGAACCATCGTGCCAACACTAGAGAGTGGTCATGAGCTACCATCTACCTCATAAAAGACCCTTGGACAATTTTTAATCAGATTTTACTGGTCTTTATCTTATACTAAACGTTATTCCCTTTCTCTTGTATTTGTACACTGTGGACGGCTCAATTGTAATCATGTATGGTCTTTCCGCTGATTGGTAGCATGTAACAAAAAGCTTTTCACTCTACCTTGGTACATGTGACAATAAACTAAACTAAACTAAACTAAACCTGCACTATACTTCATCTGTAATCTTCTTGCCCAGTTAGCATAACGTTTCTGCAAATGGTTTTCATCTGTTTTACAAATATCTGTAGTGTTGTATCGATCAGTAGTAAGTATTTGGTTTGATTGCTATTGCTCTCTTATCCAGGAGCAGAGAAGGGGATCGTGATATCTGAAATATACTCCAACTTAATTTGAGCAACCTGACCATACAGTTTGAGTTTAAATTGCTACTTTAGCGCTGTAATAAATACGGATAAACATTGCAAGTATCCAGAACAGGTGGACATTCAGATGAATGGTGATTGCCTATTCAACATTATGGGCTTATCTATTAACACATGTCATGCACTCCCCTTCCACACCATGTCCAAAAATTCAGATCATTTGTTTCAAAATAAGTTTTAAATATTTAAACAGGCTTAGGCTAAAGGAATATTTTAATCAGACAAAGACACAAAGTGCTGGAGTAACCCAGCGAGTCAGGCAGCATCTCTGGAGAAGGTGGATAAGTGACGTTTTGGGCCAGGACTCTTCTTCAGACTTGAAATCTGACATTCTGATTGAGATATTTTATTAGACTTTACAGACTGCATTTGTTCAGTGAATGCAAGCAGTTAGAGTCATAGTCATTGAGTCATATAGCACAGAAACAGGCCTTTTGGTCCAACTTGCCCATGCCAACCAAGATGCCCCATTTAGCTCTAGTCCCACCTGCCCGCATTTGGCCTATATCCCTCTAAACCGTGCTTATGCACATATAGGTTAGGTTTACACATTGGAGAAAGTTCTTTCATTATTTGTTTTGATGTTTTTTATTTCACTAATAGCTGATCAATTGTTTACATTGCTGAAACTAGAATGCGATAACCAATATATTATATTTTCTTTCTTAGGACCGTCGCTTCCGAGATGAAATTGATAAACTGACAGGATACAAGACAAAATCCCTGCTGTGCATGCCAATTCAAAACAGTGATGGGGAGATCATTGGCGTTGCCCAAGCTATAAATAAAAATCCCAGAGGAGCCCGCTTCAGCGAGGATGATGAAGAGGTTGGTTTTCATATCTTGTTCATTTGTGATTCATATTAGTTTTTAAAAAAAGCATAAGTATGATCCAGGAATTGTTTTACATATTTTTCATGGTTTCAATGCACAACTTTGTTAAAGTACAATAAATATCAAACTCGTGTGTAGGAAGGAACTGCAGATGCTGGTTTATACCAAAGATAGACACAAAATGCTGGAGTAACTCGGCGGTCATGCAACATCTCCGGAGAAAAGAAATAAAAGAAATCGGAACTCGAAACGTCACCTATTCCTTCTCTCCAGAGATGCTGCCTGACCCACTGAGTTACTCCAGCATTTTGTGTCTAAATACCAAATTCACTTTTAATTTGAAAAAGAATAGATAGTAGAAGTCATTCCAAATGCTGGTCAGAGAATTTAACAATCCAAAGTAAATGTGCATCTTGTGCAAGCATATTCTGAAAGCTTTGAAATTGCTGAGAAATAATTCAACCCTTTGGTTACTAACAGATTAAGTATGTGTTCATCATCTCCTTGAATACTTCTGATAAAAGCAATGAGGATCCAATTTGAGAAATTAATGAATCCGACATTCCGTCTGGTGTAAATATCAGAGCAACAGTATCTAGCCTGTATTGAATCTGCCTAAAATTCTTCACGGTTTTGAGCCAAGGTTGAGCTCCAGCCCCCAACTTTGCTTCCTATCGGGGGGTGTTAGGAGTGTTTTGGGGGCAGTATCTCTGGACTAAGCCACCTGAGTCGACACTGAGATCTCCGTGGTGTGGAAGCCCAGAGCGACCAAGCCCAAGGCAGTGTGGTTGTCTGGCGTCTCGGGTGCAGAGAGAGCTGGACGTTTTGAATCCAATTTTGTTAGAATTTGAATCTGAAGAAGGGTCTTGACCTGAAATGTCACCCATTCTTTCTCTCCAGAGATGCTTCCTGCCCTACTGAGTTACACCAGCATTTTGTGTCTATCTTTGGTGCAAACCAGCATCTGCAGTTCCTTCCTACACGTTTGTTAGAATTTTAATTGTACCAGGTTCAATGAATGTTTGAGTGGTGTCCCACTGCGCTCAATGCTCTGCTGTAAGCTCAATAAGCAAACTACAACTTGTTAGATTGTTGAAAATAAATCAAGAAATAGCTACAAATTATGGACCTTGATGTTTAGTATTTCACAGAGATGCGTTCAGGAAGCATGCATACAACATTGTGAATTGTCTAGATAAATGGACTGCGAAACAAAACAAATATATGACTGCTAATATGTCGCCAAATGGTTATATTTTGAAAATGTCTAAAAACCAAATATGTCTTAATATATATGCTGTGGGCAGGGAATTCTCAGCTATGAAGGATATTTTCTTGATTGATTGCTGATAAATTTGTAGTGTCAGATGTTTTAATTGAATACATTAGTGTATAAGGGTGGCACAGTGGCGCAGCGGTAGTGTTGCAGCCTTACAATGCCAGAGTCCTTGGTCTTGACTATGGGAGCTTTCTGTGCGGAGTTTGTACGTTCTCCCCTGTGGGTTTTTCCGGGTGCTCCGGTTTCCTCCCACATTCCAAAGACGTGCAGGTTTGTAGGTTAACGAGCTTCTGTGAATTGTCCCCAGTGTGTAGGGTAGAACTAGACAGGTGGTTATTGGTCAGCATGGACTTTGTGCGCCTAAGGGTCTGTTTCATGCTGTATTTCCTAAACTAAACCAAAGTAAATTAAACTAAACTAAAATAAACAATTTTTTTTAAGCTTTCTTTTTGCCTGCATTTGGTTCCTATCCAGATATCTGTCCAAATGTTATTTAGTTTAGTTTAGTTTAGTTTAGAGATACAGCGTGGAAACAGGCCCTTCAGCCCACCATGCCAGCACCGACCATACCATTATACTTATACCAAACCAATTAACCTATGAACCTGTACGTCTTTGGAATTTGGGAGGAAACCGATCTTGGAGAAAACCCACGCGGTCGCGGGGAGAATGTACAAACCCCGTACAGACGTCACCCATAGTCAGGATCGACCCCGGGTCTCCGGCGCCGCAAGCGCTGTAAAGCAGCAACTCTACCGCTGCACCACCGTGCCGCCCGTTGTAACTGCATCTGCTTTTATAGCTTCCTCTGGAAGCTCATTTCAGATATGGACTGGCTTCTGTTGCTCCTGAGGTCTCTCTTTAAGGGCCTGTAAGGCGATTTTCTAAGCAATTGACGGCGACAGTCAAAGTCGTAGCAGATCGCCAAAATTTTCTTTTACCCTACGACAATGACCACAACAATGCCGAGTCAGGTCGATACAAGTAACTTTTTTTGTGAAACTTGCACCTGGCTAAGAGAATACATCGTCTTCGGAAACATCGCAAAATTCCCACACTTATCAATGCTTCTCCGACGTCTTAATTTTTGCTGAAATCACTGACAAGTCTGTAATTACTTGAGAGTTTTGAAATATAACATCTTGCCCTGGTTACTTGAAAACCAAGCTTCACGGTAACAAGGCATAAACTGGATTGACTCCCAGTTTACTAATAGCAGTATAAAGAAATTTAATTTAAAACATGGTTAAATGGATTTTTGTGCGGATTGTGGGGATTCTTTGAAAATGTACGGGAGATGCATATCTGGTTTCTGGGTTGCATATCTGAGTTGGGAGCCTACTTTAAAAGTAATCGCTGCTGCCCATAAACATCGTGAAATTCCCACGCTTACCTGACCGTCAAACTGTCGCCTCCAATCTACCTGTCAAATATCCTGACAGTAAATAAATTGGTTCAACACAAGTATTTTATGGTATCTTCAAATGACTTTACTTAATTTAATATTACGTGCTTCTAAATGCATCTGCGACAACCTAGCAAACCTGGGGACAGCTTGCGACAGCGCCCGTAATAAGCTACGATACCTGGCGACAAGCCAGCTGTCGCTGAGAAATTTCTATCTGGAAAAATTTTCAGTGACGCGCCGAGATCCGCTACGATTCTTTGAAGACTCCTCACGATCGTGCCCGCGACACCCCGGCGAACGTTCGCCGACAATCTAGTCACCGGCAGTCGCCTTAAAATCGCCTAAGTGGGACAGGCCCTTAAATCTCTCTCCTCTCACCTTAAGCTGTGCTCTCAAGTTTTAGAATCCTTTACCCTGGGAAAGACTGTGACTTTATCTTTGCCTCTCATGATCTTGTACACCTCAATAAGGTCTCCCCTCAACCTCCTATGCTCCAAAGAATAAAGTCCAAGTCTATGCGACCTCTCCCGATAACTCAAGACCACAAGCCCGGGTAACATCCTGATGAACCTTTTCAGCACCCTTTCTAACTTAATGACATCCTTCCTATAGCTGGGTGACTGGAAATGCACACAGTATTCCAAGTGTGGTTTCCCCCAACGACTTGTACATCTGCATCTTGATGTGCCAACATTGTACTCAATACCCCAGGCAATGAAGACCAGCGTGCCAAAAGCCTTGTTCATCACACTGTCCACCAGTTTCGCCATCTTTAGGGAACCTTGTACCTGCACTCCCATATCTCTCTGTTTTGCAACACTCTCCAGAGCTATTATGTAAGTCCTGTCCTGTTAGACTTACCAAAGAACAACACCTCACACTGGTCAAGCTAAATTCCATTTGCAATGCCTTGGCTCACTTCCCAACTGGTCTTTCTTCAATGGTGTTTGATTTTACCTCAGTTAGTGACCTTTTTGTGCTGGTAAATAATATCATATACTTATATTTTCAAATTTTGGTAGTTTTGGTAGTAGTAAGAATTCCACTGCTGTTTCAGGCAAATTCCGTAGTTCAAAATCAATAAGTCATTAAAATTTTAATTAAACATCTATACTATTTTGCATATTGTTAAAGTTCAACCTATTTTTAAACACAATAGTTACAGCAGGAAATACTTCATAAAATGCCAGTGTAATTGAGTGCATTGATATAATTTCAGCTGGGAGAGGTATGTGGAATGAGAAGTGTTGATGGGTTCACTCAGCGGGACAGGCAGCTTCTGGGTGACGTTTTGGGTCGAAATCCTTTTTCAGACTACTTTAAACTTCAGACTAGTCTGAAGAAGGGTATCAACCCGATACGTCACCCATTCCTTCTCTCCCGAGATGCTGCCTGACCCGCTGAGTTACTCCAGCATTTTGTGTCTATCTTCGGTTTAAGCCAGCATCTGCGGTTCCTTCCTACACAGTATTGATGGGTTGTTGGATAGCGTCACCTGACTTGCTGGTTTAGATTTATTATTGTGGCATGTACCGAGGTACAGTTGTTTAGAAGTTTAAAATCAGTTTAAATTCAGTTTTAATTTTTTACTTGAATATAAATGAACTGCTTTTAATGTCTCCAATTATTAAAGATATTTCAAAACAGTTGAAAAGGCTATTGACAGTGTGAAGCAGCCATCAGGTCATGGTGGGGGAGATCCAAGTAGAATCTTGTGGCTCAGCTCTGTCTTCCATACTTGTTCAAGATGGCGGCAGACGCAGGAACAATGGCGCTGGTAAGCGGGCTGTGACCTTACCTCCTGTGCCCTCGGTGGTGCACTGGTTGCTCCGTGGTCGGCTGCGGGAAACGCCCTGGTGCACAGTGCCAAGTGAGATCCTTCCGGAAGTGGCTGCTCCTTGAGGCTGCGGCTCACCGGCCGTCTGTCTGTCTTTTTTCTGTCTTTGTCTATTGTTAGCGTTTAAATGTATGTATTATGGCGAGTCCGGAAACTTGTTCTTTGTTGAAGAAGTTTATTGCGACAGCAATATTCGATTACAAAGGTTTCTTAACAAGATAACGGACAACCATCAAAACTCACTGTCTTCTTCGAAGACGTCTCCGAACTAACTCTTTTCGGGCGCCAAAAGCGCACATGACAACGCTGTCCAATCAGCGATGTCGCTCTCTGGACCAATCCCTACGGTCGCGCCCACACGTGACCTTGCTGGCCAATCTGAGGGTTCGACGACCAGGACCACTCTCTATGGTCGCTACAGTATGACCTATTTTTAGCTGTGTATATGTGGGGGGTGGTGGGGGGGGTGGGGGAAACCTTTTTTCTAAATCTCTCCTCAACGGAGATGCGACCTTTTTCCATGTCGTATCTCCGTTCGCGCTACGGCCTAACACCGTGGAGTTGGCGGCCTCCAGCTGGGATCGACCTTGAAGGCCTGGGGCCTGGACTCACCATCTTACCTGGACTTACCGCGGACTCTGTGGACCGCAACATCGGGAGCTCGCAGGTCCCTGGCTGGCGACCGCCGTTCGGGAGCTCCAGCCGTAGCAACTTCGACCGCCCCGAATCGTAAGGCTTGATCGACCCGTTTGCAGGACCTTCATCGCCCTGTGTGGCTCGGTTGCGGATTTAGTGTTGTGTAATGATCCTGATCTGATAAGGGGACTAGAGGTAAAAGAGCCATTAGGAGGCAGTGATCACAACATGATAAGTTTTACTCTGCAAATGGAAAGGCAGAAGGGAAAATCGGAAGTGTCGGTATTACAGTATAGCAAAGGGGATTACAGAGGCATGAGGCGGGAGCTGGCCAAAATTGATTGGAAGGAGGCCCTAGCAGGGAAGACGGTAGAACAGCAATGGCAGGTATTCCTGGGAATAATGCAGAGGTTGCAGGATCAATTTATTCCAAAGAGGTGGAAAGACTCTAAGGGGAGTAAGAGACACATGTGGCTGACAAGGGAAGTCAGGGACAGCATAAAAATTAAGGAGAGGAAGTATAACATAGCAAAGAAGAGTGGGAAGACAGAGGATTGGGACTCTTTTAAAGAGCAACAAAAGTTAACTAAAAAGGCAATACGAGGAGAAAAGATGAGGTACGAGGGTAAACTAGCCAATAATATAAAGGAGGATAGCAAAAGTTTTTTTAGGTACGTGAAGAGGAAAAAAATAGTCAAGGCAAATGTGGGTCCCTTGAAGACAGAAGCAGGGGAATTTATTATGGGGAACAAAGAAATGGCAGACGAGTTAAACCGTTACTTTGGATCTGTCTTCACTGAGGAAGATACACACAATCTCCCAAATGTTCTAGGGGCTGGAGAACCTAGGGTGATGGAGGAACTGAAGGAAATCCACATTAGGCAGGAAATGGTTTTGGGTAGACTGATGGGACTGAAGGCTGATAAATCCCCAGGGCCTGATGGTCTGCATCCCAGAGTACTTAAGGAGGTGGCTCTAGAAATAGTGGAAGCATTGGAGATCATTTTTCAATGTTCTATAGATTCAGGATCAGTTCCTGTGGATTGGAGGATAGCAAATGTTATCCCACTTTTTAAGAAAGGAGGGAGAGAGAAAACGGGTAATTATAGACCAGTTAGTCTGACATCAGTGGTGGGGAAAATGCTGGAGTCAATTATAAAAGACGAAATTGCTGAGCATTTGGATAGCAGTAACGGGATCGTTCCGAGTCAGCATGGATTTACGAAGGGGAAATCATGCTTGACAAATCTACTGGAATTTTTTGAGGATGTAACTAGGAAAATTGACAAGGGAGAGTCAGTGGATGTGGTGTACCTCGACTTTCAGAAAGCCTTCGACAAGGTCCCACATAGGAGATTAGTGGGCAAAATTAGGGCACATGGTATTGGGGTAGGGTACTGACATGGATAGAAAATTGGTTAACAGACAGAAAGCAAAGAGTGGGGATAAATGGGTCCCTTTCGGAATGGCAGGTAGTGACCAGTGGGGTACCACAAGGTTCGGTGCTGGGACCCCAGCTATTTACGATATACATTAATGACTTAGACGGAGGGATTAAAAGTACCATTAGCAAATTTGCAGATGATACTAAGTTGGGGGGTAGTGTGAATTGTGAGGAAGATGCAATACGGCTGCAGGGTGACCTGGACAGGTTGTGTGAGTGGGCGGATACATGGCAGATGCAGTTTAATGTAGATAAGTGTGAGGTTATTCACTTTGGAAGTAAGAATAGAAAGGCAGATTATTATCTGAATGGTGTCAAGTTAGGAGGAGGGGGAGTTCAACGAGATCTGGGTGTCCTAGTGCATCAGTCAATGAAAGGAAGCATGCAGGTTCAGCAGGCAGTGAAGAAAGCCAATGGAATGTTGGCCTTCGTAACAAGAGGAGTTGAGTATAGGAGCAAAGAGGTCCTTCTACAGTTGTACCGGGCCCTGGTGAGACCGCACCTGGAGTACTGTGTGCAGTTTTGGTCTCCAAATTTGAGGAAGGATATTCTTGCTATGGAGGGCGTGCAGCGTAGGTTCACTAGATTAATTCCCGGAATGGCGGGACTGTCGTATGTTGAAAGGCTGGAGCGATTGGGCTTGTATACACTGGAATTTAGAAGGATGAGGGGGGATCTTATTGAAACATATAAGATAATTAGGGGATTGGACACATTAGAGGCAGATAACATGTTCCCAATGTTGGGGGAGTCCAGAACAAGGGGCCACAGTTTGAGAATAAGGGGTAGGCCATTTAGAACGGAGATGAGGAAGAACTTTTTCAGTCAGAGGGTGGTGAAGGTGTGGAATTCTCTGCCTCAGAAGGCAGTGGAGGCCAGTTCGTTGGATGCTTTCAAGAGAGAGCTGGATAGAGCTCTTAAGGATAGCGGAGTGAGGGGGTATGGGGAGAAGGCAGGAACGGGGTACTGATTGATAGTGATGAGCCATGATCGCATTGAATGGCGGTGCTGGCTCGAAGGGCTGAATGGCCTACTCCTGCACCTATTGTCTATTGTCTATTGTCTATTGCCCGGTGGGGGCTCAGGACCTTCATCGGCCTGCTCGGCTCGGCCCTGGGGTTTCAAAAGTCGGGAGCCTCGATCGCCTCGAAGCAGCAGTTTGACTGCCTGACCACGGGAGGAGAACAGAGGAGGAGATAAGACTTTTCTTTGCCTTCCATCACAGTGAGGGTGTGCCTGGAGGAATCACTATGATGGTTGTCTGTGTTAAACTGTAATTGTGTGTCTTGTGCTCTTTATTGTTTATTGTTTATGACTGCATGGTAACGACAATTTCATTCAAATCTATTTTTGAATGACAATAAAAACAATTTGAAATTTGAGATTAGGGATGGCTCGTTTGAGGGCCAACATGACCAGATATGGCCTCGATTAGATAGGCACCACTTCAAGAGGCCGAATGCGCGGATGGGTTGCAGCCTGCAGTGGGGCAGAGCAGTGGTGCAGAGCAGCGGAGCAGCGGAGCACCAACAACTTAACCTGGCCAGGCCGACCCTGCAACTCCAACCCAGTGCCACCACCAGGACAACGGGCTTGTATAGAAAAGTTAAGACTCTACATTTTTAACAGCTTTGGACTTGAAGCATACAAATGGTGCCGGAAATGTGCCTACATTTGTCTACTATTCCTACACTCTTGTACTTAAGAATGATTGTGACTATGTATAAGAAGATTATTACTGAACTGTATGAAAACAAGGAATTTCATTGTACCTAGGTACACATGACAACAAAGTACCATTGAACCATTGAGGTTGAGGTTCATTGGTTCAATGCATATTTCATGAGGTTGAGGTTCATTGAACCATTAGAGTCACATGTACCGACGTACAGTGAAATTCATTTTTGTATTCAGTCCAGTACAAGTATCACTGTACATAAGTACTTAGATAAGCATCTCAGATACAGTACAAGTGCAGAGCAGTATTACACCAAGACAGTATACAGAGTCACCAGTTTTTGCACCATTTTCAAGTCCCAGTTGTTGTAAGTGCAGGGTTCTTGGCCTGACGATGAAGGCCCGTTGTCCTGGTGGGGTTGCTGGGTCGGCCTGGCTAAGCGTCGCTGTTGGTATCCTCCACCGCTGCAGGCTGCGTCAGGCTGCATGGTTGGTCAATCCCACGAAGCTATGAAAAATGAGCGTGGCCATGAGAAAAGCACAAGGGGTCAGGAGGATTGAACATGATCTAGCTTGTTGTTCGCCTTTCTAAGGGCATCATAATTATCTTTAGGGTTAGTTGTTCCTGGAGGGCCTAGTAGATCATTAGTGAACAATATGTTTTGGATATTCTTGTGGTGAAATTCATTTATAAATGGTTTGGTTTGTAATGCAAGTGAAACAACTGTAGATTGACAATGCATTCCATTCTAAAGATTCAATAAGGTTCTGGTCTGGTAATTGCAATGTTCAATAACTATATACGTCTTCTAAAATGACTGAGTTATGGCCACCAATTCACTTGGTGTAACTGTCTCAGATTTGGGGTCATCAAGCAATCTCTGGTTTAAGGAGGCACAAGAGGTGAATCTTTGATAATTTGTTTACCTCGATAAACAGCTAGCAGAATGTTCACATGTTTGAGTAGGATGGTATTATGTAGCATGTGAAACATGCAAATAAATCATAACAGTTTACTATCTTTATTTTGGTTTCTCATTTTAGGTGTGGTATGGTTAAGCTGTCCAGCATTCTCGTCAGTGTCCATGTTTTCTATGGAAAAGTGTGAGTGGAATATGATTCATTTCATATAAGGCCCAAAAATTCACAGCCATTTATTATAACAAAAAATTGGTTGCCATTATCTGACTCTGCATAAATGTAGGATTCCATATATAGTGAGTGTTTCTGGTAGTCAGGCAGCATCCCTGGAGAACATGGATTGGTGATGTTTCGGGTCTGGACCTTTCTTCAGACGGAGGGACTGAAGAAGGGTCACCTCTTTGTGCTCTCCAGGGATGCCACCTTGCCCACTGAGTTACTCCTGCAGTTTGTACCATTTTTTTGTTGTAAACCAGCATCTGCAGTTCCTTGTTTCGATTTAACAAGTGTTTTGCCTTCATAGACATTACGAATGATTCTTCAGCCAAAATCAAAAGAGAAGAAAGGTTTCCTCATAATGTTGGATGAACATGTGATAAGTTTGTAGCCAGAGGTGCCAATGCTAATCTCCATAACATTGGAATAATAAAACCATTCCCAAACCTGTCAACATCTTCGAATGTATTAGCGCTGGTACCTGGCGCCAGGCAGCAAATGCCTAGGAAGTGTTTGGAGATCTCTGATGGACGTGTTGAACATAATTCATCCAATTTACGTGAAGTATTTTGGTGAGGTTCTGAATGCTGTCTGAATTTTATTTGATAGCTTAAAAAAAACTAACATGGTATTGTAGCGCGTCGATAAAGGCAAGGAGCCAGGTATTTCGGGAATACATTCAACTTCAACTGTTCAGGATAGAGTTAGAACTTCATTAAATCCATGATGTGGATTTCATATTCAATCTATGGTCCATTCAACCCTTATAAGATCAAACAACTAATGAATGATTAACCTTTATCTTGCAATTTGACAGGAGAATTTATCAGAAGACTTTTTTGTCTACTAGGATAAAATTTCCCAGAAGCAGAAATATTTTTAAAAGGTTTTGAAGAAAGGAACTAACTTGATGCATGGATACAAAAAGAATATAAATTAACAGCATTTTTTATTGATAAACGTCACTTTGTTAGTGCAGTAATTTAACAATTTGAAAGAAATGAAAAACTTATTGACTGTAACCTCCCATTATTTATATTTGCCAATCACCAAGTCAATGAATACCTGAAAATTTTATATTAATGCTGGTGATTATGAACTAGATAGGTTCTCCCTGAAAAGAATGTTCTGTATTTTTATTAAAGGAACATTTGTCAAATATTGGGAGCATTTCTCAATTATTTTTTTCACTAAAAATTCTAAAAAGCCAAATCAAAATCTGCAGGTTGACGTTAATTGAGTTAATTCACCAAAAAATGTATTCTACAATAGAAAGCTGTAAGCTACTGATATGATTAAATAATTAATCATTATCATACATTTCAAATCATACGATTTGGTCTGTGAAGCCCAAAATATTATTTGTGCAGATCTAATAAATCAATTTCATAAAATTCTGATGAGATGAGATAAAAAAACTTTGTGAAAGATCAAATTAAGTGATTGTATTATTAAATAAAACTTATATGAGTGATTTATTATGTATTTCCATGTCATTGACAAAAATATAATAATTATTAGAGCTCCACATGATTCATGATTTAGCTGCTGGCTGGGCAGATGCTTGGATTTAAATGACCTAGAAAACCTTTTCCGAAATGCTTACTGCACTCAGTGATATTATCACTGGTGTAAACTGTAATTTTACTGCCAGCTAAATTACCAGTGTATTACAAATTATAACTTTGTCTTAATGTAGTGCATAATGGAAATTGCTCATGGACAGAAATATTGTCAGCTCGAAACATTTACTTTTGTAGTTTGTGACTTGAGTAGATCAGGAGTGAGTTATTTGACCCCTCAAGCCTGCTCTGCCATTCAACACGATCAAATCAGATCTTTTACCTCAGCATCATCTTCTGCCACCAACCCCACATCCCTTGGAGCCGTTATTATTCAAATATCTTTCAATCTCTTTATTCAACCACTGAGCTTCCACAATCCTTTGAGGTACAGAATTCCCAAGGCACAGTATCCACTGGGTGAAGAGATTTCTTCTCATCTTTATCCTAATTTTGAGACACAGTTCCCCCTTGGTTGTGGACAGCCAGGGCAAATATTAGGCCTGCATCTACTCTGTCAAACCCTGTAGAAATGTTGTGTATTTCAAGAGATCTCTCATTCTTTCAAATTGAAAATGCAAGAGCCCAGTCTACCTCAACTAACTCCATGGAAATTCACCAAATCAATCTAGTGAATTTATGCTGCATTTGCTCTACACGAGTTGTGCCTTGTATCCAAGAAGCCTTTCATTCCATGGACTTAATCAATATCATGTCCAAAGCTAATTGTGCCTAAAAACTTTCCCCCCACCACCCCTTATAAACAAAGATCTTCAGTATGATAAAGTTCCTATTAAGTCTAATGCCTTGAGCAGACCTGATATTACTGAGGTGCTATCCACCTTGGAAGTGTTTACCTCTCTGATGATTTTCCAGTATATTTTGCAATATTTTGAATGCATACTCAATTCATGGATTCCAAAAATGAACTCATAGCTCTTCAGCTACAAACGATAGAGATTTGTTTAACATTTAGATTTGCATTTTGAAATTAGGTTAGATAGGAATCTCAGATTTTACAAAGCGTAGTTTTAAAAGTTCTCTTATCATCAGTGTCACTCCACCGAAAATGATGCCACCAGAAATATTCCATTCCACATAATATCTCTGTCTGACTCTGACATCAAGACTGGGGCTGGAGCTGTCAGAGAGGTATGCGTGATTGCTTTCCCCATCAATATCCACCTTTTTGGAACTGCTCTGCGGACCGGGAACGCACCCGGAATGCCCGGCTCGCCCGCCCAGAGAGGAAGTAGTCGGACAGAGAGCCAGTCAGCAGAATGGCTGTGGGAGAGAGTGCATTGCATGGATGGTGGAGTGGGCCGCTGGAGACTTTGCAACAGCCTGGGGCTCAGCTGGATCAGGCACCGCTCCCAGAGGATGAGCACGTGAACCAGATGCAGCCTACAGTGGTGGAGCAGCGGCAGAGAACACCACGGCTCTGCTTAGCCAGGCCATCCCTGCAATGAAGCCAGGACAACGGGCCTTCATGATCAGGTCAAGAACCCAGCCCTTACAACAACTGATACTTGAAAATGGGGCCAAATCTGGCGACTGTATACTGTCTCAGTGCACTACGACTATTCAGTATGTACTGTATCTGAGATGCTTTCTTATGTTTTCTTAAAGACTGCAGGAACAATTCTGCAAGAAAGGGTACACCTAAATTCTGCTCCCATTGCAGCTGAGCCAGAAGTCGGTTTTTCCTCATTTAAAAAGGGCCAAGGAATCATGGACTACTCTTCCAACCTATTTCTTTCCACTGCTACCACTATAATTACCAGCAACTTTTCAACGGCAATTAGAACTGCTGCAAACCATCTCTAATGCGATGAATCACATCTAGGCGTTCACATGCTGGATTACGACTGAAGGTGGATATTTATTTGTCTATAATTTGAATTTAAATCAAAGCTTTAAGTCAGATTAACATTCTGCACTGTAAACATGGATTCCTTGGTGCGGCCATTTTTATCTTGATGTTATAAAGAAAAAGATGTTACGGTGCAAACGCAAAAGTGGATGCCAAAGCTGACCCAGCTTCCTTTATCTGAAACAACAGTCACAAATAAGTCACAAATCAGTCTGAAGAAGGGTCTCGGCCCGAAACGTAATCAGTCTGAAGAAGGGTCTCGACCCGAAACGTCACCCATTCCTTCTCTCCTGAGATGCTGCCTGATCTGCTGAGTTAGTCCAGCATTTTATGAAATATGTCACAAATAATGATTTCACAAATGCATTTGTAATTATTTAAAAAATCTAAGTGATTTAAAAGGCATTTGGACAGATATATCGATGAAAGGCTTAGATCGATACAGATCAAACACAGGCTAGTTGGGACTAGTATAGATGGGGCATCTCGATCAACATGGACGTTGGGCCAAAGGGCCTGTTTCTGTGCTGTATAGCACAGAATAGCTCTACGATGAACAGCTATTTTTTCAGGTCTTATACTTAATTAATCATACTTTTATACAGTGTAGTTGTTATTGGAATAATAAAGATTCTGCAATATACTGCATTCTGTGGAGAAACAGCATTGAAAAAATACTAGGATCATGCAGATGCCAAGTCATCTAAAATTGCTTAGTTTAATATACGCTTACTGCAGCAGAACAGAACAGGGAGAATAATGGGTGGAGTGGACTGATAGGAAGACAGTGATCCAATTAAAGTGGTTTTGTTGGTGTAATAAACTTTAGCAATGAAGACCAAGTGGTTTGCAGCCATTGAGTTATGGGAATGGATTCTTGGTTCAATTGTTCCACACTGTATAATATATATACATTTTAAATTTAAGATGTATGTTTTTCTAGTCAATTTCATGTGAACTAGCTATCAATACATTTCATGCAGGAGGCAGAATAGCGACATCATCATGTTGCAATTTTATTGAGTAATAGTTATTTACTGAGTTTTATTTACTATTATTGAGCAATAGTTTTTTATGGGCAGCTTGTCTTCTGTTCTACTACTGGCATTTCAGTCAATGCAACCTCTAGTGCAACAAATTAAAGAAATTGACATTTGCATAAATTGCATAAAATATAACAAACTTAATTTCCCATATTATTCCTGGGTTTGTGTTCCTTTTTCATCTGAAACTGTTCATCATAAAATGTTAAGAACAATTCTCTGATTCAAATTAAGGAAAAAACATAAAAGATTTATACACGTAATTATTTGCAATGATTCATTGGGAGATGAATCAGCATAATATCCTGCATAATCAATGATAAAGTAAAATTAATGATTCAATATCAAGAAGCATCAAATGGAGGGATGCGAACCAAAATCTACCCTGCAAAATGGTTTGGGCTGGCTCACAAGCATGGTGGTGCAGCGGTAGAGTTGCTGCCTTACAGTACCAGAGATCTAGGTTCGATCCTAACTACAGGTGCTGTCTGTATGGAGTTTGTACATTCTCACTGTGACCGCATGGGTTTTCTGCGGCTGCTCCAGTTTCCTCCCACATTGCAAAGACGTATACGTTTGTAGGTTAATTGCCTTCGGTAAAGACTGTAAATTATCCTTAGTGTATAGGATAGTGCTGGTGTACAGAGATCGCTGGTCGGTGCAGATTCGGTGGGCCGAAGGGCCTGTTACCATGCTGTATCTCTAAACTAAACTAAACTAAAAGCAGTTCCCTTATTCCACCCCAGCCATTCCTCCTTTGGCCAATTGAGGAAAAAGTTGTTTGAAGATCAAAAACTAAAAACAAAATACATGCCAGGCAGCAATGGGCATTTTCTAAGCTTCTGGCTCCTTTACTGCTTACAGTGGGAATCTCAAAAACGCAGAACAGTGACCACTCAAACACCAAGAAGAATAAGTCAACCAGAGTCAGCACCCTATCCAAGGCTAGGATTGCCAACTGTCCCGTATTAGCTGGGACATCCCGTATTTTGGGCTACATTGGTTTGTTCCGTACGGGACCGCCTTTGTCCCATATTAGGCCCGGGGGGCGCTGTAGGCCCGGACGCTGGAGGCCGGGACACTGTAGGTCCGGACACTGTAGGTCTGGACACTGTAGATCTGGACAGTGTAGGTCCGGACAGTGTAGACCTGGAGGCCCGAGCGGGCGGCCATTGGTGGAGCGGGAGCACATGGCCGCTGGCTGGGTGAGGTCACGTGGGGCGCGGGGCAGTGACTACAGGTGCTGTTTTGTCCCTTATTTGGGAGTGAGATAGTTGGCAACCCTACCCAAGGTCCACATCCAAAGCCAAGCATTGAAACTTGAGATACACTGAGTTGATTCCGTAGGCCACAACTTTCACCTGGCCAACTGCAGACCCCAAGCAGATGTCTGGAATGGGTAGAACATTACAGGTAAAGGAGTCAAGGATGTGGTCAAAGCCTCCTTAGAAAATGCACCGTTCACACTGATTCATGATAATCACGACTGCTGAAAGGAGTATTTGGGGGATGGTGCTGAAAACCTGTCTCCCCTGCTCCACCTGTGGAAGAACCTGTGATTCACAATCAACCACCTCAATTACCTCATTGTCCACAGAATGAGAGAGGAAACAAGTTATCCTCAATCCCGAAGGACTACCTAAAGAGAAGGAGCTTTAACTAACAGCCACGTTAAAAACTGCAGCAGCATTGCAAATAAAGGTGCTGTCACAGCATGGATAGAATATTGCTGCAGTAACAGGAAACGCATGGTGGTTGTGAAAGATTATTTTGGAAAGCAGAGAGAAGTACAGAGTGGAATTTCCCTGGAACCAGAACTTTAATTAATATAAGATAATGACTTGAACTTGTGTTTTTGGGACACATTTTCCAAATATGGAACATTTGGAAGGCAAAGTGAGGTATGAAGAATATAGTAAAAGGCTTGGAAGAAATATAGACAGGCTGATTTGAGTGGGAAATTATACGGCAGATGCAATTTACCGCTGCAAAATGTAAAGCGTTTGTTTTGGTAGGAAGAAGGAGAAGAGGCAATATGAATTTAAAGCACATTTCTAAACAGGGTACAAGAAAGGGTAGTTGGGGATATTTGATAGTATGGGATGAGTTGAGAAAGTGATGGAAAAAAATATGCAGGATCTTGTGCTTTATAAACAGAAGCATTGACTGCATGAGCAAGGAAACCATAATGAACATTTATAAAACATTGATTCAACCAGAACTGGGGTATTCCGTTCAGTTCTGGGCAAAAAATTATTGTGTGCAGAATACTATGTTTACATATTCCGATTGTGCTGCTGCAAGTAAGAGTTTCATTGTTCAGTTTGGGACATATGACAATAAAACAGCATTGACTCTTGATACAAATCAGACATGCAGCCCCTTACAAAAGGAAGAAGGTAGCCTGATGACTTGTACACTCTCTCTCTCTCTCTCTCTCTCTCTCTCCTCTTATCTCTTCACTTGGATTCTGCTCAGCCATTTGTTTCATGGTTAACTTAATGGGCAATGAAGAGCCCCAAATTGGCAACCAATTTGAATAAAAGCTGCAATTTCCCCATTTAATTAATAACAAGACAGATAAATAATGGACATTTTACCTTAGGGGTCAATCCCAAAACACATATTTTATTTAGGTCTCTCACTGATTTTTTGAAGGGTTGTTACTTACGTAATGGCGACGGAATGGCACCAACCCTCGTCTTTATCAATTTTGCTTGTGCCAAGCGAAAACCTGTTCCATCTGTACATTTCATCCATAACTTCAGTTAAAGAATTTTAATTTCATTTAATTTCATTTATTCAAATAACAAGTCCGCATTTATCGTCCATCCCCAGATAGCCTTGAACTGTTGCCTTGAACAAGGTATACCAGCAATGCTGTTGTAGAGAGTTCACCCATTTATCCATCTGTATTACATAGATGGTAGAAGGAGTTTGGGTTGTTAGAAGATGAGTCACTCATTGTAAGGCGGTACAGTGGCGCAGCGTTAGAGTTGCTACTTACAGCGGCAGAGACCTGGGTTCGATCCTTGTTACGGGTGCTGTCTGTAGAGAGTTTGTACGTTCTCCCTGTGACTGCGTGGGTTTTCTCCGTGTGCTCCGGTTTCCTCCCACACTACAAAGGCATGCAGGTTTGTAGGATAAATGGCTTCTGTGGGAAAAATTGTGAATTGTCCCCAGTGTGTAGGATGGTGCTAATGTATGGCGTGATCGCTGGTCGGCGTGGACCTGGTGTGCTGAAGGGCCTGTTTCTACACTGTATCTCTAAAGTCTAAAGTAAAGTCTAAAGCAAATAAATAAAAGGAAGGATATTGGGATATCTGCAGGAACAGATAGAATTTAGGGTAATTTTTATGACTTTCTGGATCAAATGCTAGAGGGCATGGCTTTAAGGTAAAAGGGGAAGAAATGATGGTGAGTGCCTGGAACACACAGCCAAGGTTGGTGGTTCGTGCAGGTACAATAATATAATTTAAGAGACTTTTGGATTGGCATATGAGTGTGCAAGGAATAGAAGGATATGAACTATGTGCAAATAGTTGAACTATGTGCAGGCAGATACGAAATTGGACTGAGCATCATGTTCAGTCAGCATAGACATTGTGGGCCAAACGGCCTGTTTTTGTTTCATACTGTTCTATGTTCTATGAATTAATGTGGGAACGCTATCATTTCTCATCCAAACTGAGGTCTAAGCACGAGGTTTATGTAAGTTTTCAACACTAAAATTCTCAAAGCAATATCTCATGCTTATTAATAAAAGAAAATGCCTCTATTATGTTTTTACTTCTGAAACCCATTGCTTGTCCAATATAGAGTTCTTCCATTCTACCCTGATCCGCAATGTGCTCACTGTTACGCATTTACTGATGTTATTCAGTAAACTTCTTCTTCTTCTTAAGCCCTTTGCTCCTCTAGGGAGCATAGGCCATTGACAAATGTCCTCCACCTCACTCGGATGTTGGCGGTTCTTTCGAGATCTCCCCAGTTGAGCCCACTCCCAGACATTTCTGCCCGGACACCTCTTTTCCAGCTGTTCCTAGGGCGACCTCTTTTCCTTTTTCCTTGGGGGTTCCATTTCAGGGCTTGCCGGGTGATGTTTGTGGCAGGTTTTCTCAGGGTGTGTCCAATCCAACTCCATTGTTCTTTTCCACAGGTCCACATTGCTTACTTTGTCTCTCCCCCAGATGTTCAGTATTCTCCTGAGGCAAGTGTTAATGAATATTTGCAGTCAGTTTGTTGTGTGTTTTGTTGTTTTCCATGCCTCTGATCCATACAGCATTACTTGCTTCACATTTGATTTAAAGATGCGTATTTTGGTGTTGATTGAGATGTATTTTGAGCTCCAGATCTTCCTGAGCATGCTAAACAACCCCCTAGCCTTATTGATTCAGCTTTTAATGTCTGCATCTGCCCCTCCGGTGGTGTCCACAACACTGCCTAGGTATGTGAATGTTTCTATCTCCTCCAGGCAGTGCTGTGCATGAGGATAGGGTTGCTGATTTTGGAGTGGATCTGCATCACCTGTGTCTTTGCTGTATTGGGTGTAAGACCAAGTTTTGTTTCAGCTTGTAAGAGTCTGTCCATCTTATTCAGTAAACTACATGATTTTTTTGCTTTTAGAAATTTGGGGCAGTATATTGCTTGGAACATGATTCATTCTTTTAAGGTTTAATAACATTATCAAGTAAGGACGACCTCCTGATATCTTTTCACGATCATGAGGGGTGAGCAATTCCTTGCCAGCATTGCAAATGTCTGTCAGTTTTCTTGAAAGGAAATTAAAATGTGATCTGCGGACTAGTTGGAAAAAAGTCTGCACTTCATTTTTCATCTCTAGGGTTCGCTGGTGATGTTTTGAAATCCAAAGGAAGCACTTTGTTTTGCTTGCAATAACCAGTTGTTTGCTTTTGCTGCAAATTTCATAAGTTCATTAGTTATAGGAGCAGAATTAGGCCATCCCGCCCGTCAAGTCTACTCCGCCATTCAATCATGGCTGATCTATCTTTCCCTCTCAACCCCATTCTCTTGCCTTCGCCCCATAACCCCTGACACCCGCACTAATCAAGAATCTGTCAATCTCCGTCTTACAAATATCCATTGACTAGCCCTCCACAGCCGTCTGTGGCAATGGATTCCACAGATTCACCACCCTCTGACTATAGAAATTCCTCCTCATCTCCTTTCTAAAGTTATGTCCTTTTATTCTGAGGCTGAGGTCCTAGACTCTCCCCCCATTCACTCTATCCAGGCCGTGGATAGAGTGAATAAGATTTGCACCTAAAATTGAAGTGTGCAGATAACCCTTCTTATAACGAGCCGAAGGGAGGGGGAAACAGTGTCTGTTATTGCTGATTGTTCACTATAAACGAGTAAGGGGGGGGGGGGTAAATGAACAAGTTCAACCCAAGCCCATGTGGGAGGAAGCACAGCACTGTGAGAGGGGAGAGGAGGGGTTAAAGCAGTGGGAAGTTACAGGCGGGGGAACCACAGAGCGCTCTGGCCCCACACGCTGTGTCCCAGGGACGGGTCCTGGCCCCACACGCAGCATCCCAGGGACAGTCCTGGCCCCACACGCAGCATCCCAGGGACAGTCCTGGCCCCACATGCTGTGTCCCAGGGATGGGCCCTGGCCCCACACGCTGTGTCCCAGGGACAGTCCTGGCCCCACACGCTGTGTCCCAGGGACAGTCCTGGCCCCACACGCTGTGTCCCAGGGACAGTCCTGGCCCCACACGCTGTGTCCCAGGGACGGGCCCTGGCCCCACACGCTGTGTCCCAGGGATGGGCCCTGGCCCCACACGCTGTGCCCCAGTGACGTGCCCGGTACTCATATCTTCATACTGCTCACGTGCTCCCCGGCACAGCCTATTCGCTGTTCGCTGTGGTGCACGCCATCCATTAATTGCCACCACGAATGGGCACCTTGGTCCACCATAACCAAAATCCACTATAACGAGGTACTTAGTAAGGAAGAGTAGACTGCAAACGTAAACATTCATATAAAAGACAAATATTATCAAATATCGTAGTAAAGCTAATCTGCAACTGCCGCCTAACATTAAAAATATTGTAGCCTCAAAGGCATTTGTACTAACTGCTTTTAACCGACCATGATAATGACATATTCAAAACTTAAGCTGCACCCTTATGATTTGGATTACAGAAATGTAAATGATATTTCTGAAAACACGAGAAGTTTAAATATCATGACCATTGTTCTTCCCAGAATCTCCTCATCTAAAGGAATATGATAGTTTTTTTTTTTAAAGGATCCCTCTTATTGCTGTAGAAAGGAACTGCAGATGCTGGTTTATACTGAAGCTAGACGCAAAGTGCTAGAGTAACTCAGCGAGTCAGACAGCATCGCTGGACAAAAAGGATGGGTGACGTTTCGAGTCGGGACCTTTCTTCAGATTCCTTCTTCCCTCTTATTGCTAGCTGGTTGTTAGATGAGATTTTTCATTTGCTATCCTTCCACAGCATGAGAGTATTGCTAGCTCGGTAAGTATTTAATGCATTCCAAATTTCACCCCAAAGTGGATAATGAAACCACTTTGGAGGTTGCTCCATTATGTCCTTGTGCATTTCAAATAGCTTGGCTTTCCAATTTCAGATTTATTTAATTTAAAAGGACACAGATTTTGGGGTCGGGACCCTTCTTTGAAGAAGTCTGAAGAAAGGTCCAGACCCGAAAAGTCACCTATAAATGTTCTCCATAGATGCTGTTTGCCCTGCTGAGTTACTCCAGCACCGTGGGTCCTTTTTATGTGAACCAGCATCAGCAACTCGTTGTTTTTATTCTTTATTTAATTTAACTTTAGTGATAATATTCAAACTTGTATTCCCAGATCAGTCGTCTAGGTTTCTGGATTCATTTAACTTTGATGGCATGCTGGTAGTTGTGCACAAAAGGGAAAACATGAACAAAAGGAAAAATTATTTAGTTTAACTAACTTTATTTTAGTTTAGTTTATTATTATCACGTATACTGAGGTACAGTGAAAAGCTTTTTGTTGCATGCTATCCAGTTAGCGAAAAGACTATACATGATTACAATCAAGCTGTCCACAGTGTACAGATGCAGGATAAAGGGAGTAACCAGTCCATTAAACAATAGCCATAGCCGTCTTCACCAAATTCATTCATAGAATCATTCTGGGACAGAAAAGGCTATTGAGTCTATTGTGCCCCCTCATAGAATAGTCCCGTCCTACAATTATTAATTAAAAGGGTTGGCACAGTGGTGCACAAGTAAACTTGCTGTCTTACAGTGCCTGAGACCTGGGTTCGCTCCTGACTAAGGGTGCCATCAATAGGGAGTTTGTACGTTCTCCCAGTGACTGTGTGGGTTTTCTCTAGGTGCTCTGGTTTCCTTCCACATTCCAAAGACATGCAGGTTTGTAGGTTAATTGGCTTTTGTAAATTGTTCCTAGTGTGTAGGATAGAACTAGTGAAGGGGTGATCATTGGTCTGTGCGGACTCGGTGGGCCGAGGGACTTGTTTCCGTGCAGTATCTCTTTTGTCCAAAATCACGAAGCATTTCGACGGAGTAAATGTTTCTAATGTCCGAAGAGCTGATAATCAGAGCACTGATTTTAAATGATTGGCATTATGAGGAGAAAGGTTTTATATTCACCCTTGGTAAGGATATGGGACGCACTGCCTGAGAGTGTGGTTGGGAACATATTCCCTATTGCTATCAAAAGTAAAAGAATTAGATCAACACATGAAAGAGAAAAATCTGTACAGATGCGTGGAAACAACGGAGGATGGGGACACGAAGATGTCTACTTTTAAAGGAAACAAGTGCTTGGAAATGAGAATTCTGTTTCATTAATTCGGTGCTTGCTTTGAACTTATGAAGGACTCAATGGGCAGCAAACTCACATTGTGTTGAGCCTTAAGGTAAATGGCAGTCTCGTTCGGCATTGGTCCTTCAAAGCATTATGATCGAGCCACAGTGGAAAGGTTTAGCTCTGCTACATATTCATTATTTATCAGTTTTTAGGCACCAGTTGCGCTGTCAGATATCGTAGCAGCACCATGTGACAAACTGTAATTATAATTGGGTGTTAATGCATATTAGTATAATTCATAGTCACATGTGGGTAATTTTTCCAAGTTTTCAATATGTTTATAACTCATATTTAATACTTTGTATCTCCATCCTCAGGGTGAGGGCTTTGCTGGTGTTTATTTCCTTATGGTTTTGTTCTGCAGTGTTGAAGCTGGTACTTTAAGTACAGCTGCAGTCTTTCCATTGAAAGTGCACAAAGCATGCTCAAGGACCCACACCATCCTGACCACACTCTCACTTCTCTCCTGCCATCAGGAAGAAGGTATAGAAGTCTGGAAACTGCAGGGAAAAAAAACACCTCATATTTCACAATAGACAATAGACAATAGGTGCAGGAGTAGGCCATTCAGCCCTTCGAGCCAGCACTGCCATTCAATGCGATCATGGCTGATCACTCTCAATCAGTACCCCGTTCCTGCCTTCTCCCCATACCCCCTCACTCCGCTATCCCTAAGAGCTCTATCCAGCTCTCTCTTGAAAGCATCCAACGAACTGGCCTCCACTGCCTTCTGAGGCAGAGAATTCCACACCTTCACCACTCTCTGACTGAAAAGGTTCTTCCTCATCTCCGTTCTAAATGGCCTACCCCTTATTCTTAAACTGTGGCTCCTTGTTCTGGACTGCCCCAACATTGGGAACATGTTTCCTGCCTCTAATGTGTCCAATCCCCTAATTATCTTATATGTTTCAATAAGATCCCCCCTCATCCTTCTAAATTCCAGTGTATACAAGCCTAATTGCTCCAGCCTTTCAACATACGACAGTCCCGCCATTCCGGGAATTAACCTAGTGAACCTACGCTGCACGCCCTCAATAGCAAGAATATCCTTCCTCAAATTTGGAGACCAAAACTGCACACAGTACTCCAGGTGCGGTCTCACCAGGGCCCGGTACAACTGTAGAAGGACCTCTTTGCTCCTATACTCAACTCCTCTTGTTATGAAGGCCAACATTCCATTGGCTTTCTTCACTGCCTGCTGTACCTGCATGCTTCCTTTCAGTGACTGATGCACTAGGACACCCAGATCTTGTTGAACATCCCCTCTTCCTAACTTGACACCATTCAGATAATAATCTGCCTTTCTATTCTTACTTCCAAAGTGAATAACCTCACACTTATCTACATTAAGCTGCATCTGCCATGTATCCGCCCACTCACACAACCTGTCCAAGTCACCCTGCAGCCTTATTGCATCTTCCTCACAATTCACACTACCCCCCAGCTTAGTATCATCTGCAAATTTGCTAATGGTACTTTTAATCCCTTCATCTAAGTCATTAATGTATATCGTAAATAGCTGCGGTCCCAGCACCGAACCTTGCGGTACCCCACTGGTCACTGCCTGCCATTCCGGAAGGGACCCATTTATCCCCACTCTTTGCTTTCTGTCTGTCAACCAATTTTCTATCCAAGTCAGTACCCTACCCCCAATACCATGTGCTCTAATTTTGCCCACTAATCTCCTATGTGGGACCTTGTCGAAGGCTTTCTGAAAGTCGAGGTACACCACATCCACTGACTCTCCCCTGTCAATTTTCCTAGTTACATCCTCAAAAAATTCCAGTAGATTTGTCAAGCATGATTTCCCCTTCGTAAATCCATGCTGACTCGGAATGATCCTGTTACTGCTATCCAAATGCTCAGCAATTTCGTCTTTTATAATTGACTCCAGCATCTTCCCCACCACTGATGTCAGACTAACTGGTCTATAATTACCCGTTTTCTCTTTCCCTCCTTTCTTAAAAAGTGGGATAACATTTGCTATTGCTAACACTTGGTTAGCTTACAACCCAACGGTATGAATATTGAATTTGCCAATTTTAGGTAACTTCTACAAACCCTCTTCCCTCCCTCCTTCCCCCTTCCCCAGTAAAAGTCCGCTCCACAGTTCACAGTGACGTATCCCTCTTGAGTTCACATCCATGTCTATCCAAAACCAACCTATCAGGGAACCTCTTTGTCTGAGTTCATCTGTTGCCAGCTCTGAATTGCTGGGGTTTTTTTCACTTCCAGTTTATTCCCCCCACTCTCCTTACTACAATCAGTCTGAAGAAGTGTCACCACCTGAAAACTCACCTATTTATTTTCTCCGGAGATGCTGCCCGACCCGCTGAGTTACTCCAGCATGTTGTGCCAGTCCTTACTGTAATGTCCTGGTTCAGGAACCATTCCGTCCCAACAAACATCAGACTATTGAACACTACAAACTCCAACGAAACTCCAAACTATGAACCGCCTGGGTTGCTCTAGGGACTTTGCTTTTGCGTGATATATATATATTTTTTATTGAACTTTATTTTGGTTGGTTTATTATATTATTGAGTGAGCATTGTGGTGCCAAACCTGTGCTGCTGCTGCAAGTAAAAAATTCCATTGTTCCATTCCGGCACATATCACAATAAAACACTCTTGACTCTCTTGTCCTGACACTTGTACTGGTTTAAAGCAACTAAGGAATGTCCTACTCTACCTCTTGGGACAGTTAACACAGTTGGAATGGCACAATATCTATTGTAGGCAAAAAATGGAAACAAAGTGCTGACTTAACTCAGTGGGTCAGGCAGCATCTCTGGAGAAACATGAATAGCTGACGTTTTGGGTCGGGACCCTATTGTGGGCAAAATATAATATAAAGGAACTGCAGGTGCTGGTTTATACCAAAGATAGACACAAAATGCTGGTGTAACTCATGAGGTCAGGCAGCAATATCCCTATTGTAGATATTTCACCACAAAAGGGCATCACAAAATTAGCTGGGAATTTTGTTTCACAATCCAGTTGCTTTGCAGCCACTTAAAACATTTTTTTTCCAAATTTTGTTTTAAACTCTAAAATTTCTCAATTTATCATGATAGTATTTGAACTAATGTTTTCTGGATTAATAGCCCAGTAAAAAACAGTTGTAGCTAAAACAATCTCAAAATACGAACAAAAACATAATGATATTGAAGAAGTTAAAATAACATTATTAAACTATTATAATTGCAATATTTGGTTAATCTTCAATTAAAAAAAAAGTATTGTAGGAATCAAATGATTTGCTTTATTTACTACAGTATCGCTCGAGCTCCTGACTAGTCCATGATTTTGTTTAGCAATTAAAGTAATTAGCCTCCATGCCTGGGCTGTTAATTATGGGGAAATGTGCCTTTGGCTGCTGTCTAAAGGAGCCTCTGAATGCTATGAAGTGACAAGCTATTAGTGAAACAGCCTGCAGCGCATAGTGTAGAATGTCAGCTTCACTCTGACACCTAGTCAACAGGACAAACTGCTGTGCTTCCAAGAAGCACAGACACCAAATCACAACAAGGTTCGGTTTGCATGCGGTCTTTATTCAAAGGAACTCACTGCAGTCAATTGCTATTTCTTTTATTTCTCCCTCTGTTTACCAATTGGAAAATTTGCTATTTAAACAAATAACTTTTTCGAACCTCAGTTTGATGATATACTTTCAAAGAAATTGCACTAACTGCTGGTTTCGTGATCCTTGGCAGGCGAATGAAAAATTCAAAGCAACATCTGTTAGAATTAATCAAAAGCCCGAGTTTCATAATCATGAGGTTGCTTCTCAATGTTTGCAGAAGAAAGCTGGAAGCTGTGGCTATGAAACAACTGCACTGCTATTAACTGTCAGAGTTTCAGCTCCGTTGCTGGCTAATGAACTCTGATGAATTCTATAGCGTCACTTAAAAAACAAGGAAATAACTGACATCAAATTTAATTGCAGACATTAATATAATTCATGATAATCCTAGCAAAGAAGCAATTATATTTGCCTCTGCCTTTCACTGACAAAACATGTAAGATCTCGCTTTCAAATTTCCAATGTTAAATTGTTTATATATTTTTAAATATTTCTGCAAGAGCTGGGCAAAATGACTTTTGTTTACACCTTTAATTCTGAATATGATAAATAAGAGCAGCATTAAAAACCAGCAGGACACAAAGTCCTGGAGTAACGTCAGCAGGTCAGGCAGCATCTTTGAGGTACAGCGAGGGTGGCACGATGGCACAGCAGTAGATTTGCTGCCTTACAGTGCCAGAGACCTGAGTTTGATTCTGACCTAGTGCGCTGTCCGTGCAGAGTTTGCACGTTCTCCCTGTGACCGCGTGGGTTTTCTCCGGATGCTCTGGTTTCCTCCCACATTCCAAAGATGTGCAGGTTTGTAGGTTAATTGGCTTGTGTAAATTGTCCCTCGTGTGCAAGATAGAACTAGTGTGCGGGCGATTGCTAGTTGGCACGGACTCGGTGGGCCAAAGGGCCTGTTTCCACACTGTATCTCTAAATTAAACTAAACTCTAAAGTAAGATACGATTGTGCACAACTTTTAAGTAAAAGTGTAAAAGTCCCTTTTGTTACTTCAGTGAGTATGTGCAAATAAAATGATGCATTGGAAATTCCTGCATAATAATTTTTTGTTAATACGTATAGGTACATGTCCACACCTCAGGTTGATGGGCAATTTTCTCTGGTCACAGAGGATATACTACCAGTGGCAAAGTCAGCATGCCGTTATTTTGCACACTTTTGGGGGAAGTCAATGGTGAAAATCAGCCCACATCGTTCCTTAAATGATCAATGCATTTCAACCACCACTTCTTAAATAATAAAGAACATTTTGCACCATAGTAAATCCTCTGTAGTAATTAGTATGATTTGCATATTTGCATATAAATAGGAACAGCATGTCATTTGACCGATTACATTGTGTACTGCTCTGTGTTCTGTTTCAGAAGATGTTGGCTTCAGCCACTTTGCTTCTATAATGCACTAATGTAATTAGACTGAGCTACAACAGCTGCAGTAAACTCATCTTCTATTGCTTGGGAGTTTCACTCTGTACTTGGTGAAACCAAAGTTCTTCACGATAAACAAGTGATAACAAGCTGTAAACCACACCAGCTCATTTAGAAGTCATCCTGCAGCTATAGTACTCCAAAGATAAGCCCACGTCACAAAAATGAGTGAAAACAATCACATGATGTTTGACTTAGATTAGTTTGCAGTAATTTGTTAATTAGACATTTTATTGACTGCATGAAAATGTTTAATTTGATATAATCCTGATAATGTAATGTAATCGCTCAATTATTTCTATTCCACACCATCCTAGTCAATTTGCATCTCCAAACAGTGGGGGACTAGAGGGATGCATTAGAATCACATGTTCATGTTTATTTTGCTGATTATATCCTTGGATATTTTAATAGGTTAAAGTTGTTATATGAATGCAACTTTTGCTGCTGTTGACATGACAGGGAGATGTCAGAAAAGAGAAAATCCCTTCTAATTATTTAATTATTTCATTGATATTCTTGTCATATGGTTAGCTACCAGGACAAAAAAAATGGCCTTAAATCAATGCTTGCATGCAGGATTTGGGGTTGTTCAGACCTCGGAAATCCATATTTACATGAAATATTCTCGTTTGGATTCACTTAGATGTCTTTTGTTGGCATTGTTGTATATCTCTATCCTGGACTAAAATGAAATGAAATGAAAGTAAGCATAAAATACAATCCAAGTCTAATATCAGAATGGAACAGTTGCGCTACAATGCACTACAACATTGAGAACTATATTCTGCATTCTGTATCATCCCCCTGGCTCAATTATTGTATTTGAGTTTGACTTGATGGTATTTATGTATGATATATCTGATCTGTTTGGATCGCATGCAAAACAAAGCTTTTCACTGTACCTCAATACACCAGTGGGGTGGCACATTGGCACAGCAGTAGAGTTTCTACTTTCCAGCCCCATAGAGCTGGGTTTGATCCTGACTAAGGTAACTGTCTGTACAGAGTTTGTACGTTCTCCCTGTGACCGCGTGGGTTTTCTGTGGGTGCTTCCATTTTCTCCCATATTAAAAAGACGTGCAGGTTTGTAAATTAATTGACTTCTGTAAATGGCCCCTGGGGTGTAGGATAGAACTAATGTGTGAGTGATTGCTAGTCAACATGGACTTTGTGAGCCGTGGGCCATGTTTCCACGCTGTATCCCTAAGCTAAACTCAAGAAAACTAAATTGTACATGACAATAATAAATTGAAACCTAAGAATGAACATGAGTAGCATCATATTTCCACTGTAATATTTTTACAAATTGCCATGAGAAATATTGTTTGCTCCAGAAAGATATACAGCAGATATGACGTTAAATGTTGACTAACTACATGGTACATCCAAGCAAACAATTATGTAATCATGGTAATATTTAAGGTATTGCATACTGTACTTCATCTAAGTGATAGAACTGTAACTCAATTAAAAAGAAAACAGTATAACCTACCTGAAATTAGTTGAATCAGTAAAAATGGTAGCATAATTTCAAGTGCAAATTATAACAAATGCAACTAGATTTTCAGAAAAGTTTTGTGCTGGTTTCATGTTTAGAAAACAGACTTAACATTTCAGGCTGAGTGCTCATTGTCAGATATTCATATAGGAACGGATGTTAACATACCTTCCCCAAAGGAAGATCATTGTGGATGACGTGGTATCCCCTTCGCCAGCCACCATAAAATCGTCATCAATGGTTGGCAACCAGAAAATGGCCTCTTCAGAATTAGTTGTTGCCCCCATACAAAACAACCATGACATGGCCACTGTGACATACACATTTAGAAAGCTACATTCAATAGAGCTGTTGTTGTGGTGCTGTGTCTCGTGGGTTTTCTCCGAGATCTTCGGCTTCCTCCCACACTCCAAAGACGTACAGGTATGTAGGTTAATTGACTGGGTAAATGTAAAAATTGTCCCTAGTGAGTGTAGGATAGTGTTAATGTGCGGGGATCGCTGGGCGGCGCGGACTCGGTGGGCCGAAGGGCCTGTTTCCGCCCCGTATCTCTAAATCTAATAAAATCTAATTGAGTTAAGGTTTATCACTTGGTTACCTGAAGTATAGTCCGCATTGCCTATTACCACGATTGCTTATTGGTGGCTTGGATGTACAATGCACTGAATGTACAATATAGGGAGTAAACATTTAGCATCATCAGACATAGGCCATTCGGCCCATTGTAGGTTGTATCCAAATCAGTTGCTAATTTGGGGTTCTTCATTGCCCAGAAAAGTTAACCATAAAAAAAATGGCACAGCAGAATCCAAATGAAGAGAGGAGGAGAGGGAGCTCCAAGATAATACCAACATAAGTTCATAAGGTATAAGAGTAGAATTAGGCCATTTAGCCCATTGAGTCTGCTCTGTCATTCAATCATAGCTGATCTATTTTTCCCTCTCAACCCCATTCTTCTGCCTTCTCCCTGACACCCTTACCAATCAAGAACCTATGAATCTCCGCTTTAAAATTACCCAATGACTTGGCCTCCACTGCTGTCTGTGGCAATGAATTCCACAGATTCACCAGCCTCTGTCTTTCTGTAACAATAGGATGGCTCAGTCATGCCATCATCATTGTTGCAATGGGCAACGTTGATCCATATGTTACCACCTCTAAGGGTGCAGGCCCGAAACATTGCCTATCCATGTTCTCCTGAGATGCTGCCTGACCCGCTGAGTTACTCCAGCACTTTGTGTCTTTCCTTGTAAACCAGCATCTGCAGTTCCTTGTGTCTCCTAGTCATTTCCCATCCACGTACCAGTCCAAATGCTTTTTAAATGCAGTCATTGTATCTGCCTCTACCATCTACTCTGGCAAGTTGTTCCATTGACCCGTCGTCTTCTGCCTGCAAAGCCAATCACCCATTAAATATCCCCCCTCTCACCTTAAACCAAAGTCCTCTAGTTATAGACTCCCCTACCCTTGGAACAAGACTATGATTATCTACCCTGACCATGATCATCATAATGGTCCTTATAAACCTCTCTAACGTCATCCCTCAGCCTTCTACACTCAAGTGAGAACAATCCCAGCTTATCCATGTAATTAAAACCTTCCATTCAAGGCAACATCCTGGTGAACTTCGTCTGAACTCTTTCTAGTGCCACCCCACCCTTTCTGTTATCTGGTAGAGTGTGGCCAAAAGGGCCTTTGGCACATTGGCCTTCATCAGTCAGAGCATTGAGTGTAGGAGTTGGGAGGTCATGCTGCAGTTGTATAAGACGTTGGTGAGACCACATTTAGAGTATTGTGTTCAGTTTTGGGCATCATATTAAAGGAAAGATATTGTCAAGCTAGAAAGACAATTTATGGTCATGTTGCCAGGATTTGAGGGCCTGAGCTAATGGACAGGTTGAGCAGGCTAGGACTCTATTCCTTGGAGTGCAGAAGGATGCGGGGTGATCTTATAGAGGTGTACAAAATTATGAGAGGAATAGATCGGGTGGACACACAGAGTCTCTTGCCCAGAGTAGATGAAATCAAGAACCAAAGGACTTAGGTTTAGGGTGAGGGGGGGAAAGATTTAATAGGAACATGAGGTACAGTGAAATTCTTTGTTTTGCATACAAGCAAAACTATACTATAGGCACAACCCTAAATATATACAAAAGTGCAACAATTGTATTGTAAGACTAGTAGATGTCACCGAGGCAGTGCACAAAGGTTCGCCATGTTTCTGGCAACAATATCAAAGTTCTTAATGGTACAAAATCTTATCTTGGGCTTAAAGGCCAGTTATCCTGCCGGCAGCACTGGGTTGGTGTTGCAGGGGTTGACCTTAAAGGCCAGTTATCCTGCCAGCAGCATTGGGATGGTGTTGCAGGGGTTGACCTTAAAGGCCAGTTATCCTGCCGGCAGCATTGGGTTGGTGCTGCAGGGGTTGACCTTAAAGGCCAGTTATCCTGCCGGCAGCACTGGGTTGGTGTTGCAGGGGTTGACCTTAAAGGCCAGTTATCCTGCCGGCAGCATTGGGATGGTGTTGCAGGGGTTGACCTTAAAGGCCAGTTATCCTGCCGGCAGCACTGGGTTGGTGTTGCAGGGGTTGACCTTAAAGGCCAGTTATCCTGCCGGCAGCATTGGGTTGGTGCTGCAGGGGTTGACCTTAAAGGCCAGTTATCCTGCCGGCAGCATTGGGTTGGTGCTGCAGGGGTTGACCTTAAAGGCCAGTTATCCTGCCGGCAGCACAGGGTTGGTGCTGCAGGAGTTGACCTGTCACGGCGATGCTGTCGTTGTCCTACACCACTGCTTTGCCGCTCCGTGCTGCTGCAGGCCATGTCCGATCCGCTCACTCGGCCTCAGTGGAGCCTCCAGTGGCGCCCGATCCACACGATCCCCTGGCTGCTGCAGGTCCTCCAGCGGCCCACTTCACCGGCACCTGGAACCCCGGACGCACCATCCCCTCGCCTCCATTCCCCTTGGTGCCTCCGGCAACTGACCTCAGTACCCCCAGAATGCCTTCGAGGGTACTGGAGGTGGGCCCACTGCCCACTTGTCGATCCTCCCCTCCCCTCCCCTCCCCTCCTTCCGCCGCCATCTTGAAATCGGCCCTTAGTTCAGCGTTCGCCACTGTCGACACTCCCTCCACCCTCACCATTACCAACATCATTCGTTAGTTCACTCACATTTAGTGCAGTTACCACCTTCTCCCATGCAAGCCTCTGCTCCTCCATGTTCATTCTGAATGCCGTTAAGAAACTTTGGGCTGTTTAAATGCCCAGATGTTTTATTTCAGCAACATATAATGTTCCAGTTACCCTGCTGAGTACTTCTCCCAGCACTCCAAGAGTTGCTTTAAAGCCTCTGTCAAATTGAAGATATCATCTTAATCAGGAAGCCCGAGAGCATTTTTATCTGTTATGGACACAGATCTGGCAACTGACAGCCCAAGAATGGTAGCTTACTGTGAACTCCTTGTGCATATTAATTGACTAGTAGCATTGACCTTGAAAGTACATTGACCTGTGCGTAGGCATTGGACAGATCAAGTTTGTTAAAGCATCAAGCACCTTGAATAAACCCTGTGTGGCAGGCATTATGTGGTACCCACACAATTAGTAAGGGTGTTAGGGGCTATGGGGAGAAGGGAGGAGAATGGGGTTGAGAGGGAAAGATAGATCAGCCATGATTGAATGGCACCACTCGATGGGCCGAATGGCCTAATCCCGCTCCTATGACTAATGAACATGAACTTTTTCCTGGAGTTTGGACCTTTGCCCCTCTTCTGCAGGGCATCCGCGTTAGCTGTTTGACCCAATTTTTAAAAGTTTCAAAGTCACATTTTGTACGTATTACAAACACAATTTCAATAGCAACAGGGTTTACACTTTTCATTTCATTGGCGGTTTCAGTGGAATCACACGCTCACAATGGGGTTACATTTCAGATGGAAAAACAGAAGCCTTAAAATTTCTCCTCCTGCTCCCTTTACTGAAAATAGCTAACCGCATATTGATGTCAAATGTCATGTGTGTATGAACAAGACCTTCAGCCACACAGTGGGTGCTGCAGTGTAGCCTCATGTTCAATGGTTCAAAGGTGCTTTATTGTCACGTGTGCACTGCACAGTAAAATTATTTTTGCACAGATCACACATATTTTGGTGCCATTTACAAAAAGTCCATGTGCTCGATGTACTGGATCGGCTCCTGATCCAGGTAAACAGGCTGGTGTAGGGCCTCCTCCGTCGCCCTCAGCCAGCTTGGCCTGCGAACCCACGTCCCTCTCCTTGCCTGACTGCCTTTGTATCCTGGGGGCACCTCCTGCAGCCAACCTTAAAGGCACTGCAGTCATTTCCTTTGTGACTTCAGTCCCATGTAAAAGCTTTTCTATTTCCTGAGTTCATAGGTAGGTTTCCAGAATCAGTCATTTTTTACAAAAATCTCCTGCCATGGGGAAACCACCACCCTGCATCAATTTTGTTAATCCCTTGAAGAATTTAATGGGCTGGGTTGTGCTGAGTTTTATGCCTGTTCTGAGTGGAACCAGTCACGAACAAAACAAAAGTTCCAGACTTGCGAAGTTTGTGTGTGACCTCCTGACGCACACATGCAAGCACGCACACATACACACACGCAAGCACATACACACTCATGCATGCACATACACACTCACTCACGCACACTCATGCACGCAGGCATGCACATACACTCGCAGGCACGCACATATGCGCGCGCACACACACACACAGTGAAATGCAAAAGTCTGAGACTGACTGACTGATTTGCAAAACATCACCTCAAGCCTCATTTACCACCCAGACCATCGGGTTGGTCACAGAGATCGCCTTCTGCCCAAAGAAATAAGTTTAGTTTAAGTTTAATTTAAAGATGCAGCGCGGAAACAGGCCCTTCGGCCCACCAAGTCTGTGCCGACCAGCGATCCCGGCTGATTAACAATATCCTACAAACACTAAGGACAATTTTACACATACACCAAGCCAATTAAAGCCAATTAACCTACAAACCTGTATGGCTTTGGAGTGTGGGAGGAAACTGAAGATCTCAGAGAAAACCCACGTGGTCACGGGGAGAATGTACAAACTCCATACAGAGAGCACCTGGATCGAATCCGGGTCTCTGGCGTTGCAAGCGCTGTAAGCCAGTAACTCTACCTCTGTGCCACCATGCCATCCATGTGTGAGCTCAATTAACATTGGAGGCAATTGAAGGTTGAAGGACCCTCAACTTTGTATATTTTAGTGATTTCACCTATCATTCTTCCATACTTTAGAGAATACACTTGCAGTCTTTTCAACTTTTCATCTCATGACATTCTCATCATCCAGAAATCAGCTTGGTGTACATTTGTTGCACGATCCTTCCTTGGGAAAGAGGACCAAAACTATCTACAGTATTCTGAATGTGGTCTCCCATAGGTTCTAAGTGATTGTATGAAGATTTATTTGGACGTATAGCAGGAACACTTTTAAATAATTATAATTTGACTTTGTAATTAATTGAGATACATGCACATTTCCTTGCTGTGATTTGAAGTTGGTCTTGTATCGTGTTCAGCAACACTTTGAGGACTACAATATCTCATAGAGTGTCATAGAGCACGGAAAGAGGCCTTTCGGCCCAACCTTTCCTATCCATGTACTGTCCAAATGTCTTTTAAATGTTGTTATAGTTAAGGAAAATGTTAAGGGTAGGTTATGTTATATGTTATGTTATAGGAAATTGTTCTAATTAAGTCAGAGAGTCATAGGGTGATGCAGCGTGGAAACAGACCCTTCAGCCTGTCTTGCCCACACCAGCCAACATGTCCCAGCTGCACTAGTCTCACCTGCCCGCGTTTGGTCCATATCCCTCCAAACCTGTCTTATCCATGTAACTGTCTAACCATTTCCTAAATATTGGGATAGTGAGGAAAATGTTAAATTAGATTTTCTTTTCCTTTTAATATACGTGAGATAGTAAGAACTATTTTGAACGTGTACTCTGCATTTATATTCAATCATGTGGCATCCCTAAATCTGGAGCTTAAATCCACGATTAAACTAAAATTAATTTAAAAGTCAGAACTATTTTAATTTCCTTATCCAGGTAGTTTCACTGCAGTCTGTTCCTTGGTTTGGGTCAAGTCCTGGCAAGGATTTCACATGTTGTTAACATTACCTACAGCAATGGGATGAAGCAAAGTATTGAAGTTGGAGAGTAAATCAATTATTTAAGAGCTCCTGGAAAGCGAAGGAATCAACGAGACAACTAGGGAGTCGGACCCGAACTATGTGTTCACTACTTTTCTCTCTTGCTCAGATTAAAGTTAGGATAAAGGCAAGAGACAATATAAAATGAATGTCATGAATATATGATTAACTACAGAAAAAAAATGCTTGGTGTTACAGAACCAGTTGTTCTCAAAAGAGAACTGTTTATCATTAATGTTAATGATGCTTTGTTATCCATTCATTCGCCTTTCACTGGTTAGAAAAGCTAACAAATGGAACAGCTGAAGACAGATACAAAAAGCAGAAGTAACTCAGTGAGTCAGGCAGCATCTCTGGAGAAAAGGAATAGGTGACGTATTGGGTCGAGACCCTTCTTCAGTTGGTTCTTTGTTCACATAATTTAAGGGATAGAGAGGGATAGAGACCATGGCCGCGGGTTGATATTTGTGACAGGGATTGAAGACAGTGACTGAACTTCTCAATATTTAGCTGGAAGAAACTTCTACCCATCCAGTGCTAAGGGGGGGATAAACAGTTTAGAGATGGAGGAAAAGTCATGAGATTTGGTGGTGAGGTAAAGCTGGAAGTACACATGAATCGAAGGTCTTTATTCACAAAATGCTGGAGTAACTCAGCCTTTGATGTGCCACCACTGTACTCATGAGAGAAAACAGCTGTCAACAGATATTAAAAACATTATATCCAAGTCTGTTATTCATCAGAAGTGGTCTTGAGCACTTACATTTCCAAATTATCAAACCTGCCAAGTGAAACACTAATTGTGATTCTCCTACCTTGATGCTGAGCGTCAAGCATGATCACACGGAAACATAAAACGCAGTCTAGTTATGTTTAGCAAGATATTCTTTGGTCACTCGTCTGAAGTATTGAATTATCATCTCCTCATCATCATTTGGGGTCAATAGAAACCTAGATCTCTAAAATATCACCTGCAGATGCTGGAAACACTGTCGCTCACTCGGATCTATTATCTCCATGTCTTGTTCTCAATTTTGAATAATTTATTTCTGATTATTTAAGAATAATATTTTAAAAATCCAGGGAAAGCAATTTTATCTGCAGAAATATATTGTGTACAATTCCAGCATGTTGAGTGTCACCCATGGAACCACTAAAAGGCCAATTTCCCATTTGCAATATTCAGAAGCACTTTTGTGCTGCGAGTTGCATTTTGCATTTTGCAAGGAGTCACTTAACCATTTTTGTCACACAAAGGGAAAGCTCTTGACAAAACTCTTATCTTTATCTTCCTCAACCACTGCTGCCTTTGGGGGGTGGCACAGTGGCATAGTGGTAGAGCTGCTGCCTTACAGCACCAGAGATCCTGACTACGGGTGCTGCCTGTATGGAGATTGTACGTTCTCTCCGTGACTGCATGAGTTTTCTCTGGGTGCACCAGCTTCCTACACTCCAAAGATGTACGGGTTTGTAGGTTGATTGGCTTCGGTAAAATTGTAAATTGTCCCTAGTGTGTAGGAAAGTGTTAGTGATCGCTGGTTGGTGTGGACTTGATGGGCTGAAGGGACTGTTTCCATGTTGTATCTCTAAAGTCTAAAGTCTTTGACACTGTTGACTACACCATTCCCATGCAATATCTTCATTCCCCCTCTCTTTTCTGATCAATCTAACTGTAGGCAGGAAGTAGTCTGTCATACTTTTTCTTCGTGAACTCACACTGATATCTTTGTTATCCCCACTGTGACTCATCCTTGACCTTCTAATTCTTCTTTACATGCTGTTCCCCAGCAAAATCCAAAATCATAGATTCATGTGTACTATAAGAAGATAACTGCAGATGCTGGTACAAATCGAAGGTCTTTATTCACAAAATGCTGGAGTAACTCAGCAGGTCAGGCAGCATCTCGGGAGAGAAGGAATGGGTGACTTTTCGGGTCGAGACCCTTCTCAGTCTGAAGAAGGGTCTCGACCCGAAACGTCAGCCATTCCTTCTCTCCCGAGATGCTGCCTGACCTGCTGAGTTACTCCAGCATTTTGTGAATAAAGACCTTCGATTCATGTGTACTTCCAGCTTTACCTCACCACCAAATCTCATGACTTTTCCTCCATCTCTAAACTGTTTATCCCCCCCTTAGCACTGGATGGGTAGAAGTTTCTTCCAGCTAAATATTGAGAAGTTCAGTCACTGTCTTCAATCCCTGTCACAAATATCAACCCGTGGCCATGGTCTCTCTCTCTCTCTCTCTCTCTCTCTCTCTCTCTCTCTCTCTCTCTCTCTCTCTCTCTCTCTCTCTCTCTCTCTCTCTCTCTCTCTCTCTCTCTCTCTCTCTCTCCCTCTCTCTCCCTCTCTCTCCCTCTCTCTCTCTCTCTCTCTCTCTCTCTCTCTCTCTCTCTCTCTCTCTCTCTCTCTCTCTCTCTCTCTCTCTCTCTCTCTCTCGCATTTGGCTGAAACTGAATCCTGACTTGTTTATAACTTTGCTGTAACATTCGACCACATGGAGACCTTCAGAAACCTGTCTGGTTCATCACTAAAACTGCTCTTTCCATTTGTGTCAGTACCATTCTCAGTACTGACTCAATGCTGAGTCCACCCGTGCTTTTGTTAGTCAGTGTTGAAACATCTATCCAGACAGTGGTATCTGTGCACTTGACCACTCCATGTATTGCTGTCTGCCCTCTCTATCTACCTACTGTGATTTTAACTCCTCTGAATGGATGTATGGAACTAGCTGACAGAGGAGGAAGTTGAGGCATGTGCTATTGCAACGTTTAAGAAACATTTAGACCGGTAACGGATAGGATAACTTTAGAGGGATTTGGGCCAAACGCAGGCAGGTGAGACTAGTTTAGATGGGACATGTTGGTCGGCGTGGGCAAGTTGGGCTGAAGGGCCTGTTTTACAGTGATGATTCTATGACTCTATCTAAACTTATCCCACTTCTCCTGTCACACCATGCCCTTATCACAGGTGCTCCCTGTACTCACTGACCTTCATTGACTCCCGGCTAATCAATTCCCCAATTTAAAATTAATCAGCTTCTTCTTCCATTCACTCTGGCAAGGTATTATAATTGATTTACAATACGTGGGCATTGCTAGTGAGCTCACATATATTGCAGACCCAAGGAACTGCAGATGTTGGTTTACAAAAAAAACACACAAAGAGCTGGAGAAACTCAGCGGGTCAGGCAGCATCTATATAGAATATAGATTTCCCACTGACAAGGGAGGTGCTGTGGTAGTCTGGCGTGCTGACCTCTACCGGACCGAGACCCGACGACAACTCTCAGACACCTCCTCCTACTTATCCTTGGACCATGATCCCACCGACGAACACCAGACCTTAATCATTAACACCATCACGGACCTCACCATTTCAGGCGCTCTACCCGCTAATGCCTCCAACCTTATCGTTCCCCAGTCCCGTATGGCGCGATTTTACCTTCTACCTAAAATCCATAAACAGAACTGTCCCGGCAGACCCATTGTTTCTGCCTGTTCATGACCCACCGAACTTATTTCCACCTACCTCGACTCCATCCTATCCCCCCTAGTCAAATCCCTCCCCACCTACGTCCGAGACACCTCACATGCTCTCCGTCTCCTCGATAAATTACGGTTTCCAGGCCCCCACTCCCTCATCTTTACCATGGATGTCCAGTCACTCTACACTTCCATCCCCCACAAGGATGGTCTCGAAGCCCTCCGTTTCTTCCACGACTGTAGAACCAGCCAATCCCCATCTACTAACACACTCCTCCGCATAGCAGAGCTGGTTCTTACCCTTAACAACTTCTCCTTTGACTCCTCCCACTTCCTCCAAACCAGAGGCGTAGCTATGGGCACTCGCATGGGCCCTAGCTACGCCTGCCTCTTTGTCAGGTACGTTGAACAATCCCTGTTCCGGACGAACACTGGCCCCATCCCCGAACTCTACCTCCGCTACATTGATGACTGCATTGGTGTTACCTCTTGTACCCATGCAGAACTCACTGACTTCATACACTTCACTACCAATTTCCATCCTGCTCTTAAATATACTTGGACTATCTCCGACATCTCCCTCCCGTTTCTGGACCTTACCATCTCCATCACAGGAGACAGACTAGTGACTGAATCTATTATAAACCCACTGACTCGCATGGCTATCTGGACTAAACTTCTTCCCACCCGGTCTCCTGCAAAAAGTCTATCCCCTACTCCCAATTCCTCCGTCTACGCCACATCTGCGCCCGGGATGAGGTGTTTCACACTAGGGCACCAGAGATGTCCTCATTCTTCAGTAAACGGGGCTCCCCTCTTCCTTTATAGATGAGGCTCTCACTAGGGTCTCTTCTATATCCCGCAGCTCCGCTCTTGCTCCCCCTCCCCCCATTCGTAACAAGGACAGAATCCCCCTCGTTCTCACCTTCCACCCCATCAGCCAGCGTATCCAACAAATCATCCTCCAACATTTCCGTCACCTCCAACGGGACCCCACTACTGGCCACATCTTTCCATCCCCTCCCCTTTCTGTGTTCCGCAGAGACCGTTCCCTCCGTAACTCCCTGGTCCACTCGTCCCTTCCTACCCAAACCACCCCATCCCCGGGCACTTTCCCCTGCAACCGCAGGAGATGCAACACCTGTCCCTTTACCTCCCCCCTCAACTCCATCCAAGGACCCAAACAGTCTTTCCAGGTGAGACAGAGGTTCACCTGCACCTCCTCCAACCTCATCTATTGTATCCGCTGCTCTAGATGTCAACTTTTTTACATCGGCGAAACCAAACGCAGACTCAGCGATCGTTTCGCTCAACACCTTCGTTCAGTCCGCCTTAACCAACCTGATCTCCCAGTGGCTGAGCACTTCAACTCCCCCTCCCACTCCCAGTCTGCCTTTTCTGTCATGGGCCTCCTCCAGTGCCATAGTGAGGCCCACCGGAAATTGGAGTAACAGCACCTCATATTTCGTTTGGGCAGCTTACAGCCCAGCGGTATGAACATTGACTTCTCTAACTTTAGATAGTTTCTCTGTCCCTCTCATCCCCTCCCCCTTCCCAGTTCTCCCTCTATCTTCCTGTCTCCAGCTATATCCTCCCTTTGCCCCCCCCCCCCCCCGACATCAGTCTGAAGAAGGGTCTCGACCCGAAACGTCACCCATTCCTTCTCTCCTGAGATGCTGCCTGACCTGCCGAGTTACTCCAGCATTTTGTGAATCCATATAGAATATGGTAGGTAATGTTTTGGGTCAAGACCCTTCTTCAGACTGGTGTTGTTCATTCATGGAGTCATAAAGTTATAGATATGTTAGACAGTCAGAACCTTTTTCTCAGTGTGGAAATGTCAAAGACTAAATGTCATTCAGCTGAGAAGGGCAACATTTAAAGATGTGCAGGGCAAGTTTTTTTAGAGAGAGGATGGTGGGTGCCTGGAATGTGCTGCCAGGTGTGGTGATGGAGGCTGATACGATAGTGGTGTTTAAAAGGCTTAAGAGGCACATGGAAGTGCAGGGAACTGGAGGGACACGGTTCAAAAGGTGGCACAGTGGTGCTGGGTGGCACAGTGGTGCTGGGTGGCACAGTGGTGCTGGGTGGCACAGTGGTGCTGGGTGGCACAGTGGTGCTGGGTGGCACAGTGGTGCTGGGTAGCACAGTGGCGCAGCGGTAGCGCTGCTGCCTCACAGCACCAGAGACCCAGCTTCGATCCTGACCTCATCTTTCGTCTGTGCGGTGTTTGTACGTTCTGTCTGTCACTGCATGGGTTTTCTTCGAGTGCTCTGGTTTCCTCTGACATTCCAAAGACATGCAGGTTTGTTGGTTAAACGTGGACTCAGTGGGCTGAAAGGGCCAGTTCCCGTGCTGTATCTCTAAGCTAAACAAACGTGTATGGGGTCATAGTATCATGCACTGTAGAAACAGGCTCTTTGGCCCAACTTGCCAACCAACATGCCCCACCTACACTAGTTACACCAGCCTGCATTTGGCCCATATCCCTCTAAACCTATCCATTCCACTTACCTGTCTAAATGTTTCTTAAATATTGTGATAGTACTTGCCTCAACTATCTCCTCCGGCCGTTTGTTCCATATACATATTTGTGTAAAAGGGTTGCCCCTCAGGTTCATATTAAATCTTTCCCTCCTCACCTTAAACCTATGTCCTCTGGTTCTCGATTATCCTTCTCTGGGTAAAAGGCCCTGTGCATTTACCCTATTTATTCCTCTCATGACCTTGCATGCAGAAAGATTAGCTTATGAACGAGTGAAATATATTTGATTTTCACATGTGATATGCCACAGTGAAATTCGTTGTTTTGCATGCCTTGCACAAGTATGCAAAGAGTCACCACATATAGTGCACTGACAAAGTTGCAAAGTGTTCAATGTTTTGTCCCAACCGTCTCTGTTTATGTTTGGCACAGGCATTGTGGGCTGAAAGGCCTGTTCCTGTTATGCACTATTCTATGTTCAATGAAATTGATGAAACTATTTTTAGCTTAGAAATCACTGAACAATCTACCACTGTATTGGAAAAAGTAACTTAAAGCGATTGTTTTACAACCAATGCTCTGCCCTTGATAAACATTGTTTTTAAGGATTTATTTTCTTGCCAGGTGCTGGGGATGTACCTCCCATTCTGCGGCATTGCCATCTCAAATGCTCAACTGTTTGCCGCTTCCAGAAAGGAGTATGATAGAAGCCGGGTAAGTGACGTATTGCACAGAGTTACACTTCCTCCCCTTCGCGATCACACTCCAAAGCAGCGCAGCAGTGCCGGCAAACTCAAAATCAATTATATTTAACAATAATGAAGAAGGGAAGTGTCAGGTGGTCAAGCAGCATTTGTGCAAAAAGAAACATTTAACGTTTGTCGTGGGCACGGTGACGCAGCAGTAGAGTTGCTGCCTTACAGCCCCAGAGACCCAGTTCGATCCTGACTATGGCGCTGAATGCACGGAGTTTGTACGTTCTCCCCGTGACCACTTGGGTTTTCTCCAGGTGCTCTGGTTTTCTCCCACACTCCAAAGACATACAGGTTTATAGGTTGTTGCTAATTTTGATTACTAAGTCCGGGTTGTTGCAGAGTGAGTGGAGGGCTGCACGTTCAGTTTTGATTACTAAGTCCGGGTTGTATAGGTTTATAGGTTAATTGGCTTTGGTAAAACTTATATATTGTCCCTAATGCATAGGATAGTGCTAAAATATCCTTTGGCTAGTTAGCGTGGACTTGGGCCAAAGGATCTGTTTCCTCACTGTATCTCTAAAGTCTAAAGTCTGTCTCTGAGGTAGGGTCCCGGAACAGAAGTGCCCTCTGTTTCTCTTTCCACAGATACTGACTGACCTGCTGAGATTTTCCAGTATTTATTTACATTTCAGAGTTTCAGCATCTGCAGGTTTGTTTTACACAAACTGTTAAAACTGAGACAGATTAGAGAACCAATCTTTGCTTTGGTATTTTAGTTGAAGGAAGTGCACGAATGACCACTTTTATTCCTGCCTTCTTCTGGAGTGCGCAAGAGAGAAATGGGGTGGCACGATTGTGCAGCTAATGGAGGTGCCTCACATCTACAACCACCTGGATTCAATCCTGGTCTCCCATGCCGTCAGTAGAGTTTTCTTGTTCTCTTTGTGACTTGCAGTGTACACAGTTGAGGCCGAGACCCTTAAAAGCATCAATGTGCAGAGAGATATTGGCATCCAGGTCCGTAGCTCCCTGAAAGTGACAACAAATCTAGATAGAGGTAAAGAAGGCATATGGTATGCTTGCTCTCATAGGTTGGAGCATTGAGCATTGAGTCAGGAAGTGATGATGAAGCTCTATAAGACTTTGGTTAGGTCGCATTTGGAGAATTGGATGCAGTACTGAACGTCCCGTTATAGGAAAGATGCGGAGGCTTTAGAGAGGATGTCTAAGAGGTTTGCAAGTATGCCTGGATTAGATGGCATTAGCTACAAGGAGAGATTGGACAGACTGGAATTGGAGGTAGAGAGGAGACCTGGTAGAATGACATAAAACGATGAGAGGCATAGTTAGTGCAAAAAGTCAGAATCTATTTGATGAAAATGTCAAATCCAGGATGAAAATGTCAAAGGCTAGACAGCATGGCTTTTTGTTGAGAGGGGGATCATTTAAAGGCGATGTGCAGGGCAAGTTTTGTTTTACACTGACGATGGTAGGTACCTGGAACGTGCTGCCAAGGGTGGTGATGGAGGCTGATACGATAGTGGCATTTAAGAGGCTTTTAGATAGGCAAATGGATATGCAGGAAATTGAAGGGTATGAATCATGTGCAGGCAGAAGAGATTAGTTTATCTCGGCACCATGTTCGTCACAGACTGAAGACTGAAGGGCCCACTCCTGTGCTGTTCAGTTCTACGTTCTATGAAATCGCCAAAAGAGCGTGGCAAGTAAATTTGGGGTTTCTCCTTTGAACAGGTCCCCCTGCAATGCATTTTACACAGGCTTAGGCAAACCCAGCAAAAAATCCAGGTCATTAAAAGTATGACAGTTCTCTTAGTTGTCTATTCATTCATACACATAGATTAGTTTCCTGATGAGAGGATAAGAGCTATAAATAGCATTGGGGAAGTTAGGTGGCTGTTGGTATATCCACCTTTTCAACCCATTTTATACTAAGTCCTGATTCCTGTCCACACACTTAAGTGAAGTCAATTATAGCTATAAATGATTCACTCTTAAAACATCATATTTATAGCTAATGTTTGTTCACTCGGCTATGAGTATTCTATTTATTTCAATCTTATCTTAAAACACTGACACGTGTAATTTGCACACGATATATCTCCATTCTTTCTATATTAAATCTGAGACAATTTATCTTCAGCAAGTTCATTTATTTGATGGTATGAGCTGCCTGGCAGGAGACAGGCAATAAATCAGATTGCGTCAGGAAATCACAGGATTTTCTTTTGGCCACATTAGATGGATGCTGCAAATTGATGGAATATTTTTTTTTCGTTTCCTTATTGTATGTTTTGGAGGAAATAGCAAAAAAATATATATACCACTTAGATTCAATTTTATGCACTCTGAACATCAGCAAGCAACTGAGGGAAGGCTCCTTTGAAGCATTTCAGGGGAACTCAGGTGCCAGCTTTAACACGGAGAAGACAAATGCAAGCACATTGACAGAGTAACAAGAGATGCTAATGTGGTCTTGTGTGGCACTTCATAAATATTCATTCTAAACAACAAGGCAAAAAGAGAAGGTAGTAACAAAGAACTGCAGATGCTGGTATATACCAAAGATAGATTCAAAGTGCCGCAGTAACTCATCAGGTCAGGCAGCATCTCTGGAGAAAAAGGATGGGCGATGTTTCAGGTCGGGACAGTCTGAAGAAGGGTCCCAACCCGGAACATCATCCATCCTTTTTCTTCAGAGATGCTGTCTGAGTTATTCCAGCACTTTGTCCCTATTCAAGGCAAAAAAGAAGCTGTATCATGTTTTTACACCTCAGTTAGAGATTAAAATGATGAAGAATGCTCACACAAAAATAAAAATTATGAATTAACAATCATCGCTGCTGTGTGAGACATATATTTTTCCTGTGTTATCACTCCTGTGTTATGAGTATTCTTCACTTCTCATATATTCACTCAGTCAAATTAAAATTATGTGCTCAACCTAGCAGTATGAATACTGTTTTTTTTTAACTTCAAGTAACTCTTGTAAACCCCCCCCCTGCCCCCTCCCCCCCCCCCCTAGCCGTCGTACTAGTTTCACTGCCTTCCTGGTAAATTTCACTGTATCACTCGTTATCACCTTCTCCAGAGCCAACATTAACCATTGTTGGCTTCAGCTCTCCTTGATTACCGTTGCTGGCTTTGAGTTGTTTTTTTGCATATCTTTCATTCTTTTGTTCCATGTACCTTTTCACATCTCTCGGTTCCCTCTCCCCTGACTCTTAGTCTGAAGAAGGGTCTTGACCTGAAAAAAGTCACCCGTTCCTTCTCTCCAGAGACGCTGCCTGTCCCGCCGAGCTACGCCAGCATTTTGAGTCTATCTTCTTTGCTGTTGTCCCAACCAGGCCCTGCTGGAGGTAGTCAATGACCTGTTTGAAGAACAGACGGATTTGGAAAAGATTGTCAGAAAAATAATGCATCGAGCACAGACTTTGCTACAATGTGAAAGATGTTCCGTGCTGCTCCTTGAAGACATCGAGTCGCCGGTAAGTCAAGATAAACAAAATTCTTAAAAAGAGACCTTAAAATGACAAAGCATCATATAGACGAGCATGGGAGGACGAATTGAACCAACTCATAATGTAAGATATATGGGATGAAAGTTTACAACATATACACCAATGTTCATTAAATACTAGACATTCCTTAATACAATTTAAAATAATACATAGATTACATTATTCGAAGACGAAATTAAATAGGATTTTTCCTAGTATCTCTCCTATTTGTGATAAATGTCAATTTCAAGAAGCTAATTTAACTCATATTTTCGTAACTTGCATAAAAATGCAAAATTTCTGGTTGGATATTTTTAAAATAGTTTCTAAAGTTATCGACAAGCAATTGGATATGGATCCAAAATTAATTATATTAGGATTATCAGAACATACTACAAACTTTACAACAAGTCAGGTACATTTTCTTGATTACAGTTTAATAACTGCGAAAAAATTAATACTTAAATTTTGGAAAAAACCAATAACCCCCACAATTAAAATCTGGACTACGGAAATGACAGAGACCCTGCATTTGGAAAAAAATAAGATTTGCCTTAATTGACAAACCTGATTTCTTTTTTAAAATATGGTCTCCATTTATTGAATTTTTAGAAAAGTAAATGGGTTTGACACAGGACTAAAATAAAATTTTTAAATTAAAAGTTGAAACTTTAGTTTAGGGTTGGATGTACAACTGTGGTTATTGTCTCCCGGATCTAACCCTTTAATTTTTATAGTTATACCTTTTTTAAAATTTTAATAATTCTCTCTTCCCAATAGTTTATAGTTTTTTTTTCTTTCTTCTTTATTTTTTTATTTTATTTTTAAAGAGAGAAAACCAAAATTTACTGAATCCGCAGCGTTCTAATCATCCACTGTTGCATCTTGTAAAAACTTTAGTACGGTTCTTAATTTCCTTCACAGTACACTCCACTATTATAGACTAACATGGCAAAATATTATTTTTGTTCGAAGTTTAGAATCAGCATCTGAGCACTGCTGGTCCATATATGCACCAATATCAGTTAATCATTTGATTTTATCTTCCTCGACTACGACATTTCACAAATCCTTTCCCTCTCACTTCATCTCACATCCTGTTTAATATTTTTTTTTACAATTTTTACTTTCAGTTTGAAGATACAGCTTAAAGCTCGAACTATCAGTTCTGAAGTGACTATTCTACTAAATTGATTGATGTGAATGGAATAAAGGCAGTGTCATGCTACACATTATGTCTTTTTTCAATATTCTGTGGCAGGTGGTAAAGTTTACAAAATCCTTCGAGCTCCTATCTCCGAAATGCAGTGCAGAATCTGAAAACAGGTAAGATCCACATTATATTGACAGGAGTGAAAGGGCTTAAAATGATTAATTATGAATAAATGGTTAGGATCCTTATCTGCCCTCCAAATGCTGCCTGACCCGCTGGGTTACTCCAGCAATTTGCGTCTTTTTTTTAAAGAGAAACTAAATATCTTTTATTACATTCAGGATGCATCCAACTGGCTGAGCATTTTCCACCAATGGTGACCTGCATTGTATCTTTCCTTGACAACTTTATTTGGAACTGAGCATGCAAAACAGTCATGACTTCTGAATAATGGATATGCAGAAGCAATATGCACAACTGTTTCTTTGTGGTTAATCTATCCCTTTGTGCTAAATTGTTAGCAGCAATCGAATAAGCATATTAATCTGCTCTCTCTGCAGAATTTGCAGGAAAATGTCCATTTTATTCTGCAGCTCTTGTGTTATTTTTGTTATTTTTGTAATTGTATTTAGAATTCTTTAAAAAAATCAATAAAGGATTACGTTTGTGCAATTTTAAACAAAACACATTCCTATTTCATTTTAAAGGTAGGAACAAAGTGCTGGAGTAACTCAGAGGGTCAGGCAGCATCTATGGAGAAAAAGGATGGGTGATGTTTCTGATCGGGACCCTTCTTCAGACTGTATTTGCAGTCCGAAACCCGAAACATCACCCATCCTTTTTCTCCAGAGATACCTTCTGACCCTTTGAGTTACTCCAGCACCTTCTGTCTATCTTTGGTAAAAAAAAAAGCATCTGCCGTTCCTTGTTTCTCCTATTTCATTTTACCTTTTCATGCAGAATGCTTGAAGTGAAATGCCTGGGGATTTCTGGGTTGGCACCCAGGGAGTGCCCAGGCTTTGAGGGTGTTGCTGCCATAGGAAGTGTGCCAAAATCATAAAGTGCAAGTTGCCTGGGGAAAGACTTACCACGAGCACCTAGGATTCTTGTATCTCATTTGCTGCATTCAACAGTAAAACGTCACTCCTTCCCCACCAGATAGTCTTCACCTGGTCCATAAGAAAACTGCCAAATCAAGATCACAGGATCATCGATTCAATTTTCATCAGATATACAGATATAAACTACTGAAGTGATGTGCTACAATGCTGAGACCTCCCATCTACCTCCTTGGAGGCCTTCGAACTCTCTTTAATCAAACTTTATTGGACAGATGCAGGAAAAATGTTCCGCATGTTGGGGGAGTCCAGAACCAGGGGTCACAGTTCAAGAATAAGGGGTAGGCCATTTAGGACTGAGATGAGGGGAAACTTTTTCAGCCAGAGAGTTGTGAATCTGTGGAATTCTCTGCCACAGAAGGCAGTGGAGGCCAATTCACTGGATGTATTCAAGAGAGAGTTAGATATAGCTCTTAGGGCTAATGGAATCAAGAGATATGGGGAAAAAGCAGGAACTGGGTACTGATTCTGGGTGATCAGCCATGATCATATTGAATGGCGGTGCTGGCTCGAAGGGCTCAATGGCCTACTCCTACACCTATTTTCTACATTTCTATGTTTCTATAATTTAGATTTGAGTCTTTATAGAGATTCAGCATGGAACCAAGCCCTTCGGCCCACCGAGTCCGTGACGACCAGCAATCACCCCATACACTAACACTTTCCTACACACTAGGAAACCAATTAATATACAAACCTTTACGTCTTTGGAGGGTGACAGGAAACAGGAGCACCCAGAGGAAATCCATGCAGTCACATTCAAACTCTGTACAGACAGCACCTGTAGACAGGTTCGAACCCGTGTCTCTGGTGCTTTCGGGCAGCAAGCCTACCACTGCGCCACCGTGATGCCTCATTTCTTAAAGGAAGATTGGGTTTCTCCAAAATGTAGTTCAAAGAACTTAAAAAAATATGAACAGACCATTTTATCAAGGTCAAGAATTTCAGCTTCATGGCATTTTGCTTAATAGTTATTCTTTCACACTCTTTGAGCAAGTCTGCATATAATTCTCATACCTGGCCACTCCCCTGTGCTGATAAGTTTAATCTTAAATGCTGCACAAGGAGATTGCTAAAGATTAGCTGACAAGTTCGGATTTATGAATGTAATTATATGTGTGAAGGTCAATTCAGAATGAGACCATCAGCATCGCTTATTGGAATTATTAACGGCTTTCTGGTGTAATCGCCACTGTTCAAATTAACCAATCTCATTAACATTTAACTTTAGCATTAACCCAGGTCATGGAGGTTGTAAAGACTCAGGATGTATGATTGAAACCGAGCTGACTGCCTTATATCACAAAACTGCACTTAGGTGACGCAGTGGTGGAGTTGTTGCGTTACAGTGCCAGAGACCAGGGTTCAATCCTGACTATGGGTGCTGGCTGTATGGAGTTTGTACGTTTTCTCTGTGACCGCGTGGGTTTTCACCGGGTGCCAAAAGCGCAACGATTGTCGTGTAATAGTAGACTTCACCGTAACAGTACACAAAGAGTCGCCATGTTTCTGGCGCCAGCTAAGTTTCAAAGTTCTTGAGAGTGCTGCCTTCAAGGCCCGTTGTCCAGGCGGCACCCCGATCCTCTCCTCCGACCGCCACCATCTTAAAATCGGCCCTTTGTCCAGCGTCCGCTGATGTTGCTGACTCCCTCCACCCTCCTCACAGGTTACCGGTCTTTGGGGCCGAGCAGGAGACGAGCCTCGGATGACTCCAGGTGGGTTCCCGGTTCTGTGGCGGGTGAGCCAGGCCTGGTGTCGGGGGTATGGCTGTGGCTCGGCGAGAACTTATGCCGTCAGGAGTTTCTTATGGCGCCAATGGCACAGGTTCGATCCTGACTATGGGTGCTGTCTGTACAGAGTTTGTGCGTTCTCCCTGTGACCAAATGGATGTTCTCCAGGTGCTCCAATTTCCTCCCACACTCCAAAGACATAGATTTGCAGGTTAATTGGCTTCGGTAAAAGCTGTGAATTGTCCCTAGTGTGTAGGATGGTGCTTGTGTATGGGGATCGCTGGTCAACATGGACTCTGTGGGCCGAAAGTACTGTTTCCGCGATGTATCCCTGAACTACACTAAACTAAACGTGCCAGTCTTTGTCCTGCCTCCACTTCTCCTCCAGCATTCTTCCCCTCTCTGCCACAACAATGAGTCTGAAGAAGGCTCCTGACCTGAAACGTCACCTATCCATGTTCTCCAGAGATGCTGCCTGACGCGATGATTTACTCCAGCACTTGAAGAGTCTCGACCCAAAACATCACCCCTTCTCTCCAGAGATGTTGCCTGTCCCGCTGAGTTACTCCTGCTTTTTGTGTTTATCTTCGGTTTAAACCAGCGTCTGCAAATCCTTCTTACACACTTTGTGTCTTGCAATCTTACTATTGTTGCTTCATAATTATAACACCTTCTTTGATATTAGGAATCAAAGTGTGAAGTAGAAAATTAGTCGATTAAGCATGGTGTGATTTTGTTATGATTCAATTGTATAATTGAAATGCCTGTCAGATCTGGCCAAGTGAACTGTACATAAGTTTAAATTAAGTATTGCGCAAATGACTAATATAGTGTTGATTAATTATACCTTTTATGTTCTTTAAAAGCTTAAAAGACAGCATAGAAAAATCGTCATATTCAGATTGGCTGATTAACAACAGCATAGCTGAGCTTGTAGCTTCAACAGGTCTCCCGGTGAATATAAGCGATGCCTATCAAGATCCTCGGTTCGACGCTGAGGTGGGTAATTCGTAAACGGGGTTTCAAAGGACACAATGGTCCAGATTCTTGCCATGCAACAAAGTGAGTTCTGCTTAACCACTGAGCCTGTCCGTGCTGCCTGTCCCGCCCGCTCGGTTACTCCAGCACTTTGTGTCTTTCTTCGGTTTAAACCAGCATCTGCAGTACCTTCCTACACAGTGTAGACAATGTCGGCAACATGCATTTCCAGGCCAGATAAAGCACAGCCTGACACACAGTAAAGCCGCATGTTGTCCTAACAATTTACCGTGACCTTAATGTGTAGGAAGGAACTGCAGATGCTGGTTTAAACTGAAAATAGACACAAAAAGCTGGAGTAACTCAGCGGGGCAAGTAGCATCTCTGGAGAGAAGTAATGGGTGACATTTTGGTTCGAGACCGTTCTTCAGACTGGTTAGGGATAAGGAAAACGAGAGATATAGACGATGATGTAGAGAGATAAAGAACAATGAATGAAAGATATGCAAAAAAGTAACGATGATAAAGGAAACAGGCCATTGTTAGCTGTTTGTTAGGTGAAAACAAGAAGCTAAGTGCGACTTGGGTGGGGATGGGATAGAGAGAGAGAGGGAATGCTGGGGCTACCTGAAGTTAGAGAAATCAATATTCATACCACTGGGCTGTAAGCTGCCCAGTACTTACTGTAGCTTAACTCTGGGTAGAGCATCCTTAACCAGCCCAGTATGGTTCTTCACCCCTTACCCACACCAGCCAATCTTTAATATCTGAGTGAGACTGCAAGTTGACTCCAGTCCTGAGTTACTTCATCGCCCACTAGTAACTAATTGAAATCCCCCAAATTAATTCTACGCACAATCTGTAGATCTGCAAGATGTGGAAAGAGTGCAGAGAGGAGCTGGAAAGAGTGTAGAGAAGATTTATGAGGATGTTGCCAGGATGCGAAGGCCTGAGCTATATATATAGGGAAAGGTTGGGCAGGCTATGACTTTATTCCTTGCAGCGCAGGAAGCTGAGGGCTGATTGTACAGAGGTGTGTAAGGTCACGAGGGGAATAGATAAGGTGAATGTGCAGAGTCTTTTACCTAGAGCAGCGGAATCAAGAACAAGAGGATATAAGTTTAAGGTGCGAGGGGAAAGATTTAATAAGAAACTGAGAAGCAACTTTTCACACAGAGGGTGGTCGATATATGAAAGAGTTGGCAGAGGAGGTAGTTGAGACAAGTATTATACAGCATTTAAAAGACATTTGAACAGGTACATGGATAGGAAAGGTTTGGAGGGATATGGGCCAAATGTGGGCAGGTGGGACTAGGGTAGATGGGGTATCTTGGGCTGAAGGGCCTGTTTCCAGATGACTGTATGTCTCTCCATGACTTTATCTGGCAGAGCAAACTAATATATCAACAGGCTGCATTTCTGATAAAAGAATCCTGTATTTCTATTGAACCCTGCAAGACTTTAGCACATTCAAAAATGTTTATAGGCATTGGATTTGTAGTTTTTGAGGAATGGTTACCATTGAAATTTATTGAAACACCACAGTCAATTTTACACTCTGCAGTGTCCCGTAAACTGTAATGAAATAATGACCAAATAATGTATTTTGAGATGTTTGTTGGATGTTAAATATTTTACAGGACACCAGGGAGATTCCCTAGCTCTTCTTAGAACAGAGATCGAAAACAAAACACAGAGTCTGTAGATCTTCATGACACTGAATAAATCGACAATTTTTTTAAAGTCACTTAATCTGACTTGCAATTTTTAAAGCCTAAAAATAGAACTTGCAACAGGTTAATACAGCTTTCAGAAAGGAGGAGGAATTTCTTTAGTGAGAGGGTGGTGAATCTGTGGAATTCATTGCCACAGACGGCTGTGGAGGCCAAATCAATGGATATTTTTAAGGCGGACATTGACAGATTCTTGATTAGTAAGGGTGTCAGGGGTTATGGGGTTGAATGGGAAAGATCAGCCATGAATGAATGGCGGAGTAGACTTGATGGGCCAAATGGCCTAATTCTGCTCCTAGAACTTATGTACATGAACTCTAACACCATATTTACCTATGTTTTACAAAATACTGTGTAATCTCATAGTATATCTTCAAATCCAAGAAATATATTTAGATATTTCATTGCTGGGGTTATTTGATGTGATCTAGTTTCAAAACATGTAATTGGTATTTTAACTGGATTTGTACATGCTGATACAAAGCTTCACTAGTCCAATCCCTGATCATGTTTCCAGGCTGTTTGACTTCCTCTCTGTAGTGAAGCCATCAATACTCAATAAATGTCAAAGTTAGCTGCTGGTGTCAAATGCATTATGAAAAGAAATTGCTTTGTTTTGCCATGCAGGCAGATCAGATTTCTGGATTCCACACTCGATCGGTGCTCTGTGTACCCATATGGAATAGTAGCCACCAAATAATCGGTACGTGTTCAGCGATTCCTTAAACTTCTCTTTTAAAGTCAAAGGTTGAAAAGTTTTCAAACAGAATATATTTTGTTGTCTAGCCAAGCAGGGAAAGGGAAAAGCTTCTTGATGTGATGTGCAGTCATGCATTCCTGCCCTGACACAGTGATTCCTCTCTCCTGATGAGGAGGATATTTAACAGATCTCACACAGGCTGTTTCAATGGTGAATCAATGGTGAATGGCTGTATCAATGGTAGTGAAATAATGAACACAAGCTCAATGTTCTACCACAGAGGAGAAAATAAAGGGGAGGGGGGAGAGGTGGAATTGTTTTAATTCCTTCTCCTTCCTTTGAAAGACTCTTTTTGTACTATTTCAAGAGTCAAGAGTGTTTTATTGTCATATGTCCAAAATGGAATAATTTAATTCTTACTTGCAGCAGCACAACTGATGTGTAATCACGGTGTTCAGTAAACACTAGAAATATACAACAAAAAAGTTCAGTACATAATATATATATATATAATACACACACACATATGTATACATATGCATACACACATATATACATATATGTATGTGCGTGTGTATATATATATATATATATATTTCTGTGTCTCTGTCTTAAAAAAGATCAATAAACAATAACAGTGTATGGGCAAAGACGAAGCCCCCAAGTCTATGTAGTTCAGAGCTTATTTGGAGGTTGTAATATTTAATAGCCTGATGGTTGTAGGGAAGAAACTGTTCCTGAACCCGGACGTTACAGTGTTCAGGCTTCATCCCTTCTTCCTGATGGCAGGAGTGAGCTGAGCATGTGGCTAAAGTGATGTGGGTCTCTGATGATGCTGGCTCCCTATGGAGGCAGTGACTTCTTAATCGTCCAGTACTACTGAGGACTACTTATCTACTTATTCTATTTATCTCTGCTCCGGGCTGTTCAATCCTGTTTGTTGAAATTGCAGGAGATGACGATCAGATTCTCTGAAGTGATCTGTCTCCAAACATAGGAGGCTGCCCAATGCTAGAAACACAACCATAGTGCACACCAGGCACTGTACACACCCAGCAATACACAACCATAGTGCACACCAGGCACAGTACACACCCAGCAACACACAACCATCGTGCACACCAGGCATAGTACACACCCAGCAACACACAACCATAGTGCGCACCCAGCAATACACAACCATAGTGCACACCAGGCATAGTACACAGCCAGCAACACACAACCATAGTGCACACCAGGCACAGTACACACCCAGCAACACACAACCATAGTGTACACCAGGGATAGTACACACCCAGCAATACACAACCATAGTGCACACCAGGGATAGTACACACCCAGCAATACACAACCATAGTGCACACCAGGCATAGTCCACACTCAGCAACACACAACCATAGTGCACACCAGGCATAGTACACACCCAGCAACACATAGGCATTTCCCCAGATGCTCAGGAAAATATCTTTGTTATGCTGATACACAATCAATGGTTGATCTCAGAACATGCCTGTCAGCATGATCACTTTGCATCATCTTAGCAACTGTAGCTTTTGCAAGAATATCATAGAAAGAGGAAGGCCAGAAAAAAAATATATATATTTTTTTAAAAGCAACCATTGTCCCGAAAATATCTGAAGTCAAGATGTCTGCAAAACATGTGAATGTACTCATACCAGTTGCATTTATCACCAACTCAAATTAATTTATCTTGCAACTCGTGAATTCACAATTTAATTTACGACTTGCCATGCTCCTTATAAACCTCTTCTATTTGGTTTTCAGGTGTAGCTCAGGTCCTCAACAGGCTGGATGGGAAACCCTTTGATGATGATGACCAGCGACTCTTTGAGGTTAAAAGAATAATAATCACTATTTCCATACCGCCAGACCAACTAAGCACATTAGATTTTGTAGTGTGGTGATAATTCAGTCACCATTTTCGTTTCAAACTGTCGAAATTCAGCGATGTTGTAGCTGATTAATAACCTGCAGAGAGATATTTCTGCAGTAAAATTGACAACAGGGCTGGATGCTCAGGCAGCATTAATTCAACTGCACTTTAAAATTGCTTTTTGCCTCATACCATGTCAACCATTTCCTGAATCAATCTAAGTTTATCATCCTCTCCATATTATATAGGAGAACTTTTGAAAAGTTGTTCACATAAAATGTGTTCATGCTTTTCCTCACATTTGTCCTTATTTGTCCTTCAGCAGATTTAATCTGAATCCCCTCGTTTGAGGGTTTTGAAATCTCAATCTAAATTTACATTATCTATCTTGCTGCTAGGGTTATTTAATATAATCTAATTTGTAAGCTCCTCTGAAGGAGCTATGGCCTCATTCCTGTAGGTAACCTTTACATTTACGATCACCTTCCTAACTGCCTCTTACAGCTGCACAGAATCACTTGCTATCATGTTTGTATTTGGAACTGAAAATAATGTAGAGAGGAACGATTCTATTGAGTTCTAAAGGGAAGAATGAACAGGAAACTAAACCAAACAGCAACGTCTCCCCCAGAGATGCTGCTTGATCTGCTGATTTACTCCAGCACTTTATGTTCTAAACAATACTAATACACTGTGTTCTATGTATCGGAAACACATTGTCTCTCCAATCATTCATTTGACTAATTTCTGGAATTTCAAATGATCTTTTCAATCCAAGCTCTCTTCATAAGTTTTAGTTTTTAGTTTTAGAGCTACAGCGTGGAAATAGACCCTTCGCCACCGGGTCCATGCCGACCACTAGTCACACCTACACTAGTTCTATCCTACACACTAGTGACAATTTACAGAAGCCAATTAACCTACAAACCTGTACGTCTTCGGAAATGTGGTGGGATATTCGAAGAAAACCAATTGTACAGACTGCGCCCGTAGTCAGGATGGAACCCGGGTCACTGGCGCTGTAAGGCAGCAACTCTACCGCTGCACCACTCTGCCGTTGTGATGCTCATTTTCTTTGCCATTTCTTTATCAATTGATCTGTAACTGACTTTATCATATTAGATGCTGGACTCAAATGAAGTATTATTTGCATAATGTATTTATTTTTATAAAGAATAGCCTCCAAATTATTCACCATTTAAACTTGTAACCATTTTAATGCCTGAACTTGCTAATTAAGCCCAAATATAAACAGTGCAATACCAACTTATATTTGGAAGTCAGTTTAATCAAACCTTCTAAATTATTAACATGATGGAAAATTGGAGACAGCATGCAAATTCCTACAAAATTCATCCTTGGTACATGCAGGAAATCAGTTGCTAAATATTAAGGCAAACAGATATCCTGTATTTAATTGAGATAGATAATGCACAATATATAACACAACGCGTTATACCTAGCAGGTCAGGTAGCATCTCTGAGAACATGGATAGGTGACGTTTCAGGTCAGGTCCCTTCTTCAGTTTGAAACCAAAATGGTGACTGAATTACCACTCCACTACAAAAGTCCATGTTCTCCAGAGATGCTGCCTGACCTGCTGAGTTACTCCAGTATTTGTCTCATTTTGCTTAAACCAGCATCCGCAGTTCCTTGCATCTACATTTTGAATGCGCAAAATGTACTTTTTTAAATGGAGTGCCAACGGAATAACAAAAACTGAACGAAAAGCACTAGCTTCCAAATTCTATTCTGGGAAATTCAGTATAAGCATTTAAAATAAAGCTTGAGACAGTACTGAAATTCCTGAATTTTGATCATCAATTTTAAACCCTTTAATTAAACTAATATTGAGTGAAACTGCGCTATCCCAAATATAGAGGTTATTAGACATTGATTAGTAACTCTGGTTTAATTAGTTTGCATTAGTGCTTTGTTGTAGACAAAAAGGTGCCAGTAAGCAGTTCACGCAACACTATTGGCAGCTGTAAGCTAGTTTTTAACCTTTTAGACGTGTCGGCAAGCTATATCAGTGCGAAACTTCACAAAAAATGCATGAGTTTGCACCAATGTAAATGAGAAGTGCAGTATTATTATTTTTTTACAGCTGATATTGCATTCAAAACTTAAAACTGCATTAATTTTATTGTAGTACCTTAATAATTTATTTAATAAGTGAATTTTAAACACTATTTGGAATTTAAAACTGTGCAATTTTGCAGTGACTTGAAAACATCAGCCGGTTAAGTATTCAACAAAGAAAATATATAATTTTTAATAGAACTTCCCAAATCTGAACAATCACCGTTAGAGTCAGAGAGTCATTGGGTCAGAGAGTCATACAGCATGGAAATGGGACCTTTGGCCCAACTTAACAATGCCAATAGACAATAGACAATAGGTGCAGGAGGAGGCCATTCGGCACTTCGAGCCAGCACCGACATTCAATGTGATCATGGCTGATCATTCTCAATCAGTATTCCGTTCCTGCCTTCTCCCCATACCCCCTGACTCCGCTATCCTTAAGAGCTCTATCCAGCTCTCTCTTGAATGCATTCAGAGAATTGGCCTCCACTGCCTTCTGAGGCAGAGAATTCCACAGATTCACAACTCTCTGACTGAAAAAGTTTTTCCTCATCTCAGGTCTAAATGGCCTACCCCTTATTCTTAAACTGTGGCCCCTTGTTCTGGACTCCCCCAACATTGGGAACATGTTTCCTGCCTCTAATGTGTCCAACCCATTATTATGCGTATAATAATCTTATACGTTTCGATAAGATCTACACTCATCCTTCTAAATTCCAGTGTATACAAGCCTAGTCACTCCAGTCTTTCAACATATGATAGTCCCGCCATTCCGGGAATTAACCTAGTAAACCTACGCTGCACGCCCTCAATAGCAAGAATATCCTTCCTCAAATTTGGAGACCAAAACTGCACACAGTACTCCAGGTGCGGTCTCACTAGGGCCCTGTACAACTGCAGAAGGACCTCTTTGCTCCTATACTCAACTCCTCTTGTTATGAAGGCCAACATTCCATTGGCTTTCTTCACTGCCTGCTGTACCTGCATGCTTCCTTTCAGTGACTGATGCACTAGGACACCCAGATCTCGTTGTACGTCCCCTGTTCCTAACTTGACACCATTCAGATAATACTGTGCCTTCCTATTCTTACCACCAAAGTGGATAACCTCACACTTATCCACATTAAACTGCATCTGCCATGCATCCGCCCACTCACACAACCTGTCCAAGTCACCCTGCAACCTCATAGCATCTTCCTCAACAGTTCACACTACCACCCAGCCGACCAAGTTGTCCCCTTTACACGAGTACCACCGGCTCACGTTTGGCCCATATGCCTCTAAACCTTTCCTATCCATCTACTACTCCAACTGTCTTTTAAATGTTGTTATGGGCCCTGCCTCAACTACCTCCTCTAGCAACTTGTTCGATATACCCACCATCTTCCACGTGAAAAAGTTGCCTCTTTGGGTTCCTATTAAATCTTTCCCCTCTCACCTTAAACCTATGTCCCCTGGTTCTTAATTTCCCTCCTCAGGTTCCTATTAAATCATGGAATGATGATATCATTAGCTTGGAATGATGATATTTGTAAACTATTAAACTGACAAACGTATTTGATGTTTTGCAATTATTTTTTTATTTCAATACATAAAGACTAATAATGTTGACATACATTTATTTCAATTTGCATGGGCTTAGTTGTAGGTGAATGAAAAACCGCAGGATTTGCAATGGCCATTGAACTATGTTGTTTGAAGATATACTACGAGTGATATTGATATTGTTAATTAGAACATACATAGAACATAGAACAGTGCAGCACAAAAACAGGCCATTCAGCTCACATTGTTTGTGCTAAACACAATGCCAAGTTAAATTGATCTCATCTGCCTGTACATGATCCATATGCCTCCATGCCCTGCACCTCCATCTGCCTATCCAAAAGCCTCTTAAATGCCACTATTGTATCTGCCTCCACCACCACCACCCCTGGCAATGTGTTCCAGACCCCACCACCCTCTGTGGAAAAATTACCTGCCCCACACATCTCCATTAAACCTTCCCCCTCTCACCTTAGAGTTATGCCTTCTGGTGTTGGACATTTCCACACTTGGAAAAAGAAGTGTCAGTAATTGGGCATTGGAGCCTACATTTAAAAATATAGATTACTGTGCATTGCAGAATAGGATTTCCTTTTACAAGATAATTTTTCAAAGCCAAGAAAAATTGTTCAAACCTTCAAAATTTGTACTGAAGTTTTAAAGATGCTCCTTCTTCGATCGTATCCATCATCCTTGTTTCAAATGTTACATCACTGTCATAGTCCGTCCTGAAAAGGGCGCAAGCTTCCGGCGGCAATCAGTGGGAGCCATCAGTGGATGATGGTGGTAACAGACTTAGCTCAGGCCACTTCCAGTTTCCAGCTCCGCGACATGGACGCTTCTGCTATGGGGCCTTAAAGATGCTGACAGGATGCTCAGGCAGCTGATGATCAACTGACGCATTAAACTGACTCAAAGCACCAGATGAACACTGAAAAGAAATATTGCTTTGTCCCCAACTATGAAATACACTGAAATGGACAGGCACAAATCCGTTTTTGCTATAAATATATAAATCTACAACATCAACTTAGCATTACTCCTACTGCTATGTGTTTATGTATAGAGATAGAATAAAGGGCGGCACAGTGGCACAGCGGTAGAGTTGCTGCTGTACAGTGCCAGAGACCCGGGTACGATCCTGACTACAGGTACTGTCTGTGCGGAGTTTGTACCTTCTCCCCGTGACCGCGTGGGTTTTCCCCAGGTGCTCCAGTTTCCTCCCACGTTCCAAATGTGTGCAGGTTTGCAAGTTAATTGGCTTTGGTAAAAATGATAAATTGTCTCAAGTGTGTAAGATGGAGCTGGTGTACAGGGATCGCTGGTCGGCGCGGACTCGGTGGGCCAAAGGTCCTGTTTCCGCAATGTATCTCTACACTAAGCTAAAGATGCACATTTAACATTGGGTCTGTTAATCTTTATTTCAGTCGTTTGTTATTTTCTGTGGCCTTGGCATCAACAATACCATAATGTACGATCAAGTGCAAAAATCCTGGGCAAAGCAATCCGTGGCTCTTGATGTAAGTACCAGCTCAACTTTCTAGATTGTATTAAAACTGAGGTCTTGCTCCCAGTATCAGGTTAAAGTGAAATGGTCACATCTGCTGACCCTTGAGATTTTAAAAGATAATGGAGTTATGCAGGAGACTGTGGAATGACATGATCGTAATCACTAATGTGCTGGTGCAGGAAAAATCCTACAACAAATGCAAACTCCAGTGCCCCGTCTTAGTAGGCCCAGATGTCTGAAGGGAAATGATTGTATTTGCTGTCACAAGTAAAGCCCCAATCATCTGCTTACTGCAAAAAGTGAGTGATGTTAAAACTATCCTGTGTGGCAGCCTGGCAAATGCCAGAGGCAAGCAACCACGGGGCTTCAGTGACCTTGAATGCAAAGTAAATGATGTGCTCCAGCAGGTCTTGTTATTGCAAACAACACTGGTGTATAAGAGTATCCCAAGAGACGATCCCCATGCATTCCTCCAAGGAAAACTATAGATGTGCACCTCTGGAGCTATGGGAGGATGGTCTTGTGGGAGGATAAGCCAGATTATTCCCAGTAAGGCTTCTGCTAACTCATCTCCTTCCATCTTATCTATCATTGCTTCCCTCCCCTATGCTGTTGAGAGAAGGAGAGGGGGGATGGAGTTGAGGCCATGAAAGTGTCTTCAAAATAATGAGGAACAAATGAAATGATAGATGTAGAAACAAGAAAGTGCAGATGCTGCTTTACACAAAAGGACACAAAGTGCTGGAGTAATTTAGCAGGTCAGACAGGATCTCTGGAGAACATGGATATATGACGTTTTGAGTCGGGGCCCCTCTTCAGTCTGAAGAAGCTGAATGGATAGTAAATTGGCTCTATGGAAGAAAGCAAAGGGTAATGGTGGAAGGTTGCTTCTCAGACTGGATGCCTGTGACTGGTGGTGTGCCTCAGGGTTCGGTTCTGGACCCGTTACTCTTGCAGCAGAACGATTGCAGCAGGATCTGGATCGATTGGCCAGGTGGGTGGAGGAATGGTTGATGGAATTTAATGCAGAGAAATGTGAGGTGTTGCATTTTGGGACGTCGAACAAGGTCAGGACCTACACAGTAAATGGTAGGCCTCTGGGTAGTGTTGTAGAGCAGAGGGATCTAGGAGTACAGGTGCATGATTCCTTGAAGGTCGAGTCGCAGGTAGATAAGGTGGTCAAAAAGGCTTTTGGCACTTTGGCCTTCATCAGTCAGAGCATTGAGTATAGAGGTTGGGAGGTCATGTTGCAGTTGTATAAGACGTTGGTGAGACCGCATTTAGAATATTGTGTTCAGTTCTGGGCACCATGTTAAAGAAAATATATTGTTAAGCTTGAAAGGGTTCAGAAAAGATTTATGAGGATGTTGCCAGGACTAGAGAGTGTGGACTATAGGGAGAGGTTGAGTAGGCTGTGTCTCTATTCCATGGAGCACAGGAGGATAAGGGGTGATCTTATAGAGGTGTATAAGATCATGAGAGGAATAGATCGGGTAGATGCACAGAGTCTTTTGCCCAGAGTAGGGGAATCGTGGACCAGAGGACAGAGGTTCAAGGTGAAGGAGAAAAGATTTAATAGGAATCCGAGGGGTAACATTTTCACACAAAGGGTGGTGGGTGTATGGAACAAGCTGCCAGAAGAGGTAGTTGAGGCTGGGACTATCCCATCGTTTAAGAAACAGTTAGACAGGTACATGGATAGGACAGGTTTGGAGGGATATGGACCAAATGCAGGTCAGTGGGACTAGTGTAGCTGGGACATTGTTGGCTGGTGTGGGCGAGTTGGGCCGAAGGGCCTGTTTCCATACTGTATCACTCTTTGACTCCAGCACTTTGTGCCCTTTAAATGAAATGCAATCTAACCTGTGGTGGTAAGTTTTAACTTGGAGGATCAATGATACTTCAGGACACAGCATGATTGATCAAAGATTGATTTACCAATCAATCTTATTTCACTAGCTCCCGGTAAGCGGAAGCAATGGCCCTAATGGGTTACAATGGTCTTGCTGACCAACCAATCTTCCTGGGCTCAGATGCTAAGTTACGTTGATTTATCAGGTAAAAGTCCAGCTGCACCTTAATATACATCTCGGGTTCTCCAAACCAGTGTCTAATTTTTTAGGAATTGGCCAAATGGAGTTGTTTCTGTGGCCACCATGTGTCGCCTGCTAACGGGCAACTAAGTGGAATGGAAAGTGGTTATCAAGCGGAAAGGAGACCCACAGTCAGGAGCACGGGTTTAAAAAGGGTCTGTCATATATTTTTGACTATTTTAGAGTATAGTAGAGCTCAGAGTATTCCAGCTGTTATCAGGCAACTGAACCATCATGTCATTAACTAGAGAGTGGTCCTGACCTACAATCTACCTCATTGGCGACACTCAGACTATCTGTAATCAGACATTACTGGACTTTATCTTGTACTAAATGTTATTTCCTGTATCCTGGATCTGTACAGTATCGACGGCTTAATTGTAATCATGTACAGTCTTTTCACTGACTGGATAGCACGCAACAAAAAAGCTTTTCACTGTACCTTGGTACACGTGACAATAATAAACTAAGCTAAACTAAAGGATATTTCCCAAGAACCAATATCTCTTTTTAATCATGTCTCTTGGATACACATGTCTAATACCATGTGGGTAATTCCATTTTCTGGAGTATGAGGTGTTATTCTCAAATGGATTCCAAAATCTTTCGATTTATTTTGGTATTCCTTTATCATAGGAAAACGGTAGTATTCTGATTTCTTGTAAAATAATTGGCCAGGTAGTCAAGATTTACCAAGTTTTTCTGCAATATGTGTTTTTCACAATATAATAAAGCAGTTCCATTGAATAGTATGATTGCTGAGGATGATCATTTGTAACTCTCAAAGTATTGCCATTTCTTTTGTAAATTTTTCGTGGCAATTGTGGTATCAAGTGGAGGCATAATCAGGAAATAATATTAAATTATCATAAAAGCCATTCACTGTTTAAAGACCCACAGAAATTATGACTTCAAATGGAAGAATCTAGAGAGGGTATTCTATATGCTATGGCATCGGTGATGTTAAATATTTTAGTGATGTTAAATATTTCTTCACAGGCTGGAGAGATTTTTAATGAAAATCTGTACTTCTTAGCAAGGTTTTGAAGAGGAATTACAACAAATGTTATTGTATCATTTAAAAAATATTCTATTGCAGGTCCTTTCCTATCATGCAACATGTCTAAAGACCGAGGTGGACAAATTTAAGGTAGGATGGTAGAAAAATAACACTGAAAATCTATGCTACTCCTCCTTGTTCGTTCAGCTCCCATTTCTCTCAGATTTATTGTAAAGCAATGAACTCATCTCGAGAATAATTTATTAAATACCTGGCTCCAGGCTAAACAGAAGGAGGATTACACATGTGGTGAATGAAGTACACGATTTGTTTGAATATGATAAAAAAAAGTGTTGGAATAACTCTTCATATTGATGACATTCCAAGCAGCAGTCTTATTATTTATGATCATTCCCAAAAGGTTTTGACTCCTGTTGTGTAAATTATGCATGATCAGGAGCGTACAAAAGAACTAACTGTACCATTTGTAATTTTGGAGAAAATTAGGGCCTTGGTTTTAAGTGTCTTCTGGCAATTCTATGTATGTCAACCCACCGTATGTGATTACAACATCAAAAGAGAATTAAAAAGCAGCAAATCAAAGGCGAGTGTCTTGCACACGGAAGAACCCAGATTCAGAATTAATGAGTCAACTATCTTTTCTATAGTAAAAAAAAAAATCAACAACAGAGTATGGGATTGTGTTCTTATCCGAACCACCATAACCGACTGAAAATGAGGACAGGAGGCAGTAAGTAAACAGAAATTTACATTGTGTGTTGCAAGGAACTGCAGATGCTGGTTTATACTGAAGATAGACACAAAGTGCTGGAGTAACTCAGCGGGTCAGGCAGCATCTCTGGAGAAAAAGAATAGGTGATGTTTCGGGTCGGGATCCTTCTTCAGACTCCACAGAAGGGGAAGCAGTGAGCGAGGGTCTTACAAAAGTTTGAAAAAGGATCCCGACCCAAAATGATGTTGGTCCATTCCCTCCACAGATGCTGCTTGACCTGCTGAGTCTGTCTATCTAAAAGGTTACGTTGCCTGGGTGTGATGCAAGCACAATTCTTGTTTCCTATAATCAATTTCATTGGAGAATATAGGAGAATATTTTTGTAGATTCTGAAAAATATTATGTTTAGCTTTCAGTTTAGAGATACAGTGCGGAAACTGGCCCTTCGGCCCACCGAGTCCACGCCGACTAGCAATCCCTACACTCTAACACTATTCTACACACACTACGGCCAATTTACAAATTTACCAAAGCCAATTAACCTACAAACCTGTATGTCTTTGAAGTGTGGGAGGAAACCGGAGCACCTGGAGAAAACCCATGCATATGACGGGGCGAATATACAAACTCCGTACAGACAGCACCCGGATCTCTGGCGCTGTAAGGCAGCAACTCTACTGCTGCGCCACTGTGTCGCCCAAAATGGACGGCACAATTATTGATATGTAATAGCAATTTCACTATGGAGACACAAGGACCTGCGGATGCTGGAATCTTGAACACAATACAAAATGCCAGTGGAACTTAGCGGGTCAGGCAGCGTCTGTGGAGGGAATGGACAGGCGATGTTTTGGGTCAGGACCCTTATTCAGACTCCACAGAGGGGGGAGCAGTGAAAGAAGGTCTCCAAAAAGTTTGAAGAAGGGTCCCAACCAAAAATGGCATCAGTCCATTCGCCCAATAGATGCTACCTGACCTGCTGAGGTTTTTACAGCAATTTGTGTCTTGCAATCTCACAATTGTTGTACAAGATGCACATGGTGTGGCTTCTTAATTATAACAAGCTGATTATCTCTGGATTTTATTTACTTACATTTATCTATGGAAAGAATATCAACTGGTTCCATTTGTATATGTATCATGATTAAACTAATTGTTAATTTCAAAGAATTCAGCTGAAACGGTTCTGAGAAGTGTGAGGTAGATTAATAATCTATATTATCAATATCTTTCCATAAATTTTGCAAGTTTACCTAAAAGCTTGATTACAAGCATGTACTGTATCAATATTTAAAAGGAATTTGAACAGGTACGTGGACGGGAAAGATTTAGATGGATCTGGGACAAATGCAGGCAGGTGGGACTAGCGTAGTTGGGGCTTCTTGGTCAGCATGGGCAAGTTGGGCCGAAGGACCTGTTTCCATGCTGTGTGACTCTATGACGAAGGAATAATGTGTAAAAAACAAGATCATTGCTTGTTTTTACACTCAGATTATTTCCAAACTGCCTTATTTTGATGATAGTTAATGTTTGGGTTGAGAATTCTTTCACAATGACAACATAGTTCAGTGAATTCAAGTTCATACATATTGATTAGAGCTCTTCATTAGCAAACTGGAATGAAAGTTAGTACTGAGTGCTTTCTTGTGAGTGGTTGTTTTATTAGCTATAGTACGTGCACAGTGTAGAAAGTGAGAAGATGCAGTCTGAAACAGCCCAGCCCTCTATTAGATTCCTGAAAATATCTCACCATTCACGTGTATTGAACAGAGCTTCTGCACTAACCTTGTAGATGAGGAATAACCTAACAAGTTTGTCTATTCTGATACAAGTCAAGAGTCAAATTGTGTTTAATTGTTATAAGTACCAACAAAGGAACAATTAAATTCTTACTTACAGCAGTATAACAGGCCTGTAAGCACAATACACATGGATTGTATATAATAAACAACAATTCAATAAACTCATAACCGCAATATCTTAACCCAATACAGGTTCTCTTGTGTCATGGGAATAATTCTCAGTTCCTGTCAAACACCCTAGGAATTCAAATCAGTACATCAGTGAAGTCTCATTCATTTAGCTTTTAAAATTCACTGGATGTTTCCCAAACTATGAAAATGTTATTTACATTTTTCTTTTTGGCTGGTTATTCTTCTCAATTTAATCTTCCTTTCCCCCTCAATATTATAATTCTTAAATTAAATTTGTCACTGAATTTGTTATTCAGGTTCGTTTTGATTCAGAGTCTGTCCTGCTCATCAATAAATATGCAACCTGCCTGATTAAAGCAGTTTGTATAGCAAAGAATTGCAGATGCTGGTTTAAATCGAAGGTAGACAAAATGCTGGAGTAACTCAGCGGGACAGGCAGCATCTCTGGAGAGAAGAAATGGGTGACGTTTCGGGTCGAGACCCTTCTTCAGGTTGATTAATGCAGTTGTTCCTTCTCTGTACATGGAGTTCTGTACACAGGCAGAGATCCTCTGCTTGGTACCTGACCAGAACATACCGTGCAAAAGTCCACCAAAACTGCAAGTCGAAAGAAAGGAGACATGCTTCATTCGTTACTCAGAGCAAAAATCTGCTCTGAGATTTTAGCTGAATGAATTGGCAAGTCAATTTATACAGATCCACCACTGATTACCTGGTAACTGATGGTCCGGTACCTCCTTTAATCCGGACAAAATGTAGAGATTGCACTTGAAATCTCCCCTGGAAGGCCCCCCGAAAATGTGGCACCGAGGCCGGGTGAGATGGCCAAACGCAACCTCATCGGGACTTCTGCGGCTGGACTTCCGATCGGCGGGTCGCATTTGCCCCCTGCGGGCAGGGCCCTGGAACTCCAGCCCAGCCGGAACCGGCGGATCCATTCCCAGAGCCGACTTCCAAGGCTGACTTTGTGAGCCGGTATCTCGGCCACCCGACAGCCTAGGCAGACCATTCCGGTACCGTTGGACTGTTGGTCTGGCAAAATGGATAATCCGGCAAGGCTCTGGAATCAAGGGTGCCGGAAAATTGGTGGTGGATCTGTACCACATCCAATTGCTTTTCCTGTGACTTTAATGGAAAATAAAATTATTTGCAGTGTAAGCTGGGTTTCCACATATCCCACCCAACCAATGATACCTGAAACCTCTCAACCATTTACTAAAGCCTCAGGTACCTGGCACCAATCTCCTCTTCCCCATATTCCTCTCCTGCTTCCTGGCCAGCTAGTTATTGAGTGGGATTCGGGAGGTCTGGTGGATGACCCAATTTGTTCTTCCTCCTGATTCTGGATGATCAGCCATGATCATATTGAATGGCGGTGCTGGCTCGAAGGGCCGAATGGCCTACTCCTGCACCTATTTTCTATGTTTCTACGTCCATGTTTCTATGAGACACAAGAGACCGCAGATGCTGGATTCTTGAACAAAACACAAAGTGCTGGAGGAACTCAGCCGGTCAAGCAGTATCCATGGGGGGAATGGACAGGCAACATTTCCTCCAGTGCTTTGTATTTGGTTACTGCTGAAAAAAAGACCATTAGACCTCCGGTAACATGTGCTGCTGCTTCAATGCCCCTCAGAATCACTGGTTTGTGGAATGTTGTTGTGGGAATCTTATTGCATTATTCAAACACCCTCAGAGTGTGGTTATGAAAGGATTAGAGCAGTCTTGGTAGTGTGGCCAGTGGAGCAGTTAAATCAAGTGTAGCAATAGTGCTGTGGGTAATGAAGCTTCTATAAGTCTGTGACTATTAAATAATATAATCAGCAGTAGATGGGAGATAAATTCACAAGAACATAAGAAGTAGAGGCAAGAGTAGGCCATCCGGTCCCACTTGTCTGCTTTGCAGTTCGGGAAGTGCATAGCTGATCATTTACCTCTGAACCACTTCCCGTTATTAAAACCCATTTCACTTTGTCGATAGTTCTATTGCGATCTGCCATGAGCATCCTCAGTATTTGAACCTTCACAGTCATTTTGAGTAGTGAATTCCACAGATTCGCTGACCAATTAAAAAACAATAGTTTAGGGATACAGCATGGCAGCAGGCCCTTCAGCCCATTGAGTCCATGCCAACCATCCAGATTCAGGGATAGCTTCTTCCCAGCTGTTATCAGGCAAATGAACGCTCCTCTCATCAGCTACAGTGTGGTCCTGACCACCCACCTACCTCCTTGGAGACCTTTGAACTATCTTTCTGTCTGAAGAAGGGTCTCGACCTGAAACGTCACCCATTCCTCTCCTGAGATGCTGCCTGACCTGCTGAGTTACTCCAGCATTTTGTGAATAAATACCTTCGATTTGTACCGGCATCTGCAGTTATTTTCTTACACTCTTTGAACTATCTTTGATCGGACTGTATCAGACTTCAATGTTATATCTTGCATCAAATGTGTTACCCTTTATCCTTAATCTTTGCACTGTGGACAGCTTGATTGTATTCATCTTTTCTTTAACTGGATAGCACGCAAACAAAGGTTTTTCACTGTACCTCAGTTCACGTGACAATAATAAACAAACTAAACTAAATTAAACCACCCGAGATGACCTGATCACACCAGTTCTATATTATCCCACTTTCCTTACACATTAGGGGCAATTTGCAGAGGCCAATTAACCTACAAACCCACACGTCTTTGGGATGTGGGAGAAAACTGGAGCACCCGGAGCAAACCCATAAGGTCACAGGAAGAACGTGTAAATTCCACTCAGACAGCACCCAAGATCATGATCGAACCCGTGTCTCTGGTGCAATGAGGCAGCAGCACTACCAGCTGCCCCAGTGTGCTGCATTTTGAAGTGATTGCTTTTCATTTCTGTCCTGAAATGGCCAGCCCTTATTTTGCAATTGTGATTTCTGGTTCTGAACAAGCCAAAGGAAACATTAAACCTGCATCTACCCAGTCAAGTCCTGTGGGAGTTTTGTTTCAATGAATCACCACTTGGTTTTTCTAAACTTTCAATCACTCACTGCTTAAAAAAAGTACCCGCTTTTATGCATTCCTCTCAAAGCACCTTGCCTTTCATTTTCCACATTATCTTCTTGTTCATTTATCTAACCACGTTTAGAGTCATACAGTCATAAAGCAAGGTAACAGGCTCTTCCGCCCAACTCGTCCATGCCAGCTAAGATGCCCCATCTAAACTAGTCCCATTTACCCGCATTTGGTCCATATCGTTCTAAGCTTTTCCTATCCATGTACCTGTCCAAGTGTCTTTTAAATGTTGTTATAGTACCTACCTCAACTACCTCCTCTACTTTCAGTCAGAAGAAACGTCACCTATCCTTTTTCTCCAGAGATGCTGCCTGACCCACTGAGTTACTTCAGCACTTTGTGTCTATCTTTGGTATAAACCAGCATCTGCAGTTCCTTTCTACACATGACCTGGAGATACAGGCTAGATTACCACCATGGCAGTGTGAGCAGGATAAATAGTTCAATGCGAGATCAAATATCGTGAAAGGCACGGTGAGAGAGAAAGTGATACAAGGGATACGATGAAAGAATGGGTCGACTGGGCTTGTGTTCACTGGAGTTTAGAAGGATGAGAGAAAAAATATAAAATTCTTAAGGGATTGGACAGGCTCGATGCATGTTGGGGGAAACCGGAACCAGGGGTCACAGTTTAAGAATAAGGGGTAGGCCATTTAGGACTGAGATGAGGAAAAACTTTCACCCAGAGAGTTGTGCACCTGTGGAATTCTCTGCCACAAAAGGCAGTGGAAGCTGATTCACTGGACGTTTTCAAGATAGAGTTAGATTTAGCTTTTAGGGCTAAAGGAATCAACGGATATGGGGGAAAAAGCAGGAACGGGATACTGATTTTGGATGATCAGCCATGATCATATTGAATGGCGGTGCTGGCCCGAAGGGCCAAATGGCCTACTCCTGCACCTATTTTCTCTATTTCTATGTTTCTATGAGGGGGGGAAGCTAGATCTAAGTACAGGATTCTTAAATTGTTGATGTAGGTAGCTGATTTGAAGATTGAGCAGAGTTGCCGAGATGGGAAGATGAATTCTTGAAAATCATTACTGGCAGCACTCAGATCACAGTAATGAGATGCTGCACCAACAACTATCAAAGAACCAAAAGGCATTCAAGTAAATCAAGTTTGATATTTCAGTTATCAATTAATTAAATATTAAAATTAAATTTTAATGACTACTAGGTTAGATGATGGGGGGGAAAACCCCTCGTTAGGTTGTCTAGTTAGTGGATCAAAAGCTGCAGTGAGAAGATGCCTGTTCCAACTCGTGATTCTCCAGTCGCTTGTGTGGGGCAGGAGCTGATGAGGCAGCTCTGGCTGTGGAGCCTCACACCCTTTAGAAGTGGTCTCACATTCAAGAGTCATGAATGTTTTATTGTCATGTCGCAGATAGAACAATAACATTCTTACTTGCAGCAACACAACAGGATATGTAAACATAGTACACTGCAAACAATATAATTAACGAGAGAGAAAAGAAAAGTTCAGTGTGTGTATATACTGTATACACATACTCACAAATTCACATGTATATAGATCATATATATACATACACACGCACACATGCATGCACACAAAATGAAGGGAACTGCAGATGCTAGTTCAAACCGAAGGTAGACACAAAAAGCTGGAGTAACTCAGCGGGCCAGACTACATCTTTGGAGAAAAGGAATAGGTGATGTTTCGGGTCGAGACTGAGAGTCTGATATTTCATCAGACTGATATTTCATCAGACTGAGAGTCGGGGGAAAGGGAAACAAGAGATATAGATGGTGATGCAGAGAGATATAGAACAAATGAATGAAAGATATGCAACAAAGTAACGATGATCAAGGAAACAAGCCATTGTTTGCTGTGGGCCAGCTGAAAATTAGTTACAGACAATGAAACTCACCAGGACAACAGTGAAACTAGTACAAGGATTAGGGTGGGGGAGGGATGGAGAGAGAGGGATGCAAGGTTTTTTTTTGCAATCAGTGGACCAGCAGTGGAACAGGCAGGCGACTGGCAAGAAGTTGTTTTTACCCACAGGACAGACCAAAACAAAGACACGTTATATTTAGCAAGTTTCCACTGCGATCTGAATTACCAGTGGCCCCCTTCTCCCAAACCAAAGCCCTCTGCTGCAGAGTGGCCCGCAAAATAGCCCTAATATCATGAAACATGGGGAGCAGCTGCAGAAATTGCTGCTGTATCCATGCGAGACATTTATTAATGGCTGCAAGAGATTTTAATGACATGCTGTCAACGGTGTTCAAAGGCAATGCGTGAGGCATCACTAAACAAAGCAAAGTGATAAAAAGATACACCAACATGAAGGGAAATACACAGCATACAAACCACAACCCTAGACCACAGGATTTTTAAAGGTTTCTTCAGGGTGATTGACAACCAAGCAGAGAGTTTTCTTCAAACATTAGATCAGGATTCTCATTTGTCAGAAATGCAGAAACAAAGCATTATAGCTTTAATGTGTTCTACAACAGCATTAGTGATTCATGGATTGACCAGTGCAAGAATTTATACCCCATCCTTTCCTTTGTGTTATTCCTTTGCATCTACTGACTATACAATTTAAAATAAAATGCCAATTATTTCATCTCTTTTCTGTAGCACTCCAAGTTCCCTTTGACTACACACCCTGACAACTGGGAGCTCTTGCTCATCCAAACAATGTAGTTTGCAGGAAGGAAATACAGATGCTGGGTTACATCAAAGATAGACACAAAAAGCTAGAGTAAATCAGCGGGTCAGGCATCATCTCTGGAGAAAAGGAGTAGGTGACGTTTCGGGTCGAGACCCTTCATCAGCCTGAGAGTCGGGGAGAGGGAACTGAGTGATATGAAAATGTACGTAGAGCAAATGAATGAAAGACATGCAAACGATTGGTCTAACTTGGCGACATGTTCGGTGCGGACATTGCGGGCCGATGGGCCTGTCCCTGTGCTGTACGCTTCTATGTTCTCTATGTTTTAACATTGTGGACGGAGATTAATTTGTATTCATGCCAGGACAGAACTAGATGGAAATATCTCAATTCCCCAGGTTAACTTCTGTTGATTTTAATTTGGCTTTCGAGGAGGTGAGCACATATAATCACAATCAATCAATAACACTCACACTTTGGGGAAGCTGGCCACATAGTCAAACTGGAAGTTGATTTATAAATAGTAACATCGTGCCCTCGGCAAACATTGCAACCTGATACAAATATATACTGGAGTATATATACTGGAACAAAATCCAGTTTAGTTCAGTTTAGAGATACAGTGCAGAAACTGGCCCTTCAGCCCACCGAGTCCATGCTGACCAGCGATCACTCCATACACCAGCACTATCCTACACACAAGGGACAATTTACAATCTTTACCAAAACCGATTAACCTACAAACCTGTACGTCTTTCGAGTGCGGGAGGAAACCGGTGCACCCGGTGGAAACTCACACCGTCACAGTGAGAACGTGCAAACGCTGTACAGTCAGCACTCAGAGTCAGGATCGAACCCGGGTCTCTGGTGTTGTAAGGCAGCAACTCTACCACTGCATCACTGTGCCGCCCAAAATGGACGGGGCAATTATTGATACCTAATTGCAATCTCATTACGGAGACACGACGAAACTGCAGATTGTGGAACCCTGAGCAAAACACAAAGTGCCAGAGAAACTTAGTGGGTCAGGCAGCATCGGCAACATGAGGTGCTGTTCCTCCAAATTGAACTGGGCCTCACTCTGACAATGGAGGAGGCCCAGGACAGAAAGGTCAGTGTGGGAATGGGAGGGGGAGTTATTAGTGTTTAGCAACTGGGAGATCAGGTGGGTTTAGGTGGACTGAGCCGAGGTGTTCAGCTGAATGATCGTTGAGCCTGTGCTTGGTCTCACTGATATATATCTACACCTGGAACAGCAGATACAGTAGATGAGGTTGGAGGAGGTGCAAGTGAACCTCTGCCTCACTTGAAAAGACTGTTGGGGTCCTTGGACAGAGTTGATGGGGAAGGTATGGGGACAGGAGTTGCATCTCCTGCGGTTGCTGGGGAAAGTGCCCGGGGAGGGAAGGGACGAGTTGACCAGGGAGTTGCGGAGGGGACGGTCTCTGCAGAAAGCGGAAAGGGGTGGAGATGGGAAGATGTGGCTAGTGGTGGGATCCTGTTGGAGGTGGCAAAAATGTCGGAGGATTATGGGCTGCATGCAACGGCTGATGAAGTGGAACGTAAGGTCTAGGGGGACTCTGTCCCTGTTACGACTGGGGGGGGGGGGGGGGGTGGGAGGGGGAGCAAGAGCGGAGCTGTGGGATATCGAGGAGACCCCTGTGAAGGGCCTGTTCTATGATGGAAGTGGGGAACCCCCGTTCCCTAAATAATGAGGACAACTCCGATGTCCTGGTATGGAACACATCTTGGGCACAGATGCAACGGAGGAATTGGGAGTAGGGAATAGAGTCTTTACAGAAAACAGGCTGGGAAAAAGTGCAGTCTAGATAGCTGTGGGAGTCAGTGGGTTCATAATAGATGTCAGTTGATAGTCTGTTTCCTGTGATGGAGACGGTGAGATCAAGAAATGGTAGGGAGATGTCGGAGATGGTTCAAGTGAATTTGAGTGCAGGATGGAGAATATTAGTTAAGTTAATGGAGTCAGTGAGTTCTGCATGGGTGCAGGAGGTAGCACCAATGCAGTCGTCAATGTAGCGAAAGTAGAGCTCAGGGATAGGGCCAGTGTACACCTGGAGCAGGGATTGTTCGACGTACCCTACAAAGAGGCAGGCATAGCTAGTGCCCAAGCGAGTGCCCATAGCTACGCCTTGGATTTGGAGGAAGTGGGAGGAGTCGAAGGAAGATTTGTTACAGGTAAGGAGCAGCTCTGCTAGTCCTTCTTCAATTACCTCCGTTTTCCAGGCCCCCACTCTCTCATCTTTACGATAGATGTTCAGTCACTCTACACCTCCATCCCCCACCAGGAAGATCTTAAAGCCCTCCGTTTCTCCCTCGACCGCAGAACCAGCCAATTTCCCTCCACCAACACTCTCCGCCGCCTAGCACAAGTGTTGCCATGTTTCTGGCACTGACTAAGTTGCTAAAAGTTCATGTAATAGTCTTATCTTCTCACAGTGGCAAACCAGGCCTGCCAGTATTAATGGTTACTAATACTGATACCAATACATATAACTAATATAGGCGGGACAGGCGGCATCTCTGGAGAGAAGGAATGGGGGACTTTTCGGGTCGAGACCCTTCTTCAACGTCAGGAAGAAGGGTCTCGACCCGAAACGTCACCCATTCCTTCTCTGCAGAAATGCTGCCTGTCCCGCTGAGTTACTCCAGCATTTTGTGTCTACCTTCGATTTAAACCAGCATCTGCAGTTCTTTCCAACATAACTAATATAGGCTATTTGTCAAGAATTGTCTGTAAATATTAATTGAATTGGATTCAATATTAACCACATTTTTCGGTGTTTCCAAGTTCTCAGATTTGTATTAGTTATGCTTTTTTTATAGTATTAGAGATGCATCATGGAAGACGGTCCTTTGGCCCACCGAGCCCACGCCGACCATCAATCATCCATTCACCCTAGTTCTATGTAATCCTGATTTCTCATCCATTCGCTACATATTAGGGCCAATTTTTTAGAGGCCAATTAAACTACAAACCTGCATGTCTTTGGGATGTGGGAGGAAACCGGAGCACCCATATGAAACCCACATGGACTCAAGGAGAACGTGCAAACTCCACAAGGACAGCACCCAAGATCAGGATCGAACCCAGGTGTCTGGCGATGTGAGGTAGCAGCTCTACCAGCTGCGCCACAGTGCAGTAAAGTTAGAAGTGAAAGATAAGTGATACTATCTTCCAACTATGAAATAAAAAGGAACTGCAGATGCTGGTTTTTACCAAAGATAGATACAAAGTGCTGGAGTAACTCAATGGGTCAGGCAGCATTGCTGAAGAAAATCGATAGATAAGATTTTGGGTCATTGTGAAGAAGGGTCCTGACCCGAAACGTCACCTATCCATGTTCTTCAGAGGTGCTGTCTGACCTGCTGTGTTACCCCAGCATTTTGTATCTATCTATCCACCAACTATCTTGGACAGGTCCTCTGTTCTGCTAGAACCCTCTCAGCAGAAGACCTGATCTACATTCCCACAAATACTAGTCCTTGGCTTGTGAACCAGATTACCCTCCTTTCATGATGAGAGATATATGTTTACTGGGGTTAAACAAGACTGTCCATGCTCTTCTGTAAGCTAGTGATGTGGAATTGCTTACTTTCACCCAAGTGGCTACACCAAGTGTTAGTTTCAAGTCTCTTTCTGAAAGATAGCACCCACATACCTCCTTCTCCCAGCCAACCTCACTCCACAGTGCTGTACTGCCTCTGTTCTGTCCCAATGTTTGAGCCTCGATTTTTGCACACAGTTGTGTGAAGTGGATATCTAAATCCACAACCTCTCATTTAGGAACAAGGAACTGCAGATGCTGCTTTACCAAAAAGGACACAGAGTACTGGAGTAACTCAGCGCGTCAGGCAGCATCTCTGGAGAACATGGATAGGTGATGTTTCATGTTGGAAAAAGTGTCCTGATCTGAAACGGCACCTCTCCATGTTCTCCGGGGATGCTTCCTGACCTGTTGAGTTACTCCAGCACTTTGTCACCTCCTCTTTAGGAGTACTTGAGTGAATAACAGACGGAACTGATACTTAACGTTTTCAAAATTAATTTAATTTGCGCTGTGTCCTTGAGGAATTTCAGCAGAAGCTTCCTGATCATTAGCCTGGCTGCTGCATGCTGCAACATAGCCACAATGCCACTGCTTCTCACAAAGCACCAGTCTAGGTCTTGTGACCCAAAACCTCCACTTCCAAAAGGACAATGATGTTATCGCTGAGCCACAAACAGCACAATGGCAAATAGACTCTGAAGAAGGGTCTCGACCCGAAACGTCACCTATCCATGTTTTCCAGAGATGCTGCCTGACCCATTGAGTTACTCCAGCACTTTGTGTCCTTTTGTGTATTAACCAGCGATTGTAGTTTCTTTTTCCTACAGTAGTAAAACAGGTAGAATCAGATTTAGATTCAGATCAGGTTTTTGTCACATACAGTACACCAGACTGCTATGAAATTCCTTGTTTGCATTAAGCTCAGAGAGTAAATAGCACTCTGAAGGTAGGTACAACAATATATACAACGAGGAATGCAAAACAGCATAATGATGTGAAGATTGTAGTACAATCTGAAGTAGTGCAAAAGAGATTGGATAGACTTGGATTGTTTTCTCTGGAATGGCGGAGTTTGAGGGAAGACTGACAGAAGTATATAAGATTATGAGAGGCATAGATAGAGTAGACAATAAGAACCCTTTTCCAAGGGTGGACATGTTCCTTTCCCCAGGGCATGGCAATAAGGTGAGAGGGGGGAGGTTTAATGGAGACGTGCGAGGCAAGATTGGTACACAGGAAGTGGTGGGGGCTTGGAAATGCATTGCCAGATGGTGGTGGAGGCAGAAGCGATAGTGGTGTTTAAGCTTTGAGACAGGTACACGGAAGTGCTGGGAATAGCGGGATATGGATCATGTGCAGGCAGATGAGATCAGTTTAACGGTATCATGTTCAGCACAGGTCGAAGGGCCTGCTCCAGTGCTGAACTGTTCTATGGAGAACTACAATGCTGTAATGGAATAAATGAATGAGGCAGCGTTAAGAGTAAGAGTATGTGGCAGCACATCATGAAGGGAGTGTGAAAGAGGTCATTTGCTGCTTTACAGCGAATGCAGCGCCGGAGACTCAGGTTCGATCCTGACTACGGGTGCTGCACTGTAAGGAGTTTGTACGTTCTCCCGGTGACCTGCGTGGGTTTACTCCGAGATCTTCGGTTTCCTCCCACACTCCAAAGACGTACAGGTATGTAGGTTAATTGGCTGGGTAAATGTAAAAATTGTCCCTAGTGGGTGTAGGATAGTGTTAATGTACGGGGATCACTGGGCGGCACGGACTTGGAGGGCCGAAAAGGCCTGTTTCCGGATGTATGTATATGATATGATATGATATGATAGTTCAAGATTCTGATAGCAATGGGGCAGAAACTGTTTTAAAGTCCGGATGTCCAAGCATTCACGTTCCTGTATCTTCACACAGAATGTAGAAGCAAGAAAAGGGAATGGCCTGGGTGACAGTCATCTTTGGCAATACTTCCAGCCTTCCTGATACAATGATCAGTAAGGATGCCTCACAGCGTGAAGGATCTGGGTTTGATCCTGACCTTGGGTGCTATTTGTGTGGAATTTGCACATTGTAAATGGCGGCGCAGTGACACAGTTGGTAGAGCTGCTGTCTCACAGCGCCATAGATCTGGGTTCGATCCTATCCACTGGTGCTATCTGCGTGGAGTTTGCAAGTTGTCTCTATGACTGAGTGGGTTTCTTCCGGGTGCTCTAGTTTCCTCCCACATTCCAAAACATGAGGGCTTGTAGGTTAATCGGTCTCTGTAAAATGTCCCTAGTGTGTATGGAGTGGATGCGCAAGTGGAATAATGTAAAACTAATGCTATCAGGGGAGGATCAGTATGAACTTGGTGGGCCGAAGGTCCTATTTCCGTCATGCAGCACGGAAATAGGTCAATCAGCCAAACTTGCCCTTGCCGACTAAGATGCCTCATCTATGCTATTCCCACCTGTCCATGTTTGGCCCTTATCCCTCCAAACCTTTCCTATCCATGCACCTGCCAGATAGCAACTATCAATCTGAATAAAATTCTTATGGTACCATACAAATAATGCAGAAGCCTAAATGACCCACACAATACCACATATAAAGCTAGAAACTTCCATAATTTGCAATTCAAGCAAAGGTACTCGTTTCAAATTATCTTGATGTATTTTATTGCCTACCACTGTTGTGCACACCTTGAATTAAATTATTTCATTATCTCAAATGCCCACATTCAATAAAAAGGGGAGCATCAATTTGACACAAAACCTAATTCATCTGTTTCACAGTTTATTACAGCACAGAATAAATTGAATGTCATAATTCTGACATCTATAACCCAAGCTGTAAGTCAGTGCTAACAACAAAAAGATCAATAAAGAATCACCATAATGAATAAAGGTGTATGGATAGGATGGATATAAAAGGAAAATGCTAGCTGCTGGTTTGAGTTTGAGTTTAATTGATTGTCACGTGTACCGAGGTACAGTGAAAAGCTTTTGATGTGTGCTAGCCAGAAGCAGAAAGACAAATACATGATTACAATCGAGCTGTCCATTTGTGTACATGATATGGGGAATAATGTAAATAAATGGTGCGTTTAGAGATTTACAAGAGTGGAGCGATTGTAATGCGTGGTTCCAGATCTACTTCTGTGACTCGCACACAAAGAGTAGCCTGGCTTGGGTCACACTCAGAATTGTCCAGAAGCTGTGCAGCATTAGCTGTCAACATTATGCAAGCAACTTGGACAAATACTTCTCCTGAATCATCCCTCAAGCCACAACAACACTAAGAGACATGCAATCCTAGCCCTACTGTCTTTACTGTAGGAGGACATAGGTTTAAGTTGAGGGAGGAAAATTGCAATACGAACCTGAGGGGCAACTGTTTCATACAAGGGGTGGTGGATATATAGGACGATCTGCTGAAGGAGGTAGTTGAGGCAGGTACTATTGCAACATTTAAGAAACATTTAGACAGGTGCATGGATAGGATAGGTTGAGAGGGATATAGGCCAAATGCAGGGAGGTGGGGCTAGTATAGACGGGTCATGTAGGTCGGCATGGGCAAGTTGAGCCAAAGAGCCTCTTTCTTTGATGTGAGACTCTATGACTCCAACCCACTCACTTGCTTCACAACAGTCTGCAATTTCGCAATTTTATCACCAAATTGAGGTGATGTTGCAGGAAAATTAGAGGCAGGGCATGAGTGCAGCAATTCCATTCCATTGGTATATAATATTAAACACCGTCCAAAATTAAATCAATGGTCCTCCTGCAACATTCTGCATGATGGAAGTTGCAGAACTTCCATTGATGACCTTCATAAGTTCATAAGACAGAAAGGCAGAATTAGGCCATTCGCCCTTTCGAGTCTACTCCTCCATTCGATCATGGCTGATCTATTTTCCCCTCTCAAACCCATTTTGCTGCCTTCTGCCCGTAACCTTTGACACCCTTACTCATCAAGAACCTATCAATCGCCACTTTAAAAATAACCAAAGATTTGGCCTCCACATCCGTGGCAATGAATTCCATAGATCCAGCACTGAGATCAGATCACCTGATGGACCATTTTATCAGCCAGGTCATTTGAAAGCAGGACCTTGCAGCTTGCTTGGGCTGGAGCAAGGCCTTAATGCTGCCCCAGGGACAAGATGGCCTCAGCTTGAGTGCCCAATGCAGTCGGTGAAAACAGGCATTAGAAGCCCAGCTCTCATGATCACGAAGGTCCTTCTAATCTCTAAGCACTCTTTTCTACACGCCCTTCCTGGATCTTCACTTGCTGAAGTTAGCCTCCTGCCATTCCTTCACCATTGTGTCTACACCCTGGAACTTGGGGCGGTACGGTGACGAAAGGGCGGCATGGTGGCGCAGCGGTAGAGTTGCTGCTTTACAGCGCCAGAGACACGGGTTTGATCATGACTATGGGCACTGTCAGTTACGGAGTTTTATACGTTCTCCCCGTGACCACGTGGGTTTTCTCCGGGTGCTCCGGTTTCCTCCAAGGCCGTATAGTTTTGCTGGTTAATTGGCTTCGGTAAAATGGTAAATTGTCCCTAGTGTGTAGGATAGTGCTAGGGTATGGGGGTCGTTGGTTGGCATGGATCTGTTGGGCCAAATGGCCTGTTTCCACGCTGTATCTCTAAACTAAACTAAACTAAACTAAACTCACTACCCAATAGCACTGTGGGACCACACTCATGAGAACACTGCAACAGCTTAAAGCGAAAGCTCATCGCCACCTTCAACGTCAATTAGCGATGGACATTGCTGAGGAAAACATAATAGTTGTGCACCTTTTAAACTCTGTCCTGAGTGCACAGATGGTGATGGCCTGAATGCAGAGAGGCGAATGGCAATCCTAGTCCCATTACTTTCACAAACTCAATGACTGGAATTTGTCTTTGGTGGAGGTGCACATTTACTGCATTGAAAGCACTATATCGATGCAGTCTGGTATTACAAACCAGGCAATAATATATCAGCAGAATATTTCACTCTACTGAAGTCAATGGAAATCAGGCAGAGTAAAAGCATACAGCTGATTTCCCACAAGATTTTAACCGATCTTTAGTTTAATTTAGTTTAGTTTAGAGATACAGCCCACCAAGTCTGCGCCGACCAGTGATCCCCGTACACTAACACAATCCTACACACTAGGGACAATTTACAATTTTTTTCCAAAGTCAATTAATCAACAAACATGTACAACTTTGGAGTGTGGGAGGAAACTGGAACACCCGGGACGCGGTTATGGAGAGAACATTCAAAATCTGTACAGACAGCACCCGTAATCAGGATCAAAACCAGGTCACTGACACTATAAGGCCACAACTCTACCGCTGCGCCACCGTGCCACTCTGATTGAAAAATTTAAATTTATAAAGCAGCAACACTCTCTACTAAATCTCGTTGAATGTACTGCTTTGACGTTCCCTGTAGATAAGGCCTCAACTTCCTTAGAAGGCTTAGGAAGTTTGGCATGTTCCCAACAACTCTCATCAACTTCCACGGAGGCACCGTAGAAAGCATTTTATTGGGATGCATCACAGCATGGCTGGGAAACAGCTCCATCAGGAGAGCAAGAAATTGCAGAGAGTTGTGGACATGGCTCAGTAATGGGCCTGTCCCACTTAGACGATTTTTTAGGCGACTGCCGGCGACTGTCAAAGTCGTACCAGATCGCCGACATTTTCTTTTACCCTACGACAATGACCACGACAATGCCGAGTCAGGTCGAGATTACACCGTCTTCGGAAACATCGCACAATTCCCATGCTGTCAGTGCTTCTCCGGCGTCCTAATTTTCGCTGAAATCACTGACAAGTCGGTAATTACTTGAGAGTTTTGAAATATAACATCTTGCCCGGGTTACTTGAAAACCAAGCTTCATGGTAACAAGGCATAAACTGGATTGACTTCCAGTTTACTAATAGCAGTATTAAGAAATTAAATTTTAAAAGTGGTTAATGGATTTTTGTGCGGAGTGTGGGCATTCTTCAAAAATGTACGGGAGATGCACATCTGGTTTCTGGGTTACATATCTGGGTTGGGAGCCCACTTTAAATGTAATCACTGATGGCAATAAACATCGCGAAAATTCCAATGCTTACCTGACCGTCAAACTGTTGCCTCCAATCTACCTGTCAAATGTCCTGACGGTAAATAAATTGGTTAAACACAAGTATTTTATGGTATCTTCAAATGACTTTACTTAATTTAATATTACATGCTTCTAAATGCATCTAAGAGAACCTAGCAAACCTGGGGACAGCATGCGACAGCGCCCGCAATAAGCAATGATTTCTCAGCGACGTGCCGAGATCCACTACGAGATCCATCATGATCATGCCCGCGACACCCCGGCGAACTGTCGGCAACAGCCTAGTCGCCGGCAGTCGCCTTAAAATCGCCTAAGTGGGACAGGCCCTTAAACCAACCTCCCTTCCATTGATTCCATCTACACTTCACACTGCCCCGGCAAGGCCGCCAGCATGATCAAGACCACTCTCATCCCGGTCACTCCCTCTTCTTCCCTCTCCCATTGGGCACGAGGAAAAGAAAACACATATCTCCAGGTTCAGGGACAGTTACTTCCCAGCTGCGATCAGGCAACTGAACTGCCCTCTCACTAGCTAGAGAGCCATCCTGACCTCCCATCTACTTCTTGGGAGACCTTCGAACTATCTTTGATTGGACTTTGTTAGACATTATCTAAACATTATACCCTTTATCCTCAATCTATACACTGTGGACTGCTTGATTCTAATTGTATAGTCGATTCGCAGGCTGGTGAGCACGCAATAGAAAGCTTTTCTCTGTACCTTGGTACATGTGACAATAATAAACTAAACTAAACTAATTAAATATAACAAAATTAAGCAAATCAAAAAGGTATTTAATTTATTTCATATTAATGAAACAAAGTTGTGCCTCTCACATATTATAATTACATGACGAAATCTACGGTCAATTCTCCACATACACTTTTCATGTTTTGTTATGGGTAACATAAATATTTGAACATGTCAAAAAGTTAGAAATACGCATAATGTGTGCTACAGAACATGATAGATGGCATTAGGGGAAAAAATGAAGACACAAAAGAAACTGCAGATGCTGGGATTTTTAGTGAGAATCTTGCGCTGGAGGAACTTAATTAGTCAGACTGCATCCATGGAGGGAAAGGATAGATGACGTTTCAAGTCGGGACCCTTCTTCAGAGGGAAGAAAATGAATCTGCTTTGACAATTACAGTAAAAAGAATCAAGCTAATGAGAGGTATAGATAGGGAAGACAGTCAGAACCTGTTTTTCCCCAGGATGGAAATGTTAAAGAAAAGATGGCATAGCTTTAAGATGAGAAGGGTGAAGTGTGTGGGGCATTATTTTACACAGAGTGGTGGGTGCACTGCCAGGGGTGGTGGTGGGGATAGTGGTGTTTAAGAGGCTTTTAGATAAGCACATGGATAGGGAGGCAATGGAAGCAAATGGATCACGTGCAGATGGAGGAGATTAATTTATTTGGTGTCATGTTCGGCACAGTGTGTTCCTGCTCTGTACTTTTTTATGTTCTATGTTTTATGTCCTGGCTGCTGAGAAGTACAGTGTAATGTCAGAGAGGCTCTAATGCATAATTTCCACGAAAAAAAATCTATGATTTGTCATTTGCTATATTACCTACTTTTTTTAAACAACTCCCTGAAGATGCTGTTGTAGTCCAAAGTTTGGCTCTTTTACCTTTGGGGAATTGTCTTAAAAGCACTCCCACTGTCAAAGGGGTGTTTGCTATGAAGACCAGATGAAAAGTCAAGTGAACGCATAATTTTGAATTATTAAAAGCCTGAGAATTCTCTCCATTTGCAGGCGGCGAACATCCCACTTGTTTCTGAACTGAGTATTGATGAATTCTATTTCAATGACTTCTCCCTTGACAAGGATGCCATGATCACGGCAGCTCTCAGAATGTTCATGGAGCTCGGAATGGTGCAGAAATTCAAGATTGATTATGAGGTAATTCACCCAAATACAAGTAGAATAATTTATAAGGTGTCTTTTATGAAGTTGACAAGATGTTTGCTTGCAAGATGTGGAATGTTTAAGAGCTGATTCTGGAAGAGTGCATTGACGTTGAACCTGATGGAAGTCTGGCTTATGATCATTGGGTTTCATCATTAGCCTTGAAATTCCCCGCAATTTAATGCATGTGTTGTTGAGCGAGTTTAGAAAATAATGTCTCCAAAATGTCTGGGTGGCGCGGAAGTAGAGTTGCTGCTTTACAACACTTACAGTGCCGAAGACCAGGGATCGATCTGTACAGAGTTTGTACCTTCTCCCCGTGACCTACATGGGTTTTCTCCAAGATCTTCGGTTTCCTCCCACACTCCAAAGCCCTACAGGTATGTAGGTAAATTGGCTTGGTAAATGTAAAAAGAAACTGTCCCTAGTGTGTGTAGGATAGTGTTAATGTGCAGGGATCACTGGTCAGTATGGACCCAGTGGGCCGAAGGACCTGTTTCCACCTGTATCTCCATACTAAACTAAGCTAAAAGATAGCATGCGGCTGAAAACAATGGACAGAAAATGACTCTATCTACACTTCACGCTGCTTCGGCAAGGCTGCCAGTATAATCAAGGACCGGTCTCACCCTTGCCAGAATGGACAGAAAATGACTCTATCTACACTTCACGCTGCTTCGGCAAGAGTTACAAGTGTGAAAATGCACACGTCTAGATTCAGGAACAGTTTCTTCCCAGCCGTTATCAGTCTGTAACACTCTACAGAAAACAATCCAGGTTTGTCTAATATCTCCTTATAGCTAATACTCTCTAATCCAACAGCCTCCTGGTAAACATCTTCAATTTTAGTCTCTCCTGAGGATAATTCTTGCTTGCCTCCATTTCACCTGTGTTAATATTGTCAACAGGCTCTATTTGTGGCCTGTTAACTCACTCCCAAATGATCCTCGAATTCTATCCCTGTCTCTTCCTTTTCCTCATTCACTGTTTCATTTAGCAAACAATCATATATTTGAGTGAAGTTTTCGTTAATGCTTTTCGTGTTCCATTTTTGTATTTCCATCAATAGTCTCATCAATAGACATCTTTGTGTTGTCAGCTGGTTTATCCAATAAAGTACTTGATTTATCAGAAGGTAACTAACTGATCAATGAAAGGAATGTCCTCTCGCTTCACAACTCATAGCTCTTCAATCCTTCTGTCTCACACCTTCTGTCTTTTCATCTGGCATTTATCCACCTTCAGCCTATCAACCCCCCCCCCCCCACCTCACCTGTCTCAACCTATTATCTGCCAGTCTTTGCCTTGCCCCTCCTCTCACACAGCTTTCTTCTCCCTCTTCCAGCAATCAGTCTGAAGAGGCGTCCTGACCTGAAACATTACCTATCCAGGTTCTCCAGGGATGCTGCCTGACCCATTGAGTTACTCCAACATTTGGTGTCTTTTGTAATGAAAGGAATGAAGTTATTTATTTGACTTTCACTGAAACATTACTCTGTGTAGATCATGATCATAAGAGATAAGAGTAGAATTAGGCCAATTGGCCCATCGTCTACACCATTCACTCATGGCTGATCTATCTCTCCCTCCTAAACACATTCTCCTGCCTTCTCCCCATAACCTCTCACACCCATACTAATCAAGAATCTAATCTAACCCTATGCCTTACATATTTCCACTGACATTGCCTCCAAAGCCTTCTGGGACAAAGAATTCCACAGATTCACCAACCTCTGACTAAAGAAATTCCTCCTCATCTCCTTCCTAAAGGAATGTCCTTTAATTCTGAGGCTATAACCTCTCGTCCTAGACTCTCCCACTAGTGGAAACATTCTCTCCGCATCCTCTCTATCCAAGCCTTTCACTATTCTGTATGTTTCAATGAGGTCATTCTTCTAAACTCTAGTGAATAGAGGCCCAGTGCCGTTAAACGCTGATCATATGTTAACCTACTCATTCCTGGGATAATTCTTGTAAACCTCCTCTGGACCCTCTCCAGAGCCAGCACATCCTACCTCAGATAAGGTGCCTAAAATTGCTCAAATATTCCAAATGTGGCCTGACCAGCGTCTTAGAAAACCTCAGCATTACATCCCTGTTTTTGTATATTAGCCCTCTCGAGATAAATGCTAGCATTGCGTTTGCTTTCTTCAACCTCTGTAACGTGTACCTTCCTACCACTTCCAGATATTTGCTCAGCCTGTCACTGGTGTCTTGTTTAACCCTCGAGAGTGATTTAAATTTAATCACCTAGCCATAGTCTCCACGCACTTGCTACCTTTACGAGACATAATTTTCAAAACTCACTCAACAACTGCTGCATTCATTACCTCTGCAATTAACTTCTCCAGTCTTTTCGTATGACAATGGTATCACTGGGAAAGACACAAATAGGGCAATACAGTGGTACTGCTGTCTCACAGTGCCAGAGACTTTGATACCATTCTGATCTCAGGTGCTATCCGTGCGGAATTTGTATGTTCTCCCTTTCGAAGAGATCCCCCTCCCCTCCCCCCACTTACCATCAACAACAACATAGTCACATTTGTGGAGTCATTTAAGTTTCTTGGAACCATCATCTGCAGGGACCTTAAATGGGGGGCCACCATCGACTCCACAGTCAAAAAGGCCCAACAGAGGATGTACTTCCTGCGGCAACTGAAGAAAAACAATCTGCCACAGGCAATGATGGTCCAATTCTATACTGCTATCATTGAGTCCGTCCTCACCTTCTCCATCATGGTCTGGTTTGGCTCAGCCGCCAAGCACGACATCAGGAGGCTGCAACGGATCGTTTGCACAGCTGAGAAGGTTGTTGGCTGCAACCTTCCCCCCCATTGACGAACTGTACACTGCAAGGGCCAGGAAGCGAGCTGGCAAGATCATCTCTGACCCCTCTCACCCTGGCCACAAACTCTTCGAAGTACTTCCCTCTGGAAGGCGACTCCGGACTGTCAAAGCAGCCACAGCCAGACATAAAAACAGCTTCTTTCCACGAGTGATAGTTCTACTCAATAACCAAAGTCTGTAGTCTCTTTTTTGCTCTGGTTTATTTTCACCCACATGTTTAGATCGTAATGTTGTATCCTTATTGTTTTGATGTGATTATGCTTTATTCGTAATTGTTAACTGTGTTGTCATTTGCGAGCGGAGCACCAAGGCACATTCCTTGTATATGCATACTTGGCCAATAAACTTATTCATTCATTCATTCATTCATTCATTCATGACCATGCGGATTTCCTCCGGGTGCTCTGGTTTCCTCGCACATCCAAAAAAGACGTGTGGGTTTGTAAGTTAATTAACCTCTGTAAATTGACCATAGTGTGCAGGGAGTCTATGTAAAAGTGGGATAACATGGAAATAGTACGAATGGGTGATTGATGGTCGGTGAGGACTCGGTGGTCGAAGGGCCTGTTTTCATGCTGTATCTCTAAACTAAACGAAATATTTGCTTAGGATTAATTCTCATAGCCTTACCTTTACTTGCTGTAACTTCGCAAGTGTATCGTTGGGGGAGTCCAGAACCAGGGGTCACAGCTTAAAGATAAGGGGGAAGTCTTTTAGGACCGAGATGAGAAAACATTTCTTCACACAGAGAGTGGTGAGTCTGTGGAATTCTCTGCCACAGAAGGTAGTTGAGGCCAGTTCATTGGCTATATTTAAGAGGGAGTTAGATGTGGCCCTTTTTGCTAAAGGGATCAGGGGGTATGGAGAGAAGGCAGGTACAGGCTACTGAGCTGAATGATCAGCCATGATCATATTGAATGGCGGTGCAGGCTCGAAGGGCCGAATGGCCTACTCCTGCACCTATTTTCTATGTTTCTATGTATCCTATGACCCACCCAGATTTACAGCTGCTCTTCTGGAAAACTCAATCATCTCACTCCTGCTCACCTTCCTCTCGGAATGTCTTTCCAATCTTGCAATTTTGAAGTAATCTCCTCAAAATCCCATACTTTTCATCCATGTATTCAGTCACCCATTTCTCATCTTTTCATCAACTGTGATGATGCACTTCTCCTTTTTTGATGCCTCTTCAATGTTTTGTTGCACTTAAGTCGTGATGCAAATGCGAGTTGTTATTCGGTGCATAATATTTACACAACGTGTTTTACAGACTTTGTGTAGATGGTTACTGACGGTCCGGAAGAACTACAGGACGGTTCTCTACCACAATTGGCGACACGCATTCAACGTTTCTCAATTCATGTTTGCGATGCTGACAGTAAGTATTCTCAGTGATGGGATGATGTACCTGCTCGAAACACAAACGGCTATATACGACCCATGCCACTAATCTGAACAAAATAGAACAGATGCTGGAAGTAAGATCCAAGCAATGGTGTTTTTTTAGGAAAGAGAAACAGAGTGAGCCTTTTGGACCAGAGATCTTCATCAAAACAAGTTATTCAGTTTTATGTAGAATGCAAAGTGCTGGAGTAACTTAGCGGGTCATGCAGCATCTCTGGAGGACATTGATAGTCAATGTTTTGGGTCAGGACTATTCTTAGACTTTAAAAGTTTTCTTAGCTTTAATTTTATCATTGTTCACTTAGTTACGTTTTACTTTAAATCATTGTAAGAAAATTAATAGCACAACCACATGAATTGGGTGGGACAGTGGCACAGCTGGCAGAACTTCTGCCTCACAGTACCAGTAACCCGCGTTCAATCCTGACCTCGAATGCTGGTGCTGTCTGTGTGGAGTTTGCACCTTTGACTGCATGGGTTTCCTCCGGGTTCTCCGTTTTCCTCCCACATCCCAAAGACATGCGGGTTTGTAAGTTTTTTTGGCTGCTGTAAATTGCCGCTAGTGTGTAGGGATGGGAAAGTGGGATAACATAGTACTAGTGTGAAGGGGTGAGCGATGGTCGGCATGGACCCGGTGGGCCAAATGGCTTGTTTCCATGCTGTATCTCTAAATTAAACTATACTAAACTTTGAATGGTATTTTAACATTTTGGTATACTAACTAAGTTTATATATTTGGAACTGTGAGTGAATAGGTATGTCCCTTTGCCAGATGATACTCTACAGGGGCTAGAATGTTTATAATAAGTTTATAACTGGAAGGAATAATGAATACACATACACTTCTAAATTTTATCAGAAAAAAGTCTTATGAAAGCTGAAGATCCATTGATATTTTGAGGCAGTTGATAACTTAAATAGTTATTCATAAAATAATTCTTCAAATGCAGATGTTTCTTACAATAGAGAAAGGAATCTTAAATTATTTAATGAAAGATTTGCAACAAGTTTACTCAATGCAATAATCAATTTTTGGACCAACCTTAGAAACTGGAGGAGATCAAATGACAAGTGTGGAGGACAGAGGTAGGTATTCTGTAGCTCTCTTTAACAAAACAAAATAAACAGTCCATCCATTCAATATTAAGTACAAAATTGATTGCTAGCAAATCTAGGTTTCTAAAAAACGTTGTTATTGTACATATAGTTCAGAGAGAAAAATCAAAAGTTGATATCTTTGATCCACACTTATCACAAATGGATTGCACTCGCACATAATCGTTCAAATCCTGGAGAGCAACGTAACCCAAAACTGCCTCCAATGTCCACAATCGCTCTGGTCCTGGTTCAATCCATCAATGTGATTGTTCATGAAACCCAATTATTTCTATTATCCCTCTCAGGACGTCACAGTGTGCTGAGAGTGCACAAAATAACTATATTTGTACTGTTACTCCATCTGAAGAAGTCCAGAACAGGTGGTAAAAATGTCCATATAAGAGATAGGCAACAAATGATTACGATGAGGAGAAATCCCTTGACTTATAGACTGTACAACTTGGGAATTCTCAAGATGTAGAAACAAACAGACTTGCTTAGTGCAGCTACTGAATCTATCCTTCTGCTTGGAAATTGAGAGAGAAAAAACAATGATTGAGCTCATTGCTAATCCCAGTTAAAGAACATATGTGGATCAGCATCTCTGCAAAAGCAGCAGCTAGGAAACAGTGATAAACATATTCGCTGCCATGGAGAAAATTGTGTTCATTTCTCAGTTGGATCTTTTTCTTAGAAGCTTTTGATTCCGGGCCAAATGAAGGCATGTTTTGATCAAGATGACAACTAAAATATCTCTTTCAGATTCTGGCTGAACAGGCAATACAACACAAATTTCCACGAAGACAATGAATCCAAGCTGCAAAGCCAACTGTTAATAATATAATTTACTTTCAGTTGTGTGTTCATAACAAGAGCAAAGAAGAAGGTGACATTAATCAGTGGGACCAAGGCAAAGAAAAGGAGCCCAGAGCAATGAGAAAAGGAGGGAAAGGAATTGATGCTGAGTGGGATGAAAGTGATGATGGGATGAGGCATCGAATGCAGGGACAACACACATACACCACATAAGTGGTGGCTTCAAGAAGCATTAACCACGTGATCTCCTCTGTCCAACCTGCCTGCACTCTTTCTCCACTGCCCTTGTAATGACCAGTCAGCTGGTCAGCTGTTACCCATGTCGGGGTGGTGCGGCCTGAAACTGGACCTTCTGGACCCGGCCTGGGTGCTCCCTCAGTGTTGCCTTGACGTCAGTCCAAGTGTTCCCGTACCACTCCCTTGGTAGTTCCCCATTTTCAGTCTGGGTGCTGTCGCTAAAGTGCCGGTCACTGGAGATTGCTGGCGACTAAGGATCTGGCTAGCTGAGCTTTTACTGTCAATATGGAAGGTGGTTACATAAAATAAGGGCCACCATGGTTGGGATACAGAATTGGTTGAAGGGCAGAAAATAAAATAGTTGGTTTTCAAGTTGATAAGATGTTATTAATAAGGTGCCTAGGGAATCAGCAACGGACCAGTAATTTACAGTAATGACTTGGATGAAACAAGAGAATTACATATCTGGGTCAAGTAGAAATGGAAGTTCTGAAAAGGATGCAAGGTTTGCAAATGGACATAGGCACTCAAGTGAATAATGTGGACAGATGTGGGGTTATGCGCTTTGATAGGAAGAACACAGAGAGCGAATTTCAAAGTGTGAGGAGCCCTTAAAAGGCAAATATACAAGAGGAATTTTGATGTATTGATTGAAGAAATGCTGAAAAGTAATCTCACAGGATAACAAGCAACAGGAAGACTAAATGCATTTTTGCAAAGATTTTTAACTGCAGAATTAAGGAAGGTGGTTATACAGGAGATAGATATAAAAATAGAAATCTAGTTTAGGATGTGACTAAAGAGATATGACAAACAGCATCTCTGGAGAGAAGGAATGGGTGACGTTTCGGGTCGAGACCCTTCGTCCACGCCGACCATCGATCACCCATTCACACTTGTTCTATATTATCCCACTTCCACATCCACTCGCTACACAATAGGACCAATTTATAGAGGCTAATTAACCTACATGCTCCCAGAGGAGGGGAGTTGAGAACCTGAGGACACAGCCTTGGATAGAATGGATATAGAGAGAAAGTTTCCACAAATGGCAGAGTCTAGGATCAGAGGTCAAAGCTTTAGAATTAAAGTACATTCCTTTATGAAGGAGATGAGAAGGAATTTCTTTAGTTAGAGGGTGGTGAATTTGTGGAATTCTTTGCCACAGAAGGCTGTGCAGGCCAAGTCAATGGATATTTTAAAGGCAGAGATAGATTCTTGATTAGTACAAAGAAACCCCACGCAGTCACAGGGGGAACGTACAACCTTCGTACAGACAGCACCCATAGTCAGGATTGAACCTGGATCTCTGGCAGAGTAAGGCAGCAATTCTATCGCTGTGTCACCGTGCTGCCCCTGATAGTGCATCGAGGTCTCTGTAAAATTGTCCCCAGTGCATAGGAAGTGGATGAGAAAGTGGGATAACATGGAGTGAGTTGTGAACAGATGATCGATGGTCGGCGTGGACTCAGTTGGCTGAAGAGCCTGTTTGCATCATATATCTCTGAACTAAACAAAACTAGTTGCTGTTCCTGATCCAGGTTTAACTGGTGCCTAAAAACTGGTTCCATTAACACTTGTTCTAATTGAGCATTATCCATAGGGTCACAATGATAACATACAAACTCCGTACAGACAGAACCCCATAGTCAGGATCGAACCTGATGCTGTGAGGCAGCAACTCAACCGCTGTGCCACTGTGCTGCCTCTAATTACTGCGAACACCCACTGTCCCTTCCTATGCATTTGTCGCAGTTTATTAATGTTTCATTAAGATTCCAGTTAGCATCTAAAAACAAATCAGCACATTCTTTAAAAAATAAATTAAACCTTTTAAAAAGTGATCATAGAACAAAAATCAGCATGGTAAGGATTATTGCAGAATATGTCGCATAAATCCTATCAAATAAAAGTTGGTGTAGAGACCTCAGCAGACTGAGCAGAGTTTAATTTTTAAATCAGTTTGTGCTGCTAACAAATTGCTTTGTGCCTTCCTTGCTAACTCATAATAACTACATTTAACATCTCATTATTTCTTTAGCTGTGAGTGTTGAGGAAACAGAATTACTTGCAGGATAAACCACTGAATGTTGGGCAAAGAGATCAAGGCTGTACTGTCACTGAGGAGACTTATTGATGTTCTTGATGAACAGAACACTTGCTTCCCTCACTGTTTTTACAACCCAAACCAAAACCTGTTTACTTCCAACACTGGCCATAAAATATGAACAGTGATTGATCATTTTCACTGTCTAATGAAATGAAAAATGTTCACTGGATCTGCAACATTCTAATACCCTGATCTACTGAGAAAAGGTTCTTTCCGTGTGGGTGTTTTTTTACTTTAGACTAGAGATACAACAAGGAAACGGACCCTTTGGCCCACCGAGTCCATGCCGACCATCAATCACCCCATGCACTCACGCTATCCTACACACTAGGGACAATTTACAATTTTACCGAAGCCAATTAACCTACAAACCTGTACGTCTTTTGGAGTGAAGGAGGAAACTGGAGTACCTGGAGAAAACCCACGTGGTCACAGAGAGAATGTACAGAGAGCACCTGTAGTCAGGATCGAACCCGGGTCTCAGGCGCTGCAAGGCAGCAACTGTACCGCTGCGCCACTGTGCCGCCATGTTGGAGGGAAATTCTGTGGTCCTAAAGAGGAATAGAAATCTGCAAAATATTTTAACTAATCTCCTTAAATGTTTGGTTCGGCAATGAAATTTGACTGTTTTTTAAAAGATTATTGCCAATTGTTTGCACTGTGCATTGTTTCTTGATTAATTCCAGGCTGTAATTCATTTCCACCACATTTATCACACCACACAAATTGATGTCTTTTAAGAAGCTGAACAGGTAAAACTGTTTCGCCGAACACTTGCACTCAGTCCGCCAAGGTCTACCAGATCTCCCAGTGGCTAACCATTTTACCTCCCTCCCTATTCCCACATTGTCCTGGGCCTCCTCCATTGCCAGAGTGAGGCCACACACAACTGGAGGAAAAGCACCACAAATTCCACTTGGGCAACTTACAATCAAACATCTTTCTCTCCCACACCTCCTTTCCTTTGTGCCCCACTTAGACTCACACCTATTTTTCCACTCCTCTTCCCCTTCTCTCTCCATCTACATTCCATCTTCTGGCTTCACAATTTGTAACTTTTCAATCCTTTGTCTCACAACTTCTGTTTTTTCATCTTTAGACTTTAGAGATACAGCGTGGAAACAAACCCTTCGGCTGTGTCTCAATCCAATCTTCCTCTCCACACTTAACATTTTGTTACTAATTTATATTTCCTTTCTCCAACTCTGCTGTTCATTTTACAACAGTTAAAACTTCAGGAAGTAGTTTTTTTCCCCATTTACCAAAGTCCCGATTGCCTTGCGTGCCCGCTTCTACCTACCGAAACTTGTGGAAGTTAAATGGGCAAGACAAGGCCTCTGGTCTCTGGAAAAGGGTAACTCTCATCAAAGAGCTTATGACTAATATCCAGCTTGATGTGGTCTTTAATTCCAATGGGGCGCCTCTGTTACTGTCATGGTTTTAATCAAGGTTTCAATTACTATAGTTTTACCTCAATATTCTGCATTAAACTAACATTTTGTAGAGATGTAAGCATAAAGTCTTCAAACACCCTTCCTGACTCTTGTGGAGAATTTCAAAACATTGGCTTCACCCAAAGCTGTCCAGTATATACAGGAATTTAAATGCATAGAGCGGCATGGTGGCGCAGCGGTAGAGTTGTTGCCTTACAGCGCCAGATATTCAGATTTGATCCCAGCTATGGGTGCTGCTGTATAGAGTTTGCACATTCTCACCGTGACCACGTAGGTTTTCTCCGGGTGCTCCGGTTTCCTCCCACATTCCAAAGACGTGCAGCTATGTAGGTTAGTTGGCTTCTGAAAATTGCCCCTAGGATGTGGGATAAAACTAGTGTAGAGGTTATCCTGGTCGGCGGGTAGTCGGTGGGCCGAAGAGCCTGTTTCCTTGTTGTATCTCTAAACTACACTAAGCATGATTAATCAGTATTTGAATAACAAATATGACAAACAATGCAAAATATGTGACTCATGTTTTGGTAATCTAGAATACTTGCTTCAAGTCTTTTCTTGCTGTTTATTTAAGAGAATTTACAACTCTTTAGAGCTGCACCTGGTGTATAAATATAACAGAATATTAAAGCCCACATAAAGATGGAGCTGTGAGCCAAATTTATTGTAATTAGATTTACTAGAGACAATTTTTTTTTCCTCCAATTGAGCTCACTTTAAACCTTGGTGGGTTAAAGACCTGGATAGAGTCAATGTGGAGAGGATGTTTCCACTAGTGGGAGAGTCTAGGATCAGAGGCCATAGTCTCAGAATAAAAGGATGCACCTTTAGAAAGGAGATAAGGAGGAATTTTCTTAGTCGCGAATCTGTGGAATTCATTGCCACAGAAGTGTGTGGAGGCCGTCAATGGATATTTTTAAGGCGGAGAATGATAGATTCTTGGTCAGTTTGGGTGTCAGGGGTTATGGGAAGAAGGCAAGAGAATGGGGCTGAGTGGGAAACATAGATCAGCCATGATTAAATAACAGAGTAGACTTGATCGGCCAAATGGCCTAATTCTGCTCCTATAAATATGAACCAAAAACAAAGATAGACACAAAGTGCTGGAGTAACTCAGCAGCTCAGGTAGCATCAATGGAGAAAAAGGATTGGTGACGTTCTGGGTCAGGACCATTCTTCACGTTGAAAATAGAGGGGAGGGAACTGGAGGTGAGAAAAGGCCAGAACAAATCAGGATCCGCAACAGGTGACTAAAGAAGGGTGGAGCCCATAATGGCCCCTTGTTGGCTGGGGAAGAGGAGATAGCGAAGAGATGCAAGGATGCAAACAGAGGAACTAGTAGGACAACTAGGGGGGAAGAGAGAGATTGCAGAGGTGACCAACAATGTTAACAGGCATGGACTTTGTATATATTTTTGTTTTGCCAGACTGCCAATTTTCAGGAAATTCTAACAGACACAGAAGTTCTTGGTCTAATGGTAGGCTGCCTGTGTCACGACTTGGATCACAGAGGCACTAACAATGCTTTCCAAGAAAAGTAAGTACTAACTGCACTCTTACCTCTTACTAATAATCTTTTTTCATAACTAAGTTGTCCAACTCTGTTGCAACCACACAAAATAATCCAAAAGTAACTTTACTCTGCTTTATTCAGTTTTGTTTTCTAATGCTCTAAGTTAGTTTATAATAAATAATGATAACTTCAGTAATGAAATTGGCAAATTGAATGAAGAATTCCTGCCCAATTGTATTATAATATACTTTGGAGAAGAAGATTTTGTAGGTGCAACATTATTTTCAGATAACTTACCAGATAATGTTTCTGGGATTTAGTATGCGTGGAGAAAGTGTGTGTGTGCGTGTTTGTGTGTGTGTGTGTGTGTGTGTATGTATGTGGAGAAAGTGAGTGTGTGTGTGAGTGTGTGAGAAAGTGAGTGTGTGTGTATGTGTGGAGAAATTGCGCGTGGAGGAAATGAGTATATGGAGAAAGTGAGTGTGAGCGTTTGGAGAAAGTGTGTGTTTATGTGCGTGCGCGCGTGTATCTGTTTGCCTCTATGTGTGGAATAAGGAGAGGTGGGGGGAGATTCAGAGGGGACATAGAGGTGCCTGTGTAGTGTGGAGACCCGTGGAAACTCCGTGGGCACAACTGCCATTTTCAGCATCGGTCTCTCTTGGCCTTTATGCGATCACAGACATTCCCTTTGTTTTAATCTTAAGAACCATCTGTAATTGCAGATGGTTGGAATCGTAGGCAAACCATGGTGCTCAATTAGCACATGTGGGTGGCACCACTTCTTAATTTATGCTAACAAATGTAAGAAACAATTAGCAAACATGATAGTAAAATGAACTCCATAGGATTACTTCTAGAATTGAGAAAATGTTTAACTTTGATTGTGTGGTGTATTTTGGGTGAAATGTTGAAAATATATTTTGCTTCCTCTAGGAGTGGCTCAGCCTTGGCACAGTTGTACGGCACTTCTGCTACTTTAGAACTTCATCATTTTAATCATGCAGTAATGATTCTTCAGAGTGAGGTAACGAAGCCTGGTTATTTCTTCTCAATCATTAATCCCAATAAAAGGTTTGGAGACACAATATGGAAACAGGTCCTTCAGCCCACCAAGTCTGCTCCGACCAGCGATCACCCATACGCTAGTTCTATCCTAAACACTAGAGACAATTTGCAGAAGCCAATTAACCTACAAACTTGCACACCTTTAGAGTGTGGGAGGAAACCGGAGCAACCGAAGAAAACCCACGTGGTTACAGGGAGAATGTACAAGCTCTATACAGACAGCACCCGTAGTCAAGATCGAACCCGGGTCTCTGGCGCTGTGAGGCATCAACTCTACCACTGCGACACCGTGCTGTCTATGTAAAAAAAATAGATCTCTGCAGGTGGTACTGCTGAGTGCTGATGAGAGTGAAAGTAAGGTCAAAGCTAGATACAGGGACTCTTTCCACGCTGTTTCTCTAAACTAAACTAAACTAAACTAAACTAAACTAAACTAAACTAAACTAAGAAAGGACTTGGGGTTTTTGGAGCAAATGCCATGTGCAAAATGAACCCTGACAAATCTCGATACAGGCTGTATTGGGTTTCAGCCAACAAACAAATTTTGTATTAATTGATTTTGTACGAGAACAAACAAGGGCGGCAGGGTAGTGTAGGGGTAGAGTTACTGCATTACAGCACCAAAGACCCAGGTTTGATCCTGACTACAGGTGCTGTGTGTACGGAGTTTGTACATTCTCTCTGTTCCCCAGGTGATCCGGTTTCCTCCCACACTCCAAAGACGTAGAGGTTTGTAGGTTAATTGGTTTCGGTAAAGATTGTAAATTGTCCCTAATGTGTAGGAGTGTGTTAGTGTACGGGATGGTCGCTGGTTAGCGCGGACTCAGTGGGCCGAAGAGCCTGTTTCCACGCTGTATCTCTAAACTAAATTAAACTAAACATTGAAAAACATTTGTATGGGTACAAGGATAGGAAAGGTTTTGATGGATGAGGGCCAAACATAAGCAAATGGGACTAGATTTGATGAGACATCTTGGTTGACATGGCTGAGTTGGGCCGAAAGGCCTGTTTCCATGCTGCCTGACTATGACTCCATAGGAAGGAACTGCAGATGCTGGTTTACACCAAAGATAGACACAAAATGCTGGACTATCTCAGCAGGACAGGGTCTGAAGAAGGGTCTCAACCTAAAACGTCACCCATTCCTTCTCTCCAGAGATGCTGCCTGTCCTGCTGAGTTACTCCGGCATTTTGTGTCTATGATTCTAATAAATTTGACAAATGATAGTTTGTTGGGAAATTCACGCTGACACAGCACAATGTGTTTTTTTAAGGCTGGAATGAATGAGACGCATTTCTACCTCAGAAGAGACAGTGGTCCCCACCACATATAAGCAAATTTAGCACTAACTCCAGAATCCTGAAAATGAAAGTGTTTTTTTTGCTGAGCAATTTAATACCAAGTCAGAAAAAAAAATCCATTAATTTAAGTTGGTATGTCAGAGATGCCCTAAGAGATTGGCGGTGGAAGATCCAGCACAAAGTGAAATGATGCTAAACAGAGCAGTAGATTTTTGAATCAGCGGTGCAAGCTGAGCAATAATTGGGGCACTGGAAGAGGCCTAAGCTTCTTTGGCCTTAGGAAAGGAATGATAAAGGGGAGTCCACTTCTGACCATGTTGTCCGGTGAGATCAGGTTTGAACCAAATAACCATGTATTCTTTAGAAAGAGAAACTAGATGGCTCCAAGCACAGAAGGAACTGCATCCAGCTCAGTCGGAAGAGGAGAGAAAGTGTACAAATAGTTCTACGAGTTAATTCCAAAGCACATCACGAGGCTGAATGCAATGATTGATTTACGGCACAGTGGCACAGCTGGTCGAGCTACTGCCTCACAGCACCCAGAGATCTGAGTTCGATCCTGACCTCAGATGTTGTCTGTATGGAGTTTGCACGTCGTCCCTGTGAATGTGTGGGCTTCCTCCGGGTGCTCTGGTTTCCTGCCACATGCCAAAGACGTGAGGGATTGTGGGTTAATTGGCCTCTGTAAATTACCCCTAGTGAGGAATGGGAGAGTAAGTGAGATAACAGAGAACCAATGTAAATGGGTGATAAATGGTCAGGAGATAGACACAAAATGGTGGAGTCAAAATGGTGGATCAGCGGGTCAGGCAACTTCTCTGGAGAAAAGAAATAGGTGACTTTTTGGGTTGGAGCCCTCCTTCAGATCAATGGTTGGCGTGGATTCAGTTGGCTGAAGGGCCTATTTTATGCAATAACAAACCAACCTAAACATTAATATTATGAAAGAGATGAAAGAGAATGCTCCAAATGGCATTATTTGGAAAATAATTTGGAAATAAAATGTAGAATTACCTTCCAGCTTTTGCAGGTTTTGTAGGCTTTGCTTCAGTTCTTAGATTACAATATTTATAAGTTGTTGTACTGGCAAGTTCCAAATGAAAGTCTCAGGTTGTTAATTCAGTTTAATGCTAATTCTATTTACCTGGAAGAAGGTCGCTGCACTTGGATAATTAGGTAGAAGAAATATGAACATTCGCTGGTTCAGTTGGCTGAAGATAGAACAAGTTAAGACAAATTCAGTCAGCTGCAGATCAGATGAATAGATGAAAACTTCATTAGACCTAACGCTCTAAGCTTATGGTACAGCAATCATGTGTTTCACATTCAGATCCAACCCCTGCACCTCAATGCACATGTTACAACTCCAATTTATCTTAGACACAAGTAACTGCAGATGCTGGTTTACAAAAATAGGCACACGGTGCTTGAGTAACTATAGGGTGGCACAGTGGTGTAGCTGGTAGAGCTGCTGCCTCACAGCGCCAGAGACCCTATTTTGATCCTGAACTCGGGTGCTGTCTGTGTGGAGTTTGCACGTTCTGCCTGTGACGGCATAGGTTTCCTCTGGGTGCTCCGGTTTCCACCCACATCCCAAAGACGTGCATGTTTGTAGGTTAATTAACCTCTGTAAATTGCCCCTAGTGTGTGGGGAGTGGATGCGAAAGTGGGATAACATAGAACTAGTGTCAACGGGTGATCAATTGTCATCAGGGACGTGGTGGGCCGAAGAACTTGTTTGCATGCTGTATCTCTAATATAAACACACCATGTCAGGCAGCATTTGTGGATAGGCGACGTTTCAGGTCTGGACACTTCTTCAGACTGTCTGTAGCATCTCCAGAGATGTCTGACACACTGAGTAACTCTAGCATTTGCACACAAAAGGACACAAAGTGCTGGAATAACAGCAGGTCAGGTAGCATCCCTGGGGAACATGGATAGATGACGTTTCAGGTCAAGAACCTCCTTCTGACATCCGCATTAAGCAGCATCGGCAGTTCTTTGTTTCTGCAGCACTTTGTATATATTTATTTCCCCCATTTATTTTAAATGAGTATTTTGTACTGTCTCTTACAGATGCAAAACATTACAGAATACTGCATTTCAATAGATTTACTTTGGTAAATATGAATACAAAAGAATGTTTCGAAAGAAAAATCACTCATTGCAGGCAAAAGTCCACACAGAAACCATAAAAGTAACAAGAAAGGATGTGGTGATGCTACAGATATGGAAAACTTGTCTACTATCTTTCGTATAACACTGTTTGCATTTTAATGATGTTGCCTTTGCCCTTCCTTCCGTGTTTGTACTGGAGAGTCTGCAAGAGGTCACTTTGAAAATGTTGTACCATTTCAAAGGATTGCAGATTGGAAATGTTTCCAGACATTGAGAAAAAACACTGTCATGTATTATCCCTTTGTAAATGTGCACTTTGAAACACTGTTGAGATTAATATTTTAAATTAAAACATTTCAATATCAATTAATTGTTAATAAATAGTTTCAGTTACAGTTAGAGATGAAAGGCTTTGTTGTTAGCTTAGAATTTGTATTAATCCTTTCAGGCACTGAAGACATGGGCCAGGAAGATAATGAGCAGAAACCAATGAAAGCTGTTCTGGTGATGTGGTTGTGATTCCACATTACTTTTATGTAGCAAGTCTAGGCAGTATTGGATCATAAACCATCAATCTCCAAATTGCTTTAAAATTCTAGTATGCCTTATGGTGCCAACTCTTACCCAAGTCAAAATGAACACAACTTGAAAGGACAGGTCATAGAGTCATAGAGTGACACAGCATGGAAACAGGCCTTATGGATCAACTTACCCATGCCGAGCAACATACCCCATCTACACTAGTCCTATCTGCACCCGTTTGGCCAATATCCCTCTCAACCTTTCCTATCCATGTACCTTAAAAGTTAAAAACTTTTTAAAAAGGTGTTTGACTAAATATCGCATTGGGGAAAATAATAGAAAAGATGCTGAAAAAAAACTCGATGTGCTGGAGTAACTCAGCAGTGCTAGAGTAATTCAGCAGGTCTAGCAACATTTTTGGAGAACATGGTTAGGTGATGTATCATTTCGGAACCCTTCTTCAGACTGATTGCAGTAAAGGGGAAGTTGGTGAACTAACTGGAGGCAAAGATGTGTAGGAATGAATTGCAGATGCTGGTTTATACTGAAGATAGACACAAAATGGTCTATCAGTAGGTCTTTTGAGAAAAGGAATAGATGATATTTTGGGTTGGAACCCTTCTTCAGACCCAATTATTTCGTTTAGTTTAGAGATACAGCATGAAAACAGGCCCTTTGGCCCACGCCAATCAACGATTCCTGCACACTAACACTACCCTACACACACTAGGAACAATTTACAATTTTTACCAGCCAATTATCCTACAACCTGTACATCTTTGGAGTGTGCGAGGAAACCAGAGCACCCGGAGATAATCCCCACAGGTCATGGGGAGAACGTACAAACTCCGTACAGACAACACCCGTAGTCAGGATTGAACCTGGGTCTCTGGCGCTGTAAGGTAGCAACTCTACAGTTGTGCCACCGTACCACCCCTAATTGGAAGCAGAGATATTTGCAAATTAATTCTGAAGCACCTAGTGAGTTTAATTTCCATTCAGTTCAGGGTATGTTACATCCAATAAATGAACCTGGTATCTAAAAGTGAGGAAGGACATAGGACTCATTTCAAGGGCTCAAAGAGCTCAATGATCCTGATCTGTTGCAGGTCCAGCAGGCCATGAAAATAGCTACGTCTAGTTTAGAGATGCAGCGTGGAAGCAGGCCCTTCTGCCCACCGAGTCCACGCCCACCATCAATCACCAGCTCACTAGTCTGTGTTATCCTACTTTCACAACTTGCACACTAAGGGCAACTTACAGAAGCCAATTAACCAACAAACCTGCATGTCTTTGGAGTGTGGGATGAAACTGGAGCACCAGGAGCAAACCCACACGGTCACGGGGAGAACGTACAAACTCCATACAGATAGCACCCGTGGTCTGGATCGAACCCGGGTCTCTGGAGCTGTAAAGCAGCAACTCCACCGTGCCACCCACTGCGAATGCTCCAGGGGCCAGCAGAGACACCATGGGCTGAATAGCCTCCTCCCGTACCATAAGGAAATATGCCAAACCTAAAATAATCTTTCACCTTGTATTTGGTTTGACACTTTTTGATAATATGCATAAATTTTGAAACTTGCTTTGTTCTCTCCCCTTCATTACAGGGACATAATATATTTGCAAGTCTTTCCTCCAAAGTATACGGTGACATCATGCAGCTTCTGAAGCAGTCAATACTGTCCACGGACCTGACACTCTACTTTGAGTAGGTTCTCATTCATTTGTGATTTCATTGCAAGATTGTATTTACCTGTGGAAAAATAATAATTCCACAAAATGTCTTCACAGTAACTAAAATGTACTGATTTCAATTTATTGGATGCTGGTTGGAATTAGTGAACAGTGGAGCAAGTTTAACCCTGGCCGATGTTTACAGCTCTTCATGAAATTCCAGATCACCATTTACAAGTTAGAATTATCTTTAAAATAAATGTCACAGACGCTTTAACCTCTCCCCGAATTGCAAGTCGATCTGCTTCCACACAAAATCCATTTTAACATCAGAAATACAACAAACGTTTATCAAATTATAAATCACAGACTTTGAAGCTCATGTAAATACAAAAGTGCAAACATTGGGAAAGATATTTATATTACTTTCTATTACAAAAAACAAAAGCTTGCTGATGTTGTAAATTTGAAACAAAAGCATAAAATACTGGCCATAGCAGGTCAAGCAATATTTCTGAATAGGAAGGAATTGCAAGTGCTGGTTTACACCGAAGATATATGCAACATGCTGGAGTAATTCAGCAGGTCAGACAGCATCTTTGGAGAAAAGGAATAGGTGACGTTTCAGGTTGAGACCCTTCTTCAGGGTCTAAAGCACATTCGGTGCTCCCGATGTGGCCTCCATCACATCAGCGGGACTAGGCGTTGACTAGAGACCGTTTCGCTTGACACTAATACTCGGCCTGCCAAGGCCTACTGGGTCTCTTGGTTGCTAACTATTTTTTCTCCCCTTCCCATTCACATACTAACCTTTTTGTCCTGGGCCTCCTCCAGTGCCAGAGTGAGGCCACATGCAAACTGGTGGAGCAGCACTTCATATTTGCTTGAAAGCTTACAACCCAATGGTATGAACATAGAATTCTCCAATTTTAGATAACTAACCAAACAACACCCCCCCCCCCCCCTCTTCCCGGTGCCTCACATGGATGCGCACCCCTTTCTCCCTATCCTCTTCCCACCTCCCCTCCCCCATCCCTTTCCACCTATATTCCTTTGGCTTCACATTTCATGCCCCTTCTCTCTTTATTTCCTTATTTCACCACCTGTTGTCTTATCATCTCTGGCCTCCGTCCAACTATCTGCCAATCAGAACCCCTCTCACCTGTATCCACCTATCACTTGCCAGACTTTGTCCCACCCCCACCTCTTTTCCATCTTTCTCCCCCCCCCCCCCCCAGTGCTATCAGGCCAAAGAAGGGTACCGATTCATCCACATTCTCCAGAGATGCTGCCTGACCCGCTGAGTTCCTCCGGCACTATGTATCTTTTTTTGTAAACCAGCATCTGCAGTTCCTTGTATCTCCATTTTAACAGCTAATGTTTTCACTTGAATGCTTAGCTATGGAGAGAAGCTGAGGCGAGGACAACCGTATTCTCCATGCAAGCAACTGATGCCGAACCAATGTATCACAATGGTTCAAATATCTTTTGTAAAAAATTCCCTCTAATGATAAAATCAAGAATTTCAAGTGCTAGTTTCATCAGATCATTAAAACTGACAAAAATATCCGCCTTCTAGAGGTGCAAAGTCATGCAAAAGGTCTCTGAAAGCACTAATGCGGGTTAGATTTGGTGTCAATATTCCAGCAGTGAATTAGACTAAACGAGTTATGTATCTATATCACGTGGTCGTTGTATAACATGGACATCAAAATCAGTCTCCGAGATGCTGTAAGAACACAAGGCCTTCTCTTCCAAGCACTGAAGTGGAAAATATTTAAAGTGACTAAATTCGCGCAAACAAACCAAACATTTGTGAAATTATCATTTGTTTTAAGTAAAACAAGGTCAAAGAAAATCAGATCAATATCTCATTAGCATAAGTGCTTCCAACCATGAAGCGAGAAATGAAAAGAAAATCTAAATTAAATTAAATTAAACGCTAACATGGTTGAATTTAAATGGTTTTATTATCCAAGGTTTAGTGGTTTACTGAAGCTATGGATTTTTTTTACAGTCACACTACCACTTACACCATCTACACCCTCAATTTATTATCTAACTGACCAATCGTAGTTATACAGCGTGGAAACAGGCCCTTCGGCCCAACTTGCCCACACCGACCAACATGTCCCATTTACACTAGTTCCACCTGCCTGTATTTGGCCCATACCCCTCTAAACCTGTCCTATCCATGTACCTGTCTAAATGTTTTTTAAATGTTGCGATAGTCCCAGCCTCAACTACCTCCACTGGCAGCCCATTCCACACATCCACCACCCTTTGTGTGAAAAAGCTACCCTTCAGATTCCTATTAAATTGTTTCCCCTTCACCTTAAACCTATGTCCACCTGGTTTTTAAATGAATACTTTGATCAATGGACTTCCCAATGCAAAATGAAGTAATTGGGAGAAAAATGTCTCCAGTCCTACATTTTGGCAAATTATTTGTGGCCGGTTATCAATGGCCACTTATTTCACACTGGTCCAACCTTGACTGTGTCTTTAAAATTGGGGCTTGAAAAATCAGACGCAATAACCAATAAGTAAACCCCATCTGTCCTTATCCAACCTTCAAGGAGGGCCATCCTTTTAAATCTTACTTTATGCCTGTAGTTACAATGTTAATTATGTCCACATTTACAAATAATGCAAAGCTATCAGGACTCATTTCAGCTCTTAGGCATACATTGAAGTATTTATAGCTTGCACTGAATAACGCTATTTATTCTGGCCACTAGCTCTCACTGGGTGGCTAACTGCGAGTTTAGCATTATTTGTAGATGTGGATATAACTAAAATTGCAAGTACAGGCATAAAGTAAGGTTTAAAAGGATGGCCCTCCTTGAATAATGTATAAGGACAGATGGGGTTTACTTATTGGTAATTGTGTCTGATCTTAATGAGAGATAGTGGCACCCAAATCGAAGAGTAAGTGTGATGAGGGAGAGCAGGCATTTTATCCCAATGGATAATCCCACTGATAGCACAGGATTAGTTGTTGCTTTAAACATATGGATTGTTCTTGTAGTTGTCTATTAAAATCTACCTGCAGTGTTTGTCTAGGATGGTTAAATAATGAATTCTCAAAGTAATCAAATGCTGGGAATCAATTTGGAATGCTTGACCTCAGAGAAAACAAAAGAGTTTGCTTGTTTGGGAAAGTTACACGTTCAGGCAATTTGCTGTGAATCGTGCATTAAAATGTCAACTTAGCTTCAAAAGCTTTGGATTCTATGGATGGATTACATATTGATTCTACAATTTTGCATTGTTTTTATGATATTAAACATCCATAATGAAAGCATAAGGACATAGAAGAGGCGATCAAAGAATCATTGCTTTCTCATTTGCCAATTAAAACAAAACTAATAAGATTTACATTTTTTTAAAGTATTGGATGAACTTGCGGTGGTTTGGCCAGATAGCTTGTGTTTGGCCAGATAGCTTGTGATACAGTTCTACATGCAACATTTTTAAACGTTTAAGGAGTAAGAAGATTAAGTCATGGAGCATTTATTTGTTAGAAAACGAGGGCTTGCTGTGTCAACATAATGACGTTTCATAAATTCATAAGTCATACAGTAGGAGCAGAATTTGGCCATTCAGCCCTTCGAGTCTACTCCGTCATTCAATCATGGCTGATCTATTTTTCCCTCCTAACCCTATTCTCCTGCCTTCTCCCCGTAACCTGTGACACCCTTACTGATCAAGAACCTGTCAATCTCCACTTTAAAAATACCCAATGACTTGGCCTTCACAGCCTCTGTGGCAATGAATTCCACAGATTCACCACCCTCTAACTAAAGAAATTTCTCCTCATCTCCCCACCTTAAATGTTTACACATTACACCATAATCATTGATTAGTATGGGTGTCAAGTGTTATGGGGAGAAGGCATGAGAATGGGGTTGAGAGGGAAAGATAGATCAGCCATGATTGAATGGCGGTGTCGACTTGATTGCCCGTAAGGCTTAATTCTGCTCCTATAACTTATGAACACCAAGATTTTTAGGAGTGGACAAGGTGAACACAAATCTCAATAAGATTGGGACATGGACAGGACAGTCCAAAATAAAACCAACATAGAGACATGGATTACACTGCACATAAACAGGCCCTTCAGCCCAACACGTCCATGCCGACCAAGATGCCCTATCTAAGTTAGTCCCATTTGATACAAATCTCTTTTAGGCTTTGCTATCCATGTATCTGTCCATATTATTTTGCATGCTGTTAAGGTATCTGCCTAAATTACCTCCTCTGGCAGCTTGTTCCATATACCCATATAGTAAAAACGTTGCTCCTCAGGTTTGTATTAAATCCTGCTCCCCTTACCTGAAACATATGTCCTCTTGTTTTTGATTCCCCTACCCTGGGTAACAGATTATTTGCATTCACCCTTATGATACACCTTATGATTTATGGCACCTCTATAAGTTTACCCCTCAGCCTCTTGCGCTCCAAGGAATAAAGTCCAGGTCTGCCCAACCTCTCTCTATATACCTCTTCCCCTCAAGTGCTGGCAACACTTAAGGTAAGGGTGTCAAAGGTTATGGGGAGAAGGCAGAGTGGGGTTATGAGGGAAAAATAGATTGATTGAATGGTGGAGTAGACTTGATAGGCCGAATGGCCTAATTCTGCTACTCTGACATATGAACATAAACATAGTTGTAAATGCCCGATATGAAAATAAGGACAAACTCAATGATAAGGTGCTATTTGTTGGGAAGGAAAATATCCAAAACAACAGTGCAATTGTTAATAGAAAAAATAATTGGACACTGTCTAAAATGCCTTGCTGTTGCAATGTGTAAGATCATGAGAGGAATAGATTTGGTAAATGCACAGAATCTTTTACCCAGAGTAGGGAATTTAAAAAACAGAGGACATAGGTTTAAGGTGAGCCTGAACGATTTAATAGGAACCTGAGGGACAACTTTTTTACACAAAGAGTGGTAGGTATAAATGAGCTGCCAGAGGAGGTAGTTGGAGCAGGTACTAGCACAACATTTAAAAAACATTTGGACAGGGACATGGATAGGAAAGGTTTAGGGGGATATGGGCCAAACGAAGGTAGGTGGGACTAGTGTAGATGGAGCATGTTGGTCAGCATGGGCAAATTGGACCAATGGGCCTGTTTTCATGCTGTATTATTCTATGACTCAATAATTCACTATTAATCCTCTGGGTACTCCAGGTTTTGATCAATCTTATCTCGGTTAAGAGACAGGTTGAAAGAAATAGGCAAATGAACTGAGACACCGAGGTATTAACGGAATTCTCTTTCACCAAGTTGAAACAGCATTTTACAGTAAAAAAACCCCAAACATAATGCTGAAATCTATTCCAGAAATCAGTGAAATTCTCTTCCTCCCAGGATATAGAGAAGCAAAAAGTGCTTTGACCATGCAACAACCAACACTAAAATCACTATTGGTTGCTGTGAAAAAGGTCCCATCCAACCCCAAGCTGAATATAAAGGAGAACAACATGATTGATCCTGAATGCTAGAGGAAGATACGACAAACAAAAACTTGATAAGGAAGAGGTTTCAGGGAGTAAATGAGACCTGTCAGAGGAACAGCGCAGAGGAATAACATGGTGAATAAAAATAAAGGTTAAACAATATTCTCAAATGCTGCAGGACAATATAATAAGAGGGTTTGCTCCATGTTATGAAAGGCAAATGTAGGACAGATGTCAAGGAGTATTTCTTTACGCAGAATGTGATGAACGTTCAGTGGAGCAATAACTGAGGTCAGTTGTCTGAAAGATATAGCTGAAATGAATAAGCGGCCAGTAATGATCACGTGGGCCTTTTCCATCAAAATGGGTTCCTTTCCTGGCTTTTTCTTGAAACAAAAGTCAGACCAATTAGGAGAACAAAAAATGTGAACACTGTTTTCGACATTTCCATTTGTTTGTAAAAGGCCATTTGTTAGAGTCCAGCACTTGTTCCAAAATGCCAACATCAGTTCGAAAGGATGGGAACGGTGGAACATGCAAACTAGTAGGAATCAGGAGTACCGATACCAGGCTGGTATCAATAGTAACACTAATTCATTACAAAAGCTTGGGATTGAAGTCCACACTGAACATACTGCATACAATCAGCAGGCCAGGCAGCCTCTGTGGAGAAAGACAAGGAACATACTGCATACAATCAGCAGGCCAGGCAGCCTCTGTGGAGAAAGACAAGGAAACTGTCTTCCTCATTGTGAAAATGCCTGCCTGATCTGCTGAGTTCTTCCAACATTTTCATTCTTTATTTCAGATTTCTATGAAGCAATGAAATTCTAATTTGTACTGAAAATTGCAAACATTTCTATGTGTAGTATTCAGATATTTTATCATTTGGTATTGTTACATGTTATTCTTGTCACATTTATTGAGATACCGTGAAAAAAAATGTTTGCATGCCATACATGAGTACCTCGGGTAGTGAAAAAGAGAAAATAAACATAGTGTAGAATATAGAGTTAAAGCTGCATAGAAAGTGCAGATAAAAATGTGCAAGGGTTGCGATGAGGTAGACTGGAAGATCAGTCATTCATCCTTAGCATATCAGAATCTGATATCAGTGGACAGGAAGCTATTCCTGAATGTGGTGGCGTGTGCTTTCAAACTTTTGTAACTTCTTCCTGACAGAAAAGAGGAAAAGATGGAATGGTCAGGGTGTGAGTGGTCCCTTGATCATGTTGTCTGCTTTTCCGAGGCAGTGTAATGCACAGATGGAGTCGATTGGGACGAGGTGGGGTTGGGTAGAAGAGGATGAGGCTAGTGTGGCCATTAAGGTGGGCATGATGGACTGGGCTGAGTTCACAGCTCTCCACAAGCTCTTGAGGTCTTGGGCAGTGCATCTGGACCGGATTCTTTCCATGATGCTTCTGAAGAATTGGGTAAGACTCATTGGAAACATGCTGAATTTTCTTAACCATCTGAGCAAGTAGAGATTGGATTAAGGTGAATTGTTGGTGATGTTTACACCTAGGAACTTGAAGCTCTCAACCATCTCCACCATAGCCCTATTGATATCGACTGGGGCATGTCCTCCACCCACTTCCTGAAGTGGACTAAACGTATATCAGTTTACACAAATGTATTCCCACAGATTCCATCTAAAGATCTCCTTGCATAATTCTATCTCTGCATAAAATACTAGCCTAAACTGTGGCTACCACCAGTTATTCCTTTTAACAACCAGACATTTGACCTGATAGCAAGTGTTGCCTTCAGACCGAAGAAGGAATTAATTTGAAAGTACCGGCTGGTGTTTTCTGCAGAATTATCTAGAAAAGCTTTGCTTTGCTCTGCTGACATAGGAGCCTAGACCAGAATTAACACTCCATGCACGGCGGGAGTGTCCTGGGGATCCGTGAGCGTGGCGGGAGTCGCGGGACCGATCCACCCACCGAACAGCCACGCTGCCGCCAACCAGAACGATGATCCGAAGACCGGAATGCGCCTCGGTAGGCCCGACTCGCCCCACAGGCCTCCCTGGGGACTGCGGTGAAGCCGGGCGGTGAGGCCTGTCTGGGCAAAAGGAGCCTCAGTTGTGGCGGTGATAGGAGACTCGGCGGCGGCAGCAGAAGACTCAGCGGTGGCGGGAGCCTCAGCGGCAACATGGGCCACGGCAGCAATGGGAGCCTTGGTGGGCGGTGGGGCCTCGCGGTCGATGAGCGTGAGGGGGAGGGGAAGAACAATGGGGACCCAGTGTGGGGGGTGCTACTCCAAGTTAGAATCCTCTGCCCAGGGGATAAGTCTGCGTTTGTTTGTTCATTTGTTCCGGTGAAGGCGCTGTGCACACGGCAGCCTACGGCAGCCTACCGTCGCTTATCTATTTCTTTTTGTTTTCACTTTTAATTTCAAGTGTACCTTGAGTGTTGTGACTGTAGGCAGACCAATTTCCCTCTGGGGATGAATAAGGTTTTATCGTATCGTATTGTATCATTTACTTCCTGGATCAAGACGCATTGACAAAAAGCACCAATTAACTTCAGTCAACTGGGAACAAACACACGACCTCCCCAAACTGGATTAGAAAGAGACACAATATCAGATTTGAATCGGATACAACCAAATTTAACCCTCTCCTGCTTTGTATCTGGCGGGTGGATTTTTACCATCAAACGCTGTTCAGTCTTGATGAGAAGTTTTGTTTCAATTTTATGTTGATTATTTGTGGCGATATCATTTACACAGAGATTGGTCGGGGGCCAAGGATAGTGGTGGAGACAGACACTGTATGATAGTGGTGTTTAAGAGGCTTTTAGATAAGCACATGGAAGTGCTGGGAATAGAGGGATATGGATCATGTGCAGGCAGATGAGCTGTTTAACTTGGAATCATGTTCAGCATAACCATTGTGGGCTGAAGGGCCCTTCCCTGTGCTGTACTGTTCTATGTTTAATATTCTAACTTAATAATCTAAAATATTTATTTTGTTCCCAGGCGAAGAACAAAATTTTTTGAACTTGTGAATTCGGGAGAATACAACTGGCACATAAAGGACCAACGAGAAATGCTCAGGTCAGGATTTGTATCTAATGCTTGTCAAACAAGATAGTGAAATGACATATGAACTTAAATTCCATGTCATGTGGCATAAAATGGGCTTATGCAGCATCTTTTCTTTAAGTGCTTTACGGTCGAATGCTCTCAGGGTTTAGGATGAACAGACACATTTTAGACAAGTGCAGCCTATACCGTCTTGTTAAAGGGGTTTGTACGCACCCACCCATAATTGATGGCAGCAAGACCTGGGAGTTTATTGTCAGAATGAGGTCCAACGCAAATTGGAGGAACAACACCTCATATTTTGCTTGGCTAGCTTACAACCCAGCGGTATGAGAATTGATTTCTCTAACTTTCACCAACCCTTGCTTTCCCTTCTCCCCATCCTAATTTTCCGACTAGTTCTATTATCCTCCTGATTAAATATTACTGATTGTATGCCTCGTTGTCATCTTCCCCATAGCTAGCAATGAACCATTCTATATTTCCTTGAACATTGTCCCCTTTCCCACCCTACCCTTCCATATCTCTATGTCTCCCCCTCCCCCTCACTCTCAGTCTGAAGAAGAATCTCGACCTGAAACATCACCAATTCCTTCCCTCCAGGAGCTGCTTGTCCTGCTGAGTTACTCCAGCATTTTGTGTCTATCTTCAGGGAGTTTATTACACCAGGATGCCACCCAGTTATAACACCAGCCTCCAGTTTTCAAACACTGCTCCTGCCAAGAGCAAATAAAACCATGATGGATTGCTGAAAAAACCCCCACAAAGTGCTGGAGTAATTCAACGGGTCAGGCAGCATCTCTGAAGATCATGGACAGGTGCTGTTTCGGGTTGAGACTCTTCTTCAGACTGATTGTATTGGTGGGAAGAGGGGGGGGGGGGGGGGGGGAGTGGAGGGAAGAAACCTGGAAGAGAGAGGAACAGGTCAAAGTCTGGAAGGTAATAGATTGATATGTGTGAGGTGGGGGAGGTTGATATGCAGATGGTTTGACCAACTGGCTCTCAAACACAGCACAGGGAACATTGGCAGCACGCTGCACTAATTTGCAAGATCAGACAGCACCAACTTGACACGCTGCTTGCTCTGCAGTGAGTGGATGAGGAAGGGGATTAGGAATTAGCCCACCTCAATGCTCACGTATTATTATCATGGGAGAGAGGGGGGGTGGGGGGGGGGGGGGGTGGGTATAAGCCAATTACTCCTACTTTAAAGTTACTGCAAAAATAAATTAATTTATATACATGCATGCTGCAGTGCACAAACAAACACTGCGAATCATTTAAAAATACATCAGGATGTATTAGTCGTCTGGACAAAGTTCCACACTGATGTGCAGTGACATAGGTGCCTGCTAATGAAAATGTGAATTGTCATTGTAGGTCAATGCTGATGACTGCCTGTGACCTGGGGGCAGTAACTAAGCCATGGGAGATATCGCGACAGGTTAGTGCCTTACATATACATGGGCTTTTACTCTGAATTACCTCTTAACTGCAAACCATATAACCTAGACACATTTTTATTATTTAGAGCATAAAATGTGAACTTAGAGAGCATTTGTAAACCATGTGAAGATTGACAGCAATTTGCAGTCAGGAATCTGCCTTGCACGGTAGACTGGCTCCTCCTGTAAGGGATTTGATAAATTGTGGACGAGGATGCACTGGTGCATGACCTTCCAGAGAGAACTACCAGTTAGCTGCAGCATGCAGGGTAATCCGTGGCGGACCCCACCACTGCTGTGGCGGTTTCTAGCACAGTCTCAATCACTGCAACAACCACACTGAACCTCACAGAAAAGGCAAGGGTTTAATTTCCCTTTTAAGATATATTTTCCTCTTTCCTTTATTTACTTGAGACTTTAGAGATACAGTGCAGAAACATACCCTTCGACCCACCGAGTCCATGCCGACCAGTGATCATCTCGTACACACCAGCACTATCCTACACACTAGCAACAATTTACAATTTTTTAACAATTTTTACCAAAGCCAATTAATCTACACGTCTTTGGAATGTGGGAGGAAACCGGAGCATTCCTCTCATGCGGTCACAGATCGAACGTACATACTGTCAGCAGCCGTGGTCAGGACCGACCCCCGGGTCTCCATCGAGCCGCCCTAATTGATAGCAATTTCATGTTTTCATTCAGAAATTTGTTTTTAACAGTTTTTGGTCCAATTTGTTTTCTATATTTTTGAAATTTTGAATTCAGTGAAAAGACCTCGAACAGCACATGTGACCAGAGGCCGATCAGTGACTGTGACCTCGTCACCCCTTGTGAAGAAGAGTTCCGACCTAAAATGTCACCTATTCCTTTTCTCCAGAGATGCTGCCTGACCCGCTGTGTTACCCCAGCATTTTGTGTCTCCCACTTGTGGCTCACTGCATCTGGTGTAAAGGTCACAGACGTTAGAGCCACTGTGTGTAAGGTGTTACATGGCAGGCAACACATGGGAAGATGAGAAAAGAGGAACGTGAGGAAGCCACTTTGTTTCCTTCATCTTGTTCCGTCATTCAACATAAGATTATAAGACGCAGGAGCAGAATTAGGCTTTTCAGCCTATCGGGGTCAGTTCTGCCCTTTGACCATGACTGATCTATTTTTCCCTCTCAACCCTTGCCTTCTCCCTGTAACATTTGACTACCTTACAAATCAAGAACCTATCAAACTCCACTTTAAAATTACCCAATGGCTTGGCCTCCACACCTGTCTGTGGCAATGAATTCCACAGATTCACCACAATCGGGCTGAAGAAATTCTTCTTCATCATCATTCTAAAGGTACGTCTTGTATTCTGAGGCTGTGCCCTCTGGTCCTAGACTCTCCCACTGGTGGAACATCCTCTCCACACTCTATCTGATATCAGCGGTAGAGTTGCTGCCTTACAGCGCGAGACACCCAGGTTCAATCCTGACTACCGGTGCTTGTCTGTCCGGACTTTGCACGTTCTCCCTGTGATCGCATTTTTTTTCCAGGTGCTGTGGTTTCCTCCTACACTCCAAAGACGTATAGGTTTGTAGGTTAATTGGCTTCGGTAATATTGTAAATTGTCCCTAGTGTATAGGATAATGCTAGAGTATGAGAGGATTGTTGGTCGGTGTGGACTCGGTGGGCCTAAGGGCGTGTTTCCACACTGTATCTCTAATGTCTAAAGTAAAGCTAATCCAGAGTGAATGGCCTACCTGACTCTCCAGAGCCTTTCCACTGTTGCTCAGGCACAAGTCAAAGACATGAGGAACTCTTCACTCCTGGAGAGGGCAGCTCCAACATGGTTAGCACAATCCAGAACAAAGCAAGCCATTGACATGTTGTTTACCGTCTCCATCATTACCGCATGGTGCTGTACTGTTCACTACCTACATGCACTTTAGTACATTTTCAAGACATTTCCAATGACAGTATCTCCAAAACGCATGACTTCCAGGATATGGGGACATCACCACCTCCCGCACTCTCCCAAGTTGGAAATACATGAACGTATCTTCATTATCTCTGGATCTAAATGCTGGAAGTCCTCTAATGAAACAAAGTGGAGGGAGTACTTTCATCTCATGAACCAGATTTGTTCAAGAGGGCTGCATATCACCTTCTACCGATAGGTAATCAGTCCTGTGCAGTAGATGCTGGGCCTTACAAAGCACACATATCTCATGAATGAATGGATGTGTTAGAATTTTAGCCAATTATTATGAATGTACAGTGTTCTAAGTTATGTATAATATAGAAACTAGGTAGGGTCCAAAAATGTAGAATCAAATGTAAAATAAAAATGTAAAGCATTCAAAGAAAATATTTTCTCTTTGAGAAATCTGTGATCATCTTGCAGGTTGCTGAACTGGTGACGAGTGAATTCTTTGAACAAGGAGACAGGGAAAGGTCAGAGCTGAAACTCACCCCCTCAGTAAGTACCAGCTTTCTGCTTGTATGTATAATCTGTTACACAGCCTAATGTTCAAAACATTGTTATCAATTATTGAAAAGTTATGTGCTTTCCTAACCTATTGCAAAATACAGAACCACAAACGAGGGAATATTCTGCAACAGTTTAAATTTTTGTCCTTTGTGCTTCATTTATTTTCAACCATTTGTGCCGTGTGTACAAAGAATTGTTCCATATGGATGAAGTAAATACTAAAACCAGTGTTTCATATTTAACAGAGTTGTAGTGCAGCTATGCTTCCAATTATCCTGGAAAATATTTTATCAGGTGATGTTGCATTAATCAAAAGGACAAAATGCATTATGGACATTTTTTTGTACATCATATTTCTTTCCATGGTGTGTCGCATTGTATATATTTTCATGGAAAATAACTTTTATGTACCGCAAAGTTGCAAAGAGAAAATTTGTAGAATTGAATAACACCCAAGCATATTTATAAAGTTGGATGTAGAAGGAGGAAGAGAGCGAATGCAGGGGTTACTTGAAATGAGAGAAATCAACGTTCATATCTTTGGGTTGTAAGCTGCCCAAGTGAAATATGAGGTGCTGTTCCTCCAATTTGCGTGTGGTCTCTGACAGTGGAGGAGGCCCAGCGTAGAAAGGTCGGGATGGAGATGGGAACGAGAATAGGAATGGGAAATTGAAACTCGGCTTGTCATTTTAGCTGTTAATTGTGTAAGATTATTGACAACGCCTAGTGCACATTATTCTGACGTTCATTAAAAGTAGGAGCATGAGGAGGCATCACAGCTCCTCAAACCCATTCGCTGATTCAATCATAATCGTTGGCTGATCTAATCTTTGGCCTTGACTCTATTTTTGCAATATCCATAGCCCTCCGCACCTCTGCAGTCCATAAACCTCTCTCGGCCTTGAATACAATGTACAATGTCCTTCTGTGGAGCAGGCAATTCTAAAGATTCACAATCCTGAGAAATCTCTCCTCACCTCAGTCTCAAGTGGTCAATCTCTTATCCTGAAACCATTCCCATCACATTCTCAAAGCAATTGTCCTGTCTTGTTTCCTCATGACTTTAAATGTCTCATTCTTCTAAGCTTCAAATAATATGGACTCAATTTGCTTAATCCTTCCTCGTAAATCAACTCCCCCATCCCAGCAGTGAACCTTCATGGCACTGCCTCCTATGTCCTTCCTTGTAGAAGACCAGAACTATACACTATTCTGCACTGAAGCAGAACGTGAAATAGCTTCATATGCGGCTGTTATATTTGAGTCATAGAGTCATACAGTGTAGAAACAGGCCCTTCGGCCCAACTTGCCCACACCGGCTAACATGTCCCATCTACACTAGTCCCAGTGGCCCATATCCCTCTAAACCTATTCTTTTCATGTACCTGAATAAATGTTTCTTAAATGTTGCGATAGTACCTACCTCAACTACCTCCTCCGGCAGTTCAGTCCATACACTCACCACCCATTGTGTGAAAAACTCACTCCTCAGGTTCCTATTAAATCTTTCCCTCCTAACCTTAAACCTATGTCCTCTGGTTCTTAACTCCCCTACTCTGGTCGAGAGACTCTGTGTGTCTAACCGATCAATTCATCTCATGCTTTTGTTTTCTTCAGATATTATGCCAGATTGCTCATAGCTCTCCTGCAAACTCCATTATTGTTGCATGGTCCTTATCCCCTGCTTGTATAATTATATTATGGCCACCAAGAGAACAGTTCCTACAAGATGCAGAGAAATATGAAGGAAGGTGCACGATCAGATAAAATATCTTCTCCATCTTGCCCCTTTTTTCAGGGGATTTAAAGCAATATGATTCAGTGACAGAGTATTAGTGAAAAATAATGGGTTTCACAGGAACATGAACCGCATAGATTGAATCCAGCAGTGAAATACTGTGCTTCTGGTGCAAATACTTAATCAATTTTGTCCCATTGTATACCTCTGAGAAGGTCATTTGGTACAGTGGCTTAAAATGAACTCACATAGCGTTTCCTGAGTGATTCGTCATTGCTGAATGATTGTGCTTGAAATGCTAGTCCCTCAGTACACCCACCCATTTTATTAGTTTAGGTTAGTTACCTAAAATTGGAAAATTCTATGCTTGTACCATTTATCCAAGCAAAATATAAGATGCTTTTCCTCCAGTTTGCATATGTCCTCACTCTGGCAATGGAGGAGTCAAAAGGCCTCTTACCTGCATCAATTATTCCCTCCCCCCCCCCCCCCCCCCCGCTGTATCCACCTATCACTTACTATACTTTATCCTGCCCCGCCTCTCTTCCAGCTTTCTTCCTCCCCCCACCACAATTAATCAATCAGACCCAAAACGTCACCTATCCATGTTTACATGGGATGCTATCTGAACCTGCTGAATTACTCCTGCACACTGTGTCTTTTTTTGTAAACCAGCACCTGCAGTTCCTTGTTTCTGCCACTGTCATTGAGCAGCAAGCCAAAGGGGTCAAAATCTCGAGCAATGTTTAGACCCAAGTATGGAGCTGCTCTGAGGAAGATTTGTTTTTGTGCAATGATTTATTTTGCTGAAGCAAGGTGCCACTTCTCTAGAAATGGAAATTTCACAGAGAGCCATAAAAGCTAATGGCTCAATGTATCATTCAGTGGTGCATTTATTCACTGCATGTGGAAGTGTGGAGCAGGTAGAACATTGAACATAACTAATCCAAAATCAATGCTACTAGATTTCATATAATATAAAAGCCCTACATTTTATTTAGTATCCTTTCATATGACATCTGGGTAAATTCCTTCTGGAAACCCAAATACAGTGAAGCTCTGATAATCCGCTATCCCACTGTTCAGAAATGCCAATGGATTGACATTTGACCCTTTGTGCTCCAGTTCCCACTCTCCCATTCACACACTTCAGCCCCTGTTCCCACCCAGTGACAAAGTATGGCCCCAGCCCACTCTCCCACCAGGGCCCCAGCTCCCACTCACTCACCAGGGACCCAGCTCCCACTCACTCACCAGGGCCCCAGCTCCCACTCACTCACCAGGGACCCAGCTCCCACTCACTCACCAGGGCCCCAGCTCCCACTCACTCACCAGGACCCCAGCTCCCACTCACTCACCAGGGCCCCAGTTCCTATTCACAACCGCAGTCCCTGTTCCCACCCATTCACACAGGGTCCCCAATTCCCAATCGCACACTGTGGCCCCAGTTCCTTCTCTCCCATTCAAACACTGTGGCCCCAGTTCCCCAATTCCATTTAAACTTAGTCTCACTGGAAAAGGTATTATTATAACTGTGTAAACACAGAGGTGAATTAAAAGTGTGTTGGAATATTAACAGGAATAACTTCCAATATTGCAAAAAATCTGCTAGTCTGACACCAAAGTCCTAAGTTCATAGGTTCTAGCAGCAGATTGAAGCAATTCGGCCCATCAAGTCTACTCCACCATTCAATCATGGCTGATCTATCTTTCCCTCTCAATCCCATTCTCCTGCCTTCTCCCCATAACCTCTGACACCCAAACTAATCAGGAAACTCTCAATTTCCGCCTTAAAAATATCCATTAACTTGTGTCCACAGCCTCCACGACCACAGCCAAGTGTGCTGAACTTCCAACATTTTATACTACCTCGATTTAATCTCTCCTGCTGGATTACATCCCAAAGGAATTGGAATACATTTGTCAAGTGAACTTCATTCCTACATATAATATGATTCAAGGGTTCTATTGCATAGTTTAGTTTAGTTTAGAGATACAGTATGGAAACAGGGCCTTCCGTCCTTCTGAGTTCACGCCGACCATTGATCACCCATTCACACTAGTTCTATCTTATAAATTTGGGACAGTTTATAGACGCCAACTAACCTACCATCCTGCACGCCTTTGGACTGTGAGAGGAAACCTGAGCACCTGGAGAAAACCCACGCGGTCACGGGGCGAACGTACAAACTCTGTACCGACAGCACCCGTGGTCAGGATCAAACCCGGGTCTCTGACGCAGTGAGACGGCAGCTCTAACACTGCGCCACTGTGCCTACCCGAAACGCCAGTATCCAATTTAGGGCTACCCTGCGAAAAGATGAAACATTACAACACTTGCCCTGAAGGGAAAAATACATTTACTAAAAAAAAAATCTCAAAGAAAAAAAGAAATAAAATCGTCAAAACATACCAGCTTCCGAAACAACTGTGAATGTTGTTCATGTTCCCTTGATCAATGAAACCACATTACATGGTTGGCATTTGGCCAAAGAGAGTATTTTAAAAATTAATTCAACTAATGGCCTCATTCTTAGGGAGTGCACCTGTTGGGCTAGATGGGGTACTGGTGGAATGAATTACAGAAATTACAAATCTCATAAAATTAATCTCTAACAAACATTAAACCCATATTTGCATTTCTGTATCATTTGAACATAGCAAAATGTCCCAAGGTATTTCACAGGAGTAATAACAAGAAACTTAAGATGCTAGTTTATGCCAAAGATGGACACAAAATGCTGTAGTAACTCAACGGGTCAGGCAGCATCTCTGGAGAACATAGATAAACACCGTTTCGGGTTGGGGCCCTTCTCCAGACAGTCTGAAGAGGAGTTCCAGCCTGAAATGTCACCTATCCATATTTCACGAAAATGTTACCACACAAAATTTGGCATTGAGCCACAAAGAATTGTTAAACCAAATGACTGTTGCATTCCCTCTCTCCCCTCCCCCATCCTAGACGTCCTGCTAGTTCCACTGTTCACATCCTTATATCCCTATGTTATCATCTCTTCCCCAGCCATCAATGGGCCTTTATGAGCTCCACTCTTCCTGGTCATCTGTTGCTAGCTCTGCTTTGTTCTGGCCTTTTCTTACCTCCAGTTCCCTCCCCCGAAGAAGGGTCCTGACCCGAAACGTCACCCATCCTTTTTCTTCAGAGATGCTACCTGACCCTTTGAGTTATTCCAGCACTTTGATTTACGAGGATGTTGCCAGGACTTGAGGGCCTGAGAGGTAGGGGGCTTCTTGAGCAGGCTAGGACTTTATTCCTTGGAGTGCAGGAGGGTGAGGGGTGATCTTATAGAGATGTAAAAAATCATAGAGGTATAGATTGGGCCTTTTGGCATAGTGTTTTACCCAGAGTGGGGGAATCGAGAACCAGAGGACATGGGTTTAACGTGAGGGGGGAAAGATTTAATAGGAACCTGAGGAGTAAACCAGAGCACCTGGAGCATGTGGGTGCAGGGAGAATGAGGGGATATCTTATAGAAGTGTATAAGAACACGAGAGGAATAGATAAGGTAAACACAGTTTACCCAGAGTAAGCGAATTAAGAACCAGAGGATATAGGTTTAAGGTGAGGGGGGAGGGTTAATAGGAACCTGAGGGGTAATTGTTTTACACATAGCATGATAGGTATATGGAATGAGCTTCCGGAGGAAGTATTTGAGGCAGGTACTATAACGACGTTTAATAATCATTCGGACAAATACATGGATAGGACAGGTTTAGAGGGATACAGGCCAAACGCAGGCAGGTGGGACTCGTGTAGATGGGGCATGTTGGTCAGCGTGGGCAAATTGGGCCGAAGGGCCTGTTGCCGTGCTGTATGATTCTATGACTCTCAATGTTGTACCCTTTATCTTTATCCATGCACTGTGGACAGCTTAATTGTAATCATATATAGTCTTTTCTTTGACTGGATAGCATGCAAACTAAAGCTTTTCACTACCTCTGTACACGTGACAACTAAACTAATACCATCTTTAAATCTATTTGATGGCCACAGCTATCCATTGTGTATTTTTGCCTTACAAAAGAAATTTATATATGACTTGCAAATTTTGTAATAGTTCCTGACTTGCTCGCAATCACTCTTTTACGGTCATATTTAATGTTGTTTCCCAATGCACCATTGCTTCTCAGTCCTCATGTATTTGTAATTTGCTTCATTTTGGATTGAAGACCATGTTATCCTGTGTGCTTAAATTCTCTGGTTATCAGCATTCTTTCCATGCTACAGACTACCACAGATTTGTTTGTTGTTATTCTCTTAATCACCAGCTTGCTGCGCAGAGCGAGCCAAACTTCAATAGTTTCTTCTCTCTTTGAGTGCGAAGGTTCTGTGTTTAGTGTCATTCATCAATTTTCAGCGACTGCTTTGAAGAATTTCTTCAAACCGCCAAGTTCATCTTCTGGAAACGTGTGGGCTTGTCGTGACTACCTTTGATGCCAGTTGTATACTGAGCGGTGGTCTGTGAGTCAGGCTTGTCGAGCCAGCAAGGCTGGACTCTTAGGGACCCAGGAATATCAGAATTTGGGAAGACATTGTGTTGTCAGTTTACAACTAACGCAAAGAAAAGGCACAATGTGCTGCAGTAACTCAGAGGGTCTGGGAAAACAAGCACAGATATTCATTCTCTATCCATAACTAAAATCCTCCACTCTGGGTAACATCCTGGTCGCTTTCTTCTTTCGTGTCCATCATCCTTGTTTCAAATGTTACATCACCGTCATCATCCGTCCTGAAAAGGGCGCAAGCTTCCGGCGACAATCAGTGGGAGCCATCACTTGTACAATAGAAGATGGTGGTAGCAGAATTAGCTCAGGACACTTCCAGTTTCCAGCCCCGCGACGTGGACGCTTCTGCAGTGTGGATGTCTTGATTGTAATCATAGCCTTTTCTGTGACTGGACAGCATGCAAACACATTTCTTTCACTGTACCTCAGTACCTGTGACAATAATAAACTAAAATAAACTTATCCTAAATTAAGCAGAAAAGTGCTGGAGGAACTCAGTGGGTCAGGCAGCATTTGGAGACAGAATGGACAGGTGACGTTTTGGGTTGCAAGCCTTCTTCAAATCTGAGCGAGGGAGCCGACCCGAAAAGCTATATCTCCATTACTTCCCCAGATGCTGCCTGACCCACTGAGTTCCTCCAGTCATACTCAACGCCCTGGTGAATTTCCTCAGCACTTACTGTAGTACAATCATGGCCTTCCTGTAGTGTGGTGACCAGAACTACACACAATACTCCAAGTGCAGTCTAACCAGTGTTCTGTATATTTACAACAGAATGGCTCAACTTTTATATTCCATGCCCCTTGTGAAGGCAAGCATGCCATTTTTCTTCTGTTACTTATCGACCCATATTACCACTTTCAGGGAACTATGGACATGAACCCCAGCTCCCTCTGTTCATCTGCACTCCTTAGCACCCTACCATTTACTGTAGATGTACTCCATTACTTGACCTCCCAAAGTGCATCAGCTTGCACTGTTTTAAAGATACAACGTGGAAACAGGCCCTTCAGCCTACCGAGTCCGCACATTAACACTACCCTACACACAATAAGGACAATTTTACCTTTACACCAAGCCAATGAACCTACAAACCTGTACGTGTTTGGAGTGTGGGAGGAAAACGGAGAACTCTGAGAAAACCCACGCAGGTCACGGAGAGAACGTACAAAATCTGTGCAGACAAGCACCCATAGCCAGGATTGAACCCGCATCTCTGGCGCTGGAAGGCAGTAGCTCTGCCGTTGAGCCACCGTGCCATCACTGGTCAGGATTAAACTCCATCTGTCAATACTCTGCCCAACTTCCCCACTGATCTAGATACCAATGCAGCTTTAGAGAACCTTGCTCTTGATACACAACACTGCCAACTCTCACATTATCTGCAATCTTACTAATCGTACCTCCTACCTTCTCCTACAAGTCATCAGTAAATTGTTTAAAAAAACTTCCAGGCAAGTTTTGCTTAAACTAATACTGAGACCGTGGAATTTATTTTCTTATAATTGCAATTCCAGCACAATCAACTGAACCAGTACAGAAGACAGCGGAATTTTAAACATGGGGTAGTTATGAGAAAAAACACTTACCTTAGTGCTTTTACATTTAATCTTTTAGGTTGGTTTAAGATTTAATTCACTAGACTGAGGTTTCTACACTCCATAGACTGTTATTTCAGCATTTATCTTTAGGTGTACAGTCACAGTAGGCACATTTAAAATGTTTCTGTAATATTAAAAATGTAATTTACTAAGAAACCGATGGGTGCACAGCAATGAAACTGAACGCTTCATTATAGATTTTTAAAGTCATTTTTATTTATATTCACTCAGTCAGTGGACATCAAAGTGATATTTTAATATTTGTATCTCTGTTCAGCTGAATTGCTAAAACTTGGCCAGGTTACCAATCTTAGATGTATCTTTATTTTAATTGAAGAATATTGTATATTATTATACTGCCCAATTGCATTGGCTCGATGAAAGTTTTACGCTCATGATTACTCATGACATTTTATCAGAACACTTGAACTGCAAAATAAACAGCACAATTATGCCCCTTCTACTAACCCACACCCCGCACCCCACGCTACTTGGCTTTACAATATGCAACGCTTCAAAACCTGTCTCAAACCTACTGTTCTTATCTCTGGCCTTTATTCCAACCACCTTCCTGTCAACCCCCTCTTGCCTGTGTCGACCTATTACCTGCTACTCTTTGTCCTGTCTCTCCCCTTTTCCAGCGTTCTCCTCCCCCACACAGTGGGAAGGAAGGTCACCACCCCAAACACCATCTATCCATGTTCTCCAGAGATGCTGCCTGACCTGCTGAGTTACTCCAGCACTCTGTGTCCTTTTGTGTATTGACCAGCATCTGCAGCTCTTTGCTCTACGAATGTTTTCAATGCAGTTTCCCGATTCAATGCTGAAACTGCAGGAATGTCTATATTGCCATCAGCACCAGATGGCATTTTCATTTTAAACTCTGGCCATTAGATCTGCTGATTCCTTGTTTAATATTTGGAAAACAGAACAAAGGTATCCATCCTCCCATTCTGTCTTCCCATATCCCTCTATTCCCTGAGTAACCAAATGCCAATGATCTCCACGTGGCCTGCTGTGGACAGACTGCATTTGCAGCATTGTGAGCCGTCTTGAAGCCCCACGCCTGAGGAAGGATGAGCTGGCATTGGAGAAGGTCCAGAGGAGGCTTACGAAAATGATCCCAGGGATGATTGGGTTAGCCCAATTGGGATGAGCATTTCACGGCTCTGGGCCTGTACTTGCTGGAGTTTAGAAGGATGAGAGGGGATCTCATTGAAACTTACCGATTAATGATAGGGCTGGATAGAGTGGATGTGGAGAGGATGGTTCCGGAGTGACTACTATCAGAGGGCACAGCCTCGGGATAAAAGGACATGCCTTTAGAATGGAGATGAGGAGGAATTTCTTTAGCCAGAGGTGTGGTGCATCTTTGGAATTAATTGCCACAGTCATCTGTGAAGGCCAAGTCATTGGATACTTTTAGACGGAATTTGATAGGTTCTTGATTAGTAAGGGCATCAAAGATTGTGAGGAGAGGGTGGGAGAATGGGGGTGAGAGGGAAATATAGATCAGCCATGATTGAATGGCAGAGCAGACTTGATTGGCCGAATGGCCTAATTCTGTTCCAATGTCTTATTGTCTTAAGATCTATCTAAAGAATAATGAATTGGAGACCCGTGGACTATCTTTAATTGGACTTTACTGGACTTTCTTGCACTAAACGTTATTCCCTTTATCCTGTATCTGTACACTGTGAACAGATCAATTGTAGTCATGTACAATCTTTCCCCTGACTGGTTAGCACGCAACAAAATGTTTTTCACTGTACCTCCCTACACGTGACAATAAACTTTTAAAAAAAGATATCTGCACTCAGGTATCTTTATTTTAGTTTAGTTTAGTTTATAGATACAGTGCAGAAACAGGCCCTTCAGCCCACCGAGCCCGTACTGACCAGCGATCCCTGTACACACTAGTACTACCCTACACAACAGGGACAATTTACAATTTTGTTTTTACCTAAGTCAAATTAACCCACAAACTTATACGTCTTTGGAATGTGGGAGGAAACTGGAGCACCTGGGGAAAACCCACGTAGTCATGGGGAGAATGTATAAGCTCCGTACAGACAGCACCCATAGTCAGGATCGAACCCGGGTCTCTGGCACTGGAAGGCAGCAACTCTACCGTTGCGCCACCGTGCCACACACGATCTGTTTCGTTAACTTTCGATGTATTTCTCTGACATACTAATTTCAGCAGACAATCAGTAATTCTCAGTTATTGTTTCCAGGCCATCTTTGATCGAAACAGGAAAGGTGAACTTCCAGGACTACAGCTGGAATGGATCGATGGGATCTGTGTCCCCCTTTATGAGGTAACATGTTGGATCTTCTCTGGCTCGCAAGTGTATACTCAAGCAGTAGTGCATGGGGCTGCCCATTCTTTAGGGGTGGGGTCAATAGGCAACAATTTTCTTGCATGGATAATCCACAGAATGCATAGTCAAGAGTCAAGAGTGTCTAAATGTCATGTGCATCGGAACAAAGGGAACAACAAAATTCTTACATGCAGCAGCATGACAGATGTGTAAACACAGTATTCAATAGATTACATAGTACATAGACAAAAAATGGTAAATAGATCAATAAATAATATAGTTCAAAACAAAACAAAAGCCCGAAGTCCCCTGTGCATAATTAGTTTAGAGATACAGCATGGAAACAGGCCCTTCGGCCCACACTGACCATCTACCATCCCTTCACAATAGTTCCGTGTTATCCCACTTTCTCATTCACTCCCTACACACTGGGGGATAATTTACAGAAGCCATTTAATCTACAATTTACAGGGGGGCAATTTACAGAAGCCATTTAATCTGCCAACCTGCATGTCTTTGGGATGTTGGAGGAAACTGGAGCACCCAGAGGAAACCCATGTGGTCGCAATGGAGAAGGTGCAAACTCCACACAGACAGCACCCGAGGTCAGGATCGAACCCGGGTCTCTGGCACTGTGGAGCAGCGGCTCTACCAGTTCGCCACCGTGCCGCCCCTAATATTATGCATTATTTCAATGCCCAATTGCATTGGCTCATTGAATATTTTACGCTTATGTGAACCCATGAAATGTTATCAGAAACTGTACTGTTGCATGGAACCAAGCATAAATCAGACACAGGTTCTAAAGCTCAGAGCGTGGCAACCTCAGTGGCAGCGTTACCTTCAAGCTGTGACTTGAAGATGAAAGCAGTCACTGCACATCTCTGACAGACAATTGTAACAAGGATTGGAGCCATCAAGGGCAGCACCTGAGAGGACATGAGGCAGAGATGGGTGAGTGCAGTGCCAGACTCTCCAACTGTGCCCGAGGTCTGGAGCAAACCTCCTTCCTAATTAGGGCCTGCTCTGCTCTCCAGGCAACAGAATGTCCTCACTATGTATGCATGTCCAAGACCTACAGCACTGACATCAAATGTGCACAGAATGATAACTGACACCATTAGCACACGCCCAGCAAGCTGCATGCAAGCACAATTTCCCTTTTAAGATTATAATGTAGCAGGTACAAATGTCCCTTACATTCTAGGATTCCATGGCAACAACTAAGCTGTTCATTTTATTTCATTTAGTTTATAGACACGGCGCGGAAACAGCCCCTTTGGCCCACCGAGTCCACACCGACCAGTGATCACCCCGTACACTAACACAATCCTACACACTAGGGACAATTAACAATTTTTACCAAAGGCAATTAACTTCTTGGGAGGAAACCGGAGCACCCGGGGAAAACCCACGCGGTCATGGGAGACTGTACCAACTCCGTACAGACGGCACAGGATTGAACATGGGTCTCTGGCGCTGTAAGGCAGCAACTTTACCAGTGTGCCACTGTGCCGCCCTTAATTGAAATCTGTAGGTGATATCTAATTTCTACATGAAATTAAACATACAAATCAACTGCCTGTTTGCTCAGTAATAAATATTTTGTCCAAGTTATACATGTTTTACCTTCAAAGATTTCAAGATAACCAAACAATTCTTTCATTTGTAGAAACAAAGAACTGCAGATGCTGGTTTATGGCAAAGATAGACACAAAGTGCTGGAGTAATCAGCGGGTCAGGCAGCATCGCTGGAAAAAAAGGATTGGTGACGTTTCGGGCCGGGACCCTTCTTCAGACTGAAACACCACCCACACCCTTTTCTCCAGAGATGCTACCTGACCTACTGTGTTACTGTACCTATCTTTATTCTCCAGAGATTCTGCCTGACCCGCTGAGTCACGACAGCACTTTGTGTCTATCTTTAATGCTTACACTTTATTGATACTTTAGGCATAGTGAAATCTCCACTTTAGAACCTAATCATTTTTAAGTTGAAGTTCTGAACACAATTAAATAAAGAAAAGAGAGGATGGCGTTTCTAGCTATGATTTCATTTATTCATTTAAAATTTTCTCCTTACCACGCGTTATATCTCTGTGAGAAGGGCGTTTGCCAAATGCCAGCTCTCAACTGCACAGTTCAGCAAGGGAAGAATTGATCGCCCCACATGAAATGTTTGGCTTGCAGCTAGCAAAGTAATTAGTTCTACGTACACTCCAATACGTTTGTGACCAACAGTTAATAAATGGTAGGACTTTGAGAGCAGTGCACTCTCTTGCTATTTCAATGCAGCGCTGACAACCTGAACCGTAACAGTCCAATTATTCATGTGAGCCAGGACCACAGTACTAGGCTGCTAACGCAGTGAACAAGTTGACAAACCTTCAGTCATGATTGTTATTATTGAACCAAACAGGGTTTGTACTTTGGGCAATCTGGAGCGGAATTACCTTCGACTGCAGGCCATTTATTGTTCATTCCATGTCTCTCAAGATGTACTGATACTGTCAGAAGATTCAATTTCAAAGAGGACGTTCAGTTTTTACAGACATTTAAGCTAATATGTTTTTCAAAGGAAGGAAGTATTGGCTTAAATGTCTGTGAATATGTCTTCAGGCTTCGAAATCTCACTTGAATATTTTGTTGGCAGCATTCACATTTGGATGGAGTATTAGTCTGCAGGAAGATCAGAGACAGACTTTTTAACAGATATAATTATTTCTGGTGATTGTGCTACATAAAGTCTTAGTTTTTGAATAAATTCAATGACTGAGATTCCCCAGCCCACCAGGATAGAGGATTTCAAAGATTCACTGCCCCCATGTGAAAAATAAATCTTCCCAGTTCATTCCTAAATAGCCTAGCCCACAATCTGAAAATATTATTTAAATATTACTATGTTCTGTCATGTTGGTTGATTGATTTGTAAATGATCTGCCTTCCTATGAATCGAATAAGTCAAATATTTCACTCAGGATGATACTGAGACACAAACATACAATCAAACTCTAATATTCCACAGATTTTCTGGACTGTTCAATGTTATTTTATGAATATTTCCTACACTTCTTATTTCTTTTTTAAAAAAGAGGTTACCCATGTTCTCAAGAGATGCTGCCCGACCCGCTGAGTTACTCCAGCACTTTGTATCTCTTTTGTGAACCAGCATCTGCAATTCCTTGTTTCTCCAAAAGGGAAGATTATCCAAGATTAAGGGTCTGAAGAAGGGTCTCAACCCGAAACGTCACATATCCATGTTCAACAGAAATGGTGCCTAACCCCCATTGAGCAATATCCTAGAATCCGTTCATTCTGAAGTAAACAGCTATTACTAAACTAACAACTCATTTTTACTTAATTACAACAATACAGAGCTACAACATAGAATTCGCCAGGTAGATATGTACTTTCTTTTTGAGAACGGAGCCTTTCAATTTAGAGATACAGCATGGAAACAGGCCCTTCTGCCCACCGAGTCCACGCCAACCATTGATCGCCCGTTCATACTAGTTGTAAACCCGCACATCTTTGGGATGTGGGAGAAAATCGTAGTACCTGGGGGAAACACAGGCAGTTATAGAGAGAACATGCAAACTCCACGCAGTCAGTACCGGGGTCTCTGCTGCAGTGAGGCAGCAGCATTACCGTTGTGCCCCTGTACTTCCTGTGTTAATGTACAGTGTGTCCTCCTCAGATTTAACTGCAAACATATCTTCATTCACATCCATGGCTGTACTTTTTAGTGTGAACAAAAGTGTATAGATTGCCACTATTTTTTATGGTATACCTCAAAAGACATCAACATTATATTTCCAGTTGAGTTTAATATTTTAATAAAAAACAACACACTCCTGCATACATTCAGAGTCTTTTGCTATAGATGTAGATTTTTGTTAATTTCATATTTAATTAAATCATTAAATCTAAATATGACTATGTATTGCCTAAAAATGCTGGAGTAATTCAGTGGGACAGGCAGTGTCTCTGGATAGATGGAATGGGTGACATTTTGGGTCGAGGCCCTTCTTCAGCGAGAGTCAGCGGAGAGGGAGCCGAGAGATATGGGTAAGGTGAGGAAAGAGGTCAAAGGGGATAAGATCAAGGAAAATGTAGATTGGATCATTGTTAGCTGAGGGAAGGTGACAACGAGGAATCACTGAGGGGGAGCAACAAGAGAGGGTGTTGACGAATTCTCATCGGAGGAAGAGAACTACTCTCCCGTCCCGCTGAGTTATTCAGCGCCTTATTTAAGCGGACTTATCTTCAGTGTAAACCAGCATCCGCAGTTCCTTCCTACACATTTTGTCCGCTTCACTGTGAAATCTCCTCAAGGTATGTTTACTTTGAGGAAGTTCTCCTCCTACATCTTTGGGTTGTGAGAGGAAACCAGAGCACCTGGAGGAAACACACATGGTCACAGAGAGAACGTGCAAACTCCACACAGACAGCACCTAAAATCAGGATTGAACCCGGGTCTCTGGCGCTGTGAGGCAGCAGCTCTACCAGCTGCACCACTGTGCCACTCTATAGTTACTCCAGCACCTTGCGCCTATTTTTGTAAGCCAGCATCTGCAGTTACTTGTGTCTAAGATAAATTGGAGTTGTAACATGTGCATTGAGCTGCAGGGGTTGGATCTGAATGTGAAACACATGATTGCTGTACCATAAGCTTAGAGCGTTAGGTCTAATGAAGTTTTAACACTATTCATCTGATCTGCAGCTGACTGAATTTGTCTTAACTTGTTCTGTCTTCAGTCAACTGAACCAGCGAATGTTCATATTTCTTCTACCTAATTATCCAAGTGCAGCGACCTTCTTCCAAGGTTGAGCAGGCTAGGACTCTACAAAATCATGAGCGGAATAGATCGGGTAGACGCACATAGTCTCTTGCCCAGAGTAGGGAAATCGAGACCCAGAGGGCATAGGTTTAAGTAGAGGGGGGAAAGATTTAATAGGAAGCTATGGGGTAACTTTTTCACGCAAAGGGTGGTGGGTGTATGGAACGAGCTGCCGGAGGAGGTCGATGAGGCAGGAACTAGCGCAACATTTAAGAAACATTTAGACAGGTACATGGATAGGACACGTTTAGGATATGGGCCAAATGCAGGCAGGCGAGACTCGTGTAGATGGGACATGTTGGTTGGTGTGGACAAGTTAGGCCTGTTTCCATGTTGTATGACTCAATGACTCCAAGTTCTCTAAGCGGGTCTGTGTGGGAAGTTCTGGCAAGTGTTGGAGACAGCCTTCTTCCCATGGGTAATTTTTTTTAGAGAAAGCTCAATACTCCAGAGATCAATGTAATAAGGAATAAGTGGGCCTACTAAATCTTAAACAAAATACAAACTGTTTCTTAAAGCTGGGAAATTTTAGATGAATGAATGTGTCCCATATAATCTGTGGAAGAGACAAACTGTACATGTTCACAAAGAGCGCCATTACAATGTCTGAAACAATGTCAGGCAATATCTGCAGAGGGAAAGGGCAGATGGCTTTTTAGGGTACTGAGACATCACCGATCCGTTCCCTCCAGATGGGATTGGATTATTTTCCCTCCTGACAGGCTGAGTTACTCCAGCACTTTGTGTTTTGCTCAAGATTCCAGCATCTGCACTTCCTTGTATCTCCATTACAATGATGTTTTGTTTTGAAAGTGCAGGGAGTGGAGGGTTATGGATCACGTGCAGGCAGATAAGATCACTTTAACTTGGCATCATTGTTAGGCACAAACATTGCGGGCAGAAGGACCCATCCTTGTGTTATACTGTTCTCTCTTGTTCTAATGACACAAGGAATGAACTCTATCAATATTTACTGATAGCAGTAAACATCAGACCATTAATTTTAACTTTATTCAAAATAATGGGACTAATTTGGTAACATTGGCAGATGTCAAGGAATTATATTGTGGTCGCAAGAGTTGACTTGGACACTGGAGTGGTGTGTGGTTTACTTTAATACAATCTATATTTCACGGAGTGTAAAGGATTTTGCAAGATGTGGGTGCCTCCTGTCATATTACAAACTGTGAAGAAGCATTTTGGATGGCAACATGTAAAAACATAATGAACACGAGTGGCAGCAGGCCATTCAGCCCTTCAAGCCTGCTGTCCCTTCAGTACTAGCCAGCTCTTAATGATGTTCCCACACTCTTCCCCTTCCCTTTGATGTCCCTTGCTTCTAGAAAGTTATCATGCCAACAAGAATCTAACATTGGATTGAGCCACTGGATTATTTTCGATCAGCTGAAAATTTATCTTGCACCCAAAATCATTTGTCACACATTTAAATTAGTATAGGTACAGTGATATCTGGTTATGAATATTGAGAGAATCCTGGTATATATTGGCATAGTCTTATCTGGTGATGAATATTTAGAGAAACTTGAAAATATATTTGATGTATATTTATGTCATCTAAATGGATCTTCCAATCAAATCAAATTTAAACATAGGACAAATTATGTTAATTCGGTTCATTTTCCTTCAAATTTTATAAATTTTCTAGCTACAAATTTGAAAGCAAGGCTCCAAAAAACACATAACAGAGGAGAGAAACTTTATGTCCCATTAAAATTAGCAGTTCTGATTCTCACTGTGGTAGAATTCTCAACAAGAAGCATTTACAGCCTTTTTCTCCATTGATTCCCAGGCTCTGGTGCAAGTCAACCCAAGGCTGAAGCCAATGCTAAATGGGATTATCAGGAATAGGTGCAAGTGGCAAGAGATGCACCAAAGGAGACAAGGGAGCAGAGACAACCCCAGCCACAGCAAGAGCATGACCGACAGCAGTTAAGGCTCCACGGGTCATCTCCAAGGATGGATGACCAGCTAAACATGGCTCGTACTCAACTGGATTAGGACAATCTCCAGTTGTGCTTTACCAAGATATGTGGCTGTGCTGAGATCTCTATTGAGTTCCTGCATGTAGCAAAACCCCACTGCTCAAAACCAAGAGTGAAAACAACGAGTACATTGCAACTATTCTGCTGTAAGCTTGCGTCGGAAAAGCTGCTAAGAAGCTCACGGAGGCAATTTAGCAGCAGACAGACTATCCCAGCGCTACTGATTGCAAAGGGCTTGCTGTCTTCTGCAGGAAAAAAAACAGACACCAGAAGCAGGTTTAAGGAACATCAATTATTTAAACATCAGGACTGAGAACTGGAATTTTCTGTGCATCGTTTGTCTGCCAGACCCATGTTATGAATCAATTGTTCTCTGCTTTATTTCTCTCTCTCCACTGCTGAAATGTACGAGCGGTTTTGTTTATCGTCTATTCATAGAAAAATGTTTCTCCTTAGCTCTTCTTATGTGAGGATGCTTGAAATCAGTCCTCTGCATTGAAGTTGTCCTAAATTGATTCACAGAGTCAGGATCCCCTTCAAAGTAGCCATTGACAGATGGCATTGCACTGGTTACAATGGAAGCACTGCTTTACTGCAAAGGCATTACTTTTTGCTGTGAGCAAGGTCATTTTTAAAAATACTGTTGGATGTTGTTGGATGTTGAACAGATTGCATGTTAAGGCAATGCAAAACAAATGTGTACATATGTTACAAGGCAAAGGGTGGCATGGGATTTTGTCAGCATGAAAAATTCAAACTACAGTGAAAGAAACATTCATCACTGCAAGATGAGATTCAGCAACGAGAGGTCGATGGGCAACCATGAAGCAGAGAAACGTAACTGGTCAAAGGTTATCGTGCCTGATTTAACAAATATTGCATGCATTTCGCCTCCTTAACTGTTAGATGTGGAAGAACAATTGGAAGATGATCACAAGAGTCTTTTATTTTTGTGTGGCAGTTACCTTGGGCAATTGTTTTTGCAGTGTGGGCACATTACTTACCTCCTGCCCCTCTACTATCCTTCATTTCACTGGAGCAGCATGGGAGCAGGCCCACAGCTTTCTGGAAGATAGTTCACCATTCCTATGTCACAAGTCATAAACCCCAATCAGATTCCTTTTGAACACGACTTGAATTGTGTCACATTCGCACTGAGCATGAGCCAATTTCGGCAGTTGACCTGTGATGATATTTAACACAGTAACTCATAATTTCATCCCATTGTCTATTTGTAGTGGAAGTTCAAACAATGTCCATGCTGCTAGCCTAACAAATATGAATTCAATATCCAAATATATATTTAACTCTTCTCCCCCTCCTGCACCACAGGCCCCATTTCCAGATGTCTTAAAACTCTTACCTTTCTGCGGTATTGTTTTAATCTCATCTGTTTTAATTTTGTTCCTTTTATGATCAATTTGGTTTGTGATGTTATCCGTGGTTGTATAAATGAAAGAACAGCACAACTTGAGAAGAAACATCTCCAGATCTTTCAAATCCACTGGAATGTCCATTACTTACACATTTGCATAACTCTGTATAATCAGTGATCAAGGGATTAATGTTAGAATTCTGCCATTGTCTTTTGTAAAAGAAAAAAGTAACATTGATATGTAACCCAAAAGAAATTGTGTTGGTTAATTTATTTTTTATCCTAGCCTCATTTACTTCTAAATTAACTCCCATTTGATTAAATTTCAACCTGTAGAAAACCAGTCTCTGTGAACAAAGCTCGAGTGGTTGGTAACTTTTGCAATGATTCTTGTGCAGAATTGGCCCAGTATCACAACTACGTCATCAGCAAAATAATGCTAAGTAATCATTCATCCAAAATTCTGCATGCTATAGGGTAGGGATCATGATTTTTTTTGTGTGTTCCTGCTGTTTATTTATGCCCAGCTCTTTTGAACCGGAATGCAGGTCAATCTGTTGCAATACTGGCACCTGGTGGAGGGAACAAGTATTACAATCTTCACTGTTGGTGTTTTCAGAACCAGATCGATGAAAGGTTTTGATCTTGTGGCTTTGTGCCTTTAATATAATTCCACCTTTATTTTTCCCAGGGAAAACACAGACATTTGAATTATTGAAACACGGTGTACATGGTCCTGAAAGAGGATTGTTTTGGACTTTGGAGATATAGTGCCCTTTGGCCCACTGAGTCCCCGCCAAACAGCAATCACCTCGTACATTAATTAGCTCTATCCTGCACACTAGGGTTAATTTACAATTTACAAAAGCCAATTAACCTTCTCCTGTACATTTTTAGAGTGTGGGATGAAACTGGAGCTCCTGGTGAAAACCCACGCAGCCACAGGTAGAATGTACAAACTGTACAGAAGGAGTTAAGAAGGAGCTGCAGATGCTGATTTACAAAAAAATACACAAAGTGCTGGAGTAACTCAGTGGGTCACAAAGCATCTCTGGAGAACATGGATAGGTGACATTTCGGGTTGGGACAAAAAGGGTCCTGACCTGAAACGTCACCTGCCCATATTCTCCAGAGGTGCTGCCAGAACTGCTGAATTACTCCAGTACTTTGCCTCTTTTTTTGTCCTTATATTAAACCACCAGCAGCTACTTTAGACGGGTTGAAATAGACAGAGCAAACCTTTTATAATCTTTAACCCACTCACTTTCTTCGTCCTTGTGAAGGAAGAAACATCCTTTTCCCTGGCTGCCCACTCACCATCAAGAGTTAAGAGTCCAATAGAATTAAGCACATTTACATTTTAACCTTGAGTTCTAATTACATTTATAATTTAGTTAAATTAGAATGCATACAAGCCATGTTTGAATTGTTTTGCTCCCTTTGATTTAACTTTTTTGTTACACATCAATTCAATAACAGCCACTGATGGCACAAATTTTAGCAGCTGCAATAGAAACATAGAAACAGAGAAACATAGAAAATAGGTGTAGGAGGAAGCCATTCGGCCCTTCGAGCCAGCAACGCCATTCATTGTGATCATGGCTGATCATCCACAATCAGTAACCCGTGCCTGCCTTCTCCCCATATCTCTTAATTCCATTAGTCCCTAGAGCTCTATCTAACTCTCTCTTAAATCCATCCAGTGATTTGGCCTCCACTGCCCTCTGTGGCAGAGAATTCCACAAATTCACAACTCTGGGTGAAAAAGTTCCTTCTCACCTCAGTTTCAAATGGCCCCCCCTTTATTCTAAGACTGTGGCCCCTGGTTCTGGACTCCCCCAACATTGGGAACATTTTTCCTGCATCTAGCTTGTCCAGTCCTTTTATAATTTTATATGTCTCTATAAGATCCCCTCTCATCCTTCTAAACTCCAGTGAATACAAACCTAGTCTTTTCAATCTTTCCTCATGACAGTCCCGCCCATCCCAGGGATCAATCTCGTGAACCTACACTGCACTGCCTCAATTACAAGGATGTCCTTCCTCAAATTAGGAGACCAAAACTGTACACAATACACCAGATGTGGTCTTACCAGGGCCCTATACAACTGCAGAAGAACCTCTTTACTCCTATACTGAAATCCTCTCGTTATGAAGGCCAACATGCCATTAGCTTTCTTCACTGCCTGTTGTACCATGCACGCCAACTTTCAGTGACTGGTGTACAAGGACACCCAGGTCTCGCTGCACTTCCGTCTTACCTAACCTGACACCATTGACATAATAATCTGCCTCCTTGTTTTTGCCACCAAAGTGGATAACCTCACATTTATCTACATTATACTGCATCTGCCCACTCACTCAACCTGTCCAGGTCACCCTGCAACCTCCTAATCTCCTAATATCCTCTTCGCGGTTCACACTGCCACCCAGCTTTGTGTCATCTGCAAACTTGCTAGTGTTACTTCTAATTCCTTCATCCAAATCATTAATATATATGGTGAATAGTTGCGGCCCCAACACCGAGCCTTGCGGCACTCCACTCGCCACTGCCTGCCATTCTGAAAAGGACCAGTTTACTCCTACTCTTACTCTACTCTTACTCCTGTATGCCAACCAATTCTCCATCCATGTCAACACTCTACCCCCAATACCATGTGCTCTAATTTTGCTCACCAATCTCCCGTGTGGGACCTTATCAAAGGCTCCCAATGACAATGTTGCATCTTGTCATTCCTGATCCACAGCCTGAAGCAAAGGCTGACAGGAGGCGGTTAACTTTCATCTGTAAAACACAAAGTGTTGGAGAGCAACTCAGCAGGTCAGGCAGCATCCATGGAGGGAATGGACAGGTGACGCTTCATCGGCAATTCATTCCCTCCACAGATGCTGCTTGACCTGCTGAGTTACTCCAGCACAGTTTGTGATTTACTCAAGTCTCCATCTTAATTTTCAGCTAGATTAACAAGGCCACAAGTCAGAAATGTGATAAATTTTGTCAGTGCATTCAGGACATTTCCTGCACCTATTTCTCCCAAAACAAAGGTTATATTAGAGAACTCAGTGCGAGTATTTAATTGGACCGACTACTGAAATTTACATCGGCGAACGTGCAGCCCAGTGGTATGAACATATCTCCCCTTCCCAGTTCTCCCACTGTCTTCCTGTCTCCACCTATATCCTTCCTTTGTCCCGCCCCCCTGACATCAGTCTGAAGAAAGGTCTCAACCTGAAACATCGCCCATTCCTTCTCTCCTGAGATGCTGCCTGACCTGCTGAGTTACTCCAGCATTTTGTGAATAAATACCTTTGATTGAAAGCCTGGCTATTGATCTAGAAATGCAGGTTTAAATCCCAGCATGGAAAGAAATAAACACATCTGGAATTAAAGCCGGTTTTATTAACAGTGACCATGAAACCACCAGACTGTCATTAACAACAAACTTTTGCTAAACTAGTGTTTTCCTGGGAATAGAGCTGGATCTGGTAGAATCCTTACCAGCCCAGTCTCTCTGTAACTCCAATCAATGTGGGCGACGCCTAACCACATTAAGAGCAGGTAGCAAAGGCCAGAATCGCCACTAGAATCCTTTCTTCCAAATGAATAAGAAAATAATATCTAATGGTCTATTAATGGAGGTCCATTCATCCAATAATGAATTCAACACAGTTTTTGAAGGGAACAGAAATGGAACAGCAATTGAGATTCTAGATTTTGATGTCCAATTCAAAACAACCACTTGAAGAGTCAACAGTAAGCACTTCAAATCTGCTCAAAGTTATAATCTGTTACTAAATCAAACTATACCATTCGCACAAATGAGCTGCACTTTCTAGAAATAACGCCAGGTGACCAAAACTGCATGCAATACCCTTAGTTGTTCTCACCAATGAGTTGTACAGTTGCAATACGAAATCCCAACTCTTGTACTCAATACCTTGTACTCAAGGCATGCGTGCCAAATACTATCTTCACCACCCTGTCTACTTGTGTTGCCACTTTCAGGGAACTCTGCACATCTACCTCAAGACCACTGTTCTCCAACACTCTGTTTAAATGATCCTCGGCAGTAAATGTTTTCTATATCACCTTGCAATATTGATTTGTAGTCACTTCAGTGATCTGATAGTTTACTTCACTTAACAGCGCATTACAGAAATTAATATGAAAAAAACAATGTCAAAACATTACCAAGTTTGCTGGTGACACAAAAGTGGATGGTATTATAAATAGTGAATATCCTTGTCAAAAATTGCAGCAGGTTGGACAGGTGGGCTAAGGTATGTTTGATGGAATTTAGTACAGAGAAATGTGATGTGTTGCATTTTGGGAAGACTAACATGGGCAGGACCTACACAGTGAATGGTAGGGCTCCGGGGAGTGTTGTAGAGCAGAGGGATCTAGGAGTGCAGGTACATAGTTCCTTGAATGTGGCGTCCCAGGTAGATAGGGTGGTCAAAAGGCTTTCGGTGCATTGGAGTGTTGAGTATAGAAGTTGGGAGGTCATGTTGCAGTTGTATAAGACGTTGGTGAGGCCACGTGTAGAGTATTGTGTTCAGTTTTGGTCGCCATGTTATAGGAAAGATGTTGTCAAGTTGGAAAGGATGCAGAGAAGATTTACGGGGATGTTGCCAGGACTTGAGGGCCTGAGCAATAGGGAGAAGTTGAGCAGGCTAGGACTCTATTCAATGGAGTGCAGGAGGATGAGGGGTGATCTTATAGAGGTGTACAAAATCATGAGCGGAATAGATTGGGTAAACGCACAGGGTCTCTTGCCCAGAGTAAGGGAATTGAGAACCAGAGGACATAGGTTTAAGGTGAGGGGGGGAAGATTTAATAGGAACCTGAGAGGTAATATTTTCACACAAAGAGTGGTGGGTGTATAGAACAAACTGCCAGAAGATGTAGAGGCAGGTACTATTGCAAAGTTGAAAAAACATTTAGACAGGTACTTGGATAGGATAGGTTTAGAGGGATAAGGGCCAAACACAGGCAGTTGAGACCAGTGTAAATGAGGCTTGTGGGCAAGTTCGGCCAAAGGGCCTGTTTCCACACCGATGACTATGACTTATAACTCTATTAGAAATAATCTCAATTGGTTATACACATGATTTGCAACTAAAATTATAGCTTTTATGTTTAGTTTAGGGTTTAGAGATACAGTGTGAAAACGGGTCCTTTGGCCTGCCGCGTCCATGACAACCAGTACACTAGATCTATGCTATCCTATCCTACACACTAGGGTCAATTTACAGAAGCCAATTAACCTACAACCCTTACTTGTTTGGAGTGGGGGAGGAAACAAGAGCACCCAGGGAAAACCCACGCGAGGCACAACCTACAACAACCTTTAAAGGACATTTGGACAGGTACATGGATGGAAAAGGTGTAGCGGGACATGGGCCAAATGCGAGCCGGTGGGACGAGTGTAGATGCGGCATCTTGGTCGGTATGGGCAAGGTGGGCCGAAGGGCCTGCTACCGTGCTGCATGACTTTATGAAATAACAACAACATAATTGGACGGTTTTACCAATTCACACGATACCCACAAAACTAACTAATATGCAAGGGATTTTGTAACAGACATATTTTTCTGACAAAACTTTAATGCAAAACAGAGTACAAATTAGTAAATGCCAAGTGGGCCACAACTGAATGAGTAATTGCTTTCATCTTGGTGTGAAAAAATCATTTTCTCATTTTATTTCCAAATGAATTAAGCAACATTTCCTTGGGGGGTCTTATCTCTATTTGCACATTTATATTCTTTGGTTAAGTGTTACTTTCTTGCTGCACGTAAGCTTGAAAGCTACAAATAATTATACTCCAAAGAGTTATCTATGATTCTCTGCCAGAAAAGCTCTAGGCATTGATGTGAGGTGTTCTTGTTCAGGGTTACATTGCAACACAACATTTCATTGGAATATTTATTGAATCCAGATCTGAAAGTCTATTAACATCAATTTAAAACCAATAATATTGATTAAGCACAATCAGAGAAAGTCTATCACAATAATTCATAAACCCTTCTAATTACAACAAAAATTGCTTAAGGAACTTAGCGGGTCAGGCAGCTTTCGTGGGTGGAGTGGATTGACAACATTTTTTCATCAGACTCCTCACCTCTTTATACCAACTTTCTGTGCATCTCTTTATACCTGCTTTCTCTTCCACCACTCCACCTGTCTGATATGGTGCCTCTTGAATTATGGACTCAGTGGGCTGTTCTGTACATTCTGTACTAACCTGGGTGACTATGCTTATGTACGGCGATAGTCTTACTGAGCTGTATGCGAAAAATGTACCTGGTACACGTGACAATAAAGAAACCATTAAAACCATTAAAGATAAAAGGATCCCGACCTGAAACATCATCTATCCATTCCCTCCGCAGATGCTGCCTAAACAGCTGAGTTCCTCCAGTACTTTGTTTATTGTTCTGGATTACAGCATCTGCAGTTTCTTGTGTCACCATAACTCTTCATATTACTCTAAGTTGTTCATACCTTGGGGAAATGCATAGGACTGGAAAGTAGCAAATGTCGTTATGTACAGTTTACGCTCCATTTACACTTCACGCAGACTCGGCAAGACCATCAGCATAATCAAGGACTGGTCTCACCCTGGTCACTCCCTCTTCTCCCCTCTTCCATTAGGAAAGAGATACAGAAGTGTGAAAACACACACCAGCAGATTCAGGGACAGTTTCTTCCCAGCCGTTATCAGGCAATCCTATCCCATCAGGCAATCCCAACACCAACGAAAGAGTGATCCAGCGCTACTATGTACCTCATTGGAGGCCCTTGAGCTAGCTTTAATCGGACTTTACTAGATTTTAAATTGCACTATACATTATTCCCTTTATCATGTATCTGTACCCTGCGGATGGCTCGATTGTAACCAGGTATTGTCTTTCCACTGACTGGTTAGCACATAATAAAAGCTTTTCACTGCACCTCGGAACACGTGACAATAAACAAAACTAAACTAAACTATGTTCTTCAATAAAGGAAATTTGGTTAAACCCAGCAACTTCAGGCCTCTTGGTTTAACTGCAGTGGTGGGAAAGCTGTTAGAAACATTGATTCAGGACAGGATTAATAGGTACCTGGAGGAAAATGGAAACAATGAAGACAAGCCAGCACATATTACATTTAATATGGTGTATATGGACTTCACAAGGCTTTTGATAACATACCACATGATGATCTTTTTAGTAAAGTTGAAGCACACAGTACAGTAGGAACATTTTAGGGCATGGAGATGAACGTGGCTAAAGAGTTAGATAGAGCTCATGGGGCTAGTGGAATCAAGGGATATGGGGAGAAGGCAGACATGGGTTATTGATTTTGGATGATCAGCCATGCTCACAATGAATGGCGGTGCTGGCTTGAAGGACCAAATGGCCTCCTCCTGCACCTATTTTCTATGTTTCTATAACAGTCATCCAGGGTGTCACGGTGAATGGTTTTACTTTAGATTTTAGAGATACAGCGCGGAAACAGGCACTTTGGCCCACGAGTCCATGCCGACCCGTGATTATCCCGTACACTAACCTGCACACACTAGGGACAGCTTTTACAACTTACCGAAGCCAATTAACTTACAAACTTGTATGTCTTTGGAGTGTGGAAGGAAATCGGAGCACCCGGAGAAAACCCATGCAGTCACAGGGAAAACGTACAAATTCCGTACGGACAACACCCATAGTCAGGATCGAACCTGGGTCTCTGGTGCTGTAAGGTAGCAGCTCTACCGTTGTGCACTGTTTCTGGGACTGGAAGAAGATGAACGATGGACTTCCTAGGGATCACTGTTGGGGCTATTGATTTAATTTTTGTCTTTATTAGAGATCTACACTTGGTGGATGACACAATACTCAGTTGTATCATGACCAAAGAGGATGGTGATAGATTGTGGCAAGATATAAAGCAGCCAGAGGAGTGGCAGATGAAGTTTCACAAATATGAGGTGATGGCTTTTACAAGGAAAAATGAGGAGGCAACATAGCATAAATGATAGAGAAGTAAGGAAGTGCAGATGCTGGTTTACACAAAAAGACACAAAGTGTTGGAGTAACTCAGCGGGTCAGGCAGCATCTCTGGAGAACATGGATAAGTGACAGTTAGGGCTGGGACCCTTCTTCAGACCCAACCCGAAAGGTTGACTATCCAGGTTCTCCAAAGATGCTGCCTGACCTGCTGAGTTACTTCAGCACTTTGTGTCTTTTTGGGGAATAAAGCATGCTGTTCTGAAATGGTACAACAGCAGATGGACTGGGGTGTGTGCAAAATCATTGAAAGTGGCACAGCTTGCAAAAAATGCAAAGGACCGGTGATGGAACAAAAGAGATGCTCAGGTATTGACATGACCTCTTGCGGTGTCACTACTCGACATGGATATCAACCGTGCAGTGGTCAATTCCTGTTCTTCCTTTGCATGACCACCTATTGCACACTGCAGATTTCTCTCCTCAGTCGACCCTCCATAGGAGCTGTAAAGATTCCATCTCTCCGGCAGTTTGATAATCAGCTTTCCTGGCATTTGTGGTAAGGTGTTTTACAACTTCAGGTCTTAGAAAAGTACAGCACAGGAACAAGCCCTTCAGCCCACAATGTCTGTGCCAAACCTGATGCCAAGATAAAGTTTCTACTTAATGCTTTAACACTGAATACAGCTGAAGAATAACAGAACTTTGAGGTTGTGAACTAATTCAGCTGGGCTGTGTTTAGCCTGAATCAAACTTTGTAGCAGACTTTGAGAAATCTGGGAATTACAGGCTTTGGGAAATGCAACTTCAGCTCAAGTTAAACAAATAAATCGAGCTTGAGCACAGTCTTCAGGAAAACATAACTCAGAATATATAGTATTGAACCACATTGGGTGATTATGGGGAGCAAAAGCAATGAATTAAATATGTCCAGCTTCAGTACATTGGATTTGGAACAACATACCTGGATACCAGTAAACAGCAGATAGACGACAACGGGCCCAGCGGGCCAGGCAGCATTTCTGGAGAAAAAGAACAGGTGACGTTTCGGGTCGGAATCCTTCTTCAGACCAGTAAACTGCACATTGAATAAATCAGCCTTGATGTGAACCGATCAGGTGCAAATATTATATAAACAAGTTTCAGGTATAACAACCTGTTAATAAATTTTATAAAATTAAGACGAAACAACTAAATCAGTCAAAATACTATTTTTCTGAGTAAATGTCAGTTCTAAATTCAAAATAAGGTATTCAACAATTTTTTTAATATATGTATTTATCACAGTAAGTATAAATACATATGAAATTACCATTCATATTTTGGAAGTCTATATTCGTTACTTTAAAGATTTTATTCTCTTGGAAAGATGTTCTGGCCCATAATTCATCGTGGATTCTATGGATATTATTTTCAGCATACATAATAAGTTGGCGCACTTTTTCCGTTTTGTGAATTTGTACAACTGTTTTTTACTATCACTTTAAGAAAAGGCAAAGTTCACAAATTCTGAAAATGTATTCAAGTAAAGCTTATGACTTTCTATTAATTGCAACAATGAGTGCATGAAGATGATAAACGTCAGAAAATTTGTCAAGTTGTGAACATACACGCAGAACCTTTTGAATGAGTTTCCCATTCAACAAAATGATGATCTTTGAAGCTTCTCAGGAAAGGTCTGATATTAGAATCATAGAATCATAGAGTGATACAGTGTGGAAACAGGCCCTTCAGCACAACTTGCCCACATCAGCCAACATTTCTCAGCTACACTAGTCCCATTTGCCTGCGTTTGGTCTATATCCCTCCAAACTTGTCCTATCCATGTACCTGTCTAACTGTTTCTTAAATGTTGAGATAGTCCCAGCCTCAACCACTACCTCTGGCAGCTTGTTCCATACACCCACCACCCTTTGTGTGAAAAAGTTACCCCCCAGAGTCCTATTAAATCTTTTCCTCTTCACCTTGAACCTATGTCCTCTGGTCCTCAATTCCCCAACTCTGGGCAAGACTATTGTTTTTATTGGTTGGCAATGAGCAACTATCTCTTAGAAACACATAGATCAGGACCATCTGACAAAAACTGTGCAATCAGATCCAACGTTTACCAACCCTAGCCCAAACTACTTACAAAGAACAGAAAGTTAATGCGTTAAACCTCACTTTCTAGCCTAGTTCTGTCAAATCTAACTTGCTTTTCCATGTTGAATCCAAAATCATCTCATCAGAGAACCACCCCTCCATAAACCACACCAATCTCAAATAGACCATCCCCCAACATTAACAAACACAAAAGACTGCAATGCGTGAATCTTAAGCAAAAAACAAAATGCTGGAAGAACTCAGCAGGCCAGGCAGCATCTGTGAGGCAAAAGGACAGACAACGTTAAGACCATGAGGGGAATGGATAGCGTGAATGCAGTTTTTTACCTAGAGTAGAGGTATCAAGAACCCAAGGCCTGCTGAGTTTTGCTATCACTGTTTTTTTGCTTCATGAAGAAACATAATTTACCTGTCCTTATCTGGAATACCATAGCACATAATTTACGAATATGCATCATAAAATACAATGGGATGAAATTTTTTAATTTTGGCGCACAATGCAGTGGGAAAGTAAGGTTAATCCAAAATCACAAGTCCTGGAATACCATATTCCAAAATCGGACATAATTTTTCCGATTACTCAAGTAATGATAGGTCAGTGGCCCTGAAGCCAGCCCACGGGTGGGTTAAACATGCTTCCTCTAAAAATGATTCCTCTCTGCATGTATAAGTACTGAAACTGGCTACTTGCAACCTACGTATGAGTATCACAACCCGATTGCCATTCCTTCTCATGATTACCTTTGGTGCCTCAGGAAAACAGCCAATGTAATCATGCTTCCATCAGGCAGACGATACAGAAGCTTGAAAGTGCGCACCAGTAGACTCAGAAACAGGGAGCGACACAATAGCGGAGCAGTAGAATTGCTGCTTTACAGCGCCAGAGAACCGGGTTCGATCCTGACTAGGGGTGCTGTACGGACTTTGTACCTTCGTCCTGCGACTGTGTAGGCTTTCTCCGGGTACTCCGGTTTCCTCCCACTCCAAAGACGTACAGGTTTGTAAGTTAATTGCCTTCAGTAAAAACTGTAAATTGCCCCTAGAGTGTAGGATTGTGCTCGTGTGTAGGTAGGCAAGAACTCGAATACAGGTGATCTCTGGTCGGCGTGGGCTCAGTGCGCCCAAGGGCGTTTTCATGCTGTATCTCTAAACTAAAGTAAACTGCTTCTCCCCTGTTATCAGGCTTCTGAACGGTCCTTCCATAAGCTAGGGCGCAATCCTGATTCTCCAACCTACCTCACAGGGCAGCATGGTGGTGAAGCGCCAGACACCTGGGTTCGATCCTGACCACGGGTGCTGTTTGTACGGAGTTTGTACGATCTCCGTGACTGCGTGGGCTTTCTCCTCCACTCCAAAGACAGCCAGGTTTGTAGGTTAATTGGCTTGTAAAATTGTAAATCGTCCCTAGAGGTGTAGGATAGTGTAAGTGTGCAGGGCTCGCTGGTCGGCGCGGACATGGGGGCTTAAGGGCCTGTTTCCGCGCAGTCTCTCGAACAAACTAAGCACTTTGGACATTGGTCTTTTTCTCTGGAACTGTTACAGTATAATACTGAGAACTCTATTCTGCACTCTGTATCTTCCTCTCTGCTCTACCTTTTCTACATGCTTGGCTCAGTTGTATTCATGTATATAGTATTATTTGATTTGATTGGATAGCATGCTATCAAAAGCTTTTCCCTGTACCCCGTACATATAACAGCAATAAACCTAAACCTTCCAATTCCCTATGCCATCACTGAAGTGCCAAGTTTTCTTTTACACATCTGCTCCTCATCATTGAACTATAATATATATGTTGATTTTTGTAAATATAATGATTAGGAAAATAAGTTAAAAATTGGAAATTAGGATTAAGGAAATCTTGAATCAAAACATAACACAGGTGTGCCCTTAATGGAAAATGTCATAAATTTGAATGACTTTAATGGGTTAAGCAGTGAAAAGTTGTTTCTTTTGATTGGCAAATCAGTAACAAATGGACAATAGACACAAAATGCTGGAGTAACTCAGCGGATAGGCAGCATCTGTGGAGAGAAGGAACAGACTGAAGAAGGGTCTTGACCCGAAACGTCACCCATTCCTTCTCTTCTGAGATGCTGCCTGTCCCACTGAGTTACTCCAGGATTTTGTGGCCATCTTGGATGTAAACCAGCATCTGCAGCTCCTTCCTACACAGTAACAAATGCACATAGCTACAAGTTTATCACAGATAAAATGGAGGAAAGTACAAGATAATTTTTCAGAAGTATTATTAGACAATAGATATAGACCAATAGGTGCAGGAGTAGGCCATTCGGCCCTTCGAGCCAGCACCACCATTCAATGTGATCATGGCAGATCATTCTCAATCAGTACCCCGTTCCTGCCTTCTCCCCATACCCCCTGACTCCGCTATCCTTAAGAGCTCTATCTAGCTCTCTCTTGAATGCATTCAGAGAATTGGCCTCCACTGCCTTCTGAGGCAGTGAATCCCACAGATTTACAACACTGACTGAAAATGTTTTTTCTCATCTCCATTCCAAATGGCCTACCCCTTATTCTTAAACTGTGGCCCCTGGTTCTGGACTCCCCCAACATTGGGAACATGTTTCCTGCCTCTAACGTGTCCAACCCCTTAATAATCTTATATGTTTCGATAAGATCCCCTCTCATCCTTCTAAATTCCAGTGTATACAAGCCGAGCCGCACCAGTCTTTCAACATACGACAGTCCCGCCATTCCGGGAATTAACCTAGTAAACCTACGCTGCACGCCCTCAATAGCAAGAATATCCTTCCTCAAATTTGGAGACCAAAACTGCACACAGTACTCCAGGTGCGGTCTCACTAGGGCCCTATACAACTGCAGAAGGACCTCTTTGCTCCTATACTCAACTCCTCTTGTTATGAAGGCCAACATTCCATTGGCTTTCTTCAGTGCCTGCTGTACCTGCATGCTTCCTTTCAGTGACTGATGCACTAGGACACTCAGATCGCGTTGTACGTCCCCTTTTCCTAACTTTACACCATTCAGATAATAATCTGCCTTCTTATTCTTACCACCAAAGTGGATAACCTCACGCTTATCCACATTAAACTGCATCTGCCATGCATCTGCCCACTCACACAACCTGTCCAAGTCACCCTGCAACCTCATAGCATCTTCCTCACAGTTCACACTACTACCCAGCTTTGTATCATCTGCAAATTTGCTAATGGTACTTTCAATCCCTTCATCCAAGTCATTAATGTATATTGTAAATAGCTGCGGTCCCAGCACCGAGCCTTGCGGTACCCCACTAGTCACTGCCTGCCATTCTGAAAGGGACCCATTTATCCCCACTCTTTGTTTTCTGTGTTAACCAATTTTCTATCCATGTCAGTACCCTACCCCCAATACCATGTGCTCTAATTTTGCCCACTAATCTCCTATGTGGGACCTTGTCGAAGGCTTTCTGAAAGTCGAGGTACACCACATCCACCAGCTCTCCCCTGTCAATTTTCCTAGTTACATCCTCAAATTCCAGAAGATTAGTCAAGCATGATTTCCCCTTCGTAAATTCATGCTGACTTGGAACGATCCTGTTACTGCTATCCAAATGCTCCGCAATTCCGTCTTTTATAATTGTCTCCAGCATCTTCCCCACCACTGATGTCAGACTAACTGGTCTATAATTCCCCATTTTCTCTCTCCCTCCTTTCTTAAAAAGTGGGATAACATTAGCTACCCTCCAATCCACAGGAACTGATCCTGAATCTATAGAACATTGGAAAATGATCACCAATGCGTCCACGATTTCGAGAGCCACCTCCTTAAGTACCCTGGGATGCAGACCATCAGGCCCTGAGGATTTATCAGCCTTCAGTCCCATCAGTCTGCCCAACACCATTTCCTGCCTAATGTGAATTTCCTTCAGTTCCTCCATCACCCTAGGATCTCTGGCCACTAGAACATCTGGGAGATTGTTTGTATCTTCCTTAGTGAAGACAGATCCAAAGTACCGTTTCAACTCATCTGCCATTTCCTTGTTCCCCATAATAAATTCCCCTGCTTCTGACTTCAAGGGACCCACATTTGCCTTGACTATTTTTTTCCTCTTCACATACCTAAAAAAGGTTTTACTATCCTTCTTTATATTATTGGCTAGCTTACCCTCGTACCTCATATTTTCTCCCCGTATTGCCTTTTTAGTTATCTTAGAACGAGGCAAACTTAACTGCAGACCAAAGGCTATGTCATGATTTAAAAAGGAATGAGATTAAGTATTTAAAAAGAGACAATAACATATACCATGGACCAGAAAATCAGATTGAAGTAGCTACATTCAGTTGAATAACCGCAAGCACTGGTGCAATGCAGCTAATGACTTCCTTGTTTTGATTATAATTTAAAACATCGAAAACATAGTCCTGTTTCTACACTGTGTGAGTCAATGAATATGTTCACAGTGCATTAGATGACAAGAGCTAGCTACAGAGTGGTAGAAACAAGGATGTAGCCGGGACAAGTAAGTGATGAAATACAATGGACTTTTATGCAGAGAGATTTGAAAACATGGTCAAGCATTTTGAAATAAACTTCCTGAAGCAATGGGAATGGGTGCAATTTGACGATGTGGATGAGAGGCTCTGTTTCAGAGCTTGGCGTAACGAGCTTTACTCCTTGACTGATTAAGTGCAGAGCCCGTCAATAAAACACACAAAATAACAGAGTGGGGAAAATACACTGGGAATCAATCAGGACATCAGAGTCCCGCAACCATAGCAGGAGCTGCAGAAACTTAAAGACCAGGAATGCCTAACAGATTGATTTTGCTGATATTTAATTAAAAGTGTGCTCATTCAGGTCTTGATATTAGAGCAATCAATTCCTGTGGAAATAAAATTTAAGGGAGCAGACCCCAATTGCAGACAATGATTAATAAACAGTAAATAAAAGGTGGCAGCAGCAGTCATACATTTTGGATGCATCCTTCAGATATGACTTTGAGATGGAAAGATGTTGGTGAAGCGCTATTTGTGTAGAATCAGCCAGGTAAGAAATTAGGAGTCTGAGGAAGTTTGCAGAGGGGATGTTGAAACTGGGAAGACTAATCAATTGGATTGGGGGAAGAATGCAATCTAGAAAGGATGTCAAATGTGTATGTGAACTGCAAGGTTTCAAAACTGAAAAAGGGTTGGCCTGTAGCGAGGCGAGATAGATTTGAAGAAGATTGAAAAAAAAATTAGGAGTCTAATGTGAAAATTCAGAAGTGAAAATTTGAAATAGAGCAATGTTTAAAGGAAGGTGAACGGAGGTTAATTTTCACAAACCATGTAATTTTGAAGAACTGAGCAAAATGAGGCCAGATTGAGCAGACGCCGAAGCCTTCAAACACATACAAGCAATTAGGCAGGTGCATGGATAGGACAGGTTCAGAGGAACATGGGCCAGACACAGGCATGGGACTATTGTAAATGGGACAAGGTCGGTGTGGGCAAGTTGTGCCAAAGGGCCAGTTTCCACGCCATGTGACTCTATGTCAATCTGATTAAAGGTGGGTGCTGATCTCAAACGTCAACTGCCCATGTCGTCCAGGAATGCTGCCTGACCCACCTAGTTACTCCAGCACTGTTTTTTTGTTGTCAATCTGGTTAAAGTTTGGTGTTTTGAGCATACAGAATTCAAATGGGTAACAGCAATAGGCCCAATAAATCAGATAAATAAACTAATGAACAGGTAGCTATATACCCATCTGGTGTGGTAATGGGTCCCATGACATTGCAGAGAAAGTTAATTGTAGTATTAAAGAGTGTGTTTGGGTCGCTAAGAATGATCAAGAGCAGTTGCTATTGGAAGATGTTGGAAGAGTCTTAATTCAGGCATAAAGTTTGAGACTCAGGACATTTAGTCTGAGGATCATTTAAGAATGGCAAAAGACAATTATTTGCCAAAGGAGAACCTGTCTAACATTTAGTACAGAGGAATGTAAGAAAATAACTGCGGATGCTGGTACAAATCGAAGGTATTTATTTCACATGCTGGAGTAACTCAGCAGGTCAGGCAGCATCTCAGGAAAGAAGGAATATGTGACGTTTCTGGTCGAGACCCTTCTTCAGACTCATGCCACAGGAATGTATCAACTGCACTATGGAAGACGTACTAGTGGATGGAGTAGATGAGAATTTATCTTCAGGATAGGGGATGCAATTGGCAGAGGAACTTAAAATATCCCTTTAGATTTTGTTAGCGGTTTTAGAAACATAGAAAATAGATGCAGAAGTGGGTCATTCGGCCCTTCGAGCCAGCACCGCCATTCAATATGATCACGGCTGATCATCCAAAATCAGTACTCATTTCTTGCTTTCTCCCCAAATCCCTTGATTCCGTTAGCCCCAAGAGATAAATCTAACTCTCTCTTGAAAACATCCAGTGAATTGGCCTCCACTGCCTTCTGTGGCAGAGAATTCCAGATTCACAACACTGGGTTTTTCATCATCTCAGTCCTAAATGGCTTACCCCTTATTCTTAAACTGTGACCCCTGGTTCTGGACTCCCCCAACATTGGTAACATTTTTCTTGCATCTAGCCTGTCCAATCCCTTAAGAATTTTAAATGTTTCTATAAGATCACCTCTCCTCCTAAATTCCAGTGAATACAAGCTCAGTCGACCCATTCTTTCATCATTTGTCAGTCCCGCCATCGCGGGAATTAATCTGGTGAACCTACGCTGCACTCCCTCAATAGCAATATGGTCCTTCATCAAATTAGGAGACCAAAACTGCACACAATACTCCAGGTGTGATCTCACCAGGGACCTGTACAACTGCAGTGGGACTTCCTTGCTCCAAAACTCAAATCCTCTCGCAATGAAGGCAACATGCCATTAGCTTTCTTCACTGCCTGCTGTACCTGCATGCTTTCTTTCAGCGACTGATGTATAAAGACTCGCAGGTCTCGTTGCACCTCCCCTTTAAGTAATTTGACACCATTCAGATAATAATCTGCCTTCCTGTTCTTGCCACCAAAGTGGATAACCACACATTTATCCACATTGTGCTACATCTGCTATTCATCTGCCCACTCACCCAGCAGCCTCATAGCTTCCTCCTTGCAGCTCACACTGCCACCCAAATTGGAGATGTTACATTTAATTCCTTCATCTAAATCGTTAATATTGTTAATAACTGGGGTCCCAGCACCGAGCCTCGTGGCACCACACTAGCCACTGCCTGCCATTCTGAGGACACGTTAATTCCTACTCTTTGCTTCCTGTCTGCCAACTAGTTCTCTATCCATGTCAAAACCCTACCCTCAATAACGTGTGCTCTAATTTTGCACACTAATCTCAGGTGGGACCTTGTCACATTTCTAATGAACAGGAGATTGATGGTCAGCATGGACTCAGTGGATCGAAGGGCCTGTATCCATGTTGTATCATTAAACTAATTTAGTTTAGTGATATAACATGGAAACAGGCCCTTCGGTCCACTGTGTCCATGCCGCCATCAATCTTCTGTTCACACCAGTTCTATGTTATCCTATGTTCACATCCACTCTCTACACACAAGGGGCAAATCAGAGGCCAATTAAGTTACCAAACAGGACGTCTTTTGGATGTGGGAGGAAACTGGAGCACCTGGACGAAACCCATGAGGTCACAGAAAACGTACAAACTCCGCAGAGAAAGCATCAAAGGTCAGGATTGAACTCGGGTATCTGGCGCTTTGAGGTTTTTGCCTTTCTCATATTTATCATGAAATCCAAGTTTAAACATTCAATACTCAGTAAATTTACAAAGTTACAAATGGAATATCGAAGTCCAACAAGCAATTCCATACAAGTTTATTTAAAGTGAATTCCAAATTACATCACATCAGTGCTTTGCCAACAGAAATGCAGCGGCCAAGAGAGTTAAAGAAATAGCTTGTTGAAAAGATATGAAAACTTTGAAAACTAGGTTGACAAAACAGTGTTCAAGTACAGAATGTTTACAAATGATTCAAAAAGCTTCCAACATGCTTGTTTTATAAATCACCTCCAGAAAAACACATGGGAAATTGAAGATTCAAAAAGTACTTTTCATATAAAGTTTATTACAAATAAAGAGTGAAATTAACCAAAACACACAGAGCCAATTTTTGCCAAGTATCCCTTATTTGTAACATCATCTGCTTTACCTCTCTCGTCACACGATGGTAGCCTGAGTGCTGTGCAGACTACCAATCTCCAGGCCACTTTCTCATAGAGATGTGGAAAGGCAACAGGAACTCATCCATTTTTTCCCCTCTAGTTTCCCAACAAACGGATAATCACCCAGTTCAGGTTCATCAGTATCGTAACTCTCAACAGGTCAGACTGGCATCAATCTTGCTTCCTTTTCTCTGCTTATGAGCACACTGCTATTACTTTTCAAGTGACAGGTGGGATTGTTTCTTATACATATGAAAAGCTGGGCAGATGACTAGCTCGTTGTATTTTATCTGAATAAATTCTATGCCTGAGAAATGTGCACATCTGCTTGGTTCAAGTGAAGAAAAAAAAAGAACAATCGACTTTACAACAAACATTACTTCTGGCAAAAGGCACACCATATCCACACCAATTTAGGGCACTAAAGAACAAATCAATCACACATGATTATACATCATTGGTGACAATCCCTAATATCATGGTTATTCTTGTTTTTACACAAATGAAATGCCAGAAACTCATGTTAACAGCAATACATTTAGCAAAATGTATAGTGTTTCTGAAATTATAAACATATATTTTCAAATGTAATACAGAACATTGTACACTGCTGATCACATGTTTTCAGACACCAACCTTGATTTTCATCCAAGCAAAAATGCTGATGTCATGAGTAGCAAAATGAGTGAATTACACTACAATAATGTTATATATTAAATGTAACAAGTTCCAGTACACATACGAATAAAAAGTCTTACTGCTGTAATTTTAGATTTTCATTTACAGAAACTCAATGTAACCTGTTTAATGCTCAGCAAAGATAGAATAGCCTCATACAAAGACAACTGAAAAATACGCAATATTGTAAGAATCCAAAAGATAATTAGTAAGGATATAAGTAACATCCACATATCTCTATGCAAACATTAAGGTCCTCCATTTAATTTCCAGTGCACACAAGGAAAACCATTTCTTTCTGGAATAGTAAACAATTGCAGTGTTTTTATTTAATCAGAAACCCATAATTCACAAAGGAGGTGTGTTACAGTGTGCACACCGTACAATGATATATTTTCCCTTTCGGGAAAACAAAGGAAAAAAATCATATAATTAAAATGAACATAGTACAAAGTTGATAGTTTAACATATGGTAACATTTGCTTATAGAATTGAATTAACATGCAAAAATGTTACCAGTAATAAGCAGGTATGGCTATGTAATTAGTGCAGAGGTTTTTGAAGGACTTAAATAGGCAGAAATTGCAGAGCTGACCAACCATGCCTTTAAAAACAAGATAATTGTAAGCAACCTTCAAGTATTCTTTTTTTAAAATGTGACATTTGTATGTCATCTTTGCTGCTGCACACATTCATCAAAAACATTCTCAGCTTTAGTGGAACAGGGCACTGCACTTGACACAGATCTTTTCTGCTTGTATGTGCTTCAAATCCCACATTAAAGAAATCAGCCAAATAATTCTATCTTAAATGCTTTCTTTACAAATGTTAATTTTTTGATAGTCTGGAGATTTCAGGTTTAAGACAATGGGATTTCTTTCCTTTTCAAGAATCCAAGCTTTATTGCCGAGCACAATTGATTTATAGGAGGTTTTGGTTTCCAAATATGTTGTTGGGATCCACGTACTCCTTAACAGATTTCAGCATCCCCAATCCAACATCAGATATGCTTTCCTTTAACCATCGTTTTCGCAGCTTTCCCACTGCGAAGACATAAAATGCTTTAATAGATATACTATGTTGAGATAATATATATATTTTTTAATTGTCAAATACCATGTTAAATTATTTAGAGAGGAAATCCAATGCTTCATGATTTATTGAACTAAAATTTCACACCATTAAGCTCAGAGCTTTCCCAAAGGAATTCCTCACAGTACAAACCCCCAAGTTCACACTTGGATGCAGAAATAGCAACGATACAAAGACTAATGAAAAAAACAACCACACATATTACAGCAATGTCTTCAGTCTTCAGCAATGTCAAATGTTAAGGTTTATCTTTTGGTCACAGGTATTTGAAATCTAACTATATTCTGGTGGACCATCTACTGACCATTGTAACTAGTACAACTAATTGAAAATAATTTTTATATCCTTGAATTTCCTTGATCATCTTCACCACTACTAGCACCACTCTCTTCCCGACCAAAAAAATCTGTACAATTGAGGAACAGTTATTTGGGGATAAATACTGAAAATACTGACACTCACTTTGTTTTAGGTTCATTGACATCTGTAAAGTGGCCTTAGTGTGTGGGGAGTGGATGAGAAAGTGAGATAACATAGAACTAGTGTAAATGGTGATTGATGGTCAGTGTAGACATGGTGGGCCAAAGGGTCTGTTCCTATGCAGCATCTCTAAAATCAGTCATACTATTTTATGTATATTTATTCATGCAGCACAAATCAGCTCAGAAAGTCGCCTTAAAGCTTCACTACATAAACCTGTCCACAAAGCAGGTCCAAACAGTCCTGAGAAAGGAAGAATCCAAAATAAATTTCAATAGCTTGTACAAATACCAAATATAAAATTTGTATTTACAAACAAAACTTCTAGGAAAAAATCTGATCAGTAGTTGACTAGGTGGAATATTGTTAATATTAGAGGGTGTTAAAAACTAACGTGTGTACGTGAGTGCACACCTCCAGCATAACTAACTCCACAAGGAATTGCACTGATTTTGATCAGCTAGAAAAAAAACATCCCTGCATACGAAAGGAAACCATGCACAGCTCCAAAAGCAGAAGGGACTTGGAGTGCATCATTAGCTTTGTCAAAACATTAATTGGCACATCCATCTTGTCATATTTCCTCAGTTTATATTTTTATCACAGCAAATCAAATATTAATTTGACTAGTGAGCCGAGTACCTGTAGATCACATGGTTGCTATTTATGATCTTGCTTAAAATTTGTTTAATACATCATCTTTGAAAGACAAAGTCATATTCAATTTTCATCACATTTAAAAAATAATAGAAACAAGTTTTCAGCCTGTTAAAAGATTTAGTGGTAATAGAAGATAAGCTAAGTGGTTGAATATTAGTAAAACTGACAGTTCCACAGTATGTACCACGAATAAATTTCAACTTAACAACAGGCCTGGTACGGCACAAATTTTATGAATGCTACTCATTATTGTAGAAACTACATGAGCCAAAAGATAAGGTGAATAGTTACAATACTTTCCCCAGGGTAGGAGAGTCTACACTGGAGGCCAGAGGTTTGTGAGACAGAAAAGACTTAAAAGGAACCCCAATGGACAACCTTTTTCACGAGTGATGGCGCAGATATGAAATAAGCTACAAGCGGAAGTAGCTGGGGAAAGTACAATTACTATATACAAATTGGACAGGGATGTATTTAGAAGAGGGCCAAGGATAAGCATGTAGAACTAATTCAGTTAGGCAACTTAGCTGGCATGGGCAAGTTGGGCCAAAGGGCTTGTTTTCATGCTGTACATCTCTACCACTACGATTCGTCGTGACCGACGAACTACCAGGCCACCATAAAAAACGAGCAAGTTCAATAAATATCCTTCAGAGAAGGAAATCTACCATCCTTGCCTAGCCTGGCCTACATTCGTCACCGATATGGCTGCTTACCAGCTTCTCTTATACGACTATGATTCTGATAGAACATCTACGATATACAAAACATTCCATGATCTACTCCCAACTGAATTTAATTTTAGATAGTTCAATATGAATGCTGTTTAAATTAAATATTTACTGATCAATTCCAACCAACATTTAGCAATTAAAAATAATAGCCAATCTCAGTGAATGACAACAGATACCACCTCTGCTTTGGCACAATTTAGATTTCTGAATGGTGTAGATTTCTGAATCTATTACCTGAATGGTGACTGATTGGGAGAAGGGGAGATGCAACGTGACCTGGGTGTCATGGTGCACCAGTCATTGAAAGCAAGCATGCAGGTGCAGCAGGCAGTGAAGAAAGCGAATGGTATGTTGGCATTCATAGCAAGAGGATTTGAGTTTAGGAGCAGGGAGGTTCTGCTGCAGTTGTACAGGGCCTTGGTGAGACCGCACCTGGAGTATTGTGTGCAGTTTTGGTCTCCTAACCTGAGGAAAGACGTTCTTGCCTTAGAGGGAGTACAGAGAAGGTTCACCAGATTGATCCCTGGGATGGCGGGACTTTCATATGAGGAAAGACTGGATAGACTGGGCTTGTACTCGCTGGAATTTAGAAGACCGAGGGGGGATCTTATAGAAACATATAAAATTCTTAAGGGGTTGGAGAGGCTAGATGCGGGAAGATTGTTCCCGATGTTGGGGGAGTCCAGAACCAGGGGTCACAGCTTAAGGATAAGGGGGAAGTATTTTAGGACCGAGATGAGAAAACATTTCTTCACACAGAGAGTGGTGAGTCTGTGGAATTCTCTGCCACAGAAGGTAGTTGAGGCCAGTTCATTGGCTATATTTAAGAGGGAGTTAGATGTGGCCCTTTTTGCTAAAGAGATCAGGGGATATGGAGAGAAGGCAGGTACAGGCTACTGAGCTGGATGATCAGCCATGATCATATTGAATGGCGGTGCAGGCTCGAAGGGCCGAATGGCCTACTCCTGCACCTATTTTCTATGTTTCTATGTACAAAAGACCAAGAAATCCAGCACTGCTGAAGATGCTATCACTGCAGACATAACATAAATCAAAACTCCACCTGCAAGTTCAAGGGTACGTCAACAATCCTATGATGTCATTGAAAGGCAGAGAGTGCCAGCATTAATGAGCAAATACACTTGTATCTTTGCAGTTTGCCAAAACAAGCTACGTACAAAAGGACTGCCATGTTTGCTGCTACACAGCAATTTCAGACCAATTCCGTGTAGAAATTAAGTTAGTCAAATTAATGGAAACAGGCCCTTTGGCCTAATTTTCCCAAGATGCCCCATCTACACTAGTCCCATTTGGCTGTGTTTGACTGATATATCCCTCTAAATCTTTCCTATCCATATAGTTGTCCAAATTCCTTTTTAGAAGATGATTGCATTAGTTCAGCTTTCCTTCCAGCCACAAATCTGTACAACTCATTAGAATTAATGAAGTTCATACTATTTCCATGTTTCAAACCATGTCAGCCATGTTAGTTCATCAAAACAAAAACACTATTTATTGCAAAGAAACTGCAAGCAGACAAACTCGTCAGCCCCTTCCCAGCTAACTATTAATCACAATTAGGCTTGAAAGCGCAGAAGAAATTATCCATTTTTTTAGATGACATTAAACTCTCTGTGGGAATACGAGAGCAAGGCCTCAAGGTCAGTACACAAAACCAATCAATAAAATACCTAAACAGCACATCTTTTAAACAAAAGCTCAGAGGGTCAACCATTGAATAATTAATACTTATTATACTACAGTCTCAGAATAATCCCTCAATTTTAGCAATCATTTTGTTTTGTGAATACTCTTTGGCATAGTCTAATTATCTGCATTCTTTTTAATACAGAAGGCTCAAATCATTGGAAAATGCTGCACTACCATTCATTGTTTTAAAGCAATAATTAATAGTTTCTATACAATATAGGCTGGCAAGAAACTGGCAGCAGGTCAATATCCAAGTCTGAAAGATAAGTGTTGGATAGATGTGGACACACGGCTAATATAAATGCCAGTGGAGCTGGGACATGGGCACATGCCCCGACGCATCCAAGTCCTGAACTTGATGTCTCGACCCGAAACGTCACCCATTCCTTCTCTCCCGAGATGCTGCCTGACCCGTTGAGTTACTCCAGCATTTTGTGTCTACCTTCGATCACTCCTTGAGGTCTTCCCACAGAGCGTTCTGGTCTCCACATCCAATATACACTTTCTCCTCAATCTGTTCTTGCTGGCCTGCATAGCAGCTACACAACCTCAGTTTATTACTGGTAATGAGCTCAGCCTGCCTTGTTCAAACACTCTACTTCAGAATTATGTTCCTCTCAAATGGCTTGCTTCTCCATGTTTGACAATGTTGTTATGCTCCGCTATCTCTGGAAGTCCTTTTGGTAATTTAGGTCATACTGCAGCATCACACAAAATTTCTCTAATCACTCTCCAACTTTAAATAGCTTTTCATCACTGGATCCAAGAATGTTAATATTCTGAAGAAGGGTTCTAACCTGAAACTCCGTCGGTCCTTTTCCCTCCACAGTCGATGCTTGGCCTACTGAGTTCCTCCAGCAGTTTGGTTTTTTCGAATACAATCACCAATCAGATTAAACTTGCTGAACATATTTAATACTTAAAGTACATTCCTTTCAATTCCACAGAATAAATAATCTTATCCGTAAACTTCCAAGTACTCAAAAGTCTTAAACTGCCAAGTCTTGCCGCTGAGCATCATCACTCTAATAAGCAATCAACATTTTAGACATGGTATCAACATATCACTGATTGGTGCCGATTCCTGCAGGCTGTATACTCTAGGAACTAATTAGCTTCCCGTCTTGCACTGCTGAATTCAGTCGCCATCTGCCAATATCCCTAGACTGTTTCAAGTCATTTTTTAAGAGTATTCAGCTATCGAGTTTAAACTCAAAAGACTTCCCAGTTCCAGAAAACTGTTGATGGCCCTAATTAAATGTAAATTACCATTCATTGGCCCAACTGTGCAGTCAATCCATATCATTTAGTCTGCTCCCATTACTCACATACCATCTCCCCAAATTCAGTACCATCTGTAAGACAACAATTTCTTGGACCAGCTTTCAATCATCTAAAACACTGCAAGTAGCAAAAGAGTTTCATCACAAATATCAATGAGTTGAATTTTTCAGACTCAACTGATTAAAAGACATGAAAACACTATTCTTAAGGTACATTTCTGACATGGTTTGGGTCTGAAAAAAATCCATACCAACAATAAATGTAGAATTTACATTTTCACTTTCTTTACTTGAAAAATACTTGATAGCCAGGACATTTGTTGAATTGCCCTGTTGGACACTACACAGAATTGTCCATTACCCAACTGAACAATCCATCACAGAGGATTTACTCCATTGCATCTACCAGTAATTTAGTGTGGAAAGAGAATCAGATAAACCTCCAGATACATAACCTTGTATCACAGCGTAAAATTCTAACTGAGGCATCTGTACTGAAACAAATGAACTGAACATTCCAATAAAAGGGGTAACAGTCCAAAATTATAAGTGAAAAAGCAAAGATATAAATTAAACCAAAAACCTAAAATACGCAAAAAAACTGGCACAGAAAGACAGAATAGCACCAGAGACCCAAATGAGCTTTATTTATATGAACATAATAAGGATCAATTAGAATAAATTTACATCAAATTTAATTTGGGGGCAAAATGCCAACAACAAATGCTGTCTCCTGGCTCACCTGCCGCGGAACCAGGAACCCGCCCGGGGAGGGAAGCAGCCAAGCCCGTCCCCTTCTCCTCCATGAAGACCAGGAATCGGAGAGGAGAATGGAGGATGGTGGCAGCAGGGGCTGGACAAAAAACCCAGTAAGAAGAGCCTTCTGTGCCCCCAAGGTCAGCTGAAGGAGGCGCCCACTCACCACTCCCCTGCCAGGGAACAGCGGCTGAAGGCGACTGAGCAAGGAGAGGGATGACAGTTCCCAGGACGACTGGAATGGAGGCAAAGGTTGCAATGGGCCTTTGTGACCAGCTGTAGCTGGAACTGTAAAATGATGCCAAGATTGTAACTCTTGCATACAGACTCAGGATGCTGTTCTCTACATTCTGTATAACTGGGGGATTGTGCTTATGTATGGTGATAGTCTTCCTGATCTGAATGCAAAAAAAGTATTTCACTCTACCTTGGTACACAAGATAATAAAGAAACCATTGAACCGTTAGATGAGGCGTACCTTTGCTCTGAGGACAATAGTCTTTGTAGCTCTCTGAAAACGGGTGGTGGAAGCCCTGTCTGTGCATTGTTTGTAAGGTAGAGATAGATACTAGATAACCAAGGGCTGAACAATTACTGAATGGGCGGCATGGTGGCACAGCGGTAGAGTTGCTGCCTTACAGCGCTTGCAGTGCCGGAGACCCAGGTTCAATCCTGACTACGGGCGCTGTCTGCACGGAGTTTTTACGTTCTCCCTGGGACCGTGGGTTTTCTCAGAGATCTTCGGTTTCCTCCCACACTCCAAAGCCGTACAGGTTTGTAGGTTAATTGGCTTGGTATAAATGTCAATTGTCCCTAGTGTGTATAGGGCAGTGTTAATGTGTGGGGATTGTTGGTCGGTACGGACACGGTGGGCCCAAGGGCCTGTTTCCACGCTGTATCTCTAAATTAACTAAACAAACTACTGAGGATGGTATGAGTGCAGAGCAGAGGTTACAATCGGGTCAGCAGTCACACTATTGAATGGCGGAGCAGGCTCTCATAATGGACGAGAAATCCCTTCAGGAGAGATCCAAGCATTTAAAAAACAGTAGTCTCGTAATATTGAAGATGTCCCAACCTTCCAAAGTTATTGTGAATTAATAACACTCCCTTGAAATTGCAAAATCTACCCACGTTACCCAGAATGAGGGGCAGCAAACCAGGGAATTGCACTAACATGCAATGTCAGGAAATCTTTATGGAGTCTATAATTAAGGATGTTGTGACTGTGAACTGAGTCACTGGAGACCTGAAATCGGTGGATATAAATGTATTTTTTCATCACAACAGCAGACATTCTCTTGGAAGCTCTCAGTCGAATCTCTCCACTCTGAAAATACATTGTTTTTATACTCAAGAACAAGATATTGAGTTCTTGATATTGAGTTCTGCTAGATGATTCAATACAATCTCACCAGCTGCATTTACATCATTTACTTCAATATTTAGTCTGACAAATGGCTCCAATGAATTACATATTCACAATGGCAGTGCATTATAACTGACTCCTCTGAATGTTCCTCTGACTCCTCTGAATGCAACCGCAGGTGATGCAACACCTGTCCCTTTACCTCCCCTCTCGACTCCATCCAAGGACCCAAACAGTCTTTCCAGGTGAGACAGAGGTTCACCTGCACCTCCTCCAACCTCATCTATTGTATCCGCTGTTCCAGATGTCAACTTCTCTACATCGGCGAGACCAAATGCAGGCTCGACGATCGTTTCGCTCAACACCTTTGCTTAGTCCGCCTTAACCAATCTGATCTCCCGCTGGCTGAGCACTTCAACTCTCCCTCCCGCTCCCAGTCTGTCCTTTCTGTCATGGGCCTCCTCCAGTGCCATAGTGAGGCCCACCGGAAATTGGAGGAACAGCACCTCATTTTTCGCTTGGGCAGCTTACAACCCAGTGGCATGAACATTGACTTCTCTAACTAGATAGTTCCTCTGTCCCTCTCTTCCCCTCCCCCTTCCCAGTTCTCCCACTGTCTTCCTGTCTCCACCTATATCCTTTCTTTGTCCCGCTGCCCTGACATCAGTCTGAAGAAGGGTCTTGACCCGAAATGTCGCCCATTCCCTCTCTCCTAGATGCTGCCTGACCTGCTGAGTTACTCCAGCATTTTGTGATACCTCTCAATGTTCAAACACTTTTACTGGAGCAATAATGCATATAAATGGGCTGAAAGCTTCTGATCAGAGAACTCAAGGTACCCAAAATTAGTGTTGCGAGGGCTGACTGAGTAAACAAGTCAAATACATTCCCATTATTGATAGACAGAGCAAATGTGTATCTGTCCATGTTTGATGTGCCACGTGACAAAATAAGTCTGGTCTGAAAGCTTCATTGATCTACATCAGAGTGATGCAAAATAACGAATGAAGTGCTTGATATAGACCAATTAGCCTATCCCCTTTCCCCTGACTCTCAGTCTGAAGAGTCTTGACCCGACATGTCACTTATTTCTTTTCTTCAGAAATACTGCCTGACCTGCTGAGTTACTCCAGCTTTTTGTGTCTATCTCATTGTCGCATGTTTAGCTGATAGACAGGAGAATGTCTCAAGGTCATGTCAGTTTACAAACCTGTCTCTTGCTGTAGGCTGGTAGCCTGTGCTCTGTAGACAGTACTGTGTTTACATAGCTGTCCTTTTAATTTCAAAGTGATTACTGCTTGCAATTTAAATGAGAATGGGTTTTCCTGAAGAATAGTTCTCATTTGAATTAATGTCTGCAATATCCACATTATTTCATAACACCCAAATGATCCTACAGAATATATTAGGATTTTATTTTACACCGTTTACAGAGTATGTGTGAAGGATAGCATGCCCAATCACCCAGATTGACTTTTCTTTCTTGACCGGGAATGGATATTATTTATATGCACTTACAAAAAGCATTTGATCAAATCCATCATTAAAATTCATATCTCACCTGTTCATGTTCCTGCCATGTGAATTATTTGTTTGAGCAGCACATTATTAAAAAGGTCTTAATGTCTAAATATATTTAGATCTATAAAAGCCTTGCTGAAACTAAAATACACTACATGCACTATCAAAACGTACTGGTGCTTCAAAGGTCTACAAACTTGTCAGACAATAACTTTATTCATCTGCACACACCCCCACCAGTCACATCTATTCATGGGAAATCTTCCACCTATGCACTCAAGTTTTATTCATCCTCGAAGGTTAGATTACAATATGCTTTGGATTCTGATTCCACTGCTCTACAAAGCAGTCACGAATTCTTCAGTCTATCTCTGATTCAAGTAAATCCAAAAACCTACACATTCATCCTAAAATTATTGGATTGACCCTGTGGTTGGTCTCACCATTTCAAGGATCAAAAACAACTGTGAAAAGGACGGATTTTGGAAAGCTTATAATTGCTATATCTGTTGGGGCATTATGCTAGGCAATGCATCCAAGTATGAGCTCTGGATCAAGCGTTGTGTTAGTCCAAACCCTCGTTACACCCACCAATGACTGAGAAGGTAGTTAGGTGATCACCTAACTACAATTACCTTCAGTTTTGTGCAGCGTGTGAACAAGTTAATCTGCTGTGTGAAAAAGTAAATTCTAAACATTTACACTTAGAACTGGAAGTTACAATTGAACTCCATTAAATGCAATTATAGCACATGTCTGAAAGGATTGAGTAAAACAGAAAATTGGGCAAGATTAAACACTCACCTCCATGATGGTGAGAAAGACTTCCTCCATTCTCAAGTATTTCCTCTCTGGCTGAAGCCTAATTTAATATAAATAATTGCAGCCTTTAGTTAAACACATTCAACAACATAATCTACACCATTTCTTCCTCAATTATTCTACTACAGATGTTTTATTTTCAGCACACTTTGATTATGGCAAATAAAGTGGACATGCTAATTTTCATTTAACATCTCAGTGAGCATTTCAAATTATTTTAATATCCAAAGAAAATGTTGAACAACGTGTACCATTGGGTTAGATAATAATTAAAACTTTCCGAGGATTGGTAATAATTGGGTAAGGAAAATATTTTGGAATTGATATGGAAAGGGTTCGCTGAATTGCTCATGAAAAAAATTCAGCTGCTCCTGCAATAGCTCAATTACAGGGCATAATGGCAATAGTTATGATCGCCACAGAATCTGTATTAACTACAACGATTTTCCATACAATTGACAAGTTCAAGATCGCCGTGCAAACACATTAAGTCCAAAATTGTTCATAACTCGTCAGTCTTTTTCAAATAAGGGAGAATAAAACTGCAGCAATTCCCCATGTGTAATGGTGGCAAATGCACCAGACTAACTAGCAAATTAGCCTTGCCACAGGAAGTATTTTCCATTGACTTTTGGTTTTAGGAAGCAGCTGAGAGTGGCAAAATCATACTTTATTTGCACTGATGCAAGAAATTCCAAAAATACTAAGCGTGTGCAATGTCTGTAGCTCCTATAACATCTTTAACAATTTGAATTGTTCAATAATTTTTTTTAATATTATCAACACTGTTTTTGACATCTGTGACAGACAACGAAGCTGGTGCACGATATTTGCCAATTGATTCTTAAGTCAAGCATTTCTAAATTCAAATGTGGTGTAATGATGCACAAAAACCACCCTGATTTCCTTCATAGAGGTAAAGTTAGGGGTTGGCAACTCTTAACCTGATGCAAAATGTCGACCTGAAACATCGAAAATTCCTTCCCCTCCCCACAGAGGTTGCTCAACCTGCTGAATTCCTCCAGCAAAGACACAAAATGCTGGAGCAACTCAGCAGGTCAGGCAATATCTCTGGAGAAAATGCATAGGTGACGTTTCGGGTCGAGATCCTTCTCTTTTTGGAGAACGGAGGAGAAATTCTTCAAAGTAGGCATACCTTGAAGAGATTTCACAGTGGAGCAGTCAAAATACAGAAACAAGGAACTGCAGATGCAGGTTTATACAAAGGAAACAGTGCTAGTGTAACACAGCTGGTCAGTCAACATGCCTGGAGAATATGGATTGGATTGGGTCCCTTTGCTTTTCCTCTAGCAATTTTAAAATCTTACCCTCATTCGCCATTGCAAAGGGCCGTCACCAAGCCAAAATTGAACAGTGGTTCCTATGGAACAGCCAGTCAAGCCAGCACAATTCGGCCCACTTGATTAACAACAAAAATCAACTTTGCAGCTTGCTAAACCCAACATTGCTCCTCAGAGTCATGCAGGGTAAAGATTTGTTTCAGTGAGAAGTTCAGGAAGAGATTGACTACTTAGATTGATTACATTAAAAAAAAAGTTGGTCACTATATGACAGTTTTTGTACCACAAAGAAATTAATATACGATAATTGTGTGACTGCTGTGGAACATTGTAAAATTACTTAGACTGGAACCTAGATTGAGAAAGAACAGCTAGGGTGGGGGTGGAGATGGATAAGTAGTTGGACAACATTACCTCAATTTGCTCAAATACAGCTATGGGGTCGCTTATACCTCTGTAGTTAAAAGCAAAGTAGAAATAGACGCAAGCTCCGGCATCGTAAGTTTGGGTGACTCTGCAAAAGAAAACAGAATTAATATTAAGTTGGATAATCACACAAATAATTTGCTTGGAAATCTTTTATACTACGTCGTTCTTGCAATTAATATTTTTAAAGTGGCCATTAATTAAAATCCTGCATTTAGCCAACAGTTCTGGAAAGTTCTTTTGGCAGAGCAAACTATTTAATGAAAGGAGTGTTGGAAAAGAGTGAATGGGTCTCTGTGGTGAGCAATGAAATGGAGGCCAAAACACAAAGTGCTGGAATGACTCAGAGGGTTAGGCAGCACCTCTGGAGGACATGGATAAGGACATTTTTGGGTCTAGACCTTTCTTGAGTGAGAAGGGTCTCGACTCGAAGCACCACCTATCCATTCCCTCCACAAATGCTGCCTGACCCACTAAATTAATCCAGCATTTTGTGTTGTTCTTAAGATTCCAGTATCTGCAACCAAGAAGGACAAGGATGGTGAGATTGGGGAAGGGAATGCTGATATTGAGGTGGTGTTGTGTGTTATGGAAAAACATTCAGATAGGTAAGTACCAAGAGACTGATGGAATCTATCCCATGATAGTGAGAGAAGCAAACAAGAAGATTGCTGGGCCTTGACAGGTATTTGTAATTTCTTTATCCAGGAATAGGTTCCAGTCGGACAATAGCTAATGTTGTTCCTTTGAGAAAGAAATGGGAACAAACCAAGGAATAATAAGCCAGTGAGCCATAAATCGGTGGTTGGGAAATTACTGAAGATTCTTAGGACAGGATTTACTTGTATTTGCAAAAGCATTGACTTATTAGGGATAGCCAGCATGGATCTGTGCAGGGAAAGATGCATCTCACAAATTTGATGGAGTTTGTTATGATAAAGTGACGAAGCTGAGCATAAGGCATTGGATGCTGTCTACATGGACTTCAATAAAGCATTCGACAATGTCCAAAATTGGCTTGTTCATGGAAGATTAAGGGCAGAGGTAGAAGGGTTTTCTGAGTGGAAATCTGTGACCGGTGGAGTTCTACAAGTCTCAGTGCCAGGATCTACGTTTCATTTTCATCCAACTTGTCAAAAACAATATTTGTAGATGATATGAAAATTGGTGGAGTTGTGGATAACGGAGGAGTTTATTCAATGGTACAACAGGGCATGGATCAATAACAAATTTGGGTATAGCAATTGATAGAAGTACATAAAATTATGAGAGGCATAGATAAGAGTTTTTTGCCCCAGTCAAAATGTCAAAGGTTTAAAATAGGGTGGAAATTTAAGGGAGCTTTGCAGAACAAGTTTTTTTGTTTTGCAAAGTGGTAGGCACTTGGAATACACTGTGTATAATAGCAATAACGGATATAATAGCAATATCTACGAGTTATTTAGATGTACACATGAACAGTTAGAAAAGAGTGGATACGGACCAAGCGCAGACATGTGGGATTAATTTAGACTGGCATCGTGATTGGTACACACATGGTGGGCAGAAGGGCCTGATCCTATCCTGTACCATTCTGCATTTTGCATGTGATCCACACACAATGGCCAAATCAGGCTGAAACTGCAAGGGAGGCAACCAAAAACTTTCTCTCCTAACATGGATCCGAGGGGACTAGACAGCATACGCAAGTAGATTCAGTTTACACTTTTTCTTTCTCTTTACAAACTCAAGACAAGAATCCTATGGAATGTGCCTTTTGTAATTGTGAATTAAACATAGTTTGAAGTTTTAAGCCATAAAAAAACATAGCTTATTCTAAAAACAAACTAATGCAAGGAAGAGCCATAAGTTTTTTTCTGTACAAATGTCCATTTGGGGGCAAGCATCAAAAATAATGATTGTGATCAATAATTGTATGGACTTCAATGGTCACCCTTAACAATTTGGAAAATACATTCCAAAATGATGCATTTCAATGTGTCTTGTTCAGCAAAGTCAAATGGGAAATTGCAAGACCAGATGACTTTCCCCAAAAGGATAGAATAACTGATGATGCATTCACTCCCTGGAAGAGGGGAGGGAATAAGAAACAATGGCAGTCCTGGATGCCAAGAAATGAATCAGATGAACAGAACATTCTAGGAATCAGACCAAATGAACTTGCCTGCAAGTAGCAAGAGGGAGAAACTGAACACCCTTTTCTTTGCATTCTTTTACTAGTTTCTCCTTGACATTCCGGCAGAGGTCAAGTACCCTGAAATACACATTCAGAATAAAGTCTTGAAGTTAGTTACGTTATAACATTGTGTAGTCAACACATGTTGGTAAAATGTCACTTAAAAAACATCTTTATGTACTCATTTTTACTTTTATAAAGGTAAAGATATTGGACATGATTTAAAAAATAAAAATTCAAATATTGTTCCACATTCATTTCTTTTGTAGTCATAATCTAGCATATGCTGCATCTGTTATCTACAATTTGACTAAATGTCTATCCTGCTGACAGGTAATTAAGGTATTATGAAGATATACTAGTTCATACACTGCGATTGGCATGGCAATGGTGTGGAAAGAGAAATCCTTAACTCGCAGAAAACTATAAATTTTCAAGTAGGCAAGCTGCAACCTCTGGGGTGCCTCAGAGATCAAAGCTGGTGTCGCAGCTATTCACAATCTATATTAATGACTTGGATGGTGAGACCAATTGTTCAGTCAAATTTGCTGACAAAGAAAAGTGGGGAAGTAAGTTGTGAGGGGGAAGAAAAAATTTGCAAAGGAATAAAAGCATGTTAAGAGAGTTGGCAAAACTCGGGTAGTGCGTTATATGGGAAGATGTGAGGTCATCAACTTTGGTAAAAAGAAAATGATAACATTGTTTAAATGGTGAGAGACAACAGAATATAACAGTATAGAGATATTTGGATATCCTCAAATACAAAACAAATTAGCTTGCAGGTACAGCAAGTAACAAGAATGCAAATGTAACATTGACCATCATTACAAAAGGATGTAGTTGGGAAGAATTGTTAGAATTTTACATAGCGCTGACAATCCATTCCTAGTAGAGCTTAGAATTTTGGTTTCCTTATTTAAAATACTTGGATTGGAGGCAGTTGAGAGATGGTATACCAATTCTCAAGATAAAAGAAATGTCTAGGAAAGGTTGGGCTAAATGAAGAGGATGTTTTATCTCACAGAAGGAGAATAATTTCTGACAGTCATTTATCTTTAAAATAGACAAATCTGTAACAAGTGGAGCATAATGACCAGCTTCTATACTCAATGACCCCACTGACGAAGATCAGCACACCATAATCTTTTGTCACCACCCTATCTACCTGTGACACCACTATCCACCTGTGACACCAGCTTTTTGTTCTAATTGGGAAGTCTATCAGGGGTTCCAATGAACAGGCGAGTCAAAACCAAATTTGGATCATATCAGTATAGCCATTAATTGAATGAATGATGAAGACATGGCATGCCATTGGCCCACTTTTGCTCTTATAAGTGAAATACTCTGGTATGTTAGGATGTAAAGATGTAATTAAGTTTCAATCTTCAAGTTAGCAACTGATCCAGATTGAAATTTGTAACTTTTTTTTTTTAAAGGTCTGAAAAGAAAAAAACTACACTGCACAACAAAAATCCATCCTGGCAGCACCAGGTAAAACTGGGACGTTGAAAGTGTGAGGGGGTGAGAAAACTGATACATAAAAGTTAGCATCATTAACTCAGGGTGTCATCGATCAACTGGACTTTGACAACCTGCCTTCATTTTCCAGACATAGAAAATGTATAAATGGGTACATGGAAAAACAGTACTATATTTGTATCATTCAGAAAAATCTCTTTAAAATTATAATTGTACTGTAAAAAAACACGTTGAAATCTTAATTGCATTTTAATCTTAATTTTCTAGAATTGGTGTTTCATTTATGCCTTACAGTACACGGAATGATGATACGGTGGTAGAGTTGCTGCCTTATAGCGCTTGCAGCACCGGAGACCCAGGTTCGATCCCGACCATGGGTGCTGTCTGTGAGGAGTTTGTATGTTTTTTTATGTGATCTTCGGTTTCCTCCCATGCTCCAAAGACATACAGGTACGTAGGTTAATTGGCTTGGTGCATGTGTAAATTGTCCCTAGTGTGTGTAGGATAGAGTTAATGTACGTAGTGATCGCTAGTCAGCGCGGATTTGGTGGGCCAAAGTGCCTGTTTCCACACTTATCTCTAAACTAAAAATAAAACGAATCAAACCTCATTTCTTCCCACTCAAGAGTTTACGAGACCAAAAGATGGTCAAATTGTGGTAAGGAAAAACCTACATGCAAAGGATGTATGATTGGGATAGACACCAAGTACCTTAATTCCTCCCAACCTTATAATAAAAGAATGCAACAAATACATAGATTTATTTTCAATTTAAGCTACACATCGTTCTTCTCTATTGATGCTTTACCAACTCTCAGTTGTCACTCCCCCCCCAAAAACAGTAAGCATTAAAGAAAGATCCAGTGATACTGCAAATTTTAAAACCTGTTTTGTTCTTTAAATAAAACTGTCCAAATATTATAATGAATATTCCTTATATCTTCAAGCAATAGATATTGCAGCAGAATAATTTTCTTTAAAAACTGTTAGGAAATAAATTACCGGTCCCAAGGTACAGAGGTTTCAAATGATTCTCCTATAATGTAATAGTCCATGCCCAAATCCTAAAGAAATCACAAAGAAACTATGTTAGTCATAAGAACTCTTTTACTGTTTCGAAGCAATCACTTTAAAAATAACAATCAATATTTCCAATCAAAAATGTGAACTTGTAATTATGGAGTTTATTTTTCTAGGTTTACCAATATTCCACTGATAAGAGTGGTTGTATTCTAAGACTGTTATGGCAGGACATGTTATAGCTAAGAGACAGATAATTAATGTTGATAGAAACCAATGTAATCCATGAGGACAACATCTATAGTCATAGTCTGAAGTTTAAGCAATCACGACTTAGTGCTAGAATCAGATTACTATGATGCTCAAGAAGGGAAATAGTTATCTGTTTATAGTACCAGGAAAATGTTATACAATCACTTTGATTAAATGCTGCAGAATGTCATTCAAGAGATATTGCCTCGTATAGATAGGTTGGCATATCAGCAGGTACAAGGTTATTGCACCCCGTTTGAATGACTACAGAGACTGCAAATTAATTACCACACTGTAGTTTCGGTCATTCAAGTTGGGTGAGTTGAAAACAATGCAGTAATAAGAGAACCATGCTGTTGTCTGCAGCCATGTGCGAGTTTTTAATTTTCTGTTGCTTGCACAGTGTCATGGTTAAGGAAATGGAGGATGCAGAAATCAATGTAGGTTATGCCAGTATTCGTTATTTTTAAGTTTTTATTCATTTGTATAGATCAACTAATAAAAACTTAAAAATAACGCCCTACTCATCCCAATCAAAAAACAACTTTAGATTACAGGAAGAATTTGATGGAATCTTTTGTTTTTATGTTTATAGCATTCTTCAACTAATTGACACATCACAAAATCTTCGATATAGCTAGCAAGGTAAAACATGCAGACAATTCACTGTAACTTCACATCATCCCTTTACATTTTCAAACATCTGATGAAGGGTTTCAACCCAAAACAAAACCTATCCATGTTCTCCAGAGATGCTGCCTGACTCAGAGTTACTCCAGGACTTGATCTTTTCATTGTTGTCTATTGACATCAAGGAGATTGTCATGTTGAGTCCCTTAAAGGAAATGAAGAAACATAAATCGCCAGGAGCTGATTGGATCTATCTCAGGCCAATGAGAGGCAAGAAGGGAGCTTGTTGGAGCCATGGAGATCTTTGTATCATTTTGTTCCAGAGAAGTGGAGAATTGCCAAATATGCAGTGTTGCATTTTGGGAGGTCAAATGTCGTGGGAAATAAATAGTATACAGTAAATGGCAGGGCATTTGGAAGGGCTGCTATACAGAGGGATCTTAGGGTGCATCCAGAATCCTTTGAAAGTAGCATCACAAGAAGACAGGATGATAAAGGTGGCATAGCATGCTTGCCTTCAACACTTGGGCCATAGTGTACAAAGGTTTCATGTCATTTTGTAGCTGTATAAAACTTGTTTGTTCACATTTGGTGTTGTGTGCAGTTCTGGTCACCACAGAGACTTGGGAGAGGGTGCAGAAGAGGTTTACCAGAACGCTGCCTGGATTAGAGGGTATTTGCTTTAAGGAGAGGTTGAATAAACTTGGATTGATAAGGAAAGGTTGGATAAACTTGGATTGTTTCTCTGATGCAACGGAAGCCGAGCAGAGATCTGATCGGAGTTTTTGAAATTATACGGCATAGGCACAGCTAAGAAATAGCAAGGAGTAAAAAACATTGCTGGGAATTGTATACAGGCCCCAAAACAATGATAATGTTGTACAAACCATAAGATTTGATTTACTTGAGTAAATAATCAAATAGCAAACTCTGATGATCTTATAATTAATAGACTTTTCAGCAACATGAATATATATTATTTTATATAAAGATTGAAAGTGATCAAGTTCAACGTGAAATCAAGCTCCTAAACTTGAATAAAGCTGGACGATATGAAGCATGAATTGGCAATGGTAGATGGGGAAACTACATTAAAAAGGCAGAATAAGCAACTAATGACTAACATTTTTTAAATATTAGTTTGCATGCAACATTTATGCCTTGAAGGCAAAATGCCCAAAAACAAATTTGGCCAAGTGTGGCCCTTGAGAAGTTAGAGAGTACAAGCATTTTAGTTTGATCTAATAAAGTTGCCCAAAACAACACTAAGCCTGAGAATTGAAAATAAAAGCAGTGTTCAACAAGAGATCAAGGCATCATGAATGGGGAAAATAGAATATAAATGAAAAACAAAATTCTAAGAGTTTGCACAGAAGTTTAAAAAAAAGGTCTAAAGTTGATTTGGGTCCCTTACGGATTACACCAGAACAAATTATATTGGGGAATAAGGAAACAGAATAATTAAACAAATGTTTTATATCTCTTTGGAAAGTGTGGGAAATTTCCTGATAATGCTGGAGAATTACAGGTCTGCAGTAAATGACAAACTCAAAGAAATTGGCATTACAAAACTAGCATTGGGAAAATAATTATTCAAGTTTTTAAATCACCAAGAACCTGCACATAGGGTCTTTGAAAGAAGTAGTTATGGAGGTTGTCATCTTCCAAAATTCAGATTAGAGAATGGTTCCAGAGATTGAAATACTGGGGTATTTCAGAACAGACAGGAGGCAAAAGAAATCATTTCCGACAAAATAGATGTTTTGTCAATGATATCCTCACAAAGGAGTTAAACCTTGCAGTTCCAACTCCTCTATGAGAATATCACTGAAGAAACATCTATTTTTAACCACCCGCGTAGACTCCAGGACATGCTGTCAGTTTTGTAGTTTGTACAAAATGAAAATTGCCATACTTCAAACTCCAGCTACATCAACGTACCCGAATGTAAGCAATAACAAATGTTAGCATGTAGCCCCGTTGTCCATTATCTTCTCCAGCTGCCAGTCCTCTGAAATTCAAAAATAATTCATCTAAATATAAACAAGGCAACAGTCTATAGAAATCATTGTTATTCATTGATAATTTTGTCAGCACTTTTCTTTGCAGCATATTCACAATTCTTCGTTATTTGAACAAAAGATAATTTCAACTTGAAATAACTGTTCCTCTCTCCATAAAATTATACAAAATGCAGAACAGAGCAAGGATTTGGTTTTCTTTTGTATTTAACAACATACACACTATTTTGGGGATGAATTAAGCACCACTCTGTGCTTGCTGGACCAGATGCAGAGGAATAATCTTGCTGACTGCAGCAAGTAGCTATCCTGCAAGGCACTGCAAGGACAGTGTTGAATAGCCTCAGGTGACAGACTGCTGAGGAGATATTGTCAGTATAGCCTGACAGTCTTTGACAGGAAGTAAAGTCTCATCTTCTGTCAAAGCTGCCATGGGTTTGTAAAATTGTACTTTTTTTTACATCTCTCTTGACATTTGAAAACTTTAAATTGCTTTAAATAATTAAAGAAATTAAATACTGTAAAAGATATTTGGAAGCATCTACCGGGTATTCAGAACATGGAGATGGGAGATGGAGCAGAATCAGATTGACCGACTTCTGAAGTTCAACACTTGGACTTTCAGACTTTCAGCAGTCTGGGCATTGCTTACCTCAAATTATTGAATGCAGTAACATAAAAACATAGACAATAGGTGCAGGAGGAGGCTATTTAGCCCTTCGAGCCAGCACCACCATTCATTGTGATCATGGCTGATCGTCCACAATCAATAACCCGTGCCTGCCTTCTCCCCATATCCCTTGATTCCACTAGCCCCTAGAGCTCTATCTAACTCTCTCTTAAATCCATCCAGTGATTTGGCCACCACTGCCCTCTGTGGCAGAGAATTCCACAAATTCTCAACTCTCTGGTTGAAAAGGTTCCTTCTCACCTCAGTTTTAAATGGCCTCCCCTTTATTCTAAGACTGTGGCCCCTGGTTCTGGACTCGCCCAACATTGGGAACATTTTTCCTGCATCTAGCTTGTCCAGTCCTTTTATAATTTTATATGTTTCTATAAGATCCCCTCTCATCCTTCTAAACTCTAGTGAATACAAGCCTAGTCTTTTCAATCTTTCCTCATATGACAGTCCCGCCATCCCAGGGATCAATCTCGTGAACCTACGCTGCACTGCCTCAATTACAAGGATGCCCTTCCTCAAATTAGGAGACCAAAACTCTACACAATACTCCAGATGTGGTCTTACCAGGGCCCTATAGAGTTCACAGTCCCAGCAAAAAGGTTTTAACCTATTAACTTAAGTATTCCATGGAAATCATTTTAATCTACCTAGAATACACTAAAGGGCCTGTCCCACTTTAGGCGATTTTAAGGCGACTGTCAAAAGTCGTAGAAGATCGCCGAACTTTTCTTTTACTCGACGACAATGACCACGACAATGCCGAGTCAGGTCGAGATTACAGCGTCTTCGAAAACATCGCGAAATTCCAAAGCTGTTAATGCTTCTCCGGTGTCCTAATTTTCACTGAAATCACTGACAAGTCGGTAAGTACTTGAGAGTTTTGAACTATAACATCTTGTATGGGTTATTTAAAAACCAAGCATCACTGTAACAAGGCATAAACTGGATTTACTTCCAGTTTACTAATAGTTGTATTTTTTTTTTTTTTAAATTTAAGTGGTTAAGTGGATTTTTGTGAAAAGTGTGTGGGCATTCTTTGAAAATGTACGGGAGATGCATATCTTGTTTCTGGGTTGCATATCTGGGTTGGGAGACCACTTTAAATATAATGGCTGATGGCCATAAACATCGCAAAATTCCCACGCTTACCTGACCGTCAAACTGTCGCCTCCAATCTACCTGTCAAATGACCTGACGGTAAATAAATTGGTTAAACACAACCATTTTATGGTATTTTGAAATGACTTTACTTATTTTAATATAATGTGCTTCTAAATGCATCTAAAAGAACCTAGCAAACCTGGGGACAGCAGGCGACAGCGCCTGCAATAAGCAACGATACCTGAATGATTTCTCAGCGATGCGCTGAGATCCACTACAATTCTTGGAAGACTCCTCACGATCATGCCCGCGACACCCGGCGAGCTGTCAGCGACAGCCTAGTCGCCAGCAGTCACCTTAAAAATCGCCTAAAGTGGGACAGGCCCTTAACTGATTAGCAAACTGTCTTACCTATAGCATAGCAAATATTAAATTATTCAGGATTTTAAAAAGGAAATTAATTGTACAATTTCCCAAAGTGGATCAAAGGTACTTATAAATAGCCATGAACCCATGCCTCTCCCTACGGTTTAACATGCTGTGTTAAAAAAAATTGTTACAGAACCCTGAAGTCCAATTACATCATAGAAATCAATTCACAGATGCATATAGTTTTTTTCTAAATAATGCTTGACTTTAAATATATTTATGGGTCCCTATTATTTGGATGAAAATTATTAGCATCAACCTGAAAGCTAACTTCACTGTAAATGGAACAAAGAAAATCAAGTTTGAAACACTGCAGGCCAAGGTTTTTTTGGAGTCTTACCCAACTTTCGCAGCAATATCGTAAACATGCTTTTCTTGTTGAAGAACCTTTTCTCTGGTCCCTTCAAAAAGTAGGGTGGTTACACATAACTCATTGGGATCAAATCCCTTGAACTGTCAAGATAAAAGGAATCAATATCTTTAGCTAGAATTTGAAAATGCAAGATTAATTATGTATAAAACAGATAAATATTTTAATGGATTTTAGAATACACACCAGGCTTTGATTGCAAATTTATGCAAAAAAATAGTTTGAGAACATATCTGCAATGCACAAAAGTACAGACAGCAGAGACCAATAGAGGGTCAAAAGAGGACATGAAATGGAGCTACCAGGCAAAATAAAAGATGATCCTCAGACATTCTACAGGTATATTCATGCTGAAAAGGTAGCTAGGGAAAGATCAGGTCCCCTTAAAGAGCAACATGGCCAGTTTTATGTAGAACCACAAGAGACAGGGGAGAATATTAAATGAATACTTCTCATTCGTTTTTACTGAGATCATGGAAATTATGGCATTGAGGCATAGGAGTTGTGATGTATTAGATCAGATATGTTACCAAAGCGGGAGTATTGCCCGTTTTTAAAGCATGTCAGGGGTGGATAAATCCCCAAGGCCTGACCAAAGTGCTTCCTCTGACCTTGTGGGAAGATAGGGGGAAAATTGCAGAGGCCCTAAAGGAAAAGTTGCAGACTGGAGGGTGGCAAATGTTGCACTGTTATTTAAGATGGGCAGCACGAGACAAGCCAGGGAACTAGAAGCTGGTGAGCTTGATGTCAGTGGTGGGAAACTTGGGGGGGGATTCTTAGGGGCAGGATCTACCAGCATCTAGATAGGCACGGACTGAACACGATAGTCTGGATGGCTTTGTGCGTGGGAAATCATGCCTCACCAATCTCTTAAGTTTTATGAAGAGGTCACAACAGGATTGATGAGGGCAAGGCAGTGGACCAAGCTGCAACTAGTTCTCTTCCCCTCTTACAAATGGCCTTTTGCTATCCTACAGTCTATCTCTTGCACCGCATTACGAATGTAACACAAGTCGCAACTACATATAAGGCTCAAGTTAAATGAGTGTTCAACAATTACTTCCAGAAAGCAAAAATTCTAACTCAGCTGAATACCAGATTTGAATGGTATTAGGTAGAACTTTTTTATGGCTTGTGTTTGAACTAGGGAACAGAAATAAATAATTTGGTGAAATTAGCCAATTTGAATATGGGTAATTTGTCATCAAAAAACATAAACCGAACGACCTTCTGCAATAAACCATGTAGAGTTTCAAGGTGAGATTAGCTTGTAATCATCTTATTGTTCTCAATGCTAGTGGAAAAAACAGAAAATAATGCAGCCTGTGGGAAGGCATTGAATCACTGATTTATTTAGAATTTCTACATTACTCTAGGCAAACATGGAAATTTCAATGCTCAGAATTTCACGGAATAATGACGATGACGACTAGTTTAACCAACATTATTAATGGAAAACTCTGGTCAATCACCAACTGTTTTCCCAAGAGGAAATGCAGCTCATGATCGACTGGAGTCATGCTACTTAATCGGATTGATGATATCAACCATTTCTCTCATGTGAATTATGCATATTATCTAGAAGCAACCAAATTTGATTTTGTTAGGAAATAAGAGTCAGAGTCACACAGCTGAGAAACAGGCATTTCAGTCCACCACAGCCGCACTGACCGTCACGTGCTCATTCACACTAATCTAATCCCATTGTTCTTGCTACATCTCTACCTCCCCTCTTTGATTATCCAGCCACCTACCCTAACTGGAAGAGATTTTACAGTAGTCAATTTATCTGCAAGTCAGCTGATCTTTGGCCCATAGGAGGAAACCTGATCCTGAAGAAATACATTTGGTCACAGGAGAATGTGCAAAATCCACACAGGCAGTATAGAGATCAGAGTCAAATAGGGATTTGTGCTGCTGTAAAAATCAGCATTATCCACTGTCTCTCAATTTATATCTCTGGAAATAAAATATTCTAATGCTCAGCATTACTAAAGAAGAGACAGATGATTATTCAACTGGTAACCTGTACAATTTTGGGTAGCATTTGTAAACACAATAACGTGCATTATAAAATGAATAATTTTTAAAGTTTCAGAAGATGAGAAAACAATTTTTTTTCGAAAGGTAATGGAATATTATTTTCGCTGTAGAGTAACAACCAATAGCTTTATTCCTGCAAAGCATTGAATCGCAAACTTTTAGCTTTAATTGATTGAGTTTAGCATTTGAAGTCAGGAATCCTACATTAGTTTAATTTTCCAATACCACTGTTAAAAAATGAATCATTGAACAGCAGTACAAAAAGGCACACACTTCAGATTTTAAGGTACAAGGTCTATTTACAGAAACAATTGGATATAGTGCACCTTAAAATGGAGCAGCATCTGCAGTTATTTTCTTACATTAAAATGGAGGATGGTCAAATTCCAATAAGCAACTGACAATCCAAAGCAAGTTCTGAAAGTCTGAAATAATTTACCTCATCTCCCCAACATGGGTCATGCAATAATCCAGTCAAGACTATTTTGAACTAATCACGAGCAACTCAACATTAAATCGTTAAATTTTAATCTTCAATACTTTGGATATCAACATTGCATTAGTGATTTGGGAAGAAGCATATTCACACTTTATAAATCTGACAACATTTCCGACCACTGTTATTCAGGAAACAACCTAATTTTCTTGGAATAACCTCAAGCTTTGAGTAACTCACCCCTCCCCAAAAGAACTTTTAGCTTGCATTACCAAGATACTCCTACCTTACATTATCATTCAAACTTTTATCGTTAAGAAAAATAAATTAAATATACCTTGGTAATGTAGAATTTTTTCAGTCCATCCAAAAATGAAGTAAAAATGGAGGCCACCTGTGGTTTCAGTGCATGCCCTAGTTTGAAACAAAAATTGTAAAAGCTCTTTTTTGATTTTTTTTTGTGAGTATTTCTTTGAATTTTACATAAACCAAAGGAGGTTGATAATTTGATGGAATCACTGTTTATATAAATTGTGACAATGCTACCCAACAGCATTAAATATAGTAAATGACACAAAATAAGAGCAAATGGAAGAGTTATCAAAACCATCATTAAAGCAAGCATTACAAACTTACAAGCAGCCTGCCTCGCAACTTTTAAAGAACTATTCAGAGTGATGCAACTCATAGAGTAGCCGTCTCACAGCATCAAAGACCCAGGTTTGATCCTAACCTCTGGTGCCATCTATGTAGAGTTTGCATGATCTCCCCGCATCAGTCTCCTCCCACATCCCAAAGATGCGGTGGTTTATAATTATGAACGAGTGATCGATGGTTGGCGTGGACTTTGTGGGTCAAAGGGACAGTTTCCAATCTGTACCTTTCCAACAATTCAAATGATCAAATATTCCCAGATCCCTGTTCATGCACACGTTTTAGAATTATCATATCATATCATATCATATCATATATATACAGCCGGAAACAGGCCTTTTCGGCCCTCCAAGTCCGTACCGCCCAGTGATCCCCGCACATTAACACTATCCTACACCCACTAGGGACATTTTTTTTTAAACATTTTACCCAGCCAATTAACCTACATACCTGTACGTCTTTGGAGTGTGGGAGGAAACCGAAGATCTCGGAGAAAACCCACGCAGGTCACGGGGAGAACGTACAAACTCCTTACAGTGCAGCACCCGTAGTCAGGATCGAACCTGAGTCTCCGGCGCTGCATTCGCTGTAAAGCAGCAACTCTACCGCTGCGCTACCGTGCAGTTATAACTTCTAATTTATTTTTCCTCCTCCCATTCTTCCTCGCAAAATATAATTCTTCACATTTCTCATCAATACATGTATCCGCTCCCTATCCATACAATCCACTACCCTGTAAATATAATCTTGACATTATTAGAATTCTCACAGCTCTCTTCACCATGCTTGGTGTCACCTGAAAATTTGGAAATGGTGGCCTGAACATTCGCCAAAATCATTAATAAATTCCAAATAAGCAATGGGTCTAGTCATCCCCAGGATATCCCACTGCCTTCTTTCCTCCAGAATGAAAAAAATCGCCTTTCATTGCCTCAGTTTCCTGTTGTTTAGTCTCTTTCCTGTCGATGTATTCTGTTAGTTCATTTTATTCCAAGATCTTTAATCTTAACTAGACCAAGTGGACCCGTTGGGCCCAAACCTCTCCTGCATTGGTGCAGCACCCTCTCCTCCACCTCCCTCTCTCCTCCACCTCCCTCCCTCCACCACCCACCCACCCTCCCTCCACCACCCACCCACCCTCCCTCCACCACCCACCCACCCTCCACCACCCACCCACCCCCCACCACCCTCCTTCCACCACCATCTTCCTTCTCCCTCCCCCCTTCCATTTTTTTGGATTCCCTTCCATTTGTTGCCCATCTTTTCTAACTCATTTGCCTCTCTCAGAGCAACATAATGGTGCAGCTAGTAGAGCTCCTACCTCACAGCACAAGCACCTGGGTTCACTCCTGACCTCTGGTCCTGTCTGTGTAATTTGTACGTAAACCCCCTAAGTGTGTGGGTTTCCTCCCACGTTCCAAGGATGTGCCTATTGGTAGATTATTTGACCACTTTAAATTGCTCTGAGTGGCGAGTGGTAGGCTCGGGGAGAAATTGATGGGAATGTGGGGAGAATAACAGTGGATTAGTATAATGGGTAGTTGATGGTCAGCGGGAATTTGGTGGGCAGATGGCCTGTTTCCACGCTATGTTTCTGACTCACTTCATTTTTAGTTGCTTAATTGTTTTCTGTAAATCGCCTGGTTGCCTCATGTTTACAATCTAGTATCCACCATACACTCTTCCGCTCTATTTTAGGTCACCCATAAAACGTTGCCATGAGGTTCCCTTGTATTTTACTTCACATGAATGGTGTGGACTTCAGGTGAAACATCTCCACCTTAAAGCTTAATTATTCAATTATACTTTTGCTTACAAACCACGATTGTAATTTGCCCATGATAGATCTGATATCACCCCACTGAAAGTGCCACTTGTCCAATTGAGTATTTTCATTTCAGAGAGGTCTGTATTTTTTTCCACAGCTGTTCTAAACATTATTACGATTGCTGTTTGTCTGATGTTCCTCTCTCCCTGCTGGATGATATTCTCTCTTTGGCAAATTTTAATTCTGTCAAGTCTCAGTTCGGTTTGATTCAAGACATTATAGTACAACTCCTCAGCAAATAAAGCAATCCACACCTGCATGCAGCAGACAACATTCAGGCATGTTAATAAGTGATATTTGCAGCACAAAAAAGCTCATCTCCAAAGCTAGTCAGAGAGGCAATGGAATATTCTATTTGCTTGGCTAAGTGGACCTTCAATAGCACAAGCTTGACATTACCCAAGACAAAGCAGCCTGCTTGATCCATCCATCTACCAGCACAATGCATACCTTAACATAAAGCACTGTTTATTTACTTTTCTTTACTCAAGCAAGATTCTCCAAACCCGCAACCTCTACGACAAAGGATGAGAAAGGCTTCAGGCATACCATCCTTAGAAATGATTTCTTCTTTACCAGTCTAAATCTCCCTCCCCAACTGCACTTTGGGAATATCATCACCAGACGAACCACTGGGATAACTCACCGACCTTCAAAGGGGCATCTACAGATGGTCAATAAATGTTAGCCTTGTCAGCCATAAAGATTCAAAAAAACAAAGAAAATTAAATACCTGGTCATTTATTATGGGAAAAGAATAATTTGGAAAGTAATAGGATTGAGAAGAGAGAACATGAATGCCTGAAGGGGAAATCAGATTTGATAAATTTGTTTTTTTTTAGGTTATAATGAACAAATAAATTAGGTCAACCAAATGTTGAATATCTGGGCTTTCAGTAGGCCTTCAATAATGTGCCATACGAGAGACTTTTGTCCAATGGATTTGTCAATTATTTACATGCTAAAAAAAGATTTGATTCTGTATTTCTAATGTGTCAAGTCAGATTGACTTGTTCATAAAATAATTCTATCAATTTTAGGGAAATGAGTGATTGGCTTAGAGTTTTCACTTTGTGCCAACGTTCTTTGAGTTTAGACTTTAGAGATACAGTGTAGGAACAGGCCCTTTGGCCCATTGAGTCCGTGCCGACCAGCAATCACCCAGTAAATTATCACTATCCTCCACAAATGCAATGGATTTGGTACCCATGATTTCCGGATACATGTTGGGGAACCCAATGCTACCTCCATCTCAAACATCTCCTTCCTTGGGTGGGAAAATAAAACATGCACATAACATTCCATAGGTTACACACATATATAAATGGAGCAAAACATCCTGACTACGGGTGACTACAATCCTGATTATGGGTGCTGTCTGTACAGAGTTTGTACGTTCTCCATGTGACCCGTAGGATTTCTCCAGATATTCCGATTTCCTTCCACACTCTAAAGACGTAAAGGTTTGAAGGTTAATTGGCTTCGGTAAAAATTGTAAATTGTAAATTGTCTCCAGTGTGTAAGATAGTGCTAGTGAACAGGTCGGCGAGGACTCAGTGGGTGCTGTATTTCTAAACTAAAATCGAAGGCCATTTACACCTCAGTCATTCTCTCTTCTCCCCTCCCCCATCAGGCAGAAGATTGACCACAGCCACCAGATGCAGGAACAGTTCCTTCCCTACTCTTACAGACTAATGAGCTCTCATAAGCTAAGCTCTCATAATCAGTTGATCTCGATCGCTCAACCTCTCTCATTTTTAATCTGCATTTTCTTTGTATCTTCAATGCTCACTGGCCAGTAGTTCCAGGTTTGTCCTTGTAGCCCAGGGGTGTCAAACTACCGGCTCGTGGGCCACATCTAGCCTGCGAAGGGGTCCGATCCGCCCCGCGGGATGATTCTATTGTCTTCTTTCTCCCTGTAACCTAATCAAGACCTATCAATCTCTGTCTCAAAAAATACCCAATGTTCTGGCCTCCACCGCTGTCTGTAGCAAGGAATTCCAGATTCACTACCCATTCCTTCTCATCCCCATGTTGAATGTATGACCTTTTATTCTGATGCTGTGACCTCTGGTCCTAGACTCTCCTATTACTGGAAACATTATTTCCACATCCACTCTATCTAGGGCCTAGATACCAATCATAAAAGTAATGTTTGCTCGGCAATCTTCTTCATAAGAAAATAAATTCGTAAAGTGAAACACTTTGTAGTTATAGCAGAGACTGAGGCACATGAGTGCAGGTTGAAAACATGAAGGCAAAGAAAGCTGTGGGAGCACGCTCGCATGCGTTTACGCATGCACAACTTATCCGGCCTGCATGAAGTCGCATTTTGCCCATTACGGCCCGTGACCTAAAATGAGTTTGACACCCCTGTTGTAGCCCTTATGGTACAGCAATTTCTTCCCTCGCATGCCACAGCATTCTTGGATCTACCTAGACTTTACATGCCTCAAGATCGTAATTATGCATATAAAAAAATATTTTTTCTACGATGCACAAACTTTGCAAAGATCAAACATTTTCCCACTTTAAAATACTGCACTGAACCAGACCCCTTGATTTTTAATACGATGGATTTTCTAAACTTTTTTGACTGCTTTAAATTACAACATACATTTAAACAAACCTGAATTTCTAAAAAATATTCCAAGGATTATTTTGTATTTACAAGCTGGGTGGCAGTGTGAACTATGAGGAGGATGCTTTGAGGATGCAGGGTGACCTGGACAAGTTGTGAGAGTGGGCAGATGCATGGCAGATGCCGTTTAATGTGGATAAATGGGAGGTTATCCACTTTGGTGGAAAGAACAGGAAGGCAGATTATTATCTGAATGGTGTCAAGTCAGGAAATGGGGAAGTACAAAGAGATCTGGGTGTCCTTGTTCATCAGTCACTTAAAGTTAGCATGCAGGTACAGTAGGCAGTGAAGAAAGCTAACGGCATGTTGACCTTTATGACAAGAGGAGTTGAGTATAAGAGCAAAGAGGTCCTTCTGCAGTTGTACAGGGCCCTAGTGAGACCGCACCTGGAGTTTTGGTCTCCAAATTTGAGGAAGGATATTCTTGCTATTGAGGGCGTGCAGCGTAGGTTCACTAGGTTAACTCCCGGAATGGCAGGACTGTCGAATGTTGAAAAACTGGAGCGACTAGGCTTGTCTACTCTGGAATTTAGATGGATGAGAAGGGATCTTATTGAAACATATAAGCTTATTAAGGGATTGGACACATGAGAGGCAGGAAACATGTTCCCAATGTTGGGGGAGTCCAGAACCAGGGGCCACAGTTTAAGAATAAGGGGTAGGCCATTTAGAACGGAGATGAGGAAAACCTTTTTCAGTCATATTGTAAATCTGTGGAATTCTCTGCCTCAGAAGGCAGTGGAGGCCAATTCTCTGGATGCTTTCAAGAGAGAGTAGATCGAGCTCTTAAAAATAGCAGAGTCAGGGGGTATTGGGAGAAGGCAAGAACGGGGTACTGATTGTGAATGATCAGCCATGATCACATTGAATGGCGGTGCTGGCTCAAAGGGCCGAATGGCCTACTCCTGCACCTATTCTCTATTATGAATGGAATTCAAGTCGCCCCAATGTGGATTCAAATGTAAATTGATATTACAGAAGTTGTGACAATCATTTGCCATTCAGCCCTCCAGACAAGACTCAATGTAAGATTGTAACATCGTTCCATACAAAGTCTTACATTTTGGGACAAAAGGCTCAAACAGGGAAAAGCTCACTCTAGCAATTTTGATAATAATGATAGTTAGTAGCCTTTTTATTAAATGACAATTTTGCCCCTAGGTTTGTGTTTAAAATGAGGCCACTGATATCGCGCTTGTATTGATAGATCTGATAATGTCATTAACATGGTAGTCTATGGCTGATACCATCTTAATGTTATTTAGCATAGCACTAGCATAGCAGATTTGCTGCACATCCACAAATAAACAAAATTAAAAATTAAGCATTTACTAATCCATTACTATTTTAAAAAACTATAATTGATATTTCCTTACCAAACTGGAACTGTGTATTATCCATTAGACGAATTGACGCAGGAGCACATCGCTGCAAGAGAAAAACAAATGAATTTTATGATGCTGAAAACTAAAGATTGGATTTGCAAGGGAGGATATTTCAGCTGCCAAATTTGCAACAATTTAACTTGACGATATTTCAGTAAATTTAATGTCACCCAAGTTTATGAAAGCCCAACAACTCAAAAGATAGAAGGCTTTGGATTAATATAGCACCTGGCATCTCTATTACAGAACCTCTCCCAACACGCCTGTGTATTCCCCATGGTATTCAGTTTTCTCCCCACTGCTCGGGGACGTTTGGGTTGCTGGCCCACAATGGATTGCCCTCCGTGTGGCTGAGAGGAGTTTGGGCGGAGAGTTGATGGGAATGTGAGGGCCAAAAATAACAGGTCGATGTGCAAGTGTAAATGGGTTTATGATGGCTGAAGCAGATCCTGTCGGCAGAGTGAGCTATTACGGTGCTGTGTCATTTAATGACATGTAAATTTTGCAGTGACATCTACATTGATAAGATGGAAGCCAATTTGTACACAGCAAGATCTCAAAAAGAGAGGCAAGAGACAGCAGATTCTGGAATCGTGAGCAAAACAGAGCTTGGGGAACTCAGCAGGCCAGGCAGCATCTATGGAAGGAAAAGGGCAGACGATGTTTTGGGTCGGGCCCTGCAGACCAAATCTCACAAGAAACCTTTTTTCCATTTAGTAAGTCTCTCAACTTAGAATAGAGATCTAATAGAATGGACCAATTGTAATGGCTGGGAGTGGATCGCCTTCTTAGACCTGCATATAAAGACTTGCCTTGCTCCAGCGCCATTTTGCCTTACACTGACTTGCACTTAGGCTCCCACTCAGGTTCTGAGATAGCTGAGGTGCACCAAAAGTAGAGTCTCAAAGTTCCAGTCCCATCCCCAAACATCCTTTTCTACTTTGAGCAGCCATGGAACAGACACTGGCCAGGAGTCAGGAGAAATGTTCCATTCCTTCAAGGATTTGTCAAGCATAATCCTGGAATGCTTTCCTTTGTCCACTTAGTAACCTCTTTCCATGACATCCTTAGAAGTGTACATGATCCCGAGTGGCATGGGTAGGGTGAACGTTCAGTCTTTTTCATTGGGTTGGAATAGGCTTATAGTTAGAGGTGAGAAACTTAATAGGGGCCCCAGTGGCAACTAGGGGTGCTCAGTGTCTAGAATGAAGAGTCAAAATTAAGACTTTTTAAAATCATTGGGACAGATATGGATCGGAATGGTTTAGAGGGCTATGGGCCAAATGAAAGCAAATGGGACTGGCCCAGTATGCCCACTTGATCGGCATGGACAAGGTGGGCTGAAGTGCCTGTTTCTGTAGTGTATAGCTCTACAACTATGACTCTAAACCTCGAATAGATTGTGAAAGGCAACAAGACCCAACATTAAAAATTAATGAATAATTTTAAATTAATCTTTTTCAATATAGATGCACTCCCAGCTTATATTTCAATTAATTAGAAATCTACAGCAAGCAAACAGGCCTTTTGGCCCAACTCGTCAATGCGGATTAAGTTGCCTAATTGAGTTAGTCCTAGTTGCATGCACCTTGTGCATATCCTACAAACCTTTCCCATGTATCTGTCCAAGTGTCTTTTAAATGCTACCACCTTTTACCACCTTCTCTGGTAGCTTCTTCCATGTACGCACTACCTTCTGTGTAACAAAAGCTGCCCTTAATTCCTTTAAAATCTGTCCCCTCTCACCTTAAACCAATGCTCTCTAGTTTTAGACTCTCCTACCCTGGGGAAAGATCAAGGCTATGCCCCTTATGATTTTGATATACCTTGATAATCCTTCAGCCTCCTAAACTCCAGGGATTAAGACCCAGTTTATCTAGCCTTTCCTTACAACTCAAACCTTTCAGGCCCAGTAACATCATAGACCTTTTAACCAGCATAATAACATAATTTCTATAGCTGAACCGCCAGATCTATACAGTAATCCAAAAGTTGGCTTACCAATATCTTGTGCAGCCTTAACATGATATTCCAACTCCTACACTCAATACCCTTACCGATGAAGGTAAGCACACCAAACATCTTCTTCACCATCCTGTCCAACTGTGTCACAACCTTCAAGGAATTATGTACCTGCATCCCTAGGTTTCTCTGCTGTACAACATTATTCTATGTAGATTATGTAATTATGTACACCTGTTAGATAATTAGGGGATCTAAATCACACCACTTGTCACCCTCACCACCTGCCCATAGTTCTTGTCACAAACTCTCCTGCTGAACCACATTAACTTTACACCGAGATTTAAATTAGTCATCTCATAACATTACTTTACTCGGGTCTAATTTAATAATGCCTGACAACTGAAGCACTCGTTTGAACCCATTCTTGCGGTTCTGATCTGAGTCAACCGAAAGTTTCAAAGAGGCTTTTGTTGACAGAGGATAAGTCATAGAGTCAGACCTGATATATGGAATACTAATATATTTGTTGCAATCCAATTCAATATAGAACCTGACTCAATTTGCTGAATGGCATTCACAATTCCCCTTTCTAATACAAAATTATTTGGGGCTTTTTTTGCAGAAATGGCTATATCTGAGCTTTTATTCGAGCAAAACTATGTTATAAAAAATGTTCTTCTTAATCTTAGTGAGAAATATGTGACCATCAAAATAAACATTCATACATGTTTCAAAGGAAAATAAGGATTACATGATTATCAGTTTAAACATTACGCAAAAAAATTCTGCAAATAGATTTTTTTTAAATCTTAAACAATCTCGAGGCAGATTTAGCTACCATCCCATTTGGGAATTTTAATGTGGCCATCATTGCAAGATTCACAAGAGACCATTTATCAGCTCATCCGTTATAACTTTGTACAGCTGCACAAGACCAAAGATAAATCATAACAAGTTGTCACAGAGTAAACTAAGAATGGATTCAACACATGGTCAACATACAAGTGCTAAGTTACTGTAGGATTTCTGCTTAAAGTCTTAGTTACTAATAATTACTGATATTTTAATGTGTTTACATGTCACGATATCCACTTGCAAACAGAAATTAAAATATTATTTCTACATTCATTAGTTTCAATTGTACTGTTCTACGTATAAACAGATTTTTATTGAGGGATTGCTAAAGTGCCTGATAGGCATGAGTGAAGAGACTAGAATTACCTGCCGTGCTACCTCTCGTAAACAGGCCACACCACTTTCAAAGTCTGGAAACACAATGGAGCCGTATTTCTGATATTCAGGCAAAGATCTTATTTTTATTGTGACCTCTGTAACTACACCGAGCGTTCCTGAAAAGAGGGAAAATAATCTGATTTAGGTAACATGGTACAGAAAGGCCTAAAATCTATGGTCAGCAGCAGTGATGGCACTTCACAATTCCTTAGCGTCCAAAAATTCTCCCTACTTATAATCTGTGAAGGCAAATTCCCTTTCAAAGTCTGATTGCTATCGCTGCATGGGGGTTCTGGTGCACATCAACTACATAGCTTTAATTATGATTGAAACGTCACCAAAAATGGACATTGACTTCATGTAACCAAGTAGAAATGTTCATAATATTTTATGGTTGTATCTGAAATCCACAACAGTTCAAGTTTCAGAGAAATAACTGTCATGATTATTACAACAAAATCAGGACAAGGTCACTGTGCACAATACATTAACCAACTTCCAGATAGTATATGAACATAGATGTATAAGTGATATATACATTATATGCAGATATACAAGACTACCAACCTCTCCAATAAGAGGTCACCGAGCCAAAACTAACTCCATAAATGCTGTTGGACTTGCCGAATATTCCTCGCACTGTTTTTCATCTTTCCAATAGAACTTTTGCTATTTTAAATACCAACACCAATGTATAACATCAAACAATAAAACTATTGCGCATTGTGCAAAAAGCATCACCTCAATTGCCATTTATAAACAAATACCGTGCCCTCCATAATGTTTGGGACAAAGACCCATCATTTATTTATTTGGCTCTATACTCCACAATTTGAGATTTGTAATAGAAAAAAAATCACATGTGGTTAAAGTGCACATTGTCAGATTTTAATAAAGGCCATTTTTATACATTTTGGTTTCACCATGTAGAAATTACAGCAGTGTTTATACATAGTCCCCCCATTTCAGGGCATCATGTTTAGGACACAGCAATGTTATGTAAATGAAAGTAGTCATGTTTAGTATTTTGTTGCTTCTCCTTTGCATGCAATGACTGTTTGAAGTCTGCGATTCACGGACATCACCAGTTGCTGGGTGTCTTCTCTGGTGATGCTCTGCCCGGCCTGTATTGCAGTCATCTTTAGCTTGTTTGTTTTGGGGGCTAGTCCTCTTCAGTTTTCTCTTCAGCATATAAAAGGCATGGTCAATTGGGTTCAGATCAGGTGATTGACTTGGCTAATCAAGAATTGACCATTTTTTAAGCTTTGAAAAACTCTTTTGTTGCTTTAGCATTTGGTATTATGGTTTTGCTGTAGAATGAACTGCTGGCCAATGAGTTTTGAGGCATTTGTTTGAACTTGAGCAGATGGGATGTGTCTATACACTTTAGAATTCATTATGCTACTATCATCAGCAGTTGATTATGAAGATGTGAGCCAGTACCTTCAGCAGCAATACATGCCCAGGCCATAACACCCCCATCACCGTGTTTCACAGATGAGGTGGTACGCTTTGGATCTTGGGCAGTTCCTTCTCTCCTCCATACTTTGCTCTGATATAAGTTAATCTTCGTCTCATCTGTCCACAAGACCTTTTTCCAGAATTGTGGTTGCTCTTAAGTACTTCTTGACAAACTGTAACCTGGCAATCCTAATTTTGCGGCTAACCAGTGGTTTGCATCTTGCAGTGTAGCCTCTGTATTTCTGTTCATGACGTTTTCTGCAGACTGTGGTCATTGACAAATCCACACCTAATTCCTGAAGAGTGTTTCTGATCTGTCGGACAGGTGTTTGGGGATTTTTCTTTATTAGAGAGAGAATTCTTCTGCCATCAGCAGTGGAGGTCTTCCTTGGCCTGTCAGTCCCTTTGCAATTAGTAAGCTCACCAGTGCTTTCTTTCTTCTCAATGATGTTCCAAACAGTTCATTTTGGTAAGCCTAAGGTTTGGCTGATGCCTCTAACAGTTTTATTCTTGTTTCTCAGTCTCATAATGGCTTATTTGACTTTAATCGGCACAACTTTGGTCCTCATGTTAATAAACAGCAATAAAAGTTCCCAAAAGTGATGGAAAGACTGGAGGAAAGACTGGGTGCTGAGAGCTCCCTTATACATGCATTAAGGGGGCAATGAAACATACCTGAGCAATTACAAACACCTGTGAAGCCATGTGTCCCAAACATTATGGTGCCCTGAAATGGGGGGACTATGTATAAATACCGCTGTTATTTTTACATGGTGAAACCAAAATGTTTTAAAATATCCTTTAATAAAATCTGACAATGTGCACTTTAACCACATGTGATTTTTTTCTATTACAAATCTCAAATTGTGAAGTACAGAGGCAAATAAATAAATGGGTCTTTGTCCCAAACATTATGGAGGGCAATGTATCTTTAATGAACTAAGGCTGAGCTAATGTAGACATTCCATACAAACCCCCTGCTTCCTTGTAGCATTTCTGCTTCTTGTGTGCTACTTCCTATCTCTCTCATGATTATATAGTTCTTTCTCATTGTATTACAACAGCAAACCTCGTCAAGACCTGAAAAACACAATTAGTATTGAAGTATTACCTTCAGATCCCATTATGAAGTGGTAGATATCAGGGCCAGTTGACATTCTTGGGCCTTGACAGCTTTTCTCTACTACACCTCGTGGTGTGACCATTTTTATATGCACAATCTGTTAACATACCATTTGTCAAATTATTTTCTTCGTTAAAACAATCCAAAATTAGTTATTGACCAATTACGCAAGGAATGATTTTCAATTTATTGACACTATATTAAAAAAATCTTCTAGTTAGTGTTGTGCTAATGGTGGGGTTTTTATTGTTTCTCCAACTGACTTGAAATCCCAGCAGAATCTTGGGAGGTTTAGATTTGTTTCAGCCAGTAGAGGCATGAATGGCCTTTGGCATCAACTAACTTGAACATGTACCCCCATTCCATTCTCAAAATCTACTGATATTTAATCTAACCAACAATGAAGGATTACTACACAGAGTTTGTATTAGTTCAAACCATCCGCCTACAATAATCAATGGTAAAACACAATGGGCAAACAAATGTAGATTTCACATAACACATCAAAAGAAAATGAAAACTTTAAAGTTCCAATTGATAATACAAAACACAACAATATATTATCAGACACTCACCAAATCTTCAATGTTACCATAGATATTCTTTTTCATCCCTGAAGCTCTTGTAGCTACCCAGCCTCCAAGGCTGCTGAACTCCATTGAATCTGGTTCATGTCCTGTACAGTAACCGTATTCACTAAGCTTCAAAAATAAAATAGGGAAAATAGTCACTCCAAAGACCTTCCACACAACAAAAAGATGAAATGAACATTTAAATTCATTGATTGGTTGATGTGTTTTACTACAAGCTCAGTAGTGAGCACTGTTCCTCTTAATTTTAATTATATAAAGGAATGAAAAGACCAGCAATAGAATAGTTGCATAAAAATGGTCAATTAAGATGACTGTATATAGATTTTCCCATCAGTTATTTCAACTGAAATTCAGTTTTCAAACCAAAAAAGGTGTTTAAAATTGTCTGTCTGTCTGTCTATATTATATCTCTATAAATGTAATAAATTGTTTGAATACTAAAAGTTAAAGCTCAAAAACAAAACAATTCCCACTACACAGTCATCATACAACCAGCAACTCTCTACTTAATGTCCAGAGAATGAGGCGGAAGTCCCAAACTCCCACACAGCTGACCACTGCTCTTGGAAAAAACACATTCCAGCACTGCACGACTGAATCCAGCTGGAGGACATCAACCTTTACAGATATGCCATTAAGCCCATTCATTTCAACTGGAAGGAATGGCTATGTACAATTCCTTCTGTGAAAAAGACATGGTGTTGATTTAAATATAATTTACGGTTATCTAGCATTTAACAAACAAACTTCCAGCTGGGTCAGACATAATTAGCCTTGTCCCCACTTTACATCCCACCAACCTCCACATTTAAAGAATCTCATAATTTCTGTCACTTTCAACAGGTTAATATAATCCTACCCTTTCAGAATTCATAAAGGACCAATCTCTCCATGATCATAATCTATCTTCACCAACCATAGACTATTGTCATGGCACTTTCACATGCAACCAGAGATGAGCCAACACCTGTCCGTATACCTCTTCCCTTCCTGCAATACGGGTACTAAACACTAATTTAAGGCATTGCATGTTTTCTTAAAATGCAATTTTCTTGACATTGGAGAAACGTAATAGAGAGAGGATGACTGCTTTTCAGAACATCTGTTCTGTCAGCATGGGAGACCCTGGCTTTTGGTTTCCTATAATTTTAATTCTCCATCCCACTCCCTCTGACCCATCGTCACCCTACATTGTTCCAGCAATGCCCAAATATTTGTCATCCATTACAGTCATTGAATTTAATAATTTCAGGCAACTACTCTCCTTTCCTCAGATGTGCCTGAATCTTTGCTCAGTGGATTTAATTTGCCTTTCCTATTTCTAACAACCAACTGCGATCTGCAGACATTCTCAGTTCTCTCCACCCCTTCTGTGCAACTTAAACATGCTTATTTGCTCATGTATCCAGTTCTGACAACCTGAACATCAATTGTGCTTCTGTCCCCATTGATGCTGTGGAGTGGTTCCAGCATTTTCTATTTCTGTAATTGTTTGTTTTCAAGAGTTTGCGTCATAATTTGTTTTTAAAAATTGTAAAATCCGAATTAAGTCATTTTTAAATATCTGTGAATGTTATGGACATTAAAATATTCATTGTGTTTGACAGCTGCTAAATCTGAGAAAAGGACTAAAACAACTCGAGGCCCTGTCCATTGAAGCTCCACGTCCAGGGATTTATCCATCATGATACAACCAGACAGTTAGAACTGTTTTGAATTGAAGATCGATAACAGGATTGAACCTAAATTGCAGGTCTTAAAAGTCTATTTTCATGCAATTTTGGTTCTACTTTGATAACGATATTCAATTAAGAGGAGCTCTACTTTGTCGGATTTGAATCCAGTTAAACCAAGCCACATGGAAAGCAACTTTTTTGAAATAGGATCAAATAAAATGTGTCAAAGAATGGTTTACTAACATTATAGCAGCATCACCAGATTCAACTTTAGCAGAGTACTGATCAATTAGCACTTGCTTTTCGGCAGGTTGATACGATCAATCTTTAGTCGTGTTTATACATGTGCTATGTGTAAAAACATATTTTTCCCAAAGCCCATGAAGTTTTGCAAAAGCCAAAAGAATATTTTCCAAGCAAATCCGAGTATATAATGAACAGACACTGAAGTTTTAAATAAATTATTATGCTTTGCTAAAGTCTAAAGAAATGATGCATCCTGGAACCATGCAGTAGGAAAAAAAACTAACCCTTTTGAAATACATCAATGTCTACATAAAATCCAGCACATGCATTGTGGCATTTCATTTAATTACTAATTTGTAGCTTTCAGAAGTCATTTTGTTATCCCATCTACTCAATAACAAGATTCAATCACCTTAAAAGAAAATAAACATTGGGCAGTATTGTTTAAAAGGCTGTAAAAAATCTTGTTTCATTACTTGCATTCAGAAAATATTTTTCAAAAAATATGATCATTTACAGCCCACTCAATACTTAGTAAAACTAATATATAAAACAGAATGTATTAACATTTGTGTGAATCAGCTATTCTTGGCCAATAAACAGCACATTTTATAATGTCATAACATCAAAAACAGGCTCTATGAAAATACACTCAAAAACCAAATGACAAGCAATATTTTATATAGTGTTCTTTTATTCAGCAAGATAAAAAGTTTCAACAGTACAATTAAGGCTCAACCAGGAAAATAAAACTGACTTACGACACTGCATAGGTTTTTATTAGAAAATTCAACTTTAGTTGTGATAAAAAGTTTTTATGGTCCGATGTTGGGAAGTTTAAAATTTGCAACTCAATTTAGGAGCAAACTTCAGAATCATTCTACTTCATCTACTATTTTAAATTAAAGTACCTTAATTCAATGTTTCCAAAACCACAAGAAACTGAAACACAGGTTTGCCAAGATATACAACAGAATGAGTTCTCAATGTTTCCATAGCACAATTTTAGTGTGATTTTATGATTAATAGCACCTACATGATGACATTCAATCCGTCCAGTGTACAAGAGACATTATTACGGGAATAACGTTTCGTGCAAGATAAAGCTATTACTGATGCTCCTTTCCCAAATATTGCAAAAAATAAACAAATGGTTGACACCTTATCACCCAACCATCACCTCACACCATTACAGAAAGCTCGCTGTAAAAGGTGGGAGTCGAAAGTTCAAGGGTACTTAAAATTTAGGGGAAAACAGGCAAAAATAGGATTTGCACTTTTAATAATGGGTGAGACTAGTACAGCAGGGAGTAATAATATTGCTTGGCCAATCAAGTTGTGAAATTAAACTCAGTTTGGATTGAGTCATGACTACAAATGGCAGAAAAATGTGCAGGCTTTATTTATATGCCATTAAGTAGTACAACAATTGGGAGATTAAAATCAGTCTGGACAAGTTATATTAATGTAAAAAGCAAATTACAAATTCATGGTATATGTAAAAGTTGTTTGCCAAATCATTATGTTGACAACTAACAATGGAAAACACCATTTTAGATTTCATTTTTTTACAACGAAAAAGAACCTTTCTCACTGTAACGGGGCGTTAGGAAAGAGTTATCATGATGGTATTTTAGACTCAGCTTGAAAGTAATATAATTGAATCCAAGACTAGGGTCTTAAATCTTAAAGAATTCAGTGAAAATTTGAGGAGAGAATAGGTTGTAGCTTATAAGGAAAGATATTGATGTATGATACTGGATAGGCAGATTCGGATTAATTTATCGTCAATGCAAAGAAATTCCTAGTTTGCACCAAGCCAAGAGTTAATATAGAGTTAGGAAGTTAAAAATCACATTTGGCTAATCTAGCAAATTTGAGAATCTAACTAGCACAAGGGGGTACAAGTGGATGTGATGTGTTTGAATTGCATAAATTGTTTGTCCCTTACTTAAAATGACATATTTGCATTGAGGGAATACAGTAAAGATTCACAGGACTAGTTCCAGGAATACCACAAGAAAATATTGAATAGAGTAGACCTGTATTCTCACTGGTTTAGAAGAATGAGAGGAAAGATAATTGAAACTTGCTGACAAGCTGAATGTAAAGGTACATTTTCTTTGGCCTAAGAGTTTTGAGCCAGGTGTTGCAGTTTCAGAATAAAGGGTAAGCCATTTAAGACTGTTAAGGTAAACTTACTTTATTTGGAATTCGCTACCTGGAGAGCAGTGAAGACACAGCCCACTGAATTAATTCAAAACAGATTAAAAGATCTCTGGGAATTTAGGCAATCAAGGTTTATGGGAAAGTGCAAGAAAATAACACTGAAGTATATCAGCTATGATCTTGATGAATAGTAGGATAAGGTTTGAGAAGGCCTAGACTTCCTCCTTATATGCTTATTTTACCAATTCAACCTTAATCTTCCACACACATCATGGCAGTTTCGAATTTAAGAATCAGACCCGAGCAAGATTTTTATTACCGGAATGTAAAGCGGCAGTTAATCTAGCATAGTTCTCTCTATTGTCTTTGTTTTAAAACAAACAACAATTCCAGATTAGTCTATGCTCTGGTTTGTTTGAAATGCTAATGTCATGGGATGATCCTGAAAATGACAATGAATGAGCATTTTCATTTTATTGTATTCTGCAATACCCCTGGCAATGCTTGAATACATAAAACAATGTGGTGCATCAAAGAAGTAGACAGTCAGACTTTGAAGTTTTGTTTTATTGAAAATAATAATGGATTTCATTTTTACAATTATAATTGAGGATATGTTATATTTGCTGTTTTGTTTTATTTAATTTCGTTTTAATTTGTATTCTGTTAATTGCAAAGCGTTTAAAAAGACTACTGCTTTAATTAACTGACAATTTTGTGTAAGTAGAGTTTAAGTTTTAGGATATGCCTGCAGTATTGAGAAATAGGCCTTTGGATTGTTGGGTAGAAGCCACGTAGGACAGTTTTCATGCTGACATTGTAAATACATGAAAGACACTCATTGCGTGGCACAGGGTTGATCACTGGTTTAGTGAACTGTGTCCTTCCAGAGTTCACTACGCTCGACCGTTCAACTGTGGCCACAACTCGAACAAGTAGTTTGTTGGATTGAAAGTCAATGTGTATTCTACTACAAAGACACTTGGTGGCAGTGTTCATCACAGTCTATCAGAAAAGGTCAAAATGCAAACAGAGACACAAGAGACTGTTGATGCAAGAATCTGCAGCAAACAAGCTTTCTGCTGGTGGAACTCAGTGGGTTGAGCAGCATCTGTGGGAGGAAGGAATGGTTGACATTTCAGGTCGAAACCCTGCACCATTCCAACCCATTAAGTTCCACCAGCAGATCTTGCATCTGAAAGGTCCTGATTTAAAAACATCACCTATCCATGTGCCTGATTCGATGAGCACTTTGTCTTTTTCTCCCCTCCAGCAGATTACTTGCTGAACAATAAGCAAATCTTTGTGCACAAGATTTTTAAGCTAAAAATTCAAATGCAATTCAGTTTTACTCAAAATTGCTCTCCTGCATGCTGAACAAAAAAAAATACAATACCCACCTGCTGTGAGCATGGCTACATTTGGCTTGTTTGATAAGGTCCAAATATAAATAGATTTATATTCTTACCTGTCTTTCAAGATCTTGCCCAATAATGCCAGCCTCCGCATGACATGTTAGGTTCTTTTCATCAATCCACATTATTCGATTCTGTTATTTGGTGAAAAAAGTTAATTAAATCAATTTCAGCCTTTTGCAACTTTTAAACTTTGCATTAATGTGCCACAGTTTTATTTTATTTCAGCAACATGCAACAAAAAAATTCCTACTGACCTGCAGAAAAATAATCGCACAGCATATTGCCATATTCCAAAGTTAAAATTATTCATCAGTAAGCCTCGTGTAGGAATAAAACTGCAGATGCTGGTTTAAATCGGAGGTAGACACAAAATGCTGGAGTAATTCAGCGGGTCAGGCAGCATCTCAGGAGAGAAGGAATGGGTGACCTTTCAGGTCAAGACCCTTCTTCAGACTGATCTGAAGAGGGGTCTCAACTCGAAAAGTCACCCATTCCTTCTCTCCTGAGATGCTGCCTGACCCGCTGAGTTACTCCAGCATTTGGCATCAATAAGCCTCGGTCCGCCAGGAGGATTACCAAGATTATTGATCTTTGTGTAGGTAACTTGTGCCACTGAAGAGTTTGCTAACTATTTAATTTAATGAATTCCATTAAATTCTGGAAGCATACCAATGGTAAATACTATTTTGTAAATAGTATAAAACAAGCGTTTTATTTTTTCCGATGGGGATCGACCCGAAACGTCACCTATCTATATTCTCCTAAGATGTTGTCTGACCCACTGAGTTACTCCAGCACTTTGTATCTTTCTTTATTTTCTTCATCTGGCTTCTACTTCCACAAGGGGGCAGCAGTGAGATCAAAGAACTGCTCAACAACTCAGAGGTAGGGAGAAGCACATAACTGATTGATATCTATGCCTAAAATCAGATATCATATCATATCATATCATATATATACAGCCGGAAACAGGCCTTTTCGGCCCACCAAGTCCGTGCCGCCCAGTGCATTAACACTATCCTACACCCACTAGGGACAATTTTTTCATTTACCCAACCAATTAACCTACATACCTGTACGTCTTTGGAGTGTGGGAGGAAACCGAAGATCTCGGAGAAAACCCACGCAGGTCACGGGGAGAACGTACAAACTCCTTACAGTGCAGCACCCGTAGTCAGGATCTACCCATACTAACATTTCAAAGCACAGCACTTCCTTTTTGGCCAGGACTAAGCTGCTTCCAGATTTTTCCAGTGAAGGTACAACTGCAGACCTTGAAAAGAGTACCTTTAGTTCAAACATGATTATAAAAATTGTTGAGAGCAAAGGTAATAACAAGTGGATTCATGCCAAACGGCACTTAATATCTGAACAGCAAAACTAGATTACCATTGGTAGATCTTCATTGTAACGCCAACAAGCACCGCCAAAGTGACGTACTAAAATAAGTTTCTTCAAGACATGGTATGGTATTGTGCAGTAACAGATGCTTCTATGTCTTCCCAATCCCATGTAGTTTACCAAGTATGCCTTACTAAAATGCCCAGTATTTTTCTCTACATTTTCTTGTTTTGATAGTTCGGAGCTGGGATCGGGGAAGGGAAGTTCTGTAGGGAGGGAGCTATAAATCCACTATTTATTGCATTCTGGCCTTCAGGAAAAGTTGCCACTCTTTGGCAGGATAATCCTGCCATGACCATCGAAGAATGACAAACTTGAATTATTGATTATTTGTTCAGATCATATGCCCAATAACTATTATTGTGCATTAATCAAAAGTATAAGCTAACTGCCTAAATTCCCAATTGGGCACATGTGGCTCCTGTATTCGTTGATGTTGACAGAGCACACAAAGGAAAGAGATGGGAGATGAAAAAGGATGAAATAATGGATCATTCCACTATTATATTTTGAAATACATAAAATTGAGACTGAAAAGGAACATTGCTCTGCTTAAACTTTTGTAATACTTATAAGATTATTGGAAATGATGGAAAAACAGTTATGACTACATAAACAAGATCAGGTTAAAAACTTATCCTTCTGATAAGTAACTAATGAGGATTTATGAATGCTAAAACTTCACTGAACAGTCACAGGGAGCGGACTAGAAACTGCTGGTAACCTTAAAGTGCATGCCATTCTGTAAATCATTCAATAATTGTGGCTGAGATACCCAGCGAATATAGAATTTCCCAAAATTGTTGAACAATTTGCACTATTGCATTCAGCTTTGCAAAAGTGAATGGCAGGGCTCTGGGGAGTGTTGGAGAGCAAAGTGATCTAAGAGTGCAGATACACAGTTCCTTGAAAATGGCATCAAAGGTAAATAGGGTAGTTAAGGCAGCTTTCATCAGTCTGAAGAAGGGTCTTGACCCGAAACGTCACCCATTCCTTCTCTCCCGAGATGCTGCCTGACCTGCTGAGTTACTCCAGCATTTTGTGAATAAATCGATTTGTACCAGCATCTGCAGTTATTTTCTTATATTTCATCAGTCAAAGATGGCCTTCATTGTCAAGACAACTGATGTACAGGATTAACAGCTACACAAGACATTGGTGCGGCTATGTTTAGAGTACTCTGTTCGGTTTTGCTCACCATGTTCTAGGAAAAATATTGTTAAGCTGGAACTCGTGCAGAGAAGATGTACAAAGATGTTGCTTGGACTCGAAGGCCTGATCTATAGGGAGGTTGAATGGGCTAGGATTTTATTCCTTGAAGCGCAAGAGGATGAGGGGTGATCTTAAGAGGTGCATAAGATCATGAGCGGAATAGAGGGTAAATGCAGTCTTTTACCTAGAGTAAGGGAATCAAGAACCAGCGGACATAGTTTAAGGTGAGGGGCGAAAGGGAAGAGGGGACATATGGAATGAGCTGCCAGAGGAGGTAGTTGAGGCAGGTACTATAACATTTAAAAAAACATTTGGACAGGTGCATGGATAGGATACGGTTAGAAGAATATGGGCCAAACATGGACAAGTGTAGATGGCGCACGTTAGTTGGTGTGGGCAAGTTGGGCCGAAACATCAGATTCCATGCTGTGTAATTCTATGACTCTAAAATATCAATGGAAATTGACTTGTCATTGAGCGGACAAAAAGTCTGGAAATAAGCAAATATTAATTTACTCTAACTTTATATTGGAAAACAATTGAATAACTTTTGTGGAGATTGAAGTTTTTGGATTTTAATTTCAAATCTCACACATTAGCTATTGTATTTGCACTTGCAGATATATTTAAAGTTGCTTAGTTAACTTTGAAACCTGTTCACCAAACCATATCACTTCCTTGATTCTCCCCCCCCCCCCCCCCGGGACAATTTATTGGCTGGAATGCAAACGTGACAAGGGACGAATTTTGTAAGCAAGTCAAAGAATGTCAGAAACACATGTTCAACCATCATCTATATATTAAAACTCTCGTTTGTTATCTTGTTTGTGACTGAACTTCAGCCAAAACGGTACACGATAGCGCGACAATTTTAGGCCCACCTTACTCACCATTGTCACTTTAATGATAATGCAAGTAGTTTTATTGAAATCGGTGTTATATTTTTAAAGTTATTCACATTTTAAAGTTTAAAAGGAGGGGAGGGGGAGAGGAGGAGGGAGGGGGGAAGGGGGGAGTGGGGGAGAAGGGAGAGGGGGGTTGAGGAGAGAGGGGAGGGGGGAGGACAGGGTGCTGCACCAATGCAGGAAATGTTTGGGCCCAACGGGTCCACTTGGTCCAGTAACCTATATAATCTCTCAATCTAGTCAAGGAGGCTTTATCGTCGTAGATGAAGAACAACAAATTATTTGGACTGCTTTTGAATTCCATACAGTTGGTAAAATATTCAGTGATATTAGCTTAAAACGTGCATGAGAGTTTACAAAAGTCCAAGTCCCAATATCAGCAATGAGGCTAGCATAATGAAATAACTTTGGATTTACAGCATCTTATTCATGATCAATATGCCCACCGCAGGTATAACCTGTTCATTGATTTGTCGCCAAAGACTTGAAAAATAAACAATTCAATATCTCTTGTTTCATCGAATAAACCTCAGTGCTTACATTTTTTCAGCATCTAAATCAAATTCTTGAACAAAATCTGTTCAAATACAATATGCTTGAATTTATGGGATGGATCCTGTAAGTAAGGGATTGCACACAAATCAACTATTTGAACTATATGCCCGTAAATAAGGTCAATAAACGTTACTATAAACAATTTTATGCCAACTGTTGGTGAGGATGCACGGAAAACCAACAAAAACTGATGATTTTAGGAGGTATATATTTTAAGAATAGAGTCATCCTTAAAGCTACTAAAATAAAACCAACAAATTAATCCCAGAAGTGCATTGAAGAACTCCCAACAACTCCCAAAAGCTATTATGGAGGTCAAGGTTATTATAAATCTGTAATACCTGCAATTACCAAATTGAACACAAGATAGGATCTCAGCTGTATGTTGAAGGTACAAACTTCCTCAAGGATGCTTTATTTAAAATAAGCATGGAGTGTTGGAGTTAGAAAGGTTTAAATTAAATTTCTTCATTTTTATTACCATCAGGAGTCTTTGCCCGAAAACTTTATTACTTACCATCTGTGAAGTATCCAATGAAACTATAGTTCGTTTTTCATCTGTGGGACACTCCAGAGCATCAGAAACACTTGTCCCTCCTGCAAGTAAAGGAAATTAAATGACTTATTTTATAGTGGTTTTACTTTTTCTTTGCTTTACAAACACTTAACATTGATGGTCTCCAGACAACTCAGCGCAGATGTGCTCAGCAGGACACGGGCTGCCATTTACACATTGATAATATTAGGGAAGTGTTGACAGAACTACAAGTTTGAATTACTCCTGATATACGCAGAGTATTGGTGCTATTCAACATTTAATAAAATACACTACTGAAAAAACAGATGTCCTGCAATGTATGCAAATAACACTATATTCAAGTGGCATCAAACCATCTATAACACTTAATTCCCAGGCTAATATTTCAACTAAATAAATTCAAACTACTTGACCACACAGAACTAGTTTCTCCAAGACATTTCAGACCCTCACAGCAATAAGTATTATGAAAGCGAGAGGGTGCATCAGACACTTATCTGCTTTCCCAGAGGCGAAATTATCCTGAACTGACAGAAGGCCTCAATAGCAAAATGGAACTCAACTCATTTTAAAGGGGGATTGTTTTCGGTCTTCTCCACAGAAATGTACAAGCTACTGATCAACATACAAAACATCTATTTACCAGTCTGAAAAGCTGGTTAATGCTATGCCCTATTAAAAAGTATAATTCTGGCTCTATCATAAAATAGCAGGTTTCTTTCCACAGCTTTGGGAATGCTTAAGCCATCTGGAACTTAACTTTGCATTGTATAGATAAACGGTGTGCAGATTCCAAAGCAAATGAAGTGAAAGTGTGTGATATGTTCATTTGTATTTCAAGTATAATAATATCCTCAACTGCACACATTTAAGTCAGCTCCAGTCGCACAAAAACACAGTTTGAAGATGGGTCCCAATCAAAAATGTCTCCTAACCATGTTCTCCAGAGATACTGCCTGACCCGCTGAGTTACTCCAGCATTTAGTGTCATTTTGTTTTACAAAACAATATAGTGTGTGTTCAAATTTATTTTGTTTACATTTTAATTACACCTGCTTTATTATGTTTTGGCTTGGAAAAAAGTTCAAATTTGCTGAAATACCTATAAATTATCTTAAAAACATCTTATTTCTTTGTATGCCTTTAATTTGGGGCTTTTGCCCAGTAATTAACTAGAGTCCTTACAGCAAGCAATTTTTCTTTTTGGCCAGTGTGTTATTTACTTCCGTATGAAGAACATGACTATATGACAAATCTCTACATGACAAAAAGATCAGAAAAAAGGTACTGGAGTACAAAGTTTGATGTTGGTTGTTCCAAAGCTCCATTTCCAACTAGAGATGTGGAATTAAGTATTTAGCCACCTCTACTGTCAAGCTACCCAGGCAAATGATCATCTTCTGTAAATTTATATCTTTTAAAAAGTTTAATTAATCGGGAACAATAGCAATCAGAATAGGATTGTATGTGCCTCAGAAAAATTCTTAAAATATGTTAGCATTCGAGTTTTCATATCAAATAAGTTGAAAATGGAGGAAAATGAAAGCAAACCCTCACTGGAACCAATTTTCAAAACCAATTGGTGATTCATGGGCATGAAACATACTACTAGTACACGGCTAGGCCAACAATAACCATTTGGAAACGACAAAAATCAACAATGTACACAGACAAACTTTGAACAGTTAATTAAAAACAGATTGCAGAGAGCTCACAGGAAGCAGACTGGTTAGTTCAGTATCCAGCAGAGAGACAAGAAACAGACAAGTGTCAGGTCTGAATACATTTGAAGTTAGCATTTTTATTTGTGCCTTTAATAAAAAGAGTAAATCATAGATGTAAGTTTGCTCCTTTCAGCTCCAAGAGGTTCCATTTCCTCATTAGGAGACAACTGTAAGCAGTTTTGCTTAAAAATCACCTTACAGCTCGATGACGTGGCAGCCTGTAATCTATATTAGCCTTGACAGGCAATTCAATCGAGAGAACACAGTAAAACTCAATATTGTCCCATCTTGTCTCTGCAATAGTGAAATCCATGTTTGTGACTGAAATTTCAAAAAATGGTTAGTTTAATCTTGTCTAACACATTGGTCTAGTTGGATAATTGTGCATTGATCAGAGACTGAACACGAGTTTTTCTCCGTGCCAGTTTTTATCAGTGGTGGATCCCTGGTCTTGTAGTCAAAGATTGTTGGGTGGAACATAAATGTTGCAGCACACAAAATAAATCAGACTTTCAATAGCCATGACTGCGAAGCTCACTTGTTCTTGCTTTCACATTATCAACGAAGCAAAACTCCCATTATTTTGACGTTATTGGAGCCGGAATAACAGCATATCTGACTATCCAACTTAAGTCATAAGAGTTGACCAAAACTTTAGGAAAGTAGCATATGCAAACAACAATTAAATAGATCTTTTAAATTAAAATCTAGATTTACTCATTTATAAATACGTACAAAACACGTTGTTACAATCTAAAGTTGAGAAATTCATATTATCATTAATTTATTCATCTAACATAGTCCAATAGAAAACATTTGCAGTCATCTCATTCAGTAGCAACACCATACAAACCAGCAGATCTTGGGTATTCTGCAACTGAAATATTATCAAGTTTATTGAGCATCCAATTAAAAGAAATTCTCCCAGATAGCAAAGCAATTAGCACAGTGCACATCTTTACCAAACTTTTGCAACATTTTAAAGTACAAAATCTGAAAATTATAAATACAATTGAGATAAACAAAATAAAAAATAAAATTGATTCTACTTCAAAACTTTTATCAGAAATTAAAATCTTACTTAACCCGATTCATAACTGGTTGGCACGCAACAAAAGCTTTTACCTGTACCCCGGTATGTGACAATAAACAACTAATTAATGTTCATTTTTGCACTTATTTTTGTAGCAATGCTAATCTGTAAAAGCCTCTTCAAATGCATCTCATACCTACAATGCACACCAATTAACTAAATAAATAGACTAATTTGATTTTTAAATGCCAAGTTTAAAGCAACTAGAAACCAAATAACTGAATGAAAAATATTGAATGGGAATACTGGGACTGGTGATGCAAAATAACTGCAGATGGTGGGGATCAGAGAAATGCTGAGCAAATTTTCCCATCTGAGGAACTTTGGCTCAGGCTATTGAAGTGGAGTTAGCACTTCAGGCATGATAACCATCAGGAATGGAGAGCATGTTATTTAAATTGTTTAAATCTGGAGAAAATTATATTTTAGTTAGAAGCAAAAAAAATGTTGGATAAACAGCATTGTGGAAAGAGAAACCGTCAAGGTTTTGGGTTTTTCTCTTTCAATATAGGCTGCTCAACTTGCTGAGTTTTTCCACATATTTTGTTTTTATTTCAGTTTTGCAGCATTTGCAGTTTAAAAAAAAAACTTTCATATATTTAGATTAGCCTGAATATAGAAAGTGGCCTAGAAAAGATAGATAGACTGCAAGTCAGGCAGGTACTTTGGTGGATCAGTATAACAAGGGGATGGATACTTTAGTTTAGAGATACAGCGCTGGAACAGGCCCTTCGGCCCACCGAATCCACGCCGACCAACGATCCCCGCATGTTAACACTATCCTAACACATTAGGACAATGTTTACATTTACCAGGCCAATTTACCTACATACCTGTACGTCTTTGGAGAGTGGGAGGAAACCGAAGATCTCTGAGAAAACCCTTGCAGGTCACGGGGAAAACGTACAAACTCCGTACAGATAGCACCTACAGTCGGGATCAAACCAGGGTCTCTGGCGCTGCAAGCACTGTAAGGCAACAGCTCTACCTCTACTTTGTTGCTGTGTTCAACTTTGTTGAACCTTGTTGGGATCAGTATAATAAGGTTGGTGGATACTTATCCATGCAGATACGAATCATAAACTTTATATTGCCTACCAGTGTTACGATTAAAGATATAATTTCTGCAATGGAATAAAATGAGTGGCAAAATCCAATTGTCATGGTGCACTTAGATTCCACAACATAGGTAGAAGCAAAAAAAAAATGGAGGTTCTGCTAAGGAGGATCAGAGATTAACTTGATACACCGAACCACTAAAAATTATAACCTCAAACAATTACCCATGCCACACACAGTGACAGGGTCAAACAGATCGGAGACTCTGTGCATGCCTAAAAGAGCAGCATGACGAAAGCTACTGCAATTCAGCTAGTTTAGTCGCAAATTTTGGGCAACTGTTCAACTGGGATAGTAACATTTGAAATGGCCAGGACAATAGCTTGATAAATCAAATAGCTGGGGCTGTGAGCAAGGCTTTAAATTAAATAGTGGGAGTTTCTGAAGAGATCATGGGGCGAGTTTAATAGTTAGAAAACAGTACAGAAAAGAGTAAATTTAAAAGATAGATTGACAGTATGTGGTAATTTCGGCAATGACAGCAGAAGAAACATTTCAAAGATATCCTTAAAAATGCAACATTCCGATCAGGAATTCCTTGACCTATGACAGCTCAAACACAACCCACCCACCAGTCTTGTGGAGGAGGAAGTTAACCAATCTCATATTTGCGTCAGCATATACCTCAGAATTGTATTGAAAGTGTTTCAACACAGAGAACTTCTTACACATAAGCAGAACATAATTGCAAAAAATGGTCAATGGTGGGAAATTGACAGAATACCCAAGGGTAAATGCAACTAACTAAATGAACAATTCTCCTCAGACTGCTGAATCAGGAGGCAGAAGTAAAGGCAAATAGGTTAAAATACAGGATAGAGACATGGAAGTCCGGCAACAAAACCTAGAATCAGTATTTAAAGGTACGATGTTTCAGGCAGGGAGAATGGAAAGAGAAGGATTTGTGGGAGCAGTGGGGGGGGGGATCTCTGCTAAAGAATGACATGAGAAAATAAGTGAGAAAAAAATCTGAGCCATTAGCAGGAAGTAAAAATCAGTTGGTGCAGTAATGGGAAAATATGGGGCAGAAAAGATCAATGGGTGCAGTCTACATGCCATATAATGAATCAACACAGTTAGATGATTTATTGGTTAAGAATAATGGGGCTTGTGATAAAGATAATACGATAATTGTTTGCCTGGGCACATCCACAAATGAAGAAAATCTTCAGTAAAAGTACATGTAATACTATTTGGGAAATTCCTAGCTACATGCCATTTCAGATCTTGTCATTTATAATGCAACAAGATTAATTAGTAATCACATAGTAAAGGATCCTCTTGAGAGCAGCGATCATAATACACAATAATTGTACACGAGTTTGACAGTGACAAACCTCAAGTCTAAAACAAGTCTTCAACTAAAAGGCAGTGTAGGAGCCGTGTGTGTTTATTAGCTGTCTTAGCATATTATATTATTTTGTGTCTTGTTATATTATTTTTGGACACTTGGGGGTTGTCGTGAGACGAATACATATATGGGCATAATGGGCATATATGGACTGAGAGGAGCTAGAATTATGAGTACATCTGGGTATGCAGAGACGTGATGCATTAGACACAAAGCAGCTATGGCTAGATACAATTCTTACCAGACTTATGACGGGAGAAATACTACTTCAATAAACAACTAATTAAACTGAAACGTGAAGATCTGTGTTGTTGTTTGCATTAAGAACGATCACTCCACTCCTCCGTGAAGGTGGCAAGCGGAGAGGACTTCAGTGGGAAGGACTGAAGTTGCCACTACAGGTAGTTAGATACATACGAGGGGCAAACTGGCTAAAGTTGATTGGGAAGTTAGAATAATTAGATGGTAAATTAGTAATGGCAAGCATTTCAAATATTCTCAAGGAGTGCATTCAATGAGAATAAAGTCCATGGGGAAGATAATTCATACGAGTACGAAAATGTTAAGGATATAATACAAAACCAAAATACTGCAAATGCTGGAAATCCAACATGAACAGAAAATAAAAAACAGGAGATACTGGGAATTTACAAGAGGCCAAACAGTTTCGTAGGAAACAATCAGAATTAACATTTCAGACCAATGATTGTCATCATGTTCTGAATAGATCAAAGGATCAGGAGATTTTTTTCCTCTTAATACTTTGGTTAAAAATAAAGTAGGAGTAAAATGAAAAAATGTCCTTTTATACGGTTGATCAAACAACTTTCTGTCGCATGACGGATAATAGCAACCAGATTTAATTGTACTTTTTACCACATTCTTGGCATATTAATAATTGCCACACCAGTGCTTTTTAAACCATGTTAGCTGCACATGTTGCAAAGTTTTAATAAGTAAATGTATAATACTATTTGTTAACCTGATTACAAAGTTCTTGCTGTCCTCCACATCATACCACACCATGTATTGCATCCACGTTTGCAGATGATCCAAAATTAAAATAGGTGGGAAAGCAAATTGAGTACACCTACACAGAAATATAGGGAGGTTAAGAGGCAAAATGAGGCCAGGTGGAGTATGATGTGCGGAAATGTGAAGTTATCCACTTTGAAGGGGAAAAAACGTACATTTTCTATGATTTAGACATCTCACAACATTCATAACAAAGAAAACTAGTAGGTCCATCGTGTCCGTGGCGGCCTAAACCTATTTACTAGCAGAAGGTCTGTCACTCTGCAGGTCACTACTCAAATGATACTTAGATGATCATTTGAAATGTGGTGAGCGCTTCTGCCTCCACCACTCTATCAAGCAGCTGAGTCCCAAACCTCACCACCTTGTCTGAGAATACTAACCTTTCCTCATTTCCCCACTAATCTTCAATTTTGACAAATCATGGGATAATTAAAAAAATTATTTACTCTGCATAGACCTCACTGCAATCATGCCATAGAATTAGGGTCAGAGTCAAAATCATACAGCACGGAAACATGCCCTTCAGTCCACCTTGCCCATGCTGACCAAGATGGCCCATCTGCTAGTCCCACCAGTCTGTGATTGGCCCAGATCTTTTCTATCCAGGTACCTGTAGGTCTCTGAGGAGTATTGTGCAAGTAACATGGTTAAATGAAGATGGCAACCTTCATGGTTGAAGGTTGTATGTGAAGATGGTGTTAGGCCCGCTTGCCTTCATCAGTCAGGGTATTGAGAACAAAAGTTTGAATGTCATGTAGATGACTAGATGTTGGTAAGGCAGCATTGAGTATGTATACAGTTCTGGTCGCCCTGCTATTAGAAAGAGTCAAGTGTTTAATTGCCATATGTACAGACAACAGGATAATGAAATTCTTTCTTGATGCTGTTTCACAGTCTCGTAAATGCAATAACACGCAGATAAATATATAATAATTAATAATACAAATTTATAACCATAGTATTAGGCTTCTGTATCTTCATCCTAATGGTAGCAGCAAAATGAGAGCATGGCTAGGGATATTTGATGACACTGCTGCCTTTGAGGCAGCGCCTCCCATAGATTCCTTCATTGGTGGGGAGATCAGTACCTGTGGTGGACCGGGCAACATCACTCTCGTATTCTCCTTCGTTTATGTGCATTCAAGTTGTCGATCCAATCTGTGATGCAACCAGTTAGTATGCTTTCTACAGTACATCCATAGAAGCTCGATGAAAGATTCGGCGACATTCCAAATCTCCTCTATCTCATAACGAAATAGAAGCATGATGAGCTTTCTCTGCCAAGATCTTCAGAGCCTTTAATTCGAGAAACTTGATGATATTGACTCTTTCCACCACCATTCCGTCAATGACAGTTTTATGGATCGCCAGCTTTCCCCTCCTGAAATCAGCTCCTTGGTTATTAACGTTGAGAACAAAATGGCATTGGAACTGTATTTGGCTCTGGCTACACATTCATATAGAGACTATGGAGCAGGAGAGTGAGCCCACAGCCTTGGTTTTCGAGGAAGTGTTATTGCCGATACGTACTCATTGTGATCTGCTGATGAGGAGGTCGAGCATCTAATTACATAGGGACGAGCAGCGACCCAGATGGTCCAGTGCAGAGATGAGAGGCAGCAAGATCACCTCCCTTTTGATCTGTTGCCCACACAGGTATTAAGAACGTAGCTAGGTACCCCATCGGGGCAGGACACCTTCGAGATTTTACATTCACGAATAATCTTCTAACATCAGCCACAGTGACTGACATGCCTGTGTCATCGGGGGAAAATGGGGTCCGAGAAGGTATGTGGAAATTCTCTTTTTTAAGTAAGTACAGAAAGCAATGAGCTTGTCCAGGAATGATGCCTTACTGTCACTTGAGCCACTACTTGGTTTTGCATGTAGTAACAACTGCAGAGGTCTCTCAATGAGATTAGCTTTAATAATACATACGTATTAGGTTTCCTTATTTAATGAAGGATACACTTGTCACAGAGGCTTGCTAGATGTATTTCTGAGATGAGAGGGCTGTCCTACGAGGATGGATTAGGATGAAAGTGCCAGCACATTCTGGAGTTTTTCTAAACAAGTGATCTAATTGAAACATAAAAGATTAAAGGAGCTTTGTGAGATTAAAGCTGGAAAGATAACTTCCAAGATAGATGATGTCCAGAAACAGAGACTCAAAATAAGGGTCAGACATACAAAATAGAAAAGAGGAAATTCTACATCCAAAAGGGTGCAAATCTTTGAAGAATACTTCAGATGTTGAGCAGTTAAATATAGTCAAGACTGAGAATAATGTTTTTCTACACTATAAGCAAATAATGGTTAATAGGCAAACCAGCCACAGGCATAATCAACTAGCAAGGCTGTCTCAAGGGGCAGTATCGCTTACTCCTGCTTCTGTTTATGTTCATACACAAAACGCCATAAGTCGCTGTCGGTTTCGAGCTGTGGTAACAGGGAGCACTTATTTGCACCATAATTATAAACGTTAATCCTTTGTAATTAGTGCTTGAGCTTGAATTCTTCAATCTTAAGCAACAACGTAAGAAGAAAACTTCTGATCATCTACACAATGCCAACAATAAACAACCACACAGAAAATTGCACTATACATTCAAAATACAGACCACCAACCAGCTCCAGTTTTCTAGCGAATGAGCTAGTCAGTGATGTGAAAGTGATGAAGAGCAAAAATGTGGACAAAAACAGGTCCGCTGCTGAGTCTGAAAGATTTTGCGGCAGAAATTTTCTGACCTGTCTCCACTGGTCAACCCAACAGCTAGCAGCTGTGGCAAAAGAAAACAAACAGGACATTGTGATTGATGGGATCACTTTCAGTGCTAAATCAATTTTCTGGCAGGTTGAAATGTAGGCTCACTTCAACTCCTGTGAATATATGAATATAGCTGCTGCATGAAAAATCTACTGCCTCCTCAGTAGCAGAGTCTTGATCACTTTAGTTAACCAGTAGAAAGGGTTTCAGAATTAACAGATTCACCACACATCTTGCTGAATCAAGTGTTGCATCTTGCACAGCAAAAGTTTATTTTAAACAAACAAAATCAAATGATTTTAACCAAAAAATTGAAACACCAGATCAAACAAAAAAACAAATGAACAAGACCTAACTATAATTTCTATTCTGCATGAAGAATGGGAAAGCGGATTTGGATTTATACATTAAAAAAATACACATGATAAAAGCTTTCAGATGGCGTTAAAGTACTTTGATTAACCAAGACGTGAGAAGTTCAATAAACTTCCAGATACATTTTGTTTACCAGCTAAGACCATAACCATGAACCAACATGAACTGTTGGGAGTTTTTGGGATGAATCGGCATCGACAATGGCAATAGAGCAGGAAATGCAGGGATTTCCATTCAATTGCAAAAGAATTATATGATGTGTTTGGATAATTTGGAACAAAACTCAAGTGATGCTATTTCTAAGACATTGTTATCAATAATGATCATATAACCTTCTCTGTAGCTTAAGTTTCAATACTGACCATGTGTAAGTTAATTGGTTTCAGTAAAGATTGTAAATTGTCCTTAGTATATAGGATAGCACGAATGTGCAGGGATCACTGGTTGGCATGTACACGGTGCACCAAAGGGCCTGCTCCTGCACTGTATCTCTAAACTAAACATCACTGCCTCCAAATTCTCTTCTAGATCATAACATCTCGATTCAGATATATTCTGCCACTCTGTCTCCTCAAGATCAAAACGCATCCGTTGCTAACTCAAAGCAATGCTGTTCCCAACAGCAATACAAAAAATAAGAATCAAATGTGGCTTTGCTGCTGTTACTTAAATCTACAGGAAAGTGCCAAAATAAAATAGCACCCAACAGTGGGAGTAGAAATCTGCAGTTTTTCCATCTATCGAAGCCATCACAATTCGGAAGTTCAGACGTGAGCATTGCGTGCAATTATGGCTTGGTGAATGTGAAAAGAGATTAGGATTTAAGGTGTGACATCACATATTTTTTGATGAAGTAATGGAATTAACAGATTATTTAAGGTTGGCAAGAAATAAGATTTTGACGCCTAGAGAATGCCCAAATAAGTTTTATAATTAAATGTTCATCACTAACTCAAATGCTAAGATGCAGCATCTTACGGCCGCGGGACGTCTCAGCGCTCGGTGCGGCTCGGCCGCGGAGCCTTCCATCGCCCGGCGCGGCTCGGCTGCTGGACTTAACATCGCCGGTGCGGCTCGGCCGCGGGACTTGGCGGCGCCCAGTGCGGCTCGGCTGCGGGGCCTTCCATCGCCCGGCGCGGCCGCGGGACTTAACATCGCCGGCGCGGCTCGGCTGCGGGACATTTCAGTGCCCGGCGCGGCTCGGCCGCAGGGCCTTCCATCCCCTTGCGGGGGCTGTGCGTGTCGGTCGCCTCGTTAGGGGTTGAGCTGCCTGTCCGTGGGCGCGGGGGGAAGAGAGAGGGGAAGTTTTGTTGCCTTCCATCACAGTGAGGGGGTGTTTGGAGTCACTGATGGATGTTTGTGTTGGGGTCGTGTGTCCTGTGTACTTTTTTCTTTTCTTGTTGTGTTTTGTGACTGCTGTAATTTCATTCGGTATTTGTACCGAATGACAATAAAGTTATTCAAGATTCAAGATTCAAGAAAAATTTAACAAACTGGAAAATGTGGGGATTTGCTAAGATCAGCTGCTTCATTTTTTAGTAGTGTTTGTAGCAACTAATTTTAACAAAAAAGTTTGCTTTTGATATGCTGCCAAAGCACAAATTCTATATTTCAGGAATCTAGCAAGAATGACACACTGCACTACGATACAATTTTGCAGGCGTAAGGCGAGCTGCTTTATAAATGTTGACACACAACTAATTGTTATATGAATGTCCAACAATATCTGCATGAATATATAATATTTTGATCTCTTATTTCTGCTTTTCCTTGTCCAAATTTATCCATATCTTCTCATGGGTTCTCTCTGGGTGTACTGGCTTTCTTCCACGTTCTAAAGACATGCAGGCTTGTCAGTTAATTGGCTTCTGTAAAATTGTGCCTAGTGTGTAGGATAGAACTAGAGTGCGGATAATCTCAGGTCAGCGTGGATTCGGTGGGCTGAAGTGCCTGCTTCCGCACTGTATCTCTAAACTAAACCACCTGTTGGGTCTCCTTTCACTCCTACTTTTACTTTACTATCTGATTTACATCTTCCTGTAGATCTCCCATGTTTCAACCATCTCCTTTTTGCTCCCCATATGAACAGAAATTGCCTTGATGCCCCCACAATACAGAACTGCAATAGATTCAGGGTCAATAGCATAACACTGACATCCTTTAACATGCAAAAAGAAAACTGGTTTATTGCACAAGGTTGCATACAAAAAAACATGCCTGATTAACATTTTGCAGATGAATTTATGATGTGTGCAAATATTTGTTTTCCTGAAGTACTCAATGTTCAGTATCAAAAGTACTTATCCAAGTCATGATTTACATCCTTTCAATTTGCCTCAAATTAAATTATATCACAAAACTGCGTTTCACATTTCAATTTCGAAAAGCAACACTAAACAACTATACCATTAAAGAGATGCAATGTTAACGTGAACAATAGAATAAAAAAGGTTTAGAACATTTAAAAGTTCATTTCCACACAAAGTTCAAGCTGCTTAAGTGATGAATACAAGAGATTTTCTGAAGTACAAGAAAATACAGCAAATCTCATGAAGTGCAAGGTGGAAATAAACTAGCAATCATGAAGTAATTAAAATTCAGGATTATCTTGTGCATATATTCCTATGTAATTAGATACGTAGGAAATTCCAACTCAGTTACAAAACAGTTGAATTGTGCAAACTACAAGAATTTTGCAGATAACATGGAGTTTACTTAGACAAATTGAATAATCAAGAAAAATAAGTTTAAAATTGCTTTACATATACAATTATTTTATTATCCAAGGAGTGTTGTGTTAACTTGAAATTCTAACAAGGTCCAAAATGCTATTTAGACCATATTTTGTATTATAATTCATTAAGTTTTAAACAATAAATATATATTTTTTCTTTAAAGCTATATAAAAAGGTGAATATTTTGCAAAGTTGATCTGTATCAAGAACGCCATATAGATAAATTAGGTTGAACTGATTATCATTTAATTCTAAAATGGAATACTAATTTTCAACCTAAACTTCAAGTAATTAAAAATAAACTCACCACCAAATGGAATGATGCAAACATCGTGCTTGGATGCCAGCTGTACTATCTTGACCACATCAGAATGACAGCCTGCAAAACAAAGTTTTTCTTAAAAGCCAATCTTGCACCCATACTCTCAACTGCTCTCCATGCATCTGTAAAGTTGGTTCTTGAACTAAAACAGCAGCTATGGGAAATAGCTCATTTTAGAAAAGCACTATAATCCTCCACGTCAAAATGAAGAAAATCACTAAACAACATACCATTTGTACAACACTGAGAAAACTATTAAACCCATGGACATGTAGAGATCTTTGGGAATTCAAAATTAATTGGCCCATTTGGTGCCAGTGGAGGTGAAGAAAAGATTGCACTCATGCGTTTCTGGCTCTGAAACCACATGCATGGCAGAACTTAATGCTAAAGGCTGCCTGAAAAATTTGCACGCACTACGAAACAAAGGAGTATATTAGCAACAGATAAAAGTAAGTTGAATGGGGATGCTTGGCATATTTTCCATTATTTACATTTTATAGATTTTTTACATTCACTCTTCATTTTTCTAGGCACATGGTGCTTTAATAAACAAATCCATCACACTTACTTGGCCAGATTACAACATCTGGAACTCGTTCAACTTTGCCTTCACGGAGAGCAAAAATCTCATGTAAACAGTGTCCTGTGTTTAAAATAAAATATATTAGTTGATTACAAAATTGTATTTCAACAACATTGGGGGGAAAAAAGTTATATATATTTCTTACCATGAGATCTTATTAATCTATCCTCTGGATCTTGCGAGAATGGAATATCAAGGTCTTTTAAGTCCTTAAGACAATCCTCATTTAGAATGGATAATGGAAGATCTAAATTTGGTGTAGTCTTCAAAGTTAAAAAATAAAAATAAGTTATTAAATTCATCTGCAAAAAAGCATGCTTAAATTAACATCTCCGGTAAAACTTAAATATATTTCGGTACAAGATTGTAATCATATCATATCATATCATATCATATATATACAGCCGGAAACAGGCCTTTTTGGCCCTCCAAGTCCGTGCCGCCCAGCGATCCCCGTACATTAACATTATCCTACACCCACTAGGGACAATTTTTTACATTTACCCAGCCAATTAACCTAAAAAAAAATTAAAAAGCTAATATTCGCCATCATAATTTTTTTTTAATGTTACCATTTCAACTGTTTAAGAAGTACTGTAATAAATAGGATTGCTAAAAAAACAAGTATTTAGGTTGTTAAACAAGTACCAACATTTACTTCTGGAAAATGTCTAGAACACCAGCTGAATAATTCCTATGTTTTAAGGTTCAAAAAAACATTTAAAATTGTTCCATGAAGTATACTGAACAAAAATATTGGATAAATGTCAACTTATAACATTCTTACCCTTGGCATTGTTTTGTGCTCCAAACTGGCTCCAAATGACTTTTCCATCCACTCCTTCAAAGCTGGAAGGACCATGCCACTAAGTCGATACCTGAGCATTAAATTTTCAATAGTTACCATAAATGTTATTGTTCATGATATATTCAAATGTTCATGTTCAGTCAATAAATCCAGACTCTACAGATTAAACACATAGTTGAGTGAATAATTGGGGCAGCGCAGCTACGGTATGGTAGAGTTACTGCCTTACAGCCTGACTACGGGTTTGATCCTGACCACGGGTGCTGTCTGCAAGGAGTTTGTACATTCTCCCTGTGACTGCGTGGATTTTTTCCCGGGTGCTCCAGTTTCCTCCCACACTCCAAAGATGTACATGTTTGAAGGCTAACTGGCTTTGGTAAAATTGTAAATTGTCCCTAGTGTGTTGGATCGTGGTTGCATATGTGGTGGTCACTGGTTGGCACGGACTCAGTGGGCCGAAAAGCTTGCTTCCGCTCTGCATCTCTAAAGTCTAATTCATTGTTACCCTGAAAATCGGATTATTCTACACAAAGACTTACTTGTTTTTCATGACTACATCTAATGGCATACGTTTTGAAGTGTTGTTACTTTTGTAATGCGAGAAATATCGTAATCAATTTGTATATTGCAAACCGTCATAAAAGGTTGTGAGAATGATCACATGCGCTTTGGTAATATTTTATAGACAGATATAGCCAGGTCACCGTAAATATTTCCATGGGAAAGAAAAATCAAAACCTGCAGATGGTGGAAATCTAAAATAAAAACAGAGAGTGCTTTAAATGCTCAGCAGGTCAGTCTATATCTGTGAGAAGCTATGCACGGCAAATGCTTCAGGTTAAAGACTCCGTGTCAGAACTAGAAAAATTCCTTTGCTACAAAATAGTGCACTGGGATTTTTAATGTCCACTTGAGCCCTCAGTTTAACATCTCATCTAAAGGTTAGCCCAGCCAACATTGCAGCAGTCCCTCCATTGCAATAGGAATGCAAGCTTAAATTTCTGAACTCAAATCTGTGGAAAGAGTTGAAACCATAACCCAACTTGGAGGTCAGAGAGCCGCCAATTGAACTTCAACCAGTATATTTACATAGACTCAAACGGTAAATTATGCTTTTATTACATTTTTGATAGAATAATGATAATTGAATTTGTAAGTAGTGGATATTAGACCTTATTTAAAACAAAGTCAAATATCCAGTAATTTCAGTATCCATTTGCTCCAAATAATTATATCAAACATTTTATTTGTACAGTTTTGTACGCAGCAGGTTATGTCTTAGAAATGATCTACTTTAGTTTATCAAAATTATTAACAAATCATTTACTCACCATATTCTATAAGTAGGCTCAGACACCAAAGCTTGGGTGTCACTATGAACGTGGCGTGGCGGGAGGAGTGGGGGAGGATTTAAATTTAAATTAGTTAATTTAGTGAAATGAGTCGTAGGCTTAAAATCAAGAAAGGTAAAATTAAATCCTCAATAAGTATGAGATCAACTTTTTGTGATCCATAATTAACTCATCGGCTATCTTTGAATCTGACATAATTGGGGACAATGTGGCATTATGGTGGGAAAGTGGCTATTATTAATCTAGTTATGTGAAAAGTGTGGAGTAATAATGCAAAGAATGCACACTCAAATCCATGTTCTCTTAGAACTGCCCAGCAGAGCACTTACTTGTTAGGGTTGTCAATAAATATTGACCTGGCCAATGATATGCTCATCGAGAGAAGACATTTTAACAAAGGTTATAAAGTTGCATGCATGTAATGGTAACAACCTACTGGCTATTTAACGGGTAATTCTGGCAACTTTTTCCTCAATGCTTCATTTAACTTATGCAGCAAGTATAGTCATATTTGATTTGTGATAACTTCCTCAATTGGAGGTCCTCAGCCAAGGAAGCTGTAAAAATGTTAGAATTTACAAGAGATGGAAAAATATGCAAATATAAATTCAAAGTATTTTATGTAGGATTTTTTCAGTGATAGCAATAATATTAAATGGCTGGTAGACACAGTGCTGGAGTAACTCAGCAGGTCAGGCAGCATCTCTGGAGAAAAGGAATGAGTGACGTATTGGGTTGAGATCCTTCAGACTGATTAAATGGCTGTTTTGATACATGGTAATTTGCACTCCATTTAATTTTTAATCACCTCTAAAATGAACAGCTAAAACTTTATGGGGTCAAACAGCAACCTCCTACATATGCCTCATTGCAGTATCCTCACATGCTTTCTTAAAGACATTTGAACAGTGACATCAATTGCAGAAATGTGGAACAGAAACAATGTCCAACAAAGCTGTGTGCACCGCAAACAGCATGTGCTAAGTAATAACAGACAAACGTCTACAGATGCAGTGACATCTGTAAGCTGTGAACATTGAAGTAACTCTTGCTGAAAGAAATGCAACCAAGTTAATAACCCTATCTATAATATGGGAACATAAATCCACCAGAAACTAATCTACAAGTTGCCAGATATAAAATTTGCATTAGATTAATTTTGAGTAGTCAAGCGGAAGACTGTTTAGGTAAATATATATTGTAGCCTCAGAATTACATGGCACAATCCATGTGACTTATGCACATTTTTTACAGCCTCTACAATTAAAATATAATAAAAATTACACCAGGTGGTAAATTGTAGTATAACTTGATTGATCTATTTCAAATCAGTGAATAGATAAACACACTTTAATTTTTGAAGGCTGTCAATTTATTTAAAAGTATAACTCACAGCAGACAATTTGAATTCATAATGTTATTAACATTGTAAGAGTCACAGGACATACTAAAAGGACAGCCTTCAAATAAGAATTGCCGGCCACCCAAAAAGGTCGATTTTGAAAAAAGCTTTCCATGGGAACAAAGAAAGAAAATCAAGTAAATTTAGGACAAGGATCACAAAATGTGGTTTTTGGATAACTAATTTGGTCCAATGATATTTGGAGCAGTTCGGGTTAAAAAGAAAAGGCAGTCAATGCACACTCCATTATTCTGCATATTTATTTAAAAACTTGAAACATGACAGCAGTCGCAGAACTGTGGAATAAGCGCCATGTACAATAAGGTTATGCATCCTTTCATTGTACTTTTTTCTAAACTTGACAACCGGAATTCCCCCCCCCCCCACCAGGTCGGCCGGCCATCTGCATTCCTCAAGTGCCCAAGTTTACTTTTTCCATATTTAGATGTCTAGTCTTGCTGGTTCTGGCTGCCCTGGCTATCAAATGAAGAGACGCTAGACACATTAGGCCTTGAGCAACAAAATATGGTGACAAGAAAGGTTCTGCCCATGAGAATACTTTGGAAACCTTTGACAAATGGCTAAGTCCCAGTCCCCGTCTTTGCTACTTGTCAAAGCTGTCAAGGTTTTTCAATGTTTCTGGATGCATGAAATGCAAAATCATTTTAAAGGTTAATTAACAAATTCAAACACTATCACAATTAAAATAATAACTTGGCTTATTATCTTAATATTAATGGAGCTTATTCTCCCCCTCCACCCTTGACTCTACAATCACCATTCAAATTGTGCCATGTCTCAAATTCCCCCAGTATAAATGTTGGGGAATTCCAGGAAGCTCGTCCTCTGATGTTAAGACTCCATGGAAAGTTCAACAGCAAAACAATGGCTGAGAATTCATATTTCCGTCATCTCCAATATGATCCCACCACAAGTTCCATCCCCACCCCTTTCTGCCTTCCACAGAGGCCACTCCTTCTGCAACATCTTGGTTCACTCATCCCTTCCCAGACAAACCACCTCCAAATGCAACATCTGATCGTTTACTTTCTCCCTCACCTCCATCCAGGAACGCTAGCAGCCCTTCTAGGTGAGACAGAGGTTCACATGCACCTCCTCTATCACATGGAGTTTTCCCCCCTTGTGGCTTCCTGTACATCAGCAAGACCAAGCGTAGACTCTGACCATTTTGCTGAACACTTGCACTCAGTCCAACGAGGCCTACTGGATCTCCCAGTTGCTCACCATTTTAACACGTCTTCCCATTACCACACCGAGATCTCTGTCCTGGGCCAACTTAATTGCCAGAGTGAGGTCACACACAAACTGGAGGAACAGCACCTCATATTTCACTTGAGTAGTCTCCAACCCAAACGGTGTGAACATTGAATTCTCCAATTTTAGGTAAGTACACCCCCCTCCACACCCCCCGCACCCTCTCCACCATGCCTCGTCTGGACACATCTATTTCTTCCCTCTCCCTCCATTCCTTTTGCTAGCTTCACTATTCGCAACTCTTCATCTTGCCTCACAGCTTCTGTCTTTTCATTTGACCTTTGTCCAACTATCAATCTATCAAAGCCCCCCCCTCACCTGTATCCACCCATTACTTGTCAGGCTTTGGCCTGTCCCTCCTCTCTTCCAGATTTCTCCCTAAACCCTCCCCCCAAAATAGAAAAATCTGAAGAAGGGTCCCAACCCAAAACCTCACCTACCAATCTTATCCAGAGATGCTACCTGGCCCACTGAGTTACTCCAGCACCTGGTGTCCTTTTCTGAGGGTTCACCAAGTCAGGGACTTCACACTTACTGGCTATTACCAATGCAAGGAATTCCATGCACAATGGCCAGGAAATCAATGATAGCCAATTTTGCGCATTCTTAGTCACCTAATTGTCTAAGGCATACAGGATGTGTAATAGGACAGGTTGCCGTTGTACATCTACATAGGCCAAGAGAAAGTCAACATGGAGTAGTGGAGTTCAGGGATAACAGAGTGAAAATGCAGAGATTGTGAATGCAGCCCAGACCATCACACAAACCAACCTCCCTTCCATTGACTCCATTTACACTTCACACTGCCTCGGCAAGGCCACCAGCATAATCAAGGACAAGTCACACCCTGGCCACTCCCTCTTCTCCCCTCTCCCAGTGGGCCAAAGGTATAGAAATGTGAAAACACACACCTCCAGATTCAGGGACCGTTTCTTCCCAGCTGTTATCAGGCAACTGAACCATCCTACCAACAACTAGAGAGCAGTCCTGAACTACTATCTACCTCAATGGAGACCCTTGGACTATCTTTGATCAGATTTGACTGGATTAATCTTGCATTAAACGTTATTCACGTTATTCCTTTTATAATGTATCTGTACACTGTGGATGGCTAGATTGTAATCATCTATTGTCTTTCCGTTGACTGGTTAGAACGCAATAAAACTTTTCACTGTAACTCAGTACATGTAACAATAAACAAAACTAAATTAAAGTTTGTGAATATAGACCAATTTGATTTGACTGGATAGCGTGAAAATAATAGCTTTTCACTGTATTTCAATATACATGACAATTATAAACTGACTAGAAAAGAGGGCCCGTTGGGCCCGTCCCCACACCCCCCATTCTCTCCTCCCCCAGCCCCACTCTTACTCTCCAAGTGTGCCCGTTGGGGAGGGCCCGTTGGGCCCGTCCCCACACCCCCCATTCTCTCCTCCCCCAGCCCCACTCTTACTCTCCAAGTGTGCCCGTTGGGCCCGTCCTCCTGATCTGTGTATGTCAAGTGACCACTATAGCCTTCTTTTTCCTAATCAGATGTCTTTTTTTTTTTCCTAATCAGATGTGCAGCACTTTGGTCAACGTGGGTTGTTTTTAAATGTGCTATACAAATAAAACTGAGTTGACTTGACTTGACTTGACTTGCAATAACAAAAAAGACTTCTTGGAAGCTTTTCGAAACAATGTAGCCGTCACAAGCTGAAAACTAAATCCTTTTCTGTCCTTTTCTGGAAACTTTTGGAAACAAATGTTGCCCCTTGAAGAAAAGGGTTAGAAATGAAAATTTAAACTTTAATATCTCTCTAGCTTTAAAAAGGTAGCTTCAATTTGAACGAAAGTACTTACAATAGTTGCCCAGGTTAATGGTGAATACGGCGGTACAAAAATCGTAGCGCTTTGGTGTACCGTCTTGGAGGAGTAGGGTTTGTAAGTTAACTTCCGTACATACACACATACATCCATACATACGAACGCAGAGTTTTAGTATTATACTAGAAAAGAGGGCCCGTTGGGCCCGTCCCCACACCCCCCATTCTCACTCCCCCAGCCCCACTCTTACTCTCCAAGTGTGCCCGTTGGGCCCGGAAAAGAGGGCCCGTTGGGCCCGTCCCCACACCCCCCATTCTCTCCTCCCCCAGCCCCACTCTTACTCTCCAAGTGTGCCCGTTGGGCCCGTCCTCCTGATCTGTGTATGTCAAGTGACCACTATAGCCTTCATTCTTTTTTTTTTTCCCTAATCAGATGTTTGTTTGTTTTTTCCTAATCAGATGTGCAGTACTTTGGTCAACGTGGGTTGTTTTTAAATGTGCTATACAAATAAAACTGACTTGACTTGACTTGACTTGCAATAACAAAAAAGACTTCTTGGAAGCTTTTCGAAACAATGTAGCCGTCACAAGCTGAAAACTAAATCCTTGCTGAAAACTAAATCCTTTTCTGGAAACTTTTGGAAACAAATGTAGCCCCTTGAAGAAAAGGGTTAGAAATGAAAAATTTAAACTTTAATATCTCTCTAGCTTTAAAAAGGTAGCTTCAATTTGAACGAAAGTACTTACAATAGTTGCCCAGGTTAATGGTGAATACGGCGGTACAAAAATCGTAGCGCTTTGGTGTACCGTCTAGGAGGAGTAGGGTTTGTAAGTAATCTTCCGTACATACACATATACATACATACATACGGAATGTTGGACCGCAGAGTTTTAGTATTATATAGATATAGATAGATAGATAGATAGATAGAAGATAGATATATAGAAGATAGATAGATGAAGACCAATGAAGAGCTTTCAACAGCTGGATTGTTGCAGTAAAAGGGCAACTGGATATGAATCAAAAATATAAAAGAGTTTTTAGTAATGAATATGATTGTAACATGGGACAACTGACACCAAGGCAGGATATGATTTGGCTCAATTTAAGTGAACAGCTGGCATGGTCAATGATTTTTAATTTGGTGGGTTAGGCAACATTTCTGGAGAAGATTGGTAGGCAAGGTTTCAGGTTGAGATCCTTCTTCAGACTGATTGGTGCATTAACAGGGTATCTAAATATTGGCATTTTGGAGACACAGGAAACTAAAGATGCTAGAATCCTGAGTAAAAAACAAAATGCTGAAGAAAGTCGGCGGGTCAAGCAACATCTGTTGAGTGATGTGAACAGACGACGTTTCCAGTCAACACCCATTTTCAGATTGGAATTTGGGCTTTGGGGCAGTTTACAATGGAAGCTAAACAGCAAAAACAACTTTTTGAACTGGAGAAATTTCTGATTCATTCACAGCTTCAGAGAAAAGTCAGAATAGCACAATGTTTATGGAGTTGAAGATGGTGACAAAATTGACTGAGAAATAGGTGATTTTGAATCCACATGTTGAAATGCCATCCATCATAGCACGTATACCATGATAAAGAAATACAGCAGACATTCATACCGATTAAATAAAAATAAGTTGCAAATATGTCAGCCATGTTCAGACTGTATAACTAAGATGAAGTGCTGCTAGTGGGCTCAACCATGAAGGACACACAATGAATAATATAATTCAAATAAATCCAAATGATTACTGCAAAAACTGAGGAAAAAACACCGGGGTCAATCAATAAGCATATCGTCGGTGACTATGATGATATTAACCTTGCTCGATATTAAAGAATTCAATCCGGAATTGATGGCGAATGATACAAATGGAAGTACAAGGAAAAAACGTTTAGTGATAGCTTGCTAAGTACAGAATTTATTTGGATTTTTTTTTAAAAGTTGATATATTTTGAAGAGTTATGCAAGCAGTACAAAGGAACCTCTGATAATATAGGGGATCACAAATATCACATCCTCATTCTCAAAGGCACACCCCAAGCAAACGCTCCAAGTGGACACATTTATTGGTTGATTTCCATTAAACACCATCAAAATCTTTCTTGAAGACTATCTACCTGAAGAAAACCAAGGGCGCAACAAGTTGTGATATTTGTGTAGGATCCTTGTAGTACTCTTGCCAAATTACATTTAGTGATCGAAAAATGTCCTGTTTTACAAGGAGGCCAAAGATAGACACAAAAAGCTGGAGTAACTCAGTGGGACAGGCAGCTTCTCTGGAAAGAAGGAATGGGTGACGTTTCGGGTCAAGACCTTTCTTCAGACCCAATTTGCTTCTTGCAAATTTTAGCCACCATTATTGCAACCTACACCCAGCATTGATTCAGGAGAGTGCTTTCAAGTATTGTGTGATTCCACAGTGCCAGTTAATTTTGAATACATCGCCAATATTGGAGCCTCGAACACTATTTTGGGCATCAATGATGAAGGCAAAGGACTAATGTATTCAATTCCTAACACCATAATCAGACTTTATCATGGCCTGCAAATTGTTTGTTCTACATATAATCCAAAAGCAATGGTTCATGAATGCTGACTATTTACCAGTAGAAAAATATTAAAAAAGCAAAGAATTAAAATTTCTCCCCAAGTCTCCCGTCTCTGGAATTTCAACAGAGCACTTTCTTTCAAAACAATTTAAGATATCCCCAGAGCTGCTAGCTTAAGAGTTTTATTTAAACTATTTATCCAAAATTTAAAGCTTAAATGCCAGGATTTTAAGCAAATTCTATCTAATCACTGTCAAATATTTGCGTCGCTCTTATAACTCAAGAAAAACTTAGGCGTGATTTATTTCCATTTGGTTGTGGAGAATATTTTGTCTTTGGAATGTCTCAAGTGCTCTCAAACTTCATTGTTTATTTGGTAAACAGATGCATGCACTTGGCTCTGGCAAAACTCAGGTCTACAATTAAAGATGTGCAAATGTATTCACGGCCTTTTACTTTTCTTACTGTCATTTATTACCAAGTTGAAACTGAGCAGTTCCGAGCTAACAGGCTATAGTCTACAACAGAATTGAAAGGAAATAATTCTGCTCCATTCTTATGAAAACAATGTAGAGATCAAGGTTTAGATAGAAAAAATGGATTACTCTCATGTGCATAGCTGGAGTTTCATTTGTGTATGCTGCACGACATATTTCTAAATACTAATTAATCACCACAACTACAGCTAAATTATGCTGCAGCAGGCATTGTCACAGCTCAAAGGCTGGTGACCATCATTCCATTTTGTTTTCTTTTTGGAAACACATTTGCTATACTAAATTCAATGTCTTCGGGCCAACCTATAAATGCATTACTGGATGACTTAAATATCTGCTCCCCATTGAGAAATATAAATTATCAAACATAATTTGCTACCGGAATGCAGCCACCTGAAATCTGAGGTAAACCTTTGCAAAATTTCCAACTTTAAGTAACGCATATATGTGGAAAACTGTTCCACCACAACACAAATAATTCTAATAATGTGGTTTTCGATTTATAATACACTAAACGATTGCAACAGTTTGAAGGTCACCATGAACCAAGTGACAATTTCAAGTGTCAAGTCAGGATAAAAGTCTGATTTTCAATGGATTGACGTCCAGATTTCATCCAAGCTATTTGTGAGAAAGAGAGAAATTAAAAGCTAAGTTAACATCACTCCAGGCAATGCCATTGACCACGTAATTGTACTTTAAAAAATATTCTGTGGGTACAAGTTTTGAGTGTGAATGGTGAATAGTGTGAATGGGTGATTCATTGTCGTTGTGGACTCAGTGGGCCAAAGGGTCTGTTTCCATGCTGTAACTCAAGACGAAACACGAGGTATTATAATTTTGTTATCGGAACTTTAAAATAAATAGTCTTTCTAACAAGCAACCATTACTGTGCCATGAATGGCACACCGGCTGCATATATTGGGAAATGCGTTTCCTCTAAGAAATATTTATGAAATAAATAACGGGATAATGTCAAGAACAACATGGGACTTTGTAAAAAAAATAATCCCAAAGGATTTATTTTAAACTGGCTTAATGAAAATGTAACTTCAAATTTTACGAAATATTTCAATACCGGAACACGATACAGTAACCTCCATAATGTTTGGGACAACGACCCATTATTTATTTATTTGCCTCTATACTCCACAATTTGAGATTTGTAATAGAAAAAAAAAATCACATGTGGTCCCCTCATTTCAGGGCACCATAATATTTGGTACACATGGCTTCACAGGTGTTTGTAATTGCTCAGGTGTGTTCAAATGCCTCCTTAATGCAAGTATGAGAGAGCTCTCAGCATCTAGTCTTTCCTCCAGTCTTTCCATCACCTTTGGAAACCTTTATTGCTGTTTATCAACATGAGGAGCAAAGTTGTACCAATTAAAGTCAAAGAAGCCATTATGAGACTGAGAAACAAGAATAAAACTGTTAGAGACATCAGCCAAACCTTCGGCTTACCAAAATCAACTGTTTGGAACATCATTGAGAAGAAAGAGCTTCCTAATCGCAAAGGAATTGGCAGGCCAAGGAAGACCACCACAGCTGATGACAGAAGAATTCTCTCTATGAGAAAGAAAAATCCCCAAACATCTGTCCGACAGATCAGAACCACTCTTCAGGAGTCAGGTGTGGGTTTGTCAATGACCACTGTCCGCAGAAAACTTCATGAACAGAGATACAGAGGCTACATTGCAAGATGCAACCCACTGGTTAGCCGCAAAAATAGGATGGCCAGGTTAGTTTGCCAAGAAGTACTTAAAAGGGCAACCACAGTTCTGGAAAAAAGTCTTGTGAACAGATGAGGGGAAGATTAACTTATATCAGAGTGATGGCAAGAGCAAAGCATGGAGGAGAGAAGGAACCGCCCAAGATCAAAGCAAACCACCTCATCTTTAAAACACGGTGGTGGGGGTGTTATGGCTTGCGCATGTATGGCTCACTTATACAACTGCTGATGGTAGTAGCATAATGAACTCTGAAGTGCATAGACACATCCTATCTGCTCAAGTTCAAACAAATGCCTCAAAACCCATTGGCCGGCAGTTCTTTCTACAGCAATACAATGATCCCAAACATACTGCTAAAGCAACAAAGGAGTTTTTTAAAGCTAAAAATGGTCAATTCTTGAGTGGCCATGTCAATCACCCGACCTGAACCCAATTGAGCCTGCCTTTTATATGCTGAAGAGAAAACTGAAGGTGACTCGCCTCCAAAACAAGCTAAAGATGGCTGCAATACAGGCCTGGCAGAGCATCACCAGAGAAGACACCCAGCAACTGGTGATGTCCATGAATCGCAGATTTCAAGCAGTCATTGCATGCAAAGGAAAAGCAACAAAATACTAAACATAACTACTTTTATTTACATGACATTGCTGTGTCCCAAACATTACGGTGCCCTGAAATAGGGGGGACTATGTATAAACACTGCTGTAATTTCTACATGATGAAACCAAATTGTATAAAAAATACCCTTTATTAAAATCTGACAATGTGTACTTTAACCACATGATATTTTTTCCTATTAAAAATCTCAAATCGTGGAGTACAGAGGCAAATAAATAAATGATGGGTCTTTGTCCCAAACATTATGGAGGGCACTTTATATGTCAAGGTCAAAAATGAAGTATTATAGCGTACAGTAAACTGTTTTAAGAAAAAACAATATGACTGACAACATCCATATGTCTGAAACAATGTTCAGAGACATTAGATGAACTCGCCTTCACAATTAACCTTCTGAACATTGCAGATACGTTTACACATTCCCAGACTAACAAATTCATTAAGCAGCAGCATGCACACACTAGTTTAGATGCAATCGATGTGAATCTATGATGAAACCATGCTCACCTTCATAAGTTTGATGCATCGGAGGATAAAACACAGCTCTTCAAAACGTTTCTTCCAATTCCAAAGAAACAGTAACTGAAAGAATGACTTTTGAAAATTTCTAAATAAAGTCTTACCTTCTGCCTGTAAATTCACCTTGCCCCTTTTTATTAAATGTAAATTTGGAGTCTCTGTAGCCCCATCCATTCCACTTCAGGATCTCCTGCCTTAAAATAAAGGAATTATTTCAATATGGTATAAAAATGAATGTTCAAGATTAAAATACTTTTTTTATTTTTTAAATCAAACTATTTAGAATCAAAGTCATTTCGTTATTCAGCACAAAAACAGGCTCTTCAACCCAACAGCTCCATTGTGACCATCAATGACTCATTTTAGACGAGGCACAGTGCGGAAATAGACCCTTAGACCCACCGAGTCCGCGCCGACCGTGCTGCCGTAGCAGCTGCGGCTTACCTGCAGTCCGTTTTGTGTTTTTTGTCTTGATTGTAGTGTGTAGATGTGATGTAGTTTTTTTTGTGGTTGTGTAGTATGTGTGTGGGGGGGGGGGGGACTGTAAAATTGTCTCGTTCGAACGGAGACCCAACCTTTTTTTCTGGGTGGTGACTCCGTTCCTGCTGCGGGACACCATCAGCCAAACACCTGAAGCTGGCGGCCTCCAGCTGGGACCAACTGGGCTCTGGTTCGCAGAGCCCGCGGACCAGACTTACCATCTGCGGAGCTGGCTGCCTTCGGAGGCTGTGGTGGCGTTGCGGGAGCGGCTGCGACTCGCCTTCGGAGGCTTCGGCTGCAGGCCACGTGGATATCGGAAGCTCACAGCCCCCTGGGTGGGGGCCGACATCGGGAGCTGCGGCAGCGTCTTCGCTGAAATAGGCCACGGGATTTTCTCTGCCCGGCGGGGGCTTCAATGTCGGGAGTCACGACCGCCCCGACGTGCAGAGGCGGCGTCTTCGCCCGCCCCGGATCGCGGGGCTTGGGTCGGCCCGCTGCGGACCTTTCACCGTCTGGCACGGCCTGGAATGTGGCAACTTCAACAGCCTGACCGCGGGAGAAGATGGCAGGGGAAGAGAAAAGACATTCTGGCCTTCCATCACAGTGAGGAGGTGACTGGAGGAGACTCACTGTGATGGATGTTTCTTTTTTTTGTTTTGTGTTGGTTTGTGATTGTGTGTGAAATTGCTTATTTTTATTGCTCTTATTGCGGGACTGTGGGTGACCTTTCATTTCACATCTTGTGTGTATGTGACAAATAAACTTGACTTGACTTACCCCGTACACTAACACTACCCTACACACAAGGGACAATTTACAATTTTACCGAAGTCAATTAACCTACAAACCTGTACGTCTTTGGAGTGTGGGAGGAAAACTGAGCACCTAGAGAAAACCAACACGATCACAGGGAGAACTCTGTACAGACAGCAGCCATGGTCAGGATCGAACCCGGGTCTCTGGCATGTGAGACAGCAACTCTATCGCTGTGCTGCCCCTGATTTAATTCTCCCCACATTCCTGTTAACTTCCCAAAGATTCTACCATTCACTTATGACTGGGAGCAATTAACCGACTTAACATTTATTCCCATGATAACCATCCAGCAGTAGCAGTGTATGGGCTACAGGGGGCAGCATACATGCAAAATGAATACAGTAAAACTCCATTAAACTTTAATATCCCCTGCTTTGGTGGTGTTGGATAAATAGATTTTCAGGTCTATCCCATTTTATTACATGAATACTCCACGGTCAGTTCACTTTAAAGGTGTGCACAGCAGCATACCAGTGAACATGGTTCACTCATTTGTTGCCCCAGCGAGTGAAGGGAAAGGCAACAAATATCACCCCGTGAAACAGAGGATGAACCATTGTGATTTCTGAAATGTCAGATTGCATATTATTGGAGTTTTACTGTTGCACCTAAAATTAGTTCAATTCCAGATAAACACGTCTAGATTCAGAAGATCAAACTGCATACAGCATTACAGTTACTATGATCACAGTTTCATGGTAAATCTGCACAAGATTGTGCCAGCTATGGATCAATTTGTAGCAGTCTTGCTCTAAATCATAGGATATAACTTCAAGTCACATGCCAGATATTTGAGCACAAACATCTGGGCTGACAAATGACATATCTGCTGTAGTACTGAGGAAGAACAACTGACTAAAATATCTTGACCAATATTTATCGTAAATATCACTAAGAACAGATTAGTTGTTCACTGCTGATAGTGAATGTCATGTATAAACATTGCCACTTTGCTTATATCACAACTGCGACTAAAATTAAAAAGACAATACATGCTGAAATCTCTCTGTATCAAGTTAACTTTTCTTTCTGCAGATGCTATCTGGTCTGTTTAGCATTTCCAATATTTTCTATTTCAATTTCAGAATTCCAGTATCTGCAGCTTTGTGATTTACATCGTACTTCACTGGCTGCCAAGAACTTTGGGATGTCTGCAGTTCATGAAAGACACCATAAAAATGCCATATTTTTTAAAGTGGAAAACAAACAGGACGAGGAAAGCCAGGTTAAAAAAAATAAAAAAATATTTACAGATTAGTAAACAATATGGAACTATTATAAACAGAATGAGCATTTTATTTCTAAAATAACATTTCAAAACTGTTAATTACATCTAAAAGCATTCCATACTCCACAAAATGGCACTAATATGCCAAACATGCCAAATCAAAGTGTCAAATTTATACAAGTTAACAAATGGATACTAAAATACGACATGCAGACTCAGCAAGACCGAGTCAAAAATGGCTCAAGATATATCACACAACAAATCATTCCCTACTAAAAGAACTTTACTGAAGTTTGAAATTAACTTTAAGGGTTCTCAAATTACATTGTAAATTTACATCAATTTAATTAAGGAGCTGATGCTCTTGTCTCGCTGGGAAGAGAAAGCAATAGAATTCAACTAGAAGAGGGTGGACCCGTAGCACCCTCCCCTCCCCCACTGCCGCCCCAACCCCCCTTCTCCCCCTCCTCCCCCTCTCACCCACTCCATCCCCCCTCCTCCCCTCACTCCCCATCCACTCTCAGGCAACCCCCCCCCCCCCCACTCTATCCCCCCCTTATCCTCCTCTCACCCACTCCATCCCTCCTCAAGCTCCCCTGCATTAGTGTAGCATCCTACTCTCCCCCCCCCCCCTTTGGGGCTCTCTGGCATTCCCCCCTCCCCATCCCCCCTTCTCCCCCACTCTTAGGGGTTCTCCAGAATGTTTCCCCCCCCCTCCCTTCTCCCTTCCGATGGTCCAGGGCACTGTGGCCAGGTGGGGGCTGTATTTCAATAACATATTAAAAAAAATCTTTATATATATGTATATGTATATGTAAATAGAGAGAGAGAGCAGAGGAGGGAGGGGAGGTTTCCTAAAATGGGAGAATTCAATGTTCATACCGTCAGGTTGTAGATTACCCAAACGGAATACGAGGTGTTGTTCTTCCAGTTTATGCGTGGTCTCACTTTGACAATGGAGGTGGCCCTGGACAGAAAGGTCAGTATGGGAATGGAAAGGGGAGTTAAAATGGTGAGCAACCAGGAGATCCGGTAGGTCTTGGCAGACCGAGCACAAGTTTTCAAGCATAGTCTCTGCGTCCATTTTGCCAAACAAGTGTAGACTCGGCAACCATGAAGAAGGGCCCCGACCCAAAATGTCACCGATCCATGTTCTCCAGGGATGCTGCCTAACCCTGCTGAGTTACTCCAGCACTTTGAATCTTTATATTGTAAACCAGCACCTGCATTCCTTGTTTCTACATCAAGTGTACACGGCTGCGAGATGGCTGGTATGGTCTCAGCATAGAGGGGCCTGCTTCAATGCGGTCTGGCTCTACAACATGGCACTGAGTTTATAAAGTTTCACCTGGATTGATGAAAGTGCATTTTTAAACAAAAGATGGAAAAAGATGGGTTTATAGACAAAGACTTACATGGTTAGTAAAGCCTCTGGAGTAATTGTTAATTTATGGAATAGACTGCCATCTAGTGGGAACTAGTCAGCACAGTATTTTTACCTCTAAGGAACAGATTCATAAATTTTGTTGAGGTTACATTGACACTACAAGCTCAGTGATGGTAAAGCTAAAGAATAAAATCTCATTCTTCAATGTTAAATTAATCTGATCTGAAAGCCACATGATTCGTAATGGCAGTAAACTGGAAAGCACACAAAAGTTTCACTGTATCTCAATACACGTTACAAAAAACTAAATTGACAGATAAATTCAGTGCTACGTAAAATTTGAGCTTTTCAGATTACATGTGCCTCATTCATGTTATATGTGCTCTAATGTTTTGATCCAAACTAAAGTTACATTTGTGTTGAAAACAGAATTCTTTGCCTCTAAATGGAATAGCACTGAGCACATTTTTTCTTCACTCCGTTGATTATAGGTAGAATGGAGAATCAATACCAAATTTTTAACTGAAAATTTATTTCATCAACATAAAGATGGAAGAATTGCAAAAAAAAATAGAATGTATAAATTAAGTGACTAGCTCATATACCTGGATTAACTGTGTAGGAAGGAACTGCATATTCTGGTTTATACCGAAGATAGACATAAAATGATGGAGTAACTCAGCGGGTCAGGCAGCATCTCTGGAGAAAAGGTGAAGTTTTGGGCCAGAACATCTGAAGTCTGATCTGAAGAGCTCTTTTCCAAAACATCACCAACTCCTTTTCTCCAGAGATGCTGCCTGATCCGCTGCGGTATTTCAGCATTGTGTATAACCTGGATTAAACTATTGTTAGAAAATAATTATCATTATTTATTTCAATACATCCCTAAAATAACCAGATTACAATCACATTCTCGGCATTGGCTTAAGTCATGTCGGAGAACATTGTGAAGAAGTTGTAGAAAAGTTGGGGGGGAAAGTTGTAGAATGTTTGCAAAGAAAGGTTTGTATTGAAATTTGTGCAATTCAACCAGCAGCTCAAGATGGCCACTGCTCAGTTTCCAACGGCCATCTTGAGCTTCCAGTTGCACGTCACCCAACTCCCCCTCCCATCCCACACTGGCCACTCTGCCAGCCTTCTCCACTAGCCCTCAGGCCAAACATAAAGTAAAAGAACAGCACTTCATAATCCACTTCGGTAGCCTACAATGGAATATTTAGTTTTCCAAGTTTAGATAACATCCACTATATTCCATTCCCACTGACAGGTTCACTTCCCCCCCCCCCCTTTCATCTGGTTTCACCTACCCTGCTCTTCACAGATCATTTTTCATCCCACCTACCCCTCACTTCCCCCAAAGACTTGATACAGGATCTTGACTCGAATCTTCAACACATATCCCAGTGCCTCCACAGATGCTGCTCAACCATTGTTCTTCCAGCAGTTTAAATTTTGCTCCAGATGCCAGCATCTGCAGTCATGTTTTTCACACTTCCCAATTCCATCTGCCCATCACTCAAAGCTATCCACCTGGGCTTCCTCTCTGGCCTATGCTCCCTCACGCCACTTCCATCTGCCCTTTAATTTTTGTTTTACCCTTGGTTGTATTTTTTTCTTATCCACTTCCTCGTCTCACCAGGTTCCCTCCATCACCAATCAGCACACATCTTTATACAGACCATCTCCTCTCCACTCTGTCCCGATGCAGAGACATGACCCAAAACATAAAATGTCCCTAAGATGCTGCTTAACCCACTGAGTTGCAAAATTATTGAATGTAGCTGCCTATAGGAACAGTGTGCCAGTTACAATACTGAGACCAGTCGGATAAAGTATCTGAGTTTAGTCGGAATGATGTAACAAATTTAGTTATATTGGGAGTAAAGTTTAACAAAAAACAATATTAAAAGGATCTAGGTCAGATATAGGCATGAAACATAACACCAAAACATGTAGTTTGCCCAAATGTTAGTATTTATTCGGTAATTTTATTATTTGAACAAGCAACAGCAAGAAACAACAATTTCTACGTGCAGTGTTTTCAATTATGCCAACTGGGCAAGGAATACATATGTAGATGAGGAAAAATGAGTGATATCGTAACTCATTAATTTACCATGCCCAGTTTCTGTGTGGAAGGAGGGGGAAAGAGAGAATGTGGAAATGTACTTTGATTATTGTTGATCACCTAATTTTGCTTTTAAATTTGACACTTCCTCAGACAAATGCAGAAGATCAAACACTTTTACCCAGCCCCTTTATGCCATCTAATAATCCAATGGGTGGCACGGTGGCACAACAGTAGAGTTGCTGCCTTGCAGCGAATGCATCGCCAGAGACTCAGGTTCGATCCTGACTACAGGCGCCATCTGTACGGAGTTTGTACGTTCTCCCCGTGACCTGCGTGGGTTTTCTCCGAGATCCTTCGGTTTCCTCCCACACTCCAAAGACGTACAGGTATGTAGGTTCATTGACTGGGTAAATGTAAAAATTGTCCCTAGTGTGTGTAGGATAGTGTTAATGTGCGGGGATCGCTGGGCGGCGCGGACTCGGTGGGCCGAAGGGCCTGTTTCCGCGCTGTATCTCTAAATCTAAAAAATATATATATTAAAAAATCCAAATGGTGCTTCTACGTAGAACAGCAATTGACTTCCAGTTCTTCCAATTTAACGTCTGCATGCAGTGTTCACAATGTGCTTTCTCTCACACTGGAGAAACCAAACACAAACTATTGACTGCTTTGCAGAATACTTTCATTTAGACTGCAAGGATCACTAAGTTTCCAATCTCCTGTAACCAAAATTCTCCATCCTACTCCTATTCTGACTTCCCTCATTGTTCCAAAACCCAATTGAAGCTTGAAGAATATCTTCCATCCAAGTATTTGGTACTCAATTAATTCAGAATTTCAGATAACCAGCATTACCTGTTTGCATCAGAACAGGCTATTAACTCACTTCTTCCTTTCTGTACATGCCACCTGATAAGCTGAATTATTTCAGATCAGTTCAAATTCCCATCTGCTATCTTCTGCATTGCATAGTTACAGAATGACATTACAGCTTGTTTTCTTTCCAATTTGCCTCACCCATTTCCCTTTATTTATACTCTTCCAGAGAGATCAGATCTGATTAACTAGGCACAGAATGCAATTATGTATCTGTAAAACTGGTTACCACCCCACAGCAAACATTCACTATTTTTCTTTATCCCTTTGCACCTTTTTCCACTTGTTCAGCTCAGATATGGGGCTCTGGGCCTGAAACGTTAATCATTTCTATCTCCATAGATATTGCAAATCCTATTGAGTATCTACCGTTCTATTTCACCGAATAATAAACAGAAATCAAATTTCACGATCAAGTTTTTGTCTGAAGTGCATTTCATCTAATTTTATTGAGAGGTCAAGATCTGAATACAACAAACTCTGGAATGTAAGCAGCAGTACTGATTGGGGGAGTCAATGCTGAACAGTCTCCAGGGTCATATATTCATTGAGGTCAGGAAATCAAAAATGGACACAGCACACCATGTGTTTCCCTTCCCAAATTCCTTTACAGCAATGCTCATTTTTATACTTAGAACCAAACCCTTTGGCCCAACCTGTCCATGCCTCCTCCCCCAAGATGTCTAACTATACAAATCTCATTTTCCTGCATTTAACCCATATCCCTCTATTCCTTTCCTCTGTATCTGTCCAGATGCTTTTCGGAAAAAAAGTACTGTTATTGCACTGGCCTCGACCACCTCTTCTGGCTGCTTGTTCACTCTCTATGTGGTTAAATAAACATCTCCCTCATATCTCCTTTAAGTATTTTCCCTCTCATCTTAAACATGTTCATTATTTTAGATTTCCCTATTCCTGAGAAAAGACTATCAACCTTCTCTATGCCCCTCACAATTTTATAAACTTCTAAGGTTAGCCATCAGCTTCCTGCTCTTCAATAAGAACAAACACAGCCTATCTGATCGCTCTGTAACTAAAGCTCTCCAGTAAAGCTTGATGCTGCATTTTCCTTCTATTGCTTGCTGTATCTGCATTTTCACGTGTTTCATAATAGAGAAACCTTGATCCTCTAAACATTGACCAGTTACTCAACATATTTTAATATTTTCCTACAAAACATATAACCTCGTTTACAATACAAACATTACACGCCATCTGCCACTTGAATGCTCACCGATTTATTCAAAAGCAAGGGGAAAAACAGCTGACTGGAAATCTTAAGATAACATGAAAATATACTGGAAATACTTTGCAGTTCAGTGTACCTGTGCATAGAGAAGGATGATGTTTCATCAGAGCAAAAATTAGCATATTTTAAATTATAGAGGGTTGGAGGAATGGGGAGAACAAAGAATGAAATAGGATGCAAAATGTAATGACACCAGTGGAGAGGACGAAGGCTTGTGAAATATAGGAAACGTGTCCAGCGATAAAGTAAATACAAGAAGAAATGGGAAAAGAGAACGGGGAGGTAAATAGTTCAGTAATTGTAATGATACAGAAAAAGCTAATTTTGCAGATTAATGATATTTCATCAGAACTGGTCTGTCTGACACAAAAAGGGAAGCTGATTGTCTGAAATTTATTCAATGTTGAATCTTTAGGCCAGCAAATTACCTGGTCCAGAGACAGGATGCTTTTCCTCATACTTATCTCAGGCTTCAGTCCAAGAAGCCAAAGACTGGTCAAGCAAGATTGAGAATTAAAGTGTCAATCAACTAGAAGCTCAAAGTCACCCTTGATTACTGAAGAGGTGTTCGACAAAGCCATGACCCAATCTGTGTTTCCCCACTACAGATGTGACCACATTGAGAGCAAGTGATGCAAGGGTTACTTGCTAATTAACAATTAAAACTTTGTTGCACTTCAGAGACTAAAGTTTTCATACAGAGCATTATCTATAGTCATCACATTAATAAATTTTTAAGAAAAACAATGAAAAGATATTAACAGATCTATTGATCTTTAGAACTAAGCTCCAGCACCTTCATTCAATCACAGGATCATAGAAACAGGCCTTTCTACCCATCTTGCTCATGCCGACCAACATGCCCCATCCACACTCAGCTCACCTGCCTGCATATGGCCCATATCCCTCTAAACCTATCCTATCCATGTACCTATCCAAATGTTTTTTTAAACGTTCTGACAGTACCTCATAGGCAACTTGGTTTATAGCCAAAAATATGTAATTCAGCAAATCTACCTATCTATAAGAGGTATATAAACATGAATCTATGCACTGTGCAACAATCTAGTTATTTCATTATTTCCTTCGTTATTTTGGGCACTTCCAAAATTTGCTGTGTTTCTCAATAAAATACTTGGTTTTTTCCAAAAAATAGCTTTTTACCTGGTACTATTTCAGGTAATGCAAGGTGGATATGAAACTGGTTGTAAAATGTTGGTTGAAAAGTGTTGTTCACAAAGAAAAGTGATTCTAGTGTCAGGGGAAATCAGCTGTAGAAAACTAGAAATAGATTCTGATGATCTTTGTCACAAGTAACCCATGAGAAAGTAGCATAGTTGCTCTTAATATTTTTAAAGCTGACTTTACAGTCCTCGCCCTGAATTACAGCACAATAAAAATAAAAACAGATAATGCGGTACTATATACGAACAAAACACCCAAATCAATAAGTGGTTAACAAAAGGAGCCACACTTTTCGAATAGTATTTTACAAGGCTTTTCTAACCAAGAGAAAACAAACCTGTTCAGCTCAGCAATTTACATTATAAATTTAAGAGAACAAACATGTAATTACTTTGCTTTTTTCATTAACTCATCAAAATAATTGTACGTTAAGAACTCTAACAAGGACTAATAAAAAAAAACGATTCCCAATCAGCTTTGTCAAATACCTACTTTTGAGTTATCACAGGCAGGATCCTGTAGTAGCTCAATATATGGAGTGCTTTAAGACATTAAATTGTAAACAGCTCCCACATTGAGCTCGTCACCAATATGCAATTCCAGCTTTAAATACAGGAAAGCCAGATTTATTCACAAATCGTACATGCAACATTAGAACTACGAATCAAACAAGTTTAAAATGAAAATGCAAACGGAAGGAAAAGCACGAGAACCAGTGTCAATTCAAAGTGACAATCAATTAGCGTCAATGTTCACCACTCGCAAGAGTGTACTTCCCAGATAGGTAAAGCTGTCGACTGCCTGTAAATTCTGACCCTTCACCGTGATGTGTGGTTCCTGGTAGGGCTTTCCAGGTGCGGGCTAGTACATAACTTCAGACTTTTTGGTGCTAATGGAGAGACCAAAGTTGTCACAGGCCTGTGAGAAGCAGTCCATGTCATGCTGCATCTTCTGCTCTGTGCTGGCATTGAGGGCGCAATGGGGAGCAAACAAGAAATCTCTGATGATGGTCTCCTTCACCTTTGTAACAGCTTGCAAGCGCCCAAGGTTGAACAGCCTGCTGTCAGTCCTTTACCTGATGTGTATTCCATCCTGGCAGTCACGGAAGGCATCAGTCAGCATGGCAGAGAAGACCATGCTGAAGAGTGTAGGGGCAAGAACACAACCTTGCTTCACACCGTTTGTCACTGGAAAGGCTTCCGACTCGTCTCCATCACCTAGCACTTTCACCATCATGCCGTCATGGAACTGCCAGACAATCGCGATGAACTTGCTGGGACAGCCAAACTTCTGCATTATCTTCCACAAGCCATCTCTGCTGACAGTGTCGAAGGCCTTTGTCAGATCGACGAAGGTCACGAACAGGTCGCTGTGCTGCTCTTGGCATTTTTCCTGGAATTGGCGTGCAGCAAATATCATGTCGACAGTTCCACGTCCAGCACGGAAACCGCACTGGCTTTCTGGAAGGAGACCCTGCTCAAGGTGTTGAATGAGACGGTTGAGCAGAATGCGAGCCAAGATCTTCCCAGCTATGGACAGGAGGGAGATGTCTCGATGATTGTCGCATGACTGGCCTTTCCTCTTGTAGATGTGGACTATGCTGGCATCTTTCAGTTGTTGTGGGACTTTCCCTTCATTCCACATGGACTGGAAGAGTTCAGTCAGCTTCTGCATCATGACAGGGCCTCCTGCTTTGTACACTTCAGCAGGAATTGCATCTGATCCTGGTGCTTTGCCACAGGAAAGTTGCTTGAAGGCCTCTGTGACTTCTTCTTCTGTCGGGAGGTTGTCAAAGTCCTGGTTGATCTCCATCTGAGGTAAGCGAGTGATGGTCTCGTCGTTGATATTAACAGGGCGATTATATTAGTTGATATTAGCAGGATCATATTACCTGGTTGAAATGTTCAGCCCATCTCTCCAGAATCTGCTTCTTCTCTGTCAGCAACTGGGTCCCGTCTGCACTGAGGGGAGAGGAGCCAGAGGACTGGGGTCCGTACACAGCCTTCAATGCGTCGTAGAAACGTTTGGTGTTGTGACTGGCTGCATAGCCCTGGATTTCATCGGCCTTCTTGCTATACCATGCGTCCTGCATCTCACGGAGTTTCTTCTGTACATTTTGTCTTGCGCTGGGAAAGGCATCTTTCATCGCTTGTGACGCGAGGTCGTTCTGGTGTGCTCTGAACAGTTGGTGTTTCTCTGATAGCAGTGCCTGTATCTCTTCATCGTTCTCGTCGAACCAGTCCTGGTTTCTGCGGGATGCTGGCCCGAGGTGTTCGGGGGCGATGGAGTAGACTGCATCTCTGAAGGCCACCCACTGTTCATCAGTGCTGTCCTGGTCATCATGATGTGTGTCCACCAACTTGCCATCAAGGTCTCTGGAGATTTCTTCTGCAACTTTGCTACTCTTCAGCTTGGAGACGTTAGCTTACAACCCAACGGCATGAAATAGTCTCTACCAATAGGCAATCTCTACCAACCCACCAAATCCCCCCCCCCCACCTTTTCTCATCCACACCCCTCCCTTTCTTCCGCCACTTCCCCCAATCACTCTCCCATGCCCCACCTATCTCCCCTCTACTTCCCTTCTGCTACTTTCCTCACTCTGGCTTCACAATCCAAAACTCTTCAAACCAGTCTCACACCCTGTTCTTATCTCTGGACTTTGTTCCTACCATCTGCCTGTCAAAACCTCCCCTCACCTGTGTCGACCCATTACTCTATCCTGCCTTTCCCCTTTTCCAGCTATTTCCCCACCCCCCCAACAATCAGTCTGAAGAAGGGTCTCAACCCAACACTTCACCTATCCATGTTCACTAGAGATGCTGCCTTCTGTCAAGTTACTCCAGCACTTTGTATTGTTTTGTATATTAATCAACATCTGTAATTTTTTGTTTCAAGAAATAGATTTGTCACTCTTCCACAACTGGCAGCTGATGCTAGATTAATTGTTAATTTAAATGAAATTGATAATTTTTTTCTTAATTAGAGATTGGGCAGAATTAGATAATACATCAAGGATAATTGCCAAAAAACACAAGGGAATACTCTACCACTGTCTACATGCTTCTAGTGGGATAAAAGGAGTTGCAGTTCCGAATCAGCTTACATTTAGCCTTCCTATATGAACTAACACCATAAATTAAAATAAATCATAAAAACAGGCATGTCTTGAACCAGTTTGTTCAGCAGTGTTTGAAGTCAGTTATATATTTTTCTAAAGATCAGGTTGAATATTACAACATTCATGTCTGAAAATGTGAATACATCAAATTTTCATAATCTAAACTTGCCATATGACCATGATGCACAATCAACAAAAAGCATAAAATTTAGATTTGTACAAAAATAAGTGTTTTTAAATTATATTTCAATTGTAAACTTAATTACCAAAGGTTGCTGGGGAGCAAAGTACCTGTGGGATGTTTGGGTGGGATGGGAAAAGTGAGCCAAGGAGTTGCAGAGGGAGCAGTCTCTGTGGAATGCATAAAGGGGTGGAGATGGGATCATGTGATTAGTGGTGGGATCACATTGGAGGTCATGGAAATGTCAAGGATGATGTGTTGGATGCAGAGGCTGGTGAGGTAAAAGGTGAAGATTATGGGAACTCTGTCCTTGTTGCATTTGGGGAGAAAGGATGCAAGAGCAGAATTCTCAGGCAGGGTGAGAGGAAGTGTAGTCCAGATAACTATGGGAGTCAGTAGGTTTATAGGAGACGTCAGTCAATAGTCTGTCCCTGTGATGGAGACAGAGATCAAGAAAGGAGAAAGAGGTGTCAGAGATAGTCCAGGTGAATTTGAGAGCAGGGTTGAAGTTAGTGGTGAAGTTAATTAAGTCCATGAGTTATGCATGGATGAAGGAGGTAGCCCCGATGCAGTCGTCAACATAGCAGAGAATGAGTTGGAGGATGGGGCAGTGTATCTCTTAAACAAGGACTGTTCAATATAACCAACAAAAAGGCAGGCATAGCTTGGCCCCATGCAAGTGCTACACCTTTACACCCATGGCTACAATTTTAACTTGAAGAAAATGAGAGCAGTCGAAAGAGAAGTTGTTGAAGTGTGAGAAGTTGGGCCTCAAGGCCTTTCTGGTGAAGGATGGAGGTATGAAGGATGAAGGGGCTGAACTTCCATGGTAGAGATGAATGACTGGGGGCGTAAAAGCTGAAAGTTATTAAAGAGTTGAATGGCATGTCACACATAGGTGAGAAGAGATTGATCATGGGGTGATAGGATAGAACCAAGGTATGTGGAGATGAGTTCAGTGGGGCAGGAGTAGGTAGAAACAATGGGCCTGCCAGGGCAGTTCTGTCTGTGAATTTTTGGAAGGAGGTAGAAGCAGGCAGTGGGGCCAGAGGTGATGAAATTAGAGACTGAAAGGGGTTGTTACATTAAAGCAATATATACCAAAGTGTTGCTATGCTGGGAACCCAGCCCAAACCCCTACCTTAACTATGCAGCCGAAAGCTGTGCAAGGAACATATTTAGGCTCATTCCTCCACTGGTAATCTTGCAGCAATGAAATGGTTCAATGATCCCATCGCTGCAGAGGCTGGTTTACAAAAGAGGACACAAAGTGCTGGAGTATCTCGGTCGATTGGGCAGCATCGCTGGAGAACGTGAATAGTGATATTTCAGGTCGGGACCCTTCTTCAGACTGATTGTGGTGGCAGGGGAAGGAAATCGCTGGAAGTGAGGAGAGGCAGCCCAATTGAACATATCAATTGTCTGTCTCCTGTCACTTTTTTAACTGACTCTCTGCCTCAATCTCTGGGGATATATTAGTGACCAACATTCATTATAGCTATGCAGATCTCTAACAACTATCCTGTGTCCATCCTTCGACCCTGCTTCCTGCAAGTTCTCATTACCCTTCTGAGCTACTGTCATATCTATTTTAATAATGACACTTGGAGATGACACTTCTGTGAATTCTATGTTTGTTCTAAATCATAACATCCCATTCACCACGGGGTTCAAAACTGTGTCTACGCCGCTTCCCACTCTTCAGCATTCACCTCCTCTCCCCCCACCAAAAAACCTGTCCTCACCTTCCGCCACAGCAGCCTCCAAAAACAATGGATCACCATCTGCAATTTTTATCAATGTCTTTCCATCTGCTTTCAGGATTCTTAACAGTTAATTCTATCCTGGTTCATTCTTCCATCTCCACAATAACCACTCTCCTTTGAGCTGCATTGTACCATTCAATCACAAAAATTGCCATGTCATTTTCTTCACTTCTCAACAGCCAGCAACGCAACCACACTATCCAGGTGAAACAATCCACCTGCACTTTGTCCAATGCCCATCACTGTGGTGCAAATGTGGCTATTCGAGATTTCAAGATCAATTTATTGTCACATGTACCAATTATGCTACAGTGAAATTTGAGTTACCATACAGTCACACTAAGTAAAAAGCAACATGACACACAACCACATTAAAATAAAATTTAACAAAAACATCCACCACCTCAAATTCCACATTGTGATAGAAGATAATAAAGTTCAATAATCTTCCTCTTTGTTCACCCGCGGTCGAGGCTGTTGAATCATCCGTAGTCGCCGCTGCCGACTGTCCGAAGCCCCAGCGTCGGGATAATCGAAATTCCCCACGTCGGGACGGTTGAAAAAACTCTTTGCGGCATGGAGCTCCCGAGTCGGCCTCTTCTTACCAGAGACTGCGGGCTTCACGATGTTAAAGTTGACAGGCCCCGCAATTGGAGCTCTCCAGTCGATCCTCGGCAAAGCATCGCAAGCTTCACGATGTTAAAGCCCGGGCCGCCCACGCCTCGAAGTGTCGGGCCGGTCTCCAGGAAAAGCCGCCAACTCCTCAATGTTAGGCCACAATGAGGATGGATACGATACGGAGAAAAATCGCACATCTCCGTCAAGGTAAGAGATTGAAAAAAAGAGTCCACCAATTCCCCCCCCCCCCCCCCCCCACATAAAACAAACCAAGGAACAATAAAACATACTTTTAACACATATTTAAAGTAATGAAAACAGTAGAAAACAGTAGAAAGGACAGACTGTTGGGGAGGCAGCCAGTGCTGGTGGCGCCATCCAAATCAATTAACAACCAAACCGTGTTGCATGCATGATGTAGAAACAAAGAACTGTAGATACTGGTTTAAATCAAAGATAGACACAAAGTGCAGGAATAATTCAGTGGGTCAGGCAGCATCGCTGGAGAATCACGTCCTTTTCTCCAGAAATGCTGCTTGACCCGCTCAGATACTCCAGCACTTTGTCTCTATCTTGTTGCATGCATACTTAAGACTGTCGTAAAACAAATGAGAATGGTACTGGACATGTTCATTCAGCCTAACCTGATGAATGAAATATTCACACACTCAGCCTAATCTACTTGCACCCAGTATGTTCTGTCCAAAGAAAAAGGTAAAGATTACAATCCAGCCCAGATTGTCATTGAGGAAGTAGCTGAAGATAGTTGGAGTCTACGATGTTGCCGAAAGAACTTCTGCAATACCCAGCATAGAAATAATTAGCTTCCAACTGATCATGATCGATTGCATTAATGTATTACTCCAGTATCAGCAGAAATGTCCTCTTCAGCCACATTAACTTCAGTTTAATCAGGTTGGCTTCTTATCACATCCAGTCACCATTGCCTTTAAACCAAGGGCAATACTTTTTATGCGAAAGAAAGAATTGCAGATGCTGGTTTAAATCGAAGGTAGACACAAAATGCTGGAGTAACTCAGCAGGACAGGCAACATCACTGGAGAGAAGGAATGGGTGATGTTTCGGGTCGAGACCCATCTGCTGCCTGTCCCGCTGAGTTACTCCAGCATTTTGAGGCAATACTTTTCACTTCTGAAATTCGTCTCTTGTCTATGTTTGTACCACCCTGTACCAAATTCTGGTTGGACGTTTGTGGGCAGAAATTATACACAGCAATTTGCGAAGATAATATGTGCAATCATCTTGCTGGTGATTCCGAGTCGCATCTCGTCTGGATTGAATTTGTACCTTTTTCTCTGGACAGATCATATTAACAGTATCCCATATTTGCAGAAATATATACTGTGCCAATTAAAGACACAAAATGCTAGAGTAACTCTGCATGACATGCAGCATCTCTGGAGTGAAGAAATGGGTGACATGTCGGGTCGAGACCAGACTGAGAATCAGCGGAGAGGGAGACTAGAGATATGGAAGGGTAAGGTGTGAAACTGACAATTCAAAGCAGACTATGGTCAAGGAAATGTTGAATGGTTCATTGGTAGCTGAGGGAAAGATGACAATGAGGCATACAATCAGTAGAATTAATCACAGGGACAATGAAACTATTCGGAGAACTTGGGTGGGGGAGGGACAGTGAGGGAAAGCAAGGGTTACTTGAAGTTAGAGAAATCAATATTTATACCGCTGGTTTGTCAGCTGCCCAAGCTGTGCCAATTAACTAGCTAAATGTTTTATATTGCACAACAAACTATTAAAAAATAACTTCTCAATTATTAATTCTATACATGAACATTCATAGACAACTTAATACATTTGCTTTAAACTGGTCCAGACTTTATACAAAACATAAATGATGCTCACTTTCGAAGTAAATACAGTAGTGCTCATTTCCACTGCCTTGAAATGTGTGCTGCTTTTTGCAAACGACCGGAGTAATATTTCATTAACTACAAGTTATTATGTTACAAACCTTTATTCTTCTCAGTTACAGAGTAGCACTGACACAACATCCACAACATTTAACTTATGTTACAACATGAAAGATAACCTACAAGCATAAACATCAAGCCATGCCAACAAATCTAAAATTTGGAAATTAATTTGTCAATTATGTATTTCAAGTTAACTGATAACCCATCGATGGAAACAATGCCACATGTTCCATTTTGGGGAAATGAAGTGCTTCATCATCTAACACCTGTTTACTTAACTGCCTGCTTCTATTTTGTACTCCAGTGGATAACTGGCTTCAGTGGCTTTTGAATCTCCCCTTTGTGAGGATTTGAGCATATGGGAAATCCTAAAAAAATCTCACCTTGGAACACAGGAGTCTGGGGGGTGATCTTATACAGGCTTATAGGATCATGAGGGGGATATGATCAATGCACTTTTAGCCTGAGTAGGAGAGTCAAGAACTAGAAAACCTCATGAGGAAAAAAACTTAATAGGAACCTGGAAGATAACTTTTTCCATGCAGAGGGTGGTGGATATATGGAACGAGCTGCTCGAGGAGGCTAGTTGAGGATGGTACGATAACAACATTTTAAAGACATTTGAACAGATATATGGATAGGAAAGGTGTAGGAAGAAACTGCAGATGCTGGTTTAAACCAAAGATAGACACAAAAAACTGCAGTAACTCAGCGGGTCAGACAGCATCTCTGGAGAAAAGGAATATGTGATGTTTCGGGTTGAGACTCTTCTTCAGACATTTATGAGCCAAACGTGGGAAGATGGGACAAGTGTAAATGGGGCATCTTGGTTGACATGGCCAAGTTGGGCCAAAGGGCCTGTTTCCGTGCAGTGTGACTATGTAGTAGACACAAGCAACAATTTAAATTCACTGGAAACAATAAACTGCAGATGCTGGAATTCCCAGCAAAGAACAAAGGCTGGAGGAACTTAGCAACTCAAACAGCATCTATCGAGGGAATTGGCCAAATTATATTTCGGGTCAGGATCCCTCGTCAGACTGGAGAGAAGTCTGAGGAAGGGTCCCAATCCAAAATGTTGTCTGTTCATTTCCCTCCACTGATGCCACCTGATCCACTGAGTTTTTCCAGTAATGTTTTTTGTTTGTTTTAAGCACAGCTCCCATCGAGCACAGCTCCAATCTATTAAAATAAAGTAATTTTCTGGATTAACAAACTTTCATCAACATAATTGTCAATTTGATGAAAACAATATTTAAGTAAGAGATTACAATGCTCCAAGATACAGAGAGACCTTGGTGACCTAGTGTATAATTCAAAGGCAAGTATGTGGGCGCTGCAAGTAATTAGAAAAGCCCACAGATGTTACATTTACTGCAAGGGGAACTGCATACAAAAGTGGTGAGGTTATACTGCAGTTATGCAGTACGTTGGCAAGATGATATCCGGACTTTTGCATGGAGGATTGCTCTCTTTACTGAAGAATAGTAACACATTGAAAACAGTTCAGCCCAGACAATAACTGGAATGGGGAATTTGCCTTCTCATGGAAAATAAAGTTTGTACTTTCTGTAATTTAAAAGAGTAATTGATGATCAACCGAAACATACAAAATCTTGAAATGTCTTGATTGATGAAGAGACTATTGTTCCTTGTGGGAGAATTTGGAACGAGGGGACTCTTTGAAAATACAGGGACATTCATTTCAAATCATACACGGTGAAATATTCTCTCTAAGAGGCCCAAGTCTTTAGAACCCTTTCAAAGTTCAAAAGAAACTGATTCTCCGATATTGTTTTTACAGCAAAGGCAGATAGTTCCTTGATAAACAATGAGGATGAATGGCTGCCCCAGTAAATGGGAATGTAGGGTTTAGATTTCCATTAGACAAGCTGCAATTTTATTCAGTTTAATATGTTCAAATTTCTTCCTATACTTTAGGCCAGAACTCACTTGTTCTATCAAGATCCCCATAATAATGAAATTGGAGATTCATCATGCATTGGGTGGCACAGCTGTAGAGCGGTGCCTCACAGCACCAGTGACCCAGGTTCAATCCTGACTAAAGGTGCTGTCTGTATGGAGTTTGTACATTCTCCATGACTGCAGGGCTTTCCTCCAGGTGCTTCGGATTCCTCCCATACTCAAAGATCTACAGGTTTGTAGATTAATTGGTGTCTGTAAAAGTGTAAATCATCGTTAGTACGTAGGATGGTGTTTGTGTACGGGGTGATCAATGGTCAGCAGACTCGGTGGGCCGAAGGGCCTGTTTCTGTGCTGTATCTCTAAAATCTAAAGTAAAGTTGAGGCACAGAATCACCCATTAAAGTTTTGATTGGTGCAACAACATCAAGAGGCCACAAGGTATAAAACTGTATTTGCCTAATGTAACCTATTTCATTGCATCAAGTTATTAGTGACCAGGCACTAAAATCTGTGTCCGAGGAAGGGTCCCAACCCAAAACATCCACCTATCCTTTTTTTTACGAGATGCTGCCTGACCTGCTGAGTTACATCAGTACTTTGTATCCATCTGTTATAAACCAACATCTGCAGTTCCATCCTCTTACTAAAATCGCCTTGTTAATTCGTCAAAATTAGTTCTTTTATATAGAATTTATATTCAATAGATTCTTCAAATTAACAAGTTTATTATTTAGTTCAAGAAATAGCTCCTTGTCAAATCTTTGACACATTTAACCCTACATCTCAGAAAATTCCAGTGACATCTTCCAGTTGGGGAGAGTGGCTAACTGGAATAGTAAACTGCGCTAAACCAACATGAAGAACCCTACTGTTTCAAAGAAAACAAAGTGCCCAAAGAGAATGTGCCACTAGATGTCACGGCGTGATGTCGAAAAAAAAGTTACGTAGGCTTGGGAAACATCAGACCACCGATCACCCCACCCTATCACTACAAGACAGCACTCACTGCCATGAAAGTGTCACATCCACATTTATGGAATGCAAAATAGTCTTAAACACTTCGGCACGTTGGTGATGTTAAAACTTCTACGGAAGGTGAAGCTTTGTAACAAATTAATCGAGTAATTGTGCAATGCTCCGATCGGTCCAGGTATCTACCTCTCAAGCACTTACAAAGCCTCTGCCGACAGCAGCAGCAGCAGGCACGCACACCAGGCTGCATATTTATTATTTAGACGTGTCACTGAAACCGAGCCGCCCATGCAGGGCCCGAGTACAAACTCTGAACACATCCCAGTATCGTCCCTTCAACACTGGGCCGGGCTCCGACAGGGCACCTCGGTTCCCCGCCGCACCCATTCAAACGACCGTCTCGACACCCACCTCCGCCTGGGGATGCTGCCCGTCGCCTTGGCCGCGCCGTCGGCAGCCGCTGGCTCCAGGGCCGGGCGCTGGCTGAGTGCAGGCTCGGTTGTTGTTGTTGTTGCAGTGCCGGGGCCGGGCCTCCGCAAGTGCCCCGCCATCACCTGCAGCCGTTGGCGAGCGCGCGGTTGCTCGCGCTCCTCCGACGCCATCCTTCCGTGTTGTGGCTGCGAGCGAGGCGGGGTCAGAGGTGAGCGGCAGACGCTCCCGGCAGGCTTCACGGCCGCAGCGAGGGAGTGGCGGCGTGAGGGAGGAGCCTCACGCACACCCGTCAATCACCGCCCGCGATGGGAGGGGGCCAGCATTGGGAGGGCGGAGCCTCCCGCACAGCTGTCAATTGCGGCCCGCGGGAGAGGGGCCAATCCTGGGAGCGGCGGCGGGGGAGGGGCCAATCCTAGGAGCTGCGCCTGGGGCAGCACCAGGCCGCCCGCTCAGCTGTCAATCAGCGCCTGGCGGGGGGAGGGTCCAGTCCTGGGAGCGGCGGCGAGGGGCGGGACCAGGTCGCCCGTACAGCTGTCAATCAGCGGAGCACTAGTCGGCAATCATTGCCTCAGCTGACAATCGCTACTCGAAGGTAGACTCAAAATGCTGGAGTAACTCAGCATGTCAGGCAGCATCTCCGGAGAAAAGGAAATGGTAGGAAGGATCTGCAGATGCTGCCTTACACCCAATATACACACTTTTTTTATTCACCTTTGAACATCACTCAAAGGCCATTTGGCCCTTCGAGCCAGCACCACCATTCAATGTGATCATGGCTGATCATTCACAATCAGTACCCCGTTCCTGCCTTCTTTACTTCTTTACAATAGGTGCAGGAGTAGGCCATTCAGCCCTACGAGCCAGCACCGCCATTCAATGCGATCATGGCTGATCACTCTCAATCAGTACCCCGTTCCTGCCTTCTCCCCATACCCCCTCACTCCGCTATCCTTAAGAGCTCTATCCAGCTCTCTCTTGAAAGCATCCAACGAACTGGCCTCCACTGCCTTCTGAGGCAGAGAATTCCACACCTTCACCACTCTCTGACTGAAAAAGTTCTTCCTCATCTCCGTTCTAAATGGCCTACCCCTTATTCTTAAACTGTGGCCCCTTGTTCTGGACTCCCCCAACATTGGGAACATGTTTCCTGCCTCTAATGTGTCCAATCCCCTAATTATCTTATATGTTTCAATAAGATCCCCCCTCATCCTTCTAAATTCCAGTGTATACAAGCCCAATCGCTCCAGCCTTTCAACATACGACAGTCCCGCCATTCCGGGAATTAACCTAGTGAACCTACGCTGCACGCCCTCCATAGCAAGAATATCCTTCCTCAAATTTGGAGACCAAAACTGCACACAGTACTCCAGGTGCGGTCTCACCAGGGCCCGGTACAACTGTAGAAGGACCTCTTTGCTCCTATACTCAACTCCTCTTGTTACGAAGGCCAACATTCCATTGGCTTTCTTCACTGCCTGCTGAACCTGCATGCTTCCTTTCATTGACTGATGCACTAGAACACCCAGATCTCGTTGAACTCCCCCTCCTCCTAACTTGACACCATTCAGATAATAATCTGCCTTTCTATTCTTACTTCCAAAGTGAATAACCTCACACTTATCTACATTAAACTGCATCTGCCATGTATCCGCCCACTCACACAACCTGTCCAAGTCACCCTGCAGCCTTATTGCATCTTCCTCACAATTCACACTACCCCCCAACTTAGTATCATCTGCAAATTTGCTAATGGTACTTTTAATCCCTTCGTCTAAGTCATTAATGTATATCGTAAATAGCTGGGGTCCCAGCACCGAACCTTGCGGTACCCCACTGGTCACTGCCTGCCATTCCGAAAGGGACCCATTTATCCCCACTCTTTGCCTTCTCCCCATAACCCCTGACTCCGCTATCTTTGAGAGCTCTATCTAGCTCTCTCTTGAAAGTACCCAGAGAATTGGCCTCCACTGCCTTCTGATGCAGAGAATTCCACAGATTTACAACTCTCTGACTGAAAAAGTTTTTCCTCCTCTCCGTTCTAAATGGTCTACCCCTGGATAGACGACAAGCTGATTTCCGATTACATTGAGTCAAAGACTCTTAATGAACTAGTGACGGAATTTAACCAAGTTGTCCAGAATGTTATGGACAAATTTATACCCTCCAAAAATGACTTCTTCGAGATGAAAATTACCCTGGATAAATAATTCCATCCAGAGAGACATTTGTAAAAATTATTTGTCGCAAGTAACAACATGATATACAGTAAACAATTAAGAATAAAACATTATAATTTGCACGTGAAGAATGAAATAAAATACCAGAACAAAAGGAGGCTACAAACTTTTGGTTGTTGAGTAGAGTTACTGCTCATGGAAAAAAGCTGTTTTTATGTCTGGCTGTGGTGGCTTTGACAGTCCGGAGTCGCCTTCCAGAGGGAAGTGCTTCAAAGAGTTTGTGGCCAGGGTGAGAGGGGTCAGAGATGATCTTGCCCGCTGGCTTCCTGGCTCTTGCAGTGTACAGTTCGTCAATGGGGGGGAAGATTGCAGCCAACAACCTTCTCGGCTGATCAAGCACTGCGCTGCAGCCTCCGGATGTCATGCTTGGTGGCTGAGCCAAACCAGACCACGATGGAGAAGGTGAAGACAGACTCTATGATGGCAGTTTAAAACTGGACCATCATTGCCTGTGGCAGATTGTGTTTTCTCAGCAGCCGTAGGAAGTGCATCCTCTTTTTGACTGTTAAGTCAGTGGTGGCCTCCCATTTAAGGTCCCTGGAGATGATGTTTCCAAGGAACGTAAATGACTCCACAAATGTGACTGCGGTGTTGTTGCTACTGAGTGGGGGGAGGGGAGGGGGAGCTCTCTTAAAGTCCACAAACAGTTCCACTGTCTTCAGAACAATGAGCTCCAGGTTGTTGCGATGGGGCCAGCTGTGTCACTTCCTGTCTGTAAGCAGATTCCTCCCCATCCTGGATCAGTCCAATCAGGGTTGTGTCATCCGCAAACTTTAGAAGCTTGACAGAGGAGTCTATGGAAGTGCAGTAGTTGGTGTAGAGAGAATAAAGGAGAGGGGAGAGTACGTAGCCTTGTGGTGCTCCTATGCTGAGGGTCTGAGGGTCCGAGATGTGCTTTCCCAGCCTCACATGCTGCTTCCTGTCCACTAAATTATAAACCCGCACGTCTTTTGGGATGCTGACATCTTCAACCCCTTATTACTGAGGTTCCTTCCTGCTTTAAAAGGGCATCAATAATATCAGTGCCCAAGAAGAGTAAGGTGATGTACCTCAATGACCACTGACTGGTAATGTCCATGGTGATGAAGTGCTTTGAGAGGTTGGTTATGGTGCATAAACTCCAAGTTACATAGACTTGGGGGCATTGTTATTGTTTGTTTGTGTGTATATATATATATACACATAATATATACTGAACTTTATTTGTTGTTTATTATAGTGTTTACAGAGTACTATGTTTACATATCAGTTGTGCCACTGCAAGTAAGAATTTCATTGTTCCGTTTTGAGACATATGACAATAAAACACTCTTGACTCTTAATTGAGGGCTCTAATGAAATAATGCTTCTGGTGAACCATCAGCTATAATATATCAGCAGCGTGTTGGCTTCTGACCAATTCAGGCCATCCTCTGGAGCTCTAAAAGTTGACTATGCCCCCAAGCAGTTTCCTCTGCCATTGGGGTGACCATTAGCAGCTGGACATTGGGCACTGGTCAAGGCACAGCATCATCTCATCCAATCCATACCTGTAACGTGTACAGAAAACATAAAAAAGACACAATGTGCAGGAGTAACTCGGCGGGTCAAGCAGCCTCTCTGGAGGAAAAGAACAGGTGACGTTTCGGGTGGACCCTTCTTCAGACGTCAGTCAAACATTTTATCTTTTTTTTGTTAACCAGCATCTACTTCCTTGATTCTACTTAGGTTTAGATGATGGGCAGTCATTCTGGTATTACTATGTACCAAATGCAGTCGCTGCGCCTAACGGCTGCGGCTCTCTGGCAGTCTGTTGTCTTTTTTTCTTTTTTTTTGTTTGTGTCGGTGTTGGGATGGTTTTTGTTTCTGTTTTTGGCTGTGTATGTGTGGTGGGGGTGTGTGGTGGGGGTGTGGGGTGGGGTGGGGGGGTGGGGCGGGGGGAAACCTTTATTTTATTAGGTCTCTTCCCCGGGGCGCGGCTCGGCTGCGGGCCTTAACATTGCCGGCGCAGCTCGGCTGCGGGACGTTTCAGTGCCCGGTGCGGCTCGGCTGCGGGCCTTAACATTGCCGGCGCAGCTCGGCTGCGGGACGTTTCAGTGCCCGGTGCGGCTCGGCTGCGGGCCTTAACATTGCCGGCGCAGCTCGGCCGCGGGACGTTTCAGTGCCCGGTGCGGCTCGGCCGCTGGACTTAACATCGCCCGGTGCGGCCGCGGGACGTTTCAGTGCCCGGTGCGGCTCGGCCGCGGGACGTTTCAGTGCCCGGTGCGGCTCGGCCGCTGGACTTAACATCGCCCGGTGTGGCCGCGGGACGTTTCAGTGCCCGGTGTGGCCGCGGGACGTTTCAGTGCCCGGTGCGGCTCGGCCGCGGGACGTTTCAATGCCCGGTGCGGCTTGGCCGCTGGACTTAACATCGCCCGGTGTGGCCGCGGGACGTTTCAGTGCCCGGTGCGGCTTGGCCGCTGGACTTAACATCGTCAGCGCTGTTCGGCCGCGGGACGTTTCAGTGCCCGGTGCGGCTCGGCCGTTGGACTTAACATCGCCCGGTGTGGCCGCGGGACGTTTCGGGGCCCGGGGCGGCTCGGCCGGGGGGCCTTCCATCCCCTTGCGGGGGCTGTGCGTGTCGTTTGCCTCGGTAGGGGTCGAGCTGCCTGTCCGTGGGTGCGGGGGGAAGAGAGGGGAAGTTTTGTTGCCTCCATCACAGTGAGGGGGTGTTTGGAGTCACTGTGATGGATGTTTGTGTTGGGGTCGGGTGTCCTGTGTTCTTTTCTTTTTGCTGTATTTTGTGTGACTGCTGAAATTTCGCTCGGTGTTGTGCCGAGTGACAATAAAGTGTTGTTATGTTATGTTATGTTATGTTATGTTATGTTATGAAACCTACCAGCCAGAAGTTCTAGGCTGTAATAACATATTAGACTAAGTGGACCCGTTGGGCCCAAACCTCTCCTGCATTGGTGCAGCACCCGCTTCTTTCCCCCTCCCCCATCCCTCCCCCATCCCTCCCTCCCCCTCTCCCCTCCCCCCCTCCTCCCTCTCCCCCCCACACCATCCCCCTCAACCCCCCTTATCCCCCCTCCCTCCCACCCTCCTTATCTAGGAGATAGATTTAAACTTTAAAATGTGAATAACTTAAAAAATATAACACCGATTTCAATGAAACTTCTTCCATTAGCACCAAAGGGACAACGGTGAGTAAGGTGGGCCTAAAATTGTCGCGCTATCGTGTACCATTTTGGCTGCAGTTCAGGAACAAACAAACAAACAAACAAGAGTTTTAGTATATAGATATGAGGGTGGCAGATGAGATAAACATGAGACGAAAAGTAGGGGCTATCCAGTCAGTAAGGTCAGCCCCATTTCCTCCTATTAATAAATAATGAATGATCACCCATGCATGCACCGTAATACAACTTCTTGACAATAATAAGTTGTATTAATTTTGGACTTGTCCCTCACCACGTTCATCGCTTAAAGCAGGATTCAAGTTTGATCACATGCTTTGAAACAGTCAAAATGTGGGAAATTACTGCAGACATTTTGAAGAGGAGCAGAAGTGGGCAATAAATGGCAAATAATGGATTGATATTCATGAGAGAAAACTGATCTGCAAAAGCTTCAGTGGTGACAGAGCACAAGTCAAACTGGACTGAATTTATTTGCAATGGGTTTGTGGCCAATCAATAGTTTCAATTATTGGCAACTACTGGCGGCAATGGGGTAAGCAATGTTATTTTACTATTTTGCTGTAATGGTTTTAATTATTTCGAAGTTTTCGGAAAATCTGATTTCCTCCCTGCTGCTATCATATAATAAATCTACAGAACTGTGAGCAGATGGGTGTAGCCCCGGGAGGAAGGCAAGGGTCCTACTAAATCCACGTGAATATGGAAAAAACGGACCGCTGGGACCTCAAACTCCTGTACCGGGGGCTGGACATGGCGTTGGACTTTAGCGGTCTGGCAGGGAATGCAGGAACGGGCCCAAACAGCTACCTGTTTACGCAGGCCATGCCACACAAACCGAGTGGCTACTAAGGCAGAGGTGGAGCGGATGGACGGGTGCGCCAGCCCGTGAATGGCATCGAACACCCGGCGCTGAAGGGAGGGCGTCACTACCGGCCTGGGACGGGGAAAGGAAACATCACACCAGACTTTTGTGCCCTCCGGCCCGCAGGCCACCTGAGCCAACTTCAACCCCGAAGTGGTGGACTAGTATACCAAGGCGGTATCCGCCAGAAGCTGTGCCTCCGCAAGCTCCTGGGGATCCACCTCGCAGTCCACCGCTGAAATGGGGGAAAAAGCAGGCGTCAGCAACGGCATTAAGCTTACCAGCGACATGACGGACATTGGTGGTAAACTCGGAGATGGCAGTCAGCTGCCGCTGCTGGCGGGCCGACCATGGGTCGGACAATTTGGAAAAAGCAAAAGCAAAAGTTAATGGTTTATGGTCCGTAAAGGCCACAAACGGGCGGCCTTCAAGGAAATACCTGAAGTGACGAACAGCTAAATAGAGGGCCAGAAGCTCTCGGTCAAAGGCGCTATATTTCAGCTCAGCCGAACTCAGTTGCCGGCTGAAAAACGCCAAGGGCTGCCAAAAGCCACCCACCTGCTGCTCCAAAACCCCACCCACCGCCACGTCAGAGGCATCAACCGTCAGGGCCGTGGGGGCGGAGGCGCTCGGGTGGACCAACATGGTGGCGTCTGCCAAAGCCGCCTTAGCTGCTGCAAAGGCCGACTCCGCGGCCGTGGACCATATCAACTCTACAGGTTTACCCGCAAGGCACTGGAAGAGCAGGCGCATGACCCGCGCTGTTGCCGGGACGAACATATGGTAGAAGTTAACCATGCCTACGAACTCTTGCAGACCTTTCACTGTGGTGGGCCGCGGAAATGCCCGGATAGCCTCCACCTTCTCGGGCAAAGGGGTGGCGCCGGCAAGGGTGATTCTGTGCCCTAAGAAATCGAGAGAAGGGAGGCCGAATTGACACTTGGAGGGTTGGATGACGAGCCCGTGTGCCTGGAGCCGCTCGAATACGGCCCGCAAGTGGACCCGGTGTTCCTGCACTGAGGGGCTGGCGACCAGGATATCATCTAAATAAATAAACACAAAAGGCAAATCCCGGCCCACACGGTCCATCAGTCGCTGGAAAGCCTGTGCCGCTTTCTTTAAACCGAAAGGCATGCGCAACCATTCGAACAACCCGAACGGAGTGATCGTGGCAGTTTTTGGTATGTCCTGTGGCCGCACAGGAATCTGGTGGTATCCCCGCACCAAATCGATCTTGGAGAACACCACCGCACCTTCCAGCCCAGACGAGAAGTCCTGCAGGTGCGGTACGGGGTAGCGATCGGCCGTGGTGACAGCGTTGAGACGCCGATAATCGCCACATGGTCTCCACCCCCCAGATGCTTTGGAGACCATATGCAACGGCGAGGCCCACGGGCTGTCGGACTGACGGACAATGCCCATTTCCTCCATCTTCCTAAATTCCGCCCGCGCCACCACCAGCTTGTCGGGCGATAGCCTCCGGGCCCGAGCGAAAATGGGGGGGCCCTCGGTGCGGATGTGGTGGACCACGCCGTGTTTGGCCAAAGGGGCGTCGAAACGCTGGATGAGCAGCTCTGGAAACTCCGCCAGGACCTCAGCATACGAGTCGGGGGCCGCGACGACGGTCTGGACAGTCGGGCTGGGCAGGGTGGCGGTTGTCGGAGCGGCGGGCTCATCGTTGCTGGCGGAGGGTCGGAGGTCGTTACCGCGGACGTCGGGGACTAGTGAAAAGGCCCAGAGGAAATCTGCGCCTAGGATCGCCTGGCTGACGTCTGCTATAATGAATGGCCATTCATACGTGCGGAGGCCTAAAACCAGGGACATTTTCCGCGTACCATACGTGCAGATGGGGCTGCCATTAACCGCGATGAGGGTAGGGCCTGTCTTACCCGATCTGGTCTCAAGGTCGGTCGGCGGTACGATACTGACAATGGCTCCCGTGTCAACCAAAAATTCTGTGTCCGTGAATCGATCTCGGACTTAGAGGCGTCGGTTCTGGCCAATCGCAACTGCCTCTATGTACGATCGGCCGAGGCATTTCCCGAGAAGGTACATGGTGAGCGGCAGTTGCGGGATTCTCCACCCCATCGTAGATGGTAATAGCACCAGCCGCGCTTGTGCGGATCCTTTTGCCGGGCTTTTGGAGAAATGGTGGGAGACGCGGCACCATCTTGATGTCGCTGTGACGCGGCCGCTGATGTCGAGACCTTGTTGATCGAACCTCTTTCTTTCGATGTGGACGCCATCAGCGCATCAGCTTTTTCTGCATATGCCACGGGGTCCTTAAAAGAACAATCCGTGAGCATAAGTTTGACATCTTCGGGAAACTTCTCTCGGAATGCCTGCTCGAACATGAGGCAATCCGTATGTTCACCTGCTAGCGTTAACATTTCAGCCATGAGAACGGACGGCAGCCGATCTCCGAGATCCGGTAGGTGCATAAGACGCTTAGCTCGGTCCTGCCTGCTGAACCCAAAGGTCCGTAACAACAGTGCCTTCATGGCCTCGTACTTGTTTTCTGCCGGAGGATTGATGATGAACCGCATCACCCGTGCGGTCGTCTCCGGCGGTAGAGCGCTGACGAGGTAGTAATACCTTGTTGCGTCTGCTGAGATGTTTCTTAAGTGAAACTGGGCTTCGGTATGGACAAACCAAGATTGTGGTTGATGTATCCAAAACGACGGAAGGTGAACGCTGACCGCGCTTAGCTCCGGTGTGCTGGGCGTAGGAACCAACAACGAGGCGTTTGATTCACTCATGGTAAATGATCGGCTGGATCACATCGGGGTCATCAATATGGCGAGTCTGGAAACTTGTTCTTTGTTGAAGAAGTTTATTGCGACAGCAATATTCGATTACAAAGTTTTCTTAACAAGATTACAGACAACCATTAAAACTAACTGTTCTCTTCGAAGACGTCTCCCAACTGACTCTTTTTGGGCGCCAAAAGCGCACATGACCACGCTGTCCAATCAGCGGTGTCGCTCTCTGGACCCATCCCTACGGTCGCACCCACACGTGACCTTGCTGGCCAATCTGAGGGTTCGACAACTAGGACCACTTTCTATGGTCGCTACAATAGCTTATTTTTCCCCATCCTCTATTCCATTATGAATCTTTGGAGGAATATCCAAAATGGCACATTTCCTTCCATGAAACAGCATTGGTGAGCCAACTGGGTTTTTACTACAATGTCATAGAGTTAGACAGCATTGAAATAGGCCCTTTGACCCAAACTGTCCATGCTAACCAAGGTGCAGACGTGAATTAGTCCCATTTGGCTCAAATCCCTCCAATATTTCCTATTCATGTGCTTGTCAAAATGTATTTTAAACATTGTAATTATAATTATCTTTACCACCCAGTTGGGCAGTGCATTCCATATACCCACCACTGTCAGTGTGTAAAATGTCTCTCAGGTTCCCTTTAAATGTTCTCCCTCTCACCTTAAACCTATTGCCTCTAGTTTTAGAAATCCCTACCCTGAAAAATGGCTGTAACTGTCTACCCAGTCACTGCCCCTCATCAAAATATGACTAAAACTCTCATCTTGTTTGTTCAGTATGTTTGTGCCGTAGTTATTTCTGTGTCCCATTGTTTCCTAATGCCCTTCTCATCCACAAAAAAACGGTACCCGACCCGCACAATTTTAGGCCCACTTTACTCACCATTGTCCTGGAGAGTGTTTACACACAAGTTTCATTCAAATTGGTCTTATATTTTTAAAGTTAGAGAGATTTTAAAGTTTAAAAATTACCTTATTAAACCGATTGCTTGCCATGTTCAGCGTCTAACATCACAATGGGACCCTGCCCGAGTGATGCCCAATGTGTGTCGCGGCCAATGAGGGGGGGAGGCTAATTTTAACAAATGCGCTCCCCCCCCCCCCCCGGGAGGACCAAAGGAGGACTGGCGCCCGTCCTGGCGTGCTCCACACCTGACCTTCCTCCTGTGGTGCAGTGCGATGCCAGAGGCAGCGGCAGAGGGTCCAACAAGATGGCCGTCGCCGCCGTTCCCTACCGCTCACCGCCGATCAGTGCTGGACGCACGGGGCCAGGTAAGTGGCTTTTCCCTGTCGCTCCTCACCTGCCCACAGACCCGGGGGAAATTCCCCGCCCGGCAACGGGTCCACGGGTTGCAAGTTGTGGGTTGTCAGTTGTGGGAGGCCTACAGGAGAAACGGGGCTGAGGTCGGTGGCTTTTCCCTGTCCCCCTCGCTCGCTCACGGCCCCGGAAGACACTTCCCGCCCACTACCGGGTCCCGCCCACAGCCCTGGGGGACACTCCCTGCCTGCCAATGGGGCCACATATCGGTAGGGTTGCAGGGCCCGGCACGGCCTCAGGGGACACTCCCCGCCCGGCTCCCGCCCACGGCCCCGGGGGACACTCCCCGCTTGCTAACGGGTGCATGAATCGGTAGGGTTGCTGGGCCCGGTACGGCCCCAGGGGACACTCCCCACCAGGCAACGGGTCCATAGATCAGAAGGAGAGCTTTCCACCCAACGGTTCCGGTCCCAAACCGCTCCTGCATTGGTCCAGCACCCTCTCCTCCCCCCTCCTCTCCCCTCTTCCTACCCCCCTCCCCTCCCCCCCCACTCACCCACTCCATCCCCCTCAACCCTCCTTATCCCCCCCCTCCTCCCTTCCCCCCTCCTCCCATCCCCCTACTCACCCACTTGATCCCCCCTGAACCCCCCCTTATCCCTCCCCACCCCCCCACTCACCTACTCTGTCACCCCTCCACCCCTCATCCATTCACCCAATCCATCCCTCCTCAACCCCCTTTATCACCCCCTCCCCTCAGCCGCGCCCGCAGAACCGCCTGCGGTAGAGATTTGCACCCAACGGGTGCACACCCATCTACTGACTTTATAAATCTCTGTAAGGTCACCTCTCACCAACTTCACTCCAGGAAAAACAGTTCTAACCTAGCCAGTCTCTCCTTACAAACCCAAGCCCTACAATCCCAGCAACATCCTTGTGAACCTTTCCTGCATCTTCTTTAGCATAATCACATCCTTCCTACAGTAGTGCGACCAGAACTGAACACAATACTCCAAGTGCACTGTCACTCATATATCTTACACCTGCTACATGACTTCCCCAGTCCATTAAGTCAAGCATGTCATATGCCTTCTTCGCCATCCTGTCTACTTGTGTTGCCACCTTCAGGAAACCGTGCACTTTTACCTGGAGGTCTCTCTATCCTACACCACCTCCACAGGCCCCTGCCACTTCCCAGGTAAATCTTACCCTTGTTTTACTTAGAGACAGCTAACGTTTGGAAGACCCTTCATTAACCCATTCTTTTTCACTTGTGTCGACTGCCTCAGAAGACTAGTTTCAACATTTATAATTTGGAGGAATGAGAGGTTTGGGAATATATTTTTTGGACTGCTGCTTCGTTCGTGTACATATCTTAAACTGCAAACATAACGATCTGTGGAAAAATAGTAATTTGAAACCTATCCAAACCACAACGCAGTTGAAAAAGACACTTAATAGTATCCATCTTTTGACTCTTGAATGCAGAAAGCCTGGGCAGCATTGGTGAATATACGGACGCTGCATCAGTGGCGAAAATTGCCAAGTCGTTGGAATTTAGTTTATTTTGTATTTTGTCGCGTTAAGTAACTGACAGTAAGTTGAATTCCTGGTACTACACGGCTGGGAGTTGGCCAGTTTTTACTTCTTTAGGCAGAATCTTTCATCCAGGATTTATTTTTCTCCGTACTTTCAGCAATTTCACAACATCTTGTAGTTACCATACGATACGACAGATCAATCGGTATATTCAAGCTCCTCCAAAACAAAGGAACTTATAATTGACTTTAGAAAAACCAGTGGTGATTACGACCCACTCTACATCAATGGGGTCTGTGTGGAAAGGGTACCAGCTTTCAGGTTCCTGGGTACGCACATCGCAGAGGATCTTACCTGGTCTACCAACACCATCACCACAGTAAAGAAGGCACAGCAGAGACTCCACTTCCTGAGGATCCTCAGGAAAACCAACCTGCAGGAGAAGCTCATGTTGTCCTTCTATCGCTGCTCCATCGAGAGTGTGCTGGCATACTGTATAACCACATGGTATGCCAGCTGCTCAGAAAAGGACAGGAAGGCCCTTCAGAGGGTCATCACGACGGCCCAGAAGATCATCGGCTGCTCACTGCCCTCCCTGGAGCACCTGTTCAGCCTACGCTGCCTCAGTAGAGCAGGCAAAATAATAAAAGATCCATCCCACCCCGGCCACCGTCTGTTTGTTCATCTGCCCTCTGGTCGACGTTTCAGGTCGATCAAATCCCGAACAAACAGACTTAAGAACAGTTTTTACCCCAGGGCCATACGAGAACTGAACACTACCTTTGCACTAGGCAACACCGTTAAAAAATCTTGTACTTAATATAATTGTATTTAATTGTATTTATGTATTTATTTGTTTTTGCATTTATTGCATATATGTTTGTACGCACCGTCAGGATTGGCTATTTTTTTAATTTCGTTGTACTCGTTGCAATGACAATAAATGAATATTATTATTATTATTAATATGACTTTAGCACGTCGATTGCGATAATGTGACAGAGAAATTGATGACGAGAATTAATAACATTCAAATGTTATTCTTGCAAAAAACGCACACAAAAAAAACAAAGTTCACCCATACGGATCAAGTATTTTCCAAAAGTCACTTGAAACGATTCTAAGAGTTTCACTGTAACTTTCTGAAGCTGGAAGCAGCACTGTTTGTATAACACGCAGCAAAAACACATTTAGAAACAAGGAACTGCACATAATGCTCAGGGCTAATGAAAGGATTGGAAAAGATTTGTACAAACAGTAGGAAATAACAGATGCCACGGAGTTACTCCAGCATTTTGTGTCTATCCAATAACAAGGAGCACATTGCATTAACATGTTCAAGGGTGTTAAAAAGTGTGTTTAGAACTGCTGGAAAAGTAGGAGGGGATGTAGCTCAGTGGTAGAGCGCATGCTTCGCATGTATGAGGTCCCGGGTTCAATCCCCGGCATCTCCACTGGTTTTGTGGAGCGATAGACGCATTTACTTACGATGCCTATTGCAGTAGTTGCTCTAGTGTGCTATAAATTATTGATTTCAATTTATTATTCACCAGGAATAACGAGAGTAAATTAAATTCATTATCTTTTCCTTCGCCTGAGCCTACATGATGATGTCATAACAAATGTAACGCTCAGTTTCATTCCTTGTGGATGTTCCATAGAAACATAGAAAACAGGTGCAGGAGGAGGCCATTCGGCCCTTCGAGCCAGCACCGCCATTCATTGTGATCATGGCTGATCGTCCACAATCAATAACCCGTGCCTGCCTTCTCCCCATATCCCTTGATTCCACTACCCCTAGAGCTCTATCTAACTCTCTCTTAAATCCATCCAGTGATTTGGCTTCCACTACCCTCTGTGGCAGAGAATTCCACAAATTCACAACTCTGGGTGAAAATGTTTTTTCTCACCTCAGTTTTAAATGGCCTTCCCTTTCTTCTAAGACTGTGGCCCCTGGTTCTGGACTCACCCAACATTGGGAACATTTTTCCTGCATCCAGCTTGTCCAGTCCTTTTATAATTTTATATGTTTCTATAAGATCCCCTCTCATCCTTCTAAACTCCAGAGAATACAAGCCTAGTCTTTTCAATTTTTCCTCATATGTCAGTCCCGCCATCCCAGGGATCAATCTCGTGAACCTATGCTGCACTGCCTCAATTACAAGGATGTCCTTCCTCAAATTAGGAGACCAAAACTGTACACAATACTCCAGATGTGGTCTTACCAGGGCCCTATGCAGAAGAACCTCTTTACTCCTATACTGAAATCCTCTTGTTATGAAGGCCAACATTCCATTAGCTTTCTTCACTGCCTGCTGTACCTGCACGCCAACTTTCAGTGACTGGTGTACAAGGACACCCAGGTCTTGCTGCACCTCCCCCTTACCTAACCTAACTCCATTGAGATAATAATCTGCCACCTTGTTTCTGCCGCCAAAGTGGATAACCTCACATTTATCTATATTATACTGCATCTGCCACGCATCTGCCCACTCACTCAACCTGTCTAGGTCACCCTGCAACTTCCTAACATCCTCTTCACAGTTTATACTGCCACCCAGCTTTGTGTCATCCGCAAACTTGCTAGTGTTGCTTCTAATTCCCTCTTCCAAATCATTAATATATATGGTAAACAGTTGCGGCCCCAACACGAGCCTTGCGGCACTCGACTCACCACTGCCTTCCATTCTGAAAAGGACCCGTTTACTCCTACTCTTTGCTTCCTGTCTGCCAACCAATTTTCTATCCATGTCAACACCCTACCCCCAATACCATATGCTCTAACTTTAGTCACCAATCTCCCGTGCGGGACCTTATCAAAGGCTTTCTGAAAGTCTAGATACACTACATCCACTGGCTCCCCTTCATCCATTTTACTTGTCACATCCTCAAAAAAATTCCTGAAGATTAGTCAAGCATGATTTCCCTTTCATAAATCCATGCTGACTTGGACTTATCCTTTTACTGCTATTCAAATGCACTGTTATTACCTCTTTAATAATTAACTCCAGTATCTTTCCCACCACCGAAGTCAGGCTAACTGGTCTTTAATTCCCCGTTTTCTCTCTCGCTCGTTTCTTGAAAAGTGGGATAACATTAGCTATCCTCCAATCCACAGGAACTGATCCTGAATCTATTGAACATTGGAAAATGATCACCAATGCATCCACTATTTCTAGAGCCACCTCCCTGAGGACCCTGGGATGCAGACCATCAGGCCCAGGGGATTTATCATCCTTCTGTCCCATTTGTCTACCCAATACTATTTCTATCCTAATGAAAAAAAAATTCAGTTCCTCTACCCCCATAGATCCTCTGTCCTCCAGTACATCTGGGGGATTGTTTGTGTCTTCCTTAGTGAAGACAGATCCGAAGTACCTGTTCAACTCTTCTGCCATTTCCTTGTTACCCATAATAATTTAATCCGTGTCTGCCTTCAAGGGACCTACATTTGACTTTGCTACTCTTTTTCTCTTAACCCATCTAAAGAAGCTTTTACTGTCCTTCTTTATATTCTTGGCCAGCTTCCCTTCGTACTTCATCTTTTCAGCCCGTATTGCCTGTTTTGTTACCTTCCGTTGTCCTATGAAAGTTTCCCAATCCTCTGGCTTCCGGCTACTCTTTGCTGTGTTATACATCTTTTCTTTTAGTTTTATTCCATCCCTAACTTCCCTTGTCAGTCATGGTTGCCTCCTACTCCCCTTAGAATCTTTCTTCCTTTTTGGAATGAAATTATCCCGCGTCTTCTGGATTATGCCCAGAAATTCCTACCATTGCTGTTCCACTGTCATTCCTGCTAGGATCCTTTTCCATTTGACCTTGGCCAGCTCCTCTCTCATGCCTTCATAGTCCCCTTTGTTCAACTGCAACACTGACACTTCCGATTTAACCTTCTCCTTCTCAAATTGCAGATTAAAACTAATCATATTATGATTAGTAGTAGTTCCTTGCTTAATAGTGCATTTTCATGTTATGGAATGTCTGTGTGTTTAACAATGAAACAATGTCAGGGCTACTAAGACACCAAAAGGCTCTGCAAGATCATTTATGAAACAATCAGCGACTTAACAATATCTAGTTGGGTGATAACACTTTCACTTTTAGATTATAATCACCATTTTTCTCTCTCAATTTCTTTACTGTCCCAAAAATTCACAGAACGAAAGTGCTGGAGTAACATGGTGGGTTAGGCAGCATCTCTGAAGAACATAGATAGGCGATGTTTAGTGTCAGGGCCCTTCTTCAAGCTGATTGTAGTGGGGAGAGAAAGCTGGAAAGGAGGAGGGGACATTCAAAGCCTGACCAGTGGATGTAGGTGAGAGGGGGTGGACAAAGATTTGAGATAACAAGGAGACATAAGGTTGTCAGGTAAGGAGAGTAGAAGAGTAAAATGTGAAGACAGAGCAAGAGGTAGCCATAGAAGAGGACAGGGGAAGGGGGAGGTGCCGGTGTAAAGATGCCACATCAGGAGCACCTAACGCAGTAGATGCAGTTGAACGAAATGCACATGAACCTCTGTCTTACCTGGAATGGCTGCAGGGGTCTCTGGATGGATGTGAGGGAAGATGTAGGGACAGGTGTCACATCTCCTTCATAATCATTCATTTTTCTGTGGCCTCCTTTATATCGGCGAGACCAAGTGTGGACTAGGTGACCATTTTGCCTAACACGTGCACTCGGTCCGCCCAGGCCTGCCGGAGCTCCCAGTTGCTAACTATTTTAACTCACCCATTCCCATAATGACCTTTCTGTCCAAGGCCACCTCCATTGCCAGAGTGAGGCCACACGCAACCTGGAGGAACAGGACCTCCTATTCCAGTTGGATAGCTCACAATTCAATGATATAAACGCTGATCTCTCGATTTTTCGTAACCCCCCCCCTCTTTATTTCCTGCTCTTTTTCTTGTGCCCCACCAGGGAATATACCCATTTCTCACACTATCCTGCCCCCACCCCTTTTCCCCCTCCGCATCTCCTACTACCTATATCCCTTTCTCTGGCTTCACATTTCACCCCACTTCTCTCCTATCTTGCATTGTTTTGTCTCCTTTTAATCTCAAGCCTTTCGCCATAGCCTTTTATCTCAGGCCTTTATCCATCCATCAGCCAATCAACTCAATTATTCATTTTCCCCTGTCACTTGTCAGGCTATGTCCTGCCGCCATTTCTTTTCCAGCTCCCTCTTGCCCTACTACAATCGGTCTGAAGAAGGATACTGCACATCCCTCCTTGTATATAATAATAATAATAATAATAATGCATTACATTTATATAGCGCTTTTCATACTCAAAGACGCTTTACAGGGATTTAAAGAACATAGGGAAGTGAATAAATAGATAAATAAGTAAACGAACAGAGAAAGGAGACAGAAGGTGAGGTGACCTTCAGTGGTTGAAGGCAGTACTGAATAGGTGAGACTTCAGTGATGTTTTGAATGTGGTGAGTGAGGAGGAGTCTCTGACGGTTTGGGGTAGTGAGTTCCATAGGGTGGGAGCAGCGATGGAGAAAGCCCTGTCCCCCCAGGATCTGAGTTTGGTCCGGATGGGGGGGGGATAGGAGATTGGCAGCAGCAGAGCGGAGGGTGCAGGTGGGAGTGTGCCTGTGGAGGAGGTCAGTCAGGTAGGATGGGGCCAGGTTATGGAGGGCTTTGTAGGTCATGAGGAGGATTTTGTACTGGATTCTCTGGGGGATGGGGAGCCAGTGGAATTTGTAAAGGACGGGGGTGATATGGTCACGGATCGGGGTGTGGGTGAGTAGACGGGCAGTGGAGTTTTGAATGTATTGAAGTTTACTGATGATTTTTGAGGGTGCGCCATAGAGGAGGCTGTTGCAGTAGTCCAGACGGGAGGTGATGAAGGCGTGGATGAGGGTTTCTGCAGCTGTGGAGGAGAGGGATGGACGGAGACGGGCAATGTTTTTGAGGTGGAAGAAAGCTGTCTTTGTGATGTGTTTGATGTGTTTGTCGAAGGAGAGGGTTTGATCAAAGATGATTCCAAGATTCTGGATGTGAGGGGAGGTGGATATTGGGAGACCATCAATATTGAGGATGAAATTTTGGGTGGATTTGGTGAGCGTTTTTGGACCAATGATGATGATTTCAGATTTGTTGCAGTTGAGTTTGAGGAAATTTGATTGAAGCCAAGATTTTATTTCAGTGATGCAGTTTGTCAGTGTAGAGTGTGTGGTGGTGGAGATTGACTTGGTGGAGATGAGGAGCTGGATATCATCGGCGAAGCAGTGGAAGTTGAGACCATGACGGCGGATTAATTGACCAAGGGGGAACAGGTAGAGGATGAAGAGGAGGGGGCCAAGGACTGAGCCTTGGGGGACACCTTGGGGGAGGGGAGCGGTGGGGGATTTACAGTTGTTAATGGAGATGAACTGGTGCCTGTCAGAGAGGTAAGATTTGAACCAGGATAGGGCTGTGCCGGTGATGTTAAAGGAGGTTTCAAGTCGGGTGAGGAGAATGGAGTGATTTATGGTGTCAAAGGCGGCGCTGAGGTCAAGTAGGATGAGGATGTTGAGGTTGCCAGCGTCGGAGGAGAGGAAAAGGTCGTTTGTGATTTTGAGGAGCGCAGTTTCAGTACAGTGGTTGGAGCGGAATCCGGATTGGAAAGTTTCATACAGATTATTGGTAGAGAGGTGGTATTTGAGTTGGGAAGCTACAGCACATTCCAAAACTTTGGACAGAAAGGGTAGGTTGGACATTGGTCTGAAGTTGTTTGGGGTGTCAGGGTTGAGACCAGGTTTTTTCAGAATGGGGGTGACAGCAGCGATTTTGAGGGATGGCGGGACGATGCCAGTGGACAGGGAGGAGTTTATTGTTACAGTGATAAGTGGAGAGAGAGCAGGAAGGCAGGCCTTGACAAAGCTGGAGGGGATGGGGTCCAGAGAGCAGGTGGCAGTTTTTATTCCTGTGAAGAGGTCAGAGAGGTCGGTGGTGGAGACTGGGGAGAACTGAGGCAGGGGTTGACAGGATAAGGGGGGGCAGGTGGTTTGAGGGGGAGCAGGTGCGTTGGTGGTTAAGGTGCTGTAGATGCTGTCTATTTTGCTTTGGAAGAATGAAAGGAAAGTGGTGCATTTGTCAACTGTGAATGATTGGGAGATGGTGTCCAGGGGGCTGAGGAGTTTGTTTATTGTAGAGAAGAGTGTTTTGGGGTTTCCGGAGCCAGAGTGAATTATTTGATATGGGGTCCAAAACTACGTAATATACTCCAAATGTGGTCTGATCAATGCCATGTAAAGCCTCAGCATTGCATCTCTGCTTTTATATTCTGGTCAAAACTAGAAACTACCGATTCAACTTGCAAATTAACCTTTTGGGATTCCTGCACCACCACTCCCAAATTTCCTTGCACCAATTCTGAATTTCTGAATTTTCTCCCCATTTACAATATTGTCTACCTCTTTACTCCTATTACCAAAGTGCATGACCACATACTTTGCTACCCTGTATTCCACTTGCACACTCTTCCAACTTGTCCACATCCTTCTGCAGATTCCCTGCTTCCTCTACACCAACTGCCCTCCACCTATCTTCACATGTGCAAACCTGGCCACAAACCCATCTAAGCCATCATCCAGATCATTAATGTAATACGTGAAACGTTGAGGAGCCAACACCGACCCTTGTGGAACACCACTAGTCACCGGCAGCCAACCTGAAAAAGCCCCCTTTATTCCCACTCTTTGCCTTCTGCAATTCATCCAATCTTCTATCCATGCTAGTATCCTCCCTCTAATACCATGGGCTGTCATCTTGTTTAGCAGCCTCACTTTGCAGCACTTCATCAAAGGCCTTCTATCTTTGCAAGCACAGCTCTTGTTGCACATTTGGCCCACACTCTCAATAATGCACAGGCTACTAAGAGGTAAGAGGTCTGTGGATAACAAGGACTTGATGTGTGGATAAGTGAGGTGAACCATAGGAAATACATTTCTGAGGACAGCCCACACCAAATGCTCTTGAATTCAGTGGTGTTCGTGGATAATGTACTGGCTCAAATAAAACCAGAGCATGTTGGAGTGCTTCGCAGATCAAGCACCTTCTTTGAAAAGAAAGGGAAGTTAACATTTCAAGTTGTAAATCTGAAACATGAACTTGTTTTTTCTCTTGACTGATGTATCTGACTTGCTGAAGGTATCACAAAATGTTGGAGTAACTCAGCAGGTCAGGCAGCATCTCTGGTGAGAAAGAATAGGTGATGTTTCGGGTTGAGACCCTTCTTCAGACTGAAGTGTCCAGCATTCTGTTTTCATTTCAATTTTTCAACAGCTTCAGTCAGTGTTTTTATGTTTTAATGCATTAGCTCAATCTTATCAAAATATGGAACACACAACTACATGTGCCGCGGTAATAACCAGCCCTTACTGGTATTGTTACTTGAAATACATTTCACATCATCATTAGTGTAACTAAGAAGCACTGTCTTCTGCTGCTAATCTACTGGGTTCTAGGGGCTGGCCAATTGCTTATCAGCTGGCAGCAAAGTTCCTGCATCCCTCGAGATAACTAATAACTAACGCATAACTAAGAGTAAGTTCACTCATGCGTCACACCCACATGAAAATTGCATTTGAAAAACAAGCCATTACATGGTGGCCCCAATCTCTTAACGTTTGTAAGAGGTTCACAAGTGATCCAAACCAATTGTCAGCCAGTCTGGCCCATGTCCCTTGAACGTGTGGGAACAAAGATCCGAACGTAAGTGCAGGGTTGATCATTTGAGCATTAGTCGTTATTTAGTGAAATTCTGGCTGATCTTCTACATCAACTAAAAATGTAAAATATAAAATAGAAGTATTAGAAAAAGCGAGGTGGCTCACTTACGGCAAGATTGAGTATGATCATCTATTCTAAGTCCACATTCTCATATACTCCATGTTCCTTTTCACTGCACCTCAAACCACGTGACAATAAACTAAATTAAACTAAACTAAACCTTAATGTCCGAAGAATGCAAAATTTTGACCACAGATAGATACACAATCGAGCTCCACAGCACCAGGGAGGCAAAGTGGTGGGGGGGGGGGTCGGGGGGGGGGGGGGGGGGTTGGTGTGAGGGGAGAGTGCAGATGGAAGTATTCCAGTGATTCATTAATTAAATTCTTACTCTTTCGCATATCCTCTGTGCAACAAAATTTATTTTAGATTACATTTGGTGATATGAATCAGGAGCAGGTGAGCTCACGTCCCTTCATTCTAAGTTGTATTTAGTTCGTTTAACTAATTCTGAAATGACTCATTTAAACAGTAAATATGTCTTTTTAAATTAAAAATGTAACTGCAAAAATAAAACAATGCAGATTAAATAAAGCAAAATTCAAAATTAAATACCATAAAATAAGTCAACAATCCTATTTTCAATGAAACCACAAATGTTGCATCAGGCTTGATGAATTGTCATGTTTTCAGAAGGACGTCATTAAAGCGGGGGATTTTTTTGTTCGAGAATAGTTTCCAATTGTTGAGGAAGGTTCTGAGACCTCTGTGTGGGCGGGCCAGACATCATGTGATAGATCGGATTGTGTGAAAATGCCGAAGAAGGTTAAAACAATTTAAATGAAACACTACATTTAATTTCAAATCATGATAGACATTGGTCGCCTAAAATAATTAAGTCCAAACTTGATCGATTCGTTGTCACTATGTTTTCCAACTCGGTGCTGAAAACTCGAAATGTCTACAGTACTTCCGCATGTTATTACATTTACGTAATTTTTGCAGTTATTTAAGTAATTGTAAATCTCCAATTACATATGATGTACGAGTTTTTAACGCATCTAAAGTGACAACAAATGTTGATAATTTCACAAAATGCTGGAGTAACTCAGCGGATCAGGTTTTTGTGTTCCAGCTTTTTGTGTCTACTGTTTAAACCAACATCTGCACTGCCTTCCTCCACATAGATAATTTCACATATCCTTGGAACTGGATTTATTCACAAAATGCTGGAGTAACTCAGCAGGTCAGGCAGCATCTCGGGAGAGAAGGAATGGGTGACGTTTCGGGTCGAGACCCTTCTTCAGACTGATGTCGGGGGTGGGACAAAGGAAGGATATAGGTGGAGACAGGAAGATAGAGGGAGATCTGGGAAGGAGGAGGGGAAGGGAGGGACAGAGGAGCTATCTGAAGTTGGAGAAGTCGACGTTCATACCACCGGGCTGCAAACTGCCCAGGCGAAATATGAGGTGCTGCTCCTCCAATTTCCGGCGGGCCTCACTATGGCACTGGAGGAGGCCCATGACAGAGAGGTCAGACTGGGAATGGGAGGGGGAGTTAAAGTGCTGGGCCACCGGGAGATCAGTTTTGTTAATGCGGACCGAGCGCAGGTGTTCAGCGAAGCGATCGCCGAGCCTGCGCTTGGTTTCGCCGATATAAATAAGTTGACATCTAGAGCAGCGGATGCAATAGATGAGGTTGGAGGAGGTGCAGGTGAACCTCTGTCTCACCTGGAAAGTCTGTTTGGGTCCTTTGATGGAGTTGAGGGGGGAGGTAAAGGGACAGGTGTTGCATCTCGTGCGGTTGCAAGGGAAAGTGCCCGGGGTTGGGGTGGTTTGGATAGGAAGGGACGAGTGGACCAGGGAGTTACGGAGGGAACGGTCTCTGCGGAACGCAGAGAGGGGAGGGGATGGGAAGATATGGCCAGTGGTGGGGTCCCGTTGTAGGTGACGGAAATGTTGGTGGATGATATGTTGGATCCGCTGACTGGTGGGGTGGAAGGTGAGAATGAGGGGGATCCTGTCCTTGTTGCGAGTGGGGGGAGGGGGAGCAAGAGCGGAGCTGCGGGATGTAGAAGAGACCATAGTGAGAGCCTCATCTATAATGGAGGAGGGGAAGCCCCGTTTTCTGAAGAACGAGGACATCTCGGAAGCCCTATTCTGCAACACCTCATCCCGGGCGCAGATGCGGCGTAGACGGCGGAATTGGGAGTAGGGGATAGACTTTTTGCAGGGGACCGGGTGGGAAGAAGTGTAGTCCAGATAGCTGTGCGAGTCGGTGGGCTTGTAGTAAATGTCCGTTACTAGTCTGTCTCCTGTGATGGAGATGGTGAGGTCCAGAAACGGGAGGGAGATGTCAGAGATAGTCCAGGTATATTTGAGGGCAGGATGGAAATTGGAGGTGAGGTGTATGAAGTCAGTGAGTTCTGCATGGGTGCAAGAGGTAGCACCAATGCAGACGTCGATGTAGCGGAGGTAGAGTTCGGGGATGGGGCCAGTGTACGTCTGGAACAGGGATTGTTCGACGTACCCGCCAAAGAGGCAGGCGTAGCTAGGGCCCATGCGAGTGCCCATAGCTACGCCTCTGGTTTGGAGGAAGTGGGAGGAGTCAAAGGAGAAGTTGTTGAGCTCTGCTAGTCTCCGTTTCTTCCTCGACTGTAGAACCAGCCAATCTCCATCGACCAACACTCTCCTCCGCCTAGCAGAGCTGGTTCTTACCCTCAAAAACTTCTCCTTTGACTCCTCCCACTTCCTCCTAACCAGAGGCGTAGCTATGGGCACTCGCATGGGCCCTAGCTATGCCTGCCTCTTTGTCGGGTACGTCGAACAATCCCTGTTCCAGACGTACACTGGCCCCATCCCCGAACTCTACCTCCGCTACATCGACGACTGCATTGGTGCTACCTCTTGCACCCATGCAGAACTCACTGACTTCATACACCTCACCTCCAATTTCCATCCTGCCCTCAAATATACCTGGACTATCTCTGACATCTCCCTCCCGTTTCTGGACCTCACCATCTCCATCACAGGAGACAGACTAGTGACGGACATTTACTACAAGCCCACCGACTCGCACAGCTATCTGGACTACACTTCTTCCCACCCGGTCCCCTGCAAAAAGTCTATCCCCTACTCCCAATTCCTCCGTCTACGCCGCATCTGCGCCCGGGATGAGGTGTTTCAGACTAGGGCTTCCGAGATGTCCTCGTTCTTCAGAAAACGGGGCTTCCCCTCCTCCATTATAGATGAGGCTCTCACTGTGGTCTCTTCTACATCCCGCAGCTCCGCTCTTGCTCCCCCTCCCCCCACTCGCAACAAGGACAGGATCCCCCTCGTTCTCACCTTCCACCCCACCAGTCAGCGGATCCAACATATCATCCACCAACATTTCCGTCACCTACAACGGGACCCCACCACTGGCCATATCTTCCCATCCCCTCCCCTCTCTGCGTTCCGCAGAGACCGTTCCCTCCGTAACTCCCTGGTCCACTCGTCCCTTCCTACCCAAACCACCCCAACCCCGGGCACTTTCCCTTGCAACCGCACGAGATGCAACACCTGTCCCTTTACCTCCCCCCTCAACTCCATCAAAGGACCCAAACAGACTTTCCAGGTGAGACAGAGGTTCACCTGCACCTCCTCCAACCTCATCTATTGCATCCGCTGCTCTAGATGTCAACTTATTTATATCGGCGAAACCAAGCGCAGGCTCGGCGATCGCTTCGCTGAACACCTGCGCTCGGTCCGCATTAACAAAACTGATCTCCCGGTGGCCCAGCACTTTAACTCCCCCTCCCATTCCCAGTCTGACCTCTCTGTCATGGGCCTCCTCCAGTGCCATAGTGAGGCCCACCGGAAATTGGAGGAGCAGCACCTCATATTTCGCCTGGGCAGTTTGCAGCCCGGTGGTATGAACGTCGACTTCTCCAACTTCAGATAGCTCCTCTGTCCCTCCCTTCCCCTCCTCCTTCCCAGATCTCTCTCTATCTTCCTGTCTCCACCTATATCCTTCCTTTGTCCCACCCCCGACATCAGTCTGAAGAAGGGTCTCGACCCGAAACGTCACCCATTCCTTCTCTCCCGAGATGCTGCCTGACCTGCTGAGTTATTCCAGCATTTTGTGAATAAATCGATTTGTACCAGCATCTGCAGTTACTTTCTTATATCCTTGGAACTGGAGTTCACTGTCATGCAAAATTATTTCTGCTTTGCTTCTTAACCAGTGATCATGAATGAGAAATGTGCAGGACTTAATGAAGTTAATTAATGAAGTTAAGCTTCGAGATGGTCAGAAGACCCAAACTACGATTTGTTTCATTGCATTTCCAAGTTTGCGTGCGTGTTACAAATACGGCCGGTCGGAAGATGGGACTTGCGAGCATGGAGCGGCTGAGTGCGAGGATGGAACGAAGCCCGGCTGCTGATTGACAAGCAGCGTCGACCTGTTGCGTGGGGTGAGGGGGTGGGTGACGTCAGCTCATGGGCGGGGCCTGGCCCTGGGAATTGCGTCAGAGGCAGTGGAGCAGTCAGCGCGAGCGCACGTGATCACAGGTCCCGGGCAAAGTGGCAGCAGCAGCACCAGCAGCAGCAAGGATGATGGAGATTGAGCGTCCGCTGGCGCAGCAGCAGGAGCAGCAGGTAGTGCCACCTCTCCCCCTCCCCCCCCTCTCCCCCCCCCCTACCCCCCTACCTGTCAAATACAGCGAGTGCCGCATGTCAGCATCATTGTTGGGGCGGAAAACATCCAGGCAAAGTGGTAAACTTTCAGACAGTTCCCTGTCGCTGAAACGAATCCATTTTTTTAAAAACACAAAACGTGTGGCTATCATTCTTCTGGTACAAGTGATTTTGACTGATGTTTAGAGGTGGATGCCACCATTGCCCTCCCTGTGCCTTGCAATTCTGGTAAATGGTTTTATTCTCCGGCCCATCCACTCCCACTCTTTTGTGAATGAGAAGCCAAACACTAGAGCGTGGGCGTTCACCAAGATCGTTATTTCCGATCCTGCGCCAAACTTATTACAATGGTGCTAAGTCATTCCAGGGTATATTGATCGGGGAAGGTGTTTCATAAGGTTGCCTCTGCGGACATTGCCTTGCTTCGTCCTATAATGGTAATGTCAGTGTCTCGCTTGGGTACAGCGTTTACAGTCTTGTGATTGCTGTGAAAGGCTTTGGCCGTTGGGCTGCCTTGTGTCCCCGAGGGGAGGATTTCAGCTGATCTCAGTGTGATCTTGCTTCCGCCCACAAGCTTTTACTGTAATTAAGTGGCAGAAGTCCAGAATGGCAGGTGACAGACAAGCTTGACTGGAAAAGTTGGGTCTTGCTTAGTTGTTTTTATAAGCAAATGCAGTGATGTTTTTTAAAATTTCTGCTCGTTTTTCCCCTTTTAAACTTGAAGCTTTTCCTCTAATACCAGCCTCGAACGAGTGTATCACCTTAATTTCTTACACTTTCACAATTCAGTGAGCATTTGCTATACTCTTGACCCTTAGTATGGGTCACAGCGTTTGTGAAGAAAATATTTTTTATTGGAAATAAATGATTAATGGTTGGTGTGAAATATTAGCTGTATAGTGAAGATCGCAAGCTACAGATAGATCATTGGCGCTGGAACCATTTTTTTAGTGTAGGATGCTAAAGATCGTTGTTCATAATGCGAGTTTCGTTTGACAACTATAATAATCGCCTCATATCTGGAGATGTTGTATCTTCGGTGATCTGCTTATTTTAGCCAATTCTGATTGTTGTTTTCATATTAGGTTCTCATTTACAAATATTTTTACATCGAATGAAAGCAGATAAAATAAAATAATATAAAGACAACTAAACAGATAAAATAAAATGCATATACAGTATTCACATTCTGAAAATGACAATGAAGGATTATTATTTTCTCTTTCTCCAACCTAAAATTGTCTCTATTAATTTTGTTTGTGCCCTTGTGATGTTTCAGCTATTTCAAGTCAGAGTTGTAAATCTGTGGAATTCTCTGCCTCAGAAGGCAGTGGAGGCCAATTCTCTGAATGCTTTCAAGAGAGAGCTAGATAGAGCTCTTAAGGATAGCGGAGTCAGGGGGTATGGGGAGAAGGCAGGAACGGGGTATTGATTGAGAATGATCAGCCATGATCACATTGAATGGTGGTGCTGGCTGAAAGGACGGAATGGCCTACTCCTGCACCTATTGTCTATTGTCAAGTTGTTTTCTGCAGGTAATTTTTTGCGGTTCATAGCTTAAAATTTGTGAATTTATTTTGGATAGTATTTCCTTGTCTTCCATTCAGAAAGATGTTTGCTGATCGGAATGGGCTCATTCGAGATATTAAAACAAATTCCTTTCACTTAATCTTTAAAAAAAGTTGTACTGCATATCTGGAGGAGCCATGAGACATCCAACAGCAACAGCTTATATTATGCAAACTCTTTTAAAGTGTGAAAATGTCATTGACACTAATGCCATTCACAAGCAGGATGTAATATTGTTATGAAAGATATTGACGTTGATGTGAAAATCTTGTTTAAGTAGATTTTGAGACAAATCTTAAAGAAGTGGGAGGTTCTGGGAGGAAATTGTCCATTGTTGTCATGAATGCAAGAAGAATTTTAATCTCTTCGTGTAGTGTACTGGTTATATTGGCTGCTGGTGAAATATCAGGAGTTGAAGGCTGCTATCAAGCAATTAAGCTTATAATAATTATGTAGACCAATTGAAAAGAAGATGGAAGGAAAATTGTAATCGATGACGTGCTCATTTTTTGTACTCTTGTTAGTCCAGTGCAGCATAACGAGGTATTTTTGTTCCTTGACATTCATTATATGTAATCTTGTATTGCATTTTGGAAGATGGCAGCACTTGTTTTGTTTGCAAATGGCCCACAGCTTATGGGCTCAAATGTCACAAACTAAAAAAGCTATCTATCCCTTTTCTAATATTGATCACAAATGTTTGCATCTGAATAAGAAAGACTGTCATTCAAAACTGAAATTATATTGTGGGATTGTTAGCAAGAAAATGGATGAATTTTCTTGAAAGTGGGTGCAATTGAAAACTTGGTTTATCCATTTGTGAGTGACTTACTTAGATCGGAACTGACGACAATCTGAAGAAGGGTCTCGACCCTAAACGTCACCTATTTATGTTCTTCAGAGATGATGCCAGACCAAGTTGGACTGCTGATCTGCTGATTTACTCCAGCACTTTGTGTCTTTTTATGTGTTAACCAACATCTGCAGGTCTTTGTTTCTGGTTGGAGCTGACACCAAAGTTTACTTTGTGTTAGATATAAGGAACTGCAGATGCCAGTTGACAAAAAAAAGACACAAAGTGCTGGAGTAACTCAGCGGATTAGCGGTGACCCACCAAATTGCTCCAGCACTTTGTGTTTATTTTGGGTTATTTGGTTTCAGTGCTGTGGAATGATTTGAATAGCGGAAATGCACAAACATCCAGGCAACTTTAATACGATTCCTCCCTCCTTCAGCCCAACTACTTAGACACTCTGGAGAGGGAAATGTCACTATTCTTTTTCTCCAGAGATGCTGCTTCAACAGCTGAGTTACATCAGCTTAGATACTTAGATACTCGATTTTTCAAGTATATTTGCTGGTGTCACCAAGGACTTTGGGATTTTTTGAACTAATATTGGGTGTTTTTAATTTTGTGAATGCTTTTTGTTCATTATGTTATTTATGATTACTATGTTTACAGACCTGTTATGCTGCTGCAAGTAAGAATTTAATTGTTCCATTTTCAGTACAGATGACAAGTAAACACTCTTGACTCTTGATTATTTTTGTGTATTTTTGCTTGCATTTTGGTGCCTCATTACATGTAGGAAATTGAATTGCGGGGAATGTTGTGCAGAAATGTATCATTGGTGTTTGTACAGAAACAATTTAGATATTGAAATAACTTTCACTGTTGTAATGGAAACTAAGAAATTTGATATTTCCAAGGGTTCTGAAAGAATGAATGATGGTTAGTTGAACAATCAGACCCTGGGGTTATTGGTTTGGAATTGCTACCTACAGTAAAGTGAATGTTCCAGTTAACTTATTTTGGTCCTAGATTATTGTAACACTACAAGCTTTACCAGAAAGAATGGTGGGGAAGGAAACCATGATATCATTAAGGCAAAATTGTACGCGTGTATAAATAATGATTAGTTTAGATTGCTATCTTGAAGTCCATTCTGTGCTGCACGTTTTCAGCAGTTGGCAAAATCGATGACTGCAGTGATTATGCTTAGGAAATATTTAATTAGCGGTTGAAAATGCTTTGGGCGGACCTGTTTCTGAGAGGTAGAAAGGTCATCACAGCTGACTGGGGAATAGACTTAATATTGCTAAGGGAGTAAATTGGTAAATACAAAGACTGCCCAGACTACCTCATTGCCGCTGAGATATGGGAGAGGTACAAAAGGAATGTAAGATAATAACAGTTGCACCCATATTTCTTTAAATGTTAGAGGGAGAGGTCATTGAGGCTATCGTGTTAACACTGGCTCCCAGAGCAAACCTATTAATTCCATTCCTCCATCTATTTCATTGTGACATATTTCTCCTCATGTGCCAACCTCCCCTCCCAGGTTCTCTTATCACCGAGCTACACTAGGTGTGGTTAGCAGCAGCCAATGAATCTACCTCCCAACATTTCTTTGCGATGTGGAAGAAAATCCGAGCACTCAGGGGAAATGTACCCAGTCCTGGAGAGAACGTGCAAACTCCACAGACAGCACTAAAGGTTGGTTCAAGCATGGGTTACCAGAGCTGAGAGGCAGCAGCTCTATTGGCTATCCCACTGAGCTGCCTATTTGGAAACCAAAAGGGAGATAAAAACAATAATTACAGATAAATCAGCATAATGGTAATAGTGGAGAAAATGGAGAGACAAAATCAGCTTTTAATTTCATTTGTTGGAAGTCTAATGTTGCCGGACTAATTTTTGTGAGTTCTTTGGTGAAGTTATGAGATGGTGGATGTGTTTTTTTTTACAAAGCAGCATGTAATAGATTTGTTAGGAAAATTGAAGCCAACCAGATTAAAGCAGAAATAGCTGATTGGACGTGTAGTTGCCTAAAAATGCAGAAGGCAGTGAATTGGTGTTTTTCAGACTGGAATATTGTTTGCAACAGTATCCATAAGTGGTGTTTTTCAGACTGAAATATTGTTTGCAACGGTATCCATAAGTGGTGTTTTTCAGACTGAAATATTGTTTGCAACGGTATCCATAAGTCGTAAGTGTTGTAGTTGTTGGTATTTGGATACAGTCGTGATCTGCAGTTAGATCGACTCATTAAGAATTTACAGTAGCTGGTGACACGAATAAATAAGGTTGAGAATTGCACATTTCTGCACTTACATAGATTAACAAAGTAGATAAAATGTAACATCAAGAACTGTGACAGATTTTTTTTAATGATAATATGGAGAGACAGTGTAAACTCTTTGAAAGTATGAGACTGTAAATGAGAACAATGGGGACATTAAAAGGCATACAGAATCATTGGCTTTATCAACAAAGGCAAATAGCTTAAAATTATGTATAAAATTCAAATGTAGCAAGCAGAATGTGGTGTCTATACCTTTTTAAAGAACTGAGTACTACGTGAAAGAAGGAACTGCAGATACTGCTGTACGAAGATAAACACAAAATGCTGGAGTAACTCGGCAGGCCAGGCAGCATCTCAGGAGAAAAGGAATAGGTGACATTTCGGGTTCCGAAACATCACCTATTCCTTTTCTCCAGAGATGCTGCTTGACCCGCTGAGTTACTCCAGCATTTTGTGTTGATCTTCGGAGTACTGTGTGATATGACTTTTGATACATTGTTGTATTAGCTACCGCTGTTAGTCATTGATAAAGCTTCCTTGGTACTAGCTCTATCTTGTTCACTTGAGTAATTAAAGCAGCAACGTAGAAAGGATGCTATGGACTGCATTCACAAAAGTAACAAGATAGTGCGAGGGCAGTAATTGAGCGCACGGGAAAGGAGAGCCGGGTTCTGTAGATTGATTGATTGATGTTACTGACAAATGAAGGATGTGATGGATGGAATGGTGAGATGGAAAATCATGAGAAGCCATTGCCATTTGTGCTCTATGCCAGATGGAAGAGATTGAGTAGTACTGGTAGTAAGTATAAGTAGGTGGCGATAACACCGACGACCGAGGAAGTCTCCTATTCGCCTAGGAAAGAAATGCAGATGCTGGTTTATACCAAAGATAAACGCAAAATACTGGAGGCAGCACCTCAGGAGAAAATGTATAGGGAACGTTTCAGGTCAGAACCTGCCTGCAGTCTGAAGAAATGTTCCGACCCGAAACCTATTCCAAGTCTCCAATTAGGTTATTGCAAGAGGTTTGGGTAATGTAAGAAAATAACTGCAGATGCTGGAACAAATCGAAGGTATTTATTTCACAAAATGCTGGAGTAACTCAGCAGGTCAGGCAGCATCTCAGGAGAGAAGGAATGGCTGAAGAGGTTTGGGGATGTTTTAATCCAGTTCCTGTTTTTTCAAGTAAAACATGTGGCATTCAAAGCCAGAGACCAGAGAAATAATGGTTAAAGATACTGGAAAGAAGGTGTAAATTGCCAACCTTTTTTTGGATTGCCCTCTGTAGGATCATTTCGAATGTGGGTTGTTAAATTGGAGAATTTGAACAAAGCTGTTTGATATGTCAGATGTGATGTTTGAGATTAGCAGGATGTGTGGAAAGGATTGACAAATGTGAAATAATCCTCAGGTGCAGGCAATAATTAACTCCGCAGGGATGACAATAGCTGCATGGTCTTCTGCAAAGAACAAGTGTCGTCACTGCGAAGCCCTTTTGCCAGGAACGCAATTGATTCTGTGAGCGACAATGCAGAATAACAGAAGTGCGAGCGGAAGACGTTGGAAGCCTTTATGTCCTTGGAACACACATTCAAGATGGTCTAATATTTTAATTGCCACCAACAAGGGAAAGGCACAGGTGTGCAGGACTCTCATGGTGACTGTTGCTAAGATCAGTAGTCTTTGTATGCCAAACATACAAGAGAGAAATGTTATAGAATAGTTCAGATGGGTCACTATCCATGCACAGGAATCTGATGAGAGGAATGGAGTTCGGGATGTGTAGAGGAATCTATTGTGCACCCCCAGGGAGTTGCCAATATATAATTTCTTGATTAATTAAGGATATCATGATAGGTGAACATTGATATTTCTGCAAATCGCTTATTTATGGGGCAAGATGTATACTAAGAATATCTGAAACACACCGTTAAGGCAAAATAAACTTATTAAGCACCTATAGAGGAGGGACTGTCTTGGTCATGGGTTGGCAGTGCAGAAAGGTGAAATTTAACCAGAACCACATATCTATAACCTTGGGCATTGATTGGATGGAAGCATTTGAGCTGACCTACGATGGAATAATGGCAAGATCCTGAAGCACCAACAGCTGTTGGGACTAAACACCTTCAGATCCATCAACGTGATAATGGAGAATGAGAGATTGGTAGCCACAGTTGCCATTGTGTGGGGTGGCAAGGAGAGGTACTCCTTGGGAGGGGAGCAGGATGGAAAGAAGTGACTCTGTGTGTAGAAGGAACTGTGGTGATTGTGGTCCCCAGGTAATGCAGGTCCCCAAGTCTCCTTGCTCTCTCGGTGGCAGGAGTCCTGTTATGCTCTTCACTCTTGGTGTCTCAGTAGCGTGGGTCCCTCCTTGCTCTCAGCCAACAATCCAAGTTTATCCAATCTCTCCTTGTAGCTGAAATGATCTAATCCAGGCAGCATTTGGGTAAACCTCCTTTGCACTCTCTCCAAAACCATCACATTCTTCCTGGAATGGGGTAAGCAGAACTGCATCCCATACTCCAAATGTGGCCTAACGAATGTCTTATAAATATACATCATGACCTCCTGCCTCGTACTCAATGCCCCTAGCAATGAAGGCAAACATACCATACGCCTTTAAGGATGTTATCAAGTTGGAAAGGGTGCAGATGTGATTCACAAGGATGTTACTTGGGCTTGAGGGCTTGTTAAAGGATGATTTGGACACAGGCTGAGATGTTTTTTCCTTGGAGCATGGGAGGTTGAGGTGTGGTCTTATTGATGTGTACAACATCAATAGGGACATGGATAAAGCGAATGCTTTATTAAATTATTAAAAGACATTTGGACAGATATATAGATAGGAAGCATTTGAAGGGCTATGGGCCAAAGGCAGGCTATTCCAACTAGGTCAGCATGCACAAGATGGGCCGAAGGGCCAATCTCCATGCTGTGCAGCTCTGTGACTTTAATCTGATAACCTCATGCATCAGCTCTTACTGGTAGTTGGGCATTGTCACCTAAACAAGAAAAAGGATGTCTTGCAACAAAATCCTACTTGCTCCGGTGAAGAACTGGTGGATATAACCATTGCACTAAACCCCGATAAATATATCCATATATCCTGGCCTGGTGAATCCTGGGCACACTGCTTTGGGAAGTATTTCAGGATCCTTGAATCGGGTTGGTAGACTCCTCAGGAATGAAAAAGGTCCTGTCTCATTGAGTAATTAGTGATGCTATGTTTGCTCTCATTTTCTATCTGAACAAGTGATTTAATAGAGATGTTCAAAATATTGAAGAATTTTGAAAGATCAATCAGAAATTGCTTTCAGTGATAGAAAGGTCTTTAACTTGAAAACATGGAGTTGAGGCAACTGGCCAAAGAATGAAAAGCAACATGCTAAAACATTTTTTAAAGCAAAGATAGACATAAAGTGCTGGAGTAACTCAGCGGGTCAAGCAGCATCTCTGGAGAAAATTCACGGGTGACTTTTCGGGTAGAAGGGGATAAGTTGTTATAATTTGTAATACATTTCCCAAAATGATAGTGACAACAGTTTTAATTACACCTTTCTAAATGAAAGCGGATAAATACATGTGAATAAATAAAGTTGCTCTGCTATGGCATGCAGTTAGAAAGTGGGACTTTAGGATCCAACGCAGTTGTCTGAATACATCCTGCGCTGCATCATTTTAAAATTTCTAATGTTATTATGGAAATACCCAATGTAAATGAATATATTTGGGCTAGAAAGGGAGAAACTAGAGAAGAAAATGATTCATAAAATCAGATGTCGAAAAGAAAAAGATTGTTTAGTAGTTTTTTAAACTTCAAATAACCTTCAAAGAATTGTACAAAATTGATCCCAATGTGTATTTATGAAGGGCCTTTAAAATGACAATGTGCAATAGTGTTGGACAGGTACATTATTAAACAAAATGTAACATGCTGTTGCTTAAGAAGATCAAGACGATGAGCTAAGTTTGGGCAAAATAGACAACGAAAAACAGTGTGAAGGGTAGAGAGATGGAATGGTTGAGAGAGGGATTTCAAGAGTGTGGGACTTGAAAGTTAAAATGCAGGCTTGTTGGATACCAAAGATGGGAGGATTGCAGAAAAACCTGAGGATTGTAAATATGGAAAAAATCCCTCTCTCAACCATTCCATCTCTCTACCCTTCACACTGTTTTTCGTTGTCTATTTTGCCCAAACTTAGCTCATCGACTTGATGAGAGTGGCCTGAGGTGTAGGTGAGAACTTCAAAGGCATTTGGAAAGAGGAAGGTTACAGGGAGGGACATCAACAGGAGGTGAATGATCAAGAATCTGAAGAAAGGCCCCAGGCCAAAATACTTTCTCATCTGTTCCTTTCATCAATGATGACGTGTTGCCATTTTGTAGCATTTTAAAATAATGTTTTCATTTCCTGGCCACTGCAGGTTTTACTGGTTCATGAAACATATATTGACAATTCTATTAAGGACAATACATCTTTCAAATATATTCCCATACCATTTGTTGATATCAAAAAAGGGTTGCAATTATTTTGAAGGATGTTTGAAGTTGCTGCTCATAAAATCTGAGGTGAGGAAATAATTACCTTAGATTTTGACTGGAGTTCAACATTTTATGTAGTAAATCTGGATGGATGTGCCAGTTACCACCATTCTCTCCCTAAAATATTGTGTTGGACCTTGGTGTTAATATGATATCTATATTACACCCAATATTGAAAAATTGTGCAAAGAAAAATATTTGATCGTTTTTTATGTCCACTTAGCAAATTGATGATGAACAACTTCTGTGATTTGTGGAAAAAAATGGTTTGCTCTAGAATGAATGAATAAGTTTATTGGCCAAGTATGTACACATACAAGGAATGTGCCTTGGTGCTCCGCTCGCCAGTTACAACACGAACATACATTACAGTTTAAACATGTGAGTAAAATAAACCAGAGCAAAATGAGACTACAGACTTTTGGTTATTGAGTAGTGCTACTACTCGTGGAAAAAAAGCTGTTTTTATATCTGGCTGTGACAGCTTTGACAGTCCAGAGTCACCTTCCAGAGGGAAGTGCTTCAAAGTGATTGTGGCCAGGGTGAGAGGGGTCAGAGATGATCTTGCCCGCTCACTTCCTGGCCCTTGCAGTGTACAGTTCGTCAAGGGGGGAAGGTTGCAGCCAACAACCTTCTCAGCTGATCGAATGATTCGTTGTAGCCTCCAGATGTCGTGCTTGGTGGCTGAGCACCAAGCATCACCAGTGATGGTATGTTAAGATATTGTTGCCAGCATCAATCACGGCAAATTTGAAAAAGGTTAAAAATTAGAGGGAACTAAAAACCTTTCAATCCAATCACGGAATGCCTCTGCAGGCAGACCGTGCCAGATGTCAAATTATTCGTAATGTAGCATGGATTGATTGAAATATTATTTCCCTTGCTGCTTATATAAAGTCACTTTTATGTATTTCAACCTCTTGCCTGTCATCTTAATTCTCCATCTCACTCTGGTCTCTGTCAGAGAACCTCGGTAAATGCGCGGAACATTTTGCTACTTTCTACTTGGTCCATGACAGCTGATAAACAACAATAACTTAAGTTACCAAAAAATCATACTGCTGGAGGAACTGAGTTGGTCGGGTAGCACCTGTGGAGGGAAATGGATGAACTCCATTCTGGGTTAGGACCCCTGTTCAGAATGATGCTGTAGATGGGAAATAAGTGGTAGAAAGAGGTGAGGGTAAGTGGGGGAAGCAAGAACTAGCAAGCGATAGGTGGATCCAAGTAAGTAGTTGTTTGGCAGGCAAGTCAGGTTGTGGAGAGACGGGCGGAGATAGTTAATGAGGCTGGAGGTGATAAGTGGAGAAAACAAAAGGGTGGGAATATGATAAGAAAGGAACAGGGGAGGGATGGATGATGGTAGAAGGGAATCGAGTGGCATGGGGGTGGGGGGGAGGAGGAAATTGGAGGACCTGGAGTAATCAGATAACCACTTTAGATAACCACCTTTGCCCTGTCGACAGCCTGTAACATTGACTCTTTGTTTCACCACAGTTTCTGCCACAGATGTTCAGCATTTCTAGCATTCAGTCCTTTTTCAATGTTCCCATTATTTTTAATCTCTGTGTTCCTCTTTTTCTCCTCAGTTTTAATACATTTACTTCTATTTGGATCTCCTCTAGACAGTTCAGCTGCAATCCATATAGTTTCACCATCCTTTTTCAGGTCACGTGTCATTCAGTCTCTTTTGGTCTCCACCATAGCAGATTCCTTTGTTTTCTCCACACCTCTCTTCCTTCCCGCCCTTTTTTCTCTGCATTTTGCAATGCATTAGATTTCTGACTTTTCTCGGTTCTAATGAAAAGTCATCATCCTGAAATGTTAATGCTGTTTCTCTCTCCACCAATGCAGCTTGTCCTGTTGAGTATTTCCAACATTGACCAGATTTCCAATACGTGCAATGTTTTTTCAGTTAATTGGGTAAATGCACATGTTTCGTGGTAGTTTAGAGATACAGTGCAGAAACAGGCCATTTGGCCCACCAAATCCGCGCCGCCCAGCGATCACCCCATACACTAACACTGTCCTAAGGACAACATTCAATTTTTATCAAAGCCAATTAACCTACAAACCTGTGCATCGTTGGAGTGTGGGCGGAAACCGGAGCACCTGGAGAGAACCGTGGGGAGAATATACAAACTCCGTACAGAGAGCACCCTTAGTCAGGATTGAACCCAAGTTTCTGGTGCTGTAAACAGCAACTCTACCACTGCACCACCGTGCTGCAGTAATGGAACAGCCTTGGTAAAGGAACAGGTGTTGTTAGCTCTACCACTGCCGTGTGGCCTGAGATGTAGACTGAGATTCATACTTTTTGTTATATTTTAGTTATTTGCAATGTATTTTAACAGGAAGATTGAAGGATCAGAAGTAAATTGTAATATTACTTAGAAAGTATATAATCACGGCTCTAAAATGTCCCTAAAAATACATTCTTAAAGGTTCTATATACAGTAAATATTCCATTTGACATCAAGGGTACATGTGCTACAAATAGGGTGTGCTATCTAATGTCAGTAAATTAAGAGTAAGATCAAGTCTGCAGTCATCTAAAGGTTAATATTGTGAAATGTGAAAACTGTAAGAAATCGCCCAGCCCATGGAGGGAAGTCATGCATATCTTATCTGGATTTCGAAAGTGAAGTGACAGTGAAGATAAGAGTCCAATATTTGCTCGGTTTGGCATTTAGCTGAATTAATTATTAGCAAAGGTCTTTGCAAGTGTTGTAATCTAATGTAAATGAAAAATTTGCACACGTATTTTTAATTTTACCTTTCTACTGAAGCTGTTGAGCTGTCTTTAAGATTCTTCTTGAATAGAAATGTGTTTCATTCCGGAAGATTCTAAGGGGTGTGGAAGTAAATGGTGGTTGCAACAGACTCTCAATATATTGGCATTTTACCATAACCAGTAAGGAATCATAACAGGCCATTTAAAAAACCCAAATTGGCTAAATTTGTACTTTTATCTGTTAATATGTAGTTCAGTTTTAGTGGGAGGTAAAGTTCAATATCAGTGGGGGTAATGGCAGATAAGATGGACATTTCGGTTTCTAATGAATTATTTATTAGGATCTAGGTCATCATAGAAAAAGACAAAATTTATTTCCTAACCCCAATGATCATAGGGAACAAGGAGATGGCAGACCAATTGAACAAATACTTTGGTTCTGTCTTCACTAAGGAAGACAAAAACCGTCTGCCGAAAATAGCGGGGGACCGGTGGTCTAATGAGATGGAGGAACTGAGGGAAATCCAGGTTAGTCGGGAAGTGGTGTTAGGTAAATTAAATGGATTAAAGGCAGATAAATCCCCAGGGCCAGATAGGCTGCATCCCAGAGTGCTTAAGGAAGTAGCCTCAGAAATAGTGGATGCATTAGTGATAATTTTTCAAAACTCTTTAGATTCTGGAGTAGTTTCTGAGGACTGGAGGGTAGCAAATGTAACCCCACTTTTTAAAAAGGGAGGGATGGAGAAAACGGGGAATTATAGACCAGTTAGCCTAACATCGGTAGTGGGGAAAATGCTGGAGTCAGTTATTAAAGATGTGATAGCATCACATTTGGAAAGTGGTGAAATCATCGGACAAAGTCAGCATGGATTTACCAAAGGCAAATCATATCTGACGAATCTTATAGAATTTTTCGAGGATGTAACTAGTAGAGTGGATAAGGGAGAACCAGTCGATGTGTTATATCTGGACTTTCAGAAGGCCTTCGACAAGGTCCCACATAGGAGATTGGTGTACAAACTTAAAGCACACGGTATTGAGGGTTCCGTTTTGAGGTGGATAGAAAATTGGTTGGCGGACAGGAAGCAAAGAGTAGGAATAAACGGGTCCTTTTCGGAATGGCAGGCAGTGACTAGTAGGGTACCGCAAGGCTCAGTGCTGGGACCCCAGTTATTTACAGTGTATATTAATGATTTGGACGAGGGAATTGAATGCAATATCTCTAAGTTTGCGGATGACACGAAGCTGGGTGGCAGTGTTAGCTGCGAGGAAGATGCTAGGAGGCTGCAGAGTGACTTGGATAGATTAGGCGAGTGGGCAAATGCATGGCAGATGCAATATAATGTGGATAAATGTGAGGTTATCCACTTTGGCGGCAAGAACAGGAAAGCAGAGTATTACCTGAATGGTGACCGATTGGGAGAAGGGGAGATGCAACGTGACCTGGGTGTCATGGTGCACCAATCATTGAAGGCAAGCATGCAGGTGCAGCAGGCAGTGAAGAAAGCGAATGGTATGTTGGCATTCATAGCAAGAGGATTTGAGTTTAGGAGCAGGGAGGTTCTGCTGCAGTTGTACAGGGCTTTGGTGAGACCACACCTGGAGTATTGTGTGCAGTTTTGGTCTCCTAACCTGAGGAAAGACGTTCTTGCCTTAGAGGGAGTACAGAGAAGGTTCACCAGATTAATCCCTGGGATGGCGGGACTTGCATATGAGGAAAGACTGGATAGACTGGGCTTGTACTTGCTGGAATTTAGAAGACTGAGGGGGGATCTTATAGAAACATATAAAATTCTTAAGGGGTTGGAGAGGCTAGATGCAGGAAGATTGTTCCCGATGTTGGGGGAGTCCAGAACCAGGGGTCACAGCTTAAGGATAAGGGGGAAGTCTTTTAGGACCGAGATGAGAAAACATTTCTTCACACAGAGAGTGGTGAGTCTGTGGAATTCTCTGCCACAGAAGGTAGTTGAGGCCAGTTCATTGGCTATATTTAAGAGGGAGTTAGATGTGGCCCTTTTTGCTAAAAGGATCAGGGGGTATGGAGAGAAGGCAGGTACAGGCTACTGAGCTGGATGATCAGTCATGATCGTATTGAATGGCGGTGCAGGCTCGAAGGGCTGAATGGCCTACTCCTGCACCTATTTTCTATGTTTCTATGTTCTATGTCAATAGTCAATTTATTTGTCACATACACATAAATGTGCAGTGAAATGAAAAATTACCCACAGTCCAACAATAAGACCAATAAAAATAAGCAATAAAAATAAGCAATAACACACACAATCATAAACCAACACCAAACAAAAAGAAACATCCATCACAGTGAGTCTCCTCCAGTCACCTCCTCGCTGTGATGGAAGGCCAGAATGTCTTTTCTCTTCCCCTGCCGTCTTCTCTCGCGGTCAGGCTGTTGAACTTGCCGAGTCTGGGCGGTCGTGGCTCCCGACATTGAAGCCCCCGCCGGGCAGAGAAAATCCCGCGGCCTATTCCAGGCCGTGCCGGACGGTGAAAGGTCCGCGGCGGGCCGACCCAAGCCCCGAGATTCGGGGCGGGCGAAGACGCTGCCGCTGCCGGAGCTCCCGATGTCGGACCCCACCCAGGGGCCTGCAAGCTTCCGATGTCCACGCGGCCCGTGGCCGAAGAAGCCTCCAGAGACGAGTCGCAGCCGCTCCTGCAGACCACCACAGCCTCCGAAGGCAGCCGGCTCCGCAGATGGTGAGTCCGGTCCGCGGGCTCTGCGAACCACAGCCCAGGTGGTCCCAGGTGGAGGCCGCCAGATCCAGGTGCATGGCCGGTGGTAGGCCGCAGCGGAAACGGAGACACGACCCAGAAACAAAGGTCGCGTCTCCGTTCGGAAGAGACAATTTTACAGTTCCCCCCCACATAACACACAACCACAAAAAAACATCATCATATCTAAACACTACAATTAAGACCAAAAACACCAAAGACAAACGGACTGCAGGCAAGCCGCAGCTGCTAGGGCAGAGCAGGCTCACCAGGGGCAGCACAGGCACAACTGAATGGCTACCAAGCCACTCCATAGGATATGAGCCCCTTGATAGGTCAGGAGTCACATAATCATCAAACCAGGCAAAAATGTCCCATTGCCTTCCCTGAAAAATAGTGGCGAACCTAGTGTGATTGGTCCTGGTAGAGCTGGTTCTCACAACGTCACAGATTGGATTTGATCTTATGTCTGTCTGCAAGTATGTCCGGATACCGTCTGTGTGGAGTTTGCAAGTTCTCCCTGTGACTGAAAAGGGTTTCCTTCGGGTGCTGAGGTTTCCTCCCACTTCCCAAAGACATGCGGGTTTTTAGATTAATTGGTCTTTGTAAATTACCCCTAATGTGTGTGGAATGGATGCGAAAGTGGGATAACATAGAACTACTGTGAACAGGTGATTGATGGTGGCTGTGGATTCAGTGGGCCAAAAGGCTTGTTTCCATGCTGTATCTTTCAATTAGACTTTTTTTACACTTTAGAGATACAGCGTGGAAACAGACCCTTTGGCCCACTGCGATGTACAATTTTACCGAAGACAATTAACCTACAAACCTGTCTGTCTTTGGAGTGTGGGAGGAAATTGGAGAACCTGGAGAAAGCCCACACATTCACAGGGAGAATGTGCAAACTCCATACAAACACCCGTAGTCAGGATCAAACCCGGGTCTCTGCCACTGTAAGGCAGCAGCTCTACCGCTGCGCCACCGTGCCACCCCAAATTAATTTTAAAAAATACAGAAATTTGCATCACTGCCACGGTAGGGCTTGGATTCCAGTTCTCTGGTTATTGGGTGAACTCTGGATTAATTGTGCAGTAGTTTAACTGCTGCACCACCACCATATCTCCACATCCATTGATTTCAACCGAAAGAAAAATTGTCTGGGGCACTTAATGGGTAGTCAATCATCCACTGACATTTAACTATCCCTCCTAGGCATCTAGTCAGGTGTGTCCATTTAATGCCAGCACTTGGTTACCAGTTCCATCTGGAGTTTTACTGTTCTTGTCTGGGCTGGTGCATTCTGTACTTTAATGGAGAAATACAAGATTAATCGTTCTAGTAATATATGCCTTCTCGTACAATGGGTGCAGCCGATTGTTAGGGGAGGATCTTATCTTGCGGTTTTGTAAATATGAAACCTATATATTGGGCGTGTTTTCATGTTGGCATGGAGATAGATAGAACCATGTGAGGATTGCGGATTAAAGGTCCAGTCAAACTTGAATACAATGGCTTCATGCACAACCACTTTGAATTAACATATTACCTTTCATATAATTATTCCCAGATTCTTCACAGGACTGAAGAAGGGCCTCAATCTGAAACGTCACACATTCCTTCTCCCCAGAGATGCCAGTATTCCTCCAATTCCACTCTTATGCAACCCAACTTTGTTTCATCCAACAGAAGTGGCTGCACTTTCTTGGACCCCGACCTCTGACATTTCATCCTTGAACTTCTGCACCTTATCTATTTTTCAGTGTTCTTTAAACTTACCTCTCTGACCAATTTTTTAAGGATTAAAAAAAAAAAATCACATATTATTGTGAGAAAAAAAATAGCTGTTGAAGAATGTTTAAATAATCACTCCTGTGAAGAAGACAAAATGTGTAGGAAAGAACTGCAGATGCTGGTTTTAATCAAAGATAGAGAATGCTGTGTTACTCCAGCATTTCGTGTCTATCTTCAATAGTGCCTGTGATGTGGAATATTTGGGCTAATTACTCAGAACGCTCCATTCTTTCCCAGTGCTTACATGGACACAATGCCATAGATTATCTTCTTTCTTTGTCTTCATTTATTATCCTAAAAATGCAACCTCATTTTATTTTTCCACAATGACTACTGAATAGTAATCAGGAAGTGGGAAGCATGCCGAATGTCCATTTCCCTTCTCGCTTTTAATGTAAGGATTGAGCAAAGATAATAGAGCAGAGCAAGATAGACCACTCGACCCTAAAAACCGTAGCATGTCATGATGCCATTTTAGTAGGCAGAAACTTGCAGAAACATTTAAAAAGAAAAATAACAAAAAATCTGAATTGATAGATGAGATATATTCTGCATTTTTATGGTATCATCACACATACTGCTCTCCCAAAACACTGATTACACTACGAGAGGCATAGCGAATGACGGGTTTTACTTACTAAAATGGCGGATGTTACGCTCCTTTGAGTACTACACCTCAGTATAGGTGATTTTAACAGAGTGGTCCATCTTGCTCCTCTAGTATCTTTGGGATTGAATCCAGTCGTAGCGTGCTTGCCATTTGGGTCAAAATGCAGATATAACCTGGACTTTGCAACAGACATAGCTGTAAAGAGGTGTTCTCAGCTTATCTATTGGAGAAGTTCCAAGTGGGTTAACTGGCAAGTTGAGAATACCTCATTAATGAAGCTCGGCCTTTTATTCCTCTATCTTCATTTTAAATGCATCACTTAAATAGGTGTCCAGTATTGTTAAAATGTTTTGGAATTCATTCTGTGACATGAGATCTTTGTAATCTAATATTTGTCTCTGGCCTGTTGCTTTTCTCTCAGATATGTATCCAGATTGCACAAAAACTGAAAAGATCTCTTTAAAGTGAATTTTGCAATTACATTTATATTGTGGGCCTCTGATTAATCTTGCAAGCATGCAGTCAAGTGTGATAATTTTGAAACACCAGGCAAAAAACAAACTTAATGAAAGTGCTGGATTAACTCAGCGGGTCAGGTAGGAATGGATAGGTGATGTTTTGGGTCAGGATCCTTCTCTTATTGAAACTCCAATTTTTCAAATACATGTTCCCTTTCCAGCAGATAAGGTCTTTTAAAATGTGCTTTGAGATATCTTGAATGTAATTGTTAATTTTGGTCTTTAAGTCTTTTGAGTGTCTTGTTATGCTAGGAGTTAGCTTACACTGTATTGGTATATGTTTGTGCAGTGGCATAATCTTTGGGTGTGATAATGATATGTGTTTTCTGCCAAGGGAAGAAACTGATCTAAAATATATTGCAAGTGAACTTCATTTAAAAAAAGAACCAATTAAGGTGAAAGGAGAGTGAAAACAATTATCCATGTATCTTCGAGGGGAAGAAAAATGTTTTAAGCAGAAAACAGTGGCTGGAGATATATTAATGAAAGAAAATTGGACTAAAAATAAATGAGCAAAAAATATTTTAGTGTTAGAACAGCTGAAATGGAGGGTGGTTGACATTTCAGTGACACAGGTATCTTATCACCTGCCTGTTTTTCTTTTCTGTGTTACCCACAAGTGGACATACCATATCTACTGCACGTTATGTAAATGTCTTGAATTTCTGACTATCTCTTATAGTCATAGAGTGATACAGTGGCTCAGCTTGCCCACACGGGCCAACATGTCCCAGCTACACGAGTCCCACCTGCCAGCATTTGGTCCATATCCATCCAAATCTGTCCTTTCCATGTGCCTGTTTAACTGTTTCTTAAATGTTGGGATAGTCCCTGCCTCAACTACCTCCTCTGGCAGCATGTTCCATTCATCCACCACCCTTTGTGTGAAAAAGTTACCCCTCAGATTTCTATTAAATCTTTTCCCCTTTACCTTAATCCTATGTCCTCTGGTCCTCGATTCACCTACTCTGGGCAACAGACTTTATGCATCTACCCGATCTATCCCTCTCATGATCTTATACACCTCTGTAAGATCACCCCTCATCCTCCTGCGCGCCAAGGAACAGAGTCCCAGCCTACTCAACCTCTCCCTATAGTTCAAGCTCTCTAGTCCCGGCAACATCCTCGTAAATCTTCTCTGTACCATTTCCAGCTTGATAACATCTTTCCTATAACACGGTGCCCAGAACTGAATACAGTACTCTAGATGTGGCCTCAAGAACATCTTATACAACTGCAACATGACCTCCCAACTGCTATACTCTAGTCATCTGTCTAGTGTTAATATCACTTCCTGCACGTAAGCAAATATCTTTTTAATGTCAAATCATATTACATACTTTTCACCATTTGTGTGTGTGTCTCTTCATTCCTTCCACTGTTCTGCTTTTGAGCACTGCATTTTTAATATCTACCTCTACCAAATGGCTGTACCTGTAATGTTATTCATAGTTGTAATCTGATACAGATGTTTTCGGATAAAGATTGAAGTCAGTTCTGTGCGTCTACCATTCTACTTGTCGTTCAGCTCTGCTTGTACTTCATTTTTTGTCTACTTCCCCTCACAACAATTGACCTGCTTCAATGTATGAAAAGTGGATATTTTACTTTTCATTGAAGAATTGGGCAAGTTGTTTCATAAATCATGTGTATTGGCATGAAATCTACTTAAATATTTAACAACCTAGTATCCATGGTGAAAAAGATTATTTTTGCGTGATGTATTGTTTGTTTTTGTTTACCGCACATTGTGACACATGAAGTATGGTCTGGTGCATGAGCCTGCTTATTTATAGCAAAAATCACAATATACTTTGAATTAAAAATGAAAAAAAAAATGCCGATGCTGGAAACGAAAATAAAATGTTGAAAATCCTCACGGGGAGCATGTTCTATGGGGATAGAACAGAGATCATCAACCAAAAAATAATGTCAGATACTAATAGATGCACTGTCCTTTTATCCTCCATCATTTTTCTGGCGTTATTGCATGATTATATATATTTTTTGCACAAAAACAGGCCAATCAGTTCACTCTCTGCTTCTACACCTTTATCTGGGTATCTGGGTATATTAATGCATCTGGGTATATTAATACAACTCCATATTCTAATAATTCTGACTAGAGACATGTTCTAAATTCTGGATTTATAATTCTTCTATCTGTAGGACTTTTGACAATAGACAATAGGTGCAGGAGTAGGCCATTCAGCCCTTCGAGCCAGTACCGCCATTCAATGCGATCATGGCTGATCACTCTCAATCAGTACCCCGTTCCTGCCTTCTCCCCATACCCCCTCACTCCGCTATCCTTAAGAGCTCTATTTTGGTTTTAGACCACTACAAGTTGAAACATCTTTTTCCGCATCCCCCATGTCAAATCTCAGACATTAATGATATTACCTCAACACTTTTCTGGAGAAAAAAATCTTCTAGCCAGTTCAGTCTCCTGTCAGTTATATGATAAGTTTTGATAGCATTTTGATGCAAATCTTTTAACTGTCAGAGGATACCATCCATATTGTGAGACCAGCATGATAAATCTGAATGAAGTAAGAAAATGCACATCATCCAACATACTGCGTACCTTTTTACTTTTTTATACATCTTCTGTAGTTTGTGGTTGGTGATACTGAATGAGTGTTGGTTACTTCCTTTAACAGGGACTCGTAATTAGATGAAATTTATGGGAAAGAACAGCAGATGCTGGTTTAAACTGAAGATAGACACAAAAGCTGGAGTAACTCAGCGGGACAGGCACCCAGTCTGAAGAAGGTTCTTGACCCGAAACATCACCCATTTCTTCTGTCCAGAGATGCTGCCTGTCCCACTGATTTACTCCAGCTTTTTGTGTTTATCTTCGTAATTAGATTAATCCTTTTTTCAGAAAGCTATAATTGAGGTGGATTTTGTAATCTATCTGCAAAATGATTTTATTTGTTTGTCATAGTACGTTATTAAAGGTTCAAATAAAGGCTAGGCACTGAACAAGTGAATAGATCATTTTACCAACACTAACAATCTCAATGAAGCCCAAGTTTGAATATTGGGACGAGGAAAATTTAGGATCGCAGCAGAATTATAAAAATGTTTTTAATTCCATAATTGAAGAGGAGGATTAAAAGTAGTGGAGTCGTTGATGGTGGGAGTGTGCGCGTGTTGAAATGGAAGGAAAAAAACATAACTCCAAAGTGAAGCATAGTTGAAGTAAAATTTGGATCCATGTTCCAGCAAAAGAAGAAAACCTGTTCAGTACATAAATTATTTAGAAAATGACCCTGACCACTGATTATTTGCCTGAAATATTTTCACCGAACTTGCTGCCTTGCCCATCGTTCATTTACAATTGTCTTCTATGTTTATTTCTGCTGAAGAGGTGTACCGTTGAAAGGTCAGAGTCAGGCCTTGCAGTACTTTAGAGACAAACTTGTTATTCCAATACCTCTGCAGATTTTCATAACATCTACCCAAAGTGCTGGAGTAACTCAGCAGGTCAGGCAGCATCCCTAGAGAACATGGATAGGTGGTGTTTCAGGTGGGAGCCCTTCTTTAGACTCCTCCAGCATTTTGTGTTTTTCCTTGGTAAACCAGTGTCTGCAATTCCTTGTTTCATTTTGTGACCCTGCTTCTTCTCACCTCTATTTACTAGCCATTAAAATGAAGGCTGACGGTCCTTACTTTAGTTTACAGTGGAAGTAGGCCCTTCAGCCCACTGAGTCTGCATCGACCAGCGATCACCACATATACTAGCACTATCCTACACACAAGGGACAATTTACAGAAGCCAATTCACCTACAAACCTGTAGGTCATTGAAATGTGGGAGGAAACTGGAGCACCCGAAGAAACCCACGCGGTCACAGGGAGAACATAAAACTCCGTACAGACAGCACCTGTTGTCAGGAACGACCCTGGGTCTTTGGCACTGTAAGGCAGCAACTCCACCGTTGTCCCACTGGCCCCTTGCTTAGTCTGCACTCTAAAAATATGGTGGCCACCCGACACGAATTTATCTGTTGGACCACAATACTTTCAGACATTGGGGAACTGTCATTTACACTGAATGTTTAAATCTGAACCCATTCAGAGCATCTTGGGAATTTCAAAAGACTTTTGAAAGACATATTTTAGAAAGTGGAATAGAAGCAGACAACTTTAATAGTCATCTAGACAAGGAAGTCCTGTGTTATGGCAATTCATCTTGTGGACCTTCACTCAAAAAGTATGGAAACAGGCTCTTCAGCCCAACATGTCCCATCTACACGTCCCACCTGCCTGCGTTTAGCCCTTGTGATAGTACCTTCCTCAACTACCTTCTCTAGCAGCTCATTCCATATACCTGCCACCCTTTGTGTAAAAGAAAAGGTTGCCACTTGGGTTCCTACAGAATTCGCAAACCGCTACCCAAATAATTGAGATACAGAATAATATTTACTCTTACAGAACCAATGTGGGCAAATAGTAAATAATCAACACAAAATGTATTTGTTTCGAGAGACGTGCAGCTTTGCACCAAGGAAATGGCAATATGTACCGTTTTCTAGGAATGCAACCCCGCCCACTCCTTGGTAACACTAGAGTCTTTCATATGGATGAAGGGAGTCATCCAGTTGGTGATCATATCATATATATACAGCCGGAAACAGGCCTTTTCGGCCCTCCAAGTCCGTGCCGCCCAGTGATCCCCGCACATTAACACTATCCTACACCCACTAGGGACAATTTTTACATTTACCCAGCCAATTAACCTACATACCCGTACGTCTTTGGAGTGTGGGAGAAAACCGAAGATCTCGGAGAAAACCCACGCAGGTCACGGGGAGAACGTACAAACTCCTTACAGTGCAGCACCCGTAGTCAGGATCGAACCTGAGTCTCCGGCGCTGCATTCGCTGTAAAGCAGCAACTCTACCGCTGCGCTACCGTGCCGCCCTACTTTAATATCAGTGTTTAGGATATCGGGAAAGTTGAAATGAAAAAGGAAGTTGCAGGAAAAACTAGGTGGAGTTGAGTGGACAGAAAGGCATGACTTTCATATAGTATGAGACCACTCTTTGTGGCTGAAAGTGAAACTCCACCAGCTGTGATTTGCAAAGAAGACTTGTTCCAATCTACAAGCCGACCACCGAGTGTACTTGCATCATTTTAGATCTCTCGATATCCTAAACACTGATATTAAAGTATGGAAGTATGCCGACTTTATAAAGCAAATTTTCTCCAGACAGCAATAAATACCCTGATCATATTTGTTATTGGCGATGTGGAAGGACACTGATTGCCCAAGAATATCGTGCCACGCTTTAAATATGATTCTCTTTTTTACATCTTTCTGCTCAGACCCACAAGGTGTCTGAAGAAGGGTCTTGACCCGAAATGTCACCTATTTCTTTTCTCCAGACATGCTGCCTGACCTGCTAAGTTACTCGAGCATTTTGTGTCCATCTTCAGTGTAAACCAGCATCTGCAGTTCCTTCCTACACAAGGTGTTTGCACGGTGTCTAATCTGGAGGATCGTATTACTGACCATTGAACACACACCCTCCCGTAACATACTGAAATGTCAATCTAACTTGTAGCTGATCTATCTGAAGTGGTCCAAGAACTCCAGATTTGTGTGCTGTTACTGATCCAAGCCTAGCGTAGTTATGAACATACTGGTGCAAAAATTCTAGCACTGCAGTCAGATGAGAACACCTTTAGACTTTCAATTGTTTATCTCTGTTTAGCTTTAATTGTTGCTTGAAATTTCTAAAACCAAATGCTGGAAATCTGAAATAAAAACATAAATTGCTTGAATCACTTAGGTGGAGGTATTTGTGTGGAGAGAGAAACAGTTAATGTTACAGATGAGGCATCTTGCAGTAGAACTGATACAAACAGAAAAAAAGTAAGATATTGCTGCATTCAACATTGATTCCTCAAGGCTGCAATCAACGTGTCCAGAAGCAACAAGGTGCTGTTCCTCATGTTTACTTTGGAACCTGTTGGAATAATGCAGATAACCAGAGGCAGGTCGGAATGGAAGTGGGAGGGGCAACTAAAGTGACTGGCAAGGGAAGCTCAGGGTCACCCTAGACCAGGAGCCTCCAAGCTTTTCAGCATGAGGGCTGATGCATTTGGCATATTTTTGCGGGCTGTAGGAAAAAATAAAGAAATGTCAGTTTTATAAATTTAATGAGGTTTATATGGCAACAAATAAATAATATTCAATTTTTTTAAAGAGCTTGAAGTATTGGAATTTACATATACCGTAGGTATACAATTATTTATAAAACAGAAAAAATACAGTGACCACCAGTGGGCATGCAGACAGTATAGAAATATCATATGATGTAAAGGCGGAGTGACCACATGTGTGTCACCATCGCAGTGACTCACGGGTGGGCATTCCGCTAAGAAATCATTAAAATATAAAATTATTATTAAGTCGGCAGCTGCATACAAACCCTCAACTTGATAGTTTACCTGACGTGTAAGTTTGGAAACTGCCGACATCGGCCCTGAAGACCGGAGAACCGAGGAGGAGGGAGCCGCTGGCGACGACGGACACGATGAGGGGGCCAGTAGGAGAGGGGTAATGCCTCCAGCGCCTGCAAGGTCGGCTGCAGAAGGCATTTCCCCCGGGACACACAGGCGGTCGGTCGGGCGAGGAGAGGGACGTCGATCGACAGGCCGAGTCAGTCTAGGGCGACGGAGGAGGCCCTGCAGCAGCCTGGGGCTCGCCTGAATCGGGAGCAGCTCCAATACATCCAGCGAGCGGGCCCGACTTTGGACTTTTTGTAATCAGCGCCAAAATATGGTGGTGACTCGTGCGCGTGTGATGCACGTGACAATAAATCACCCTTCATATAGGCCGCTTTAAAATAAAAGCTCCCACACTAACACAGAACCTGCAGCACGGAACGTGCTTGCTGCGGGCCGGATAAAATCACGTGGTGGGCCGGATATGGCCCACGGGCCACAGTTTGGACACCACTGCCCTAGACGGTTGAATAGATGTGCTCTACAAAACAGTCAGCTATTTGTCATATCTTTGTTCATTAGGACATTATGTTTAATTAGAGAATCCAAATTGATTAAAACATTGAAACTGCCAGAAAAAAAACCTCCACTTTAAAGGAACTTCAAAACAAATCTGGAAAATATTGCAGTCTCTCCCCATCACCAGCATTTTCTGGGGGGTTTTTGTATCAAATGTTCATCATCTGCCACTTCTTTTATTCTCAGGAACTTTAAATGTGCAAATTAATATACAACTCTATGCTGTGCAGCTCAATGACTCTGTTTAGGTTTAAAGGACATGAGAGGAGGAGAGATATGCCTAAGATAATGACCCACGGGCATTATTCTAAATACATGAACTTTTAAAATCACAAATCATAGTTATTGTCAGATTTCTACTTTCCTTGTATAAACATGATGTAAAATATGTTAATGCTGCTCATCTTTACTGTGTGTTTGGCATGCTATCCGTTTGCACAAATTCCAGTTACATCCCATCTGCCTTATCTTCTCCAAGTGAGGTTGGTATACCTATAAATGAAATTTTAAATACCCTTCCTTGCACCAACTTTGACGTTACTTCAGTTGACTTCAATTTCACACAACCAGACTTTTTGAATAAAGGATTACAACCTTTAACAAATTACTTTAACATTCTCCATAACGCAATTTAGTAATTGATTTTGGTGACCATGGGATGTGGTTGGGAGGGTGGATCACAAGATGAATTTCCGTAGCATTTCTTGTGCAATTTCTTTTGATGAACAAATTCACACAACCTTGCGTCACTTCTGCAATCCCAAAATCCCTGAACGTCAAAGCTGTAAAAAGTTGACATTTTCGAACCAAAAAGTCTGAGATTTTCAGGGTTGCATAACCGTGCAGTGGAATCAAAACCAAATAAGGCAGCCAGAAATATTTGTAAAGTAAAAAATATAACAGAATGAATGCAGTGCATAAGTTACATAAAATAAATAAATGAGTACTGGGTCGAGTTTTGGTCTCTCTTTTTGGCATGCATCACATATCCCTTTCTCTATAACAAGGATAACACACAGATCATGGAAAAATAGGCTGAATAGAACTGAATAGAACCAACTAACTCAGTTGCTTTGAAGAAAAACAGTGGAAATAGTGTAATTAATGATTTCATTTGAGGCTTTTACTAACAAAACCCAGGTATCGCAAGCCTCGTACTAGTGTCAGTCACCTCAAGACCAATCTATTGGTATATAAAATAAGCATGTAAATGTTGGCGTTAGTGTATTTTAACCTATTATAAATGGAGATGGGATCTTAGGCCGGGGTGTGGGCATGCTTTGTTTCATGTCTCAACGTGGTCCTTGGCAAAGCCACGGACGGAATGAAATACAACGATGAGTTCTTTAAATTTATGGCTGGGTCACATCTGGCTGTTAAGGCCCAGTGTGATGTGGATAAGGTTGAGAAGTGGAGTTTAAGGCCATATGGACTTTAAAGGGCATAGTAGATTGGAAGAATACTAGGACAGTGTTAAAGTAAGAGTCAAGGGTGACTAAAGTAGGAGTCATAGAACATGCCCCCTCTACACGAGTCTCATCTGCCTGCATTTGGTCCATATCCCTCTAAACCTATCTTATCCATGTACGGGTCCAAATGGTTTTTTAAATGTTGTGATAGTACCTGCCTCCTCCAGCAAGGTTTAAGTTATGGACAGGTAAGGAAAGATTGGTGATCTATTAAGTTGAAGAAGAGGAAAGAGGAATTGTTTGTAATGAAAAGGATACAAGGTCAGAAATATTGCTGCTTGCAGTTCACACTTGTTTTAGCGCAATTTGTTGTTGTTCGTCCTTCGGGTTCGAAGGTGACCATGACTTCACTTTCAGTTGGAGGATTGGTGACTGTGGGTCCGGAAGTGACTGGTGAGGCCAATCCGGGCCCAGAAGGCACGCCCACACGTAGGACACAAGTGGATGGGTGCTGCAGTGGAAGTGGAGGTAGCCCGGGGCTTGCGCACGGTGCGTTTCCTCTGGGCCTCTGCAGTGCATCTGTTCTCTGCTGCATGGGCTCCTGTGGTGAGCTTGCTACGCCAGGTTGGATGGTCCAGAGCAAGAGACTCCCAAGTGCTGCGTAGGCAGGAGTCTGCGTAGGCAGCTCAAGTGAAAGTGGTTGAGCTGTTTGGCATGTCTGCTGTAGACAGTCTAGGTCTCACTGGCATAGAGAAGAGTGGTGAGTACCTCTGCACGGTAGACCTTCAGCTTGGTGGTAAGGCTGAGTCCTCTCTGCTCCCAAACATTCTACTGAGTTGCCCAAAGGCAGCGCTGGCCTTGGCAATCCTGTTGTTGACCTCAGCGTCAATGTTCACCACACGCAAGAGTGTACTGCCCAGATAGGTAAAGCTGCCAACTGCCTGTAGATTCTGACCCTTCACCGTGATGTGTGGTTCCTGGTAGGGCTTTCCAGGTGCGGGCTGGTACATAACTTCAGACCTTTTGGTGCTAATGGAGAGACCAAAGTTGTCACAGGCCTGTGAGAAGCAATCCATTTCATGCTGCATCTTCTGCTCTGTGCTGGCATTGAGGGCACAGTCATCAGCAAACAAGAAATCTCTGATGATGGTCTCCTTCACCTTTGTAACAGCTTGCAGGCGCCCGAGGTTGAACAGCCTGCTGTCAGTCCTATACCTGATGTGTATTCCATCCTGGCAGTCACGGAAGGCATCAGTCAGCATGGCAGAGAAGACCATGCAGAAGAGTGTAGGGGCAAGAACACAACCTTGCTTCACGCCGTTTGTCACTGGAAAGGCTTCCGCCTCGTCTCCATCATCTAGTACTTTCACCATCATGCCGTCATGGAACTGCCAGACAATCGTGATGAACTTGCTGGGATAGCCAAACTTCTGCATTATCTTCCACAAGCCATCTCTGCTGACAGTGTCGGAGGCCTTTGTCAGATCGACGAAGGTCACGAACAGGTCGCTGTGCTGCTCTTGGCATTTTTCCTGGAGTTGGCGTGCAGCAAATATCATGTCGCATAAATAGCAAATATCAATTTAATGTAAATTCAATGGATGTTGGTGAGACGGTATGGAGTTTATGAAGAGGATTTGAAAGTTTTGGTTTTCCATTGTTGTGTCAGGAGTTAAATTTTGGCCTGTCCAAGATTAAGCAATCTGATGGTATCGTACTAATGAATAGGCGGAGAAGGGTTTTGAGAGTGAGCAGGGTGTTGTCAGCTTACATGCGTGGGCTGCTTCCATACCTTTGTCTAATGTTACGAAGAAGAGAAAACTATACCTATGGGTCTCTGCCAGGAGCTGACCCTGTGATTCCTCAGGTGTAGGCTTCTGCCAGAACAAACACAACACACCCCATGTTTTCCCATGCCATGCCATCATTCACCAATTGCAGCCTGCATTAGTAAAGGGCTGGAGTCCAGACACAAGTTTGATAACCCAGAGTTTTCCATTGTTCTCAAAGTCTTAAGTTTCCATAAATTGCTTGAGACCTTGGGTCCAATCCAGTATGTTGTTGTGTATGAAGCAAAGGGTTAAGGTGACTCAGGAAATGTTTGATTTGTGTAGCAAGGTATTCTAGAGATCAATAGACTGGGGATGGCTCGATTGTAATCGTGTATTGTCTATCCGCTGACTGGTTAGCACGCAACAAAAGCTTTTCACGGTACCTCGGTACACGTGACAATAATCTAAACTCAAACTCAGTTTCGTTTAATTGCATAATAGAAAATTACAGAGGAATATTAAGCAATTTCTTTCTGCCTTCCTAACACCTTGTTATTAGGGAAGACACTCCTTGGGTTCATTAAAAGTCTGTTTTTGAATAGGCATTGGCTTGTTTCTGAATGTTGATCATCACTTGGAATAAAAAGTAGAAAAATAGCAACAAAAATGCTAAACACGTTCCAAATTAGGTATTGAAGTTGTACAAAAATGTCACAGTAGTGGGAACTTAATGACCAACTAACTCAGCCATGGTTCTCCGTATCAGAGCCACAAATACCATTGTTTGTTCCTCGTATGACATCTGGGAAAGTACAAGAATTAAAGGCTAATTAATCTCAGAGTTGCTGTCACATATTCTGTGGCTGGCTTACAAATAAGTGGCAGAGGCACGGAGCAAGGTCACCTGACCTATATCACAAAGGAACTGGGTTGGTTGAAGGGCGGCACGGTGGCGCAGCGGTAGAGTTGCTGCCTTACAGCACCAGAGACCCGGGTTTGATCCTGACCATGGGTGCTGTCTGTATGGAATTTGTATGTTCTCCTGTGATCTACGTGGCTTTTCTCCAGGAGCTTCCTCCCACATTCCAAAGATGTACAGATTTGTAGGTTAATTGGCTTGGTAAAATTTATATTGTCTCTAGTGTGTTCATGTGCTGGGATCGTTGGTTGGCGTGGACTCGGTGGGCCAAAGGGCCTGTTTCTGTGCTGTATCTCTAAACTAAACTGCACAAATAGGAGTAGTCCTTATACAATCTTTTGATAGCATCGTTTAAATTGAAATGCATGCCGAAGAGGTATCTATTATTTTTTTCTCCAATTTCTTCCTCTATGCTTCCTCAAAGCAGCTCATTCTTGTGGTGACAGGATTGAGCAGGTATTTATTTTCCCTGTGCACAGCCCTTGCAGTCAGACCAGAGCTTCAGTTCCAGTAAGATGATGCAATTGCGTTGAGTAATCATGGAAATGAAGATGCCTTCTGTTCAGGTTTTCATAATGCATGAATTGTCTCTTGTTTCCCTTTAGCCGTAAACGGCAATGTTTGTGCAAGAGTATTAAATTACTTTCTGAGGAATGGAGTTCCCCTATCTGTAAATTATACATCTTTTATTAAAACTGTCCTTTGTAATTGTTTCTCGTCGGCACTTAATTTATTTAACACAATGTTTCCGATCCCATCCCAATAGTTTTATAATAAGCTGTTGCCGCGAAATTAAACAGTAACTGAAATGCTCACCAAACATTAAACGAGAAGGTATTTCTGGTTACCTTGTTGGCAACCGACAAAGGCAGCTTTTATATTCCAGGAATACCTGCCTGCTCTCCCTCAAAATAGAATACCCTATTCATCTCAAATATTAATAAGGTAATTGCAGCACTTGCATGCCAGATCAAGTATTGGAGCTCGTTCATGTGCCAGTTTTGAAATTCTATCTGGTGTCGGCAGCTTTTTTTTCCACAAAAATATTTTTTTGTTATGAAAGAATATTTGGTTGGCTGTTTAGGGAGTACCTTTAAAAGACCAAATGTATTGTGACCAATATGAAATTGTAGTGCTTCATATTCCATTTCACTAAGTATCTGCTCTCATGAAAATGAATTCGAAAATTAGTGTCTTTTGCCCAGAGTAGGGGAATCGAGAACCCGAGGACATAGATTTAAGGGGAGGTGGGGGGGGGGGAGGTGGGGGGGGGGTGGGGGTCGAGATTTAATAAGAACGCGAGGAGTAACTTATTTTACACAAAGGGTGGTGTGTGTGCATGGAATGCGCTGACAGAGGAGGTAGTTGAGGCAGGTACCATCGCAACGTTTAAGAAGCATTTAGTCCAATGCATTGGATTGGATAGGTTTGGAGGGATATGGGCCAAATGCAGGCAGGTGGGACTAGTGTAGATGGGGCATATTGGTCGGTGTGGGCAAGTTGTGTCAAAGAGCCTGTTTCCACACTGTATGACTCAAAAATGTTTAACCAAACTCAGACAAGGGAACCAATTATTTTCTGGTATTATTTCACAATTGTCCTTTGCTCTTTGATTAAATTGAATTTGATTGGAAAAATCACAGCATGGAAACAGACCCTTCAGCCCACCAAGTCCACACCATTACATCGATCCACTGTTCACACCAGTTCTGTGTTATCCCTCTTTCGCATCTTCTCCCCACCACACTAGGGGCAAGTTACAGAGGTGAATTAACCTACAAACCCACATGTCCTTGGGATGTGGGAGGAAACCGGAGCACCCGGAGAAAACCCACATGGTAACAGGGAGAACCTGCAAACTCCATCCAGATTGCACGAGCAGTCGGGATCGAACCTGGGTCTGTGGTGCTGTGAGGCAGCAGCTCTACCAGCTGCACCACTGTGCTGCACTTTAATTTATACTTAAGTTTATACTTAAATGTAATCTTAAAACTAATAGCTATCTGGTTCATTCCTTCCAATAACTGTGAAATCCTGGAGTCAAAATTTTGACCACAAAAAAAATCCCATCTTCATTTTAAATATTGTTAACTGAATGAAGTATGGCTAACAGAAGTGTATGGATTGTTGAGAAAAAATAAAATTCAGTCATGAAACCAAACTTAATCCCCAAACATGGGAACCTAATTCCTGAATGTGATACCGTTGAAAAAAATTACTTTTCAGTGAAACTTCAGCTTGTTTATAGATGTCCTTTAACCTGCAATAACAGGGCGACATGGTGGCGCAGTGGTAGAGTTACTGCCTTACAGCGCCAGAGACCCAGGTTCAATCCTGACTATGGGTGCTGTCTGTACGGTGTTTGTACATTCTCTCTGTGACCACGTGGGTTTTCTCCGGGTGCTCCAGCTTCCTCTCACACTCCAGAGGATTATTGGTTAATTGGCTTCGGTAAAATTGTAAATTGTCCCTAGTGTGCATAGGATAATGCTAGTGTACGGGGTGATTGCTGGTCAGGATGGACGGTGGGCCAAAGGGCCTCTTTCCGCGCTGTATCTCTAAACTAAACTAAACTGGAGTCCTTTGGCCCTCTGATGCTTATCCGAGCACCACTCAGTTTTGTTTAAGAGCCTGCATATTTCAAACTCTGCTGCACTATTTAGCACTCGGTATTTTCTTTCTGCTAAGAAGCCAACATTTTAACCTAGCTGAAACATGATTACTAGTGTGAATAATGAACTAGCTATAGCAGTAAATATTAGAGGTGTGATACTTGGAACTGGTTTAACCATTTCCACCTAATCTTTAGATCGGTGGAAATACTTAACCCTTGCCGCCACTTGATGATGTATGTGACACATCCACTGGACTGTTGCTAATTGAACGAGTGTTTTCCTTTTGTCTTAATACAGAACCTAGATTTAATTGACATCCTGTGGAGGCAGGACATAGATCTCGGTGTTGTCCGTGAAGATTTTGATTATAGCTACAGACAAAAGGAGCACGAACTAGAGAAACAGAAGAAACTTGAGAAGGAAAAACAAGAACGGTTGCAGAAGGAACGTGAGAGCGCTCTACTGGCCCAGCTGCAGTTAGATGAAGAGACGGGCGAATTTGTCGCAATCCGGCCGGCAAAGCAGAGTGAAGCCAAAATCCCAGGAGGAATCTCGGAATCTGCGCAGGTAAATCCATTTTTTACAGCCCAAAAAGGAGAATGACACAAGCTTTTGGAGCTGCTCTGTGCTCCAACAACAGATTTCTAAAGACTGATTTATAAACGTATCAAATGCTTATATAAATTTCTACCTTAATACACGTAGGAGTATGTATTATAATAAACGATTTCATAAAAATTACTCTAATAATTTTTCTGTTCTCTTCCATTTAATTTTTTTATTATGCTGCCGAACCAATACGAATTCAGATTGTAAAGACAGCAGAGAGAGATGATGAAGCTTTGTCGTTTGATGAATGTATGCAGCTCCTTGCGGAATCGTTCCCATTTGTAGAGGGAATAGAGGTGAGCCCTTTCTACCAACCAAACTCACACCTCAGAAAAGTGTCTGTTCAACTCCTAATGCTTTACTTTGATATGAATGATTTATTTTTTTTAAACAATTTCTCTAGTTGCAAGGCATGAGATTTTAGCTGTTGTTTTAAAACCGGCCTTATTTAAACTTCAGCAGTTTTGGAAATCAAGTATACTAATTACCTGTTTGATTCTTTTTTTTTGCAAAACCTTAACTGTAATACTAGTTTTGTTGAACTATCTATTCTTGTCATCATCGTAAACATATTTGATAGCTTCAATGAGGAAATGTAACTGTTGAGATTCAGGGAACCAAAATAGTTCCTCAAAGATATTTGCAATACAGCCCAGGAAATGTAGAGTTTACGATAAGGGTTGGGTAGCAGCTTACGAAGTGTTTTTAATAAGAAAAAATATTGTTTCTAGTCTCATACAGTTGCACTTGAGCCTCCCGTTCCAGTTCCTGCTCAAACCAGTTCACAGTCGATGGCTCCTTACCAAGCTCAACAAACTGCTACTTCAAACCTTTCATCCACAACACCTGAAACAAACTCTCTGGAGGATTTGGAACAAACCTGGCAAGAACTGCTCTCAATCCCGGAGCTTCAGGTAAATACAATAGCTGAATTCAACACTTAATACAGAGGCAGCATGGATGTAATAAACACCCAAAGAATTTCAGACCTGTAATATACTGTTTGTCCACTGAACAAACACTGCCATTGTCTCTGATGATATTAATCTGACATTCAAGATCCAGCTCCATTTACTTTTTCCTTCACTTGCATATTATGTGACCTTAATTTGAGTCTTAGTGCATGTGTTTAAACGAAAATACGTGGGCATTTAAACAATAAAAGCTTTTATATTTCAGGGTTTATCTTCTTTTTGGTTTGGAGGATTTAATCATACAACATGCCGTACAATTTAAGTATAGTTATTACACTTGAGAAGATATATTATTTTGGGAGAGATTGCGAAGATGAAGTATGTTTCATCAAATTTACACAAATGACATTTGATATGGAGAGTTCACACTGGCCCATCCCAAATTAATGATGTCTAAGTAAATATAATTAGAGGAAAAGGATCGTGTGTGCACAAGAGGTTTTCCAGATTAATTTTTAGTTTTACGTCTTTTCAGTTTGAGATTGAATCTCAGTGCAGACATTCATAATGCTGAATTGATCTGTGAAAACTTTCCAGTACAGTAAAGTTGCATTGGTATTTGACTGCCTCTCTTTTGCACTTGTTGAAAACTTAGATTTTGTTTTAAAATGTTCATAGAAAGTTTCAGCCCCTTAAAGCGGCAACTGCCCCAAATTAGCAACCTTGGAATCTTCTAAAAGATTCTAACACAACATTTATTATATTTTTAGTATCATATACTAACTGAACAGGAGGTGTTTATTTGAGAACATCCTTGTTTTCCACATTTGTTCCTGGACAAATATTTCCATTAAAAGTAGCTAAACATCACATATGTATTGTGTATATCTGCCTTCAGAAATATCTTGTTAACTAAATATTAAGCAGTAGAGATTGGTTTCTTTTCTTTTCCATCTTTATTCTCATTTACAAATGCATCAATTTTGTATTGTTTTAGCAACCTATATTGTAGAGTTAAAATCAATCTCAAGGCAAAGCAAGTAGAAACAAAGAACGGCAGATGCTGATTTATTCCAACGATAGACACAAAGTGCTGGAGAAACTCAGCAGGTCAGGCAGCATCTCTGGAAAGTGGAGAGGAAAATGTCACGTATCCAGAGTTACTGCCTGGCCTGCTGAGTTACTCCAGCAATTTGTGTCTATCTCAAGGCAAAGAAATGTCTTCAGATTTCTATGTTTTTATTTATCTAAATACAATACAAGGAAGGGTTATAAAAAAAGAGGTGTATACAATCGAATAGACTGTGTAGACACACAGTCTCTTGCCCAGAGTAGGGGAATCGAGAACTAGAGGATATAGGTTTATGGTGAATGGGGAAAGATTTAATAGGAATCTGAGGGGTATTTTTTTCACACACAAGGTGGTGGATGTATGGAATGAGCTATTAGAGGAGATGGTTGAGGCAGGGACTATTGCAACGGTTAAGAAACAATAAGACCAGTACATGGATAGGACAGGTTTAGAGGAATATGGGCCAAATGCAGGCAGGTGGAACCAGTGTAGATGGTACATGTTGGTCAATGTGGGCAAGTTGGACCAAAGGGCCAGTTTCCACGCTCTATGAATCTAATAGCCCTATCATGTCTTATGCCATAGTAAATTTAGAAAATCTCTTGCTTGCCTCATAAAATCAATGTAAAGAGGTGAGGTTGTTTGTTGATGTTTTCTGATATATTTGTGTGTGTTCTTTTTCTGCTATAGTGTCTGTACATGCAGAATGATAACATCACTAGTACTGGATCTGCAGGATATACTTCCAAGAACACACCTTCTGAGATGCCAAATGACACCTTTAACTTCAGCACAAATCTGCCAGGTCACCATGTGGCTGGTGCCAACACCAGCCTCCTCTCCCTCTTTGAAGAAATAATGCCACCCGCAAGCCCCACACTCCACCCACTCAAAACAAATGCCTCTGATGTCATGAACCTTTCATATGGCCACAGTCCTTTCAGTGATCAGCTTTTCTCCACGCCTCTGAATGACCAGAGGAACGGCAATATTTACCAGGGTATCAACATGAACGAGTCCCTCACCAGCATTCTGGACGATTCCCTTCTTGAACAAATCAACATCTCTCACTTGAAGGTGGATAAAGAACCTGACTGTATGGAGCCATCAAATGTGCCTGAGGTTCTGGATTCTGACTCGGGCTTGTCCATGACCCCGAGTCCCAGTGGAACCTCGCCAGGTAATTCAGTGCAATCGTCCATTTGTGGAGATCCATCCCAAGGTTATAGTGACTCTGAGGTGGATGAGATGGAAAGCAGCCCTGGCTGTGTACAGCCAGAATTTGCAGAGATGTACCCAATGCATTTCCAAAACGATGGCCACTATCAGGCACCCTCTCTTGATCTAGTGCAGACAAATTCTAGCCTCAACCGTTACACGAAAGAACCAAAGGATGACCAGCCAGTGAGCCCTGGCCACAGTAAATCCCCCTTTGTCAAAGACAAGCATTCCAGACGCATGGAAGCTCGGCTCAGTCGAGATGAGCAACGGGCCAAATCACTCAATGTCCCTTTCTCCATCAGAAAGATCATTAACCTTCCCGTCGATGATTTCAATGAAATGGTTTCCAAGTACCAGCTGAACGAGGCTCAGCTGGCCCTCATTCGTGACATCCGCCGCCGCGGCAAAAACAAGGTTGCGGCCCAGAATTGCCGCAAGCGTAAACTGGAAAATATTGTGGGTCTCGAAGATGATATGAATCAGCTTAAGGATGAGAAAGAGGATCTTCTCCAAGAAAAGGGGGAGCATGCCAAAAACCTCCTCCATCTCAAGCAGCAGCTGAACAACCTGTACCACGAGGTTTTTAGCATGTTGAGAGATGAAGATGGCAATCCCTACTCTCCATCTGAATACTCACTACAGCAGACGACTGACGGCAATGTGTTCCTCGTTCCCCGGAGCAAGAAACTGGAGATAAAGAGAGAATGAAATTCCAAAAGACTTGTTTTATTGGATTTTTTTTAAAAAAGAGAAGTCAAAACTTGTGTGATGCGCAAGTTTAAAATGACTGTTTTCATGTTACCGAGGCTCCTATGCAAAAGAAAACTATAGCAAATGTTTCATGGTTTCTAGAGGCTCTGAATGAAATGAAAAGTGATGGCTGTAGATTGACTGTAAATGGCCTCTCAAGCACTTCTTTAATTTTGATTATTTCTATGCTCTGCTTATTACAGTTTTTCTTCTTAGAGCTCTTGTATAGTTTTGTAAATACTGCACATCTTATTTATATATGCAGATATATATCTCATTTGCTATTAAATTGAAGGACTTTAATAGAATTATTTTTAAAAATATTTTAGTAAGCTAATGTTTCTTCTGTTGCAAGTGCCTGTTTTATACTTTTTTATTACATTTCAAAAATAGGTAAAATGGAAGAATTGAAAATGTATGAGTTTTCATTTTCTTTGCTTTGTCAGAAAAAAATATTAAATAAAATGTATTTATCTAGTGCAAGAATGTTGCCTTGTGTCGTGAAAGTGTGGCCTTTGCAACTTGATACAAAAAACCCCAAAATATTCCAGATGCTGGAAATCTGAAATTATAAAAATTGTAAGCACTTGCATTGTGGAACCTGTGGAAATAGAAATAAGAGCTCAGTTTTAACCATAATTATATTCCTATCTCAAGCCTGAAACACCCCTTATATTATTATTTCCATAGGTGCTGTCTCACTTGCTAAGTATTTCCACCTTTGTTATTGCATTTATAAGAATGGATAACTGACTTTTTACAAACATGTTCATGGAAATTAGCAGAGGCAAAAGTATGCCATTCAGCCCATCGAGTAAGCTCTGCCAGTCAACACAATCATGATTAATGATTTGTCAAAATACTTCCCACAGTCTCCCATACTCTATGATGTTATTGAGAGGTTGAGTAGGCGAGGACTTTATTCCTTGGAGCACAGGAGGATGAGTTGTGATCTTATGGAGGTGTATAAGATCATGAGCGGAATAGATATGGTAAATGCACAGAGCCTTTTACCCAGAGTACGAGAATCAAGAACCAGGGGACATAGGTTTAGGTGAGAGGGGAAAGATTTAATAGGAACCCAAGGGGCAGCTTTTTCTGCACAGGGTGATGGGTATATGGACCAATCTGCCAGAGGAGGTAGTTGAGGTAGGTACTTTAGCGACATTTAAAAGGTATTTGGACAGGTACAAAGATAGGAAATGTTTAAAGTGCAATGGGTGAAATGCAAGCAGGTGGGACTAGTGTATTTGGGGCATCTTGGTTGGCCTGGACAATTTGGGCTGAAGGCTCTGTTTCAGTGCTGTATGACTCTATGATCCTTGGCTCCTGTTTTATCTCTGTTTCTTTTCCTGTTTCAATTGTGTTTAATTTAAGTTGAGTGGGTTAACATGAAAAAATTTCCAACTCAGAGTTTTGTGTTGTTAAAATGTAAATTGGACAATTGGTTTGAAGTGGTCCTGGGTTGGTGCGAAGTTGGATAATAAACATGTTTTACTCTTGGTTCTATTATACCTATAATTATAAGCATAATTATATTATGCGTTATACTCTGAACTGGTCATGGGCATAAGACCATAGAATTAAAGAATATTGAAGGGAATCGTTTTTAGACTGGATGGAAGCCAATTTTGCTCAATATAAATCAAACTAGAGCAGGGTCCTGACCTGAAATGTCACCTGTCCATTCCCTTCCCCACTGTTGCCTGACCCGTTGAGTTACACCAGCAACTGATCAGTCATGATCACATTGAATGGCGGTGCTGGCTCGAAGGGCCGAATGGCCTCCTCCTGCACCTATTGTCATTTGTCTAACTCCAGTTGTGCTCAAGATTCCAGTATCTGTAGTTTCTTGTGTCTCTAGATTTGTCTTTGGTGTTTCTCTCAGGGCTAAATTACCAGCAATTATTTTAATTCCAATTCCTAGAACATCGTGGGAGCAGAAATTCAATTTCCTATTGCCATAAGTTAGTATACTATTTGCAAAGAGAAACAAAACCAAGTGGATCAGTGATTCATTTTATAATGAGAACACATTATTCTCGCAAAGTCTTTGGCCTAACTGTCATTACTTCGGGATATAGCATGAAAACTGGTCCTTAGGTCCACCAACTCTATGCCGACCATTGATCACCTGTTCATACCAGTTCTGTATTATGCCAGGTTCTCATCCATTCCCTACACTCCAGGGACAATTTACAGCAGCCAATCAACCTACAAACCTGCTCATTTTTGGGATGTGGTAGGAAAACAAAGCATCTGGAGGAAATCCAGGGGAGAACGTGCAAACTCCACAGACAGCATCCAAGGTCAGGATTGAACCCGGGTCTCTGGCATTGTGAGGCAGCAGCTCGACCAGCTGCATCACTCTACCGCCCAATTAATGTTTAATGTCATTTTTCACCTCAAGCATTCACAACCCCAATCCCCTCCTATCACGTGACAATGTAACTGTTCCCAGCTCATTAAGTGCCTGTTTATGGCTGCTCATTCTGGTTGCATGGTAGGCCAAGACATTGAGTCACACACCATTCCAGAGGAGTTTGCTGCTGCTAACAGCCTATAGTTGACTGGAGATTGCTCCCAGCCAGATTGGCTTCTTCCCCTTTGGCTTGGTATTTTGAGGGAGAATGTAGACGACCTGGTAAGTATTTAGTCCTGAGAGCATTGTTGTTCAATTGTCATGATGAGAAGGGGGATTTAGTCAGAAGCACAGACAGCCTATTAGCAACCAACCGATCCTGAAAGTTCTGAGCCAAAGATAAACACAAAGTGCTGGAGTAACTCAGCAGGACAGGCACCATCACTGGAGAAAAGGAATATGTGATGTTTTGGGTTGGGTTCTTCAGACTAAAAGTAGGGGAGAGGAATTGAAGGTAAGTAAAGGCCAGAACAAATCGGGGCCTGCAACAGACGACCAAGGGTGGAGCCCATAATGGCCCAAAGTGGGCAGGAGAAGAGGTGATAATGAAATGATGCAGCGATGCGAACAGAGGAACTGGTAAGACAGCTGAGGTGGAAAAAGGGGGGGGGGGTAGAGCGGGAATGCAGGGGTTACTCGAAATTAGGGAAATCAACTTTCATGCTGCTGGGTTGTAAACCAGCATCTGCAGTTCCTACACAGTCCTGAGCCAAATTGTTTTCTGAAAAGGACATAATGACGTTGAATCCAAGGGAGTGGGTGCCTTGGCCATCACTGGCCATAAAGAAAGCTTCCAGATGAGACTGCAAGAAAGGGTTCCGTTCAGTCGTGGCTCAGTTGGACAATCCACCTTCCACCTTCTCACAAGAGCTGTATTGCATTCCCATTAAAGACTGTGATTTGCTCAAGATTCCAGCATCTGTGGTGCCTTGAGTCTTCGTTCCAACGTATTTGTGGACCTCAGCGGGTCCACCAGCAGATGTGAAGAGAATGAACTGAGTCGGGAAACTTCTTCAGACTGTTAAAAGGAGCTTCCTCAGCTGAAGTGGCATTATTGCCAAGCTGGCCATCCGCGACTCGCGGCGCCAGGCGGAAGGGCTCTACCCGAGCCAGCTGCCTACCCCTTTACCGGGGAGGGACTACGCGCCGTCCACGGGCATCCTGGAGGATCTCCGGGACCGCTGGGCACCGCGGGTGGTTGGATGTATCCTGGATGGGGATTGTAATATAATTGTATAATAGTTTCAATTGGTATATTTGTTTGTATAGTATTATGGTGGTGGGTTCTGTTTTGGTTTTATTGTATTGTATATATTATTTTAATATTTGAATAAATATTTTTGATTAAAAAAAAAAAGAAGTGGCATTATTTTTACGTCTGCCTTCCGTAAGAACCAACTTAAACTTCTCAGAGGGAGTATAACATATCGGATCAATAATAGTGAGAACCAGGCTAAATATAAAAAAACTTGGAAGTGGTGAGAAATAAGAAATAGGCGGCAAATATCACATATGTGGACTTTTAAATGGCATCTCACACAAAAGCTTGTTAGCGACATGGTAATAAAACTTTTACTGGCCTCGAAGAACAGTCTTAACTGCAATAGGGAAAGTCATTTTTCCTTTTCTGTTCGCTTACTTATTTATCTATTTACTTTCTTTTCTATGTTTTAGTAAACCCTGTAAAGCGTCTTTGAGTGTTTAGAAAAGCGCTATATAAATGTAATGAATTATTATTATTATTAAATGTGCTTTGACTGTGTTACTCACTTTAGTAACTTTGTAAGAGGCAACGTTGTACAACATTACGTGAGTTACTGGAGAACAGCACTAGAGATTGCTGGATTAAGATGGTTGGCATTGCCAGCTGGGTGGTGGCATTAGTTAAGATGGTTGGCATTAGTTGTTGTGAAGGGCAAGCATCATCTGTTCTCAATAAGATTAGTCAAGCCTAAATCATCAACGACAAAGGCTTGTGATAAACGGTTCTACATTTCCCTTTGGAGATTGTGGTATCAAGGAAGGCCAGAAAATGAGGCCTCCTTCCAGGGAAGAAAATGTTATCAGTTATTTATCTGTTGACAAATCGATGTGCATCAGGATAAGCTGTAACCCAAACACAACCGAGGGTGGTGGGTATATGCAACGAGCTGCCAGAAGAGGTGGTTGAGGCAGACACAATAACATTTAAAAGACATATGGACAGGAAAGGTAGGTAGGGTGGGGGAAACGGGACAGTTCCTGTGCTGTGACAGATCCGCTTTGCAGAGAGCCTCTGGTGATTCCCATGACATGGGGGGACAGAGACTCAATGGCAAGGTGACCAACCAGAAAATCTTCAACCACTTGATTCCATAATTAACATTTTTCCAAATACGCCGTACCTTTTCCTATCTGTGATCTGTGGGGCCGCATCAGTCCACCCAGGGTAGCCCCTGTGAAGAACAGCAACTCATACAGAGGGTCTGAAGAAGGGTCCCGACCCGAAACGCCACCCATCCATTTTCTCCAGGGATGCTGCCTGACCCATTGAGTTACTCCAGCACTTTATGTCTATAGTGAGCATCTCATATTCTGCTTGTGTAGCCACTACCTAATGGCATGAGAATTGAATTTTCCGGGTTCATAGAAACTGCCACCTTTCCTTCTTATCTACCCCTAAACTGGCCCTCCCCCCTGCTCCACGCACAGTTTTTTTCCACCACCCTTGCCTCCGATACCCATTTCTTTCTGCTCATAACCTATCCCTCGCTACTCCAAATCGTGCGCTCCTTACCCTCACCTCTCAATACCAGCTTTCTCCCACTACCCCATCAGTGTGAAGAGGCTGTCGATCCCGAAACGTGGCCTGTCCCCTCTCCAGATGCTGCCTGAACTAACTCAAGAGGTCAGGCAGCATCCCTGGAGTACATGGATAGGTGACGTTTGGAACTTTTATTTTGCTCCAACCCGGTAATGGAAACTCTCACTAACTTAAGGAAGGAGCACTAACGCACGTTTTAGGTGGATGTCTGAACCGGTCATCGGGCTCGTACATTGGTGCCTAAATATGCCCCACCGCTCGGGGTCCATCCCCGTGTGATTTATGCATCTTACCCACTGCGGCCGCTGATCTTTCCTCAACCCAACCGTGGTTTCATCGCTACCTGTCAATCGTTGTTCATGCCAATATGTTTCCCTAATAACAGCGTTAGTTTTTTATTTTATCAGTTCAAACCCGTCGTTGTATACACTGGAATTTAGAAGGATGAGAGGAGATGTTATCGAATCGTATAAGATTATTAAGGGGTTGGACACGTTAGAGGCAGGAAACATGTTCCCAATGTTGGGGGAGTCCAGAACAAAGGGCTACAGTTTAAGAATAAGGGGTAGGCCATTTAGAACTGAGATGAGGAAAAACTTTTTCAGAGAGTTGTAAATCTGTGGAATTCTCTGCCTCGGAAGGCAGTGGAGGCCAATTCTCTGAATGCATTCAAGAGAGAGCTAGATAGAGCTCTTAAGGATAGCGGAGTCAGGGGGTATGGGGAGAAGGCAGGAACGGGGTACTGATCGAGAATGATCAGCCATGATCACATTGAATGGCGATGCTGGCTCGAAGGGCCGAATGGCCTCCTCTTGCATCTATTGTCTATTGTTGTGTTTGCCGTTAAACTAAGTCAGAATTACTGACTATGGGCGGACTTGCGGCTGTGGGCATGATTGCCGCTTGCTCTGTTCCTCAGCCGTGGTGCACTTACCTGGCCGCTGCAGCGGCTGCGATTTGAAGCCAGGCACCGAGATCTTGTCACGGGACCACTCTGTTATGACTTGCTCAAGAAAGTGTAAGGGTCCCGACCCGAAACGTCACATACTCATGTTCTCCAGAGGTGCTGCCCGACCCGCTGAGTTACTCCAGCACTTTGCGTCTTTTTTGTAAATCAGCAACTGCAGTTTCTTCTGCCCTTCTCAGCCGATGTCCCATCCAATCAGGCGGGTACATTTACCTGCTACATTGCCTCGCCGCAGCCAGCTCCGCCCGATCAGCCTTGATTGAATGGCGGAGTGGACTTGATGGGCCGAATGGCCCAATCATGCTCCTATAGTTTACGAATGGTCCACTTTTAACACTCGATACTGCACGCAGTTCTGATCGCCCCATTACAGAAAAGATGCGACGGCACGCAGTTCTGATCGCCCCATTACAGAAAAGATGCTGCACGCAGTTCTGATCGCCCCATTACAGAAAAGATGCGACGGCATTGGAAAGGGTGTAACAGAGGTTTACCAGGCTACTACCTGGATTAGAAGATATGAGCTCTAAGGAGAGGTTGGACAAAATGAGATTGTTTTCTCCCGACCATCCGAGGCTGAGGGAAGACCCGTTTGAAATTTTGTAAATTATGAGAGGCATTCATAGGATAGACATTCAGAACCTTTTCCCTGAGGTGGAAATGTCAGACACAAAGTGGCACAGTGGTATAGTTGCTGCTTTTCAGCGCCAGAGACCCGGTTTCGATACTGGCTCCGTGCCTGTATGGAGTTTGTAGGTTTTCCCCGTGACCGCGTTGGTTTTCTCCGGGTGCTCCCGTTTCCTCCCACACTCCAAAGACATACAGGTCTGTAGCTTAATTGGCTTGGTAAATTGTCCCTAATGTGTAGGAGTGTTATTGTACGGGGATCGCTAGTCGGCGCGGACTAGGTGGGCCGAAGAGCCTGTTTCCATGCTGTATCGCTAAGCGAAACGAATAGAAATTTTATCGCATCCCCATCCATCCATGTCCTCTAAAATTATTTAAAATGCATTCTTTGCTTTTCTATCGTAGCATTTCCACGTCTTTCGTTTTAAACTTTCCTGATTTATGCCTCAGTCACGGTCTGTATTTCCGCACTCACACGCTCCTTGACATTCATACACCCTTGGTAAAAATGATTCTTCCCAGCAACAAGCTCGTGAAACAGCACAAGTTTCATTGGTGTCGGAAATGACTGTACTGGGGAAATCACCTAGTGCGAGTGAAATTTTGTTTCACTCATTTGGGATTTTGTTTTGGTTTGTAGAGGCAACTAAGAAAACCGATGTTATCCATACGGACGCTTTGAAGCGTTTAACAAAGCCCCGCACACGGTAGGTTGGTCGAGAAGGCTAAGTTCTGGGATGACACTAAAGATCAGCGTTCGAGGAAGATTAGCAAAGTCCTTAAATAAAGTTGGGAAAGCTATTCGCAGATAGAACATAATTTCAACAACAAGGCGAGGCACTTTAATTAGAGGTGGGATATCCACAATAAATGTAGAGAACGGGAGATGCTGGTTAATACACAAAAGGACACAAAGTGCAGGAGTAACTCAGCAGGTCAGGCAAAATCTCTGGAGAACATGGATAGGTGCACTGGGGACTATCCGTGTTTGTCCAGAGATGCTGCCTGACCTGCTGAGTTACCCAGCACTTTGTGACCTTTTATCTACAATAAATGGTAGCGTACCAACGAACATTGATGAAAGAGCGATCATGGGATCCAAATCCATTGTTCTGTCAACGTAACGATAGGGTGAAGGTGACATATGGCATGCTTGCAATCACAGGTCAGGGCATTACTTATAATAGTTAATAGTGTAGTTACACCGCACCAGTATTGTTCTGGCTGCCATATAATATTAATAGGAAAGTAGTGACAGATAAAACGCAGTGGGGATCACAAGGATATTGCCCAAATTGAAGACCCGAGTTATGTGCACAGAGGAAGTTTTAAAAGTAATTTTGAAGGAGACTTAGAAAAAAATACTGTCGTCAATACTTGGAAATTTGCTGCCAATGCTGGGGGAAATCAGATTGAAGACAGGCCCTCAAATAAGCAAGATGTGCAAGTATATAGTCTTAGTACAGACTAGTGGGATTACCAACTCTGACTACGAAGTTTAAATGGGAAACCATAAACTCAACCTAGGGCTCAGTTCTAATGAAAGGTTAGCCATGAAATATTAATTTTGTCTCTTCTTGGTGTAAGGGGTTTCTGCGCCGAGCTTTCGCCCGACCTAAGGTCCCCGTGCCTTGCTCTGATCCCTTGACCAGGCCGCGCACACTGGTTCCCCGTGAGTGGTTCGACCCACTCACCCCTTACGGTTCTAGACACTGGACTTAGATGCAGGAGCGTTTATAGTGCAGAAAAATTCAACCAGACCAGATTTGAAGACCAGGGTTTAAATGGAAAAGGCTTTTATTGAACGCTTGGGACTATTGTCCTTTACAAACTCCACTGGCTCCCCATCCCCCAGAGAATCCAGTACAAAATCCTCCTCATAACCTACAAAGCCCTCCATAACCTGGCCCCATCCTACCTGACCGACCTCCTCCACAGGCACACTCCCACCTGCACCCTCCGCTCTGCTGCTGCCAATCTCCTATCCCCCCACATCTGGACCAAACTCAGATCCTGGGGGGACAGGGCTTTCTCCATCACTGCTCCCACCCTATGGAACTCACTACCCCAAACCGTTAGAGACTCCTCCACACTCACCACATTCAAAACATCGCTGAAGTCTCACCTGTTCAGTACTGCCTTCAACCACTGAAGGTCACCTCACCTTCTGTCTCCTTTCTCGGTTCGTTTACTTATTTACTTATTTATCTATTTATTCATTTCCCTATGTTCTCTAAATCTCTGTAAAGCATCTTTGAGTATATGAAAAGCGCTATATAAATGTAATGCATTATTATTATTATTGTCCATGAATACTTATACAGTTCTATAAGACATATCTATAAGACACATACCGAATTACATGAATACTTTTGACTATGAATCATAAAACACACAGTTCTACAAGACATATACATGAATACCTTTTACTCTGAATTCTAAAACGCACAGTTCTACAAGACATATACACGACTGTAAGATGGGGAACGTACGACACATCGCAAAATTGACCAACACATATTCCTTTACACACCCACGTTTATTCAAACCACCCTCTCCTCTACACTAAACTATGTCCAGGATATGCAGGATTGGGGTACATGCTCACCATGGGGCTATTACTGGGGTTACTGGCTGTTCGTGCTGCTTCTCCGCTGCTTTCCGTGAGGGTCGTGCTTGTCCCCTGAGTTTCTTCCTTCCGTTTCTTGCGTTCCTTGCAGGTTTTCTTGCAGTATTTCTTCTCGAGTTGCGTGCCGGTTCCTCTCTCTTGCACTTCGCTTCTTCTTGCCTGTCTTTTCTTCCTCCTGCATTCCTTTGACTTCTGCCTCGCATGAGTTGCAGGTTTCTTCTTGCAGTATTTCTTCTTGAGTTTAAAACCCAAAAGTCATGGCCAGTTATACTATTCTGACCCGTCCTATCTCCCGCCAGATCTTGGGATCTTTGTTCAAAAAGATATGTATGAGTTCTCTCTCTGATCTGCGCTTATGTCCGGGGGTACCGGGAATGGCCAGACGGTGTTAATTGGTATTTCGTTGCGAGGTGATGGGTTTAACTGGTTTCCCATCACCTACCAGGTAGTTTTCTATGGGCTATTGTGCCCCCTTAACGAGATTAACTGTGTAGGTCGGCTTGGGGCATTGTGAGTATGCTGATGTCAGTGCCCCAGTGTCTGGACTTCGACCTGGTTTCGCAGGTTTCTGCATGGCCAATACCCATCCATTGTTCTGGCCGTGGCTTTGCAGAAACCTAGAGACTGGAGCCGTCCACATAGATCTCCCGGCCTGTGGGATGGATCCCAGCCCGTAGACCTATGTCGACGTCCCAGACCCCCTTCACGGAACACCGATGGGCCGTTCCGGGATACACTAAATTTGCCGCGAGCTTGGGCTCGCACAGACCTTCAATCTTCAGATTCATCTGTGAAAGGAGGAGGGTCCAGCGCGCGATGTGGGCGCTGCTGACCGTCCCATCCTTCCATCCAGAAGCATCTGGGTGGGTGTGTGATGGGTGAGGAGAGTGATTGGAGAGGTACCTGTGAAGATTAAAGCCCTCTTCACAGCCCAATGCGTGGCTAAAAGGTGCCTCTCGCAATTGGAGAAACTCCTTTCCACATCGGTGAGCACCCTGGAGGAGTACACCACTGGTCGCAGCCTACCGTGCCGTTCCTGCAGCAGCACGGCACTCAGGCTGTCCCCCACTGGCTGCCACCTCCAGAGAAAACCCTTTCTCCCCATCTATGGCTCCTAAGGCTGGTGCGGTTTGCAGATCCCCTTTCAACTTCTCGAACGCGGCCTGGCAACCCTCATCCCAAGACCACTCCACTCCCTTGTGTAGGAGTCGGGGTAGCGGGGCTGCGGTGGCCGCGTAGTCCTCGATGAAGTCTCTGCAATACCCGGTCAGTCCCAGGAAAGACCTCACACCCGTTACTGTACAGGGAATCGGCAACTCCTGCACTGACTCCCTCCTAGCCTGATCTATAGCCCTTTCCCCGGCGCGGATGGTCAGACCCAAGAATTTTACCTCTGGCAGACCGATCCGTGCCTTCTTCGGGTTTATCTTAAAACCCTTCCTAGCCAGCAGCTCGGCCAGCAGTGGACCGTGTTCCTCCTTTGTGTCTGTGAACAAGAGGAGGTCGTCCACATACTGCACGACCTGGTGGCGCTGGCTAAACTCCCTCAGGCTATCCGCCATACACTGGTGAAAAATGCTGGGGCTGTTGTGGAAACCCTGTGGTAAGCAGTTCCAGGTATACTGTTGCCCTTTAAAAGTAAAGGCAAACTTGTACTGGTCCCCCCGCCGCAGCGGAATGGACCAAAACCCATTTGAAATATCCAGCACCGTGAACGTGGTCGCGGATGCTGGGATACATCCTATGAGGTCGGCAACTGCTGCCACCGTGGGTGCGCAGGCGGGGATATTACTGTTGAGGACCCGGTAGTCCACCGTGGCCCTCCATGAGTTATCTGGTTTCCTAACCGGCCACAATGGAGAGTTCACGTGTGTGGCTATCGGCCTCAGCACGCCCTGCTGCACCAGTGAAGATATGGCTATCTCCAAATCGGGTTCCGCCTCCTTGGGGAAATTGTACTGCCTCTGGGGTCTGGTCATGGGGTTCCCATCTATGCTGACCTCGAACCCCACTACCCTACCACAATCGTGTTTGTGGGTCGCAAACGCGTTCAGGTTGCTCCCCACACACTCTTGTAGTTCGGCCGGGACCTCCGCCACCATGCACTAGAGATCGTAACCCTCGGGCGGCTTCATGGTGCACAGAGTCCCTTTCCCCTCCTTTCCCCTAATCACCATTATCTCACCCTTACCGCCCTTGTCCACCCAAAGGCAGTGGCTCCGTAAGTCCATAAGGATCCCATGGCTTACCAAAAAATCGGATCCAATGATCCCCTTTCCACCCCCTTCTGTCCACTTCATCAGGATACACTCCCATGTGGTATGGAGTGCCCCCAAATGAATGGACAGCGGGATGGAACGTGCGCCAACCTGTTCCTTCCCTGTGAACCCCGCCAGTGCGAAAGGGACCCCTGTGGACAGGGGAGAGTCAAAGGGTTCCTCTGTGTGGACCACGGTGCATGAAGCCCCCGTGTCCAACAGATAATTGCCCCTTTGCCTCTCCACTACCATCTCCACAAGCGGCCTCTTCCATGCATCGTAGCGGAGAGGACACAGGTAGGCGGGCTGATGTCATTGGGGAATGTCCAGTGCCCCCCCCGCACCCGGGGAGCCGGTAGCGACTGCCACTTTCCCCAGTGCTGTCATGAGGGACCGCATCACCTCGATCATCGTTTCGATGATCTCGGGCTTAACTGGGACCTCGGCGCGCTGGGTGGTGCCAACCCTATCTTCCTTGGTGTGGGCCCTGCAATCCTTCCGCCAGTGCCCCACCTTACCGCACCTAAAACACTTGGACTGTGCGGTAGGGTTACCCTCCTGTCGCCACCCCTTTTGGGCCGGTGCAGTAGCCTCCGCTACGTGCACCTTCCCTTTTACTAGTCGGGTAGACGTACTCCGGGTGTTCCTATACCCTACCGTGAGACGGTCCAAAACCGTCTCCTCCGTGCTATTTGTGGGATCAAACCAGGCTTTCGCCTGCTCCCTGACGGCCGCCAGGCTGTTTGATACCAAACATCAGAGCCACTGGGCTCTCCCATTCCCGACCAGGACATCCCGGGCGGGGACGTGCGGGCAACTGCTCTGATACACTGTCCACAGTCGCGCTGCAAAAACCCTTGGGGGTTCTCCCTCCACCTGGAGGGTCTTCCCTAATCGGGCAAATGGACCCTCATCGCCCATCCCCAAGACTTCCAGGACCTTGTCCCGTAGGAGATCGTAGGTCCTGGTCCCTCTTTTGCTTTCATCTGAGAGGCATTGGAGGATCGAGCTGTCCAGGGAGAACAGCGACAATTTTGCCCGTTCTCCCTCGTCGCAACCGTTGATTGCGGCGGTTTGCTCTATCTCCCTGAAATGCAATGAAGGGTCCCCTGATTCGGACAATTTTGCAACATGCCCGATCATAGCTCTTAACTGCTGGGAGCTGTGGGGCACCACGATCTCGCTCTGAATGGGTCCGGCGTCCTCATTCAGCGCGGTGGTTTCCAGGACCGGGCACATGGGCGCCGGTGCCGAGTCCTCGACCGGGAGTTCCCCTCTCTCTCTCTCCCCTACACTACCCCTTTCCCAGGATGCCTCGTAGCTAGGGGAATTGTGGAGTCTGGGGGCCGAAGCCACCACGGTCTTTCTGGGGACCGGAACCGGGACCTTCGCAACCACCAGCGACTGGCCCGCTGGGGGGTTCATTAGATAAACCAGCCCGCTTGCTTTATTTAAAGCACTCCGCAGACCCTCTATCTCCTTGAGGCAGGCCCCGTGGTCGGCCCCTTCCGACCTGTCCTCTAAAACCATTTTGTAGGCTGCCCTAACCCCCTTGAGGTTCTCTTCCTGGGTCTCCAGCTGGCGGCTCAGGGAAGCGCACTGCTCTCTGAGCTTGCCCTTACTGCGCATGGCCTCAGTGATCTGGCACTCCATCAGCTCTACCCTGGCTTCGTGGCGGTTGGTCACGACCCGGCGCTCCTTGTTTAAAGAGTCCAGAGCCTCGATCAATTGGTTCCCACCCGCAGCCTTCTCCTCTACCTCCTCCTGAAGGTCCCTGATCTGGGCTGCCTGTGCCACAACCACGCGGTCCAAAAGCTGGACCTGCTTTTTATAGCAGGTCAGCCTGACCGCCTTCTCTACAGATCTCTTGTGGGCTTTACTGGCCGTCCACCGGATCGCTGCATCCAGTGGGCGCTTGTCCTCTAACAAACCACACATCCATTGTTTGGTGATATTCACCTTGCTAAAAACATAGTCCGTCCGCAATGCGCTCGTCCATTACATCCCTAGTTTTAAAATCTTTTTCTGGTACACTATCATCCTGCTGCCAGTGTCCCTTCGTGGTCGCCATTATCTGTAAGAGGTTTCTGCGCCGAGCTTTCGCCCGACCTAAGGTCCCCGTGCCTTGCTCTGATCCCTTGACCAGGCCGCGCACACTGGTTCCCCGTGAGTGGTTCGACCCACTCACCCCTTACGGTTCTAGACACTGGACTTAGATGCAGGAGCATTTATAGTGCAGAAAAATTCAACCAGACCAGATTTGAAGACCAGGGTTTAAATGGAAAAGGCTTTTATTGAACGCTTGGGACTATTGTCCATGAATACTTATAGTTCTATAAGACACATACCGAATTACATGAATACTTTTGACTATGAATCATAAAACACAGTTCTACAAGACATATACACGACTGTAAGATGGGGAACGTACGACACATCGCAAAATTGACCAACACATATTCCTTTACACACCCACGTTTATTCAAACCACCCTCCCCTCTACACTAAACTATGTCCAGGATATGCAGGATTGGGGTACATGCTCACCATTGGGCTATTACTGGGGTTACTGGCTGTTCGTGCTGCTTCTCCGCTGCTTTCCGTGAGGGTCGTGCTTGTCCCCTGAGTTTCTTCCTTCCGTTTCTTGCAGGTTTTCTTCTCGAGTTGCGTGCCGGTTCCTCTCTCTTGCACTTCGCTTCTTCTTGCCTGTCTTTTCTTCCTCCTGCATTCCTTTGACTTCTGCCTCGCACGAGTTGCAGGTTTCTTCTTGCAGTATTTCTTCTTGAGTTTAAAACCCAAAAGTCATGGCCAGTTATACTATTCTGACCCGTCCTATCTCCCGCCAGATCTTGGGATCTTTGTTCAAAAAGATATGTATGAGTTCTCTCTCTGATCTGCGCTTATGTCCGGGGGTACCGGGAATGGCCAGACGGTGTTAATTGGTATTTCGTTGCGAGGTGATGGGTTTAACTGGTTTCCCATCACCTACCAGGTAGTTTTCTATGGGCTATTGTGCCCCCTTAACGAGATTAACTGTGTAGGTCGGCTTGGGGCATTGTGAGTATGCTGATGTCAGCGCCCCAGTGTCTGGACTTCGACCTGGTTTCGCAGGTTTCTGCATGGCCAATACCCATCCATTGTTCTGGCCGTGGCTTTGCAGAAACCTAGAGACTGGGCTGTAAGTTTTTAACTTTTGTGGCTGGTCACGAGGTCCTGCAGCCACCTTAGGACCCACAGATTGTGACATCCCTTGGTAAACTGACCGCAGCCTTTCTCCGCTATCAGCCCCAGTCTCCCGTTTAAAATGTCCAAACTGCAGCTCTTTGGTTTGGTGTTGCTTTCAGAATGAGGGAAAACTTCTCAGATCTTACAGTGGCCAACTGAGCATTTTCAGCTAAAAATTGCATTTTTATTCATTAAAAAAGTCATGTATTGGTAATGTTTTGACTTCTTCCCCTCAGGGAAACAAAATACAAGGCATGAAATAAATGGTCTAAGAAAACCTTGAAGAGGCAAAGGAACAAATCTTTCGGATTTCAACCATCAAATGCTGCCAACTAAGGCAGAATAAAAAAAACTTAAAATATAACAAAAGAATATCTTGTCAGCATCAATGAAAGTAATATGGAAAATATAAAATGTAAGGAATGAGAACGGGAGAACATTAGAAGAGAATAAGAAAATTTATTTGTGATCAGAGGCAAAAATGCACTTGTTCAATAGGATCAATGCCTCAGCTGACAAACAAGCAAACTCTAAGAGACATACCCAACCAAAACATTTTCCTTGTCAAGTAAACACAATCTGGGTAAACAAACAGCAATGTGGCCGTTTTATGTGGTCCTAAATTGTTTTGGACTGATGCGGCAAGGAGACACAAGACAATTTTAATCGTCTAACTTCCAAAACAAACATACTTTTCATATCCACTACAAATCCGATGAAGCCCTTTTAAACTCTAATAAATACCCGCAATCTATCTCAAGCTAACATTTCCCTTCCATTGTTACTCAATCTAACTGCATGTATAAAACAGTCCAAATCCAGATTAATTTTAAATGGATAGAGATCCCACAGCAGCACATCCCTCATCCCCAGGGTAGCCCCTGTGAAGAACATCTAGATGGAGAAGATAGTCAACCATTTTGATAACACTAGTCCACTGGCATCTGCACTGGTGGGCACTCACTTACTGGGCTCTCTGATGTCTGATACTAGAAAAACGACCTGCAGCCTCTAATCACAACCTGAATTTTAAGAAAATGTTGACTGTTTGAAGGTCCTTCATGTCCCCAACACCTTCTCACAAGATGATCTTGAATGCCTCCAATGCTATTGATGTAGAAATAAATTGAAACTAACCAGAAGATCTAAAGATGATACTATACCAAGAGGTATGACCAAATTACAAGGATTTTAAAGGAGACAGGACACAGGGAAAAGCTTTAAGAATAGAGCTGGAACACCCCAAGGCATATTGATAATGGGAGATAGATGTTTCTTTTGGGATTTCTGAAAAAAATAATAATTTGGTTCATCCACTTCAAGAAACATATTGTCTTATTGGCCCAACTCACTGACAGTTTAGTGCCATCAACTTGCCTGAGTGGATTTATCAATATTTTATTTTTTGCTTATCTTCCTCCAAATGCCATTTACTAGTTCTACAGCAGTCAGACACTCTTATCTCTCATTTGATATGTTTGTGCACCTCGCTAATGTTGCCTGCCAATTTGGCCATTTTGTATTGTGTTTAGATATCATAGGTCATAGGAAATTTGATATTTAAGCCTTGACATCTAAACTTTTAACTCTTTCCAACCTCCCCACTCATCATCTTGACATCAGAGGCACACCAATAACAATATAAAAATAGTGCACATAAATTACAAACTTGTACAGAATTGAGCATTTGAAATCAATATAACCTTCATTGTCCTCTTTTATCTCAAAAGGTATTAAAGAGGTAGTTTACCCGATTACTAATACACAAGTATGCCTGCTTGCTCAAATACATATCAACTGCTAGTTTGAATAGCAACACCGGGATCTCCCACAATTCGCACACTAATGTGACAGCAAACATGTTTGAAATCCCCAGTGTTTCCTTGGTATCTTAGTTAAACGCCAATACTCACATTTTGACAGTAATCCTACAAGTGTTAAAAAAGATATTTAAACATACAAATAATTTGCGTCTTTAGGGTCTCGACCCAAAACGTCACCCATTCCCTCTACCCAGAGTTACTCCCCAGCATTTTGTGTCTATCTTTAAATAATTAGATTTACATTCTGTTATAGCACTGGTTCTTCATGTACTGCAGCACTGATAGCAATGGCCATCTCAGACTTTACTCAAAATTCTGACCATTCTTCCAACTGGATTTTTAAAAAAAATCCGTTTGGATTTCTCTATGCAAAAGGTAATTTCTTTGAATCATATCATATATATACAGCCGGAAACAGGCCTTTTCGGCCCTCCAAGTCCGTGCCGCCCAGTGATCCCTGCACATTAACACTATCCTACACCCACCAGGGACAATTTTTACATTTACCCAGCCAATTAACCTACATACCTGTACGTCTTGAGTGTGGGAGGAAACCGAAGATCTCGGAGAAAACCCACGCAGGTCACGGGGAGAACGTACAAACTCCTTACAGTACAGCACCCGTAGTCAGGATCGAACCTGAGTCTCCGGCGCTGCATTCCCTGTAAAGCAGCAACTCTACCGCTGCGCTACCGTGCCGCCCAAATGATAAAAAGCACCCAAGTAAATATTTGTGCTGCATTTCCAACTGTACCATTACCATATATTCAATTAATTCTTAAATCAGGGTGTTACCATTTTCTGTGTTATGTGCGATTTCATTTTCTCACGGATAATTTGACAGAACCACAATATGGTTTCTGGATTACAATGAGGCAATCATCCATTACCTTTAAATATTCAACATTGAATATCAAAGTAGTTCAAATCAGCTTCCTGCCCTAAAGTGTGGTGCTCAGAATTAGACACTACTGATTTGTTGTACTTAAAAGGATATCATGACTTTCTTGCAGTCTACAAAGTACCAGTTCATGCATTTTAACCCACTTTCAATACATCTTGTGATTTTATTGAATGTCCCACATTACAGGATTTGATTCCTTATCCTTTCAGTCACCTTAGATATACATTTTTAAAAACGCACGCTTTCTTACCATTTTTTCCCCTGCATGTGCTATGGTGCTCTTTAGCATAATCATTTGAATCTTCTACTCTGTTCATTTTGTAGGGTACCTCAAGACCACGTTTTCTATCATTTATGTACGATAAAATTCAGCTGCTTAATACTTCAAGTTCAATGTACAAACAAGAAGTTTGAACACGGCGGTTTTTTGAGGAATTGGAATTGTTCAACAATACAATAATTGGGAGAAAAAGTGATATTTAGATGAAGGAAATCAAGACAGCTACTCAAAGTCCAATATTTTTAATTATAGTAATAAATGTGATTTGAAGATTTCAACCCTATTAATGATAACTATAAGCAACCAGACAACCATGGAACCGGTTTATTTAAAATTGACAAGTGGGTTCTGTGGAGGTTCGCTGCCTGGTGGTGGCCCATGTGTAACTTTTTATCACTGCCGGCTGTTTGCCATCGTGTCTTCTCCAACCCTGCATGAGGTTTTAACCTTTTCCCCTAAATCCATAAGCAGAACTGCCCTGGCAGACCCATTGTTTCTGGAGACCAAAGAAGGGGTCTGACCTGAAACGTCACCTATTCCTTTTCCCCAGAGATGCTGCCTGACTCGCTGAGTTACTCTAGGATTGTGTGGTTATCTTCGATATAAGGCATCCACATCTAATTAAATTAATCCAGCAATTTGTACACATGAATACATCACAAAATTAACCGTTCATTCTAATTTGGTTGTAGAAATTAATGCTCCAAGATAATGCTCCTGCAGTATAATGAAATGCCCTAGGCCAATAGAGAACAAAACAGGTGCTCATTGTTTCAGATCCAAACTTCAACTAAGTTTAGAACTCAAATGACCCAAAAAAGCTTTTCAGAAAACACCCAGTTTAAGTTGCTGTGCATTACCATTACATCACAAATCACCTGCAATATAACTGACTGCTGTTGCAGAGATAGTTGGGATGCAAAGCTTGGTGGAACAGTGAAGGGACGATTGTCCACAAAAGGGAAAGAGGAATTGAGTGATCCAGAAAGAGCAATTGACCATAAATTTAGTCCCAAAAAAAGGAAAGCATAAATTATACACATTACAGCATCAGGAAACAGGTTATGGTTTGGTCCTGTACCTATTTGATATGCAGTAGTATTGGGAGATTTGCAACTGGATGATAAAGACATAGGATTGGCCACTTGGGATACAATAAATTTCCTTTAGTTTATAATATTTGGACATTTTTATTCCAAGACTATGGGTGTGGTTATGCATACAAGAGCAAACTCAGTAATTTTTATAAATCACCAAAAGGGAATATGGGGATCAGGATAGCTTGTTCATTGATGAGAAAGCAAGCTCTGGGAAAAGAGGGAAGTCTGGATCAGTAATGATCTTATCAAACAGCATATCAGTGCCAGAAACAGTATCGCATACAGCTGCAGTACTGAATTTCACAGTTCCCAATAAAAGTCACAAGCTTAGAGCAGAAATAGACATCAGATATATTAGAATACTCTCAATTAGAGCAGCAAAATAATTCAAACGTTAGTGAACAGGATTTGACAATGCATACTTTCTCTTGGTATGCAGTTAACCGAATTCAAGTGTTAAAAGTTCCAAGTGCTCAAACAGACTCGTCTGGCAACATGCTCTGCAGATGGAATGCAATATGTTCTGCAGAGGGCCCTTACCAAACTTGTCCCACCGGACAGAGCCCAGCGAGTTGATAGATTTACTTTCTTCTGCTTCCATGGAATGGTTACTCCACTCATGTACAACCAACCTTGCTGTTTCTGTGGTGAGGTTAAGCTTGTAGCAACGTCAAAAGCATATTAACATGTGACCAAAATAACAAGTAATAAACACATTTTCATTTTGCTCTTCTAGTAAACATAAAAATATTCAGATGTGCATTGTAAGATGTACCCAGCAGCATGTTAACTGATGATACAAAAAGGCAATTAGCACTGCTGCATTTAGAATTAGTTAAATGGTCAATTTCCAGCCTTTATTAAGTTTTCATCCAACACCCACTTGGCCTCTTCAGTTGACCATGTTCCTTACATGTTGTGCTTCATACATGCAAGTCCAAGTCTTCCAATCAGGCAGTTCAAGTATTTTTGAAAACAGTCGAGATTGTTAAATCACAGGAGAATGGGGGATGGTCAGGTGGTGGGGTGGGGGCGCGGGCAACAATACTGTGTAACCAAACTACACAAATGCTACAAAAGATCCTTAAAATTCCAAAATTAAAAAAAAATCTAGTTAAACAATTCAAAATTAGAGGTAAATGAAATCCAAACTGAAAGTAGTATTATATATCAAAAAGTATGCTGTTTGGCATAATTTAACTTGCATTTTATATTGTCAGTGTATTGCTACAAAATGTAATGCTGTAACGCAAGCATGATTTCTTCGTTGAAGCTACCTTACATGATTAAGGTGGTTCATAGGACAAACTTAAGGGACCAAATAATCTTTCTATTAGTTATAACATTCTTAACCTTAACTAGCTGCATGGTCTGCACAGTGGCACGTACCATCACGCACAAAAAGTTCTACAGTTCAAGTTCCAATGAGAACGCTACTCATTAACTGTAGGAGCATCATTTTAACTGGAGGCTGTAAGTGATGTGAAGTGGAATGATCCAACCAATTTACCAACTATGTTCTAATGTTCTAACCCTCAGACAATAAAAAAACCATTTGATATAATTAGCACTCACATCAGAAGGATATGGATTCAAGTTGTATCTCATTGTCTTAGTAAAATGTAATGTGATTTCAACAGTTGGCATGTTCAGGAAATTGAAAAAACATTATATGCCCAAATGATGCAAAAGATCCAAATCATAATCTTGATCATCAAGTTTAAAAAGGTTCTGTCCAACATTTGTGTGCCTCTAATGCATGAACCTAAACATCTACTTCGAGCTGCAATATGCTTCTGGAACAGGCTAATGTGACTATCAGTTACAAAAAATATTTTTAGTCAAAAAGCAGTGTACATTACCAGTACGTACCATTGAAAGGTGGCTATTTAAAAAAATACGGGAAAAATTGTCTTGAGAAGACATGCTTCAGGTGAAAGGGGCCACGAGGAGTAACATCTGTTCTTAAAGCATCTAGAAGATGTACATTTTGGTTGTTCAAATTTGTTTAACTTATTTCCAAACTATATCAAATAGTGAAGTCTGAAGAAGGGTCTCGACCCGAAACATCACCCATTCCTTCTTTCCAGATATGCTGCCTGCCCTGCTGAGTTACTCTGGTTTTTTGTCTATCTTTGGTTTAAACCAGCATCTGCAGTTCCTTCTGACATATATCAAATCCCCACCCTGTTAAAGGAACAACCAGTCAGGAGATGAATCTAGTATTCAGGCCACACTAAATGATTTATAATCACCATTTTCAATCAGAGGTGGCTTCCTCTGTCAAGACCATTTTGTGTCTCAATAATGAGTGTTCTGAATTACACGTGTGACATCGAGCTGCAGAGGAAAAGAATAGTAATTGAAGGCTGAAAAGTTATGTAAGGGATTGGTGTACAAAATTAAGTACAAATTTTGCACCTCAATTAAATATTTTGCATATAAAAATTAAACATTTTCAAACCACATATACAATGTTGTAGAGGCAGTTTTTAGTTTTCTTTTTTTTCCTACAATTTTCACATTGTATTAACAGATTTAGAATTTGAAACCTCAGATGAAATGAGGGGCCACCAGAAGTGAAGGCAGAACATTCAGTCGTATAGCATTAACAAGACAAGATCACAAACCTTTATTAAATGCAGGTTTAATTTCAGAAGATAGCAGTCAAATCCAGTAAGCATGTAAATCCTGCAAGAATTAAACCCATCCTCTCTGTTCCAGTATTATGAACTTCTCTGTAACTTAAAATTATGCAACCCTACATGCTTTGCCAACATGTTGCAGGCTGACTGATCAGAACTGTGTTTGTTAATGGTTCATAATGTGTTTAGAGCAAGATCTGTCTGCAAAGAAATTTGAGCTAAATGAGATTTGGCGAAGTTATGTATTATGTATACATATTGTCTCGTAACTATATCTGGTTGCAGAATATATCATACTTTGGCATCAATTTGTGGAAAGAAAAAATTACAATACAGATGCTCCCCGACTTACGATGCTTGGACTTAAGATATTTCGACTTTGCGATAGTGCATACGGCAGCAACCCCTAGTGAGCCATAGCTTGCTTCCGGCCCCGTGATCACGTGTATTCAATGCGTTTCAACTTACGATATTTTCACTATCCGATGGGTTTCTCGGAACGTAACCCCATCGTAAGTTGAGGAGCACTTGTAGTTAAACTACATTTTTCACCGATCTTACCCTTCTTGAAATTGAACATTATCGTAGTAAGCAACTTGTCACATTAAAAATGGATGATGACTTCTTAGCCAATCTGTAAATTAAGCAGATCAATTATTCTCTCGATTTAATCCAAAATAATGAATTTCTCCAGGTTATTAAACACGTAGGAAAAAAGTCAAACCTTACCTACACTCGGCACTTTCCTCTCAGATCTGCCTGTTAGTCCTATTACAAGTGTGTATGCTGCCCTGATGTCCCTTTTAGTACCTATGGCCGAGATGGTTCCATAGTTTGGATGCTCTTGCTTGACTCTCTTCCATACTTCAGCTGCCATTCAAGGCCAAGAACAAGCTGTCCAACAGCACAATGTTCTGCTTTTCCTTCCTTGGCGATGTGGCTCTTGCTCCTGCCTTGTTATTCTTTAATTATGCTGACATGTCCAATTTGAATATGGTTGTAGTGGTCCTGTCTTAGTGCACGGCCATGTATTACTGTGCTAATGTAGCTTGACTGCAGAGATTCATAGTTTTTTTCAGTCCTCTACAAAAAGTTTGCATCTGCAGCTTGGAAAATTCAGTTCTGGAGGCAATCATTTACAGGGTTTAATCTGAAAATAACTGAAATGCATGCAATTCTGTTCACTCAGTCCTATTTATATTGGTACATTACATTTGAAAGTCTTCTTATGACACCCTCTGCCCAAAAATCCATAGTGATCAAAATCACACGATTCACTTATTTAAGTTAGTGCATTTAAAAGACTACTTAGTTTTCCATTGGATGTCAAAGCAAAAACAGTCTCCACCAAAACCAATGACGCAGTAAAATTATGTACTGGAACCACCAGCCTACCATACCAACAGAATCAATACAAGGTGAGCGTTTGACATTTAGCCCATTATTCTTTTCAATAATGTTAATTATTCCAAACATTATCAATATCTTGGACTATTGCACACGTGCCAGAATACAAGTTGGAGAAAGGAATCAAGATTTTAAAAGAACGTTCAAATATTATAACTAAAAGTAAAATAGCTTAGGCATTGCGAGATCACAGGAAGCAAGGAAATGTGTACGGTATGAAATACAATTCAACTAGAATAAAAATATTCTTGCCATTTAATGCAACTCACTCAAGATTCATTACAGCAATGTAGCACCATTTCTTAATTCCATGGGATACAATAACTGTATCCCATGCTTCCATAGGAATTCCCTGCATTATTACGCAAAGGCAAGCAGATTTTACATTTCTGGTAAAGAAAATTGTCCTATCCAACTTTTTAAAAAAACTTTGCACCCCAAAAATCATATACATTTGTGTCTGATAATCAAAAACTAGACAAGTTATTTGTGGACTTGTGTTCCACCAATGATTCAAATTCAGGTACAGTTTGTCTTGTTAATGTGATTAAAAAAAAACGAACAACTGGATCAGAAAACAAATACCTCCCAATTCAGAAATATTTTGAATACATTTTGCACTGCAATTTTCAGCACATTATTTTAAATTACGAAGTATTTATTAGCCAGCTTTCTTTATAAAAGAACACCAATAGCACAGATTGAGTGGCTTAATTGTTTTGAAATATCAAGATCATATTAACACATCATTTTGCCCTTAAAGTTTAGAAGACTGAACATATTACCTTTGGCTAGAATTTCCAGTAAACTCCCATAGTATTGACACAGCTAAAAATTAAAGAGCACCTGTCTTGGTTTACAATCAAGGAAAAACTGACTACACAGATCATTTAGTTAAAAAGTTCTTATCCTTTTTATTCCCAATTTGGCTACCACAAATTACAAGGCTCAACAGCTATGATAATGAGGAAAATAAAGACATTGTTAGAACATAGTTTAAAAAAAACCTCAGGAATTTACATCTAATAGCAACTACATTGCAACAAACAACTGCACTTTTTGCAATCTTTCTACAGGAAACAGTCCTGAACAAGAAATGTTAATGCTGCAGTGACTTCTCTGACTACCGGACCATCGCTCTTCCTGTGGGCAGCCTTTACAATGAACTTGGTCGATATTCTGTCTCAAAGTAACCTGCAGCTTTCCTGACAACTCCTGGCTCATCCTCTCCTGCTAAGAACTGTTGCCTGTTGAATGATACAGGATAAGATAGTTATTCATTGCACCGAGCATTGTGGACACTACACTTTCATGGAATTGGTATTCAAATTTACCTTTCAGTAAAATGTGTTCAGTATCTCCTACTATAGCCACTACTTCCACCACCAGAGGAGGTATAACCACCTTGAAAAGAGAATTTAAAAAACACATCTTGGCAAGTACAAACACCAATATATTATTACGGACTTTTACCTTTTCAGTTCAAAATATATTTTTTCCCTTTCCCATCCCAAGATGGAAATTCTGGAATATACTATGGAAATAATTTCTAGTCATTATGATAAATTGTTAGCCTGCTGTATTTCCCCCAGTATGTTAAGCAAAATAAGTTGCCTCAACCCTTTCCCACACATACATGCAACATACAATGCTACAAAACACTAAAAGCTACAATGCCAAATTTTCCTTTTCATGTTTTCCTTTCAGTGTTTAAGAAAAAATTATGTCAAGCAGCTTTCCTTGTTAGTATTCCTAACAAGAAAAGCTGACTGAGAATTAATATACTTGCTTCAAATTTAAGGTTTCAAATACTCGTACGCACCACCATAAGGACTAGAATTTCGCCCATAATTGCTACTCCTCATGGGTCCGTAATTTGAGGATTGGTTAGAATAGTTTCCATAGTCATTGTAGTTCCCACCTCCACCACCAAAACTACCTAAGAAAAATCAAAAGACGACACGTTAATTCACTTGAATGTATTCTGTTTTTCAATCTATATAAGTAAAAAACTTACCTCCACCAAAGTTTCCACTTTCATTGTAGTTGTCGTAGCCACCACCACCACATCCTCCTCCACCACCAACTTGGTCACCAAAACCCGAGCCACCACCGCCATATCCTCCTCCTCCTCCTCCTCCTCCTCTACCACAGTAACCATGGCCATCTCCAAAATTGCCACCTGAAGAACATTAGTAGGTATTTGTATTAAAACCCAATCTGATGTTCTCCTTCATCTAGCCTTCCTGCACCATCTTTGCACCTAGGGATTGGTTCTTCCCGGTCATACCCAACCGTCCTTTCCAAAGAGTGAATGAATTGAACAGTGGCTACAATTGCACAAGCTTAAATATCCCCTTGCTAATGCTACTCTCAAAACCTTCTCAACCAAAGTCAGGATCTTAATTAGTCTTCAGCAGCAATAATTAGAATCATTGTTTTTAATCTAAAGAAAATGCTCGCCTTCTGGGAATATTAGGTGGAGGTGGTGGAAGCCACTTTGAAACCCTGTGAAGAATGTTACATCAATAATAGCAAACACATTACATACTTCAATTTTACTCTACCAAATTAAACTGTTCCTTAAGGTACTTCAATCAGCATGGCAGGACGTCTTAAAAATGCAAAACCTTGCATGTGGTCGGAGCAAACATCAAGTACTTTGCTTTGCTTATGCAGAATAGGGTGGGCTCATTGAAACAGAATCAATGTTAAGGTGCATCATCTATGTTATTAGGTAACGAATTCCCAGACTGATCCAGCAACAATGTAGGATTGGCAATAAATTTATCAAATGTGAAGGTAAATGTGCAGTTGTGGAGTCAGAACACAGGAAACAAATTGCTGCAAGGGGGACAGTTTTGTTACCTCAAAATGAAATTGAACACTAATGGTACCCACAAACACCTAATTTAAGACATTGGCAAGATCATTGATTAAGAAGCTGAAAGTTGTTGGGCCATAGATGCTGCATTGACTTTGAGGCCAAGAACATTATTTCCAACCATCAGTAGCATTTTTCTTTGTCTTTTGCTTTCAATATAAATTGGAATGAGAGCTTTTCAGCAAACGTGGCTTAATTGTGCACCCACAGTGCTTTAAATGGAGGGCATCAAGAGCGGAACAATTAGGCAGTTTTTGACCACACGATCCCAGTATTCAGTTTTACTGGATGGCTTCATTACATCAATATAGGATTTGGTTACTGTTTGGCTTTGTGCAACCAATCGCTTATCTCCCCCCCCCCCCCCCCCCCCCGTTCCTCAGGTCATTGCACAATTAATAAGATCCTCCACCTGATAGAATTGATGAAAGATTCCACTCCCCACCAGCCAAGTAGCTCAAACTCTTGTCCAACACGGAATTCAAAAGCCGCAATCACACACCTGCAATCTAGTTGGCAATACATTGCCATTTCTTCATTGTAATTCAGAATAAATCCTAGAATTTCTTACTCAAGAGACCATGGGAATCTTTACGCCAGACTTTAGAAAGGGTCAAGCAACTTACCTTTACCTTTTTAGCAACTATTGGCCTTCCAGCCAATAAATGCTTCATCCAGCAGATTGCAAAAACAAAGTAGAACCAATTCAAAGAGCAGAACTGAAAATTTTGCATATTGGTACATGTCAATATCGGCACATTACTGGAATAGTTTGGGAAAGGACTCAGATCACAATTCTTTCAGTACAGCAGTCAAGCTCTTGTTGTTTGCACATGTAATGTGTTTAGCCATAAGATAATTGAATTGAACAAAACCTGGCCCTTGGATGGCAGAGAATCTGCAGCATGGTTAGAGGCAGATGGACTATTCAACCTAGAGTATTAGTTGTACTCAAATGCAAACTTGATTTGATAACTTTTGCTACTGCAGTTAATAAGCATTTATTTCAAAAAGCCAAATGCAAACTGAAATGAAGTGAAAATGCAAAGCTTTTACAAAGTAGAATTCATAACTGTCCAAGCAGTAAGATTTTGAAATCGAAAGACAATGCAGAATCCTAAATATCAGCATTTTAAACTTCAACTTACCATCACCAAATCCATTATAACCACTGCCGCCACTTCCATAATCATCCCTGCCATCTCCATAGTTTCCCACCCCTATGGGGAAAAGACAGTAAAAAGCTGTATACAATTCACAGATTATCTTTATGATCTTCACTCCAGGCACTCCCACCCAAAACGGACAAAATTGTTCAAACTAAATGTAAAAATTGTCCCTAGTGGGTGTAGGATAGTGTTAATGTACGGGGATCGCTGGGCGGCACGGACTTGGAGGGCCGAAAAGGCCTGTTTCCGGCTGTATATATATATGATATGATATGATAAACTGGTTGCATAATATTTGAAAACAGAGCTGTGTAGTGGATTGGAAAATGGGCAATGTATCACTACAAATCAAGAAAGAACTGGGTACAGGGAAAGTCAGGGGTGAAGAAAATCAGCGCAATTTAGCTCGACATCAGCCACACTTAAATTTTGAGCAATGAAGTGCTGGGGAAACTCAGTAGGCCTGGTAGTATCTGTGGAGAGAAATAGACAGATGACGTTTCGGGACAGGATTCTTCTTCAGACCTCAAGCACTATTTTTACTCAAGATTTCATCATTGCATCTGCAGTCCCTTGGTCACAGTAAAAATTAATTGAGGTCATTTAGAAATTCATAAGATGAGGATTTCTAAAAATTGGTTTTGAAAAATCTAACTTTGATATTGATAAAGGAGAAAAGTTTGAAACTAATATGGATTTGTGTGTCTTTCATCAGACAAAAAGCTGGGACAAGGGGGTGAAGGCAATGTTAGCACAGAAAGGTGATCGATTATAAACAGTAGGTTCTCAGGTTGTGAGTGCTGAAGATAATTCAGATATATTATTATGAAGTTATAACAATGGACTTTTCCAATGGTTGGAAAATAAGGTTAGGCTTTGCTCCAAACCCACTCACTAAGGTTGCAATTTAAATAGATTGGTTCTTACTAAAGTATAAATTGGGTCTGTACCCATTAGATTAAAACCTCAATGGCCGATACTCCAGGTACAAGGATAGAAAAGGTTTAGATGGATATGGGTCAAACAGGGTTAGTTTATATTTGGCATCTTGGTCAGCATGGATGAGTTGGGCCAAAGGGCTTGTTTCTGTACTATATGACTCCAAGAAGATTTTTCACCCAGGGATGGTGAAATCTGGAACATGCTACTTAAAGTGGGTTGGGGATGCAGTAACTCTTGAAAAGAATTAGGTGAGCATCTGAATCACCATAGCATAGAAAGCTATGGAGAATGCTGGAAAATGGGATAGCATGGTTAGGATGGACATGTCAGGCCAAAGGACCAGCCTCTCCATCCTATTACTCCACCATAGCTCAAATTTGTTAATCATGCAAGTAGAAAACACATCTTACCTCTGCCACTGAAATTTCCACCTCGATAAAAATTTCCTCCTCCATTTCCACCGCCAAAATTTCCTGCGCGGTTCATGAAATTACCCTGGTTACCGCCACCACCAGAACTGCGTCCTTAGAAAGACAGACAAAACAATTAACTAAAGAATCATTCTACACTTCCCTTCACCTGTTTTTATATCCTCCACATACCTCTTTGACCAGTGCCCAGTCCCTGCATCTCTTGTCGTGAAAGTGCTTTCCTCACTTCACAGTTGTGGCCATTCATAGTATGGTACTTCTGAACTAAAATAAAAGTTTAATTAGAAACCTTCCCAAATTGCACGTTAAAAATTTGTTAATGACATGATCTGACACATTGAATCACTACATATAACCCATATCACAGGAGCATATCAGTTCCCTGCGTCAATGAAGGAGATTTAAAAGGGCTTCCCAACTTACTAGCAGCCTCTAGTTTCCTTGCATTAACTGAAATTGTGTCCTCTTCACACTATGTCTAGTTGCCTCCCAAAGGTTCTAGAGAATAAGTTTGCATCAATCCCAGCAGTACACTCCAGATTTCACAACTCTGCGTGAGTGGATTGGTAGCTTTCCCAAGTATTTTCTTGCGCAAAATAGTTTAAATCCACAACCTCCAATTACCAACCCATTTCCCAGAGGAAACATTTTAAAGATCTTTAATTTTTACTATTTTAAACATCAATTTGAGTGCAAACCCAGTTTCTCCAATATCTTCACACAGAACCCCGGTAAATGTTTGCTGTATATTTTCCATAGCAATGGTATCCTAACCAAAATGCGATGCTTAGAATTCTACACAATACTTGACAATGTCCAAACAGTAATCTGCAAAACAGATGCTCCTATATTAAAATATACACAACCCATTCATTTTAAAATCAGTCTCGTTTATGCGATTTCCAAAAAAGCAGTGTTTTTCTTTTACTGCTCCCCACCCACCCCATTTTGAACATACTGCATCTGCACATTGTCCCACTTGAACAGAATTACTTCACATGTTTTACTTGTCTATGTCAACCTGAAGTCTGCTCCATTATTCTATAAAATAAAAATATTAGTTATTTGCAATATGGTATTATCCTCAGATTTGTTCACAAGGCCTAGTCCCATACTAACACCCAAGCTTTCCCGCAGGACATGTTCATCTAACTTATCCTATAAACTCAAATTACCACCATCCCAGAAATCTCAACTGCTGCTTCACAAATCATGTTCTTGTAATACTCATGTCCTGAATATACTCATTTATTCCAATTTATTAGAATAATAGAAATAGGCAGCGCACATTCCCCATTCACACCAAGAGGTTAAGTTTTTTTATACACACCAACAATTTTGTCAACTGAGTCGTGATCATTAAATGTGACAAACGCAAACCCTCGTTTTTTCCCACTTCCACGATCTGTCATAACTTCAATATTTTCAATCTTGCCATACTTCTCAAAGTAATCTCTTAGATGATATTCTTCAGTATCTTCTTTGATGCCACCAACAAATATTTTCTTCACTGTTAAGTGGGCACCAGGTTTTGCAGACTCCTGAAAAAGAGTTACAGTTTAGTTCTGTTCTCCATTTTCAAGTACCATTTGCGTCACATATAAAAATTAAAACTTGCCTCTCTTGACACTGCTCTTTTTGGTTCTACAACACGGCCATCAACCTTGTGTGGTCGAGCAGCCATGGCAGCATCCACTTCCGGTACATTGGAGTAAGTCACAAACCCAAATCCCCTTGAACGCTTTGCTTGTGGTTCTCTCATCACCTTAAAGCAGAAAGAAAGATACCAATCCATGAAAAAGTTCATAATTTAATTCAAAGGACAATTTGACCAGAAATAGTCCTTGATATTTCATGACTAGTTTTCCACTCTTGTGAAATAGAAACATGTATTTACGCATTATGAAGTACATAACTGATAATCACCAATGCCTCAGAAACATGGTGGGAAGCAACATCCCAAAAGGAAAAAGGCACAAGATTCAACAAGAATAATGAAATACAAAAAAATTGCAGGTGTTAGATATCTGAAATGAACAATACTGGAAAACACAGCAGCTTACTCATGGCCAGACATTTGGGGCAGGAATGAATGTCATCAAGTTACAATAAATGAACATTTAACCAACAGGACTGCATTAACATTTCACATTAGGTGGCAAATGTTCCCAACATTACTTTGATGAAAAACAGCTTTGCTTGCAATCTTTACTCCATACACACAAAACAAAAACTGCCATAAGATCCAAGTCAGCCAACATCCAGACTTTGATGTTGGTTCTTAACTTCTTATTGACACTTATGGAAGCACCTAGGACAGCCGTGATGCAGGAGCCATCATCCAACCTCACCCGTCACAAGGTTTTCACGGGATGTACCATAGATGAAGCCTTGCTCAGGTCACTTATATTACAAGAGCAATCAAAAAAGCAAGGCAGGTTACAATTTTACATTGAGAATAGATTTATGATTTATGGATGACAAGCAAATACAAAAACACGTGAGAAATTGATAGAAAGTATTACATTCTAACCACTATTTTATATAAATCAGAAAGCCTAAAGCAAAATGAGCCCAATTGATCTTACCACACAATCTGTTAACTGTCCCCATTGCTCAAAATGCTCCTTTAAACTCTCTTCAGTAGTTTCAAAACTCAATCCACCGATGAACAGCTTGCGTAACTGCTCTGGTTCTTGATCCTATCAAACAAGGTTGCAGCATGTTAAATCTACACCATTTATGAATGCCAAAGAATGAAACTAGAATATCAAGTGCTTTCGGCCGAATCTAAGATCAGTAGCTTTTCAGTACAACTATTTCAAATAAATATAAAAATGAGCATTATGACTAAAATTGCAGACCTCCCAACATTTGATTTTACAAATTTAGAATTTTGATGTCCAAAATTCAGAATTTTACATCAAAATTCATATGGCACGTAATGCAACTTTTCAGCAACAAAAAAAAGCACGCCAAATGCGCTTAAGCGTTGCGCTATACATTCATGTGTGAAAAACGACTATTATTTCCAACAGTCTGTAGTTCTTGGAACACATGTACAATGTCAGGTCTATCATGAGTATATTCTGCTATTTATAGAAAGGTTATTGAACAGAAATACTTTTTACAACACAAAGAAAAAATTGTTTTGTTTTGATTTTTCTATTTTGCTTTTTCCTTACACATCCTAATTCTCTTGGTATTGAATAAAAGAACAATGGTCATAAAATGTATGACTAAGTTAAGAAGAGTTTCATTTAAAACTGTACATACCTAAATTGAAGACATACTTGCTCCAGTGGTCTTCAACAGCAAATCACAACGGTCTATGTTCCCCCCACCACCCCTACCTTCCCCCCCATCCTCTCTCAACATCAACGTGCCCCATGCAACGTGGGGTTGGGCAAGGCGAGCGGCCGGGGGTATCGGCGGGGCGGGGGTGCAAGGCGAGCGGCGAGGCATGTGTTTTGCGGATAAATGTGAGGTGAACTTGAAATGGCAGAAATGAAATAAGAAGGCGGAAACTTTCCACCAGATCCGAAAGGGTTGGGAGGTCTGAAATGGCATCATGTAGTCAAATTCTGTTATCGCTAACCCAAATACAAAGACCAATCAAATAAGTATGGCATGGTGTATATATGTATTTTTAAATGTATGGATGTTTGGGTTTACGATCTCAATTTTTTATATAGTGCCAAACACCATATTACTTTTCATTGTTAAATGCTTATGGTAATATCCGTGCCGTTTTCCTGTGTTCTGGCATTAGAAAGAAGCAGCGTTTGCCCACATTTCGAGGCACAAACTCAAAATTTGCAGACATTTTCTACTTACGCTTTAATTTTTAACCAGGGAATCAATATCAGATATCAACAGGGAAAGCCAAGTCTAATTATCAAAACAGACATGAACAAAATATGTTCACTAATGCAGGCAGCAATGAAAATACATTTACTAAAATGTATTATTAATGTAAATTCTTCAATAGCAAGTCCAGGATAACGAGGTAGATAACCTCCAAATTAGGTCAGAACTACATCGATTCAAGGGGCAGTATTTTTTACTTTGCACTAATATTGTTTGTTTGTTTTTTTATGATGGCATTTGGAGTATTATGTTTACATATCTGTTGTGCTGCTGCAAGTAAGAATTGAATTGTTCCGTTTCGGGATAAATGACAAAACACGATTGACTCTCTTGAACCACAAGCGGTAGCGGCCACAGGTAATCTACAGATTTTAAAGCGAGGTACAGGCCACTTAGCTCACGGTTAAAAACAAAACTGAAGAGTACCATTCAGCATTTGGTTCATAGCCCTGCAAGTTGGAGAAATACATTTTTGTAAGCTACCTCTACGCCCTGTTATCCTGTGTGAATAAAGGTGACTGATTCGCTTTCAGATAGTTTAAACATATGGCTTTGATTGTTGACCTCCAGTTGTGTTTCCTTGTCCCTCTTTATTTTATGTAATCCAAATCTCAGTGGCCGCTGCGGTAAAGAAATCTCGGCGAGCTTATGCAATGTTTTTTACCCCCCCTCCATGTCCAGTCAATCTCCTCCTGCTCAGACATTGCAACCTCGAAGTAATGGTAATGCAGCTCTGCAGTGAGCCGCCGGCACCAGCAGCAACAACAACAGCGGGGACACCGAGCACCTAGCTGCTTCCCGCTCGACGGCCGACCGGGCGCTCGCTCTCTGGCGCGCGCGCTCTCTCGCTCTCTCTCTCTCGCGCCGGCCATCGCTGAGCTCACCACCGCCATCTTAAAGCAGCGCCCAGGCCTCCATGTTACGGCCACCGGCAACTCCACAGCAGACTGCTCATCTACAACTAATTCACAAAACCAAATGTACGAGCAACATCATTGGTGCTGTGGGGCCCGGACACCGAACACTAACCTCCATTCTGCGCGGTGATCGTCTCCGGGACCGAGTAGCGGCGGCGAAACAGTCAACCTTATGCAGGTTTCCGGGCAGCACTGCAGCCCCGCCTAGCCCCGCCACGTCACGTCACTCACACGGACACCGCCCACATTCTCGCCACCACCCCGCCGCTCACGTCAATCACCCAAACCCCGCCGCTCACGTCAATCACCCAAACCCCGCCACTTGTCAACAAGCCCCGCCCCCGTCAACGTCAATCACATCATCCCCGCCCCTAATCCGGCAAACGCCGTCACCCCGCCCCATAGCCACGTCAATCCTAGGATCCCGCCCACGTCAAACGCCCCGCTGTCGCTGACCCCGTTTTGACGTCGCCACGCAGACGCTTTTTACGTCATTGCGCTCTGGGTGGCGTCAACTGTCTCGAGGGCAAGGTCACAGCTAATATGCAAAGGAAGGCCGGTCAAGCTGCCACCAACCCCCAAGTTCACCCTTGTACCTCCCCTCCCTTGACCCATTGATTCTTTTCCCCTGTCCCCTTCCACCTTCGGCTTTCTTTAGCTTCACAATTTGCACAATACACACACCGCCCTGGCAATGCTCTCATTTCACTGCTGCAATGGGGAATAAGGTATAGGAGTCTGAAAACTGTAACATCCAATTCAGGAACAGCTGCTTCCCCAAAACTATCAGGCTATTGAACTCTAAAAATTCCAACAAAACTCTGAACTATGAACTTCCTGGTTTGGGCTTTGTTTGTCAATAGAACGTGTGTGTAAGAAGGAACTGCAGATGCTGGTTTACACCGAAGATAGACAAAAAATACTGGAGTAACTCAACGGGCCAGGCAGCATTTCTGGAGAAAATGAATAATGACGTTTGAGGTTGAGACCCTTCATCGGACACTCTTGACTTCTATCCTTATCGCAGATTATTTGTCTTTTCATCTGTGGCCTTTGTCCAACCAATTGCATATTAAAATCCCTCCTCGCCTGTATCCATCTATCACATGTCGTTAGCACATTTTCTTCAGACAATAATGGGCCGTTATGGACTCCACCCTTCCTGAGGTCTTCTGTTGCCGGCCCTGCTTTGTTCTGGCCTTCCCTCTTTCAGTCTGAAGTAGGATTCCCACCCGAAATGCCACCTATTTATTTCTCCAGAGATGTTGCCTGACCTCCTGAGTTACTCCAGCATTTTGTGTCTGTCTTCTATCTATCACTTGCCAGGCTCTAACCTGCCTCCACCTCTCTTCAAGCTTTCTGCCCCCACCATAATGTCTGAAGCCAGTTCCTAACCTATAAAGTTCCATATCCATCTTCTCCAGAGATATTGCCAGGATATAATCTCAATCTCCTGTAAATCTCCTGCTTGCATAACAATAACGCTACCTCAACCTCAACCCAATCTCATCCAAAATCTACTGTTAACTCCTAATTTGCCTCAGGTCTCATTTTCATTAACATCATCACTCTTTGTTATACGTGGGCTCTTTGTGAAAAAAAAAACAGAATTTGTAAACAAATTTTGTTTCCTCATGGCCTTGGCTTCCCGTTCTGTATAAACACCTTCGGCCCTCCAAACGTTCTCCACACCTCCTCCTCCAAACCAGCCCCACTTAATGTCTCCACTTGTGGCAATCGTGTCTTCAACTTTGAATGTTAAATTGAACATAGAAAATTCTGTAACTGCTCAGCAGATAAGGAGAAAAATAGAGTCAAGGTTTCAGGTCAATGACATTTTAGCAGAATAGAAGCTGATGTTAAATCAGATAGTCATACAGCACAGAAACATGCCCTGCAGATCACCATGACGTGCATGGAATATTAACCTGAGGACACTCAGGTGGATTGATTTGACACTGTGATTGGATAGCGTCCTCTGAAGAAGGGTCTTGACCCGAAACTTCACCCATTCCTTCTCTCCAGAGATGCTGCCTGACTGAGTTACTCCAACATTTTGTGTCTATCGACTGTGATTGGATAGACTGGATACCAGTATGAACATAGAGAAAGCCACATACTGTTTCCATTCTTGTGTATTTTTTTTGTGAATAAAGTCAATATTTGAAAAAAAAATTGCACCCGTGCATTACATACAACCTTTAATTGCAAATAGCCTTTTGAGGAAGTAGAGGCGTTGGTGTGCTTTCTTGGCTGTGGCATCATTGTGGTTGGACCAGGATACATTTTTGTACCAGCATCTGCAGTTATTTTCTTATACATTCCTGGTATTATTTCACTCCTAGAAACTTGAAGCACTCAACCATCTTAAAGGAATTTCTCACAAGGGGGTTATGCAAAGTAGATTCAGGAGGGTGGGAGTTGTCATGTCTGTGACTGCGTGGGTTTTCTCCGGTTACTCCTGTTTCTTCCCACATTGTAAAGGCGGTGGATTTGTTGATTAATTGGCTTCCTAGAGTGTAGGATAGGACTAGCGTATGGAGTGATCATAGGTCGGCGCGGAGTCGGTGGGCTGAAGGGCCTGTTTCCACGCTGTACCTCTAAACTAAACTGGAGCACAACCGGAAGCTTGAGCATGAAGTGGGTGAGAAGCCAAGAGGGGGGCAGTGAGTAAGGAGCATGTAATGAGAAAAAGCAAACTGCTAGAAGAAAGCAGCAGGTCAGGGAGTGTGTGTGGAAAAAGAGGGATAGTCAGTGTTTTGGGGCAAGGCAGTACCCTGAGGATTGTCTCAGGACTGTGAGTGCTGATGCAGGGTCTTGACCCCAAAATATCAACTGCCTCAGCAGACGCTGCTCGAATCGAAGAGTTCATCAGCAGTCTATTTTTTTGCTCCAGATTCGAGTATCTCAATTGTCTGGGAGAAGACACTGCCCAACTTAGTTTCTGCAATTTATGCACTTAAAGGTACTATGACAACTATCTCTTGCCCGGTGACACTTACATACCAGGGGTCTCCTCTCAGCCTGATCACCTTCCATCAGAAATTGAAGAAGTTAGGGATTCAACAGTTTATGAGAAAGTCCAGAGCAAGGAAACAAAGTTGAGTGGGGTGTTGGGCGGCAGTGGTTGTGGGGATGGGATGGTGTCATAGGAAAGGTCCCTAATAAGATCGAGGTCAGTCCAGTAATGATAAATAGGCAGAAAAGAATGTGGTGCCTGGCAAAAGTGGTGCCTGGCAGCGTAGGTTTACTAGGTTAATTCCCGGAATGGCGGGACTGTCATATGTTGAAAGACTGGAGCGACTAGCCTAGAAGAATGAGAGGGGATCTTATCGAAACATATAAGATTATTAAGGGGTTGGACACGTTAGAGGCAGGAAACATGTTCCCAATGTTGGGGGAGTCCAGAACCAGGGGCCACAGTTTAAGAATAAGGGGTAGGCCATTTAGAACGGAGATGAAGAAAAACCTTTTCAGTCAGAGAGTTGTAAATCTGTGGAATTCACTGCCTCACAAGGCAGTGGAGGCCTAGTCTCTGAATGCATTCAAGAGAGAGCTAGATAGAGCTCTTAAGGATAACGGAGTCAGGGGGTATGGGGAGAAGGCAGGAACAGGGTACTGATTGAGAATGATCAGCCATGATCACATTGAACGTGGTGCTGGCTCGAAGGGCCAAATGGCCTACTCCTGCACCTATTGTCTATTGTCTAAAAGGAGTTGGTAATGGGATAATTTAGTAACAAAAGATGAGAACAGTGGACGTTTTGTTTAGTTTCACGTGCACTGAGGTACAGTGAAAAGATTTTGTTGCGTGCTAACCATTCAGTGGAAAGCCAAAACATGATTACAATTGAGACATTCACAGTGTACAGATATATAATAAAAAGCAATAACGTTTAGGGCAAGATAAAGCCCAGTAAAGTCCCATTGAAGATAGTCTGAGGGTCTCCAATGAGGTAGATAGTAGCTCAGGACCACTCTCTAGTTTTTGAAAGAATGGTTCAGTTGCCCGATAACATCATATAAATGGTCACACTAGCAACATTGCCAACATGTGTTGATTGTGAACAGGAACGGTGTTAATCTACAGTTGTTGAAGAACGTTGAGACCAGCTGCAAAGCATCCAATGAAAAAAATAATATAACTTTTAAAATTGATTAATAGTACACAAGGTCAGTTCAGGCATGAGATAGAAAGTTTACCCTGTGAGGTAAACAAACCGGTTCAACCAGATTAGAAATGTTGTGTTCGGTTGCCAGGCGATACTTTGGACGTGTTCCCCCTGGCTGCTGCTGTTTGTGCTGATCTGCAGTGAACTCCACCCTTCCTCCATTTTCATCACAAGATCTTTCAGAAACGACACAGAGTTCAGAAGAATGCAGTCTGGGTAGATGGTATGCAATAAAAAATAAGGTTGTAAACTTGGACCTCAGAGTGTAATATAAAGTTATCTTATTATTAACATTTTATAAATTAAACTCTGTTTAACTAATGGCAATAAAGGGATTTTTACATGCTTTCAAAGCCAAGTGAAAAGACTCCTAAAAATTAAAAACTGAATTGCTTATCCAGAACTAATGAGGCATCTTGGTCAACATGGATGAGTTGGACCAACGGGCCTGTTTCCATGCTGTGCGACTGTCTCTATTACACAGCACACTTGGGTTTATATACTCTTTGTATATTGGCCCTTTAAGAAAATTAAATTGCACTTTTAAACTTCTTTTCCCTTTGTTTTTAATATGAATCGATCCAACATTAAATTAGTAGGTTTTACCAGTCTTCAGAGGGAATGATTCAGTTTCTGACATCTAACTCAGAAAGCGCAACAATGCCTCTACTTCCTTAGAAGGCTCAGAAAATTCGGCATGTGAAAACTCAAAGGCCTCAAAGGTTTTAAAGGGCTTTTATTGTCACATGTACCAATTAAGGTACAGTGATATGCGAATTACCAGACAGCCATACTAAAAAAAAACACCAAGACAGACAACTACATAAAAGTTAACATAAACATCCACCACAGCGGATTCCCCACATTCGTCACTGTGATGGAAGGCAATAAAGTCCAAACTTCTTCCTCTTTATTCTCCCATGGTCGGGGCAGTCGAACCATCTGTCGGGGCGATCGAAGCTCCCGCAGCTGATGATCGAAGCTCCTGCGTCGGAGCGATCGAAGCCCCCGCGTCGGGGCGATCGAAGCTCTCGCGTTGGGGCGATCGAAGCTCCCGCGTCGGGGAGGTCGAAGCTCCTGCAGCTTTGAGCTCCCGTAGTCGATCACTAACCAGAGACCGCGAGTTCCACGATGTTAAAGTCCGCAGGCTCCCGCGGTTGGAGCTCCCGAAGTCGGTCTCCAGCAAAGGCCATCAACTCCACGATGTTAGGCCGCAGTGCGGACGGAGATAGGATACTGGGCAGCGGAGGCCCGAGCGGTTGGGGAAGGGACGCAGCTGGGGAACCAGGTGGGCCGGCCAGAGGTCGGCCCTGGCGAGGAGGTTGGGCCACCAGCACGGGACGGTCCTGGTCCAAGTGGGCCGGTTTGAGCCGGGAGACAGAGACGAGCTCCTGATGGGTGCCTACTTGTAAAGTAAAGGTGACCGTCCCCCTTTTCAGCACCTGGAACGGGCCTTGGTAGACCGGGTGCAGAGGGGGGCGATGGGAATCCCGGCGGAGGAAAACGAACTCACAGTCCTGCATGTCCGTCGGTACGTGCACTACTGTACCCCCGTGACTGGAGGCCAGGACTGGGGCCAGGGAACCTACCCGAGCACGGAGAGAAGCCAAAATTGACGGGACGGACGACGGCAAGGGGGAGAATAAGGGAAGAATGTCACCTGGCACCCGCAGGGGCGATCCGTAGACGAGTTCCGCCGAGGAGGTACCCAGATCAGACTTAGGGGCCGTGCGAATGCCGAGGAGGACCCAAGGCAGCTGGTCGGCCCAGTTAGGCACAGAGGGACGCCTTCAGCTGGCGGTGGAAGCGCTCTACCATCCCGTTAGCTTGGGGATGATAGGCGGTGGTCTGCTGCAAGCGGGACCCATACAGCAGCGCAAGCGCGGCCCAGAGGGACGACTTGAACTGGGCGCCCCGGTCGGTAGTGATGATAGCCGGGACGCCGAAACGGGCAACCCAATGTAACGCCAGGGCCCGTGCACAGGAGGCCGCCGAGGTGTCCGACAACAGAAGAGCCTCCGGCCAACGAGTAAAACGGTCGACCACCGTTAGGAGATGAGTGAAGCCCCTAGAGTAGGGCAATGGACCAACCAAATCCACATGAATGTGGTAAAAACGGACGGGCGGAACCACGAAATTCTGGTACGGGGGCTGGACGTGGCGGTGGACCTTGGAGGTCTGGCACGGGACGCAGGCGCGGGCCCAGGCGGCCACCTGCTTCCGCAGGCCGTGCCAGACAAATCGGGCGGCCACCATGGCCGAGGTCGCCCGAATGGACGGGTGTGCCAGGTCATGAATGGCCCCAAAAACCTTACGCCGCAGGGCGGTCGGCACAACCGGGCGAGGGCGGGGAAGGGAAACGTCGCACCAAAGTGTGGTACCTTTGGGGCCACACGTTACCTGGGCCAACCGCAACCCCGAGGCGGTGGAGGTGTACGCTGAGGCAATTCCTTCCAGGCGCTGAGCCTCCGCTAGCTCCTGGAAATCCACCTCGCCCCCCACCGCAGCAACAGAGGAACTGGCCGGCCGGGACAGGGCATCAGTGACGGCGTTAAGCCTACCCTCGATGTGGCGAACATCTGTGGTGAACTCAGAAATGAGGGTGAGGTGCCGTTGCTGGCGGGCCGACCACGGATCAGAGACCTTAGAAAAAGCAAACGTGAGGGGTTTGTGATCCGTGTAGGCAACAAAAAGGCGGCCCTCCTAAAAATATCGGAAATGGCGAACAGCTAAATAGAGGGCCAGGAGCTCCCTGTCGAAGGCACTGTATTTCAGCTCAGGTCGAGTGAGCTGCCGGCTGAAAAATGCCAGAGGCTGCCAGTGACCGTTGACCTGTTGCTCTAAGACCACACCCACCGCCACGTCTGATGCATCCACCGTCAGGGCCGTGGGGGCAGAGGAGCGGGGGTGCACGAACATGGTGGCGTTGGCGAGGGCCAGCTTAACCGCGTCGAAAGCCGCCTCTGCAGCTGTGGACCAGACCAACTCAGCGGGGTTACCCGCGAGGCATTGAAAAAGGGGGCGCATGATCCGAGCTGCCGCAGGCACGAACCGGTGATAAAAATTCACCATGCCCACGAATTCCTGCAAGCCCTTGATGGTGGTAGGGCGGGGGAAAGAGCGGGCGGCGTCCACCTTAGTGGGCAAAGGAGTGGCACCGGCAGGTGTGACCCGGTGACCCAGGAAATCCACCGCGGACAGGCCGAATTGGCATTTGGACGGGTGGAGGATCAGGCCGTGGTCTTGCAGCCTCTGGAACACAGTGCGAAGGTGGACTAGGTGCTCTGGGACCGAACGACTAGCAACCAGGATGTCATCGAGATAAATAAACACAAAAGACAATCCGCGACCCACATGATCCATGAGACGCTGGAATGCCTGAGCCGTGTTTTTGAGACCGAACGGCATGCGCAACCACTCAAATAACCCGAACGGAGTAATCGTAGCCGTCTTGGGAATGTCCGGTGGGTGGACAGGGATCTGATGATATCCCCGCACCAAATATTCCCCTCCTCCTTCCCAGATCTCCCTCTATCTTCCTGTCTCCACCTATATCCTTCCTTTGTCCCACCCCCGACATCAGTCTGAAGAAGGGTCTCGACCCGAAACGTCACCCATTCCTTCTCTCCCGAGATGCTGCCTGACCTGCTGAGTTACTCCAGCATTTTGTGAATAATTCGAAAAAACCGTAGCGCCCTCGAGGCTGGCAGAGAAGTCCTGTATGTGAGGGATCGGATAGTGGTCAGGCCGGGTGGCAGCGTTAAAACGCCGGTAATCCCCACATGGTCTCCACCCCCCAGATGCTTTAGAGACCATATGCAAGGGGGAGGCCCACGGACTGTTTGAAGGTCGGACAATCCCCAGTCGTTCCAAATTCAGGAACTCCTCCCGAGCCATGGCCAGCTTGTCGGGAGGTAGGCGCCGCACCCGGGTGAATACGGGCGGCCACTCGGTAGGGATGAAGTGGACGACACCGTGCTTAGCGGAAGGGGCATCGAACCGCTGTACGAGGAGCTGCGGGAAGTCGGCGAGGACCGCAGCGAACTGACCGGGAGCCATGGTGATGGCCTGGATCGATGGGCAGGGTAGGGTGGCCGGTGGAGTAGTAGCAGGCTTCATACTGCTAGCCGAGGGTTGTAGGCCCTTCCCGCGGACGTCTGCGACCAACGAAAAAGCCCAGAGGAAATCCGCGCCCAGAATGGCCTGGCCCACGTCGGCAACGATGAAATCCCAATGGTAGGTCCCGGACCCGAAGGACAGGGACATGGCCCTCTTGCCGTAGGTGCGGATGGGACTGCCGTTGACCGCAATGAGGGACGGACCCTTCCTACCTGCTCAAACTTCGCAGTCGTAGGGACGCACGATGCTAACGACCGCTCCCGTATCGACAAAAAAAACGGTGCCGGTACCTCGATCTGTGGCGTAGAGGCGGCAGTTGCAGCCAATCAAGACTGCCTCTACATTCGATTGGCCGAGGCATTTCCCGGAAAGGAACACGGGGCCCTGCAATTTCGGGCTTCACTGCCCCACCGCTTGTGGAAAAAACACCAACCACGCCTGTGCGGCTCTGTTGCTTGGGCCCACTGCAAAATGGCGGGTGCTGCAGCCCCGTCTTGGCGGGCTGACTGTAAAATGGCGGCCGATGCGCCGCCATCTTGGCCGCGCGGCCGGTTGCTGCTAGGCCTCGAAACCCGATTTACCGAGTCATCTCGTGTGGAGCCCTCCGTAACGAGCGCGTCGGCTTTCTCTGCGAACGCTACCGGGTCTTCGAAAGAGACGTCCGCCAACACTAACCTGACGTCCCGGGGCAATTTCTCCCGGAATGCCGCTTCAAACATCATGCACGGCTGGTGGTCGCCGATCAAGGTTAGCATCTCCGTCATCAGGACAGACGGTAGCCGATCCCCCAGCTCCGGTAAATGTAGGAGCTTCAGAGCCCGCTGGTTTTGGCTAAAGCCAAAAGTCCTCAGCAGGAGCTTCTTGAGCCCCTCGTATTTCTCGGTTTGGGGAGGGTTGGTCAAGTACCGTCCCACCCGCGCGGCCACCTCGGGCTGTAGGCAGCTTACCAGATGGTGGAACTTCTCTTGGTCCTCCTCCACCTTCTTGAGGTGGAACTGGGACTCTGCCTGCACGAACCACAGGTGCAGTTGGTGGGCCCAGAACGGGGGTAGGTGAACGCCGCTCGCGTTCTGCTGCCCACTGTTCGCTCCTACCTGCGACATGCTCTTGTGATCTTGATCACGTCGGGGTCACCAATGTAGCGAGTCTGATAGCGGATGGATGTTGCAGACGAAGTTTATTGCATGACTCTAAAAACTCCGTGACAATCGCAACACTCAAACTGCAGACAACTACCTAACGTCTTACCTAAAAAGAGTTCAACGCTAGACTGACTATATCTCCCGCGCTAGCACACCTGGTGACATCGCTAGCCAATCCGAGGGTTCGAACTCTTCTAGCCAATCCCTATGTCCCTACAGTATCAAAGTTCACATCAGTCCACAGCTGATTTAATGGGAAGACGGCAGGAGTATGGGGTTAAGAGGGACAGATAGATCAGCCATGATTGAATAGCGGAGTAGACCTGATGGGCCGAATGACCTAATTCTGCTCCTATCATTTATGAACTTATGAACGATCAAGATATATTTTGCTTTTATAATACATGCTTAATGCTAGCTTCTCATGCAAGCTTATGTTTCATTGCATTGTGCATGTTTGACAATATTCCATGGAAATTAGGACATGATGCTATTTTACACAAATGTGTATGTACATACTGTACATAAGCGCGAGTTACTGCTGTTTGTTGTTGGTCTCCTAGTTTGTTGTTGGTGGAAGGATAAGGAGTTGACTGGTTGGAACAGTTTGCGAGGGAATACAATGCTGCTACCAATGATCTACAACACCCATAGATCCTCTCTTTGCCACTGTTAGGTATATGCTACGTAGTAGGATGTGGGGTGAGTTTACTCTGGGGGACATAGCCTGTTAAGTAATTACATAATCGGTAACACCTTTAATGGACAAATGGATTTGTGAGAATTAAATTAAATGTTTGGTCCATGTGTTGATTTCTTTACCACTTGATATAGATCCAGAATGGTCACTACCTCTTTTAGGCCTTAGTCAGTCCCATCAGTGGTGTCACGTACCTAACTCAATTGTATTCTGAACAATTATTTCCCCCTCAGAATCGTGCAACATTTAACGTGGAGGTGCACTCAGTCATGAGAGGTTGCAGTAAAAGATCATCAGCAGGAGTCACAAAGTGCTGGAATAACTTAGAGGGTCAGGCAGCATTTCTGGAGAACATGGATCGGTGACGTTTCAGGTCGGGACCCTTCTTCAGACTGAGACTGAAGAGTCTGAAGAAGGATCCCAACCTGAAATATCACTTATCCATGTTCTCCAGAGATGCTCCTTGAGCCCATGAGTTACTCCAGCACTTTGTGTCTTGTTTTATAATCCAGCATCCACAGTTCCTTCTTTCCACACTATGATCAGGAGGCTATTTAGTTCTGAAAACTCCCAGGTCCATGCCAGCTTGATGGTACACTACACGTTCTGGGCTTCCTATGAGATAGTTTATAGTAAGTAATGGTGATGTAGGTCTCTGTGTTGTTGGCCAATCAATGTGACTGTGGGGACACCAGGTTAGGCTTTTACTTGGCTGCTCTGTCAGAGAGAATGTGGACACGAGATATTAGAGGTTAATCATTAAAGGTGAACTTCATGACAACTGGGTTGTGGCCAGTTTAACTTTACAATTTGTTTTAGATCTGAACATCACTGGCATGACCAGAATCAGTTGCCATCCTGATTGCCCTTGATCTAGGTGACTTGCTAGGGCAATTTCAAGGTTAATCACAAGGTTGATCTAGAAGTGGTGAATCTGAGAAATGGTCTTGACCCAAAGCAAGTCTGAAGAAGAATCCTGACCTGAAACACCACCTATCCATGTTCTCCAGAGATGCTGCCTGTCCTGCTGATTTACTCCAACACTTTGTGTACTTTTGGCAGACCTGGGTTCTTGCACAGCCCACACCAACTACAGGATCGCAGATATCCTTGCCAGAGGACATTAATGAATCCAGATTGGTTGTTATAGCAGTCTAATGGTTCAGTGATCATTGTCACTAAGATTAGTTAATAACCATGACGATGGTTAAACACATATCTCTGGATTGTTAATCCAGTCTCTAGACTGCCCATTTGGATGTTCTGATGTTTAGTATATTTTCTGAACTTGATGCTTACAACTCATTATCTTTCTTGGCCGTTCCATGGGTCAGTTAGGAGTTACGTGCCAATGAGGAAGGGATGAGCAAGTTGCCTTCGCTGATGAACAGTGGCGTACCACTTTGGTTTTTACAACAATCTAATGGACAGGACTTGATTATGTATATAACAAACAGAGACGCAAAATGGTGGAGTAACTCAACAATGCAGGCAGCCAAAATAGATAGGTGATGTTTTGGGTTGGGACCTTTCTTCAGACTTCAGTCCCTACCTGAAGCATCACCTGTCCATTTTCTACAGAGATGCTGTCTGACCCGCTGAGTTGCTCCAGCATTTTGTGTCTTATGTTTTGTATAAACCAACATCTGCAGTTCCTGGGACTGAAGAAGAGTCTCGACCTGAAAAGTCACCTATTCCTTTTCTTCAGAGATGCTGCCTGACCCGCTGTTACTCCAGCTTTTTGTGTCTATCTGCAGTTCGTTTTTACTATTGAACCAGAGATAATAGGTCTTATCATGTAGAAGGAAGGTTGTTTGTCATGGTTTCCATTCTAGTCGGAGATTAAATATATAGTTGAGTATAGGAGCAAAGAGGTCCTTCTACAGTTGTACCGGGCCCTGGTGAGACCGCACCTGGAGTACTGTGTGCAGTTTTGTTCTCCAAATTTGAGGAAGGATATTCTTGCTATTGAGGGCGTGCAGCGTAGGTTCACTAGGTTAATTCCCGGAATGGCGGGACTGTCGTATGTTGAAAGGCTGGAGCAATTAGGCTTGTATACACTGGAATTTAGAAGGATGAGGGGGGATCTTATTGAAACATATAAGATAATTAGGGGATTGGACACATTAGAGGCAGGAAACATGTTCCCAATGTTGGGGGAGTCCAGAACAAGGGGCCACAGTTTAAGAATAAGGGGTAGGCCATTTAGAACGGAGATGAGGAAGAACTTTTTCAGTCAGAGAGTGGTGAAGGTGTGGAATTCTCTGCCTCAGAAGGCAGTGGAGGCCAGTTCGTTGGATGCTTTCAAGAGAGAGCTGGATAGAGCTCTTAAGGATAGCGGAGTGAGGAGGTATGGGGAGAAGGCAGGAACGGGGTACTGATTGAGAGTGATCAGCCATGATCGCATTGAATGGCGGTGCTGGCTCGAAGGGCTGAATGGCCTCCTCCTGCACCTATTGTCTATTGTCTATAAATGTATTGTTACAAAGAATGAAGCACAGACTGTGACCAATGAATTTCGCATGTACTGCATAGAGGGGTTCCAGAACATTTATTTTAAAATTAACCTGATAATGAGATTTTAAATCCATAACAACTTCCATGCATCAATGTATACTTTTAATTAAGAAATCAGTGTGAAATTCCAAAGGATTCCAGTCACTGGTGAAGAAAATAACTCAGCCAACATTTCCCAATTTCTTCAGAATTAACCCTAGTCACACTGCAACTGAGAAGATTTTTCTCCTGAAAAATAAACTTTAATCAGAATTTTGTAAATATACAAAACAAGAACAGTGCATAAACTCTTCTGACATTCTCAGTGTTTATACATTCATTAGTGTTATATTCGGTAGTATTTGCAAACCATTATACCAAGCACCCTTGCCACCCATGTGGCCCCTATTTGGGTTGATATTCCTTCCCTTGTTTGAGGGGTGGCTCCACCAGGCCCTGCCTCCCCAATGTCTCGCAGCGGAAGGACTCTATACTGTGGTCCTCCCCCACAGAGCCTTGGTGTTGGCTGCACCAAACTTCATCGAGGCCTTCAGCACATACTCTTGCAGTCTGGAATGGTTTATTTGGCAACATTCCAACGGACGGATCTCTGCTGGGAGATCAATAGTGTCAGGCAGACCAAAGAGCATCAGTCTGAAGAAGGGTCTCGACCCGAAACGTCACCCATTCCTTCTCTCCCGAGATGCTGCCTGACCTGCTGAGTTACTCCAGCATTTTGTGAATAAAAAGAACATCTTTCACTGAGTTGATGATCATCCAGCAGCTGAGCTTAAGAAATGTCAGTCTGAAGAAAGGTCTCAACCTGAAACGTCACCCATCCATTTTCTCCAGAGATGCTGCCTGACCTGCTAAGTTACTCCAGGGCTTTGTGTCTATCTTTAAGAAATGGTCTTGGAGAAAAGGCATTTTTTTCTGAGTCTATCAATGTCCTTTGTTATTGAAGTTTAATACATTGTTTGTGCATCCATGGTTAAATGCAAAGATTAGAATAGAATAGATCAAGAGAGAGTTAGATTTAGCTCTTCGGGCTAAAGGAATCAAGGGATATGGGGAAAAGCAGGAACGGGGTCCCACTCCCAGTCTGACCTTTCTAACATGGGCCTCCTCCATTGTCATAGTGAGGCCCAACGCAAATTGGAGGAACAGCATCTCATATTTCGCTTGGGCAGTTTACACCCCAGCGGTATGAACATTGACTTCTCTAACATCAGATAGTTCCTCTGTCCCTTTCTTTCCACTCCCCCTTCCCAGTTCTCCCACTGTCTTCCTATCTCCTACTACATCCTATCTTTGTCCCGCCCCCTCCCCAGACATCACTGAAGAAGGGTCTCGACCCGAAACGTCACCCATTCCTTCTCTCCTGAGATGCTGCCTGACCCACTGAGTTTCTCCAGCATTGTGTGTCCACCTTCGATTTGAACCAGCATCTGCAGATATTTTCCTACTGATTTTAGATGATCAGCCATGATCATATTGAATGGTGGTGCTCGCTAGAAGGACCGAATGGCCTTCTCCTGCACCTATTTTTCTATGTTTCTATGTTTCTATTAGTGCCCTCCACACACTTATTTCACCACAGTCTTTATCACATAGGAAACTTGTTGAAAGATAAAGCATTCAGAGTGTCGATGTGGCATTTATTCAAAGGAAAACCACAATACACATCTGAAAAATCTAGACCAGTACTTTCAAGTGTAGGTGAATATGCTAGTAACTTGAATAGGAGACAGGTTGCAGGACGAGAGATCTTCCCAGTTTCTTCCCAGCTGCGAACCGGCAAACGAACCATCCTACCACAACTAGAGAGCAGTCCTGAACTATCCACCTCATTGGAGATCCTTGGACTATCTTTGATCGGACTTTACTGGCTTTGTCTTGCACTAAACTTTATTCACTTTATTCCCTTTGTCATGTATCTGTACACTGTGGATTTGTACACTGTGAATGGCTTGATTGTAATCATGTATTGTCTTTCGGCTGACTGGTTAGCATGCAACAAAAGCTTTTCACTGTACCTCGGTAGGGGCTGGACCACTGCGTGCTTGAAACTGGTTGGAACAGTGCCAGTGGCCAGAGAACTGTTGATAATAGAGAGGATGCTGGGACCGGCTATTGCAAAGACAGATTTAGTCTGAAGGAGGGTTCCAACCCCAAACATCACCTATTATTTTTCTCCAGAGATGCTGCCTGACCCACTGAGTTACTCCAGCATTTTGTGTCTATCTTTGATATAAACCAGCATCTGCAGTTCCTTCCTCGACAGGCTAATAGATGGGTGGATAGCATGAAATTTAAAAGTGATACGTGCCAGGAGTGTCACAGCCATGAGGAGACACCTAGTGGCTGGTATAGAAACCATCGGCCATCAGGTGGTCTGTGTTGATGGAATGACTCCATGGGTTACGTTTTGTGAGAGGGCTGTTTGAAAAACTGGTTAAAAAGCATATGGATTCCTTAGCTTTGTAAGGAGACATACAAAATCTAGGAAATCACAATGAGCCTTTGTAGAACATTGGGTTGAGCTACGACTGAAGCATTTTGTGCTTTCTGGGTGCTGCACTTTAGGAAAGATATAAAGACTTTTCATGTTGATAGGAGCAAAATTAGGCCATTTGGCCCATCAAGTCTACTCCACCATTCTATCATGGCTGATCCATATTTCCCTCTCAACCTTATTCTCCTACCTTCTCCCCATAATCCCTGACATCCTTACTAATCAAGAATCTGTCAATTTCATCCTGAAAAATATCCATTGAGTTGGCCTCCCAATGAATTCCACAGATTCACCACCCTCTGACTAAATAAATTCCTCCTCATCTCCTTACTACAGATACGTTCTTTTTGTCTGAGGCTATGGCCTATGGTCCTAGACTCTCACTTTTCAGATTGCAGAAGAGTTTTACTAAAATGATTCCAGGGAGGTTATGATACAACTGTATAAAACATTAGATAGGCTAATTCATTAATGACAGAAGGTTGTGGTGGAAGGTAGATATTCTGGTTGGTGAGTAAATTTGCAGCCAACACCAAATTTGGAGGAGTTGCAGACAGTGAAGAAGGCTGTCTGAAGATACAGAAGGATATAGATCAGCTGTAGAAATGGGCAGAGAAATGGCAGATGGAGTTAAACCTGAGCAAGTGTGAGGTATTGCACATTGCAGATGATACTAAGCTGGGGGGTAGTGTGAATTGTGAGGAAGATGCAATAAGGCTGCAGGGTGACTTGGACAGGTTGTGTGAGTGGGCGGATACATGGCAGATGCAGTTTAATGTAGATAAGTGTGAGGTTATTCACTTTGGAAGTAAGAATAGAAAGGCAGATTATTATCTGAATGGTGTCAAGTTAGGAAGAGGGGATGTTCAACGAGATCTGGGTGTCCTAGTGCATCAGTCACTGAAAGGAAGCATGCAGGTACAGCAGGCAGTGAAGAAAGCCAATGGAATGTTGGCCTTCGTAACAAGAGGAGTTGAGTATAGGAGCAAAGAGGTCCTTCTACAGTTGTACCGGGCCCTGGTGAGACCGCACCTGGAGTACTGTGTGCAGTTTTGGTCTCCAAATTTGAGGAAGGATATTCTTGCTATTGAGGGTTTTCACTAGGTTAATTCCCGGAATGGCGGGACTGTCGTATGTTGAAAGGCTGGAGCAATTAGGCTTGTATACACTGGAATTTAGAAGGATGAGGGGGGATCTTATTGAAACATATAAGATAATTAGGGGATTGGACACATTAGAGGCAGGAAACATGTTCCCAATGTTGGGGGAGTCCAGAACAAGGGGCCACAGTTTAAGAATAAGGGGTAGGCCATTTAGAACGGAGATGAGGAAGAACTTTTTCAGTCAGAGAGTGGTGAAGGTGTGGAATTCTCTGCTTTAGAAGGCAGTGGAGGCCAGTTCGTTGGATGCTTTCAAGAGAGAGCTGGATAGAGCTCTTAAGGATAGCGGAGTGAGGGGGTATGGGGAGAAGGCAGGAACGGGGTACTGATTGAGAGTGATCAGCCATGATCGCATTGAATGGCGGTGCTGGCTCGAAGGGCTGAATGGCCTACTCCTGCACCTATTGTCTATTGTCTATTGTCTATTGGGAGGTTGAATGTAAGGGGTGAAACGTATACAATTAATGGTAAGTAAATTACAGCATTTACATGCAGAGGGATCTTGGAATCCAAGTTCATATCTCCCTGAAGTTGGCAGCACAAGTAGATAAGGTGGTAAAGAAGGCATATGGTATGCTTGCCTTCATGCTCGAAGCATTGAGTATAAGAGTCAGGAAGTCATGATGCAGCTCTATAGGACTCTGGCTAAACTGCTGTTGGAGTATTGTGCGCAGTTCTGTTACAGGAAAGATGTGGAGGCTTTGGAGAGGATGCAGAGGAGGTTTGCTAGAATGCTGCCTGGGTTACAGGGTTTCAGTTGCAGGCAAATGTTGGATGGACTTGGATTGTTTTCTCTGAAATGCCGGACATTGAGGGGAGACCTGATAGAAGTACATAAAATTATGAGACGCATCGATAGGGTAGGCAGTCAGAACCTTTTTCTCAGGGTGGAAATGCCCACCAATAGAGGCCATAGTTATCAGGTGAGAGGGGGAAACTGTAGTGCAAGTTTTTTTTACGCAGAGTGGTGGGGGCCTGGCATGCATTGCCAGGGGTGGTGGTGGAGGGCAGATAGGATAGTGATCTTTGAGGGGCTTTGAGATAATCACATGGAAGTGCAGGGAATAGAGGGATATGATGTGTTATATGATATTTTGCTAATATCCCATGTATACTGAGTAGCATAGTTTCTATAAAATGGGATATTTTTGTACACCAATCTTCATTTCTGTCAAAATGTAGTGTAAAATTGTACACCTTGGAGTTACCTCAGTCTGAAGAAGGATCTTGACCCGAAACGTCACTCATTCCTTCTCTCCTGAGATGCTGCCTGACCCGCTGAGTTACTCCAGCATTTTGTGATACCTTGGAGTTACACCATGGTTACATCAAAACTTTCCAGAAACTTCTTGGTCATAATTTCCTATGTCACATTGAATGGTGGTGCTGGCTCGAGGGGCCGAATGGCCTACTCCTGCACTTATTGTCTATTGTCTATTGTCCCAAAAGATCCTTCAGGATTATGTTATCTGCTTATCTATCCTCTCAGGATTTAAACCATTATGTTGAAACTTGTGATTGTTTTGACAATGGCTTGTATAACATTAAGAGAGGAACTGTAATAGAATTATGAGAAACCTATTCAGGATGCAGCAACAATTTGGGGCCTTTGAATTGAATTGTCTTACATTTTCTATTGTGGGAAAAATTAATTTGATTTGCATTTGGTAACTAAACTTCATTTCATTGCATTGCTTTTTGAAAATAATTTAATCTTCCTTCTATTTTCTGTCCTCCATTTCTGTATTACAGTAAGAAAAGCAGCAAGTACTGATGCAATGCCCAAAACTAGACAGTGAAATTTTAGTTCAGTTAAGGGGATGGCCATGTCATGATTTCCGTCTTGGATTATACCAACTGTGTTGAATAATACTGGCAGGGGACCTTTCAAAGTATAATCTTATTAATTAACAAAAACAATCATATAAGCCTAATTCTCCAAGATGTTCTTGTGACTTAGTTTTGTTTGGTAATGTCACTCAAAGTGCCTTGAAATTGTTTTTGCTACATTGGAGGTGCTGTAGGAACATTATAGTTGTTGGCAATTCCAAAGGGGCAATTTATAAGGTTTTGTCCAATTTTGATCGAAGAGAATATACTAATTGTAGCATGTGGTGTTGATTTCTATTGCTGTCTAACCATGATTGTGGAACCCGACAGTCCATTCTGAGCATATTAGTAAAATATCATTATCAGTCAAAAATTTGTTCCCAATATTAATAAGTGATTATCTAATATGGTGGCATGAGATTCTCTGTTTTCTATGTTAACAAAAGTATAACACTAGTTATTTTCAATTGGATATGTCTCTCTAATAATAATGGATTTATTAAAGGCATGTGTTTGACTAATCTAATTGCATTTTTTCGTGAGGCAGCAGCAAAAGCAATAATAAATTTTGAAGATGGCACCAAACTTGAAATTGAAGTCAGGATGATATTAGTAAACATATATTTTGGTAGGACAAACAAAGGGAGTCTTAAGAGGGTCCCGACCAGAAACATTGCCTGTTGATGTTCTCCCGAGATGGTGTCTGACCCGCTGAGTTACTTCAGCAAATCAATGACCCGAAGGCTTGGCGGTCAGTGGGGCTAGGAACATTCCCAAAGGCATGTCAGACCACAGGGCCCATCCGAAGTCTCATCAGTCGACGGGGCCCAGTGGAAGGCTCATCGGTCGGTGGGACTGGGAACCTGCCCGAAGGCTCGTCAGACCGCGGGGCCTGCCCGAAGTCTCGTTGGTTGACGGGGCCCACTGGAAGGCTCGGCATCGATGGGGCCCGCCTAATGCTCTTCGGAAGTCAGAACCAGGAGGGAGCTGGCGACATTGGATGCGAGGTGCAAGGACCAGTAGGAGGGTGAACCGGGGTAATGCCTCCAGTGCCTTCAAGGTCAGCTGCAGGAGGGACCCCCTTAACACAAAGATGGCCAGACGAGGAGAGGGACGTAAGTTCATGGGAACAGCTCCAGCACATCGAGCTTGCAGGCTGACCGGACTTTGGATTTTGGAAATGATGCCAAACATGGCGGCGCCTGCATGTGTAATATATGCAAAAAGGATTTGACTGTGCAGTTGCATATGTGACAAATAAGGCACCATACCATTATTTCACTTCGTGTTCTTGCCTCGGAATCCAGCATCTGTAGCTTTTTGTGTCTCAGATGAAAGATTGTAGCAGGTGATGAGTGCGCTCCTTCACTTCATTTGCTAATGTACACAGCTCTTGCACGCTGCTGGTGTCCGGCCCACTGAATTATGGATTTTATTTCAAAATATTAACCTGTAATTTGTAGTTTTTTTATACACTCCACCAATTCATCATATTAAATGACTTGAAATATCCAAGCCGAAGAGTGCTTTTAATTGCAAATTGTATTGAGGTTATATACCTTTATAGTTATGGTTGTCATAATGTACAATAAGTGTGGTTTTCAAGTTATGCAATGAATGAGCAGGCAGGTTGTTGACTTGACATGGGCAGGTGGCAAATGTCGAGTAGGATGGCAGGTAGTATGTTGCAATGGGAATATTGAGATATCTTTCTGGCTTTTGATGCAATAAGGTATTCCCATCACCAGAAATGGACATAAAGTGCTGGAGTAACTCAACGGGTCTGGTAGCGTCTATGGAGGACATACATATGGAAGGCATTTCAGTTCGGGACCCTTCTTTAGATTCCAGACTTTTTTAATCCTATGCCCACACTTCAACGAGTACTCTAACCTCTGCTAGATTATTATTATCTTCATCCCACCCCCAACCTCCCCATCACCAATGCAGAACGGTCAGTCCTCAGCAGAGGCCTTACCTTTGTATCCCTAGGCCCACTCCTCTGAGTTCTGAGCCTCAATCACTGCATCCCTTGTTACATTACCAGGTTCATTAAGCTTGAGGCATCACCCCGGTTCATTATCCCATCTTCTCAAGCAACTCTTCCCAGAACATGTAGGTAAGACACCGTGTTAAATGTGGTTTCCACCTCCTGCCAAGCTTGGTCAGATGATACCTCAAGAAGATGGTGTTGGGAATATTGGACAGAGTTGGACAGAATATTGGCCTGGAATCCATGGCGCCCAAGGCAGGCGACTCTGCATACTGGTCCCAGAAAAACCTTTCACTGTACCTCAGTACATGTGAGAATAAACTAAACTGAACTGAATGGAAGTGGATGAGCAATCATACGTTATAATCACTCCACGTTTTTAAACCTCTACTCCAACAAATAAGTGGAGAGATTAGTTTAGTTTATTGTCACTTGTACCTAGGTACAATGAAAAGCTTTTGTTGTGTGCTAACCAGTGCAAATACAATACATGATTACAATTGAGCCATCCACAGTGTACAGATAAATGATCAAGGAAATAACGTGAATAACGTTTAGCGCAAGATAAAGTCCAACCAAGTCTGATCAAAGGTAGTCTGAGGGTCTCCTATAGCACTGTACACTCTGGATGGCTCCATTGTAATCATGTATAGTGTATCTGCTGACTGTTTAGCACACAGCAAATGCTTTTCACTCTACCTTGGTACACGTGACAATAAACTAAACTAAACCAAACAAACTCATTGTAAACTGTACTTGTGCAGCGGATGTTCACATCACATCAGTGGAAAGAGAAGCACTGTTAACCTTTCACCATGAAGGCCTCTGCCAGAACAAAGTGTCCAATGATGTTCTGTGCTACTTTGCCATCTGCACACACCTATACTATGCTTCAAGGCAATTGGGTCATCTTTCATTAGTTTTAGGACATAATATCCCTTTCACAGTCTTTGGAAAAACACTACTTAATACTTATTTTAGGCTTTCAAACCAATCGGAGAATTTTCTATCCTTTCCATCCATCTACCTATGATTGTCCACACCTGATAAGTTTACCATGTAGTCTGACACCAACGTTTAAACACGGTAGACACAAAATGCTGGAGTGACTCAGTGGGACAGGCAGCATCTCTGGAGAGAAGGAATGGGTGACGTTTCAGGTCAAGACTCTTCTTCAGACACGTGTTTAAACACATGTTCGTGTAAGATTTTCTTTACCTTACATGTCAGGCAACGTACAGGGAGGGCATTTAGCTCCAGCAAATGTCGATCCTGTGCAATGACATAAGATCAGGTCAGCTGTCGCTAATGTGCAGTCTGTGTGAAATGCAATAGTTCTAATACCATTTGAGAAAGTCTACTCCACACCAATAAACACTCACCCAGGAACAGATACATTTCAAAGTAGCAGTGTTGCTGCTAATAATGCATATGCTTGAGATGGGATAAAGTTTGCTAAGGATGCCTCTGAAATTAAATAGGCTGCTAACAGTCCTGCATAACCAAAGGCCAAAGAGTCAGAAGAAAATAAACACCTGAGAACTTGTACCTAAGGAAGGAAATCAATGCAGTTAGGGAACATCACAATCTGGTTTGGGAACAGCTCTGCCCAGGACAGGAAGGCTCTGCGGAGAGTAGTGCGTTCGGCTGAACGCACTATGGGACCTACACTCGGCCCCCTGCAGGACCTATACATCAGGAGGTGCAGATCCAGAGCCAGCAACATTATGGGGGACCCCTACCACCCCAGCAACGGACTGTTCCAGCTGCTACGGTCAGGCAAACGCCTCCGCTGTCACGCTGTGAAAACAGAGAGGGTGAGATGGAGTTTCTTCCCACAGGCCATCATGGTGATATGTTAACTCTCATATCACCAGGGACTAATTTAATTTACTGTATTAATTTATTTTTGTGTTAAATTTTTTTTTGTGTTCTGTTTTGTAGTTTAGCACAATCCGCAGGCGTTGCCACTTTCATTTCACTGCACATCTTGTATATGTATGTGACAAATAAACTTGACTTGACTTGACTTGAAGTCTACTCCGCCATTCAATCATGGCTGATCTATCTTTCCCTCTCAACCCCATTCTTCTGCTTCCTCTCCCATAGCTCCTGACACCCATACGAATCAAACTTAAATTATAATCCAACTTGAATTATTCTGGCATGGGCATCTATGTCTAAAGTTGCCTAGAGCTACATTATGATGTCTGTCAATGATAAATAATTGCTGGTTTGTGAGGTGTTGCATTCCTACGTACACTGTCTCAGGGTCTCTGTGTGATCTCGGTGCATGGACCTGAGGTGCTTAATACCACTGTGCATGTGCCTCCTCCACTGTGAACAGGCATGGCCCAAAGAATCCCAAGAGTCAGCAGGAATGTTACAATTCTTCTAGGAGATTTTGAGAACAGTGTTGAATCTTTTCCTTAGTTTATGATGGAGCTTGGATTAGTGTGTGAATGACATGGCCTGTCTAATGTAACTGACCTAGTGTAGCAAGAGCTTCAGTACTGGGGATACTGAGCTTGGAAAGGACATTCTCTGCATATCATAGAGTTATACAGCACGGAACAGGATTTCGGCTCAAGTTGCCCATATAGACCAGGATGCTCCATCTAAGATAGTCCCAATTGCCTGCATTTGGCCAATATATCTCTAAACCTTTCCTATCCATGTTCAGTGGTTCAATAGTGCTTTATTAGTCACATAAGCAACTGAGCAGTGAAATTCTTTTTGCTTATATTATACAGTACATGCGGCCCGTACGATGCTTTGCTGCCATTTTGAAAGTCCAAAGCCTGATCAGCCTTTAGCAAACCCCCACTCAGCCGGATGTATTTGTCGGACCCAGGCGCCGTAATCCTTCGCGGGAGCCAGTCCTGCACAACATGAGCCGCCTTTCCTCGACACCCTTCATCTCCCTCCAAGACACAGGGAAGCGTCTCCTGTACGAGCTCATCCTCCACACTCTGCACTTCCTCGCCCTAGTCCACCGTCTGGACACTAAGTGGCGGCCGGTTTTGCCTTTCGGTCGCGAGAGGGCCCCCCAGTGGGGTTCCCTCTACACAGGGATTCTGCCCCTCTACATCGGGAACCTGGGGTTGAAGGTACTGCACCGAGGAGTCCCCAGCAACCTGTTTCTCTCACGGTTCACAGACTCGCCAACTGCCTGCCACTTTTGCGGGCTGGAAGAGTCTGTGTTCCAAGGGTATATGGAGTGTGTGAGGTTGCAGCCCCTGTTCCAATATCTAAAGGGGATGCTCCTTGCCTTCTGGATGACCTTCTCACCCACCATCCTCATCTTTGGACACCCTGTGCGTAGGGGAGAGGGTGGGGCCGAAGATGTTCTGGTTGGGTTGCTCCTAGGCATGACCAAGTTGGCCATCCGCGTAGTCAAGGCGTAGTCAGGTGGAAGAGGGCTCTGCCCGAGCCGGCTGCCTGCTCCTTTTCCGGAATTACGCCTGCGCTCGGGTGGTTTTGGAAAGGTACTACGCGCTGTCCACGGGCTCCATGGGGGATTTCTGGGACCGTTGGGCATCGCGTGGGGTTGAGGGTATCTTCAATTAGAATAGGGAAATGGTTATATAATATTTAAGAATATTTGTTTATTTTATATTATGGTGGCGGGATTTGTTTCATTTTATATTGTACTGTAAATATTATTTTAATAATTGATTAAATTATTTTTGGTTGCGCAGTCGATGTACTGGAGCAGTTCCCGCAAATCGACGTCCCTCTCCTCACCTGTCCCCTCCTGCAGCCGATCTTGAAGGCACTGGAGAGATTACCCCAGTTCACTCTCCCACCAGCCCTTACTCTGTAATTGGCTTCTGTAAATTGTAAGTTATAAATTTGCACAATAACACCATCTAACACTATCCTGCACAATAGGAACATTTACAATTTGTTCTTGCTGGGGAAGCCAATTGTCTCCTCACGCACAAATACCACTGCACTTCATATCTAATGAGCTAAGCTGCTTTTTACGCCATTTTCAGTCTGAAGAAGGGTCCCGACCCAAAACGTTACCCATCCTTTTTCTCCAAAGATGCTGCCTGACCCATTGTGTTACTTCCGCACTTTGTAAGATACCAGCATCTGCAGTTCCTTTCTACACAAAGCTGCTCTTTAGTTTGTGTAATAGCACCGAGTCTCCACAAGATGGTGGAAGCTCCCTACTTTAAAAAAAAATACAGATCTTAAGGCACAATCAATTTATAGTAATAGTTTCCATTTACGTATTCCATTACATTATGACAGAAATAATTTACCGAACCACAATTTATTCTTTAAAAGCATGGACTTTGTTGAAATAAAGAGCTACAGCCTGGAGGTGTTTTTTTAATAGATGCCTTCTCTATGAGAATTTGTAGCACCTGTAATGTAGGAAAATACATCCAGTTACTTCACAGAGGTAATTCAGTAAAGCAGGTACTATCACAATGTTTAAGAAACATTTGGACCGTTCATGGATAGGACATGGTTTAGAGCGGTATGGGCCAAAAGCAGGCAGGTGGGACTAGTGTAGATGCGGTATGCTGGTTGGTGTGGGCAAGCTCGGCCGAAGGGCCTGTTACCACGCAGTATGACTCTATGATTCTATGTATAGACAATAGGCAATAGGTGCAGGAGGAGGCCATTTGGCCCTTCGAGCTGGCACCACCATTCAATATGATCATGGCTAATCATTCTCAATCAGTAATATAATAATTAAAAAAATAGTTACCCATTAAAAAAGGAAGCACCAGAAAAGGTTAGCTTTGAGGAGGATATTAAAGGGAGAGAGAAAGGTGGAGAGCCGGCCAGTCCGAAGCAAGAACCCCAGAATCTGGGAGCCAGTGGGAAAAAAATACTACAGGTGCTGGAAATCCTGAAGTAAAAGCTATAAGAATGATGGAAACACTCGGCAGGTCAGGCAGCATCTGTGAAAAGGGAAACACAGTTAACCTTTCACCTTGAAGAACCTTGTGAGAACTGGAGCTAGGTAACCCATGTAGGTGGCAACAGCTGACAGAGGAGAAAAGAGCTATTGGTACCGGGGGAAGCACTCACGGTTCCCAGTTCAATGCTAGAGGAAGAAGCGGCACAGCCATGAAGTCATTTAAATATGATCCTACCTCTTTAAGCTTTTGGCTTCTAGCCAAGGTCAAAAGGAACCTCTTTGATGGACGCTTTGGAGTTAGACAGAGCACTGGTAACAGAGTCTTGTTTGATTTGCTGATAATGTGGAATTAATATTGGAAGCTAAGCTGTGGATTGGTCCATAGTTGGCGTGACAACAGCATGGATCAAAGTTTCAGCAGCAAAATGCCAAACAGTCTCATTCCCTGCACAACTCCCTGGTGAACTCATCCCTTCCCGCCCACACTACCCCCTCCCCAGGTACTTACGCCTGCAACCGCAGGAGGTGCAACACCTGTCCTTATACCTCCTCCCTCGACTACTGGAGTCCTGACGATAAGCTGGAGTTACACAACGGGTCAGGCAGCATCTCTGGAGAAAAGGAATAGGTGACGTTTCGGGTCAAAACCCTTCTTCAGACTGAGTAAGGGGAGAGGAAAACTAGAGGTATGAAAATGTACAAAGAACAAATGAATGAAAGGTATGAAAAGAACAAATCAAAGCCAGCAGCGATAATCAAGGAAAGATGGAGCCCACAATGGTCTATTGTTGGGTGTGGAAAAGGTGATAAAGAGTGGATACAAACAGTGAAACTAAGCAGGATGAAAGTGAAACTAGTAGGGCAACCAGGTGGGGAGGGACGGAGAGAAACATTTACACAGGTACTTTTAAAGGATAGCATCAGAGGAATATGGGCCAAGTGCAGGCAGGTGGGACTAATGTAGATGGGGCATATTGGTTGGCATGGGTTGAGCCAAAGGACCTGTTTTCACGCTATATATGATTCCATGGCTCTATAAGAGAAGCAGAGAATGCTTCAGGTTGGATATTTTTCATCTGCTTCCAAGGAAAAGTGTGTTTTAAGTTGTTGAGAAGGGGAAGCGGTGGAGACAACACAGATAATGTCTGTGGAGGGTAAAGGCCGAGAGAAAATGAATGCCCTGTTCTGCATCTCACTTCTTCAGCTTTTTTTAATGTCTCTCGTGTTCTCATTCAATTTCCTCTGTTTACATCTCACTCAAAATTACCAGTAATAGTCAGCAAACCTTCACCTCCTCCCTCAGACAGCTGGGTGTCTCTTGATGTCCACCCCATCATAGACGTTCCTATTGTTTCCTCCAACCTCCCACTTCTCCACATCATTGAACAAGCTTGCCTCCCAAACCTTTCCTTGTTTTGCTAAAACATCAATGATCTGAAATGTTACGTCTGTTCCTTTCTCCACAGTTGCCGCCTGACATGTTGAGCCATTTCTGTTTATATTCCTGCCTCTTTGTTTATTGTTACTGAGGAGCAGTGTGAAAGTGAGTACTGGGTGAGCTCAATCTCCTCCAGTCGAGCCTTGGACAAACTAACAATAGAATTGTTGTCTCACACCTCCAGCGTCCTGGGCTCAATCCTGACAGGCGTTGGCTGCGTAGAGTTTGCATGCTATCCCTGCGGTGGGTTTTCTTTCACATCCCAAAATCTCACCATTTGGTAAGGTTAATTTACCACCACAAAGGGCTAAGGATATATGGGAAATGTACCAGGAAATAATGCATGAATGGGAAGAGAAGAGCTCAAGAAAGGTTGATATTCAGAGGATGTTGCTTCATTGCCACAGACTGGCTGTGGAAGCCAAGTCAATGGATATTTTTAAGGTGGAGATTGACAAATTCTTGATTAGTAAGAGTGTCAGGGGTTATGGGGAGAAGGGAGGAGAATGGGGTTGAGGGAAAGGTAGATCAGCCGTGATTGAATGGGAGAGTAGAATTGATGGGTCGGATGGCCAAATTCTGCTCCTAGAACATGTGAACTTATGAACTTATGTTGGTTGTGGTTTCCACTGTTGGTTTAAGGTCGGCACGGTGGCGCAGCAGTAGAGTTGCTGCCTTACAGTGAATGCAGCGCCGGAGACTCAGGTTCGATCCTGACTACGGGCGCCGTCTGTACGGAGTTTGTACGTTCTCCCCGTGACCTGCGTAGGTTTTCTCCGAGATCTTCGGTTTCCTCCCACACTCCAAAGACGTACAGGTAAGTAGGTTAATTGGCTGGGCAAACATAAAAAAATTGTCCCTAGTGTGTGTAGGATAGTTTTAATGTGCGGGGATCGCTGGGCGGCGCGGACCCGGTGGGCCGAAGGGCCTGTTTCTGCGCTGTATCTCTAAATCTACAAATCTAAATCTTCAGTACTGTGGCAGAGAAGAAGCCTGATATGAAAGATGCAAGAGTGGAGGGTGGGTTTGAGAACATGGGTCTAGGAAGCAGAAACATGCTTGGAGAAGAAGGGAAGATCAGGACATGGTCACTAATGGTTTCGAGATTAGAGCTGATGAAATTTTATCTTGAGGAGAACAATGATTCTGAAAGGAAAGCGAGGGAATTACTTACTTTGTCTCTGATGTTTACATCTCAGTGGGGGAATATTATTGTGAAAGATTCTCGGTTTATTAAAAGTTGGTAGGAGATGAGAAGAAATTTCTTTCGTCAGAGGGTAGTGAATCTGTGGAGTTCTTTACCATGGGCTATGGAGGCCAAGTCTGTGGATATCTTTAAGGCAGAGATAGATAGATTCTTGATTAGTACAGGTGTCAAAGGTTATGGGGAGAAGGCAGAGGGATGGGGTTAGGTGGGAGAGATAGATCAGCCATGATTGAATGGCAGAGTAGACTTGATGAGCCGAATGGTCTAATTCTACTCCTTTCACTTATGTCCTTATGAGGATGTTGCAGTAATCCTTCCAATGGTGAGCTCTGTTTCAATTTTGTTGTAGCCAGCAATCTCATTTCTTTTTTTGCAGAAGAGAAAAGAAGAAAGTGTCGTAATCCAGCTTCAGTAACATCCCAGAGCAAACAGTCATACGGCATGGAAACTGGTCCTCGGGTCAACTTGCCCGTGCCGATACTCCATCTACACTAAATGCTGGAGTAACTCCAGCATTTTGTGAATAAATCGATTTGTACCAGCATCTGCAGTTATTTTCTTATACTCCATCTACACTAGTTCCACCTTCCTGCGTTTGGCACATATCCCTCTAATCCTTTCCTATCCTACTACCTGTCCGAATGTCTTTTCAATGTTGTTATTGCACCTGGCTCAGCTACCTCTTCTGGCAGCTCAATCCATATATCCACACCCACTGTGTAAAAAAGTTCACCCTTAGTCATAGTGTCATAGAGTCAGAGAGTGATACAGTGTGGAAACAGGCCCTTTGGCCCAACTTGCCCACACCGGCCAACATGTTCCAGCTATACTAGTCCCACCTGCCAGCACGGTGCATATCCCTCCAAACCTGTCCTATCTATGTCTCAGGTTCCTATTAAATCTTTCCCCTTGCACCTTAAACCTATGTCCTCTGGATTTTGATTTCCTTACCCTGGGTAAAAGACTCTGGGCATTCACCCTCATGATTTTATACACCTCTATAAGATCACTCCTCAGCCTCCTGCGCTCCGACATAACGTCCTAGCCTGCCCAATCTCTCCCTAAAGCTCAGACACTCAGGTCCTGGCAACATCCTCGTAAAAAAACTGTGACCAAGAAATTCATGAAATCGTGAGATTGCTAAGAAACAAAAGAGAGAAATAGGTGCTCCTGTGCATTATTCTTCACACCATAGAATATATATCCTGAAATTGCTCTGAGTGCTTTGAGTATGCTTTGATACCACCAAGAACATTTGTCCAATAAAATATAATGTACAGTTTGTACATGAAAGACCATAAAAGATGAAATAATATGCTATTGTATATCATACTTTATGCGCGTTCGTGCTTTGTTTATCCATGTACAGTATGTACTGAAATAGGCCGGCCTTATTATGTATTAGTGATACGTTCAACAGAATCACCACACAATATCAGTGCATAGTTTAGACAATTTAATGATGGACTATAATTTATCATAATGATCCTGCCAGACTGTTTGATTTTCTCTGCTTTAAGGAGAAACCAATAAAAATTGATGCTGCAGGCATCTCTGTTCTATGTGGCACACTGAGAGATATGTGAGCTCACAGTATTCAAATAGATAACATAGCTAGATTTCCGTTTACAAAAGCGCTTAACGCTCTTAATATTAGTTCAAATTGATATTATTACAAGAACTTTGGTAGTTTAAGGAGGAAATTAAATCAATGGGGGTTGTTGATGTTGCTTACCTTTTTGTTTAGCCCTGATTAAATCTTCCGCTTTTTGTTTATTAGTGAATCTGTAAATGTTTTAACTGCACAGCTTTTTGAGAGAGAGTAATCCCATTGCCATCTGTCAAACAACACACTCCATTACTCTATGATCTGGCTAATTAAAAATAATCATTCCTTGGGATCGCTTAATTTTGCTGCTGCAGATGTGCAGTAAGATGCAATTTGTGCCAGAAATCTCGAATACTTATTTTATTTTGTAAGATTTTCCCGGTGAAGAACAAATCACCCACTGAAATGTGTGAGAGGAAATATTGGAATTTGGATACCAGTTATTAATTTTGTCGCCATGCAGGAAGCTTATCAGTTGAAAATCTGCTTTCAATTTTTTCAAGAGGCGAATCCTCGAAACACGCATGGACTGTGAATGCATGGTCTGTTCTTAAACATGTCGTCTTGCAATTGTGGTCTATAACACTTTATTGCCCTGAAATTTAAGACCCACAGCAGACCACCTGTGCTTCCCATCATTTCCATTTTGCTGACCTGCAAAATATATTCTGCATTTACTACAGCATCAACCGTATTCCAAGGCTGTTACGCTTGCTAATGCAAAGGCCCTATATTGTGGCAGGCTTAAAACACACCTGGTTTATCCAGACAGCCTCTGATATTCAGCAGCAATCTGAATGGGCGGCACACTGGTGCAGCTGCTAGAACTGCTGCCTCACAGCTTAAGAGATCCAGGTTCGACCCTGATCTTGGGTGCTGCTTGTGTGGGGTTTGCACTTTCCCCGTATGACCAAGTGGGTTTCCTCTGGGTGCTCCGGTTACCTCCCACATCCCAAAGATGTGCATGTTTGTAGGTTAATTGGCCTCTGTAAATTGTCGCTAGTGTGTCGGGAGTGGATGCAAGAAAGGGATAACATAAAACTAGTGTATGAAGCGTGGACTCAGTGGGCCAATGGGCCTGTTTCCATGCTGTGCCTTTCAATCAATTCAATCTTTCAAAGCATTCAAAAATGTTTCAAAATGCTGTAGTTGCTCAGCGGGTCAGGTAGCATCTCTGGAGACAAGGAATAGGTGACGTCTGTCAGTTTGAAGAAGGGTCAGAAACATCACCAATTCCTCTTGTAGAGATGCTGCCTGACCTGCTAAGTTACTCCAGCATTTTGTGTCTATCTTTTATCAGAATTACACTGTGCAACATCATGCCACCATGTGGCTGGCCCAGAAAAACGTTGCTCATGTCCCTGATATTCCAAATCTTTAAAAAACTATTCGAAATGAAACAAGTAAAACATTTTAAAAATCTTAAAAATCACTCAGAAACACATTTAAATGATTGCAATATCACCACATGCACAAATACAAATGTTTATTAGAGTCATAGAGCCCTACAGTGTGGAAACAGAGACCATTCGGCCCAGTTTGCTCACACTATAGACAATAGACAATAGACAATAGGTGCAGGAGTAGGCCATTCAGCCCTTCGAGCCAGCACCGCCATTCAATGCGATCATGGCTGATCACTCTCAATCAGTACCCCGTTCCTGCCTTCTCCCCATACCCCCTCACTCCGCTATCCTTAAGAGCTCTATCCAGCTCTCTCTTGAAAGCATCTAACGAACTGGCCTCCACTGCCTTCTGAGGCAGAGAATTCCACACCTTCACCACTCTCTGACTGAAAAAGTTCTTCCTCATCTCCGTTCTAAATGGCCTACCCCTTATTCTTAAACTGTGGCCCCTTGTTCTGGACTCCCCTAACATTGGGAACATGTTTCCTGCCACTAATGTGTCCAATCCCCTAATTATCTTATGTGTTTCAATAAGATCCCCCCTCATCCTTCTAAATTCCAGTGTATACAAGCCTAATTGCTCCAGCCTTTCAACATACGACAGTCCCGCCATTCCGGGAATTAACCTAGTGAACCTACACTGCACGCCCTCAATAGCACCTTCCATCATGCCCTATCTACACTAGTCTCACCTGCCTGTATTTGGCCCATATCCATCTAAACCTGTCCTATTCATGTACCTGTCTAAATGTTTCTTAAATGTTGAGCGAGCACCTGTCTCAACTACCTTCCCCGGCAGATCATTCCATACACCCTTAAATTCATATTCAATCTTTCCCAAGTGAAGTTCTATTGACCTTTCTCTTTTTGAGAGAATTTTCTCTTCGGTACTTCCTTTATCCTGCAAACTGGTTCCTGACTTGAAGCTGGGAGGTGAGGAGAGGTAAAGCAGTGTTTTATTCCGTTGCTCCTTATAAATTGTTCAAACCAAAACACAATCAAAAATCTGAACCACTATCTGCTGTGACTTCTTCTGGAAGATAATGCGTGGCAATAACAGATCTTTATTGTGCAAAGACGTGGTGTGTGACCCTCTGTACTTTACCTCTCGTCTCTTCCACAGTCAAAAAGGCCCAACAGAGGATGTACTTCCTGTGGCAACTGAAGAAACACAATCTGCCACAGGCAATGATGGTCCAATTCTATACTGCTATCATTCAGTCCGTCCTCACCTTCTCCACGATGGTCTGGTTTGGCTCGGCCACCAAGCACGACATCCGGAGGCTTCAACGGATCGTTCGCACAGCTAAGAAGGTTGTTGGCTGCAACCTTCCCCCCCATTGACGAACTGTACACTGCAAGGGCCAGGAAGCGAGCGGGCAAGATCATCTCTGACCCCTCTCACCCTGGCCACAAACTCTTCAAAGCACTTCCCTCTGGAAGGCGACTCCGGACTGTCAAAGCAGCCACAGCCAGACATAAAAACAGCTTTTTTTCCCACGAGTGATAGTTCTACTCAATAACCAAAGTCTGTAGTCTCTTTTTTTCTCTGGTTTATTTTCACCCACATGTTTAGAGCGTAATGTTGTATCCTTATTGTTTTGATGTGGTTATGTTTTATTCTTAATTGTTAACTGTATGTTTGTGTTGTCATTTGTGAGCGGAGCACCAGGGCACATTCCTTGTATATGCATACTTGGCCAATAAACTCATTCATTCATTCATTCATTCATTCATTCATTCATTCATTCATTCATTCATTCCAAGGTCTGCCATTTCATACTAAAAACTTATCCACATCTTTTTCATGATAATGTAAATAGGGTAGCCGGAATTGTCTTGGAAATTACTCCCATCATTGGGTGAAAAAGTTTTTTCTCATCTCAGTTTAAAATGGCCTCCCCTTTATTCTTAGACTGTGGCCCTTGGTTCTGGACTCCCCAAACATTGGGAACATTTTTCCTGCATCTAGCTTGTCCAGTCCTTTTATAATTTATACACTTTTCTATGAGGTCCCCTCTCATCTTTCCAAATTCTAGTGAATGCAAGCCCTGTCTTTCCAATCTATCCTCATATGACAGTCCCGTCATCCCGGGGATTAACCTCGTGAACCTATGCTGCGCTGCCTCAATAGCAAGGATGTCCTTCCTCAAATTAGGAGACCAAAACTGCACACAATACTCCAAATGTGGTCTCACCAGGACCATGTACAACTGCAGAAGGACCTCTTTACTCCTATACTCAAATCAGTATAGTAAAGCTTTAGGATGTTGAGGTCTGAAATCCTGACATACGCTAGCGGTAGAGTTGCTGCCTTACAGCACCAGAGATCTGGGTTGGATCCTGACTATGGTTGCTCTCTTTCCGGAGTTTGTACGTTCTCCCTGTGACCGTTTGGATTTTCTCCGGGTGCTCCGGTTTCCTCCCCACACCAAAAGCCGCACAGGGTTGTAGGTTAATTGACATCTGTATGTTGTAAATTGTCCCATGTTTGTAGATTAGTCCTAGTGTATGGGGTGATTGTTGGTCGTCATGGACTCAGTGGGCTGAAGGGCCTGTTTCCACGCGGTATCTCTAAAGTCTACATAAGCAGCTAGGTCTTCTGCATCTTTGCCTATGCTTGGTCAGATACATGGATAGGAAAGGTTTAGAGGGATATGGGCCAAATGCAGGAAGATGGGACCAGCTTAGATGGGGCATCTTGGTTGGTATGAATGAGTTGGGCAGAAGGGCCTGTTTCTGTGCTGTATGATTCTATGACTCTAATAGTCAAATCCTCTTGAGATTGCTTTCATATTCACTACACCCAGGTGTTTTGCATAAATATTGCTTCATATTTCCTATACGATTAATATTGTGTGCCCGTCTCCTATATCACCCTGGTTGATGGACAGGTCATGAAATGACCCGGGATGAAATGACATCACGTCTTCACTCAAACGTTATGCAACTTGTACTCACACGGACAAATGTCAGAATAGCCTGGGTGAGTAAGTGCAGTGTATTTGTAGGTGGCACAGAAGTTAGGCACAAAATGCAGGCAGCATCTCTGGAGAAAAGGAATAGGTGACGTTTCAGGTTGGAACCCTTCTTCTAGATGGCACACACTTTCATAACTATGTGCTAAGGGAGGAGGTAAAGAATGTTTGCTGAGGTATAAAGCAAGTGGGAAGCTTTGCCTTGAGAGTGTTCGGGCTGCATTCATACAGACAAGTGGGCAGCAAATTCTGACACTCTCACTAGTGGAAACATCCTCTTCATGTCCACTCTATCCAGGTCTTTCATTATTGGAATGTGGATTGATGCTCTATAGCCTTTCCCTGGAGAGACTGGTCCAGGGAGACCATGAGACCTGGTTCCATACATGTGTGTGGAGTGATGTCTATAGATATTCATGGAGTGATTGTCTACAGACTGTTTGTGGAGTGATGTTCCTCTGGTTCTCTGTTGGGCGATGCAGTGTAGCCTTTGCACGGAGCAGCGTTGCTCAGGCTGTTTGGGGAGTACTGTTGCACAGGCTCGGACCACGGCAGCCAATTTCTATAAGAAACGACCATTGTTACATCCACTGGTCACACTGTTGTAATTATTATCTGATGGAAACCCCAGATGAATTCAGACAATAAAGGATGCAGCATCTGCAGCATGGGCGACACTGTGGCACAGCAGTAGAATTGCTGCCTTACAGCACCAGAGAACTGGGTTTGATTCTGACTACAGGTGCTGTCTGTGAGGAGTTTGCATGTTCTCCTTGTCACCATGTGGGGTTTTTTCTGGGTGTTCCAGTTTCCTCCTACATTCCAAAGACGTGCAGATTTGTAGGTAAATTGGCTTCTGTAAATTGTCCCTCGTGTGTAGGATAGACCTAGTGTATGGGTGATTGTTGGTCAGTGCAGTCTCGGTGGGTCGAAGGGCCTGTTTCCATGTTGTATCTCTAAACTAAACTAAGCTAATCTGCCCAAACGAATGATTTCAAATGCTGAAGAGAAACACATATCAGAATTAAACCTGCTGTGTGTTTCAAAGTAACTAACTATAATTTAACTGCGGATCAAACAGTGCAAAGTACTTTTGTACAGTGGAACATACATTCGACATGGACTTTACCACAATTTCCTTGTTCACTCTTAGCCTTTTGATTTGCCCAGATGCTATTGATCAATTTTACACCCTGAGCTGTGACACTATGTTTAAATGTAATACAGCTGTGCTGCTGGCACTTGTAAGAACGAGACAGATGCATCAACCCAAGAAGACAGGAAGCATTTGTGGAAAAGATGTGGGACTTTTGCATGTTCGGGTGTTTGGAGGCAGATGTAAATTGTTTCTGGGGGAATGTGTGCAATTTGTAGGAAAATGTGCGGAATTTGTTCAGAGAAGTGTGAGATTTCAGTGGAGCTGCAGGAATTACAAACAGGTTTACGCATCAACTAAAATAGCTGACTTTGGTCTTTCACCAGAATGTTTTAAGTGTCCGTATGGATTAACATCCACGCATTATATTCTCAAGGCCTGACAAACATAATCTGAAATATGTGGGATTCAGGGACATTTCAAGAAGATTTTGCAAAGCATTTCTGTCATCCTGAAGGAAAATAGAATCTTGCTTTGAAATGAATGCTAATGCAGCTGAAAAATGTGGTTATGTTTTAATAGTTAATGTTGCTGATTTAATAATGCAGATGAATAGTTTGAATAGTAAATACTGTTACAGTGTACCCTTCATTCCACTTCAATGTTGTGAAAATGACAGCAGACTGATGTTGTGTTGACTGATGTTGTGAGCAGAATGATCAGTCACTGTGTGGTAGTGTATGGGGAGAGTCGATGGGAATGGGGGGAGAGAATGAATTGGGATCAGGGTAGAACTGGTATTAATTATCCTAGATTGTTAGCACAGGCTTAGTGGGCTGAAGTTTTTAAAAAGTTTACTTTAGTTTATCATCATGTGTACTGAGGTACAGTGAAAAGCTTTTCTTGCTAACCAGTCAGCGTACAGGTACATGATAAAGGTAATAACGTTTAGTGCACGATAAAGTCCAGTAAAGTCTGATTAACGATAGTCCGAGGATCTCCAATGAGGTAGACAGTAGTTCAGGACCGCTCTCTCCATGCTGCGTGATTCTATAAATGCATTCTAGTTGTGTGGTAAATGTGGCTGTGTTATTGGCCTCTCAACGTCTAAGAGGAGGATGGAGGATTCCCCATTCCACTCCCACATTTGCCAGAAATGGCAAAAAAAGACATTCCTGTAAGTTGTCTTGAGCACCTGACTTTTGCACAGAATATTGTTTAGAGATATAATATGGAAACAGGCCCAGCAGGTCCACGCCGACCATCCATCACCCGTGCACTAGTTCCACGTTATCCCACTTTCACATTTTACCAGGACCAGAGGCCATAGCCTCAGAATAAAAGGACGTACCTTTAGAAAGGAGATGAGGAGGAATTTCTTTAGTCAGAGTGTGGTGAATCTGTGGAATTAATTGCTACAGACGGCTGTGGGGGCCAAGTCAATGAATATTTTTAAGGTAGAGATTGACAGATTCTCGATTCGTAAGAGTGTCGGGGGTTATTGGGAGAAGGCAGGAGAACGGGTTTGAGAGGGAAAGATAAATCAGCCATGATTGAATGGCGGAGTAGACTTGATGGGCTGAATGGCCTAATTTTGCTCCTGTAACTTATGAACTTATGAATCACACATTGGGGGCAATTTACAGAAGCCGATTAACCTACAAACCTGCACGTCTTTGGAATGTCAGAAGATACCGGAGCACCCGGAGAAATCCCACACAGTCATAGAAAGAATGTGCAAACTCCTTACAGGCAGCAGCCACAGTCAGGATCAAACCCAGATCTCCCACGCTTTGAGGCAGCAGCTCTACTGCTGCACCACCTTGCTGCCCTATTAGCTTACCTCCCTGTACCACCAGACTATCCCACTGTTCACATTCTTGCATATTTGTTGGAGCCGAATGTTGAACGATTAGCTTGTTTGGCGTAAAAAGATAGTTTTAATAAGTCTGGATTGTGTTGATGAATAGAAAGTCACCAGTATGGCTGGTGAATGCCAGCGCTGTGTACAATGATACAGATACTTTAAATGGTTTGCTGCAATTTTCTTTGCATTAACAAATCTTGGCTTCATAAGTTCACAAGTTGTAGGGGAGGAATTAGGCTCTAGTGTTTGCTACAGGGAGATAAAAATAGTGAATGGCAGAAATAAATTTGGCTTACCTAACAGACACAGGATAACATCTTGAAGTCTATTTTTTGCCAGTTGCTCATGTTATTTAAAAATCATGCATGTTTTTTCATTAATATAGGCAAAAAGATGAAACAAAGCTCTCAGATTTATCGCACAGGCTGTTTGGAAATGTTTATTTTATCTTTTCATTTTAGGCATTCTGTGACTTCAGGAGATTTTGCCAATGTAAACTTTGAGTGGCTACATGATACCATTTTTATCAGCTGAGAAGTCATCTGAATCCAACAAAGGAAATCAGACCAGGGTTCCATTCCAGTCGGCTTTGCTTTGGCTGAAGTACGATTGCTTTAACAAGGTTTCCTATTTTGTCTTTAATCTTTTTAACGTTGGCGGAAAGCTGACAAGACAATTGGTTCCCTGCCACCACTAAAATTTAACTGCTACCTGCTGGGGAGTGATACGGGAGATGGCAGAATAACTTGGGATTGCAGTCCTTGCACAGTTTTCAAACAGCTCTGGTTTCATGCTGGTGCTATCAATATAAGAACAACCTTGTACACCAACCAAACACTTGCTGACCTCAATCACTGCTGTGCAGACTACAGAGATTAAATAAGGACCTTTGAAGCACTGAGTGGTTTTATTTGCAAGTGCAAATTGAAAGGACAGTGGTATTATCTATTCCTGTTTGTACAACTTAATGCTTTTATTGTACGAGAAACATTAAGATTATACATTATATGTAAACAAATATTTAATACCCAAAGTGGAACACAATGTTAAGTAGTATTTCATTAATAATATGTTACATAGGTTTAGGATTAAAATAAAGTGTTTATTTAGCAGAGCCCCCTCGATCTTATTGCATTACGTTTTGTGACCAAGAATTTAGTTCGGAGTGTTTGGAGCCATTTGCTATAGGTATCATCAAATTTATTCAAAGGCTCTCCAGATGAAAGATATAAAGTAATAAACAGCTGTAGTTGCTTCAGGGGCTTGGGGCAATAGTTGGATTGCTTGGTGGACTGGTGGTTGGTTTGTGGCAGGGGGCTGGTTGGTGGGGGGTGGTTGATGGTGTGAGAGTTGAAATCATTAAACAACACTTTAGGCTGAACATCTTTGAGTGATATCTGGTCAGTTCCCACTTAAACTCTGGCCTCTCTTTCTTTAGCCTCCTACACTGTTCCAATGAAGCCCAAAAGTATTTTTCAGACATTGCTAAGATTTAATTTCTACTGATCTTGGTCTTTGAATAGCACTTAAACCATAATGTACTATATAATAAGAGGGGATGTAGCTCACTGGTAGAGTGCATGATTTGCATGTATGAGGTCCCAGGTTCAATCCCTGGCATCTCCACAGGTTGTACCTCTGTCTAAAATAAATAAGGGCTTGAAGTGGGATGTATTTTGTTTTCCTGAGTTTTTCTTTGTGGATAGTTTGAGACATTTTCTTTCAAATTCAAATCTGATTGAAACAATTGTGTAATAATGTTTGAAACCCCCCAAAAATATGTTTTCAAAGAAGCCTAGTGGGCTTTGAGAAGGTATAAGTATGATTTCAAATTTCTAACACCACTGTTCACTCTGAACAAGAAAACATCTTTCAGTTGACATTTTTTCCATAATTTTCTTTTAAAATGCTTCATACAAGTACATAGTTATAGGCTATTGATCTTAATGTGATAGAGTAGTAATGGTGCTACTTTTGAGAAATTTTGAATTTATTCAACAAAATTGGAAAATAATTGTAATCAAGTGTCAGATTTGTTGACAGAGAATAATAAATATATTTTTCCATTTGATGTTTATATAAAACCCGAAGACTGGAATACTTGGTGACACAAGGAACTGCAGATGCTGGAATCTTGCGTAAAACACAAAGTGCTGGAGTAACTCAGCGGGTCAGGCCTCAACTCTAGAGGACATAGATAGGTGAGGTTTCGGGTCGGGAGCCTTCTTCAGATACGTTAATGCAATTTTCTTTACATTAACAAATCTTGGCTTCATAAGTTCACAAGTTGTAGGGGAGGAATTAGGCCATTCAGCCCATTAAGTCTATTCCGCCATTCAATCATGGCTGATCTATCTTACCCTCTCAACCCCATTCTTCTGCCTTTTCCCCATAATCATTGACACCTTTACTAATCAAGAACCCATTAATCTCCACCTAAAAAAAACCCCAATTGACTTATCCTCCACAGCCCTCTGTGGCAATAAATTCCACACATTCACCACCCTCTGACTAAAGAAATTCCTCGTAATCTCATTTCTAACAATATGTTCTTTTATTCTGATAATGATCTCTGGTCCTAGACACTCCCACATAGTGGAACCATCCTCTCCACATCCACTCTATCCAGGTGTTTCACCATTCAATAAGTTTCAATGAGGTCCTCCCTCATCCTTCTAAACTCTAGTGCGTATAGGCCCAGTGCCGTCAAACGCTCAAAGGCTTGGTTGAGCATTTCTTGCTAAAATCAGTTGATAGTTTTGTGCAGTTTTCACTTTCAGAATATCAGATTCTGGACAATTTCCACTTAAACTGTGGCCTCTCTATCCTACACTGCTCCAATGAAGCCCCAAAGTATTTTTCAGCCATTGCTAAGATTTAATTTCTACTGATTCTGGCCTTCGAGTAGGACTTAAACAATTTTGTATGGTGTGTCATAACAGGAGGGGATGTAGCTCAGTGGTAGAGCGCATGCTTCGCATGTATGAGGTCCCGGGTTCAATCCCCGGCATCTCCATAGGTTTTACTTTGGCCGGCACAGTGGTGCAGCGGTTCATCCTGACTCGGGGTGCTGTTGGTGCAGAGTTTGTACCAGAGCTGGTTGCTCCGGTTGCCTCCCACATTCCAAAGATTTGCTTCAGTTCAATTGTAAATTATCCCTGGTTTATAGGATTGTTCGTGTACGGGGTGATCGCTTATTGGCAGGGACTCGTTGGGCTGAAGGGCCTGTTTCCATGCTGTATTTCTAAAGTCTAAAGATATACATAATCCTACTTGACAAATGACTCAGCAGCAGATTTCGGGCTGAAACTATCTGAATCCAACATTAACATGGTGTTAAACTGAGATTAACGCCAATCCATCATCATCATCCAAAAAGTCATCTAACCCCCCCCCCCCCCTCCCCCACCCCCACTGTTTCTGCTGGTGGAAACTTGATGGTTAAAAGTCAGGAGTTTATGTCACAGTTCTGATTCTGTAGACCACACTCATGAAAGTTGTAAATGTAGCCTTAAATATATTTCAAGTTATTATATTGTTGATATATAGGAATGCTCCTGCTCCAAACTACGCAGGACCTGGGCTCACATGGCCCAACCTTCTCCCAGCTTTGCTTCCTCCTGGGACAAGAGATACCGCAGGAGAGTTGCTGTCTTTTAGCACCGGAGACCCGGGTTCGATCCTGACTGCGGGTGCTATCTGTGTGGAGTTTGTACATTCTCAGGTATTTATTCACAAAATGCTGGAGTAACTCAGCAGGTCAGGCAGCATCTCGGGAGGGAATGAATGGGTGACGTTTCGGGTCGAGACCCTTCTTCAGACTGATGTCAGGGGGGCGGGACAAAGGAAGGATATAGGTGGAGACAGGAAGATAGAGGGAGATCTGGGAAGGAGGAGGGGAAGAGAGGGGCAGAGGAACTACCTAAAGTTGGAGAAGTCAATGTTCATACCACTGGGCTGCAAGCTGCCCAGGCGAAATATGAGGTGCTGTTCCTCCAATTTCCGGTGGGTCTCACTATGGCACTGGAGAAGGCCCATGACAGAAAGGTCAGACTGGGAATGGGAAGGGGAGTTGAAGTGCTCGGCCACCGGGAGATCAGTTTGGTCAATGTGGACCGAGCGCAGGTGTTGAGCGAAGTGATCGCCGAGCCTGCGCTTGGTTTCGCTGATGTAAATAAGTTGACATCTAGAGCAGCGGATGCAATAGATGAGGTTGGAGGAGGTGCAGGTGAACCTTTGTCTCACCTGGAAAGACTGTTTGGGTCCTTGGATGGAGTTGAGGGGGGAGGTAAAGGGACAGGTGTTGCATCTCGTGCGGTTGCAGGGGAAAGTGCCCGAGGATGGGGTGGTTTGGGTAGGAAGGGACGAGTGGACCAGGGAGTTACGGAGGGAACGGTCTCTGCGGAACGCAGAGAGGGGAGGGGATGGGAAGATATGGCCGGTGGTGGGGTTCCGTTGTAGGTGACGGAAATGTTGGCGGATGATATGTTGGATCCGCTGGCTGGTGGGGTGGAAGGTGAGAACGAGGGGGATTCTGTCCTTGTTACGAGTGGGGGAAGGGGAGGCAAGAGCGGAGCTGCGGGATGTAGAAGAGACCCTAGTGAGAGCCTCATCTATAATGGAGGAGGGGAAGCCCCGTTTCCTGAAGAATGAGGACATCTCTGACACCTGAGACACCTCATCCCGGGCGCAGATGCGGCGTAGACGGAGGAATTGGGAGTAGGGGATAGACTTTTTGCAGGGGACCGGGTGTGAAGAAGTGTAGTCCAGATAGCTGTGCGAGTCACCCGAAACGTCACCCATTCCTTCTCTCTTGAGATGCTGCTTGACCTGCTGAGTTACTCCAGCATTTTGTGAATAAATACCTTCGATTTGTACCAGCATCTGCAGTTATTTTCTTATTGTACATTCTCAGTGTGGGTTTCCCCCGGGTGCTCTGGTTCCCTCCCCCACTCCAAAGACATTGCTATTGAGGGCGTGCAGCGTAGGTTCACTAGGTTATTTCTCGGAATGGCGGGACTGTCGTATGTTGAAAGGCTGGAGCAATTAGGCTTGTATACACTGGAATTTAGAAGGATGAGGGGGGATCTTATTGAAACATATAAGATAATTAGGGGATTGGACACATTAGAGGCAGGAAACATGTTCCCAATGTTGGGGGAGTCCAGAACAAGGGGCCACATTTTAAGAATAAGGGGTAGGCCATTTAGAACGGAGATGAGGAAGAACTTTTTCAGTCAGAGAGTGGTGAAGGTGTGGAATTCTCTGCCTCAGAAGGCAGTGGAGGCCAGTTCGTTGGATGCTTTCAAGAGAGAGCTGGATAGAGCTCTTAAGGATAGCGGAGTGAGGAGGTATGGGGAGAAGGCAGGAACGGGGTACTGATTGAGAGTGATCAGCCATGATCGCATTGAATGGCGGTGCTGGCTCGAAGGGCTGAATGGCCTACTCCTGCACCTATTGTCTATTGTCTATTGACATACAAGTTTGTAGGTTAATCGGCTTTGGTAAAATTGTAAATAGTTCCCAGTATGTAGGATAGTGCTAGTGTATGGGGTGATCACTGGTCAGCATGGATTTGGTGAGCAGATGGGCCTGTTTCCATGCTGTATCTCTAAAGTCTAAAATCTACTCCAATAAAAGCCCCACGAAGATACTGCGTGAATTGAATTTCATGAAACCGTTTTAAGAATTGGTCGATTGGCACAATGGGATGGTGTTGCTGAGGAAGCTGCAAATTCACAGTTTCTTTCCTATTCATAATTTCATAATACAGGATGTATCTTGCATGTTATGCAGGTCTCTTATTTGATTATTGTGTGCTTAATATTTCCACACTCCCCGGTCAGATGGAAACTCCCATTAGACTTTGTCTATGAAGATCCAGTGGCAGAAGTGCAGTATGAAGGTAACTGCTTCCGCCATGGGCTGAGGGACAGTGACCTCATTTGGGCTGTGGTGAGCTGGGTGAGAAATTAACTTCCCTTTCCTTTCCTGTTCCACTTCCTCAAGAGCCTGCTGGAAGGTCACCGTGTCTCACTGTTTGCTGTTTTCACACCGAATCCTTCAGGGAAACCTTTGTCTGTTTTTTTTTTCCTTTTGTTCAAAAGCTCCTCAGTTCCCAAGATTCAAACCAGGAAACACAGCCTTTGGCACTGGAAAGGTAAACCCTAATAGACTATTAGAAAACAAGATAAATTGTGTCAGCAGTGTTTCTGAATACAATTATATGTAGAGAGAGAGAGAGGGTATATACTGTGTAGACCCTAGTTTGGACAGGAGAATAGGGCCAGGAGAGACAGATCAGCCATGATTGAATGGCGGAGTAGACTTGATGGACCGAATGGCCTAATTCTGCTCCTATCACTTATGATCTTATATTGATCATTAATATGAAGCATTATTACCAATAGCACTAGGATCCAATTGGACCACCTTATTTTGGGTTCCAAGTCACTGCCATTTCCAGCAATAGCTATATACGTTTAAACAAAATAAGAAACATTATTTTTTTGGAATAAGCAAGATTATTTTGTGGGATGAGAGGTGTTCACATTTACCTTGCAATGACCTGATTCCACCGCCTCCACCTCTCATCTTTGCTGGAGTAACGCGAGGAGACTATTGCCAAGGCAGACATTCTGAAATTCAATATGCTGTTCCCTGTGACATTTACCAGTGCCAAAAGCAATCCAAACCCCAGAAAACACAATTTGGTTTAGTTTATTGTCACATGCTGGGGTTCACAGTGAAAATCTTTTTGTTTTACACCAGTCAGTGTAAAGACAATACTTGGTTACAATTCAGCCATCCAGAGTGTACAGATACTGTACATAATCAAGAGAATAACGTTTAGGGCAAGATAAAGTCCAGTAAAGTCTGATTAAAGATAGTCCGAGGGTCTTCATTGAGATAGATAGTAGCTCAGGACCACTCTCTAGTTGTTGATAGAATAGTTTAGTTGCCTGATAACACCTGGGAAGAAACTGAATCTGGAGGTATGTATTTTTACACAGGGTTGAAGTTCAATTTTAGGTCGGTTTAGGGCACCATAGGGAAGATTTGGGGTTTGATAAACCTCCAGTTGTGACAGGGCTGGAAAACAAGATCATTCACATTCTTGCAATTTATTTGTTAAAAAAGTATCTGCATTTTTAAATCATGCAATAATAATATTTAAGAAAAAATGAAATAATAGACATGTAGAGTAAATGCCATTTTTTGAGTGAGTGGTACGGTTGGTGAGAGAGTAGTGGCTCATGTTGTGAGTGTTTAGACCTCAGTTGAAGTGAGAAAAGATTTGTCAATGGGTCACAAGCAAAATAAATTTGATCAACATCAATAAATCTATCTGGGATTTCGCACCAAATTGACAATCCTTCATTCACAAGCAAAAGCAAAACCATGAACATTTCACAGTCAAACAGCAGGGGGCACTTAATGCACATTGTTCAGAAAGATGAGAGCTGCTTTGGTCTTCACACGATTGTGACCTGGAAGTATTTCCTACTAGAGGACCAGTTTTTTCTGCAATTTAACAGCCTAGTTTGTTGATTGTGTTGCTGGGTTATTAATCCAGGAGATGTTGACTGTTAACCTGGAGACATGAAGTAGAAACCAACAACAGAAAATAAAGGCTGAAATTCAGTGAAATATATAAATCTGGAATATAAAGCAAATGTTCATAAGAGTGAGCATGAAATTACTGAATTGTTGTTAAAACTCATGTTGCTCATTGACAACCTTCTGCCGTTTTACCTGGTCTGGTCAGTCTGTGGCTCCACGCCCACAATAAAGTAGCTGAACAAACCACTTTGTTTCAGTGCAATGAGATGACCATTAAATGGATACATTGCCAGTAATACCCAAACGAATAAAACAGTTAACAGCATTCTTTAACACTGACATTCCAATGAAAAAGAATGTTACTTGTGTTTTTGTAAAACTCAACAATTTCTTCCCAGCTGTTATCAGGCAGGTGAGCCATCCTTACCAACAATTAGAAAGTGGTCCTGAACTGCTATTTACCTCAAGGAGACCCTCGGGCTATCTTTGATCATACTTTACTGGCTTTATCTTGCTCTAAACCTTATTCACGTTATTCCCTTTATCATGTATCTGTTCGCTGTGGATGGCTCAATTGTAGTCATATATTATCTTTCCACTGACTGGTTGGCGTGCCACAAAAGCTTTTCACTGTACCTCGGAACATGTGACAATAAACTAAGCTAAACTAAACTGAACAATACTTTGAAATGTTGCAGCTTTTTTCTGGCGGGGGAGGGGGGGGGGGGATTCGGGTGGATAGATATCGGCGTGGGCCTGTTGGTGGGCTCAGACACATCACTGCAATAAGCCGAAGTCTGAAGAAGCATCCTGACCGGAAACGTCGCCTCTCCATTCTCTCCACAGATGCTGAATTACTACAACCCTTTGAGTTTTGCTCATGATTCCAGCATCTGCAGTTCCTTGTGTCTCCACCTTACTGTAAGAAGCTGCTACCCAAGCATGATGCAAGTCGCTCAGAGACAATATAGACTTCAGGCCTTCCTTGTATGGTGCCTGGATGGTACCCACAGCTGGAATGGACTGCGGGACGTTTCAGTGCCTGGTGCGGCTCGGCCGCGGGACGTTTCAGTGCCCGGTGCGGCTCGGCCGCGGGACGTTTCGGTGCCCGGTTCGGCTCGGCCGCTGGACTTAACATCGCCCGGTGCGGCCGCGGGACGTTTCGGTGCCCGGGGCGGCTCGGCCGCGGGGCCTTCCATCCTCTTGCGGGGGCTGTGCGTGTCAGTTGCCTCGGTAGGGGTCGAGCTGCCTGTCCGTGGGTGCGGGGGGAAGAGAGGGGAAGTTTTGTTGCCTCCATCACAGTGAGGGGGTGTTTGGAGTCACTGTGATGGATGTTTGTGTTGGGGTCGGGTGTCCTGTGTTTTTTTCTTTTTGCTGTGTTTTGTGACTGCTGAAATTTCGTTCGGTGTTGTGCCGAATGACAATAAAGTGTTGTTATGTTATGTGTTATGTTATCATGATTGCGGAGTTGCAGAAACGCACTACATCACTTGACTCCTCTGCTAGAACTTTCATTTTTCTTTTCATTTACTGCAAGGAGATGGCGAATAGTGGACAAGTAATCCTGAGCAGGCTTGGCCCAATACTTACCACCCCTCAACAATAATCAGTCTTATGAAGTACCGCTTCATGTGTGTTAAGCCTTTCATAACATGATTACATTTCCTTTTCACTGGACACAAAATATATTTGGAAGTAGCGGCACAGGTAGATAGGTTATTCAAAAAGGCGTTCGGCACATTGGCCATTATTTATCAGCGTATTGAGTATAGACATTGGAAGGTCATGTTAGAGTTATATAAGACATTAGTAAGGCCATATTTAGAGCGTTGTGTTCAGTTTTGGTTACCCTATTATAGGAAACATGTTATCAAGCTGGAGAGGGTGCAAAGAAGATTTATGAGGATGTTGCCAGGACTCGAGGGTCTGAGCTGTAGGGAGGGCTTAAGCAGGTTGGACTTTATTCCCTGGAGCGCAGGAGGATGAGGGGTGATATTATAGAGGTGTACAAAATCATGAGAGGAATAGATTGGGTAACGCACAGAATCATTTGGTCAGAGTTTTGGAATCTAGAACTAGAGGATATAGGTTTAATGTGAGAGGAGAAGGATTTAATAGGAACCTGAGGGTTGATTTTTTTACACAAAGGGTGGTGGGTGTATGGAACAAGCTACCGGAGGAGGTAGTTGAAGCAGGTACTATTGCACTGTTTACTGTTTTACTGCAATTTACTGTTGGTAGGTTTGCTGTTAACTAACACCCTTGCATGCCACTTAATTATATTTAGTTTTTACTTTTTCGGTTAGAGATACAGCACGGAAATAGGGCCTTTGGCCCACCAAGTCCACGGCGAGCATCAATCACTTGTTCACACTAGTTCCGTGTTATCCCACTTTTGCATCCACTCCTTACACGCTAGTAGACGAAGAAGTTGTTTTATCCTAATTAGCCACAAGGCCTGCCCACATTTTACATCAAGACCTACAATATGTTGCATGTGAATATGAATGGAGAAATTCAGTTATGAATAACAGACTTATTGAAGTGGAAGCAACAAAGTTAATTAACACTGGTAACCTTTTGTCTATTGCGGCCTAATGTACACATTCCAACAGCTATAAAAAGTGAAGCTTATTCACATTTTTACAAGAATTAAAATGTATGTTGGCAGCAGGATATTGAGCAATTATACAGCATGGAGCAACTTTAAATTCATGTGACAATTTAATATTATGCTGGTAGGCAATGATATTAATAATTCATGCTTTAAAACACATATTTTGCATTATTTAGGCAGTATATTTTACTGAAGTTCAGATATATGAATGTTTCTACATCATACTAAGGGAATAGGTCTTTACTTAGTGCAATGGTGCAACAGAGGTGACAGTGAGTTGATGGCCCATTTTATACATGTGCCAACTTTTGAAATCAGCACACGACATTTGTTATTATTCATCTTGCGCCATTACATAAACATAAAATTAGCCTCAAGTAGTTTTCATTCATATTTAGTATGGTGCTGAATATGTAAAAAAAGTTCTCCTGTGAGGATTACACAGCAGAATTACATTGCCACATTGTTCAATGATGTAGGAACATGAAGCAAAATTACAAATGGCTTTATCATAGTAAATTCAACATGTGGGCTGTAGGGAACGTAATAAGTTTGCAAGATCATGTTATAGGAGCAGAATTAGGCTATTCGGCCCATCGTCTACTCCGCCAATCCATCACGTCGGATCTATTTTTCCCTCCCAACCCCATTTTCCTACCTTCTCCCTCTAACCCCTGACACCCTTACACATGAAGAATCTGTCATCTCCTCCTTAAAAATGTTCGTTGACTTGGCACAGCCGTCTGTGGCAATGAATTCCACAGATTCAACACCCTCTGATTAAAGAAATTCTTCCTCATCCTCTTTCTAACGGTATGTCCTTTTATTCTGAGGCTATGGCCTCTGGTCCTCAACTCTCCCACTCATGGCAACATCCTCTCCACATTCACTCTATCCAGGCCTTTCAATATTATGTAAGTTTCAATGATGTCCCCCCTTCAGGTAATCGAAACATAGAAACATAGAAAATAGGTGCAGGAGTAGGCCATTCGGCCCTTCGAGCCTGCACCGCCATTCAATATGATCATGGCTGATCATCCAACTCAGTATCCCGTACCTGCCCTCTCTCCATACCCCCTGATCCCTTTAGCCACAAGGGCCACATCTAACTCCCTCTTAAATATAGCCAATGAACTGGCCTCAACTACCTTCTGTGGCAGAGAATTCCACAGATTCACCACTCTCTGTGTGAAAAAAACCGTTCTCATCTCGGTCCTAAAAGACATCCCCCTTATCCTTAAACTGTGACCCCTTGTTCTGGACTTCCCCAACATCGGGAACAATCTTCCTGCATCTAGCCTGTCCAACCCCTTAAGAATTTTGTAAGTTTCTATAAGATCCCCCCTCAATCTTCTAAATTCCAGCGAGTACAAGCCGAGTCTATCCAGTCTTTCTTCATATGAAAGTCCTGCCATCCCAGGAATCAATCTGGTGAACTTTCTCTGTACTCCCTCTATGGCAAGAATGTCTTTCCTCAGATTAGGAGACCAGAACTGTACGCAATACTCCAGGTGTGGTCTCACCAATGCCCTGTACAACTGCAGCAGAACCTCCCTGCTCCTATACTCAAATCCCCTCGCTATGAATGCAAACATACCATTCGCTTTCTTCACTGCCTGCTGCACCTGCATGCCTACTTTCGATGACTGGTGTACCACGACACCCAGGTCTCGTTGCATCTCCCCTTCTCCTAATCGGCCACCATTCAGATAATAGTCTGCTTTCCTGTTCTTGCCACCAAAGTGGATAACCTCACATTTATCCACATTATACTGCATCTGCCATGCCTTTGCCCACTCATCTAACCTCTCCAAGTCACGTTGAGGTAATACCAGATGTAATACTTTGTTCCAGGTCAAAACGTGAAGCCGGTGCCATTTCATCTCCTGGGCCTCATTTTAATCGCAATGCCTGACTTGTGGTTCACTTTCACCAGGAACAATATGGCTGGTGGAGAGGAACAGCAACATGCCAGTGACCGGAGCAGATAGAAAAGGTACAGTTCAGACTCACCACAATGTTGCTGATGGGAAGGGGTTACAGGCTTGAAATCAGACTTGGGTTTGGGAAATATAATTTTGAATAATTTTATTAAACTCTGATCTTGTAAAAGTCGCAAACATAATGGTAGGGAAAATTGTGATAAATTGTTTCTATTTGTTGGATCATGAGCAGTTTACAAATCTGTTAAAATTAAACACTGCAGCCTTGCACTGTGATTTAAAATTCATGTTTTCTTTCATTGTACACGCTGCTGTTTAGAAGTGGTTTGAACTTATTGTCTTGTCATGATCAGAGCTGAATGGCGTTATGGGACATGACACGAATGGCTATTTTCACAGTCAATAGCAGGACCGGTTATTATAACTCATTTGTCAAAAAGACACATAATATGTTCAAGGACTTTTCTGGGTTGGCTGGTGGACTTTAATGATATTTAACTCAAGCAATTTGCACAGTGAGTGTTCAGGAAACCTTCACAGTGGTCACACTGAGTTGGAAATTGAATTACCAATTGCCCAGATAGACAATAGGTGCAGGAGTAGGCCATTCGGCCCTTCGAGCCAGCACCACCTTACCACACTCTCTATATTTGTTCAACCACTAAAGGTACACTCAAGGGGCCACTCACAGGTAGATAGGGTGGTCAGAAAGGCTTTCAGCACAATGGTCTTCATCAGTCAGAGTACTGAGTCTAGGAGTTGGGAGCTCATGCTGCAGTTATATAAGACCTTGGTGAGGCCACATTTAGAACATTTTATAGGAAAAAAAACTGCAGATGCTGGTTTAAATCGAAGGTAGACACAAAATGCTGGAGTAATTCAGCGGGTCAGGCAGCATCTCGGGAGAGAAGGAATGGATGACGTTTCAGGTCGCGACCCTTCTCGACCCGAAACGTCACCCATTCCTTCTCTCCCGAGATGCTGCCTGACCCGTTGAGTTACTCCAGCATTTTGTGAATATTTAGAACATTGTGTTCATAGGAATGATATTGTCAAGCTGGAAAGGGTGCAGAGAAGATTTATGAGGATGTTGCCAGGACTCGGGGGCCTGAGCTACAGGGAGAGGTCGATTAGGTAAAAGCACAAAGTCTCTTGCCCAGAGTAGGGGAATCGATAACCAGAGGACACAGGTTTAAGCACCAAAATGTGGCGGCACTTGTGTACTGCCTAGGTGTGGTTTGCTATATAAATTTACCAGGTTGTATGCAAAACAAAGCATGTCACTGTACCTGGGTACATGTGACAATAAAGTATCATTGAAAGTATCATTAAATTTATATCTGGGAGGACCAGGAAACAAGGGTGTTGAAATTTTGTTGCAACTATACAAAACTTTAGTTGGATAATAACTATTCTGGGCATGGGTACACAAGAAAGATGAATTGAAGTGGAAAACTGTTTTATCAGATTCATATCCAAATCAGGGTTAAGTTACCAGGTGAAGTTACACAATTTGTTCAGATATTCCCATCATCCTAAAAGACTACATGGTGAATTGATTAAACTTTTCATGCTATTAAGAGGAACTGCAGAGGTAAAAGGATGAATTCTGCTGATTCGGTATGTCAACAAATACTCTCTTGAACTTCAAAGGTAGACACAAAATGCTGGAGTAACTCAGCGGGACAGGCAGCATCTCTGGGGAGAAGGAATGGGTGATGTTTTGGGTCGAGACCCATCTTCAGACATCAGTATTTTCAGACTCCAGCATTTTGTGTCTACCTTCGATTTAAACCAGCATCTGCAGTTCTTTCCTACACTCACTTGAACTTCTACAGGTGTGCGGTAGAGAGCATATTGACTGCTTGCATCAGAGCCTGGTTCTGCAATTCAAACGCCCAGGAATGAAGGAGATTACAAAAAGTGGTGCTGACCTCCCCACCATCGAAGGGATCCAGAGGAGGCGTTGCCTCAAAAAGGCAGCTAGCATCAATCATAAAGGGGAAGAAAGTATGGGAACCTGAAAACTGTAACGTCCAGGTTCAGGAACAGCTTCTTCCCAACAACCAGGCTACTGAACACCACAAGCTCTAACTAAACAGAACTATGAACTGCCTGGGTTGCACTCGGGATTTTGGGCCTTTTTTTTGTTTCAGCACTAAATAAGGTTTTTTTATTTCATGAACTTCTTTTTAGTTTGTTTGTTTACAATACGATTCACTTGAGTACTGTGTTTACAAACTGTTGTGCTACTGCCGCAAGTAAGAACTTCATTGTTCTTTAGACTTTATGTTAGACTTTTGACTTTTGAGATACAGCACAGAAACAGGCCCTTTGGCCCATCGAGTTCATGCCAACCAGCGATCCCCATACACTTGTACTATCCTACACACCAGGGACAATTTACAAATTTACCGAAGCCAATTAACCTGCAAACCTGTATGTCTTTGGTGTGTGGGAGGAAACTGGAGCACCCGGAGAAAACCCATGCAGGTCACAGGGAGAACGTACAAACTCCATACAGACATCACCCATAGTCAGGATCAAACCCAGGTCTTTGGCGCAGTAAGGCAGCGGCTCCAGTACTGTGCTACTGTGCTGCCTAGGACCTTCTGTTTCGGTACATATGACAATAAAACAGTCTTGACTCTAAACAAATCAGTTGTGCAAAGTGATAGAGCTCCAGAAATTGATCCAGCAAGTCAGGAGTGAATTTTATAAACACCTGAGTGTATACATGGTGGTTGAAGCTCAGTAATTTTCACCACCCGTCGATCAACTGACAATTTAAAATCTATGGATTTTCAATGAAATTCAATAAAATTCAATCATATTTTATTGTCACATGTACTTAGGTACAGTGAAATTCTTTGTTTTTTGCATACAATACACAAAGTATACAAAGGAATTGCTGCGTTTCTGGTGCCAACAAAGTCACAAAAAGTACTCATTAGAGTCATGATAGTCCCTCTTCGTTCTCGGTGGCCCCACCCCGTGCCCCTCTTCGTTCTCAGAGGTCCTTCTTTGTTTGACGGCTCGGTTCGTTCTACTTGGCTCTACCGCCAGGACTCCGTGGCCCGTCTGATTTGTAAATGGTTATTGCATACAAGCAAGTAAATGGAGTCAAGGCACAGGTCAGATTTGATCTCATTGTATGCTGGATCTGCTTTGAGAGGCCAAGTGACATATCTGCCCATATCTTCCTTTAGCTTCCTCTAACCACTAAAGATGCACTCAAAGGGCTGTTACATTTGGCAATGTAAAGACTCCAAGGAGATTGCATCTTCAGCAATCGACAGGATAATATTAGAGGCTGAAAAGCAAAAAAAATGCAGCTGCTAGAAACCTATAGTAGAGTCATAGAGAGTCAGAAAATCATAGAGTCGTACAGCCATACAGCATGGAAACATGTCCTTCGGCCCAACTTGCCCACACCCACCAACATGCCCCATCTGCGCCAGTCCCTGCCTGCGTTTGGCAACGAACTAAAAATAGACAATGCTGGAAACACTTAGCATCTGTGGGGAGAGAAATTGAGTTAATATTTCACAGCAATGCCCTTTTATCAATTAAAGTCAAAGAGCAATTCAGCACGAAAACAAGCCCTTCAGCCCAACTCAACCTTGCCGACCATGATGCCTCATCTAAGCTGGCCCATATCCCTCTAAACCTTTCATATCTATGCACCAGTCCAAGAGTGTTTTAAATACTGTTATTGTACCTGCCTTAACAACCTGGTTTAGCAGCTCGATCCATATACCCACCGCTTGAACTGCTAAAAATTTTGAACAATTTGCTTTTTTAAGATAATACTGATTAAAATATGAAGCTTGGGTTTCTAAAACATTGAGGTGAGTTGCGGGAACTTTGTGAAAGAGAGAGAAAGAGACCTGAATGACCCACAGCCGTGGAGGGAAATGTGATGGTTAACTTTCACACAGCAAAGTCCATTTAACAGCAGTGGGATAGACAACCAACTGGCTGGTGTTGGGGTGTTGATTGAGGGACAAATACTTGCTTGGACATCAGACAGATACATCAGAGGGGGGAAAGGACCTCTGTTTAACATCTCGTCCAAATCCGGCACTTCTGACAGTTTGGATTCACAGAACTTCACTGAGGAAATAAGTAAAGGATTTGGGTGATTGACAGGATTTGAGTTTGAAGCAAGAACTTCAATAAGAATTGTGTTGTTCCGGTTCATATCAATGGATCAATGGTATTTTATTGTCACATGCATCTAAAGACAGTGAAATTCTTTGTTTTGCAAACAATTCACTAAAATCATACGTAGACACAAAGTGCTGGAGTAACTCAGTGGGACAGGCAGCATCTCTGGAGAGAAGGAATGGGTGATGTCACCCATTCTTTCTCTCCAGAGATGCTACCTGTCCCGCTGAGTTACTCCAGCATTTTATGTCTACCTTTGATTTAAATCAGCATCTGCAGTTCTTTCTTGCACTAAATCATACTATACATAAGTACAATCATACATAAGTACAAGAGTACAAGTTCTCCTTTGCTGTTCATCCCTATATCTGTCTCCATCTGCATGCATTGCACCTTTTATTTACTGTTCCTGAAGCTGAAATAACTTCTCAATCTAACTTGGAAACCGAAAGCAAACCCAAGTTCCAGCCAGTGCAATATTACATCACCCGCTGATTATTTATAAGTAGGAGTGAGACAATAATTAATATGTCCAATCAACCTGTGGAATATGCCCTCTCTTCATATGCAATGGCGTCACATTAGAACAGATTAGAACAGATTAGAACACCAGGATTACATGCATTTCCCATAGTTTCCTCTGTCATAAAATAACAGTTTTATAATGGTCAATTTACATTGATTGCACAAACATAATTATGAAGAAGCATTCTCCATAGCCAATTGTTGATAAAATTATTTATGGCAAAGATTCATTGTGAGACTGTATTCACATGAATGGATATTATTTTTCATATCATGCATAATACTTGCTTAGTATATATGTTTAAAGTCTCTTCTGTCACTGTCTAATCACAATCAAAACATGAAAATAATATTTTGAAATTTGAATCACCATATTTATCTTTATCATGAAAATGTCTTAATTAAATCATTTTCTGACTGAGCTATCAAAAGATCCTCCTGAGAGGATACAAATTAAATGTGCTCAATTTTTGAATGTATAAATTATAACATTGAACATTTGAATGAATAAATATTTGCAAAAATAATCATTGAATGGTCATGAGGGTAGATTTGGAATATAGGGATCAGTCAATTGTAGTTTCACGGTAAATTGACTCAGAGGAAACTAAAAGTTCTCCTTTTGGGTGTAACGTTCGATAAGCACTTTGAAAAGGAGTGTGCAGAAATAATTACGCAAGAACAAATTTATTTGTAAGAAAATTGTCCTTGCCAATCCTTTGTAAAGTCTTAACCATCAGATTGTCGCAGCACATTCCATGTTAGTAATTCAGTTATTAATGATATTTATCAGTTATTAATATCAGTTATTAATATCAGTTATGAATCAGTCATCAGTAGTATCAGCTTTTAATAACATAATCCAATCAATAATTACATTTTCACTTAGATACTTCTGAATTTGTGGCAGTGGTTGTGTTGATATGAACATTTTCATAGGAATCATTGTTCCACATCAGTATGTGTTTTTCAGCTTGATTTTGAAAACTTACTGGATGTTTCCAAGCTTATTCCAAACAGCCCCAATGGCGCTATGTTTCTATAAGGTGGGAAGATTTACTGTGTCATTCAGAAAGTGCTCCTGGAGAGCAGGAATTATTTCTGCATGAATAATGGAAGCACGTGTGTTCTTTTCATATATCATTTAGAATGATTGCAGAATCAAAGATTCCTCCATTGTGTGATCTAAGGGTGACGATTTAGGTGGAATTTTTGTTTATCTGCCTGTCTACATTGGAAAACGGGGACGGTAATAGATTACCAAGGCTGCACTTTAGTGGATACATAATGAGCTAGCTGCAGCCTTCCTCTTAATTGGATCGTTCTTGCAGGCTTGATAATATAAAATATATCAACACTTTGCTGTGTGGGATTGTAAATCTTTGCATAATGTCAGCACGGGCAGCACTTTCTGGTGTATTATTGTAGAAGGGTGAGCATGCAGTGTAATGAAGAATGCTGAATTGACCTGATTGATCTTCATTTCCAAATGCACTCTGGGTGTATATAACAGCCTGGGCCCTAGGGTGGCGCTAGTAATTCACCATCTTTCATAGTCCTGTGCACGTTTATGCCTATTCTACTCTAGGGCATATATTGTCCATTCTACTGTTAATAGAGTTAACGGTGGTGCAACAGTAGAGTTGCTGCCTCACAGCGCCAGAGAACTGGGTTCTATCCTGACTACGGGTGCTGTCCTTACGGAGTTTGTACATTCTCCCCGTGAAGAAATTGTGCTTAATGCATAGAATGCTAAACGGGGATAACATAGAATAGTGTTTGGGTGATCGATGGTCGGCATGGACTCAGTGGGCTGAAGGACCCGTTTCCACACTGCAGCTCTAGACTAAACTAAGCTAAACTCGAATTCATCTGAATTCATTCTGCTTTTGTCAGATTGCAGGAAAAATCAACATTGCCTTCTTCAAGTGCTGGTGAGCTCACTGAAGACATGCAGTTGCCTTACACATACATCCTCCTTACAAAAGGGAAGGGTTTTTTCTTTCACCTTTGACTTTCATTGATTTAATATCATGACTGGATTACTGTAAGGCAGAGAGCAGTAGACAGCATGACACGTTAAGAAGGCAGCTGTAATTGTTATTATTGCTCTGCTGTGTGTGTAAAGCTATCAGATTGATGTGAGCATGGCAGTATCACTGCTTAAAACCCCATTAATAAACTTACAATCAATAAAGCACATATGGCCAAGTGTGTCTTTTTATCCTTGCCTGCTCAGTTACAAAATAGAACATAATAAATAGTGGAAATACCAATTCACTTGTTAGTCTGTTGTTTCTACTTAGTAATTTTATAACCGTTGTTTCATTTACAGTGAAATCATTTCAAGAGTAGATCTATTTAAGAATTAATAATTGTCCTTGGCATGGGCAAACATTTATAAATGTTTTAAAGAAAATGAAATGCCAAGAACCTGCTTCTTCTGAGAATCTTCCATTCTTGGAGATACAAGGGAATGCAGATGCTGGGTTACAAAAAAAAAATCCAAAGTGTTGGAGTAACTCAGCGGGTCAGGCAGCATCTCTGACGGACATGGTTATGTGACGTTTTGGGTCAGGATCCTTCTTCAGACTGAGTGTAGTTTGGGGAGAAAGCTGGAAAAGCAGTGGAGGTGGAACAAAGCATGACGAGTGATAGGTGGATACTGGTGAGTGGGAGGGGGAGGTGGTGGGGTGGGGGGGGGGGGAGGTTCGTTTCGCAGATGGCTAGACATAGGCTAGAATAAAATGACAAAAAGTGCGAGATAAGGAGGGAAGAGGCATCACCTATCCATGTTCTCCAGAGACACTGCCTGACCCATTGAATTACTCCAACACTTTGGATCTTTCAATCTTTGTTTTTTCGTTGAGATGTAGTAGCATACGAACCAGCTACCTTCCAAAGTCGTGAACAATATTCAACTTTGAATGTGATTGTCTGCAAGTTGTTTGCCTGTGTAAACACTACAGCTCAGATTCCTTTTTTAAATTGATATTCATATGTTTCTAGAGCAGTGTCCAGGGATGGAATCATCAGCAGGAAGACACAGGGTGGCAGAGTGACACGGCTGGTAGAGCTTCTGCCTCACAGCATCAGAGACCCAGGTTCGATCCTGACCTTTGACGCTGCATGTGTGGAGTTTGTACGTTCTCCCTGTGAATGCGTGGAATTCGTCCGGGTGCTCCAGCTTCCTACCGCGTCCCAAAGATATGTGTGTTTGTAGCTTAATTGGCCACTAGTGAGTTTAGGGTGTGGGTGCAAAAGTGGGGTAACATAGAACTGGTGTGAAGAGGTAATCGACAGTGACAGTGGCCGCTGTGGGCCGAAGGGCCTGTATTCATGCTGCATCTTTCAATCTATCAAGACTGGCCAATTGGCCACATCTCAGTGCCAGGGCACCGAGCAAAGGCCAGAACTTTAATGCTCAAATAGTTGCTGGATAAATAATTTACCAGGAGTTTCCTTGAGGCTGTTTCCACCTTGCTGTGAACCATCAGCCATCACGTGGTAGAGTTATGTGCAAGAACATGGTGATGTGAGCAGTGAAGTCTCTGAGATGATTCCTGCCACCAAGCCAAGTCTAGGGGGGGCATTTTAAACCCTGAAAATAAAGTCAGATTGATCATTTCCCTCCAATCATGCTGGGTTCATAATAGTCCTTATTTGTTTTCTACATCAGTTTAGATTTTAGAGACAGCGTGGAAGCAGGCCCTTCGGCCCACTGAGTCCGCACCAACCAGCGATCTCACACACTAGGAACAATTTACAATTATCAGAAGCCAATTATCCTACAAACCTGTACGTCTTTGGGGTGTGGGACGAATTTGGAGCACCTGGAGAAACCCACGCGGAGAATGTAGTCCTTGTAGTCAGGATCAAACAAATGATACATTTCTATGGAAACTACCTATGTTCCAAGATTATATCACAGGATGCAAGAGCATACCATCTTGTGCCACTTCCCAGTCCTCTGCCCATGGACCTCCAACTAATTCACTTATCCAGTTTGTTTCTGATAGATATAATGGAATCTGCCTCCATTCCCACCCTTGGCAGTTTATTCCAGATCCTAACCACCCACTGTGTAAAATAAATCTTCACTTTTAGTTCCTTCTCAATCACCTTTATTCTACCTCCTCTAGATTTTGACCACAGCACCAAAGGAACAGATTCCTATCACATGTTCAGTCCAAATGTTCCTGATTTAAATTACCTCAAATAGATTTCCTGACAACCTCACCTATTCCAAGGGAAACAACCCCAGGTTTTCCAATAACCTAATCCATATAACTAATATATCAAACCTGGAATCACATTGATAAATCACCAGGGACTGAAGAAGTGTAAGAAAATAACTGCAGATGCTGGTACAAATCGAAAGTATTTATTCACAAAATGCAGGAGTAACTGAGCTGGTCAGGCACATCTCAGGAGAGAAGGAATGGGTGACGTTTCGGGTCGAGACCCTTCTTCAGACTGAAATGTCCCGACCCGAAATGTCACCCATCCTTTTTCTCCGGAGATGTTGCCTGACCCGCTGAGTTACTCCTGCACTTTGTGTCTATCACTTAAGTAATTCCTTCTTCCAAAATCCTTGCACCTTTTGTAAAGTGTACGCTCAGAACTTAAAAGGGCGGCATGGTGGCGCAGCGGTAGAGTTGCTGCCTTAAGAGCGCCAGAGATCAAGGTTCGATTCTGACTACGGGTACTGTCTGTATTGATTTTATACGTTCTCCCCATGACCACGTGGGTTTTCCCTGAGTGCTCTGGTTTCCACCCACACTGCAAAGACGTGCAGGTTTGTAGTTAATTAGCTTTGGTAAAAATTGCAAATTGTCCTTAGTGTATAGGATAATGTTAGTGTGCGGGGATCGCTGGTCAGTGCAGACTCGGTAGGCTAAAGGGCCTGATTCTGGGCTGCATCTCTAAACTAAACTAAACTGGACACAATACTCTGGTGGTTGCTGTGCCAATTTCATAAGGGTTTATTTTGAAAAAATTTTTCCTTCTTCAATTCCATGCCCCTTTTATTTATGAAGTTCAGGGCCAAAATGCTTCTTTAATCACATTCTCAAACTGTCCTGTTACTTTCATTGAACTTTGCTCATGTATCCCATTACAACAGGGCTTGTCAATTTTCCCACCAAATCATAGCTCTTTGTGTTTCTCAGTATTAAATATACTGTGCAATCCATCCGCGCATTCCAACAGGCTGTCTAAATCTGCTTGAAGATTACTACTATCAGTTTAATGTGGAGATACAGCATGGAAACAGGCCCTTTGGATCACCGAGTCCATGCCAATCATCGATCACCTGTTCACACAAGTTCTACTTCATTTATACTAAAACTTTGCACTGTACTGCTATTTTGTACTTGTATTTATTGTTGAATTTATCCTTACTGTATATATACCTTTTAATCTGCTGGCTTCATGTGAACAAGCAATTTCATTGCACCCTGGTGTATATGTCAATAAATTAATCTAATTCAATCTCGGCACTACTACTCCGTTTCCTGTAACTTGGCCAATTTTCAGTCCATGCCGATGTAGCCCCTTTAATCCATGATGACGTCTATTATGCAGCACCTTATCAACCTTTGAAAATCCACATAAATGGCATTGGGTCACATTTCCCTCTCTATTATTTCATTTAAAAATTCTGTCAACTTAGTTGAATACAATTTGCCTTCAGCAAACCTGTGCAGGTTTTCTCTAACCAATCCACATTTGCCCAACTGACTGCTATTCTTTCGCTGGTTATTATTTCTGGAGCTTTCAGTAGAGTTGCTGCCTTACAGCACCAAAGTCCAAGGTTCGATCCCGAAAACAGGTATTGTTGATTCAGAGTTTGTAGGTTCTCCTGTGACCGCATGGGTTTTCCTTTCACACTCCAAAGACGTACAGGTTTGTTGGATAATTGGCTTCAGTTATAAATTGTTCCAAGTGTGTAGGATAGTGTTATTGTGTGGTGATCACTGGTCAGTGCAGACTTGGTAGGCCGAAGGGCCTGTTTCCACGCTGTATCGCCAGTCTAAAGTCTAAAGGAACCTCCAATATCATCAATATTTAGCTCATCCAGAATCTCAGCTACATCATCATTTGATGAGAACCCAGCATAATTTTCTTTCTTGATAAAGAATTCTGTAAAGTATCCATTTGGTACCTCAGCCAAGTCCTCCGCAATAAAATATCGGTTTCCTTTTTGGTTTTTAATTAACTTTACTTCTCCTCTTATACACTCTCTCCTCATCACATGCGTGTAGAATGTATATGCCCCACAGTGGCGCAGCTAGTAGAGTTCCTGCCTCACAGCGCTATAAACCCAGGTTCGATCCTGGTCTTGGGTGCTGTCTGTGTGTCATTTGCACATTCTCCCTGTGAACGCATGGGTTTACCCCAGGTGCTCCGGTTTCTTCCACAACCTAAAGACGTGCGTGATTGTAAGTAAAGTAGCCTCTATAAATTGCTAGTATGTGTAGGGAGTGGATGTGAAAATGGAACATAGAACTAGTGTGAAAGGCTGATCTACGGTCGATCAATTAGACTTGGGCCAATGGGCTTGCTCTATCTATCTTTCAATCAATCAATCAATCAATCAATCAATCAATCAATCAATCAATCAATCAATCAATCAATCAATCAATCAATCAATCAATCAATCAATCAATCAATCAATCAATCAATCAATCAATCAATCAATCGATCAATCGATCGATCGATCGATCAATCGATCAATCAATCGATCGATCAATCGACCAATCAATCAATCAATCGATCAATCAATCAATCACCTTTGATATATGTGGTCAATCATTTCTCACCCTTTCTCTTTGTGTCTCCGATTTCCTTCAAGATGCAATCAGGTCTTTTGCAGAGCCAATGGAGTTACTCCAAAACATTGTGTGCTATTTTTTGTAAACCAGCATCTGCGGTTCCTCCAGCATTGATGTTTTCCTGGCCAACAAGTAATGGTAATGGAGCCAGTTAGCTTGGGGAGGCATGAGTTACTGCCGAGGAGCAGCTGCCCAGACTCTCCTCGGTCCCTTCAATGATGTTCCCTTCAGGTTGTGTTCAATAGGCCCTGTCCATTTTGCAGGTATTGTGGACTGAACTGATGCTGATGCCAACACATTACATTTTACAATGGAAAGAACCAGGTAGTTGTTATTTACAGAGAGCTGCCAGAGGAGGCCAAGAGAGTTTAGAATGTTCTGGAGAAGCCCTGACCCGAAACGTTGCCTATCCATGTTCTCCTGAGATGCACCCTGACCTGCTGAGATAATCCAGCACTTTGTATCTTCTTTTGTTAACCAGCATCTGCAGTTCCTTGTTTCGAGTCAAGTGTTTAATTGTCATATATACTAAAAACAAAACAATAAAATTCTTACTTGTAACAGCATAACAGATATTTAAACACAATATACATTGATAATATGTAATGCATTTAAAAAATCAATAAATTAATAATCCCAATTTTAGTTCATAAAAGCTCGAAATCCTTAGAGCAACCAATGACAGTCTATAGTTCATAATTAAGGATGGTGCTGTGTAATGTTCAAGAGCCTGATTATTGTTGGGAAGAAGCTATTCTTGAAGCTGATTGTTCCTGTTTTCAGTCTCCTCTACATTCTTCCCAATTGTTGGAATTAAACAAGAGTATGGCCAGAGAGGCGTGGGCTTTTGATGATGTCTGTCTGCCTTTTAGAAGGAGAGCTTCCTGTATATTGCTTTGATGGTGGGGAGGTCAGTACCCATGATGGACTGGTGGGTGTTGACCACTTTTTGCAAACTCCTTCATTCTTGGGCATTTGAGTTTCCAAACCATGCCAAGATGCAACCATACAATATGCTCTCTACCGTACACCTGCGGAAGTTCAAGTGAGTATTCAGCGACATACCCAATCCCCTCAATCGTCTAAGGAAGTGATGGCATTGATAGGCTTTCTTTATGATTGTATCAATGTGCTGGATCCAGGACAGTTCTTCAGAGACATGCACACCCAAGAACTGAAAGTTGTTGATTCTGTCCACCAGCGACCCGCCGATAAAGACGACAAACCATTGGTAATTTGTGGTGGGTGCAGAAAGAGTAATAGCATTTAAGAGTAAACTGGAGAGGTGCTTGAATGAGTAAGACACAGGGGGATATACAAGGAAGTGGGATTAGTGTAGGTAGGCATGGTGGTCGGCATGGCCACAGTGGGCCGAAGGGCCTGTTTCTATGCTGCAGTATTGGTACTGGTATTTGCCTTTAGTTGACCTTATTCCTTCAGATACCAACTATCTCCAGTCAGCAGGCAATTAGAGTGATAAATAATAATACACTGCAGGTACAAAGAATAAATTCTTTCTCAAGTCAAACAGTAGGACCAAATGTTTTCATTTCCCATAGCATTTTAACATTGCCATTCAGCTGCTAACACTAATCACATTGCCTCAGGTTCAAATTGTAAATGAACCCTTTGCTGCCACTCGACTTGGCGTGTCAGCTATGTTCACAGCCCAACAAACAAAAGTATGAGGCTCTGATTTCACATGGCGATACACAATAGAACATGGTGTACAGTAAAAACAAAATGTGCAGAACCGCACGGTGGTACACAAGGTGATTTGCAACAGCCATTGTATCAGCATGAGACAACACTTATCTAACTATATCATTTAGTAATGGAGCCAGGTGTTCCACGGTGCTTGCGGTACCCTTGGCATTCCTCTGCCGTGGCCCCGAGAGGTCATGCTGGTCTCGTGGTGTGAAAAATGCTAAATTATTAAGACTTCGTTTCGATGATGTTTAAATACTTCTTCCATCTAAGTTCATTTGTGTGGTCAAATGTGCGGCTGCTTGCTAACGTGTGGTACTGTGCAGTCTCATTCACAGTCTTACGCAGTGAGACACAAAAGGCTGGAGTAACTCAGCGGGTCAGGCAGCGTCCCTGGAGAATATGGATAGGCAACGATTCAGAATGGACCCCTTCTTCAGTCTTTAGAAGGTCTGAAGAAGATCCTGACCCAGAACGTCACCTGCCCATGTCAGTCTGAAGAAGATCCCCAACCCGAAACGTTATCTATGCCTTTTCTCCAGGGATACTGCCTTATCCGCTGAGTTACTCTAGCACTTTATGTCTTTCTTTGATAAACCAGCATCTGCAGTTCCTTGTTTCTACAGTCTCATTCACCGTTCTTGAAGGAATAAAGCAGTCTCTGCCACCCCATAACCATCCTGACCTCAGATGCTGTCTGTGTGGAGTTTGTATTTTCTCCCTGTGACCATGTGGGTTTTCTCCCACATTCCAAAGACATGCAGGTTTGTAGGTTAATTGGCCTCTGTAAATTGCCCCTAGTGCGTAGGTTGCGAAACTGGGATAACATTGAAATAGCATACGATGAATCGATGGTTAGAATGGACTTAGTGAGCCGAAGAGGCCTGTTTCCATGCTGTATCGCAACTCTAAACTGAGTCAACATCCAGCCTACAACTGATAAGTGGGAGACAATATGTGTAGGAAGGAACTGCAGATGCTGGTTTATACTGAAGATAGACACAAAATGCTGGAGTAACTCAACGGGTCAGGCAGCATTTCTGGAGAAGAGGAATAGGTGACATTTCGAAGGTAGACACAAAATGCTGTATCTCTGGAGAGAAGGAATGGGTGACCCTTCTTTAGATAAGAGTCAGGGGAGAGAGAAACTGGAGATACAGAAGGGTACAAAGAGAAGGTAAGTTGTGAAAAAGACACATCAAAGAAAAAGTTGAACAAGGAAATGTACAATGGTTCATTGATGGCTTAGGGGAAGTTGACAACAAGGCATACAAACAGTAAAATTAATCAGGACAGTGAAACTCATCAGAGAACTAGGGTGGGGGAGGGATGGAGAGAGATGGAAAGCAAAGGTTATTTGAAGTTAGAGAAATCAATATTCATACCGTTGCGTTGGATGCTACCCAAGCGAAATATGAGGTACTGTTCCTCCAATTTGCGCTTGGCATCAATCTTGCAGTGGAGGAGGCCCAGGATAGAAAGGTCAGTATAGGAATGGAAGGGGGAGTTATAGTTACTCTAGCATTTTGTGTCTATCTTCGGTGTAAATGGCATCTGCAGTTCCTTCCTACACAGGTGACTTTTCGGGTCTGTGTACGGGTTCCGACCCAAAACATCACCTATTCCTTCTCTCCAGAGATGTGGCCAGACCTGCCGAGTTACTTCAGCATTTTCCGTCTGTCTTAAGTAGTAGATAATGTTCAGGACAAATAGGTATCATGCAATGACAAAGCCTTTTTCTTTGATCTTGAACAAAAGGAATTTACTAGCTCCTCCAACATCAATATATTGTTGTGGAATCATCAGCAACAAATGGAATTTAACTCTCACAGCGAAACACCTAACAAAGCTAGACCCTGGCTGAGAATTCTTCTCAGCCCAGATCCCACAACGTCTCTGCAAAATCGATTAGATTCAAGTTGCTAATCCGATGGTGTACCCAACAATTGTTTGGATGGGAACAGCTGTAATGATTGTCGAGAGGAAGGACTAATCCATGCGATTGGCACCTTGCTTCACCAGCGCTCTCAAACAAGTACCATGGACATACAGTGCCATGTCCTTCCCATCACAACCCCCACAAGCAGACAGAGTCTCAGCGCCACCGCACGCCGTCCTCCAGGAACTTGCAAAGGAGTGAGGCCATTCTCCATCCCTTTGGGAATCTCCATCAAAAAAAGTCTGGAAAGAGATGCAGTGATCCCTGTCAAGGCTCACCGTGAACAGCTGCAAAACATCGGACTCTGTGCGGTAAAGGTTGTTCTCAGGGACAGATGCCAAAATAAACATTAACTATTAACCTAGTAAAAGATGCCCTTTGGTCTGCCAAACTTGCAGGTCTTCCAGTGCAGAGGTCTTTCCAGCACGAATGTTGCAGATTGACGCATTCCCAAGTTCCAAGAATGCGTGCTGAGGGAATCACTGAAGCTTGGTATTGGTATATGTATAGCTTTATTATTGTTACCTGTATCGAGATATTTTTAAATATTGTTTTGCATGCTATCCATGCAAATCTACCATACCTGAGTACATCAGGTAGTGCAGAGGGGAAAATAAAGAGAATATAGAAACATAGAAACATAGAAAATAGGTGCAGGAGTAGGCCATTCGGCCCTTCGAGCCTGCACCGCCATTCAATATGATCATGGCTGATCATCCAGCTCAGTAACCTGTACCTGCCTTCTCTCCATACCCCCTGATCCCTTTAGCCACAAGGGCCACATCTAACTCCCTCTTAAATATAGCCAATGAACTGGCCTCAACTACCTTCTGTGGCAGAGAATTCCACAGACTCACCACTCTCTGTGTGAAGAAATGCTTTCTCATCTCGGTCCTAGAAGATTTCCCCCTTATCCTTAAGCTGTGACCACTGGTTCTGGACTTCCCCAACATCGGGAACAATCTTCTCGCATCTAGCCTCTCCAACCCCTTAAGAATTTTATACGTTTCTATAAGATCACCCCTCAGTCTTCTAAATTCCAGCGAGTATAAGCCTAGTCTATCCAGTCTTTCTTCATATGAAAGTCCTGCCATCCCAGGGATCAATCTGGTGAACCTTCTCTGTACTCCCTCTAAGGCTATATAATGTACAGTGTCAAAGCTACAGCAAGCGCAGATATAAAAGCAGTGCAAGGGCCACGACGAGGTAGACTGGGAGATCAGCAAATTTGTTCTCAGCACATGAGAAGTCTGCACGAGAGTCCCGGAGCACAGATCGATTTGTGGCGCAACGGTGGAGTTGCTGCCATTCAGCGCCAGAGACCCGGGTTCGATCCTGACCACGGGTGCTGCCATATGGAGTTTGCATTTTCTCCCTGTGACCATGTGGGTTTCCTCCGGGTGCTCCACTTTCCTCTCACATTCCAAAGATGTGCAGGTTTGTAGGTTGATCGGCATCTGTAAACTGTCCCTAGTGTGTAGGATAGAACTAGTGTACGGGTGATCATTGGTCGGGGCGGACTCGATGGGCCGAACAGCTTCTTTCCACGCTAGTGTCCATGATGGACTATGTTTAGAACTCTCTGTAATTTCTTGTTCTCCGGAGCAGAGTAACATATGCACTCAGGTAGGATAATATTGTATAGTGCATCTGTAAATATTGGGAAGAGTCATACAGTCATATAGCATGGAAGCAGGCTCTTCAGCCCAACTCATCCATGCCAACTAAAATCCCCATCTAAACTACTCCCATTTACCTGCAAGATAGACACAAAGTTCTGGAGTCATTCCGCAGGTCAAGCAGCATCTCTGGGGAAAATAATGGGTAACGTTTTGGGTCTGAACCCTTCTTTAGACTCATAGTCTTTGTTTCTACGTTTCCCCATTTCCCTGCGTTTGGCCCTCATCCTTTTCAGCTTTTCCAATCCATATAATGGAGTCATTGGAAACATGCTGGATTTCCTTAGCCTTCTGAGGAAGTAGAGGCGTTTTCTTGGCCGGAACAGTGGTGTGGTTGGATTCAGACAACATTCATATGATACTTACCTGGGGACTTGTAAAACAATTTGTTCAGTTGTTGCAAAGGCTCCATCGAGGAAGGTCACAGTTTGAGGGCTTCCTTCTATTGTACACTGATGATCTGAAACCTATGGAAAAAAAATCATAAGAATGCTAGGCATAAAATGTTTATAAAGAAAAAAAATTATGCCATGTGATATAAAGTTAATCTTGTAAGTTAATCATATACTGTACAGAAGGAACATAATTTGTCTTGTATTGCATACAGTGACTTACTATCTTATATATTTGAAATTTCTATGAATAAAATATATTTTGAAATAAAAACTAGCAAGCAGGACGAGGAGCTTTGCGAAAATCCCTCAAGGATAAACAGCAACCTGATGTGGACACATTTCATCCTCTCCACTGGGTTGAAGGACCAGAATTTTTCTACCTCATGTTATTCTGGGAGCTTCATCTGTCCAAGTACTCTAATCGTCCAGAGGGCATACTATCTGCAGAAGGACTGAGGGAGTCAACATTCAAGGGTGTTTAATTGTCCTTCGTACCAACAGCAGAACAATGACATTTCTACTTACTGCAGCATAAAAGGGCTGTAAACACAATATTCGTTAGATAACATATAATAAGCAAAACACAAGGATTCAATGAACCCCCAATACCATTGCAAAAAAGCCCAACCAAGACAGTCCATAATTTATAGCTTACTTAGTGTTTTGTCGTGTTCCAGGGCCTGATGGACGTTGGGAAGATGTTCTTGAACCTGGAACTCGTGTTTTTTAGACTCCTATGCCTTCAAAGTTTGCCAAGTTTTCCACAAATGGGGAACAACGTAAATAAATTCTGGTGTCTACAATTCGGCCACATATTAGCAGGTCAGAATATTAAATATTGAATATTTAAGAGCCTTTGAAACAGCAGTGTGCTATAGTTTGTCAACATATCCCTGACTGAGGGGGCAGCACAATGGCACAGTGATAGAGCTGCTGCCTCACAGTGCCAGGTCGATCCTCCATCATTTTATCGTTAGTTTATTGCTGATGTATTGGGATGTTCCTACTCCAAACTTATGCAGATCTCATTGCGACTGACCTGGGCTCACATAGCTCATCTTTCTCACAGCTTTGCAACTTCCTGGCACAAGGATGGCACAGTGGCACAGCGGTAGAATTGCTGCCTCACTGCGCCAGAGACCAGGGTTCTATCCTGGCTACAGGTGCTGTCTGTGAGGAGTTTGTACGTTCTCCCTGTGACCGTGTGGGCTTTATCTGGGTGCTCCAACTTCTTCCCACTCTTCAAAGACGTGCAGATTCGTAGGTTAATTGGCTTCTGTGAATTGCCCCTAGGGTGCAGGATAGTGCTAGTGTATGGGGTGATACACTAGTGTATCAGTGCTAGTGTTACTAGTGCTGGTGCTAGTGTATGGGGTGATACATCACCATCACTAGTGCTAGTGTATGGGGTGATACACTAGTGTATCAGTGCTAGTGTTACTAGTGCTGGTGCTGGTGTATGGGGTGATACATCACCATCACTAGTGCTAGTGTATGGGGTGATACACTAGTGTATCAGTGCTAGTGTTACTAGTGCTGGTGCTGGTGTATGGGGTGATACATCACCATCACTAGTGCTAGTGTATGGGGTGATCGCTGGTCGGCGAGGCTTGGTGGGTTTTCACACTGCACCTCTTAAAACAAAAACTAAACTAAAATTTCACGATAGAAAAGGTAGCAGAAATGTATCCAAGATTTGTGCTTCTAACTCCTATGAAATGATCCCAGAAGGAAATGTACATGTTTGCACACAAGGTGAGGGCAGGCTGAGCAACGTTGTGATGCTGGTCATGTAGCAGGCTCTGTTATTATTGTCTCCTTGTTCTAGATTTCCTTAAGTATTGAAAGTAATCTGCTACTATCTAACTTATTATTTCATTTAATCATTTTGAACACTTCTCCCAGATGCCCCAAAATCTGTAACGTGCCAATGAAAATTGTTCCAGTCTTTCTCATCTTTCTTCAGAAGCATGCAGGGAAATATCCAATGCATTACCTCTAAATCCTCCTTTAGTCTAATGCTATATATCGTCGAGTCATGGTGTCGTAGAGTAATACAGTATGGAAGCAGGTCCTTCGGCCCAACTTACCCACACTGGCCAACATGTCCCAGCTATACTGGTTCCACCTGCCTGCGTTTGGTCCATATCTCTCCAAACTTGCCATATCCATGTACTTAATTAACTGGTTCTTAAATGTTGGTCCCTGCCAACGTTTCCTGCCTCAACTACCACCTCTGGTAGCTTGTTCCATTGACCCACCACCCTTTGAGTGGACAAAGTTACCCCTCAGATTCCTATTACCTTGCACTCTTATGAACAGCATGAAAAGGAATGAAACAGATTCACAGCAACATGTGTTTTTACATTTTATACAAATTATGATAATATCTTGAATTCCATGAGCTTGTTTATAGCATTAATATTCTGTCAACCTTTCCTTCAAATCTCCCTTCTTTCCAACAACATTGAGTGTGACCATAATTAAAGTTGTTCTTCATATTATCAAAATGCCTCACCTTGCATTTACTGACTCTAAATTCCACCTTCCAATTTAGCTCATTGCCCCAGCAGTCCATGCCGACCAGCGATCATCCCGTGTATCCGATCCACTGAGTCCATGCCGACCAGCGATCACCCCGTGCATCCGATCCACTCGGGACAATTTACAATCTTTACCATTGACGATTAACCTCCGAACCTGGAGTGTGCAAGGAAACCACTGCACCCGGAGAAAGCCCACGCAGTCACAGGGATAAAGTACTCACTCCGTACAGACAGCACCCACAGTCAGGATCGAACCCAGGTGCCTGGCACTGTAAGGAAGCAACACTGCCACTGTGCCGCCCTCAAAAAGAAATCTTCAAAAAGAATACAGATACCCCTCCTGTTTTGATATTGCTCACAAATGCTACATCATCCAACACGATGGCCCGAGAACTCACCGAGTTCTACATCTAAGTCACTGATTGGAACCACACAGATTTACTGTGGTTCCATTCAGTGTATTTGGGACACTGCAGCCCATTTGAACTCATTCTGAAAAAGGTCATAATACTAAATCTATTTTCTTACTTTTAACCAATTATAAAACCAAATTAAAATAGAAGAGGCTAGGCTTTGTTTCCCTCTATGTGCTGATGTTGCCTGAATCCAGAGGGAAACTGCTAGCCTAGATTAGATTGGAGGATAGCTAAAGTTATCCCACTTTTTAAGAAAGGAGGGAGAGAGAAAACAGGGAATTATAGACGAGTTAGCCTGACATCGGTGGTGGGAAAGATGCTGGAGTCAATTATAAAAGATGAAATAGTGGCACATTTGGATAGCAGTAACAGGATCGGTGTGAGTCGGCATGGATTTACGAAGGGAAAATCATGCTTGACTAATCTTCTACAATTTTTTGGGGATGTAACTAGGAAAATGGACAAGAGAGAGCCAGTGGATGTAGTGTACCTGGACTTTCAGAAAGCCCCATAGACGATTAGTGGGCAAAATTAGAGCACATGGTTTTGGGGGTAGGGTACTTGACATGGATAGAAAATTGGTTGGCAGACAAGAAACAAAGAGTAGGGAATAACGGGTCCCTTTCAGAATGGCAGGCAGTGACTAGTGGGGTACCGCAAGGCTCGCTGCTGGCACTGCAGCCTTTTACAATATACATTAATGATTTAGATGAAGGAATTAAAAGTAACATTAGGAAATTTGCAGATGACGCAAAGCTGGGTGGCAGTGTGAACTGTGAGGAGGATGCTATGAGGATTCAGGGTGATCTTGGACAGGCTGTGTGAGTGGGCAGATGCATGGCAGACGCAGTATAATGTGGATAAATGTGAGGTTAATGTGGATAAGTGTGAGGTTATCCACTTTGGGGGCAAGAACAGGAAGGCAGATTATTACCTGAATGGTGTCAAGTTAGGAAAAGGGGAAGTACAACGAGATCTGGATCTCCCATTGTTGGCTGAGGAAGCTGTGCTAACAGCAGAGATACAAGGATGCAAACAGTGGAACCAGCAAGACGGTTGAAATTTGTCTGAAATTTGCAGTAGGTTCTCTGAATTATTTTCCCTTTTTTGATTTGCATAACAATTTTGAAAATCAAAATATTGCAGATGCTGGAAATCTGAAATAAACAAAACAAATACTTGAATTACTTAGCAGGTAAGGCCGATGCAGACACAAGGAGCTGCTGGAGTAACTCAGCAGGTCAGACAGCATCTCTGGAGAACATGGACGGGCAACCTTTCAGGTAGGGCCCCTTCAGGCCGAGACTTTGAAAGAGAAGTAGAGTTAACATTTCAGGCCAAAGACCCTTATCAGTTCTAACTTTTGTATTCATATTTCTTAGTAGTTTCCCCTTCCATTAACCTTACAGCTAACTGCCCTCTAGTTATTTCCTTTAACGTGATCTTCTGTGTGGTTCTGCACTCATTAAAGCATGGGAACATGGAGTCATAGAGTCATTGAATCATGTAGCATCGAAACCGGCCCTTTGGACCAACTTTCCCATGTTGTGCAAGATGCTGCATCTATGCCAGTAGTTGCCCGAGGATCTGCGCTATTGGTGATAGGCATTTCTCCTTTCTTTGGCTGATTTTATCTGAAATTATTCTTTAGTTCACCATAATATCTGTTAGCTCACGCTCAATTAGTTCAGGATCTGTCTTATATTAAAAATGTAGAATGAAACTGCAGATTCTGGTTTACACTGAAGATAGACATAAAATGCTGGTATAACTCAGATCAAGCAGCACCTCTGGAGAAAAGGAATAGGTGACCTTTCGAGTCAAGGCCCTTCTTCAGAGTCAAGAACTATATTCAGCATTCTGGTTTCTCTCTCTTTGCTCCACCTTTTGTACTTGTGTTTGGCTTGATCGTTTTCATGTAAAGTATTATATGATTTGATTGGGAAGCAGGCAAACAAAAGATTTTCACTATACTTCGGTGCATGTTTCCATAATAAACCTAAACCTTAACTTAAAGTATTTGTCTCTTCAATGACCTGTGCTGTGACCTCTCACTCAAAGTCACAATATTCACATTTTGCAGTCCAGAGTTTCAGACAGCTGCAGTATCAACTGATTGCTTCTTCTTGCCTCATGCAATGGAACAATATTATCTCAGATTCCTCTTTCTGCTGTGGAGTATAATATGCATTCAATGCAGTTTTTGCTGCCATCTAGCTGATAATGCTTCATAAATATTTTCTTCCCTTCCACCTACATCCCTTCCCCTGTCTTCACAATCTGCAACTCTTCAATCCTTCTGTCTCACACCTTCTGTATTTTCATCTCTGGGTTGAGGCCAACCAACTGTCTATCTAACACCCCCCCCCTCCACCCCCCCCTCCCCCCACCCCCGCCTCTCACCTGCAGTTGCACGGTAGAAAGTATTCTTATGGGATGCATCTCAGCTTGGTATACCAACTGCTTTGCTCCTGTCTGCCTGAATCTGCAGAGAGCTGTGTACACAACCCAGTTCAAAGAGGCTCTTCACTTCCTTTCATCCAGTCCATCTTCAAGGTGCGTTGCCTCAGCCTTGGTAAGGATACCTGCCACAGTGGCCATTTCTTTTTTTCTCTTCTACCTTTAGGGAGAAGATACAAGAACTTGGCAGCTCAGATGTTCAGACTTAAGAGCAGCTTCTTCCCTTCTGCTATCTCCCCCCTCCCCCCCATTTACAGCAGAAGTATTGCAATGTTCTCTTACTCTTAACTGTAGTGTTACAGCATTATAACACTATTGTTACAGAGAAAAAGCCCATGGTGTGCAATGAGGTAGGTTGGAAGATTGGGACTACACCCGAGCATATGGGAGGGAGAAGCATTCAGTAGTCTCACAACAGCGGGGCAGAGAATGTTGCTGAATCTGGTGGTACATGCTTTCAAGCTTTCGTATATTTTGCCTGAAGGGAGAGGGAAGCAGATGGAATGACCAAGATGATAAAGATCTTTGATGTCCTAAAGCAGGGTGATGTGTAGATGGAGTCCATGATCGGGAGGATGTTCCTTGTGATGGACTCTGCTACATCCACAGTGGCCTCGGTGTAGGGTGAGAGGGGAAAGATTTAAAGCGGACCTGTGGGGCAAGTTCTTCACACGGTGATGGGCACATGGAACAAGCTGTAGAGGAAGCGGTTGAGGTGGGTACATTTACAGCATTTAAAAGACATTTGGACAGTTCAATGGATATGTAAGGGTTGGTGGGTAATGGACCAAACATTGGCAAATGCTAACTCAGATATGCTCCTAGGTCAACATGGACAAATTGTACTGAAGGACCTGTTTCCATGCTGTACAAATCTATGACTCTAATGGTACAGCAGAAGGTCTTTCATCACAGATCTTCCTTTATTTCAGACTTTAGACTGTAAGAGATACAGCGCGGAAACAGGTCCTTTGACCCACCGAGGCCATGCTGACCAACAATCACCCCGCACACTGGCACTGTCCTACACACTAGGGACAATTTACAATTTTGCCAAAGCCAATTAGCCTACAAACCTAAATGTCTTTGGAGTGTGGGAGGAAACCGGAGCACCTGGAGAAAACCCACTCGGTCACAGGGAGAAGAGACAAACTCCGTACAGACAGCAACTGTAGTCAGGATCGATCCTGGGTCTTTGGCGCTGTAAGGCAGCAACTCTACCGCTGCACCACTTTCCCCACCGCTCCCAATTCTCTTGAACATGTCTGCTTTCGCACCTTTCCTCCTCTAGATAAGATCATTAACGTATTTCTCATTTTACCTGACTTGCTGAGTATATATAATTCTTTCTGGTTTTCGGTCAATGCATGTTATAATAATGCTCTGTGTGTACATTGTCCCTGCATTCATTGTACTTTTAGAGAATTACTTTAAATTCAATCTGTTAAAATGCTTTTATTTCAACAACTATTTTAAAATTATTTTCATGCCAGCTTTGGGATCCTCTGTACCAAAATGCTCCTTTGCAGTAGATTAGAAACTTCCTTGGAGCTTCTGTCAGTGGTGAATGGAAACAAAGAGGTGTGCAGAAATTATCCTTTTAATTCTCTCCTTCCTCCATAACAATCTATGGACCAACACTCTGATGGACCAATGCAGAACCAAGTGAGTTCATGCAATGAGGGCTGAGGGTTAAATCAAAGGAATTGACAGATACATTTGTTCAAAAGTCATACAAAAGAGTTTGCACATTCTCCCTGTGACAACAAAGGTTTCTTCCATGTGCTCTGGTTTCCTTCCACATCCCGAAGACGAGTGGGTTTGTAGATTTATTGGCTTCTGTAAATCACCCTGAGTGTGTCGGGAGTGGATATGAAAGTGGGATAACATAGAACTAGTGTGAACGGGTGATCAATGGTCAGCGTGGACTCGGTGGGCTGAAGGGCCTGTTTCCATGCAGTATCTTTCAATCAATCTGTCTTCCAATTTGCCAACTGTTAATCTTTAACAAACCTGGCTAATGTTTACAGAATCAGAAAGTCAATCCCTCCCCTAGCTTCTGAACCACTTACGTATATTGATCTTACTGTTCATTTACACTTAATTTGCAAGCCTTGAAAATGATCTGATTTCTCAAATAAACTTGAGCGTTGGTGTCTTTATTCTGCTGAGACTCATTCAAGTGTATAGTACCGATAGGCTCTGGATCACTAAACATTTTGAAGATGTGGTCACTAAACAGTAGAGAACTTAAAGTCTACGAACCAGCCCTTAATTACTTAAGAAACAAAGCAAACAGTTTAAATGTAACCCGATGAGAGCATTCTGTTCTCAGCAAGGTGCCAGACTAGGAGAAATCAGCTTCAAGGTTTGCTGGAAAAGCTTAAAGTCGACTATTCAACAAGTAAACCTGGTCTGTTATGCTTCATATAAACTCCCTCAACTAATGATAGCGTTATGAATAACCCTATACAAGTAATACTGAAGAAACTAATCATGGATCCATTCCAGGTGCTCAATGTACACAATGCTTGGTCTGAGAAGAAAAACTATTTGCAATGACTAATATACTGGGCATATCACTAATTATATTTCCAACCGAGTACTGCAAGCTGGTGCGCTTTCTCCCCTCAAATAAATGAAACTCTTTTTACAGATTTCATATCTCCTCTCGTTGCATTCAGAAAATATAGAAATGGTCTTCAATAATAGGCTTTATGTTCGTTTGATGACATTTCATGCAAAAAAAAAATTAGTTATTGAGTAACTGAGTTTGAACATGTTAATGGATAATGATGTAGTTAAATCACAACTGATCAAAATATATGAAAGGCCGTCCATTGTCGGTGTGTGGTTGTACACAATTGCCGGCAATGGCTGCCTCGTGAACAGTCTGTCTGTCTCTTCCTTCGTTGTGTCTGTTTTGTATGTGTTAAATGTATGTTTTTAGTGTTCTTTAGCTTGTTTTGTGTGGGGGAGGGGGGGGTGGGGGGGGAGTTGCGGGAAACTTTTTCTAATCCTTTACCTCGACGGAGATGCGATTTTTTTCCGTATCGTATCTCCATCCTCACTGTGGCCTAACATTGTGGAGTTGGCGGCCTTTGCTGGAGATCGACTGGGAGCTCCATCGCGGGAGCCTGTGAACTTAACACCATGGAGCTTGCGATCCCTGTCGGGGGTCGTCTTTGGAGCTCCAACCGTGGGAGCCTGCGAGACTTTAACATTGAGGAGTCTGTGGTCTCTGGTAGAGACCGACATCGGGGCCTCCAACCCACAGGAATTTCGACCGCCCTGACACGAGTGTTTCGATCGCCCCGATGGGGGCTTCGACCGCCGGCTGCGGATGGTTCGACTGCCCCGACCGTGGGAGAATAAAGAGGAAGGAGATTGGACTTTATTGCCTTCCATCACAGTGAGGAACGTGGGGGATCCGCTGTGGTGGATGTTTATGTTAACTTTTATGTAGTTGTGTGTCTTGTTGCTTTTTTTTTGTATGGCTGTATGGTAATCTGAATTTCACTGTATCTTAATTGGTACTTGTTATAATAAACTGACCTTGAAACTATGATATGACCACAGTCAATGCGAACAATGGTGAGATTTCTTATCTCCAGTTCCCTCCCCTCTACTTTCAGTCTGAAGAAGGATCCCGATCTGAAACAACACCCATCCTTTCCTCCAGAGAGGCTGCCTGACCCGCTGAGTTACTCCAGCACTTTGTGTCCATCTTCAGTGAAATTTGGATGTTTGTGATTCCATCACGGGTACTCACCTCCCCACTGTCGAAGGGAACTACAGGAGTCGGTGCACCAAAAAGGCAGCCAGCATCATCAGAGACTCACACCAGCCTGCCCACACCCTCACTTCACTCCTGCTATCGGGAAGAAGGTACAGGAGCCTGAAAACTGTAACGTCCAGGTTCAGGAACAGCTTCTTCCCAACAACCATCAGGTTATTAAACACGACAAACTCCAACTGAGATCCGAACTGCATAGACTGGGGGGCATTGGTTTAGTCTTTGCACAATCATTGTTCATTTTTTTTAGTTTACTAAACTTTTTTGTTTATTATGGTGTTGACAGAGTATTTATTATCTTTACATATCTGTTGTGCTGCTGCAAGTAAGAATTTCATTGTCCCGTTTCTGGACATATGACAATAAAACTCTCCTAACTTTTGACTCTTGACTCCCTTGACTCTTGGTTGTTTGAAACCTTGGATTTTAATAATCACATAATTCTATTATGAGGGGGTATGGGGAGAAGGCAGGAACGGGGTACTGATTGAGAGTGATCAGCCATGATCGCATTGAATGGCGGTGCTGGCTCGAAGGGCTGAATGGCCTACTCCTGCACCTATTGTCTATTGTCTATTGTCTACTATATGAATATGTGCCACAAGAAATATTGATGAAGTCCTGTCTTACTGTGAGGGGCACAACCCCTTTCTCTCAGACCATTTAAGGAACTTAAATGGCCTGCATGAAATGCAAAAGAGGCAGGTTTATAAAAACACATCCCATTATCCACATATTACTAAAACTCGCTGTTTGTTTGTTTGTTTGTATGTATGTTTGTTTAGACAATAGACAATAGGTGCAGGAGTAGGCCATTTGGCCCTTCGAGGAAGCACCGCCATTCACCGTGATCATGGCTGATCATGCACAATCAGTACCCCGTTTCTGCCTCCCCGATTCCTGAAATACAGCCAAAATGGTACACGATAGCGCAACAATTTTAGGCCCACCTTACTCACCATTGTCCTGCGGTGTGCAGTAGCATGTTTTGTTCAAATTGTTGTTATAGTTCAAAAGTTTTTGACATTTTAAACTTTAATAAATTGCTCCCACTTGGAGGGGGAGGGAGGAACTGGGGAGGGGAGGGTGCTAGACCAATGCAGGAGGTTCGGACCCAACAGGTCCACAGGTCATCTAGTGAATAATAATATCTTACACATAGGAAAATCATTGATTCACAAATGATAGTTATAACAAATGACTCTGAGCCATTTCAGATGAGACAAAGAAAATCTTGCATTATGCAACATCTTGCTCAACCTCAGAACATCTTTAAACACATTATAGCAATTTTACTTTTGAACTATAATCAACATTGTAAAGTTGGCATTATCTCAGGCAACCAGTGAGCAGTAAGTGGTTTTAACTGACATTAGAACAAAGAATGGTACAGAACAAGAACAGGCCTATAGGCCACAATATCTGTGCTGAACACGACTGACCTATCTTCCCCTCTCAACCCCATTCTGCCGCCTTCTCCCCATAACCCCTGACACCTGTACTAATCTAGAATTTATCAATCTCGGCCTTAAAAATATCCATTGACGGCCTCCACAGCCTCCACAGCCTCCTCTGGCAATTAATTTCACAGATTAAATAAATTCCTTCTTATCTCCTTTCTAAAGATACATCCTTTTATTCTGAGGCTATGGCCTCTGGTCCTAGACACTCCCACTAGTGGGAATGTCTTCCCCACATCCATTCTATCCAGGCCTTTCACTATTGGAAGGAGAGGACCATTGAGGATATCTCTCCTACTTTAGGACAGCAGGAATTTTATGCCCTTCTGAAAATGTTCAAGAGGCCTCAGTTAATGTTGCAATAAACAGACTGCGTGTTAAATACAAGAATGTCAACCTAGATTTCTTCTCTCCAGAGAGGGTGCCTGTCCCGCTGAGTTACTCCAGCTTTTTGTGTATCTTCAGCCGAGATTTTTACATTTATGTCCAGTGTTAGATATGAACACACAACCTCCTGACTGTTGCCTGAGCATGGATTGGAAGAGATAATGGGGAAAGTGAGAAATAGTTTGACAGAGCCAGGTTTTCTGAAGGGAGTAAAATGTAGGCAGCAAGACTTTAGAGTGAATTCCAGAACTTGGTCATTAGGGAGCTAAAGGAATAGCTTCTCTTATACTTGGATCTCATTAAATACCAGTCTAGCTCTCGGCTGCCTTTTAATTATGACAAGTGACCTGCACTTGACTAGCCACACATCTAAGCATGTTGTGCCTGCGATTGAAAGCAGCATTAGTGCTGCTTACATTCGGCAGAAAAATTAAAATGATCTTTCTGAATGGTTATGGAGCTATTAAACCCACCCACTGCCCATGAGAAGTACTGATTAACATCCAGCAGAAAGTATAACTTTAAAGAAAAGACATTTTACACAGTAATTACCAGAAACCTAAAGAGCAGGGAAGCAATTACTTCCACCCAAAGGGCAGTAATTGATTGTATTGCTTAATCTGTAGAAAGTCACCTGACCTGCATACAGATGACACATTGCTTGTCTTCAAAATCTATTATTAGGTTTTACTGACATTGTGCATAACAAATGTGGCAGATGTGTCCAGCTTCTGAAAATGAACAAGTTTAGTGAGAGGACATAGGTTTGAGATGAGCGGGAAAAGATTTAAAAGGAGCCTGAGGGAAAACTTTTTCACGGAACCTGAGGAGAAACTTTTTCACGTGGGTGGGTGTATGGAACGAGCTGCCAGAGGAGGTAGTTGGGGCAGGTACTATCGCAATGTTTAAGAAACATTTGGACAGGTACATGGATAGGACAGGTTTAGGGGGATATGGGCCAAATGCAGGCAGGTGGGACTAGTGTAAATCGGTCATGTTGGTCATTGTGGCCAAGTTGGTCCGAAGGGCCTGTTTCCACTCTGTATGACTCTTGTGATGCTGGCTCAAAGGGCAGAATGGCATACTCCTGCACCTATTGTCTATTGTCTCTATCATTCTAGTCCTCGCTGAAAAGACTGATAGAGAAATGTATATCTGGCATAGATTGTACAGACAGTCAGAACTCTTTTCCCCTCAGGTGGAAATATCAAAGTCTAGAGGGCATAGTTTTAAGGTGAGAATGGCAAAGTTTAAGGGGGATGTGCGGGGCAAGTATTTTACACAGAGAGTGTTGGATGCCTGGAATGCCCTCCCAGAGGCAGTGGTGGAGTTAAATATGATAGGGATATCTAAGAGGCTTTTAGATAGGCACATGAATATAGACAATAGACAATAGGTGCAGGAGTAGGCCATTCGGCCTTTCGAGCCAGCACCGCCATTCAATGTGATCATGGCTGATCATTCTCAATCAGTACCCCGTTCCTGCCTTCTCCCCATACCCCCTGACTCCCCTATCCTTAAGAGCTCTATCTAGCTCTCTCTTGAATGCTTTCAGAGAATTCCACAGATTTACAACTCTCTGACTGAAAATGTTTGGCAGGGAATGGAGAGATATGGATCAAGTGCAGGCAGAAGAGATCAGATAAACTTGGCATCATGGTTGGCATGGACATTGTGAGCCGAAGGGCGTGTCTAGTGTGGTTGTTGTTATATGTTCGATGCTTGTTCAGACAAATGCCAGTAATACGCCAATAACACGGTTCTCTGGATATTCTTAATAATCTTAATGCCCATTGAGATTCTGCATCTCAATAAAGATTCATTATACATTTAAGAATTGATTTGACCAAAAAAAATCAAGGTTTGTAGAAGTCTTTTTGGCTTCTAACCTCAATGATATTAATTAATCTATAGTTTAGTTTAGTTTACTTTAGTTTAGAGATACAGCGCGGAAACAGGCCCTTCGGCTCATTGTGCCACACCGACTAGTGATAGTAACACTAGGGACAATTTATTGTGATACCAAGCCAATTAACCTACAAACCTGTAGGTCTTTGGAGTGTGGGAAGAAACCGAAGATCTCGGAGAAAACCCACAGGGAGAACGTACAAACTCCGTACAGACAGCACCCGTAGTCGGGATCAAACCCGGGTCTCTGGCGCTGCAAGTGCTGTAAGGCAGCCACTCTACCGCCGCACCACCGTGCCACCGTATACGCTTATATTTTAGTCTTAAGTTTGTTAATTTTAACACAACTTGTTGTTTTGAGGCCTGTGTTCATTTTTTAGTGGTAAGTAATTTATACATTGACATCGGAAAGTATACACTTACATTAATACTGTAACAAAGTGTTTTCAGTATAAGGACAGAATTCAATAATACAAATTCACTTTTAATTTAATTTTAATTTCAAGTTTTTGTGTACCTTGTTGTGTGTTATGGCTGTTGGCAGACCAATTTCCCTCCGGGGATGAATAAACTTCTATCGTATCGTATCGTATTTCCAATTGCCATTCCTGTGCTGTTTAGTCAGGTAAGCACTGTGTGCCAACAGTGCTATCTAACTTTAACAAAGTTAGTCAGGGAGCCCAGTAGCACACGACTTAATCCAACAGCAGAACATATCTACATATATACCCTTTTGGAGCCTCAACCTCAGCCTCTCCCCACAGCCACAACTTATGAAAGGAGACACATGAGACTGCAGATGCTGGAATCTTGAGCATAGATGCAAAGTCATAGAGTGTTGAAACGGGCCCAACCTGTCCACACTGATCAACATGCCCCATCTACACAAGTCCCACCTGCCTGCGGTTGGCCCATATCCCTCTAAACCTATCCTTTCAATCTACCTGTCCAAATGTTTTTTAACCATGGTGATATTACCTGCCTCAACTACATCTTCTGGCAGCTCGTTCCATATAAGTGCTGGAGGAACTCAAAGGGGTCGGGCATAGGCAGAGAGAATGGACAGATGACCTTTCGAGTCGAGACTCACCTGAAAGGTGCTGATCCGAAACGTTGCCTTGTCTGTTTCCCTTCACAAATGTTGCTTTTGTGAGGACGCCGAGAACGAAGAGGGACCAACGTGACTCTAATGAGTACTTTTGTAACTTTGTGCCGCCAGAAACGTGGCGATGCTTTTGTGTACTTTGTGCATTTGTATGCAAAAACAAAGAATGTCACTGTACCCTGGTACACGTGACAAGAAAATATCATGGAATCATTGAATTAAAAACTTGATGATATATAACTATATATAAACTCGTACCAATTGAATTGCACTGCCATGAACGTTGAATTCTCCAATGTGTAGTAATAACCCCCCACCCCTCTCTCCTTTCTGTGCCCGTCCAACACAGTGCGCACCTATTTCTCCCACTATTCCAACCCCCCCCCCCCCCCTTCTCTTTCCACTCATATCCTTCCCTCTGGCCGCATTTCACTCCTTAACCTGACACCCTTTTGCCAATTTTTTTCACCTCTTGCCTTTGTCAATCGAATACCCAAACGGTGTCCTGTCCATTCCCTCCGCAGATGCTGCCTGATCCTCGGAGTTGCTCCAGCACTTTGTGTTTTGCCAAAGATTCCAGCATCTGCGGTCCCTTGTCTCTGCAATATCACAATATTCCTAATTAATATGTTCTTTGACCGAAAGTAATGGCCGAAACTATAAAAGGGAAACAAACGTCGGGGCAAAACAACGCGAAAGAAAATCATAAAGCAACCACAAGAGACCGTGTACATAGAGATTATGAAGAAAGAAATATGAATCTTAAAATATAACTTTTACAGCGCTTCCTCTTTTTGGATGGTTTGGATGCAGAAAGGCGTGACACATATTCCCAATCTCAGGCATACAGGAGGCGAGGACTTCAGCATCTGTTTCCTCTGCTCCGAAACCAAGGACACCATGGCTAAATTACCGCAGCAATACAAAGACTCGGCACGCTAGACAGACATGCTTAGGAAAAGGTGTAGGAAGGAACTGCAGATGCTGCTTTACACCGCTGGTAGACACAAAAATGCTGGAGTAACTCAGCGGGTCTGCTTAGGAGAAAGGTTTCGATGGATGTGGGCCAAACGCGGGCAGGTGGGACGAGTGTAAATGGGACATGTTGGCCAGCATGGGCAACTTGGGCCGAAGGGTCTGTTCCCGCGGTGTCTTTGGGAGACTTCTGATGGAAAAACGGCCCTCTGCCCACTATCCACGGCAACTGCAAAACAAAGTTTGAGACGGATGCTGTTGCTAGAAATCAATAGGATTTCTTCTGAAAATATAAAATCATTCCCCCTCTTAACGGAGCAGCTGCCACGCTTGAACGCCACATTTTAGCAAATAGAACGGTAAAGCGAATTTGCGTAGAAAAATAGGAGCGGAGTGTGAATTGCTATCTGCAGTGCAAGTCCCATTCCTTTTTGCCCGTACAAAACACGGATCTGAGTTGTTTTTCAGGACCGTGAATCGTCCGCAATAATATAATTTTGACTCTGACATTTAATGCAAATTTGACTGACTTTAATGCCCACTCTTCGAAGCTGAAAACAGTTTGCTTAAATGCCTCTACGGAGCGTTCCGTCTCCGTTGTGTTGTTTGCAACGTCTTGTCCGCTCGATTTCTGTGGCCGCGTCCAGGTTTAATGTTTATTGGCGAATCTTCATAGGCTCTGTGTTCGCACGTCCCGGCGCACTGTGCAAATCGTGGAAAACTTCAGGGGAGGTGGGGGGGGGGGAATAGTAACGCTTTAAAAAAAACCACAAGCAACTGCAGATGCTGAAATCTTGAGCAAAAACCCCATAAAGTGCTGGAGTGACTCAGCGGGTCAGGCAGTATCTCTGGCGAACGCGGACAGGGTAGGAATGTGCAGGAAGGGACGATGTGCAGATAGATGCTGGTTCACACCGAAGATAGACACGAAAATGCCGGAGGAATTCAGCGGGTTAGCTGAGTTCCTACAGCATGTGGTGTCTTATTTTATAGACAGGACTGAAGTGTTTCAATCCGAAACTTCACTTGTCCATGTCTTCCAGAGATGCTGCTTTGACCCGCTGAGTTATTCCAGCACTTTGTGTTGCAGCACTTTCTTTTGTTTAGATTATGTTTCACCGATTCTACCATGTACCATCTACTTCTAACATCGGGCAGACGATACAAGGCCTTCTACGCCCGCACCTCCAGACTCAGGAACAGCTTCATCCCCAGGGCCATAGCTGCTATGAACCGGTCCTGCTGAGTGAACAGTGAACCGGCACAGATCTACTTGCACTTTATTCTGTTTTAAAACGGTTCTAATTTGTTTCATTGGTTGTGTAAATTAATACTGACTAGCTAATTAATTTATTGCATCGTATGGGAGGCGCATTCCCAATCTCGTTGTACCCCTGTACAATGAAGATGTATTGTATTGTATTGTATCGAGTTCTTTATCGCGTGTTCATATCATCATATCATATCATATATATACAGCCGGAAACAGGCCTTTTCGGCCCTCCAAGTCCGTGCCGCCCAGAGATCCCCGTACATTAACACTATCCTACACCCACTAGGGACAATTTTTACATTTACCCAGCCAATTAACCTACATACCTGTACGTCTTTGGTGTTGGCCCGGACGATACCAATTTAATCCATGTTACGCTTCGTGCTTGGTGGTGGGTGTGCATGTGTCTCTCTAAAGCCCAAAGTTTATCCCTCTCTCTCCAAGGGTTGCATTAATCCCCACCATTCCCATTTTGGAAAATCTTTCCCCATTACTCAAGAGTCAAGATGTTATATGTCGCAGAGCGAACAATGAAATTCTTACTAGCTGCAGCACAACAGAACATTTAAACACAGTACACTGTAAACATTGTAATAAACGAGAAAAAGCTCAGTGTTTGTACACACGCACACGCACATATATGTTTCTACGCACACATATACGTGCGCATAAAAAACAAACAATATAAGTGCAAAAAGACAAAACCAATTCCCCCAAGTCTATGTAGTTCAGATCTTATTTGAGGCTGTCGTGTTTAATAGCCGGATGGCTGCATGAAAGAAGCTGTTTCTCAACATCGCAGAGGTGAAATGAGTGTGTGGCCAGGGTGGTGTGGGTCTCTGATGATGCCGGCTGCCTTTGTGAGGCAGCGACTCCTGTAAATCCCTTCGATGGTGGGGAGGTCATTTTTACCTGCATTCCAACATTTTCCTCCCTCTTAATTAATTAAATAAAAACTATTTCCTAGACGCCCTCATTGCACAACAAATGGCAGATCCCTATACTAAAACACGCAGACTTTCTGCGGCGCAAATCCACACTGTTGGGAACATATCTCTAGATATGCATTTGCAACGCTAACGTTCACATTTGATGCCAGCAGGGAGTGTAAACGGTAAAGTAAATGGTGGACGTGGGGGTTTGGCATTGGACCCAGTAGGAGATGCTGAATGCCGCTGGGCCAGAGGCCAGCTGTTCATTGCTTGCGGGGGGGGGGGGGGGGGGGGGGGGGGGGTGTCCAGAGGGAGGGAGCGCCGCTTTCTGGAGTAGCTCAGCACCTGCCCACCACTGCCGTCGCTCGCCACATGATGGATGGGGGCAGAGAGGACCGACTCAGCAAGCACAGGCACAGATACTGTTGGACCCACGCCGCCCCAATACACACACGCGTTTTTACCCGGTGCCCTTTATACCCTCGGCTGATGTTCAATGCTTAGATCTAATATCTGCACAATAGCCGAGTGATACCATGCGAGCCAGGCAGGGTGGTAAGGATAGTCTCCTGGTGGAACCGCACTGCAAGTGACAACAGTCCGGCTCCCCCGACATTGTTTAGCAAACACTTCACTCTGCTTTGTGGCTGCTTGTCACTGTGTACTGGTCTTACCGCTCGGTTCTGGTACCCGGCTGCCAGAAGCGACGAGCCTTAAGCACGCCGTCTCACTAATAACTCGGGGAAGACCACATTTGGGGGTCTCTCCGCCGCTTGACATTGGGGGGCAGGGGGTAATGGAGGGAGGGTCCGGGTATAAAGATATTTATGTGAACACCACCAAACACAACGCCATTGAATGTATGCATCGCCGCTGAGAATGTCGGAAGAATGTTTGCAGTTCCTGTTTTGTATAGGAGAACTGCAGATGCTGGTTTAAATCGAAATTCTCCCATCAGTTTTACTGTCTCCGACTACATTCTATCTTTGTCCCTCCCTCTCCCCTGATATCAGTCTGAAGAAGGGTCTCGACCCGAAATGTCACCTATTCCTTCTCTCCAGAGATGCTGCCTGTCCCGCTGAGTTCCTCAAGCATTCTGTGTCTATCTGTTTTCTATATATTTTTTGTTCTGAATAAAGTTTATTTTTTATTTTAAAAAACTGCACCTGGGAGTACTCATGAACATATACTTTCTGATTTTCCTGGGATGGTTTTGAATTGTTAAAACTGTGTAGGCTGTGGTGAGGGGGGCGGGAGTGATCTTAATTCGACAGTTCACGTCCAGTGGACTAAGTGCTACATTGGTTTGCATTTAAGGCGTGGGTTTATTCAACACACAAGGCAAAGCCACATTTCTGTGAACCCCTGACTGTTGCCAGCGATGTACGCGAGGATCCGATGTGTATCACGTGCCTCTAAGTGATAACCTCACGATCGATGAATCTTCCCGGATTAGGAGGCACGTTTACAGCCACGAAATGTGAAGGCATTTGCAGAATTTATTATCTGTCGGATATAGGGGCTTATACCAATAATACTAAAGCGTTACTTTGGTTATTGTAAAATGAAAGGTTTTCATTCCACTACTCTCGTCAATTACATTTTATTGTTTCGAAACAGGCAAGATTAGCAGTAAATGTAACACATCGGAAGCAGCCGGCAGCTGATTTAGACTGACTAAATCGGGCCGGTTGTTGAGTTTGCCCGTCGTTGGGTAAACTTGTGGCACTCTCCACTGTAATCCACACTACACACAGTGCTTGGCGATTGCGCGTGTCTCCCTAAAGTCAAATATTGACTTTCTCCTTCCCTCCTGCACAATGTAAGACATGAGCCAGAAATACTGATGTGATCTCCCAAAAGCCGCATCACGGGGCGCTTTCCTGGCGAGGCCAGTGTGGCAATAGCTGACACCAAATTGTTCTTGAGACTGGAGACAACAAGGAAATGCAGATGTGTATGAAGGATCTGTAGATGCTGGTTTAAACCGAAGATAGACACAAAATGCTGGAGTAACTCAGCCGGACAGGCAGCATCTCTGGAGAGAAGGAATGTGTGACCAGATATGCTGCCTGACCCGCTGAGTTAGCCCAGCATTAAGGAAATGCAGACACTGATTTACAAAAAAAAACCCCAATGTGCTGGGGTAACGCAGCGGGTAACTCTGTGGAGAACACGGATAGGCGACGTTTCGGGTCTGTACGTTCTTCAGACTGATCATCACTCCAGTACCAAGTCTGAAGAAGGGTCTCGACCCGAAACGTCACCCATTCCTTCTCTCCTGAGAGGCTGCCTGACCTGCTGAGTTACTCCAGCATTTTGTGAACAAATACCTTCGATTTGTACCAGCATCTGCCGTTATTTTCTTATCACTCCAGTACCATGTGTCTCCCTTTTGTGCTTGCACGGTGGTGCAGCGGTAGAGTTGCTGCCTTACAGCGCTAGAGATCAGGGCTCTATTCTGAATGCGGGTGCTGTCTGAATGTTTGTATGTTCTCCCCGTGAACGCGTGGGGTTTCTGCGGGTGCTCCGGTATCCACCCCCACTCCAAAGACGTATAGGTTTGTCGGTTAATTGGCTTCGATAAAAATGGTAAATTGTCCCTGGTGTGTAGGACCGCTGGTCGGCACGGACTCAGTGGGTCGAAGGGCCTGTTTCAGCGTTGCATCTCTGAGGTGGAAAGTCTAAAGAGAGGGACTGGGTTTGATTTGGGATTGTGTGGAGATGGAGTGTGTGTGGGTGTGTTGGTGATGTCTGGTGTAGGGAGAGAGTGGAGGAGCTTCACTTAAAAGAAAATCCCATTGATAATGTGTATTCACTCGCTTTGCCTTCTATTCGGAGGGAGTTCAAAGTGCCAGGTAATATGTGAGCCGAGGGTGAGGTGTAAAGAGCATCACAAAGTGACCGGACACTTCCCACCGGAGCATCTATTCTGGGCAGGTAAACGTTGGTTTTGTTTGCGCCCTTTGTAGTCCCCGGAGATGGCGTTGTAACGGCTTGTTCCATGATCAGATAGTACAGGCCAACGTTCCGCACGATTTAATGCAACTGTTTGGAAACCGCCCAAGAGCATCGCTCTCGCTCGTCCCGAATCAACATTCTTCTCATTTCTTTTATTTTGTTCCGCAACGTGACACGCTAGATTAATTGCTTCTGTTACATATGTAAATAGCCTTTGGCAAAGGAGTAGCAATTATTGCGGGATCTTTTGTGGGAATAAAATGGATTCGTGCAAAATGCAATCGCATTTACATTTTGGAATTGGCATTTCGCGGTTGTATCCAGTCAGTTCTCATGTTATTAATTATTCCCCTTGCTGTGGAGTGCATACCTCCTTGTTTGTTGCTTAAGATTGGGACTTAAATATTAAAATTTAAGATTAAAATCAAAGCAATGTTAGGTAACCTTTAAATCCTCTCCCCCACCAGCCAGCCCTGCATTTCCCGAGCTTCCCCCAGTCCCCTGTGGGCAGTATCATTCCCTGGATGAGAAGTCTTGTAAAGCACCACTAGGAGGGGATCTCTCACCATTTCAGCGGTGGTTGCAAATGACTGGCCGCCGCACAGCAGCGCCCACTCGTGGCATCGCCGGTCTGGGGCTCTGCAGAATACAAACGCGAAGGTTTTGGCCAAAAGGCGTGGGGGACGTGGGCAGTTATTGCCCAGCCCTCCTTCTCCAGCGAGCTAGTTTCTCAAGACACTGCAGTACTGCTGTAACGGTGCTCGATACACACATCTAGTCTTTAAACCCAGAGACGAGGAGGGTTATATTTCAGCAAAGTGCGTGAGTTGAACGGCTGTCAGTGATTTTTGAAAACACAGCATGGAAACAGGGTCATTCGGCCCGCCGAGTCCATGCTGACTATCATAGTCATAGAGTGTGGAAACAGGCTCTTCGGCCCAACATGCCCACACCGACCAACATGTCCGTTACACTTGTCCCACTTGCCTGCATTTGGCCCATATTCCTCTAAACCTGTCCTGTCCATATGCCTATCTAATTGCTTCTTAAACGCTGCGATCGTCCCTGCCTCAACTATCTCCTCCAGCAATTCGTTCCATACATCTATTTGTGTGATTCATCCTTCACTTTCCAATCTTTTCGGTCAACCCACGCCGTCACAGGAAGAATATACACGCTCAGTACAGACAGTACCCGTGGGCAGGATCAGACCTGGGTGTCTGGTGCTGTCAGGCAGCAGCTCTGCCGCTGCGCCACTGTGCCGCCCCCTAATAATTTTGCGATTTTGATAATTGCTGAGTGCACAGCTATCACAATTCGGACATAATTTTCCAAATATAGGCTGGATGTCAAACAAAAAATCACTTCAATGATACGAAAAAACCCCATTTCCATTCTAGTTACGCTGCTAATGTAAAACAGTGAATGAGGATGGCAATAATTTGAGACGACCAGCTGCTTCATTCTATCTGAGATGTTCTAACATTCTAAGAAAGCAAAAGGAAGGAAAATCATTAAATGCATTCCAATCCTTCATGCTGACAGTGATATCCTTGATCAAGACATTATCTCTATCCCAAGTTACAAATTTATTTCTTCCATTTCATCACGTTTGTGCACTACAGGTGATGAAGGGCTGCCAATATCATTGGAACCTATCCCAGGCATGCCTGAATACTTTCAAAAGCAAAGAGAAGGGTAATGAAAGTTTATTAAGTGTCAATAAGTATTTCTGTGCACAGAAAGTAAATCGACCCTGAGTTATACTGCTCAGAAACAAGTCCTTAGACCCAACCCGACAAGATTGCCAGTCCCATTTATGTGTGCTTGGCCCATATCCCGCTAAACCTCACCTATCCATGTACCTGTCTTTTAATTGATGTTATTTTACCCGTCTCAACTACTTTAACTGGCAGCTCGTTCCATATACTCACTACCCAATGTGCAAGAAAGTTGCCCCCCAGGTTCCTATTAAACCTTTCCCCTCTCATCTTAAATCTATGCCCTCTAGTTCCTGTCTCCTGGGGAAAAAATGTTTATTTATCCAATCTACTTTTGTATCCAATAAGGTTCTCTGGTGGATCCCAGGAGATCTAACTTTCCAGAGCAGCTTACCATGTGGAACCTTATCAAAAGCCTTTGTTGAAGACCATATGGACAACCTCTATGGCCCTGCTCTCATCAACCTTCTTGGTTACTTCCTCAAAAAACTCAATCAAATTTATGAAACACCATCTCCCATGTACAAAACCATGCTGAATATCCCTGATCAACCCAAGTCTTTCCAAGTGTGTATATATATTATCCCTCAGAATCCTCTCCAATAACTTTCATATCACAGATAGTTTAAAGTTCCCAGGTTTTTCTTTGCAGCCCTTCTTAAATAGAAGTACGACATTAGCTCCCTCCTGGGTTATCGGCACCTACGGCATGTCTAACAGTGATTCATATATCTCAGCCAAGGATCCTGTACTTTCTAAAATCCTACCACATCCTACAGCCACCAGGCTATTAAGCACTACAACCTCCAAATAAGCTCTGAACCACAGAGCATTAGTTTGTCTTTTTGCACTATTGTATATTGTTATATATTGTTATATAGACAATAGACAATAGGTGCAGGAGTAGGCCATTCGGCCCTTCGAGCCAGCACCGCCATTCAATGTAATCATGGTTGATCATTCTCAATCAGTACCCCGTTCCTGCCTTCTCCCCATACCCCCTGTTTATTGTTTGTTTTTATGTGTATGTATGTATATTGTTTACAGAGTATCATATCATATATCATATCATATATATACAGCCGGAAACAGGCCTTTTTGGCCCTCCAAGTCCGTGCCGCCCAGCGATCCCCGTACATTAACACTATCCTACACCCACTAGGGACAATTTTTACATTTTACCCAGCCAATTAACCTACATACCTGTACGTCTTTGGAGTGTGGGAGGAAACCGAAAATCTCGGAGAAAACCCACGCAGGTCACGGGGAGAACGTACAAACTCCTTACAGTGCAGCACCCGTAGTCAGGATCGAACCTGAGTCTCCGGCGCTGCATTCGCTGTAAAGATGCAACTCTACCGCTGTGCTACCGTGCCACCCTGCTCTACTCTGCCATTCAATCATGGCTGATCTTTCTCTCCCTCCTAACCCCATTCTCCCCATAACCTCTGACACCTGTGTTAGTCAGGAATCTATCACTGCCTTAAAAATATCCACTGACTTGGCCTCCACAGCCTTCTGTGAAGAATTCCACAGATTCACAACCCTCTGATGAATGAAATTTCCCCTCATCTCCTTCTTAAAAGAACGTTCTTTAATTCTGAGACTATGACCTCTAGTCCTAGACTCTCCCACTGGTGGAAACATCCTCTCCACATCCACTCTATCCAAACCTTTTACGATTCTGTATGTTTTAATGAGGTCCCCCCCCTCATTCTTCTAAACTTCAATGAATACAGGCTCAGTGCTGATAAACGCTCATGATAGGCTAACCTACTTATTCCTGGGATCATTCTCGTAAACCTCCTCTGGACCCTCTCCAGAGCCAGCACATCTTTCCTCAGATATGGTGCCCAGAATTGCTCACAATATTCCATATTCAGCCTTACCAACGCTTTGTAGAGCCTCAGCATTACACCCCTTTTTTTTTGTATACAAGCCCTCTTGAAATAAATGTTAGCATTGAGTTTGCTTTCTTTGCTGGTGTCAAAGGTCATGGAGAGAAGGCAGAAGAATGGGTTTAGGAAGGAGAGAAGTTAGACATGATTGAATGGCACAGGCTTGATGGGCTGAATGGCCCAATTCTGCTCCTATCACTTTAGACCTCATGGTTGCCTAATGATCTTGGAACCGACAACATTTCTTCCTTTTATTCACAAAATGCTGGAGTAACTCAGCAGGTCAGGCAGCATCTCGGGAGAGAAGGAATGGGTGACGTTTCGGGTCGAGACCCTTCTTCTTCCTTTACTGCACACTTTCACAGTTGGCACAAATTCGCCTCCCGCATCGACGGAGTGACTGGGTTCCAGTGTTGTCCATGCCGGTGATGAAGCAATGATGAAGCACCAGCAGTACACTACACTACAGGTAGTACTTTGTTTACATTTTCTGTTGTGCTGTTGCAAGTAAGAATTTAATTTCTGTTTGGGACATATGACAATAAAACACTCTTGACTATTGGTACACAAGTGATGCACAAGTCATTGGTGCAAAAAGTGATCAAGTGCCCCACCCACCGAAAATAATTGCTAGATGTGTGTTGGTAACATGTGATGCATCAGTATGACCAAAAGATCAGTGAAAGCAAAGTGGTGGGACAAAAGATCACTCAGCAAGAAGTGGAAAAATAACTGTAAAACACAGATCTTAGTATTTTCTTATTATTTGCATGCTCTGTAAATCTACTCAGTACAATCTCAGCAATAGCACAGGTTTAATAACAATAGGGAAATAAATAAGTGAACTATTTTGGGTATCAATAACAATTTCCTGTGCTTAATGCTAACCACCTTCACAAATTATAAATATTTGGGAATTGAGAGTGAGATAGCAAGGCAAAAGGCAGTGGCTCAGTAGCTCAGAGGAAGAGAAGGGAAGATAGCCTCATAAAACCCGATGATTAATGCCACACCAAAGCACCACAGTGCCTCTACTTCCTCAGGAGACTAAGGAAATTTGGCATGTCTCCAACGACTCTTTAAAAAAAAAATGTTTATTATTATCACATGTACCAAGGTAAAGTGAAAATATTTTTGTTGTGTGGTTATTCAGTCAGCGAAAAGTCTATACATGATTACAATCGAGCCATCCATGGTGTATATATACAGGATAAAGGGGATAATGTTTAGTGCAAGATAGAGTCCTGTGAAGTCTGATTAAAGGTAATCTAAAGGTCTCCAATGAAGTAGATGGTAGGTCAGGACTGCTCTCTCTAGTTGGCGATAGGATGGTTCAGTTGCCTGATAACAGCTGGGATGAAACTGTCCCTGAATCTGGAGTTATGCGTTTTCACACTTCCAATTCCTCTTGCTCGATGGAAGAGGGGAGAAGAGGGAGTGACCGAGGTGAGATTTCTAGCAACATTCCACAGATGCAACGTAGAAAGCATACTATCGGGTCGCATCACACCTTGGTTTGGGAATTGCTCTGCCTAAGATCGCAAGAAATTTCTGAGAGTTGTGGATATCATCATACATATCATCATACGCTCCTCACCAACAACTCCATCTACACTTCACGCTGCCTTGGGAAAACAGCCAACATAATCAAGGACTTATTTCACCCTGCTCATTCCCTCTTCTCCCCACTCCCGTAGGCAATAGATACAAAAGCCTGAAAGCACGTACCACTAGACTCAAGAACAGCATCTTCCTCTCTGTTAACAATCTTCTGAAATGTCCTTCCATAAGCTAAGGTATAGTCCCAATCTTCCAGCCTACCTCATGGCAGGCAGTGTACTGTTTCTCTGGAACTCATACACTACAATGCTGAAAAACTATATTCTGTACTCTGGTATTTTTCTCTTTGGTCTCCCTGTTGTATTTGTGTATGGCTTCTTAAATATTATCTGATTTGAGTGGAAAGCACGTAAACAAAAGCTTTTCACTGTGTCCCGTTACTCATAACAATAATAAACCAATACAATACCTATACCAACCCCAAAGCTGATCATTACAAGAAGAAAGGAAGACTGAGGAAAGAAAAGGGTTCAGCAGCATGAAGGATCTGGGGAAGACTGAGTTAGAACAACATCTAATAAAATAGCAACGCCAAGATCAGGAAAACATATGAGGTTGTGCATTTGAAACTCAGGGGAAAAGAAACAAATGAAAGGAAGATTTGCAGACAACTTTGTAACTTAAAAAATAAAGTGCAACAACAATAAACTACCTTTACATATGAATTCTAAACATAAAAAATCCCATGCTATCCCATGAGTTCATAATCAGACTGAAACTAAAGCAAGGCTTGAAAAGCAAATTAGATAGATTACTTAATGCTTGGTCAGGGAGCTGGTTTTCAGGAAGGGTTTTAAAGAAGGAGGGAGCAAAGTGGAGGCAGAAGGCACAAAACTCAGTCATGGTCTTTGTTGACCAATGTCCCATTGGTGAATTGTTTCCAATATGGCGACCTATGCACTTGGTTCCATTTGTACTGAGGCACACCAGGCACCATATTGGGATGGATGGATAGATGTGTTACTGCATGCTGGAAGCAAACAAGTCATGGCATCAAGCAGCAGGATAGACTGATTTGGCATCAGCTGCAGCCACAGCCATTAGTTTCAGTGCATTGAGTTTTGAGTCGCAGGGAGCTCCCTCACAAGCACTCACAAACCCTAAGTCCACCATCTAAAGGAGCTTCTACCACTTGGGCCTCAGGTTAACTGATTTTTACTGGCTGTTTTATTGATTATTCAATGGTTTGGTGCTTTTGAGAGTTTTTTAAGTTAGTGAAGACTACAGGGGGATTGGTATGGCAGGTGCTGAAGGAATTTGCCTTGGCCTTTGTAATCTCTGTTTGATTTGAAGTCTTTCAGCCCTTGTTGCCAGACTGGAGTGTATGTGTAGCCATTCCCCTTGTGGAGAGGGGATGATCAGAGTGTGCTCTCACGGAGCAGGCTCTCGGCTGAGGACCGGCTCCACCCAGGATGCTCATGGACCCAACCCTACCTGGCCTCGTCAGGAACAACACGTGAAACATCAGTGGTTCGTTAATGCCGCACGGTCCTTTGCCCGATCACAACTCCAACCTGAGGGAGAGAAGGATATTCCCAATTGCTAAGAAATGAAACAGTGGGGCTGCTCCTTGCCTTCTGGCTGCATTTGTCACCCACTGTCCTCATCTTTAGACACCCTGTGCGTAGGGGAGAGGGCAGGGCCGAAGATGTCCTGGTTGGGTTGTTCCTTGGCCTGGCCAAGCTGGCCATCCGCGAGTCACGGCGCCAGACGGAAGAGGGCTCTGCCCGAGCCAGCTCCCTGCCCCTTTTCCGGGGTTACGTCAGTGCCTGGGTGGGGTTAGAGAGGGACTATGTGCTGTCCACGGGCACCCTGGGGGATTTCTGGGACCGTTGGGCACTGCGGGGGGTTGAATGCATCCTTGACAAGGAGTGTAAGATAGTTGTAAAATAGTTTATTGTTTGTATTGTACTATGGTGGTAGGTTCTATTTTGGTTTTATTGTATTGTATATATTATTTTAATATTTGAATAAATATTTTTGATTAAAAAAAAGAAATGAAACAGTTTTTGAACTCAGCTTTAAAAGAGTGAAAGGTCTTGTGGAAAGTAGGAATGTTGAACGCGGAAAAGGAAATTGAATTTTGTTAGTGAATATGATATGGAAGAGGCCCATCTGAGGTTAAACAAGGTAATCAGGCTAAAAATGTGAAATAAAGAAGAGGTAAGAGTGCAGTCAAAGGTAACAGGTGTTGGTTATATTTGACAAAACTAACTGTGGTCCTGAAATTCCATGAGGGTTCTATCAATTTCCTGCTGGAACAGGTGAGAGGCTGGGAGAAGTTTGACTTGTTTATATAGTTTTCCCAGCTGTTGCTGCTCGGGCTACAGTAGGAAACTAATACAGCTTCCACTGAAGGTTAGTCCTTTGCCAGCAGCCAAGATTTTAATTAAACTATGCAAAACGATTGGCGTGCGTGGCGGCGTTGATGGAAATGGAATCACTAGCAGAACAGGGTTGACAATAAATTAAAACCACTCATCGAATGGAAGAATAGAGTTATGTGAGGACAGAGCTCCAGAACCCAAACCAGTGGAAAAATAATAAATGGAGGAAAGACACATACACGCTCGCAACACACATGCAAGCACATTCACACACACATGCAAGCACATTCACACACACATGCAAGCACATACACACGCATGCAAGCGCACGCGCGCACACACGCGCACACACACACACACACACACACACACAAAATAGAAAAAGAAAATGGGGACATAAGAAACTGCAGATGCTGGAAAAAAAATCACAAAGTACATAAAGTGCTGGAGGAACTCGACGGGTCAGGCAGCATATCTGCTCTGAGTTACTCCAGCACTTTGTGTCCCTTTTATGTACTTGTACCTCAAGATCCTGCTGTTCAATAACAATCCTGACTGAGACTGTTAGCCCAGCTAACCTCCACAAACTCTGGGGGAAAGATTTCCAGCGATTCACTAAGCAACCACAAAATTAGTTTTCATTGGAAATCATATAATATAATAGAACTTACTGAGAAAAAAGTGTATCTAATCCTGTGAAAGATGTTGAGTTTTATTGGATGATGAGATAGAAAATTCCAACAGATAGATATCTATGCCATATTCATATCTATGCCAAACGTGCATACTTCCCAATCCACTTCCACCTTATCCAGTTACCTATTTTGTAATTTGATTAGGTCAACAAACAAAACAGCAGCCCAGTTTCCTTCCACAACCTTCCACAGATACTGTCTGACCTGTGGAGCATCTCGAATATTTTCTATGAATTTATTGGTGGTGACATGTTCCACTATTCCCTGTAGGAGAACTATTCGGAGAAGCTGGATTGTAATCTATGCATAGTCCATTGTTAGTTAATTAAAACTTGGCTCATCTACTTGCATGGTGACAGGTCAACTGTGCTGAAATCCAACAGGAAGCGAAGATGATCAAAGTGCTTTGCAGAGATGTAGAAGAAGGTATTGAAAACAAGGGGGGGCGGCATGGTGGCGCAGCGGTAGAGTTGCTGCCTTACAGCGCCAGAGACCCGGGTTCGATCCTGACTACGGGTGCTGTCTGTATGGAGTTTATACATTCTCCCAGTGACGGCATGGGTTTTCCCCAGGTGCTCTGTTGAGTGGGCGGATACATGGCAGATGCAGTTTAATGTAGATAAGTGTGAGGTTATTCACTTTGGAAGTAAGAATAGAAAGGCAGATTATTATCTGAATGGTGTCAAGTTAGGAAGAGGGGATGTTCAATGAGATCTGGGTGTCCTAGTGCATCAGTCACTGAAAGGAAGCATGCAGGTACAGCAGGCAGTGAAGAAAGCCAATGGAATGTTGGCCTTCATAACAAGAGGAGTTGAGTATAGGAGCAAAGAGGTCCTTCTACAGTTGTACCGGGCCCTGGTGAGACCACACCTGGAGTACTGTGTGCAGTTTTGGTCTCCAAATTTGAGGAAGGATATTCTTGCTATTGAGGGCATACAGCATAGGTTCACTAGGTTAATTCCCGGAATGGCGGGACTGTCGTATGTTGAAAGGCTGGAGCAATTAGGCTTGTATACACTGGAATTTAGAAGGATGAGGGGGGATCTTATTGAAACATATAAGATAATTAGGGGATTGGACACATTAGAGGCAGGAAACATGTTCCCAATGTTGGGGGAGTCCAGAACAAGGGGCCACAGTTTAAGAATAAGGGGTAGGCCATTTAGAACGGAGATGAGGAAGAACTTTTTCAGTCAGAGAGTGGTGAAGGTGTGGAATTCTCTGCCTCAGAAGGCAGTGGAGGCCAGTTCGTTGGATGCTTTCAAGAGAGAGCTGGATAGAGCTCTTAAGGATAGCGGAGTGAGGGGGTATGGGGAGAAGGCAGGAACGGGGTACTGATTGAGAGTGATCAGCCATGATCGCATTGAATGGCGGTGCTGGCTCGAAGGGCTGAATGGCCTACTCCTGCACCTATTGTCTATTGTCTATTGTCACATTCCAAAGACGTACAGGTTTGTAGGTTAAGGGTGCTGCGAGGCAGCAGCTCTACCTTCTGTGCCACTGTGCCACCTCTGTGCCACTATGCTGCCACAATTAAATCAAACAAGATTTTAGGACTTGTTCCAGATATTCTATGTTTTTTTAATTTGGAATGTGCAGTTTGATAGGAAATTTGCAAAATAATACATGTGCATTCAGCTTTGAAGAAGGTCTAAAATAAAATGAATGTTAAAATGATGGAAACATTGTATGTAAAAGAAATTTAAGAAATTTATCGTTAACATTAAGAAATTCTGCAACATACAGTTAATAAATCTTGCAATAAAAATTGATTTCTACTATTTGAATTGAGGTAGTGTGATTACTCAGCGGATAATAAATTATGGTACAGTACTAATTACCATTTGGATTGATCTTGTTCTAATTCTAGAACAAGGCATGCAGGATGTGACTGGATTAAGTGCTAAAAATGGCAAGGATTAAAGGCAGTGTACAACCCAGCCCTGCGAACACACTCTCACATTAACTTGTACAAACGTTATTGCTGAAGGCAAAAACATTCTTAGGGTTTTATTTTTGTAACAGGATGATTGACAGGAGATATTAAAATAAAGTAACCGCTCGTTTTAAGTGACATCTGTATAACATATTTTGGTTATGGTGAACAGACTTGTCCACGCTACATCCGGCTCGCATCGCCTCCTTGGCCACTTACAGGCCCGGCTTCCCACCCCAACCCTGACTTGCAAGGTGCCCTTCTTCACCTACTGCATGGTTCAGTGACGTGGCTGTTGTTGTGGCTCATGTTGTAGCACTTTTCTCGGGTCGCCGCCACTGACAGGACGTGCTCGGTCACTGTGGGGCTCCCTCCCCTCTCACCAGCTGCTGCTTCTCCCTGTTGTCCTCGCCTGGTCCATTCCCCTCTCCACCTCCACCATCTCCTCCCATCACTGTCCACTCGGCTTCTCCCCCCCTCTACCATCGCCTCCTCCTTCTCCTCCTCCCCTGGAGTTGCCGCCATACTCCATCTTAGTGGATGTCACTGACTGCGGGGGATATTGTGGAGGAGGAGGCAGCAGTGGCGACGGGAGTGGACAAAGTGATAGCATGGAAACAGCCACTTCTACCCAACGAGTCCATGCCGACCACTGATCACCCTCTCAAACTAGTTCTATGTTATCCCACTTTCTCAACCATTCACCCGAAACACTAGGGGCAAGTTTACCGAGGCCAATTAACCTACAAACCCACACATGGGTTTTGGGATGTGGGAGGAAACTGGTGCATCCGGAGGAAACCCATGCGGTCACAGGGAGAACAATCAAACTCCGCACAGACAGCACCTGAGGTCAGGATCGAACCAGGGTTTCTGGCAATGTGAGGCTGCAGCTCCACTATTTGCACCACTCTGCTGCCCTGTTACTCCAGCACGTTATGTCTCTTTTTGTAAACCAGCACCTGCAGTTCCTCGTGCCTACTTTAAAATATGTATTTCGCAGTCAGGGTCACAGACTAACATTACAGGTGTCTACCTCAGGGCCCTGCTTAATTAGGTTTAATTATATTTAAAAGCAGTGTTTCTACATGGCTTGAAGTACAACACAATTTTTTGAGCTATTTGTGCAAATCCATTTGGCTAGCAATTTACATAGACATTGTCGATAGTCAGATCCCAAGTGTAAGCTAGTAATTGCAGTTACTCTTATTTCTTATAAAAACACTGCACAGGTTTTAATTTGGCTTGTTTTTAAATGTACAACCTACACCTGTTAAACAAAAGATTTCTATTAATCTATCCCCCCTCACCACCAAAGGTTTTGAAATTGTCCTACAAGCAGATTCATTAAAGGCCCATTTAAAAAAAAATGTAGATCCCTGCCATTTGTTCAGTCGCTTTGGGTTGCACTTTAGGATGGTCTTATAGGACGTGGTAGTAAATTAGTACACATTGTCCGGTAATACAAATGATAGAGGTAAATTGGGGCCAGCCATCATTTGATGAAGTCAGCCATAAACACTTTCTGAAATTTTTGCAAAATTGGATGTTGGAACCAAATAAAAATACCATTATTAGTAGAATCTCAAGTGATTATTCTATACTGAACTCTGCAGAGGCCTCCCAAGTGCGATCAACTTAAAAAAACAAGTAAGGAAACTTTCCAACGTGCCTTCATTTTGTGCATCTCTGGAACTTAAATGCACTTGGCTCCAAATAAGTGCAGTAGTGGTTGTCTGTGAGTTATCTTCTCTTTTTACGATGTTTTGCTTAACTTGCAGGAAAAGATTAAAGTTGTAGAAGTTTTTACCCCACCTTCGGTGACCAACCAGAGGAAGGCACAATTGATCCAGGGTCCTGTAAGCCAAGTGGTCATGGCTTCAGAGTAAGGCCACATGCATTGGAGAAATAACACCTCATATTTTACTTGGGCAGCTAAAACCCAACGGTATGAACGCTGATTTCTCTAATTTCACATAACTCCTGCATTCCTTTCCACCCCCTCCTCTCCCCCTCCCCCTCCCCACCCTAGTTATCCTACTAATTCCACTGTTTGCATCCTTGTATCCCTCTTGTTAGCACATCTTCCCCCACCAACAATGGGCCATTATGGACTCCACCCTTCCTGAGGTCATGGGTTGCTGGCCCTGTTTTGTTCTGGCCTTCCCTATCTTTCAGTATGAAGAAGGGTTCCAACCCGAGACGTCGCTTATACCTTTTCTCCAGAGATGTCGACTGACCTGCTGAGTTACTCCAGCATTTTGTGTCTGTCAACAGTCATTTGAGTGAGGTGCTGCCCCGAATCACGATGGGTGGAATCGTACTTGGTCAAGCATTTTGTGTCTGACTGCCCCAGCTGACAGACAAATGCTACACCAAGGCTTTGAATGGGGCCATCTGCGAAAAGATTTTAAGAGGAATAACAGGTCCAGCCTTGAAAAGATAAATCTGTCCAAGGCCATCAGAATGATCCAAGGGTGGGAGTTCAAACGTCAGTTGCCTGGGATATGTATATACCACTGATAGACACAAAGAGCTGGAGTAACTCAGTGGGACAGGCAGCATCTCTGGAGAGAAGGAATGGGTAATGTTTTGGGTCAAGATCCTTCCTCAGACCATGCATGGCCCCGCACTGCCTCCTCAGTGGGTGGAGATCCCAAACACAATACATCCCAAGCTGCTAAAACAAGCAAATGTAGTGTTTGGGCAGCCCAGTGGTGCTGGTGGTAGAACTACTGCCTCACAGCTCCAGAGACATGGGATCGATCCTGACCTTTGGTGCTGTCCGTGTGGAGTTTGCACATTCTCCCTGTGACCACGTGGGTTTCGTCTGGGTGCTCCGGTTTCCTCTCACATCCCAAAGATGTGTGGGTTTGTAGGTGCGCCTAGTGTGTGAGGAGAGGATGTAAATGTGGAATAAGCTAGAACTAGCATAAACGGTTGATCGATGGTCGGCGTGGACTCAGTGGGCCAAAGGGCCAGTTTCCATGCTGTGTATTTTTCGATGAACTTTCAATCTTTCAATGAGTAGTGGGATTAGCACTGGGGATAATGCAAGCGATGGGCCCATTTGAGCACAATCTGGTCTCCACTCCAGAGCCTTTCCATATATGCCAAATACTTCAGATTTCCTTAAAACATGATAGACCATTCAGCCCATCAGGTCGATATTATCTCAGAGCAATCCCATCAATCCCACTCCCCTGCTTATTTCCCTGCAACCTATTTTCTTACACATGCCCATGAACACTCTTTGATTTGCCCACTGGCCATCAACACTTAAGGATAATTTACAGAGGCCAATTAACCTCCAATACACCAGTCTCTGCGAAGTGGGAGGAAACTGGAGTACTCAGGGGAAGTCCAGATGGAAATGGGGGGGAATGTGCAAACTCCACACTGAGAGAGTCAGTGATCTGCTTCAAGCTCAACGCTGCAAAGGCATTTTTTTCACTGTCTTAAATATCATATTTAACTCTTTGGGTACATTCAAAACATGGATGCACACAGTTCAAACAATTATTTAAAAATAATTAAAAAGGTAATAAATTTAGTTAAAAATACAATAAATTAAAACATAAATATGAAGTGAAATAAAGTAAAAATAAATGAGATTCTTAACCTGAACTTAACTTTTTGATGAAGCTTAATGACTTATTTCAGATAAATATGTTTGGCTCTTGTGTGTCAGTGTGGCTGTCACAAGGTTGAAGGGCTGGATGTGGTAATATAGTTTAATTTAGAGATACACCACAGAAACAGGACCTTTGGCCCACTGAGTCCGCGCCGACCAGCAATTCCCGTACACTAACATAATCCTACACACACAAGGGGCAATTTACAATTTTAACAAGCCAATTGACCTACAAACCTGTACGTCTTTGGAGTGTGGGAGGAAACCAGAGCATCCGGAGAAAACCCACGCAGGTCACGGGGAGAACGTACAAACTCTGTAAAGACAAGCACGCGTGGTCAGGCGCTGTAAGGCAGCAAGTCTACCGCTGTGCCACCGCGCCACCCTAGATCTGGTCTCTCAGCTGAATATCCGTTCTGTGGCCACGGCTGGACTCGGAGGTTGAAGCTGTGCTGAGCACCAAGAGGGCAAATGGACAGACACTTCCACATCAGAGCTCCATCCAGCCTAATGAACCATTATTTTAATAGCCATGCAATGGGGCTGCCCCAACATGGCCATTATCCATTTGTGCTTTCCTTTCTTTAGTTTTGATAAATGATGAATTGAATCGAGAGCTATGAGTGTGCTTTTCATGACACACGAGTAACACATGGCCCTCATTATCCATGACAACACAGAATGGTTAACAGTTCTGGATTCTATTCATATTCCAAACTTTAAAAAATCTCCTTAATTGCTTTCTGCACTGTGTTAAAATGTTATTAAATACTTTAATGCATTTCATCGCAATACAAATTGCGTGTGCGAGAATTTTCCTGGCACTGGGGATTCATTAGAAAGTGACTTGCAGAAAAAAATACACGCCAAAAAATTGTTTGTGATCCAGATTTCACAAAATAAACCATATAAAATCACATACAAGGCTTGAAATACCATTTGGAATAAATGCAGAAATGGGTGAATTTGGTAACTTTGGTAACTGAGAATGAACCAAGGGTTAATAGTAACTTTGCGTATTTAAATTTTAGGTGAGGAAAGATATCTTCCATTAAATGGCTCATCTTGGATCTTGTTGGCTCCTTAAAAGCTGAATCTATCTGGCGATGAAAGGCGGGTTGAAAGCCAACAAGAATACTGCATTCTGTCTTTAATTTGATGCACACAAGACCCTTGGGGTTAATAGGTGTGATTTTAAATTTCTTATCACACTGCATAGAGCTTGAGTTTTACTTTGACCAGATAATTGAACCTGTTAGCCAGATATCCAATTTTATTTTAAAAAAAATCCACAACTTTTCAGTATAGTAGCACACTGTCCAATAGATTTCTGTCATCATTAAACTGCACCATTGCTGTATAGCGAGCCTTTGCAAAAGCATGTCAGTAATTGATCTATTCCTCACTCTCTTCCTGTTTAAAGTTGATGGAAAGGATTTAGTACAATGCTTATGTGGTGATGACAGATTTAGAAGTGGTTATGAACTATAACAGACATATACTGGCCTGGACAGCAATTCACAACACATGCTTACGTTGTATTCTACAATCACAGCACAAGGAACTTTTGATTGTGTGATAATGCCTGCTTCATTTCTAAAGTTTTGGACCGTGTGATAAATCAGCCTTTGCATCGCTTTAAAAAAATATTCTTTTAAAATAATATATTTATTAAAAGCGAGGTGGGTAGCAGTTATGTGGAGTAATTGCCAGTTAAATCAAAATAGGGCGAGCTCTGTCTGTTTGCCTGGGCAACACAGCATTGCACAATGAAAACAGACTAATCATCCAACTGTGACTAGCAGCACTGGCAGATGTGAATGTGAATATTATGGATCTGTGAAACAGAACCATGTGGACCTTCATTAGGTACTGTAGAAGCTCATAATACCGTTCCACTGGTTTCTATAGATCACTTGAATTTGCCCAGTTATTTCACTTATTAACTGTACCTTTTTTTGACTGGGGAAGCATTTTTATTTCTTTCAAGAGAGAACATTTTTTCAAAGGCACCTATAGTTTGCTGCATGGTAAGGATATACATATATATGTAGGAAAAAAACTGCAGATGCTGGTTTAAATCGAAGGTAGACACAAAATGCTGGAGTAACTCAGCGGGTCAGGCAGCATCTTTGGAGAGAAGGATTGGGTGACGTTTCGGGTCGAGACCCTTCCATGATTGGACTGTGGGAATAAATACTGGCAGTGACCAGAATAAACCAATATTTCATATTATACAACCTTCTAACTTTAAAAAGCCTTATTACTTTAAAAAGCCAGGCAGCATCTCTGGAGAAGAGAAATAGGCGATGTTCCTGGTGAGAATCCTTCCTCAGACTGAAATACAGAGAAGTAAATTAAAAGGAAATAATTAACACAATTAGCATTCTCCAGTGCCTTTAGCTCCCAGGAACTATAAAGTTCAACAATAAAAGTTTAAAGTAGACTCATGTATGCAGTAACCAGGTAGACAAATAATCACCTTTCTGTTTGTCTTTACTCATTATGCCTTAATTGTGTTTAAAAAAATAAATAAATAATGGGTTTTTTCCTGCCAACAAAACGACCCAGAATAAAGTCATGGCCACTAAATGAAGATTGGACATTTATTGAATCAAGCCTGAGTTTGCCAGAAACCTTCTTCATCCTAACGTAATCTAATCAGCCAACAAGGAATGAGGCATAGCGAAGGAATGTGTCCAAGGGTTTCCAAAATTTTGATTGTGTTGGCATGAAATAAAGCTTAGACCATGTGTGCAATTTCCTCATAGGGTGCTTTTGCAGATTATGTTTCCATCATGGATTAGTAGCTAGTTTAGTTTAGTTTAGAGATACAGGTCCTTCGGCCCACCGAGTCCGAGCTGACTAGCGATCACACCCCATACACTAGCACTATCCTACACACTAGGGACAATTTATAATTTTTCCCGAAGCCAATTAGCCTACAAACCTGTACATCTTTAGAGCGTGGGAGGAAACCGGAGCATTGGAGAAATACCCACGCAGTCACAGGAGAATGCACAAACTCCGTGCAGACAGCACCCATAGTCAGGAGCGAACCCGGGTCTCTGCCACTGTAAGGCAGCAACTCAACTGCTGCGTCACCATGCTGCCTCAGGATTCTGAGATAGAAATGTGTAAGGATATGGGCTAAAGGTCCTATATAAAATTGGCCTGTTCTTGAATAGAGTCAGGCTTCAGAATTACTGTCGCATAATTGCAAAGGTTGTTACAAATATAAACCAATTTCCAGAACTAAATTACATAGTGAGTAAAGCATCATCATCTTCCCCAAAACATAAGCAAATGGTAAAAGGAGTTTGAAGTAGGGTTCGGACCCAAAACGTCACCTATTCCTTTTCTCCAGGGATGCAGCCTGACCCGTTGAATTACTCCAGCATTTTGTGTCTATTTTCAGCAAATGGCAACATGGATTCAATTTAACTCCTTTCAATTCATCAAGGGGTCATCACTCACAAGAGCTTCTGCCTGCTCCCTGTTAGGTCACCATTTTCAGTTAGTTCCAAATGAGTTACTGAAACAGATTTCCTCTTATTTCCATTGCTTTGTGGCCCTCAATGATGTTGCTATGGAAAGTGTAACAAAAAGCCTCTATTCTGACTCTCATTTGGTTCATTCAATAATAATTTTTCCTCGATTCTTAAAAAAAAGAAAGAAATTCATACCAATAAGAAGGTTTGAGTAGAAACTTTAATATTAATGGTAGTTGGGTTGGAAGAAAGTCCTGTGAGTGAAAATATAATTATATTGGAATATGATGTTGGCTTCATACTCATGAAAGTAAGAGGAATTTTCAGTATTCTGTCTAAAGGAGGCAACAAACAATCTTGTTCAGTCAATTGGTTGTATTTTATTGCAAAAAACATAGTAATTCCATCTGCTCTCCTCATTTGTAAATAATAAGTCTTACGTGGTTTTTACTTGTTTTACTTCAATGGGACTTGGTCTATTATTTTAACCTAGTATTTACTAATTAAATTGAAATGACAAGATACATCCGTAATAACGATGAAATAAGTAGTTGATGATATTGCTGGAAAGAGCCATGAAAGAAAAGATTATCCAAGGCATGGAACAGGCAGATTTTAAACTAATTAAGTGCTATGTAAATGAAAAAGTCTTGTCAATTTTTGTAATTAAATAAAAATGTAAAATCTGTATTCCCACATGGGTTTCCTGTTGTCTGAAACTGTTTCCTTAATAAAATTATATATGCAGCTTTGCATATCTATATAATTAGATTATAGCAACACTCAGTTTGAATGAAAAAAAATGTTATATTTTATGTAAACATAATTTGTAACTGACATTGGGCGCTGAAATTTCATTTACATTTGGACTCTGGAATTTTAAAAAAATCAGTACTGATATTGAATTGAATATTTGGCAAAAAAAAATAATTATACGAGTATTTTGTAGTGGTTTATGTCAGTAAATAATAGTGTAATAATCCTGCCAGAAATAGCTAGAAAATGCCTCAACAATTGAAAATAATTTCATACTCATTAATAGGAAACTGCTGCATTAGCTGTAATTGGATTCAAGGCTGCGCGGGAATAATTTTTATGATAATGATTTTGTAACAATGGGAGAAAAGTGTGCAGTGAAAAATGATTTTTTTAAAAAGCAGTGACAAATATTTATGTTAAACATTATTTCCATCTCCCGATTTGAGAGGTATACTGGCAGCCCTCCAGGAACACATGGCTGTATAACAGGCGCATTTCTCAGAGAGTGAAATGCTCCATCACTGAACACACACTGCTGCTACTGCTCTCATGAAGCAAAACAATGGCTGGCTCATCTTTACAACAGTCAGCACTTCCAGCCCTCTCTCCCCGCACGCGCCCAGTCAATTGTTAGAAAGCTTAAGACGACTACAACAGATATTTCCAACATTAACTCCTTCCACATGATTGCAATGAGATGATGGGAAGGATGACAATGTCTTTGTTAAAGATGGAAGTATTAATTTTCAAATAAACCTTTGCAATTCAGTTCCTTAAACTCGGATGTACGCAACCCGGGATCTGGAGCAAATGATCCATTTAAGACTGTGACTGTCTTTTGTTGCAGTCCAAAGGAAATTGCTTTTCAGTGAAAACACCGGGGTAATTACACTCTTATTTTTCCAATGATCTTAATACAGGTTCATGAAAGGCCAAGGGAACAGAGATGCTGCAGAAATTAACTGGCTGCGTGCGTAGCATCCATTTATTTTGTGTGGCTATGTTGGTGCATACCACTGAGGAATGGGATGATCAGGGACCTCAGGATCCTAACAGCGCAAATGCACATTTCAATATTGACAAGGCTGGAGCAGGAACCCAGCGACCAAGCACACACTAAAACCAGCGATGGGGAAAGAGTCATTCTGCAGCATAATCGCCCTATTTGGCTACGTCGCTACCCACATGAGATCTAATACCTGCAAAAACATACATTGTTATAATATTCTCCTGGAGTTCAAAGAAGTGCTGAGCCAGCTTCAAACAGAACACAGCCATTCCAATAACCGGTATCTTTGCAATGTGAGATATCACTATTGCATTCAAGCCTTCTGTTTTGCATTTATACACTGGGCAAATTTACACAAAAGAAAATCTGGAACAAAATGCAAGAATGAATTGAAATGTTTAAAAAGGCATTTAAAATATTTGGCAAATGATTTTTAAAAGCAGATTTCAATAATTACATTTAAAATTATGTTCAAAAACTCGTTAAGACTGCTTTAGATATGCCCGAGCAAAAAATTCTTTATAAAATTGAAATGATTAATTTGATTTTCTCATGAAAATTGATTTGCAAAAAGGGATCGTCGTGGCCTGGGAACATTGACTTTCACAGGTAGGATAATGAAATAATACATTGAACAATCCTATAGCAGCCTTCAAGGAAGCATTGTCCAAACTGTTCTTCTAGCCCAGTCTCAAGTTTGCTGAATTAACCCCAGACTTTATAAAGCAGAGTGATACGACTGAATATTGATCATCATCAAGATACCTGACATAAAACTGTTTGTGGAAGTGTGGTTTGTGTTTTATTTACCAAGGAGATGAATTATTAATGACCTCTGTGGTTTTGCGGTATTCAATGAGAAGCAGGCGGGTGTTGTTCTAATCAAAGCTTTTACTTGCTCTTCAACCATCACACATGTTTAAACCTTAAAGACATGAATTTCACCACCAAAACCAAAAATATATATACCATTGCTGCCCAACTGACCTTGTAATTTTCAGCAGATGCTTAATAGTTTTCTTTCTCTTCAGGAAATTCATTTCATATATTATGGAGGGACATGTTACCAAATTCTTACTTGAATTATTTTAGAAAATAAGCCGACACAGGGAAATATCTCACTGCTAAATGCACCAGTCATGTGTGCAATGATTTTGCACAGGCGGAATTGTTCATTCTATAATTCTCCGAGTCGAAAAGATTGCTAAATTGACTATTATGAAATGCACACCAACTGTTCGGTTAAGATTGCAGCTTCCAGTTTAGCTGTCTCCTCAAGATCGCTTCCCTCGAAGGTGAGATGATTTAGAGGCCCAGAGAAACTTAATTTTTCTTGATCACCATGTGCAACCTGGAGTCTTAATGGCAAGCATAATTAATTCTGCTGATGTTAATCATCAGGGCCGGGCCCCACAATTATCAGCCTAGTGCAGCTGGGGCATAGTGTAGACATGAAAAATTAGGAAAACAAATCAGTAATGGTGTGGCAGATTTAATCTGCATCATGAAACAAAGTTAAAAAGAGGAAGATCGAGAGAATTTCGGCTGAAGCTTTTGTGCCAATGAGTCTTGACAGAACTGAAAAATGTTGCTGATGCCCAAAGTGATTGGTAATTACTTGGCCATTGAATTTTTTATTGTCAATTTATCATGTTGCAAGAGGTTAAATTTAACATCTTCTTCCAATGCTATCTCACTAGGGAAAGGAAAGCTTCAGCAGCACGTGGTACAGGAGTCAGTGAAAGGTTAATCAGGCAGTTCTCTAGTTTGTGTGGTCTTTGAAATCATTACCTATTCTGCACAGTAAACCCATTGCGATGAATGCTGTCTGTAATGGAACAGATATGAAGGTAATGTGATTCTCAGCAGCTTCACTGAGGAGTGCTCAGTTTATCTTTATGCATGCTTTATGGCCACGGTAATCGGCTCATTTGGGCCTACATAGGATGATTTCAATACTATCAAAACTTTATTGCATAAATTTCCCCCTGTATGGAAATCCCTTAAAATATTTAAACTAAAGTGTTAATTATTTTAACCCCTCATAAAAGGAAATTACACTGCTGCCCCCAAAATTTGGAAAAATGTGTTTTAGTTGATTATAGAAATTGGTGAGAAATTCAAAAGAAAATAGAAATTGCTCCATCTATTTTTTGTTATTCTTTTATAGTGAATCACATTCGACAAGGACAAACAAATTTGGCTGTTGCAGTTTGACTTGCTTCATACATTGAATTTTAAAATGTTTTAACGCTGCAAAGTACAAAAGTAAAACAAAGTGATGCTGAAGGTATAATGACTGTATTCAAGAACCATCTTTTTATTTCCGAAATACTTCACATATAAATATATGCTGAACAATCCCTTGGAATAAGCCGCAGGCTCTTAATGAGGTTCATTCCTCTTCATCGCTACATTTAGATCAATTTAGTTCCCCAACACTATACATGTACTACTTAGGCATCTGTATATGTGCCATGTTTGATATTTTGTGCTGTACAGATGCTGACTAGTGCAGGGCACTTCCGCATAACACAGTACAATCCATTGATTGATTGATTAGGAGATACAGCATGGAAACAGGCCCATCAGCCCACCAAGTCCATGCTGGCTATCATCCCATTCACACTAGTCCCTTGCTATCTCACGCTCGTTTAGCATCCACTCTACATACTCAGGGCAATTTACAGAGGCCAATTAACCTACAAACCCACATGTCTTTTGGGATGTTGGGTAAACTGGAACACCCGCAGTCACTAGGGGAAACATGCGAACTCCACACACACAACACCCGAGGTCAGGATCAAACCCGGGTCTCTGGAGCTGTGAGATGGCAACTCTACAAGCTGCACCACTGTGCTGTCTCTAGTGGGACACTTGTAAATTATGAGTAATGGGATTTTTGTGGAATTGTTTGGTGGGGCTGAAGAGTGTTTGGAAGGGTACCAGTCATTTTGGGGAAATCTTGGGTGGGTATGGGTACCATTTGTGTGACAGGTGGCCAAAAGGGTGGCACAGTGATGTAGAGGGGAGCGCAGTGGTGCAGTAGTAGAGCTGCTGCCTTATGGCGCCAGAGACCAAGGTTTGATCCTGACTACGGATGCTGTCTGTACGGAGTTTGTATGTTCGCTATGTGATCTCGTGAGTTTTCTCCACTTGTTCCAGTTTCCTCCCACACTCCAAATACGTACAGGTTTGTATGTTAATTGGCTTTGGTAAATTGTTCCTAGTGTGTAGGATAATGTTAGTGTATGGGATGATCGCTGGTTGGTGCGGACTCTGTGGGCCAAAGGGCCTGTTTCCGCTCTGTATCTTTCAAGTCTAAAGAGACAAAGATGTGCAGCATCTCGACCTCACAGAGTACAACTAATGCAAACAATGAGTGAATCCAATATTACAATAATAAATCTACAATTATAGGATGATTATGCTATTCCTGAAGGGCACATGTTTCTTTTGACTTTAGGAGTTGGTTTGACCATCCTACATTGAAAAGTAGTGTTTGAAGGTAATGGATTTTGTGCCCATCCCTCTACTCTCCCCCCACACTTTCTAAGTTTCGATTTCTGATGCCACAGAGATGTCTGCGGTGTATTAGATTCGGCGATGATGCCTTATCGTCAGAGAGCTTATGGACATTTACTATTTATGTTCACTGGAGAAAATAATATAGATGAATTAGTGAGATAGAAGGGTTAAAGGAGAAAATTAGGGAAAACTGGCATTAGCAACCCGAAGATAGTTGAGTTTCACTTTGCATGCTCATAAACAAATAATCATCAAGTTCGTTCTATTCATATCTGAAGGTGATTGGTCTTAATGTTTAGAATGATAAAAGCACAGACATATAGAATATTATTAGATATATGTTACTTTTCTTTGGCGGAAGATGTGCTATTACCATCAAACAGCCTACTATTGCCTTTGAGTCAAACATGCAATTTAATCAAGGTTAAAGCTTAGCTTTGTGCAAGGTGCACCGTGTTGCCTTTTAAACATGCCATTAAAAAATAACCTGCATTTGCGACGATTTCTCAACACTGTTTCAGAAAAGGGATGTGTATTTATCGATCGTTCTTTTCAATGTTATATGTTGCCTGAGCAATCTCACAGTTTAATATCGTGTACTAATAAAAAAAGTAAGATGTTGGTCTCTGAACATTCCAAAATGCCCTTATAAGGTTGTGGTGGGGGAGAGAAAAATCAATCCGAACATTAATTGCCACAAGTTATTATACAAATGAACATGTGATTCAGTCTTTATTGGATATAAATTTAAAAGGTACAAGGAAAGCTCGATTTTAAATCAATCACAAGAAAGGGTCCTGAAGTGTTAGGAGGAGACAAAGACCAGTGATCCTAACCACATTAATCTGCAGATCAAAGTGTATGTAATTCTGTTACATGTGGGAACTCCTCTGGGGGAATTGTGACAGGGATCAATCCCGGCTTCCAAGTGGTGACTTATAGTTCCCGCATACAAAGATGGTCAGATGACATAGATGTTGACAAACAATGATGGAACTCATCTGATAGCAGTCACTAATGAAGGCCTGCCCTACACTCTGGTTCACATTTTACCCACTGCACACTTTTCAGAGGTTAAATAAAGCTATGCTCTAGGATAATGCAATCATTTTTTTAGCCGGCACGACCTTGCTGACAGTGAGTTAGATATTGATTTTATATTTATACTCTGGAACCTCTCACATTTAGCAAAAAAAACCTTGCTCCAGTGAGAGGAAGCTGTCCCTGTACATCTTTTACAACCAGTGTATTTAAATCATAGAGAATATATTTTGAAGAGAGGCTGCACTCTCTTGAGACAAACCTCGTCTTCAGTAAATCCTTGTGCACTGGTTGTTAGTAAATCCTTGTGCATGCTATTGCAATGGGTGATAATTCAGACAAAAAAATAAACATTAACAAATGAAGGATTAGAAAAGACCAAACAGCTCGATCTATTGAACAGAATACTAAATCTCAATGCAGAAAATAATTTATTAAAAGGGCGTCACGGTGGTGCAGCGGTAGAGTTTCTGCCATACCGGGCCAGAGCCCCGGGTTCGATCCTGACTACGGGTGCTGTCTGTACGGAGTTTATACGTTCTCCTTGTGACCGCATAGGTTTTCTCTGGGTGCTCCGGTTTCCTCCCACACCAGATGTACAAGTTTGTAGGTAAATTGACTAAGGTAAGAATTGTAAATTGTCCCTGGTGCATAGGATAGTGCTGGTGTATGATGATAACAGGTTGGCATGCATTAGGTGTGCCAAAGGACCTGTTTCTGCACTGTATCTCTAAAGTAAACTAAAAGGACAAACAAAAGCACAAATGCTTGCTATTTCCCTCGTACACCACAGTCGGTTTAATAACACAGATTATTCAAGTGTAGAAATAGCAAATGCTAATTTCAGTAAGAAAGCAGATGGTGTACAACAATGATTTGATAGTTCAAAGGCCCTGCTATACATTGCTACTTTGGACTCAACTGCACTTTGAAACTGGATTTCAACCAAAAGCACAACTAATTAGGAATCAATCCAGGGCCATTACTGAGGTTGAATGAATGCACCAGGGTTGCATATTTCAAAAGAACCAGTTTTAATGAGCTCACATCATGGGCAAAAAGGGAAGTGAAATAGATTGGAGATAATGTAGGGCCTACACCAGGTGAACTGTGTGATCACTCAACAACTACTGCTACAAGTAAAGATGCTGAACTTGTACTCTTTCTGAATTGATCAACGTACCCTTTATCAAGAACGTGAAATAATGTGTACGTGGGAAACAACAGTTACTGGGCAGTGTGTAGGAAGGAACTGCAGATGCTGGTTTACACTGAAGATAGACACAAAATGCTGGAGTAACTCAGCGAGTCAGGCAGCATCTCTGGAGAAAAGGAATAGATAACGTTTCAGGTTGGATCCCTTCTTTTGATCGAGACTCACAGTCTGAAGATGGGTGTCAACCCGAAACGTCACCTATACCTTTTCTCCAGAGATGCTGCCTGACCCGTTGAGTTACTCCAGCATTTTGTGTCTATCTTCTGTACTGTCCATTATTGGGCTCCTCAGATACCACTTGCTTTCATTTAGGTGTAGGACATGATGAAACACTGGGTGACACAGCATCCTTTCCATGTGGATCCTTAGTTGGATGTTAACTTTTAAGAGGGTGAGGGTTTCTGGTGGAAAGGGGACAACGTGAGCTTCAGCACAGACCACTGGTCACTGAGATGCCAGCCAGCTGAGATATTAGTGGGTCTCAGGTTAAAGGGGGGAGTGGTGAATCGAGAGTGGCTGTTCCCTGCAGTGTCTGGTGCTATCTGAAAATATCAGTTGGGGTCCTTTAGGGGGTCAGGCTCCATTGCGAAAGTGTCAGCAGGTTAACAACAGCTGGGGCGGCACAGTGGCACAGTGGCACAGTGGCACAGTGGCACAGCGGTAGAGTTGCAGCCTTACAGCTCCAGAGACCCAGGTTCGATCCTGAGTACGGGTGCTGTCTGTGCGGAGTTTGCACGTCCTCCCTGTGACCACGTGGGTTTTCTTCAGGGGCTCCGATTTCTTCCTGTTCCAAAGTTGTACAGGTTTCCAGGTTAATTGGTTGCTGTAAATTCTCCTTAGTGTGTCAGATAGAACTGGTGTACGAGTGATTGCTGGTCGACACAGACTCGGTGGCCGAAAGGTCTGTGTCCACGCTGGACAGTGAAATAGGTCAACATGACAAACAAGCTGCCATGTCAAACTAGGTGGATTCATAGTCATGGAGTCATACTGCACGGAAACAGGCCTTTCGGCCCAACTTGCCCATGCCAACCAAGATGCTCCATCCAAGCTAGGCCCTTTTGCCTGCATTTGGCCCATATCCCACTAAACCTTTCCTATCCATATACCTTACCGAGTGTCTTTTATATATTGTACCTGCCTCAACTACCTCATCTGGCAGCTCATTCCATATACCCACCACCCTCTGAGTAAAAGGCTGGAGTTCCTATTAAATCTTTCCCCTTTCACCTTAAACCTATGGTTCCTGATTTCTCTACCCTAGGTAAAAGACTTATCATATCATATCATATCATATCATATATATACAGCCGGAAACAGGCCTTTTCGGCCCTCCAAGTCCGTGCCGCCCAGCGATCCCCGTACATTAACCCTATCCTACACCCACTAGGGACAATTTTTACATTTACCCAGCCAATTAACCCATTATAAGATCACCCCTCAGCTGTCAGATTTCCAAGGAATAAAATTCTAGCCAGCCCAACCTCTCCCTGTAGCTCAGGCCCTAGAGTCCCAGCAATATCATCGTAAATCGTCTGCGCACTCTTTCCAGAAGAGTCTTCTATCTTCACTAATGTCCACAGCATTCAAAGTGCCAGCGGTCATCCAATTTTTAACTTGTCCATGATTCGTAAAACTTGAAGTAAAAATGTCACCACCAAGTCTCCGATTGGAATGCTGGGAAGTATCCTCCATTAGTTGTAGTAAGTAACATGTCCGCAATCTTCTCATGAAGTGGAGGCGTTGATGGACTTTCTTTATGAAGTAAATTCATTCTGAAGAAGGGCTCAGGCCCGAAATGTTGCCTCTCATTACCGCCAGAGATGCTGCCAGACCCGCTGAGTTCCTGCAGAACTCTGTGTTTAGCTCAACGTCAAGCGTCGATTTGGGGGAGGAGGTGCCCTGGATTGGATGAGGAGAGGAAACGTTGGTGCACCGCTGGGGGAACTGGCTTATGATCAACAACTAGCAGGATCTGGAAAGCAGAGTGAGGAAAACTACTTGAGTTCAGAGACAGAACAAAGCTGGAGCATGAATATTATATTTCTGGGCATCAGCCATACAGGTCATATGTGGAAACAAATGTGATGAACACCTGTACTGACACAAAGAAACATTAAGGATAACATCGTATGAAAAACAAGATTACAAGTGTTATTTATAACGCAAAAGAAAAGTCATGCAGGAAGCAATTTCTACGGGGGAGGGTGAGGGGGGGGGATTGAATGATTCGCAATCCACACGGTGCTAGGGTTTCAAAGTAAAAACCTGTCATATAATCACAGAGAGGTGCAAGGTTCAGCAGGTGGTGGTCCTGGAAACATAAACCACCAAGTGGAGAACAGGAAGCTTTTGTCCAGCTGTTTAAGGGAGGGGGACCTGCAAAAGGTGGAGCCTGTGGAGACTGGAGAGCAGCACACAACCTTTTGCTTTGTAGACTTTCTTCAGATGTTCCATCGTTCACACCGTGGTGGACTTTGCCATATTTAGTGATAAGTGCATAAAAGTGTTGTCAATGGCAATGTAATATCCTGGCAACATGTTTGTGGACTGACATGGTGGTGTTGACTGTTTTAACACAGCAAAGGAAAGGTCCAAAGAACAACAATAACTTGAGGAGAAGGCAGGAGAATGGGGTTGAGAGGGAAAGATAGATAGGCCATGATTGAATGGTGGAGTGGACCTGATGGGCCGAATGGCCTCATTTTGCTCCGATGACTTATGGATTTATGAACTTCAATGGTGCTGAAACAAGGAACTACAGATCCCTGTATCCTCACTATTCATGTGTAGGAAGGAACTGCAGATGCTGGTTTAAATTAAAAATAGACACAAAATGCTGGATTAACTCAGCAGGTCAGGCAGCATCTCTGCAGAAAAAGGATGGGTGACGTTTTGGATTGGAACCCTTCTTCAGAGGGAAAGTAGATGGGGTGGGGGGGGGTATTATTGCCCCCAAAAGGTCCCCCTCTCCCTCTACTTTCTGTCTGAAAAAGGGTTCCGACCTGAAACGTCACCCATCCCTTTTCTCAAGAGATGCCGCCTGACCCGTTGAGTTACTCCAGCATTTTGTGCATATCCTCACTATTCATGTCCTATTAATAAGCTAGAAACAGGAAAAAGAAAAGTTACACCGAAATCTCCTCATGCTATGATGTTGAAGTGCACCACTAATTCTGCTTTAAATCACACAGGCTATAAAGAACCCTTGTGGAATGCATGTTCTGTGCTGAATTACCTGTTCTCAGCAGTTATGGTGCTGAAGGAGAAACAAAAAATGATGCTGTTTGATCCGTTGAGTGTACTCCAGCACTTTGTGTCTTTTTTTAACTTCCCTTCTTGAACACTTTGCACTTTGTTCCAGCATAATGCACATACATTTCAGAAGAATGTATGATGAAGTTTGGTGGCACCGTGACTCAGTGGTAGAATTACTGCCTGACAGCGCCAGAGACCCAAGTTTGTTCTTGAGTACGGGTGCTGTCTGTACATAGATTGTACATGGGTAGATTGTACGTATGCAAGATTGTACCTGTGACTGCATGGGCTTTCTCTAGGTGCTCCTGTTTCCTCCAACACCACAAAGATATACAGGTTTGTAGGTTAATTGGCTTCAGTAAGAATCGTAAATTGTCCCTCGTGTGTAGGATGCTGGTAGCAAACGGGGTAATCGCTAGTCAGCACGGACTCAGTGGACCGAAGGGCCTGTTTCTGTGCTGTGACTCTAAACTAAACTAAACTACACTAAAGTTGTAGAAATGTACTAGTGGGGCTTAGGCATAGTTAGCATTGGGGATTGTTAGCAGTGGATAGCAGTCATTAAAATAAAGGAGAATCAGTCTTCAAAAAAATACTTGTTCACAGATTAATTACCAGCAGTAATCAGTGTGTACAGAGAGCATCATCACTCCATCCAGCGGTAAGAAGGCTGTTCGGGGTGTCCAGGTTCCCAACAAAAAGGTGTTTTAATACCCAGAGGTGTTCTTGTCATTTAAGGTCTGACCCCCATTGTGGAACTGTAATTCTGAAAAAACACTTGCCAAAGTGTTGAAGCAAACTATGTAAATGCAATTGTAGAAGCTACATTTAATCACCTGTTGTTATACAGCATAGAATGCAGAGCAGTACGCCACAGAAACAGGCCCTTTGGCTGCAATGTCTGTGACAAATATAATGCCAAATCAATCTCGTCTGCCTGCGCTTGAATCCATATTCCACCATTTCCTACATATTCATGTGCCTGACCACCATGTTTGATGTAATTTGCAAACTTACTAACCAACCCATCTGTATTCACATCCAATTCATTCATATATATACACACAACAACAGATGTCCCAGCACTGAACCCTGCAGATCACCACTGGTTGCAGATATCCAGCCAGAATAATACCCTTCCTTCACCACCCCCTGTCTTCCATAGCAAAACCAGTTCTGAATCCAAACGACCAAGTCACCACAAATCTAATATATCTTAATCTTCTGGATCAGCCTACCATGAGGGACTTTATCAAATGTTTTACTAACATCCAGGTGTTCAACTTCCACTGCCCTACCCTCACCAACCACATTCATCACCTCCTGGAAAAATCACAATCAAGTTAGGAAGACATGACTTGCCACAGACAAAGCCATCTGACTGTCCCAAATTATCCCATTCTCTTCCCCATGTGAGTAACTCCTACCCCGAAGAATCCTCACCAACAGCTTCCCTACATTTGACTTGAGGCTCACCAGCTTATAATTTGTGAAGGTTTGGGTTCAGGTCTGATGCCTCGCACGGTGGTGCAGCGGTAGAGTTGCTGCCTTACAGCGCCGGAGACCGGGTTCGATCCTGAGTAAGGGTGCTGTCTGTACAGAGTTTGTACGTTCTCCCCATGACCACGTGAGTTTTCTCCGGGTGCTCCGGTTTCCTCCCACATTCCAATGACGTGCAGGTATGTCGGTTAGTTGGCTTCTGTAAATTGTCCCTAGTGTGTAGGATAGAACTAGTGTACAGATGATCGCAGGTTGGTGCAGACTCAGTGGGCTGAGGGGGCTGTTTCCAGGCTGAAGATAGTCTTTGAGTGTTTGAAAAGCGCTATATAAATGTAATGCATTATTATTATTATTATTAAAGAGTGCTGCAGTAACTCAGCGGGTCAGGCAGCGTCTCTGGTGAAAAGGAATAGGTGACGTTTCGGGTCGGAACCCTTCTTCAGACCGATAGTTTCCAGGCTGCATCTCTAATCACAAAACTCTAAATTCTAAATTATCACCAATGTCGACTTAGCAGAGCTATTCTCCCACTTATTTGCAATAGCATTGATGCACAACATTTCCACAGCTGACCGACCTCTCCCTTCAAAGTAAGTAAATGTCCGTGGAAATTCATTCCCCCAAGTGAATCAGCAGCTTGTAAATTAGTTTCCCTCTCCAGACTTCAGCAGATGAGCTGGGTTAGAGACGAGTGCCATTCTCATGGAGAGGCACTGTGGCACTGACTGTGCCTGGTCTTCCCACGAACATATTCCCATCACCGTCTTCAGTGCAACGCAATCAATTATGTACGGAGCATTATTTTATACCTCAGGTGTTCCGGTCAATGTTTCTGCCTCAATTGATAGCCAGGGCACAGGTTACCTTATCAGTCCTCCCACACGCTGGCAGCGAGAATCTGCTGCATGCAATTTTCTCGGAAAGTTTGCTCATCCAATACCAGGGACAGGACACCAAAAAAATAATTAATTTTGCGTGAGGTCCTGTGAATTGTTTTGTTGCTTTGAAAAGGAGCCCAGAAATGCAAATTCCTTCTTATGGGTTGAAGCCAGGTACCTACAGTAATGGATGCCAATTGGATCAGATCACTTGATCTGTGAAATTTGTGTTCCAAAGAATTGGTGGTGGAAGGATCATGTAGTTTATTCTGTAGTGGAGGGTGTGGGGTCAGGGATGACGCTGGACTCAGCAGAGACCACACCGACACCCGCAGGAGGGTGAACTCACCTGATATATTATATTTGCAGAGATATTAAAGTCCAGGACCACATGGGAGTGCTGTTCCTCGCTGTCAGGGTGCATGTGCGGAGGCGCTGGTGATCTCAGGGTTGGCCTGGTAGCTCAGTCCTGGTTTTCTAAGGAGGAGGTGTGGCGATCTCAGGCTTATCCCTGCAGTTCACCCTTACCTCGAGAGGAGGCGCTGGTGGTCTCGGGGATATCATGCTGATTTCCCTGCGATTAAAAACAGGAAATGCTGGAAATACTCAGCATGTCAGGCTGTATCAGGCTGTACCGAGCTAACGTTTAAATTAAACTTGCCCTGCACACCTCTCTCAGCTTAAAGCTATGGCCTCTATGTCTCTGTAGCTCCAGCATACCAACATGCCAGGAGAGTGGGACAAAAAATGTTATTGAGTTGTGTGGATCAGGTCGTGAATGTGCCGGGTACGGGTTCAATTACAGTTGACAAAGAAAATTGGAAACATTTTTGAAGGTATGAAGTTTGATTTTTGATGGGGAAAGAGCAGAGATGCATTGCTCCACAAAGAGCCAGGACACATACAGACTGGCCACCTTCTGTTTAGTTTAGTTTTAGAGATACTGCATGGAAACAGACCCTTCGGCCACCGAGTCCACGCCAACCAACGATCAACGTTACACTTGTTCTATCCTACCCACTAGGACAATTTACAGAAACCAAAAACTGCACGTTTTTGCAATGCGGGTAGAAACCGGAACACCCAGAGCAAACCCACATGGTCACGGGGAGAACATACAAACTCTATACAGACAGCACATGAGTTAGGATTGAACTCAGGTCTCTGGCGCTGTAAGGCATCAACTCTACCACTGTGTCACTGTGGAGATTCTGTGATTCTGAGGGAGAAGGTGACTCCAGACTGTCAAAGCAGCCACAGCCAGACATAAAAACAGCTTTTTTTCCACGAGTGATTGTTCTACTCAATAACCAAAGTCTGCAGTCTCTTTTTTGCTCTGGTTTATTTTCACCCACATATTTAGACCGTAATGTTGTATCCTTATTGTTTTGATGTGTTTATGCTTTATTCTTAATTGTTAACTGTATGTTTTTGTGTTGTCATTTATGAGCGGAGCACCAAGGCACATTCCTTGTATATGCATACTTGGCCAATAAACTTATTCATTCATTCATTCAAAGTAAGTTTCAGAAATAAAATGTATCAAGGAGCAAACTGATAACAATCATCTCAGTGTCAGGGTGAAGCTGAATGATTTTTCTCAGGCTCTGAATGTTAAAGTTGCAGTAGATTTACTGGTGCATCTGTGCACTGTTCTGTCTGTCCATCGAAAGGGAAACAGAGTCTGCTGTTGCTCGATATCCGAAGTAAAAGCAGAAAATGCTGGAAATGCTCAGGAGCTCAAGCAGTGTCTGTAAAGTAGTAGAAACATTACCTTGTAACAGGATGACAGAGGGGGTGGGAGAAAGGTACGTGCACCGGGGGAGGGGGAACAAAACGAGAAAGGGGGGATGTGGGGGGTGGGGAGTCACACACCTTTCTCGCACGACTCCAGCCACCCTGTTCTTTTCCCCTCCTCTTGCCCTTCTCCCATCCCTCCCAATTCTGAATCCCATGTTTCCCGTGTATCCCCCACTTTCCTCTCTCCCCTTCCGCCTTTCACCCATATCCCTCTCCCCAGCGTTACGTTTCCCACAGCTTTCTCCATTGGTCTCTAGAAGGGTCCCAACACAATACATCGTCCGTCCATTCCCCACACGGTTGCTGCCTGACCTGCTGAGAAAACCAATGTGGTTGCTGGGAGAATGTGAAAACTCCACACACACAGCACCCGAAGTCAGGGTCGAACCCGGGTTTGTGGCACTGTGAGGCAATGGCCCTACCTGCTGCACTATCCTGCCACCCTCAATTAATATCAAATGATACATGACTTATACATAAATCACATATTAGTCTCAAATTTCACATCATGTTTGCAAAAGTAAGCAGCATGTCTTCTTTATCTCCCAAATGTAGTGATTTTGGCTCTTTTTATTATCTAATTAAATTCACTCTATTGAGGTGGTTCCCCAACAGTCATCGTTGTAACTTGTTTATTCCCAGTTGACCCTTCCCAGCCTCTGCGAGTTTTCAGTGCAATATGAGAAAATAAATTAAAATGGGAGTGAATGGAACAAAGAGTAAGAAAATAACTGCAGATGCTGGTACAAATCGTAGGTATTTATTCACAAAATGCTGGAGTAACTCAGCAGGCCAGGCAGCATCTCAGGAGAGAAGGAATGGGTGACGTTTTTGGGACTCGACCCGAAACGTCACCCATTCCTTCTCTCCTGAGATGCTGCCTGACCTGCTGAGTTACTCCAACATTTTGTGAATGGAACCAAGAGCTCACTGCCCCAAAATCGGATACAAACAAGCTCTCATAGAACATAGAGCATTGAACAGTACAGCACAGGAACAGGCCCTTCGGTCCACAATGTTTGTGCTGAACATGATGACTAGTTACACTGATCTCATCTGCCTGCACATGATCCATATCCCTCTATTCCCTGCACTTCCATGTGCCTTTCCAAACGCCACTTAAATACCATTATCGTATCTGCCTCCAGCACCACCCCTGGCAGTGAGCTCCAGGCTCTCACCACTCTCTGTGTATAAAACTTGCCCCACACATCTCCATTAAACTTCCGCCCTCTCACTTTATAGCTATGCCCTCTAGCATTGGACATTTCCATCCTGGGAAAAATACTCTGACTGCCTACCCTATCTATGCCTCTCATAATTTTATATCATTCTATTAATCTCTGACATTCCAGAGAAAACAGTCCAAGTTTATCCCACCTCTCCCTACAGCTGAAACCCCCTAATCCAGGCAGCATTCTGGTAAGCCTCTGCACCTTCTCCAAAGCCTCCACATCCTTCCTGTAATGCAGCGACCAGAACTGCACACAATACTCCACATGCGGCCTAACCAAAGTCCTACAAAGTATCCCTGTAGTAAATCTCAATGGCAAAATTTAATCCACAACCTTTTGGGCTTAAAGCGAGCCAAGTTTTCCTCTACTTACGGCTCACCAGAGACATTTCCAGGCCAGTGTGAATGTGTGAAAGTTGGGTGGGAAGAGCACTATTGGTGCTGCTTTGCTTGTTTGTACAGCTTTCTCTCGCCCCTGGTCCGGCTTCATGTGAAGAAATGTTTTTGCTCCAGTGATAGAGAAACCGATGGGCCAGCAGTTCATGCAGTTGCCTCGAAGCCCCAGCGGCGGTGCGGGTTCGATCCTGACCTCGCGGGGGGGGGGGGGGGGGGAGGGGGGGGGGGGCTGCTCATGTGTTCTCCCCATCACTGTGTGCATTTTCACACTCTAAGGTGAGTTGGTGGATTAATTTGCTGCTGCAAAATTGCCCCTAATCTGGGTAAGGGGCAGGAGGGGAAGCGGAGATGGGCAAGTGAGAGAGAGAATGTTTTACAGGGAACTATGACAAGGGATGTGATAAAACCTGGATTGTCCTGTTGTAATACGTAGGTTAAGATTATCCTCTCTCCCCTCACTCTTCCCTGTGCCACTTCTTCCACCCCAGTGCGCTCCCATTTCGCTCACTATCTCCCACCCCCCATCACCCTGCTCCTCTCCCCTCCTTTGTACACCAATCTCCCATCTCCTGAGTCTCTCATTTCCCTTTCATCTACCCTCTCTCCCCCTTTCCATTCCACCTTTCCTTCTGCTTGTTTTACATTTCATTCCTCTTCGCTCTTTATCTGACACTGTTTTGTCTCACTTTGCTACTTACTCCATCCATCTGCCAGCCCAACGTGCCCCCCCCCCCCCACTGCATCCACCTATCACTCACCAGTCTTTGTCCTGCCCCCAACTCTCTATTCCAGTTTTCTCCCTCCACTTTAACGATTCAGACAAAGGGTCCGGACATGAAGCATCACTTGTCCGGTGTCTCCACAGATGCTGCCTGACCTGTTGCGTTCCTCCATCACTTAGTTTTGCTCAATAATATCCATTGTTGCCTCCACAAAAGCTTCATAAATTGATTTCAGATAATTCAGACTCCTCATTAATAGAAATCAATAGAAATGAACAAAATCGCAGCTAAAATTAGAGTCGGAAATGGAGAAATATTTACAGTTTAGTTTAATTTACTTTAGAGATACAGCCTGGAAACAGGTCCTTCGGCCCCTCCGAATCCGCACCGACCAGCGATCACCCGTGCACTAGTTCCATCCTACATGCCAGGGAGGATTTACGGAAGCCAATTAACCTATAAACCTGCACGTCTTTGGAGTGTGGGAGGAAACCGGAGCACCCAGAGGAAACCCACGTGGTCACAGGGAGAACATGCAGACTCCATACAGGTAGCACCTGTAGTCAGGATTGAACATGGGTCCTTGGTGCTGTGAGGCAGCAACTCTACCGCTGTGCCACTGTGCCGCTGCATTAATTATATTCATTTACTCTGTATTCCAGTGCCAATTCTCAGCCATAGGAATGGGAGTACCTCAATTAGTTTCCCAAATTTGTACTGAGGTACAATGCGTACATTGCTGATCTGTAACCTAACTCCATATGCACTTTTTAAACTCCATATTCCTTAAGCTTTGAGTTCTGATCGCCCCATTACAGGAAGGTTTAGTGGCTTTGCAGTGGGTGCAGAAGAGGTTTACCAGGATGCTGCCTGGATTAAAGGATATTAGCTACAAGGAAAGGTTGGACAAAGTTGGATTGTTTTCTCTGGAACGCCGAAGGTTGAGGGGAGACCTGATAGCGTATATAAAATTATGAGAGGCATAGATTGGATAGGTAGTCAGAACTATGTCCCAGGATAGAAATATCAGAGTTGGGTGTATAGCTTTGAAATGAGAGGGGCAAAGTTTAAAGGACATTTGCGGAGCAACTTTCTTGCACAGGGTGCCTGAAACGCGCTGCCGGTGATGGTGGTGAAGACAGATATGATAGTGGTGCTTAATAGGCTTTTAGATAGGTACATTGATATACAGGAAATGGAGGGATATGCATCATGTGTGGGCAGATGAGAATTGTTTATCTTGGTATCATGTTCAGCACAGACATTGTGGGTTGAACAGCTTGCTTCTATGCTGTAATTCTCTATGTAATATAATTATAAAGAAAATAATTGCAGAGTTGTAGATGTAGCCCAGTTCATCACACAGACCTGACTTCCCACAAGTTACTCGATCTACACTTCAAGCTGCCTCAGAAAAACAGCCAGCATAATCAAAGGCATCCCACCCCAGTCATTCCTTCTTCTCCCTGCTTACGTCTGGTGGAAGATACAGAAACAGCTTCTTCCCCTCCTCATCAGGCTTCTGAACAGTCCATCCAAAAGCTAGAGTACCGTCTGATTCACCTCTACACCAAATGAGGATATTGGACTTTGTCTATGGAACAGATGTCCTACAATGTGCTAAAATGCTGAGAACTGTGCTCTGCACTCTGTATCTTCGCTTTGCTCTTTCTATTGTATGTGGTTTGAACTGATTGTATCTAGGTATGGTATATTTGATCTTTCTTTAGAGATACTTGGCGGAAACAGGCCCTTCGGTTCACCAGGTCCATGCCGACCAGCGATCACCCTGTACACTAACACTATCGCACAAACGAACGATGATCAACAGTGTTATCAAAGCCAATTAACCTACAAAGCTGTACAGTTTTGGAGTGTAGGAGAAAACTGGAGCTCCTGGATAAAACCCATGTGGTCACAGGGAGAATGTACAAACTTCGAACAGACAGCACCCGTAGTCAGGATCAAACCCGGTGCTTTGTTGCTATAAGGCAGCAACTCTAACTGTGCCGCTGTTTGGACTGCATGCAAACAACGCTTTTCATTGTACCTCTATACATGTGCCAACAATAAACCTAAATTTAAACCTAAATAATCAATGGGTCTTTTATAATCCAAAGAAAACTGAAAAAAAGCCTTTGCCATTGCCATTGCTGTACTTAATTGTTGGAATGTTGATTTGAAGTAGGAAGTGCTGTGGCATGGTGGCGCAGCAGTATAGTTGCTGCCTCACAGTGCCAGAGACCAGGGTTCGATTCTGTCTACAGGTGCTGTCTGTATGGAGCTTGTACGTTCACCCATGACCGCGTGGGTTTTCTCCGGGTGCTCCAGTTTCCTTCAACACCCCAAAGACGTACTGGTTCATAGGTTTATTGGCTTCAGTTAAGATTGTAAATTGTCTCTAGTGTGTAGGATAGTGCTAGTGTACAGGGCGATCGATGGCTAGCATGGACCCAGTGGGCTGAAGGGCCTGTTTCTGCGCTGTACCTCTAAACTAAACTAAACTATAAAAGGGAATGCAGTGGCCACACTGTTGGTGGCTGCAGTTGGGGAGTCTTGTGACCGGGACCTCATTGCGGGCAAGGCTCAGAATGTGCTGAGCGATGGAGTCTCTCAGCAGTCGACTGGCCGTTTGGGCTCTGCTTCCTGTGGGTAGCTGTGGGAAGGGGCTGTGAGCTTGAGGAGGAGGAGGTGTGTAATGAGAACCGGTAAAAGATCCAGTTTGTTAGAAATAAAAGCTCAGCTTTCCTCAGTTCAGAGGTCAGTGGGGTTAACCTGGGGAGCAGTGGATTATAAACAGAGCAACTGTAATGGCCTCATTGCCGACAGAAAGTCTGGGGAGAGGTGTCAAGGACTGCTTTTAGCGTGAAAGTGTGACTGGAATTACCAACTGAGAGAGGGGGCTTGTAATACTGCGTAAATATATTGTTTAAGAGTGTAACTGGCTGATCTGTTTACATCATGAGTTCCTGTACCACAGAGGGAGCATCTCATTGGTGTGATAAGACTTGACAAATATGCCAGCTATTCCCCTGGTGAGAGTCTGGTGAATATCTGTTTGGAAAAGGGAATTTGGACTTGTGACAATGGGCAGAAAGAGTTGATGTGAACAGTTAAATGGCTTGGTGTCATGAGACCATTTCCAGAGCGCACATTAGTTACAAACAATCCATTGCCTATCTGAGCCTTTAGGTTATTTACAGAAGGCAAAGGCCTTGCGCTCAGGAGGAGTGGCTTTTGTGGCGATATATTCAACTAAACCCAGGCCGCACTGAGTAAAGTTCAACAACATCCTCCTTCAATCGGACAATTGCCATAAGGATTTATTTCATCCAATAGTTTGCTGATGAGAATGTAATTATCCATTCTTTGGATTTTTCAAAACCTTTCCCATATTTCAGGGAGTCTGGGTGGAACATGACTTTTCCAACCAGTCAATAGACTGTGCAGAATATATAGAGTTCTTCATGTGTCAATCCCATTCATTATTTCCAATTGTAAAAAAAATACAATTTTATTGAGCTGCAAGTAAGAATTTCAATGTTCTGTCTGGGACATATGACAATAAAACACTCTTGATTCTTGACTCTTGAATTATAAGAAACATATTCTGCACTCTGCATCTTGCCCTGTGCTCTCTCTATTGTACTTGAGTTTGACTTGATTGTATTTATTAGTTCCAGTTCAGTTTATAGTTGCAGCATAGAAACAGGCCTTTTAGCCCACTGAGTATGCACTGACCAGTGATCTTCCATACTTGTTCTATCCTACATATTAGGGTCAATGTACAGAAGCCAATTAACCTAGTCTTTGTCTTAGTCTCTGCACGTCTTTGGAGTGTGGGAGGAAACTGGAGCACCCGGAGAAAACCCATGCAGTTACAGGGAGAACCTATTAATTCCGTATAGACAGTACTCATAGTCAGGATTGAACCCGTGTCTCTGGCACTGTGAGGAGGCAACTCAATAGACTGTGCTGAAAGTGTAGAGTTCTTCTTTATGTGTCAATCCTATTCATAATTTTTCATTGCAGAAAAAATTCATTGAATTAGAAGAAACATATTCTGCACTCTGGATCTTCCCCTGGGCTCTATCTATTGTACTTGAGTTTGACTTGGTTGTATTTATGTGTAGTATATCTGATCTGTTTGGATAGCATGCAAAACAAAGCCCTTCACTGTACTTCAGGACACCTGACAATAATAAACCTAAACCTAGACCTAAACCTAAAATCTTTAGCAGCAATACACTGCAAGGGAGGGGGTAAGATGGGATTTGGTGATGAAATGAGACACGATGGCCGATCACATTCCCAGTTGTGTTTGCATGCTGCAGTTAAAATTAGTGATTTTACTTTCCACGGTGTAATAATTGGAAAATTCCTGGGTTGACATTTTCTTCATTAACTGTCACTGGGTGAATCCATTTCATATAAATGTCATAACATGTAATAAATGTAATAACATTTATTGTGCTCTCAAAAAAGGAAATGATTTTACTCCTGCCCTACTGAGTGGAAACTGGTTGGCTGAGAATCAATACAGGCTGGGTGACCGACATATATTGGCTACCCAGGAACCCAGGAATGTTTGGGTTAACATAAGATGAGCATTTGATGGTACTGGGCCTGAACTCACTGGAGTTTTGAAGGATGAGGGGGAACCTCATTGAAACATATCAAATAATGAAAGGCCTGGATAGAGTGACTATGAAGAGAATGTTTCCACCAGTGAGAGAGTCTAGGACCAGAGGCCATAGCCTCGGAATAAAAGGACGTGCCTTTAGAAAGGAGATGAGGAAGAATTTCTTTAGTTAGATGATGGTGAATCTATGGAATTAATTGCCACAGACGGGTGGAGGTTTATAGATTCTTGATTGGCAAGAGTGTCTGGGGTTATGGGGAGAAGGCAGGAGAATGGGGTTGAGAGGGAGAGATAGATCAGCGATGATTGAATGGCGGAGCAGACTTGATGGGCCAAATGGCCTAATTCTGCTCCTATAATTTAAGGAATTATGATCAGCCATTCCAATTCTAGCTCGGTCCACTGAGCAGATGGTGAACCATCTATTCAAAGACAATGAGAGCCCTTTCAATTAATGCAGGGATGTTCCTGATGATGTTATAGGACATTATCCTCAATGATAAGCCAGTTTTGATGAGTTTCTTAGATCGTGAACCTAATGGGGAAGTGGACGGGGATAGATCTTGGCCTAAAAATTCCTGGGTACAGTGTCGCAGCTGATAGAACTGCTGCCGCACTGCACCTGAGACCCATGTTTGATGCTGACCTCGGGCGCTGTCCGTGTGGAGTCTGCACGTTCTCCCTGTGACCACGTGCGTTTCCTCTGGGTGCTTTGGGTTTCTCTCACATCCTGAAGACGTGCGCGTTTATAGGCTTCTGTAAAATGGTCCCGAGTGTGTTGGGAGTCGATGCAAAAGTGGACTTTTCATAGAAGTAGTGTGAATTGGTGATCGATGGTCGATATGGACTTGGTGGGCCGATTGCCTTGTTTAGATGCTATCTTTCACAACTAAACTAAATTCAATTAAGCCTGGAATCGTACATTAAAGGGGAGCATACATGACAAACAATAGCGTTTCTGAAGGGGAGGAACATTCTATTGAGTATGAAGTCCGTGATAAGCGATTGACATGCTCAAAGGCCTTTCCTTTAGTCGGTCTGCCATTGAGAATAGAGCAGAAAATCACAGAGTTTAGAGTTTAGTTTATTGTCGCGTCTACCAAGGTACAGTGGGAAAACTTGTGTTGCATGCTAACCAGTCAGTGGAAAGACAACACATGATTATAATTGACCCATTCACAGTGTACCGATACATGATAAGGGGAATAATGTGAATAATGTTTAGTGCAAGATAAAGTCCAGTAAAGTCCATCAAAGATAGTCCGATGGTCTCCAATGAGGTGGATATTAGCTCAGCTCTCTAGTTGTTGATAGGATGGTTCCGTTGCCCGATAACAGCTGGGTAGAAACTGTCTCTGAATCTGGAGGTGTGCGTTTTATAGTTTTGCCCGATGGGAAAGGGGAGAAGAGGGAATGGTCAGGGTGCGACTTGTCCTTGATTATGCTCAGGCAGCGTGAAATGTAAATGGAGTCAATGGAAGGGTGATTGGTTTGTGTGATGGTCTGGGCTGCGTCTACCACCTGATGGGAGGGGGTTGAGCCATTGGTGAAGGAGAGGGGAGATATCAGAGGCTCAGGACCCTGAGTCACACTCAAAACCACCCAGACAAATGTCCAGAGAGATGTGAATGATCCCACAAGTGATCATTGTCACCTTTCACTGAAGGAAAGGTTTATTTTAATTCACACATTGAAATAAAGTGTTGTTTGGCATCCAATTTCCAGGCTTGGATCCTCGAATGACTGAATAAAAGGAAAGTCAATGATAAAATATAAAAGTAAAATTCTTTCTACACAAAATAAACCTTGTTTATGTTTTTGGAGATGCACTAGGAATGCTCTGGTACTCTCAAGGGGCAGGAACTGACTCCCAATTTGCTTTCTATTGCAAAAAGAATCCGGTCTCTTTGAGATTAAGCAATGAGTTGTTAGTATTTTATGGCAGGCACTCAAACACCCAAAGGTGCTTTTATATTTATGAGTAAGACCAAGTTATTTTATTGGTTCCTAACGTGTGACCGATTCACCAGCAGCTGGCAATGTGAGTGGCCGAGGACCTCCTGTGGATGTTGGCGTGAAGATCTGAGGCATTGGTTACTCTGGGTGAGTGCCAGTTTTATCGATGACTCATTGACTGCCAACTGCAAGGATTCAGCCTCTGGGGAATTTGGTCACATCAATGCCCTCTAAAACCACCCAAGAGAAGATAAAGCCCCTTGACTGCGGCACAGACTTCCCCATTATTTACATACTGCGACTAAACTACTGCGGTTATGGGTGGTGGTGCGGGCTGGGCTGGCGTCGGCAGCAAGGCCTGGAAGCGGCCGGGGATGGTGCTGGCATACGCAGTGAAGATCGGTAGGTCCATCCACTATAACCAAAATCTGTTATAAAGAGGTCTGTAATAATGAGGGTTTACTGAACTCTGTGGCTTCAGATGAACAAAGAATCCCATAAGATCATAAGGTCATTTGGGATAGAAGCGGAATTAGGCCATTTGGCCCATCAAGTCTACTCCGCCATTCAATCATGGCTGATCTATCTCTCCCTCCTAACCCAATTTTCCTGCCTTCTCCCCATACCTCTGGAGGAAATGGCCAGCCAACATCTGAAGAAGAGTCCTAACCCAAAATGTCATCTCTCCATTCCCTGCATGGATACTGCCTGACCACTGAGTTACAACAGCACTTTGTGTTTTGCCAAGGGAAACTTTCAAACCTTAACTTGAAGAATTGCTGCTTCTGAGATAACATCCAGCCAAGTCAGATTCTTCGAAATCCACATAAAAACACAGAGACAAGATATTAACATTCAGAAAGAGGTAATGCCTTAGAGTTGAACATAGGGGAGAAACCCAGGGGCTGGAGAAGGTCACTCAGTCTTTAGACTTTAGAGATACAGCGCAGAAACAGGCCCTTTGGCCCACTGAATCCGTGCTGACCAGTGATCGCTCTGTACACTAACACTATCCTACACATGAGGGACAATTTACAATTTATTGAAGCCAATGAACCTACAAAACAGTATGAAGTGTGGGAGGGAACCGAAGCACCGCGAGAAAACCCACCCGGTCATAGGAAGAGCATACCAACTCTGTACGGACAGCCCCCATAGTCAGGATCAAACACAGGTCTCTGGCACTGTAAGGTGACAACTCTACCGCTGCCCCTTGCATTTGTTCTACAAATCAATATGTTTGTGGCTGATCTAATTGTAACTTAAACTGCATTTTCTAGGCTACCCCCAGTAACCTTTCACCTCTCTTTCCCCTTGCTCTAGTTAAACTATAACAACTATCATCATATCATATATATACAGCCGGAAACAGGCCTTTTCGGCCCTCCAAGTCCGTGCCGCCCAGCGATCCCCGCACATTAACATTATCCTACACCCACTAGGGACAATTTATTTACATTTACCCAGCCAATTAACCTACATACCTGTACGTCTTTGTTCAATATTTTGAATATTGAACAATATTTATTTATTCAATATTTATTTATTTATTTATTTATTTATTTATTTATTTATTTATTTATTCAATATTTATTCAATACTGTTCAATATTTCCATGAATTTTTATAATGCAGTTCGGACAATGGATCGCCTCGCCCTTTCTGATATGATGCACTGGGACCTAATTCAATAGTGCAGCTTATGTTCTAGTGATTGCAACCAGGAGGGAATATTTAGAATATACAGTCCATATTCAAATCAATAGGGGAATTGGTAATAAAGCTTCATCTCTGTATTCATGGTTGAATATTGTTAATGATATTGCACCTATCTGCATTTGTAGGAATCTTTGATTCCTCGGAAGATTAACACAAAAAGCCGGAGTAACTCAGCGGGACAGGCAGCATCTCTGGAGAGAAGGAATAGGTGACGTTTTGGATGGAGACCCTTCATCACGCTGAGAGTCAGGGAGGGGGAAACTAGAGGTATGGGAAGGTACAGAACAAAGCAGAGCTTGCAATTGCTTTCTTCTGTCACACATAGTCTGTCTCAGCTAAAAAGAATAAATATTTTTTTGACAAGACGTGAATCAGAATGCCAATATTGAGCTGCACTAATTTTCCTCTGCAACTGTCTTTTAAATTGGATCCTTAGGGCTTTAAAGATCTAACGTACTTGTGGTTTCCAATTGTAAATAGCTGGGAAAAAAAGCAGCAAATTTCTGAAATGGGGATGGTTCAGTTGCGATCAATACTTAATTCTAAGCAGTGCAATAGGCAACAGTTTCCATAGTAACATTGATGTCATGGAGGTTGAACAGTGGCTGTTACAGCAAATCATTTCCTTTGAGCAATTGTAATTGACTATTTGTGCGGTTTGCTGTCACCTGAGACTATTTACATCAGACCTTAAACTGAGCAGCATTAGTTATTCCGGGTCTCTAAGGGTTGCTTCTTCTTTTGGTGACCTTACAAACACTTCAGAGGGTATCGCCATGGCAACGGAGGCTGGCTCTGAAAAGGCAATGTGAAAAGGACAGCTGACTGTGGCAGGGCACCTCTAGGTAGAACGAAAGCTTGCACATTTACTGCCCACTTCTGCACAATTCTGCAAAAGGCAAAACCACCACTGCCATTGAGTTTTGCGATAATTGTGTGCATGGAAATGGCTTTGGTGATTTACTGCAAGGTTGCACTATTTATCTTGCCCTTATTATTGCATTTTCATTCTCGTTACAAATGGACACAATAAGACAGATGCATATTATTTTCAATTTGAGCATCACAATAAAAAATTGAAAAGCTGTTCTGCATTTTGTTCACTATGTGTAAATTGCAATTAGATTCACTTCTGGCGGTAAATTGTCATCTACTGTAGCTTTTGCTTTTGATTTAGAGCGGTTATTGCAGGATACTCAGAGATGAGTCGCTCAGATCTTGCCATTAAACTGCCTTAGTGGAATCAATGAGACTGTGAGACTTATGGATGGTGAGGCTGACTCCAACTCATGGCAGAAGCCTAGGGCTGTGTAGGCAGGTGGCAAAGGGCCTTGCAGTGAGGAATTTGAAGATGCATTTGGTAATGACTTGAAGCATTTCTTTACCACAGGAATTGGCACAGAAATGGCACTGAGATGGGATGGGGAGTGATGGGTGGAGGTGGGGTGGGGAGTGATGAGTGGATGGGGTGATGGGTGGAGGAGGGATTGGAGTGATGGGTGGACGAGGAGTGATAGGTGGAAGTGAAATGGGGAGTGATGGGTGGAGGTGGGATGGAGAGTGATAGGTGGTGCGAAAGGGAGTGATGGGTAGAGGTGAGATAGGGAGTGATGGGTGGAATTGGGAGAGGGAGTGATGGATGGATGAGGAGCGATGGGTAGAGGTGCCAATGAGGAGTGATGGGTGAAGGTGGGTGGGATAGGGAGTGATGGTGAAGATGGGATGGGAAGTGATGGGTGGAGGAAGGATGGGGAGTGATGTGTGGAGGAAGGATGGGGAGTGATGGGTGGAGGTGGGATAGAGAGTGATGGGTGGAAAGTGATTGGAGATGATTGTACCGTGATTGAGGCCATGGGACTGAGGTGTGGCTATGAAGAAATACTTGGAAATTTATACACATGGAGAGATCTTGGAAAAAAAAGGAATGCAGTGAGCTCTGAGCAGAGAACGTAGAAACAAAAAAAAAAAAACGCAGATGTTGGTTCATATCAAAGATAGACAATGTGCTGGAGTAACTCAACGGCCCAGCAGCATCTTGCGAGAAAAATGGATGGGTGACGTTTTTGGTTGGGATCCTTCTTCAGACTGAAAGTAGGAGGTGGGGGGAGAGAGGAGGTGAAGAGCTGGAGGCGAGAAAAGACCAGGACCAATCAGGGCCAACAATGGATCTACCAGGCATCGCCCTGCCTGAGGTCACTTGTGGCCGGCCCCGATTGGTCCGGATCTGATCATATGCTACCATCTAACATACAAAGTACCATGGCATAAAGGCAGATTTGTTCCAAGAATATGTTAAGAAATCATAAAAGGAGACAAAGTGCTGGAGTATCCCAACAGATCAGGCAGCACCTTGGGTGAACATGGATAGGTGACGTTTCAGGTCGGGACCGTCCTTCAGAATGCGTCTGAGGAAGACTCCTGACCTGAAACCTCACCTATCCATATTCTCCAGAGATGCTGCCTGATTCGTTGAGTTATCCAGCACTTTGTGTACTTTTGTGAAAACCAGTATCTGCAGTTCCTTGTTTCTACAGTAAAAATCTTGATTACAGCTTGTTCATGGAGTGAGCAGGCTGTGTGAAATCTGAGCTGGACAATGAGAATATCACTGGGGATAAAGGAGATGACTTCCCACCTTGTTGACTTGGGGCAAATCACCTGTTATTTAGTTTAGTTTAGTTTAGTTCACTTTAGTTTATTGTCACATGTACCGAGGTACAGTGAAAAGCTTTGTTGCGTGCTAACCAGTCAGTGGAAAGACAATACATGATTACAATCGAGCCATTCACAGAGTACAGGTACATGATTAGGGGAATAACACGAATAACCTACAGTGCAAGATAAAGCCAGTAAAGTCCAATCAAAGATAGTCCGAAGGTCTCCAATGAGGATAGATAGTAGTTCAGGACTACTGTCTATTTGTGGTGGGATGGTTCAGTTGCCTGATAACAGCTGGGAAGAAACTGTCCCTGAATCTGGAGGTACGTGTTTTCACACTTCTATGTCTTTTGCCCGATGGAGAGAGGAGAAGAGAGAGTGGCCAGGGTGTGACTCATCCTTGGTTATGCTGCTGGCCTTGCCGAGGCAGCGCGAGGTATAAATGGAGTCAATGGAAGGGAGGTTGGTTTGTGTGAAGGTCTGGGCCGCGTCCACAATTCTCTGCAATATCTTGTGGTCTAGGATGGAACAGTTCCCAAACCATGCTGTGATGCATCCCGATAAAATGCTTTCTACGTCGAATCTGTAGACGTTGGTGAGAGTTGTTGGGGACATGCTGAGCCTTCTAAACCTACTAAGGAAGTAGAGGAGTTGGTGTGCTTTCTTGGCCATTGCTTCAATAGGGGCGAAGTTGTTGGTGATATTTACTCTAAGGAATTTGAAGTTCTAGAGTTCCTGTTATGTGAATGCTGTGATAATTTGCCATGCCCAATGATAAAGCTAGGAAGAGCTGCCTCTCTGATGCTTAGTTAAACCCACCCCATGCCACTGGCTTCATTATCGGGTGGGGTTTCGCCCTTACCCCTGATTGTCCACTAGTGGCAGATCGCTGTGTCTGATCATCAATTGTGGAGAAGATTGACACAAAGTGCTGGAGTAACTCAGCAGGTCAGGCAGCATCCCAGGAGAACATGGAAGGGTGAGGTTTCGGTAGGGATCCTTCTGCAGACAAGATTGAGTTTGGTCAAATCCCAGTCCAAGCCCAGACAAGCGGCCGATATCATCCCCTGAAGTTCTAATGATGTCATCATTATACTGAGAATTGCTGATTCAAAATAAATATTTGTAGCCAGTCTGGTTTTGACTATGATAAAGCTTCTATTGGGCAGCACAGTGGCACAGCTGATGGAACTACTGCCTCACAACGCCAGAGTCCTAGGTTCGATCCTGACCTCGGGTTCTGTCTGTGTGGAGTTTGCACATTCTCCCAGAGGGTTTCTTCTGGGTGCTCCGGTTTCCTCCCACTTCCTAAAGACGTGCGTGTTTGTAGTTTAATTGGCCTTTGTAAAATTGCCCATATTGTGTCGGGAGTGGATATGAAAGTGGGATAACATAAAACTAGTGTGAACGCGTGGTCAATGGTCGGCGTGGACTTGGTGGGCAAAGGGCCTGTTTCTATGCTGCATCTCTAACCTAAAATAAATTTGCCGCTGGCAGGTTGCTGTATAAACATAGAGAATATGAGATGTAAAAAAAAGCTCACCCCGTTTCATTTATGGTCGTCCTCGAGTCACCTCTTCACTGATAAGCACTTACAGAAAGCCAGAGTCCATCCAAAGATTGAGGCAATAAAGGAAGTTTAGAGTCCTGTTTGCAGCTACTCTTTGATCAGCCCCACTACATTGGGAGAATATGCATTGTCTGCTTAAGTCCATTGACCAGCGACACCACGATGGGGCTGGGCAAGTGCTCTAATGGCAGGAAGTACATTGTTTGGCATCACACTGAGATGCTGTATAATGTGTTTGCACTGGAGCAGAAGTCACCAGGAAACCAAATAACACTTAGGTCTCAGGCAATTTATTTCAATTCAGCCTGAAAATAAATGATCAATAAAATCATGTAACCCAACAAAAGGTATTTTCTGAGGGAACATTACACTCTGATTTATCAGCACTGTTTAACACCATAACAATTAAACAGGAGATGCTGACAGAGATTGCATGCAGAGCAAGATTACATGAAAGGCACTTAAAAAAAATATTTGAAACATTTGGAAAAGGACTGAAATATTTAAAACATGGTAAAATAACACACTACTTATCGCTCAAAATCTTGTCCTTTCTCAATAAGTCTTTCAAGAATGACACGATTGGGCAATTTGTCGGTCTGGGATTTATCGACTACGAACTATCTTGGTTGCACTAGGAACTTTAGGCTTTAGTTTTGCACTAATATTGTTTTTTTAATTTATTGAATCTTTTTTGTTTATTGTTATCTATAACTACTGTGCTTACAGACCTGTTATGCTGCTGCAAGTAAGAAGTTCATTGTTCTGTTTTCGGTACATATGACAATTATGGGCAGCACAGTGGTGCAGCGGTAGAGTTGCTGCTTCATAGCACCAGAGGCCCTGATTCGATCCTGACCACGGGTGCAGTATGTACATTCCGTATCTTTTCCTTGTGACCGTGTGGGCTTTCTCCAGGTGGTTCACTTTCCTCCCATATTCCAAAGACGTACAGGTTTGTAGGTCAATTGGCTTCTGTCAATTTTCCGTAAGAAATTGCAGCGATTTGTGGACACAGTCCAGAACATCGCACAAACCAACCTCCCTTCTATTGATTCCGTTTATATCTCACACTGCCTCGGCAAGGCCAGCAGCATTATCAAGCACGAGTTGCACCCTGGCCACCCCCTCTTCTCCCCTCTCCCATCAGGCAAAATGTACAGAAGTGTGAAAACGCACACCACCAGATTCAGGGACAGTTTCTTCCCAGCTGTTATCAGACAACTGAACCATCCTACCGCAACCAGAGAGCAATGCTGAACTACTCTTTGATGTCCCTTTGACTATCCTTGACCGGACTTTGCTAGCTTTACCTTGACTAAAAGTTATTCCCTTATCATGTATCTATACACAGTAAATGGATTGATTGTAATCATATATTGTCTTTCTGCTGATTTGTTAGCACGCAACAAAAAGCTTATCACTGTACATGGGTACACGTGACAATAAACTGAACTGAACTAAATTGTCCCTAGTGTGTAGGATAGTGCTACACTGTGCTAGTGTATGGGGTGATTGCTAGTCAGCGCGGACACGGTGGGCCGAAGGACCTGTTTCCATTCTGTATCTCTAAAGTATAAAGTCTAAAAATTATGCGCACGACGCTTCACTCTTGTTGAATATCTTGTAACTCTATTTTGAATAATTTCTTCAATGAAAATAAGAGGTTTTGATGATTTGTTTAAAAGGCCGACAAGGGCAGGCTGTGTCGGAAGGAACTGCAGATGTTGGTTTACACGAAAAGCTGGAGTAACTCAGCGAGTCAGGCAGTATCTCTGGAGAAAAAGAATGAGTGATGTTGTGGGTCGAGGTTGAAGGGGCAGGTTGAGTGAGCTTTGCAAATAGACAAACTTAACATTTTGAGAATTAAAGATAGTGATTCAGCTTTAGAAAGGAGCGGTTTTGGAAGGGGAGACAGCTGGTTTACTGGGATGCACATGTCAATGCTCTTTGCTTGGGTCTCGGTGGGAGATTGCACCATGCGGCGTGGAGCTGAGTCATGAGGATGAGAACGCCCCATGTCTGATCAGCCACAGTCGACGCTGGCCTACTTAATCTCAGCTGGCCAGCACATGGAAAAATACAGTCACCTCTGTGTCCTGAGACTTGGGAAAGGAACATAAATCAGCAAGAGCTCCCGCTGCTGTGGATTTATGCAGATAACAGGATCAGCTTCAGCAGATACACGGACAATGGCCATTAGGATGAATAATCAATGGGAAATTGATGTTTTGTGAATAATATCATAATCATAAGGGAATCATAAGTCATAGGATCAGGCCATTCGGCCCACCGGGTCTACTCCGCCATTCAATCGTGGCTGATCTATTTTTCCCCCTCAACCCCATTCTCCTGATTTCTCCCCAGAACCTTTGACACCCTTACTCATCAAGAACCTGTCAATCCCCACATTAATAATACCCAAATGACTTGGCCTCCACCACCGTCTGTGGCAATAAATTCCACGGATTCACCACCCTCTGACTCAAGAAGTTCTGCCTCACCTCCTTTCTAAAGGTATGTACTTTTATTCTTTTTTTCTCCTTTAATATCCCAGGGCAGAGAGTAGGATTTTGGAAAAAAGTAAAGTGAAAGGAAAGAAAATCATGGAAAGAGATAAAACTGTGCTGGCAATCATTTTGAATTTATACATTACATATCACTACCACTTCTTGAAATGTATTAATATTGACTCAGAAATGGATCAGTGGATCAGTATTAATGGAATTTCCAGAGATGCTGCCTGACCTGTTGAATTACTCGAGGACTTTGTGTCCTTTAACAGAATCAAAGCTTGGCAACAAAAACTGTAATTGAACAGTGAGGAGTCACAAGAAACGGCAGATATTGAAGAAGAGTCCTGACCCAAACCTTTGCCTATCCATGTCCTCCAGAGCTGCTGCCTGAACCACTCCTCACGACCATACAGGCGATATCCCGGCAACTGTGTGGCGACAGCCTGGTCGCCTGTAGTTGCCTAAAAAATAGCCTAAGTGGGACAGAGGTTTTAGAAGGACCATGGACATGCGGACGAATCTTGAACAATTAGCAGGAAAAAGAGTTAGAGAGTCGTAGAGTCATGGAATGTGGAAACAGGCCCTTCGGCCCAACTTGCCCACGTCCCACCTGCTGGCGTTTGGCCCAAATCCCTCTAAACCTATCCTATTTATGTGCCTATCTAAATGCTTCTTCAACATTGCGATAGTACATGCCTCAACTACCTCCTCTGACAGCTCTTTCCATATACCCACCACACTTTGTGTAAAAAGGTTACCCCTCAGGTTCCTATTAAATCTTTCCCCCCTCACCTTAAATCCGTGTCCTGTGGTTTTCGATTTCATATTCTGAGCAAAAGACTCTGTGCGTTTACCTGATCTATTCCTCTGATGATTTTATACACCTCTATAAGATGACCCCCACATCCTCCTGCGCTCCAGGGAATAGAGTCCTAGCCTGCTCAGGCTCTCCCTATAGCTCAGGCCCTCGAGTCCTGGCAGCATCCTCATAAATCTTCTCGGCACCCTTTCCAGCTTGACAAGTTGTATTGAAATCTGTTTTTCAGACTGGAGGTAAGTCAGAGGTGATCTCTAGAGATTGGTACGACGAACTACAGCTCTTAATATGCATGTGTGGGGCCACAGTTTAAGAATAAGGGGTAGGCCATTTAGAACAGAGATGAGGAAAAACCTTTTTAGTCAGAGAGTTGTGAATCTGTGGAATTCTCTGCCTCAGAGGGCAGTGGAGGCCAATTCTCTGAATACATTCAAGAGAGAGCTAGATAGAGCTCTTAAGGATAGCAGAGTCAGGGGGTATGGGGAGAAGGCAGGAACGGGGTACTGATTGAGAATGATCAGCCATGATCACATTGAATGGCGGTGCTGGCTCGAAGGGCCGAATGGCCTCCTCCTGCACCTATTGTCTATTAGTCTATTGTCTATAACTGCAGATGCTGGTTTAAATTGAAGATAGACGCAAAATGCTGGAGTAACTCGGCAGGACAGGGTGAATCGCTGGAGAGAGGGAATGGGTGATGTTTCTGGGTCGAGACCCTTCTTCAGACAATAATTCTTCTTAATATGTATCACAGGTGTGGACAAGGGAGAATTGTGCACGATTTACAGACTTTCAGTTGACATGAAATTTGGGGGCATGGTCAACCACAGTGAAGAAAATAAGTAAACGCTTCTGGCCAATGTAGGCAGGTTGCTGGAGTGAGCAGATAAAATTTAATGCTAAGAGTTAAGAAGTGTTGCATTTTGGTATGAAGCATAGGAGAGACAATGTAAATTAGTCAAGAGTCTAGATTACTTTATTGTCATACTAGACGGGTGCAGGTCTCACAAAGCTCAGCTGCAGGTGGTCCTGCGGGGGCATGGCTGGGGGGGGGGGTGAGGGGAGGGGGGGGATAAGGGGGGTTGAGGAGGGATGGAGTGGGTGAGTGGGTGGGGGGGGGAGGGGGTTTGAGGGGGGGATAAGGGGGGTTGAGGGGGGATGGAGTGGGTGAGTGGGTGAGTAGGGGAGGAAGAAGGGGGAGGGGGAAGGGAATGGGGGAGGGAATGGGGGGAGGGGAGAGTGGGGGCGGGGAGGGTGCTAGACCAATGCAGGAGAAGTTTAGGCCCAATGGGTCTGGGAAGTGTCCCCCGGGGCCGTGGGTCGGCGAGGAGGGGACAGGGAGCCATTCACCTCTGCCCCGTGTGGCCAGTGCTGCGGGCAGTGCGAGCCGTGGAGCCAATACATCTCCTGCAGCTCGGCGGTGAACGGCGGGGACGGCCATCGGCTAGTGGTGCGGGCAGATTGAGCCGTGGACCCGAAACGTCTCCTGCTGTGTCCTGCGGGCGCGGCAACCCCCGTTGGGTGCAAACCTCTCCTGCGGGCCCAGCAACCCTACCGATCCGTGGACCCGTTCGTGGGTGGGGAGTGTCCCCCATGGCTGTGGGCGGGAGAGGGGGGATAGGGAAGGGTAGTGGGAGCCACTCACGTCGGCACCGGGCGTCCATCACATCGGGCAGATCGAGCCGTGGACCCGAAACATCTCCTGCAGCGGTCGACGGGGAATGGCGGCGACGGGCATCTTGTTGGACACTGTTAGACCCTCGGCCGTCGCGCTGCACCACGGGAGGAAGGTCAGGTGAGGGGCGCGCCGGGACGGGCGCTGGTCCTCCCGCTGGGGGTGGTGGGGGGGGGGAGCACATTTATTAAAGTTTATTAGGTAAATTGTTTTTTAAAAGTAACAAAAGTTGATTTATTCAGACTGCTGGGGAATGGTGAGTAGGGTGGGCCTAAAATTGTCGTGCTACCGTGTACCCTTTTTTTCCAGATGAAAACCGCAAAAAGAAACACAGGACAAACAAACAAACGGGGGAACAAACATACAGGAAGTGGAGAACTAACAAGATAAGAGTTTTAGTAATATATAGATTATAGATGTCCCGGAACGGAACAATGAAATTCTTACTTGCAGGAGCACGAGAGCTAGAGGGGATTAGAGGTCTCCATTCTAAAAGGGATACAACAACCAAGGAAGGTATCACAAAATGCTGGAGTAACTCAGCAGGTCAGGCAGCATATCATATCATATCATATATATACAGCCGGAAACAGGCCTTTTCGGCCCACCAAGTCCGTGCCGCCCAGTGATCCCCGCACATTAACACTATCCTACACCCACTAGGGACAATTTTTTTACATTTACCCAGCCAATTAACCTACATACCTGTACGTCTTTGGAGTGTGGGAGGAAACCGAAGATCTCGGAGAAAACCCACATGGATAGGTGACGTTTCACAGAGTGCTGGAGTAACTCAGCAGGTCAGGCAGCATCCCAGGAGAGAGGGAATGGGTGACGTTTCGGGTCGAGACCCTTCTTCAGACCCGAAACATCACCCATTCCTTCTCTCCAGAGATGCTGCCAGACCTGCTGAGTTACTCCAGCATTTTGTGATACCTTCGATTTGTACCAGCATCTGCACTTATTTTCCTACACAACAACCAAGGAATCTCAACATAGATTTTCAATTTGTGAAAGTTGATCAAAACAACATGAGGATCCTGGGCTTTCTCAATAGAGGCATAGCGTAACACAGCAAGGTGGTCCTTTACAGGACACTGGTGTGGTGAAGCTTAAGTATCAGTCTGAAGAAGGATCCTGACCTGAATCATTGTCTATGCATGCCCTCCACATTGGCACAGCGGTAGAGTTGCTGCCTTACAGTGCCACAGACCCAGGTTCGATCCTGACTACGGGTGCTGTCAGTACGGAGTTTTGTGTTCTCCCTATGAATGCGTGGGTTTTCTCCAGATGCTCCGGTTTCCTCACACATACCAAAGACGTATATGTTTGTAGGTTAATTGGCTTCAGTAAAAATTGTAAACTATCCCTGGTGTGTAGGATAGTATAGTGTATGAGAATCACTGGTCAGTGTGGACTCAGTGGGCTGTATCTCAGTGTTTCCATGCTGTATCTCTAAACTAAACTAAACAAAACTAAATTAGACTAGTGGATAGACTAGAGCTAGATCTGGTCACTTAGGAATAGAGGAGGCCGTGATCTGACACAACTACTTAAAATCGCGAAGTGTCGGAAAATAACTGCAGATGCTGGTACAAGAAGAAGGGTCTCGACCCGAAACGTCACACATTCCTTCTGTCCAGAGATGCTGCCAGACCTGCTGAGTTACTCCAGCATTTTGTGATACCTAAAATCACGAAGAGTATTGACAGCATAGGGAGAGGGGGGGATCTGTCCCCACCTGGCAGTGGAGTCAAGAACCCAGGACATGAAATTCATGTGAATGTCAAAAGAACTTAAGTAACACAAAGAAAATCTTTCTTGTACCACATGAGGTTCGAGTTACAGCCAGAGATGGTAGAGGAGGCAGATTCAAAAGAGAGCTGGACAGGTATCTGAAATGAAACAATTGAAGGGCTACGGAGACAAAGTGTCAGAGTGAGACTTACGTTCTTGCTCTTACATAGAGTTGGCAGAGACTCCATGATGGAATGGCCTTCTTCCCACTAAATACCTTCTGGGGTTCTGAGGTTCCAAGCATATGTTCCTCCACATATCCTTATTGATTGAAAGATACAGTATGGAAACAGACCCATTCAGCCCACCGACTTCATGCTGACCATCAATCACCCGTTCACACTGGATCTATGTTATCCCACTTTCACATCCGCTCTCTGCACACCAGCGGCAATTTGCAGTTGCCAATTAACCTACCAATCTGCGCGTCTTTGGGATGAGGGAGGAAACTGGAGCACCCGGAGGAAACCCACGCCTGTCACAGGGAGAATGTGCAAACTCCACACGGACAGACGCGCAGGCCAAGATTATTAAGGGGTTGGACATGTTAGAGGCAGGAAACATGTTCCCAATGTTGGGGGAGTCCAGAACCAGGGGCCACAGTTTAAGAATAAGGGGTAGGCCATTTAGAACAGAGATGAGGAAAAACTTTTTTAGTCAGAGAGTTGTGAATCTGTGGAATTCTCTGCCTCAGAGGGCAGTGGAGGCCAATTCTCTGAATACATTCAAGAGAGAGCTAGATAGAGCTCTTAAGGACAGCGGAGTCAGGGGGTATGGGGAGAAAGCAGGAACGGGGTACTGATTGAGAATGATCAGCCATGATCACATTGAATGGCGGTGCTGGCTCGAAGGGCCGAATGGCCTCCTCCTGCACCTATTGTCTATTGTCTATTGACGCCGAGATCAGGATCCAACTCGGGTCTCTGGCTCTGTGAGGTGGTGGTTCTACCAGCCGCACAACTGTGCCGCCCAAACCCATACCTAAGCTTCTTTATGTTTCAGAGAGGAGGTCACACCTGTTAATGCACAAGAATACAATAGTATTCTGTGTGTGAGTGCCGGGTTTATTAATAGTGATGGTCTGAGTGGTAACTGGTTGCATTTCCCTAGGTGTTCCTCCATCCATTTATCTAAGAGATATAAATAGTCGCTGGTACATTAAGTTGACAGTTTCACTGCACTGATATAAAAAGCAGCACGAATTTAAGGCCACCACTGAATTTACTTTGCGTGAAACAATAAAATGGGCCACTACTTCCAGTGGACCAAGAGGAATAGGCCATAAACTAACATTTATAATGTAAAAGTTTGAAATTAATTGGGTTGGTGTGTAAATTTAGACAAAACAAACCTTCTGTACAGAAGTCATGAAAGCGGCTACCTACTGAAATCAAAATCTCTGTTATCTTCCACTTGGTCTGCAAAGGGAAATCTATACTCGACAATTTGTGCCAAATGGTGTCATCTATACTGAATAATGTTCCCACTCTCTGAACCCATTCTGGAGTTGGGCTCTTTGTGAATTGGTCTAAATTAAAACGCATGAGCAGAAGAACACGCCCTTCGCAAACCGCTGCATTGAGAACGATGTGCTGTCTTTAGTCCTTTTGGCAACCCGCAGTCTATAACTCTGGTGTAAAGACAGGAAAATTTGTCTTTTCACGGATGTAAGTGGATGCTTTTATCTCCATTACAGGTTATGGGAACAGCTTGTTGCAATAATGCCTGCCTCAGCCTTCTATCTCCGAGCACCATGTGCCAGACTGCTGTGCTGGGACTCGGGGAAAAAATAAATGCCTCTCGGAGATGGCTCCTCATGCGAAGGGGCCTTTATTTTATTTTTTTGAGGAAGCCACCTGGACGTTGTTAAATACACGGCCTGGCTTGCAGATTCGCTTTGTGCAATCAGGTGTTAGTGCAAGTCTTCTTTATTTACAGCAATTAAATCTCCAGCATTCCCTTCTCAAGGCAGACAATTAACAGAGTTCTGATATTCCTTCTAATTGCTCTTGTGGAGGAGGTTGGTGGGATGCCAATGATCTGATAGGGTGGAGGATTATCATTTTTTAGCCTACTGCCTCAAAAAATCATTTGTAATATCCCTTGTGTAATTAGCAAAGTCTTGTGATTAATTGTCCTGTAAAAATTTCCTCTCTGTTGCTTTTATTTCCCAGCAAGAAGTATTAATTAATGTTAACTCCTTTTGTTCCCACCATTCTAGTCTTCAACATCCCTGTGAAAATAAATGACGCTCGTGGCATATCAGCATCTGATTTAGGGTTCAGAGAAATCTTTGTTTTATTGAAAAATTAATATTTGTGATAAGCTGAAATTGGAATTATCTTCCAAAATAGTTTTGTCACTTGAAGAATTAAAGGACGTCGTTTTAGTTAATACCTTTTCAGGGAGTCATTGATGCTGAGGTTAACATTGCCTTTGAATCCCAGGTTTTATAATATTCCCGACTTTCCCGATTTTCTACCTCAATAAGTTTGAATTTGAGTTTAGTTTATTGTACCATGGTGCTGGGAAAAGCTCTTATAGCGTGCTAACCGGTCAGCAGCAAGCCAATACATGATTACAATCGAGCCTTCCACAGTGTACAGGTACATGATAAAGGGAATAACATGAATAATGTTTAGTGCATGATAAAGTCCAATAAACTCCAATCAAAGATAGTGTGGGGGTCTCCTATAATCACCCCTGTTAAAGTCTAATTACTCCTCTTTTATCTCTTTCCCCTTGTCTCGCTACACGATAGAATTTATCGATCCAAGTGCTTTTTTCCCATTATTAATATCTACCAACTGTAACCTTGGATGGGCTTGGGTTTGCAATAACAAGGTGAGCGGTAGGGAAGCACAGCTGGTAGAGCAGCTGCCCAACAGCACCGCAAGCCCAGGTTCGATCCTGACCTCGGGTGCCGTCTGTGTGGCGTTTGCATGTTCTCCCTGTGACCGCGTGTGTTTCTTCCGGGTGCTCCAGTTTTCTCCCCCATCCCAAAGATGTGTGGGTTTGTAAATGAAATGATCTCTGTAAGTTGCTCCAAACTTGCAGGGAGTGGATGGCAAAGCGGGATAACATTGAACTAGTGTGAACTGGTGATTGAGGGTCGGCATGGACCTGGTGGACTGAAGGGCCCCTTTCAGAGTATTACCTGAATGGTGGCCAATTAGGAAAAGGGGAGATGCAACGTGACCTGGGTGTCATGGTGCACCAGTCATTGAAAGCAAGCGTGCAGGTGCAGCACGCAGTGAAGAAAGCGAATGGTATGTTGGCATTCATAGCAAGAGGATTTGAGTATAGGAGCAGGGAGGTTCTGCTGCAGTTGTACAGGGCCTTGGTGCGACCGCACCTGGAGTATTGTGTACAGCTTTGGTCTCCTAATCTGAGGAAAGACATTCTAGCCTTAGAGGGAGTACAGAGAAGGTTCACCAGATTGATCCCTGGAATGGCAGGACTTTCATATGAAGAAAGATTGGATAGACTAGGCTTATACTCGCTGGAATTTAGAAGACTGAGGGGGGATCTTATTGAAACATATAAAATTCTTAAGGGGTTGGAGAGGCTAGATTGTTCCCGATGTTGGGGAAGTCCAGAACCAGGGGTCACAGCTTAAGGATAAGGGGGAAGTCTTTTAGGACCGAGATGAGAAAACATTTCTTCACACAGAGAGTGGTGAGTCTGTGGAATTCTCTGCCACAGAAGGTAGTTGAGGCCAGTTCATTGGCTATATTTAAGAGGGAGTTAGATGTGGCCCTTGTGGCTAAAGGGATCAGGGGGTATGGAGAGAAGGCAGGTACAGGTTACTGAGCTGGATGATCAGCCATGATCATATTGAATGGCGGTGCAGGCTCGAAGGGCCGAATGGCCTACTCCTGCACCTATTTTCTATGTTTCTATGTTTCTATGTTTTTCCATGTAGTATCTCTACACTAAACAAACTTCATTATCGTTTTAGACACAAAATGCTGGAGTAACTCAGCGGGTCAGGCAGCATCTCTGGAGAAAGGGAATAGGTGATGTTTCGGATCGAGACCCTTCGTCAGACTAAGAGTCAGGGGAGAGGGAAACTAGAGGTATGAAAAGGTTCAGAACAAATCAGAGCCGGCACTGATGACCTAGGAAAGGTGAAGCACACAATGGTCCATTGTTGACTGTGGAAGAGATGATAATGGAGGGATATATAGATGTAAACAGTAGAACTAGCAGGACGACTGGGATGGGGGAGGAGCGGAGAGAGTGGGTCTGGGATGGGGGAGGGATGAAGAGAGAGAGTGCTCCATTGAAATATCACCAACAATAGGTGCCGGTAAGAATAAAAATCTGTTACTCTGGAAACAAGATTATTCAGTGAATGTGCTACAAAGAACAGAAAGTAAAACATTCCATCTTTACCTTGCTGAATGCAAGTATATTGATCTTTGTATACAGTCGGAGCTACAGAAGCTGCAACCTTGGCTGTTCAGTATGTGATCCTTTAATGGGCTTGCACTGTGATACTATAAAGAGTCCTGAGTGGCAGCACCAGCACCTTGGAGCAGGCTGCCCTGCATAATTCTGGTGCTGAGTAGACAGATGGTCTGGTCCCTAGTCAATTGTACACACAGCCAAATGGCACACGCAATCACTAAATAGTTCCTGTGGGCCCAAACACTATTTTTCTCCCACCTTGCTTTGTAAGGAAGGCAAGCGATTCTAAAACATTGCAGATCCAATGCACAGTTCTTCATTAACGTTGTTAGCATGCTGCAGACGGCTTAAAAATAGCTATCAGAAATTGGATCTTAAATAACCTTGAGTCCATTTGGTACACTGTTTTCACGAGTCTGCTCGGATTTTGTACGTTCTCCCTATGACTGTGTGGGTTTTCTCCGTGTGCTCCAGTTTCCTCCCACACTCCAAAGACGTGCAGGTTTGTAGGTTAATTGGCTTTGGTAACATTGTAAAATTGTCCCTAGTGTGTAGGATAGTGTTTGTGTGCTCCTGAACGTTACAATTTTCACGCTCCTATACCGATCATCTCCATAAATATTATCAATTAATGTCAAAGAAAAATTGCCATGATTGATTGAAAGATGCAGCATGGAAACAGGCCCATTGGCTCACCACGCCCACGCTGACCATTGATCACCAGTCACACTAGTTCTACGTTATTCCCACTTTTGTATCCACTCTCTACACACTAGGGGCAATTTACAGAGGCCAGTTACTTACAAACCCGCTCCACTTTCAGATGTGGGAGGAAACTGGAGAAGCTGGAGCAAACCCAGGCGGGCACTGGGTGAACTTGCAAACTCCGCACAGATGGTACCCGAGGTCAGAATTGAACCCGGGTCTCTGGCACTGTGAGGCAGCAACTCTACCAGCTGCACAACTGAAAATTACTGTGAGGTAGTAATTGAATCAGGTGCAAGTTCGGCAAGTGGCACAGCAGTAGAGCTGCTGACTCACAGCGCCAGAGACCCGGGTTTGATCCTGATTGTTGGTGCTGTCTGTGCAGAGTTTGCTCGTTCTCCCTGTGACCACGTGGGTTTTCTCCAGGTGCTCCGTATCCTGCCCACATTCCAGAGATATGCAGGTTTGTTGGTTAATTGGATTCTGTAAATGGCCCCTCGTGTGCAGGATGCGAAACTGGGATAATATAGAATTGGCATATGGGTGATCAATGGTCAGTGAGGACTCGATGTGTCAAAGGGCCTGTTTCCACCCTGTATTTCTAAATTAAACTAAACTATACAAAAATTATATGCATTTTTATACTGAGATTAAAATGGTAAGTTACTCCAATTTTCGATTCAGCTAAAAATGGTAAGGAAGAGAACACATTATTAGAAGTCTGAGTGCACACACAGAGTTAGGATTTACACATACTACGGGGAGAACGTACAAACACCATACAGAAAGCACCTGTAGTCAGGGTCGAACCCAGGTCTCTGGCGGTGTAAGGCAGCAACTCTACCGCTGCGCAATCGTGCAATACTCATTAAGTTGTAATGGACACAAATAATCAAACCAATATTTAACCCAAAGTGCTCTTGAAGCTGCCAACCTTTACACCAACGTGAACCTCAGCACATAAAGAAGATCTGAAGAAGGGTCTCGACCCGAAACGTCACCCATTCCTTCTCTCCTGAGATGCTGCCTGACCTGCTGAGTTACTCCAGCATTTTGTGAAATAAATACCTTAGATTTGTACCGGCATCTGCAGTTATTTTCTTACATAAAGAAGATGGTCGTCCTTCAACTTCCCATTCAGGAAGGATAGCTCGACAGTGGTGAATAGAAGTAATATTTTAATTGTGTTATCTGCCACATTATAGAGAATGATCAGTTCGGCATTCACAAGCATACCTGATTCTTGATAAGAAGTATCTAACATGCCCAGAGCAAGCAGCTTAATATGTTTGTATTAGACATGTATTAGCACTTGAAGGTTGATGACAAAAATTGCTTCATCCGACATTAAACCTGATCTCGCAGTTGTGGAACTTTGTTGAAATGAGATAATTTGTTAGATTTGGACATAATATAGAAATTGCTTCAGAAGGAAGATCAGTGCTGTCTGTGGCTGATCACATGTATTTATCCTAAAGGTGGATTAAGACTTTAGAGATACAGTGTGGAAACAAGCCCTCGGGCCCACCGGGTCCGCGCAGACCAGCAAACACCCCTTACACAGGCACTATCTGACAAACTAGGGACAATTTACAATTTACTGAAGCCTACAAACCCGCATGTCTTTGGAGTGTGAGAGGAAACTGGAGCACCTGGAGAAAATCCACGTGGTCACAGGGAGAATGTACAAAGTCCATATGGACAGCACCTTCAGTCACGATCAAACTCGGGTCTGTGGCGATGTAAAATAAAAATTTTGAATGTTGGTCAATTGCAAATTTAAAAACCAAAATTCTGGATTTTTGGTAATCAGATGTATGAAGACGGGTTAAGTAATCCTTAAGGTATATTGTTGGAATTAAGCTCTAAGATTAGTTGGGATCGAATGGTGGCACAGTGGCGCAGCAGTAGAGTTGCTGCGTCAGAGACCTGGGTTCGATCCTGACTATGGGTTCTCTCTGAATGGAGTTTATACATTGTCCCGGTGACTGGGTGCGTTTTCTCCGGGTGCTCCGGTTTCCTCCCACATTTCAAAGATGAGCAGGTTTTGAAGGTTAATTGGCTTCTGTAAATTGTCCCCATGGTGTAGGATAGAACTAGTGTATGGGTGATCGCTGGTCAGCAAGGTCTCGATGGACCAAAGGGCCTGTTTCCACACTGCATCTCTCAACTAAAGTAAACCAAACTAAACCAAACTAAACTAAACTCAACTCAACTAAACTCAACTCAACTCAACGGCAGGATAGGTCTGAGGGGGCGATCTGATCAATTGCTCTTCGTGTGATGACATTGGAGTACTTTCTTCTCCCAAAAATGACACCTGCTGATGAATTCTGAAGGCAGATCTACAAATGTCTATTTCTCACCTTCCTCCTCTTCCCATATTCCTTCCTCTGGCATCACAATGCGCAACTCTTCAATCCCGTCTCACACCTTCCTCTTTTATCTCTGGCCTTTGGTCCAACTATCTGCCTATCAAAACCCCCCTCGCTTGTGCCCACCTATTACCTGCTACGCTTTGTCCTGCCTCTCCTCTCTTCCAGCTTTCTTCCCACCCCCACCCTACAGTCAGTCTGTAGAAGGGTCCCAACCCAACATGTCACCTATCCATGTTCTCCAGAAATGCTGTATGTCCTGCTGAGTTACTTCAACACTCTGTTCCCTTTTGTGGAAAGCAGCTTCTGTAGTTCCTTGTTTCTACAAATTAATTAATTTGAAATGTTGATAGGAAATGGTTGTGTGAGTTTACAGGGCATTCACAAATCACGGAATTGACCACTAAACTAATCATCAGATGGTTTGTGCAGATTTCAGTGGTTGAGTTTTATTGTTTGTTGGTTGCACCAGATGTTCATTGTGTATTTCTCCCTCTATCCCCTAATTAGCCAGCAAAGTCAGCTGAAAAATAAATGCCTTGCACAACCATTCAGTCCACCTACTTTCAAACAACTAAGAAACTTAATGAGAACTTGCACAAGGGCAATTGTGCTTCAGGCCTACAAACATTTCTTTGATAGAGTGACTTGATTTTAAGATGCACCACATGGTGGTGCAGTGGTAGAGTTGCTGCCTTACAGCGCCAGGGACCCGGGTTCGATCCTGACTACAGGTGCTGTCTGTACAGAGTTTGTACATTCTCCCTGTGACCTGCGTGTGTTTACTCCGGGAGCTCCGGTTTCCTCCCACACTCCAAAGACATACAGGTTTGTAGGTTAATTGGCTTGGTAAAATTGTGAAATTGTGAAATTGTCCCTAGTGTGTGTTGGATAGTGTTAGTGTGCGGGGATCGCTGGTCAGCACGGACTCGGTGGGCTGAAGGGGCTGCATCTGCACTGCATCTCTAAACTAAACTAAACTAAACTTAGCACCAGAGATGTCCTCGTTTTTTAGGAAACGAGGGTTCCCCTCTTCCATTATAGATGAGGCTCGCACTAGGGTCTCCTCTATATCCCCCAGCCCCACTCTTGTACCCCCTCTCCCCATTCGTAACAAGGATAGAGTCCCCCTTGTCCTCACCTTCCACCCCATCAGCCGTCGCATACAGCAAATTATCCTCCAACATTTCCGTCACCTCCAACGGGATCCCACTACTGGCCACATCTTTCCATCTCCACCCCTTTCTGCTTTCTGCAGAGACCGTTGCCTCCGTAACTCCCTGGTCCACTTGTCCCTTTCCACCCAAACCACCCCCTCCTCAGGTACTTTCCCCTGCAACCACAGGAGATGCAACACCTGTCCTTTTACCTCCCCCCTCGACTCCATCCAAAGACTCAAACAGTCTTTCCAGGTGAGGCAGAGGTTCCAGATGTCAACTTCTCTACATCGGCGACACCAAACGCAGGCTCGGCGATCATTTCGCTCAACACCTTCGCTCAGTCCGCCTTAACCAACCTGATCTTCCTGCTCAGCACTTCAACTCCCCCTCCTACTCCCAATCTGATCTTTCTGTCATGGGCCTCCTCCATTGTCACAGTGAGGCCCAGCGCAAATTGGAGGAACAGCATCTCATATTTTGCTTGCGCAGTTTACACCCCAACGGTGTGAACATTGACTTCTCTAACTTCAGATAGTTCCTCTGTCCCTCTCTTTCCCCTCCCCCTTCCCAGTTCTCCCACTGTCTTCCTGTCTCCTACTACATCCTATCTTTGTTCCGCCCCCTCCTCTGACATCAGTCATAAGAAGGGTCTCGACCAGAAACATCACCCATTCCTTCTCTCCTGAGATGTTGCCTGACCCACTGAGTTACTCCAGCATTTTGTGTCTACCTCCAATTTGAACCAGCATCTGCAGTTATTTTCCTATTAACTAAACCAGCAATTGTTACCATACCTTTAAAATGGCAATAATCTGTAACACATTTGGGAACTTTTCTGCAGTGTAATATTAGCTGTGAAAACCAAAGGTTTTTAATCATTCCTTGGAGATTGCTGTTGGGACCTCTCTTGTTTGCCAAATAAATTTCTAGGAGTTGGTCAATGACAGAATATTAAAATTCGTTAGCGGTACCAAATCGGGGAATGGGCCATGTGGGAGGACTGTACAAGCACTGCAGGAGAGCATTAATACAATAATGGTGCACAGATGTGCAGCTAATATAATACAGTTTTCTCATGTGGTGTAATTTTTTTTAAAAAGGGGTTGCTTTTCCAATAGTGTTCACTTCGTAAGCCTCCATAAATTTGGTGGATGAGCTGCAGAAAGTTTGGAAGTAAAGGCAAAAGTATTGCTTGTGCCTCTTGTTTGGGGATTAAAGGTCCCTTGCCAGAATTATGATGAATAAGATCGGCATAAAAAAATATATTGGAGCCATAGAAATGATGCAATTTTGAATCACGAGGAAAATACCAGGGTTGAGAAAATGCAGTTAAAGGAGGGCTTTAGAAAATATAGTACTGTCGTTGGTGAAGTATAGAAGGCCAAGGAACTGGCAGGTGGCTGAAGAAGGGTCTCCACCTGAAAGGTCACCAGAGATGCCTGATCCACTGAGTTACTCCAGCACTTTGTGTCTATCTATCTTTGGTATAAACCTGCATCTGCAGCTCTTTGTTTCTACATTTAGGCATGTTTGAAACCTGGACCCTGCATCCATGACAAGGGGTCATAAACTTTAGGATTAAACCTGGAAGCATTAAGAAGGATGTTGAAATCATATCTTGGTGCGGAGTTATCGCTGAATGAAATGTCAGTGAACAAGTGGTTATTAAAACGGAGTCAACCATGACATTGGAACAGATTGAGAACTACTGTGCTAAAGGTGATGGAGAGAAGTAATGCTTCCGTGAGGAGTTGACCAGATCTATCAATGCTCATGCTTCTATGGATTTCGCTGTGATGAAGAGGTAGAAAGAGTAATGCCAACTGGTTCTTCATTTTCAATTGTTGGAGCCATGGCTCTGATATGCCCTTTAAGGTCAAAGGAACATTTTTTTTGAAGGTGAATAAGGAATTGACTTAAAGAGGCTGTACTCAACTATGAGCTGGTAGAAGACAGTCGGCACAGTGGTGTAGCTGTAGAGTTGTTGCCTTACAACACCAGAGACCCGGGTTCAATCCCGACTATGGGTACTGTCCATACGCCGTTTATACGTTCTCCCCGCGGGTTTTCTCCAGGTGCGCCGGTTTCCTCCCATGCTCCAAAGGCGTACAGGTTTGTAGGTTAATTGGCTTTGGTAAAATAGTGTGTCTAGGATAGTATTAGTGTGTGTGGATCGCTGGTCGGCACGGATCCATTGGGCCGAAAGGCCTGTTTCCACACTGTCTCTAAAACTAAACAAAACTAAAAGCAATTAAAATGCTAAGCTTGATTTGGCTCCCTGAAATGGGGTTAAAGAGAACCTATGAACTGCCCACACAATGGATAGACCAATAATGGTGAAATAATTCATGCTGTTTCTACATATGCCACCATTTCCATTTGTACAGTCAGCTGACTTTCTGCTTTAGCATCTTATATTTGTTCTGTATTACAAACTTCAAGTGCTGAACACACCCCCGTTACAAAATGTCACGGACTTTTTAACGAGCTTGAAAAAATATGAAATTGTCCAGGCTTCATCCCTCGGTCTGTGTTTATAAAAAACGTTGGTTGTTCCACTGGGTCTTTTTTCTGAGGGCTAATTATCGGTAAATCGCTATGAACTGAGCCATGGCAGCAGCAGCAGAGAGAGACCTTCAACAGTACTGACAGCTGCAGATGCAAATCGCGTCATCTTGCAGTCAGCAGAAATGAAAATTCAGCTCTCACTTTGAGTGGGTTGACTTTTACAATCCCTCTTGCATTGATTTGAACTAATTGAAGATTCTGGTCCTGATTTATTTGCAAGTGGCCGGTTCATCTCAGCCGGAGTCCCCAAAGGTCTGAGGAACGACAGACTCCCAGTATGTCTTTGCTCACCTGCTGGTGGTCAGGTAATCTGCACTCCTGCACCGTAGCCCTGGTGTTGGGAATCTCTCCAGGCTGTACCCACCTGAAGTGAGTAGGGCAGCACGGTGGTGCAGCGGTAGAGTTGCTGCCTTACAGCGCCAGAGACCCAGGTTCGATCCTGACCGCAGGTAATAATAATAATAATAATGTATTACATTTATATAGTGCTTTTCATACACTCAAAGACGCTTTACAGGGATTTAAAGAACATAGGGAAGTGAATAAATAGATAGATAAATAAGTAAATAAGATAAATAAATAAGGTGCTGTCTGTACGGAGTTTGTGCGTTCTCCCTGTTACCGTGTGGGTTTTCTCCAGGTGCTCCGGTCTCCTCCCACACTCCAAAGTAGGTTAATTGGCTTCACTAAAAAAAATATGTAGATTGTCCCTTGTGTTTAGGATGGTGTTAGAGTATGGGGTGATCGCTGGTCGGCACGTGGAGTCGGGGGGGGGGGGGGGGGGGGGGGGCGAGGGGCCGGTTTACCAGGCTGTGCCTTTAAAGTCTAAATGTCTAAAGTGAGTAGATATTCCTGGTTATTTGTTAACAGATCCCCAATTGTATTACATTCTAATAATACGTTTATAGTAGGTGGAATTCCTCAGGTAGGATATCAATCCCATGCCAATTGCATGGACTTCAAAAGAGTCATAGGGTCATAGAGGACTGAAACAGGCCCTTCAGCACAACATCCATTATGACCAAGATGGCCCATCTACGCTAGTCCCAACTGCCCATGTTTGGCCCAAATTCCTTTAAATATTTGCTCTTCAGGTACTTGTCCAATGTCTGGTCTATACCTGAATAATTTCTCTAGATGCTAATGAGGTCCTTGGATCATGGTTCTCTGTCCTTTACTTGGTAAACCGCAACAACTCCCCACCCCCCCTCCCCTCCGCGCCCCCCACCCGCCCACCCACCCACCTTCACCCGGCCTCCATTGAAACACTGAGTGGAGGCAGTCACCTGTGCAACAGTGGGACTGCTGACTATTCAAGAGATAGGAAAATACTGGAGAGGGAGAACCGCTGTGAAAGGAAGCTTCAGATAGGAGTGGCACAGCGGTAGAGTTGCTGCATTACAGCACCAGAGACCCGGGTCTGGTGCTGACTACGGGAGCAGTCCTTATGGAGTTTATATGTTCTCCCCGTGACCACATGGGTTTTCTCTGGATGTTCCGGTTTCCTCCAACTCTCTGAAGACGTGCAGATTTGTAGGTTAATTGGCCTCTGTAAATTGCCTCTAGTGAGCAGGATAGTACTAGTGATTGGTGGTTGGTGCGAACTTGTGGGCTAAAGGGCTTGTTTCCATGCTGTATCTCTAAACTAAACCAAACTACGAAGGATCTGAAATCAAGACCTTTTTAATCTCATTTAGGGTTCATTCCAGATCTAACCTTCTGCTCTCTGAGAGTGGTGCACTTTTTCTATATTTCAAAAATAAACATTTCAGAATGAAAAATATATATACCAAAATATATATACAACACAAAAACTGTGCAAAACCTCCTCATACATTCCCAGTGTCTGTGCAATTTAGTTTAGTTTAGTTTAGAGATACAGCATGGAAACAGACCCTTCAACACACTGAGTCCGTGCTGGCCATTAATCACTCGTTCACACTAGTTCTATGTTCTCCCATTTTCTCATCCACACATTAGGGACAATTTACAGAGGCCAATGAACTTAAAAACCTCCACGTCTACGTCCCACCCACCGAGTACTTGGTGACCAGCGATCACCCTGTGCAGTAGCACTATCCTACACAATAGGGACAATTCACAATTTTTCATTGCAGCCAATTAACCTACAAAACTTGGACATCTTTGGAGTGTGGGAGGAAATCGGAGCACCCAGATAAAACAGTCACAGGGAGAACGTACAAACTCCATACACACAACACCATAGTCAGGATCGAACCTGGGTCTCTAGCGCTATAAGGCAGCACCTCTACCGTTGCATCACTGAGCCGCCCGAATAGTGGTGTTCAATGTTACTTTAATACAGGGGCATGCTCATTGTTCACTGTTCATCTGAGGGGCTTTTTAATAAACTATGCCGTAACTTTGACATCACCCTACAGCACTTACTCCTTATCATGCCATTTGTTGATGACACCAGGATAAGTAGGAAGAGAACACAAGGTGGCAACGATGGGATAGAGGTACGTTAAGAGGTGGGCAAAGATCTGACTAATGGAGTACAATATGGGAAAATGTTTATTTTTAGTTTAATTTAGAGATACAGCATGGAATCATGCCCTTCGGCCCACAGGGCCCGCGCCGACCAACACCCCTTTACACGAGCGATATCCTACACACTAGGGACAATTTACAATTTTTATCAAAGCCAATTAACCTACAAACCTGTATATCTTTGGATAGTGGGAGGAAACCGGAGCTCCCGGAGAAAACCCACACAGTCACAGGGAAAATGTACAAACGCCATACAAACAGCACTCGTAGTCAGGCTTGTACCTGGGTCTCTTGCGCTGTCAGGCTGCAACTCTACCGCTGTTCCACCGTGCCACCCCATTTTGTGGCAGAAAAACTTAAAGAAAAGAAGCACTTTATGTAAATAGTGAGAGATTGCAAAGTTGTGAGATGCAGAGGGATCAGGGTGTCGTAATGTATAATTCTGAGAGGCTGAGTATGCAGGTGCAGCAATTAATTAGAAAAAGCTAACAGGATGTGATCGCAATGGCCAAGGGAAAGAGATGAAAAGTAGGGAAGTTAAGCTTCAGTTATATGTTTCTGACACCACATCTGGAGCACCAGTCTCTTTATTTAATGCAGTGTAGGAAGGAACTGCAGATGCTGGTTTGCACCAAAGAGAGACACAAAAAGCTGGAGTAACTCAGCAGGTCAGACAGCATCTCTGGAGAAAAGGAATAGGTGATGTTTTGGGTCAAGATCCTTCTTCAGTCTCGACACGAAACATCACCTATTCCTTTCTCCAGAGATGCTGCCTGACCTGCTGAGTTACTTCAGCTTTTTGTGTCTATCTTCTTTATTTAAGGCAGCAGTTCCAAGCTTCACTGGGGTAATGCCTGGAGTGGGCTGGTTGTTCTCCGAAGAAGAATAGGACGGACGATGCTTGTCCCAAGTGCATGTCACAGTGACAGGACCAGCCACGCTTGTGTGTACGGCCCTGTGCCTTGGCCGTGTGGAAATAGCATGCACGTGTCTAGAGTTGCTGCGTTTTGGTTTGAGGTCAGCCTACTTTGATTGGGTTCGTAAATTTCTTTCTGGTGAAATGAAGTCCACAGGTATCAGTGATCAAAACATATGAGGGTAGAGACTAAGAACAGCAGGAAAAAAATAGAGCATTAGATGCAATTATGTGCAGCACAGTGGCACAGCGGTAGAGTCACTGCCTTACAGCGCCAGAGACCTGGGTTTGATCATGATTGCTGGTGCTGTTTGTGCGGTCTCCCTGTAATCTTTTACATTCTCCCTGTGATCATGTGGGTTTTCTTCATGTAATCCGGTTTCCTCCCAAATCCCAAAGTGGCAAAGGTTTGTAGGTTATTTGTCTTCTGTAAATTGTCCCTAGTGTTTAGGTTAGAAATAGTGTTTGGGTGATCACTGGTCAATAGACAATAGACAATAGGTGCAGGAGTAGGCCATTCGGCCCTTCGAGCCAGCACCGCCATTCAATGTGATCATGGCTGATCATTTTCAATCAGTACCCCGTTCCTGCCTTCTCCCCATACCCCCTGACTCCGCTATCCTTAAGAGCTCTATCTAGCTCTCTCTTGAATGTATTCAGAGAATTGGCCTCCACTACCCTCTGAGGCAGAGAATTCCACAGATTTACAACTCTCTGACTGAAAAAGTTTTTCCTCATCTCTGTTCTAAATGGCCTACCCCTTATTCTTAAACTGTGGCCCCTGGTTCTGGACTCCCCGAACATTGGGAACATGTTTCCTGCCTCTAATATGTCCAACCCCTTAATAATCTTATACGTTTCGATAAGATCCCCTCTCATCCTTCTAAATTCCAGTGTATACAAGCCTAGTCGCTCCAGTCTTTCAACATATGACAGTCCTGCCATTCCGGGAATTAACCTAGTAAACCTATGCTGCACGCCCTCAATAGCAAGAATATCCTTCCATGCGTGGGCTCGGTGGGCCGAAGGGCCTGTTTCCATGCTCTATCTCTAAACTAAACTAAAAGCTCCTCAGAAGTCACTGATTAATCGGTAAAGTTGATGCCATCTTCTAAGGCACTGGAAGTGATGCAAAGCTGCTTTGATTTGGGCTGTGAACGTCATTGAATGCGTACAGTTTTGCAATGAAATGCTTGTTCTGCATGCTGTCTATCAAATCATACCATACATGAGTATAATGGATCCTCTTCTGGAACAGCACGCAGAAATGATGCTGATTGAAGGAGTGGCAGCTGCCAAGAATGTCCCACTGCCCTGATTAACAAAACATAACACATACAATGAAATGTAATCAATACTTATATGTCCCACAACCCATTCAAGCTGGCTTCACTCTACCGCATCTGTTCCCTTTGTCCCATTCATTGACGAAGAAGGGTCCTGACCTGAGACGTTGTCTGCCTCTTTCCCTCCACAGATGCTGCCTGACCCGCTGAGTCCCTCCGGCAGTTTGTTTTTTTGATCCTAACCTTTTTCTACTTTTGTTTCAAATGTTCATGAATAATGCATGCGAACCCTAAGGAGCTTTGAGATTTGTGCTCTTTGAAATATTGAGGAAAGTTATATGGATAGAATAACAAAATTAGTTATTTGGCATGGTTTATTAAAGAGTCATTCAGATGAACAAGGTACGTTTCCTCATATTTAAAGTAACATTGAACACCACTTCCAGTTGTCTTACTTACTCTACAATCAGCTAGGCTGGACTATAGGCGGCACGGTGGCGCAGCGGTAGAGTTGCTGCCTTACACCGAATGCAGCGCCGGAGACTCAGGTTCGATCCTGACTACGGGCGCCGTCTGTACGGAGTTTGTGCGTTCTCCCCGTGACCTGCGTGGGTTTTCTCCGAGATCTTCGGTTTCCTCCCACACTTCAAAGACGTACAGGTATGTAGGTTAATTGACTGGGTAAATGTAAAAATTGTCCCTAGTGTGTGTAGGATAGTGTTAATATGCGGGGATCGCTGGGGGTGCGGACTCGGTGGGCCGAAAGGCCTGTTTCCGCGCTGTATATATATGATATGATATGATATAGATAATTAGGACCCATTCCAATATCACACCCAATGTAAAAATAAGAACCCACTCCCAATATTAGCGATCGGCACAGTGGCGCAGTGGTAGAGTAACTGTCTTAGAGGTTCGAACCTGACAACAGGTGCTGTCTGAATGGAGTTTGTACGTCCTCCCTGTGACCACGTGGGTTTACTCCGGGTGCTCCTGTTTCCTCCCACACTCTAAAGATGTACAGGCCTGCAGGTTAATTGGATTCTGTAAATTGAAAATTGTCCCTAGTGTGTGGCATAGTGTTAGTGTGCAGAGTGATCGCTGGTCGGTGTGGGTTTCTGTGGGCCGAAGGGCTTGTTTCCATGCTGTATCTCCGGAGTCTAAAGTCCAAAGTCTAAGATACAAAACTTTATGGAATTTAAACTGATGAGATTTATTCTACCGACGTAAAGAATGACAGTTTGTGAAGAATGTACACCATTCTGCAAGAAAGTTTCAAGATTGTCTAGAGTTGATATGGAATATCTTTGATTTTTGTTCGTCTCCTTAATATTGTCATTAATTGATTAAATGAGCCTTATTGCAGAAAACCTCTGGCATAGGATGAATCACTGGATTGTAATAGAAACACTGTTATTCACGAATGATGAAGTTTTGCCAGACATTTGTCCACATTAATACTCAAGATGAAAGTAGCTATTGTGGCACGGTGATGTTCAAATGAAAAATGACTCACAATTGGACGTTTAGGCTTGAAAAAGTGCAAATTTCTTTTCCTGGAAACAAAGGGAATATTGACTAGAAACTCAACTGGACCAGCTACATGAAGAAATGAGGAACTGCAAATGCTGGCTTACAAAAAAAGGACGCAAATTGCTGGAGTAACTGGAAAGGTGACGGAAGGGTTATATTTTTCTCACTCCTCCGGTCAGTAGATGTTTGACCTTCTGCCTCACTTGTGATGGCTGCCATTTTGTGTCATAGTGGGTGGAGAGCTGTGAGCTGGGTCACATTGAGGAATAGATCGGGTAAACGCACAATCTCTTGCCCAGAGTAGCAGAGGGCATAGGTTTAAGGTGAGGGGGGGGGGGGGGGGGGTGGGGGAAATGTAATAGGAACTTAAGGGGTAACTTTTTTCCACAAAGGGTGATGGGTGTATGGAATGAGCTGCCAGAGGAGGTAGTTGAGGCAGGGACTATCGCAACATTTAAGAAGCATTTAGATAGGTACATAGATAAGACAAAAGACAAAGATATAAATGATGATGTGAAGCCAGCATGTGCGTCTTAAATTGCCGTGATCCTGATGCTGTAAAATCTGGTGTGAGCTATTCCCAGATTTGTTCCAGAGGAACTGGACACAAGTCATTGGATTTCTCACAGTCAGTAGCATCCCCAGTGTAAACTCACAGAACTCACCCCATCTCTGTTGTTGGCTTCATTGCAGCCATAAAATGTTCCATGGAGTTGCCATCGGCAACAAGAGGCCCATGAGCAGCTGACCGTTCCAACAACCCAGTGAGTAGACTGTAAAAGCAGCTATAAACGATGTAATAGATTCCACTGACTTCCAGCCACAAGCAGTGTTGCAGGCCGCCACTTCTAAAAGGTGTGTTTATTGGAAAAGTGAGTCCGAAGCTGTATATTTCTATAAAACCCATTGGCCAGTTGAGAAAGTGATGAAAGCTTTATCTGAACTGCAGCAGTCCTATTGCTTATGACAGACTAGGGAGAGAAATGTATGCAACACGTGCTGTTAGCCTTTAGTTTTAAAGAATAAAGCATGAAACAAGTTCTCATAACTTGCTACAAAATATTATTTTTTCCCTTACGGATTAGGAGTCTCGTGGAAACCCGACCTTGCCAGACGTTGCACACATCCTGAGCCACCCTGGTGACGTCGCTAGGGTGGAGACCCACATGTGTCCCATTGTGTCTTCATTCAGTTTTATTGGAGCCAGCACATTTGACTGGCCCACAGCCAGCCTGGCCCGGCCCAGCCATGGAAAATTCAGAGCACTTCCTTCCATCTTTCCTTCCCTTCCCCTTCAACTGCAACAAGCAGTTACGTTCAGGCAGTTTCCGACTGTTTTTCTGCAGAAAGGGTTTTGGGGAAAAAAATACTTTTAAGCGTTGGGTTTTGAAAACAAAATGGATTTACACAAGTCTACCTACTCTGGGTCGTCAGAGAGTGATACAGTGTGGAAACAGGCCCTACGGCTCAACCTGCCCACACCAACCAGCATGCCCCATCTACACAGTGTGGAAACAGGTCCTATGGCCCAAGCTGCCCACACCGACCAACATGCCCCATCTACACTAGTCCCACCTGCCAGCATTTGGCCCATATCCCTCTGAACCTGTCCTATCCATGTACCTGTCTAATTGCTTCTTAAACATTGCAATAGTGCCTGACCCAACTACCTCCTCTGGCAGCTCGTTCCATACATCCACCACCCTTGGTGTGAAAAAGTCACCTCTCAGATTCCTATTAAATCTTTCCCCCTTCGCCTTAAACCTATGTCCTCTGGTTCTCGATTCCCCCACTTTGGGCAAGACACTGTGCATCCACCCGATCTATTCCCCTCACAATTTTATACACAAATAATTTTGTAAAAAATTGCTACAAATTATTCTAAATAAAGTGGATTTACATAAGTCTACATATGTTGGGTATTGCAAAGAAAGTGGATTTACACAAGTCTACATAAAAATGTGCCTGGACAAAAGATGATTAATATCGTAATGGTAGTTGCTTTCCCTAAGGACCGTAAACAATAAACAATTCATTAATCTGTTTTGGCAATCGATAAACCTTGACCTGGAACTTTGTCATATTTTACTGCTGTTAATTTGGCTCATAATGGTCGTTTTTACGTTCACCTGATGAGCCCAGACCTCCCTCATAGATACTGCTCCCAACTCATAGCATCCACAAGCTTCTTGCTTTAACCACACCAATGTGATGGCAGCAACTTTGTTCCCGAAATGGGTGAAACACAACCTCCTTCACCTGACATTGATATAGCTGAGGGGTTGAAACACTAAACAGACTTCATGTGAGCCGCTTTAATGAGTTTAAAAGCTTTTCTTTCGGCGAGAACCTGCGCTCTGTATATCAATGCTTCAAAGCCACAGACAGTGCGTCTGAGCTTTATCAGATGCAAACCTTCTGCCAAACACTTGGACTGACCAAGCAGTAGCTCTGACGAAACAGAGCTAACCAGTAGAAATATCTCTACACCTTTTTTATAACAGAGATTTTATAGGGCAGCACAGTGGCGCTGTGGTAGAGGTGCCGCCTCACAGTGCCAGAGACCCAGGTTCGATCCTTACTACGAGTGCTGTCCTTGTGCAGTTTGCACATTCTCCTGTGACCGCGTGAGTTTTCTCCGGGTGCACCAGTTTCCTCCCACATTCCAAAGACGTGCGGGTTTGTAGGTTAATTGGCATCCATAAAATTGTCCCTAGTGTGTATGATAGAACTAGTGCACGGGGTGATCATTGGTCGGCGCGGACTCGGTGGGCCGACGGGCCTGTTTCCACGCTGCATCTCCAAACTAAACTAAACTAAAGATGGAACAGGAGCAAGAGAGCAAGAGAGCGGGGTATCGTATCAAATTAACAGATGATTGCAAACTAGAAGAGGGAATAAAATTCAACTCAACAGCTTGGAAAGGCCATGAGGGTAAAACTCCACAGTACTTGGTCCACTCACCATTACACTGCTGCGCCACAGAGTGTGTGCTGGCAGCATGACCACTTCCTGCTCCTTTTTGAGAAACAATCCGTCAGGACTTTGTACTTCACCAGGTACATCATAGCCACAATGAATCAAGTTACCAATTGTTTTAAGTGAACCCTTCTCGGGCGTCATTTATTAAGTGTAAAATATTAACTCAGCCAGTTCTGACTTTCAGAGTGTTATTTTTTTGTATTCGATTTTTTCCTTAGAGATATAGCATGGAAAAAGGCCCTTCGGCCCACCGTGTCCGTGCCGACCAGGGATCTCCCCGTACACTAGCACTCTCCTGCACACTACGGACAGTTTACAATTTTACCGAAACCAATCAACCTACAAATTTACAAGTCTTTGGAGTGTGGGAGGAAACCGAGCACCCAGTGAACACTAATGCACTCACAGGGAGAACGCACAAATGCTACCATGAGGAGATCCAGTTTCTCCTCCTCTTCCACTGACATGTTGATTTCAAAATCCTCGTCCTCATTATTAAATCCCTTTGCGCTTTCATCCTGCTTACTTTTGTTTCAGTTACCTACACTTTGCATCCATCAACATCCCCTGCTCAACTGTATCGTTGAGGCCCAGGACAGAAGGGTCAGTATGGGAATGGGAAGGGGAGATAAGTGGTGAGCAGCTGGGCAACTTGGCGGACCGAGCGCAAGTGTTCAGCGAAACGGTCGCCGAGTCTGTGATTGGTCTCATCGATGTACTGGAGGCGACGCTGGGAGCATCGGGTGCAGTAGATGAGTTTGGAGGAGGTGCACGTAAACCTCTGTCACATCTGGAAGCACTGCTGAGGTCCTTGGATGGAGTCAAGGGACGAGGTCTAGGGGCAGGTGTTACATCTCTTGCGGTTACAAGGGAAGGTACCTGGGGTACTTTGGGTGGTTTGGGTGGGAAGGGTGAAAACGTTTCCCCCCTCCCTCCGATGGGAGTTTTGCGAGACCCTCTCTCGCTCTTCCCCTTCTGAGAATCTTCCATTTTTTTCCCCGTTCCCCTGCTATAATCAGTTTGAAGAAAGGTCCTGACCCGGAACGTCACCTATCTATGTTGTCCAGAGATGCAGCCTGACTTGCTGTGTTACTCCAGCACTTTGTGCCTATAAAGTATTGTATATTTCACATTCCCCCTGCTGCACACGCAATAGTCTTGATTCATCCAGCATCCTCTCCCCTTCCTCCCTCTCCCTCTCCATTCAAATCCTTCATGTTCTAGGTGTAGAATTAGGCCATTCGGCCCATCGTCTACTCTGCCATTCAATCATGGCTGATCTATCTTTCCCTCTCAACCCCATTCTCCTGCCTTTGCCCCACAGCCCCTGACACCCGCACTAATCAAGAATCTGTCACTCTCTGCCTTAAAAATACCCGATGACTTGGCCTCCACAGCCATCTGTGGCAATGGATTCCACAGATTCACCACCCTCTGACTAAAGAAGTTCTTCCTCATCTCTTTTGTAAAGCTATGTTCTTTTATTCTGAGGCTATGGCCTCTGGTCCGACATTCTCCCACTAGTAGAAACATCCCCTCACTGCTACTCCCTCTAGGCCTTTCACTATTCGGTAAGTTTCAATGAGGTCACCCCTCATCATTCTAAACTCCAGCGAGTACAAGCCCAGAGCTGTCAGATGTGAACCTAATCATTTCTGGAGTCATTCTCGTAAAACTCTTCTGGACCTTCTCCAAAGTCAACATATCCTTCCTGAGATATGGGGCCCTAACCTGCTCACAATACTTCACCCTCTATCAAACTTCAACAGCTCCATTAACCACTTGCATTTATTCTTGCTCCAGTATAACGACCAACAATGACGTGGCTTGGGATGTCAGCTAACCATGTACAATGCTAAGCAACACACAAAATGCTGGAGTAATTCAGCAGGTCAGGCAGCATCTGTGGAGGGTACGGACCGGCGATGTTTGGATCGCGACTCTATGTCTGACTCTTTTCAAATCCATTCCCTTCACAGATGTCGGCTGACCTGATGAGTTACGCCAGCACTTTGTGTTTGCTCAAGATTCCAGCATCTGCAGGTCTTGGTGGCCCCATTATCCTGTGGTATATAGTTGCTCCAGAGGTATACGTTGTGATAGTTTCAATAATGGAACTGGTTCTTGCCTGACAAAATAGCATAAACTTGGATACTTCTGAGAAGCAGGGAAGCAGAAATAATGGGTTATATTCAGGAATCTTCAGGATAGCAAGGAAAATAAAACTCACCATTCAACTGTTTTACCTTTCAAATCTCTGTTTATTGAAAAGGGAAATAAGGTTTTTAAGGAGCAATTCTGAAACTGTAATGAAGGCACGTAAAAACAGCAACATAAATGCAACAAATGAAAAAAATTCATTTTCATTGTTTCATTGTTTGGATCAATTAACCTTTCTTTCCGATACACAATTTGAATCAGCATCTTGCTACAGGGGCTAATTAGCCACGGATAAATATCGAGAGAAACTCTCATTTCTCCAATAACAGTGGGTCATCTAACTTTCAAGGATAGTACCAATTTCCCATTAAGATGGGAATTGGCTGAAGAAACGGTGGCACAATGGTGCAGCAGTAGAGTTGCTGCCTTATAGCGCCAGAGACCCGGGTTCAATCCTGACTACGGGTGGGGTCTGTACAGTTTGTACGTTCTCCCTGTGACTGCGTGGGTTTAATCCGGGTGCTCCGGTGTCCTCCCATATTCCAAACATGTGCAGGTTTGTAGGTTGATTGGATTCTGTAAATTGTCTCTAGTGTATGGGATAGAACTAGTGTGCACGTGATCATTGGTTAGCATTGACCCGGTGGGCCAAAGAGCCCGTTTCCACACTGTATCTCAAAGCTAAACTAAACTGAACTAAATTGTGGACTCAGTGGGCCGAAGGCCCTGTTGCCACACTCTATCCCTATACTAAATTACATCAAACTATAAGACCATGAGACATAGGAGCAGAATTAGGCCATTCAGCACATCAAGTCTACTCTGCCATTCGATCATGGCTGATCTCAGAAGTTCATAAGGTCATAAGTGATAGGAGTAGAATTAGGCCATTTGGCCCATCAAGTCTAATCCGCCATTCAAACATGGCTGATCTATCTCTCCCTCCTAACCCCATTCTCCTGTCTTCTCCCCATAATCTCTGACACCTGTATTAATCAAGAATCTATCTATCTCTGCCTTCAATATATCCACTGACTTGGCCTCCCTAGCCTTCTGTGGCAAAGAATTCCATAGATTCACCACCCTCTGACAAAATAAATTTCTCATCATCCCCTTCCTAAAAGAACACCCTTTAATTCTGAGGCTATGACCTCTAGTCCTCGACTACCATTAGTGGAACCATCCTCTCCACATCCACTATCCAAGCCTTTCACTATTCTGTATATTTCAATGAGGTCCCCCTTCATTCTTCTATTTTTCCCTTTCAGCCCCATGAAGAAGCTAGGGTTCTTTAAGCATAGGGAAGAATAGATTTGTGCCAATTGCAGTTCCTCCCCGGTTTGTGTGAAACACACCTGTGAGAGAATTATACCAGCGTTGATCCCACACCTCTTGCCAAATGCAACTTATCTTTAAGTCAGTAAGTTCTCACTACAGCCACACAACACTGCGCATTGATGCAAAATGAAAATTATATTGATCGAAGGCGAGATTGCAGTGTAGCTGGGCCATTAATTTAATGCGCTGCTTTGAATAGTCTATTCATTAATGATGCCATGGGTCATATCTTTTCTTCCCTGTTTATTCATTTTCAGTATCATTACACAGTGCGATAGCTTGCTTTCGTGGCTTTTCGTTGACTCCGTTCCCATTACTGGTACCCTGCTGTACAATTACAGGAGAGTTATCCTCGGTGCCTGCCCTCACTAACACTGATCATCTGATCATTATCACATTGTTGCTTCTGGGATCTTGCTCTGCACACATTTCCAACAATTCAGCAGTGACCATATTTTAAATAGTATTTTGTTGGTTGTAAAACATCTGGGACATCTGAAGCTGTGAGAGGCACTAAATATTCTTTTGTTGCAAGACCAAATATGTTTGGTTATTAAAGCCAAGTTCTGCACAATTGCCAATAGAACATAGCTTTAAACACAAAAGAAAAAACCAACTGGAAATCATATCAATAGGAAACGTATTCCACTGTCATCTAGTTTAGTTTAGTTTAGTTTAGAGACACAGTGTGGAAACAGGCCCTTCAGCCCACCAAGTCCGCGCCAACCACAATCACCCATGAACACTAGATCTATTCTACACACTTGGGACAATTTTTTTACGGAAGCCAATTAACCTACAAACCTGGACGTCTTTGGAGTGTGGGAGGAAACCGGAGCACCCAGAGAAAACCCACGTGGTCACAGGGAGAACATGCACACGGTGCCACTTATGGTCTTACGGTTTGACTGTGATATTCAGTGTTATGTTTGACTGTGATATTCTGTCTGCTGCTGGGTGTGTAGATTGCCGCTGTGAAATAAAACCCTAAAGTGCTGGACATATGCAGTTGGTTAGGGAGACTCTGCATCTGAAAATAATTTTAGATTTGTATTAGAGGTCTGACATGAACTGCTCAGGTAGAAGTGGGGAAACAAGGCACAGTAGATTAGTACGGGTGACAGGGGTTATGGGAAGAAGGCAGGAGAATGGGATTAGGAGGGACAGATAGTTCAGCCATGATTGAATGGCGGTGTAGACTTGATGGGCCAAATGGCCTAAATCTGCTCCTATCAGTTATGACCTTATGAACAGATGGTGTTTAATACACAAAAGACATGAAGTGCTGGTCAGACAGAATCTCTGGAAGACATGGATAGATGATGTTTCAGTTTGGGACTCTGGTTCACACTGATTGTGGATGGGGAGAAGAAAGCTGGAAGAGGGGAGAGGCAGGGCAGAGTGTGACAGGCAAGGAGGGTTTTAGAGTCATGGAGTCATACAGTGTGGAAACAGGCCCATCAACCCAACTTGCCCACCAATATGTCCCATCCACACTAGTCCCGCATGCCTGCCTTTGACCTATGTCCCCCTAAATCTATCCTATCCATGTACCTGTCTAAATGTTTCTTAAACATGCGATAGTACCCGCCTCAACTACCTCCTCCGGCAGCTGGTTCCATACACCCACCACCCTTTGTGTAAAAAAGTTACCTCTCAGGTTCCTATTAAATCTTTCCCCCCTCTACCTTAAACCTATGTTCTCTGGTTCTTGATTCCCCTATTCTGGGCAAGAGACTCTGCGCATCTACCCGAACTATCCTCTCACGGTTTTGTACACAACAATAAGATTACCCCTAACCGTTATCCTCTTGCGCTCCAGGGAATAGAATCCTAGCCTGCTCAACCTCTCCCTTCAGTCCTAGCAGCATCCTCATAAATCTTCTCTGCACCCTTTCCAGCTTGAGATACGCAGATGGGCAGAACTAAGGCCAGAGATAAGAGCAGAAGGTGTGATACAGGATTGCAAAGTAGGCCGAGTCAATAGTAGTGTTTGAAAGGAGCTGGATAAGAATGAGAAGCAGGGTTATGAGGAAGAGCAGTGGAGAGGGCCCTGGTGCTCCTCACACAGAGACAGTGGGGATAACAGATCTCACAGGTCAAAATGGAGGAACTAACACAAGCTGAGTTTCAGTTGAGTTGGGTTTAGTTGAGTTTAGTTTATTGTCACGTGTACCGAAGTGCAGTGAATAGCTTTTGTTGCGTGCTAACCAGTCAGTGGAAAAACAATACATGAGACAGAACCTGGAGTACTGTGTGCAGTTTTGGTCTCCAAATTTGAGGAAGGATATTCTTGCTATTGAGGGCGTGCAGCGTAGGTTTACTAGGTTAATTCCTGGAATAGCGGGACTGTCATATGTACTGGAGCGACTAGGCTTGTATACACTGGAATTTAGAAGGATGAAAGGAGATCTTATCGAAACGTATAAGATTATTAAGGGGTTGGACACGTTAGAGGCAGGAAACATGTTCCCAATGTTGGGGGAGTCCAGAACAAGGGGCCACAGTTTAAGAATAAGGGGTAGGTAATTAGAACTGAGATGAGGAAAAACTTTTTCAGTCAGAGAGTTGTGAATCTGTGGAATTCTCTGCCTCGGAAGGCAGTGGAGGCCAATTCTCTGAATGCATTCAAGAGAGAGCTAGATAGAGCTCTTAAGGATAGTGGAGTCAGGGGGTATAGGGAGAAGGCAGGAACGGGGTACTGATTGAGAATGATCAGCCATGATCACATTGAATGGCGGTGCTGGCTCGAAGGGCCGAAAAGGCCTCCTCCTGCACCTATTGTCTATTGTCTACAATCGAGCCATCCACAGGGTACATCAGATACATGATGAAGGGAATAATGCAAATAACATTTAGTGCAAGATCAAGTCCAGTAAAGTCTGATCAAAAGTCCAGTAAAGCCCGATCAAGCCCAGTAAAGTCCAATAATGTCCAATAAAGTCCGATCAAAGTCTACGAAAGTCCGATCAAAAGCTGAGCGGATGAATTGCAATTTCTTGGAGCCCCAAGCTCGGATAGGCCAGTTGAACATCAGTACCTAAGGTCCAGCTTGCAATCAAGGGCTGGAATCTCCCTTGAGGAACCTGAGGTCCTCTGATAGACTCCTACCATTGTATTTAATTGTAAATGTGAGACGGGTCCTATAACAACATATATTAACAGATGCCATCCCAGATAAGAGGCAAAGATCTGAGTAGTATATGAGATTTCACACCGTTCAGACATAAAAAAATGTAAGCTGCACGGATCACCATTTGAAGGCAGAGTGATCTCATTAAGGTTGGTAACACGATCCTAGGGTTCACTGCCTTGTGTAAATCATTCACTTTTCACATGAAGTTTAATGTGCAGTTCAAGCTCCTTCACTGGGTTTTCTGTCTGTGTAACTTCCTATGACTGATCTACCAGTTGTACTTGTATTTCAGCAGAAACACAAAAGTGGTAAGAAGCGGCCGAATCTAAGGTCGTTGAGCAAATTATTTTCAGCCTTTGTGTGATTTTTAAAAGGAAAAGAAAGAAAATAAATGAGGACAGGACTGGTCGGCAGTGAGTGAGCGGTGCAGAGCTCACAGCAGTGAGAGTTGCCAATTACGATGGAAGATATGGCGTGGGCTGTATCTGTATTCCCCACCTGCTTGTAAATGTGGCTGGGTAGCAGTCTGTATATAAACGGCAGCCACACGCTGTTCCTGTAGCAACCCAGCAGAAAATAGAAACCATAAAACTGTTGCTAGGATAAAATCACAGAGGAGATTGGCTTATGTCTCCCTTAATTTAGGATTGCCTTTGTTTTAAAGTAGTTACAAAAATTATAGGAAACATTCATTGATCATTTAGTGTCAACTGGAATACTTGGGGCGACCCTTACAAATGTACAGATTCGCCAGTGTCAATCTAGTTATTGCATTACAGGTGGATTTACACATGGACTCTGTTTGACTTTATTCATCCAGATATTGTGTTCAGTTAGGCATCATTTCGCTTTTGTTTCAGAGAGACGGCATGGAAACAGGCCCTTCAGCTCACCGAGTCCACGCCAACCGCTGATCACCCATTCGCATAAGTTGTATGTGGAAGAAGGGTTCCAACCTGAAACGTCACCTATTCCTTCTCTCCAGAGATGCTGCCTGACCTACTGGAGTTGAGTTACTCCAGCATTTGTGTCAACTTACCTCCGAAAAACTGAGCATAGTTAAGCTGCACGAAACTGGTCCCTGAGATGGCACACTTGCTGCGTGAGAAAGGTTGAATGGACGAGCTCATCATGCTCCAGGGTTTAGAAGAATGGGAAAGGATCTCATTGATTTTAAAGAGCTCATCAGAGGGTGGATACTGGGAGGATACTTGCCTTGGCCGAGGAGTCTAGAACCAGGGGACAGAGCCTCATGATACGGCGAAGATTCATTTACAACTGACAGGAGGGGAAAATTCTTTGCTCAGTGGATGATAAATCTTTGAAATTCTCCAACCCACGAGGGTTGTAAAGGCTCAGTAACTGAGTTTATTTAAAACAGAAATTGGCAGATTCTGGCTGTAAAAGGGAATAGTGCAGGAAAATGGTGTTGAGATCAAGTCAAGTCGAATTTATAGTCGGAGGCACATGTACGGTGAGGTTCAGCTCCAATTAAAATCTCCCTTGCAGCAGCATCACGGGCACACAGAGGAACACACAAAAAACATCAATTAAAAATAAGTTGCACATAAAATTTTGCAAGGAAGTAATAAGAAAAGTATTATGCAAAAAAATCAAGACATTAATGCAATCACAATTAGAGAGGATAAAAACAAGTTGGCAAGGTAGGATTCTGGTTGGGAAGGTTGTTTTAGGAATCTGATGGTTGTAGGGAAGTAGCTGTTCCTGAACCTGGTGTGTGGGACTTCAGGCTTCCCTGAGGGATGAATGAATAAAGTCAAGAGGGCCTGAGCCGGGAGAGTGGGGATCCCTGATGAGAGGTTAGCCTAGTTTAGTTTAGTTTAGCTTGGTTTAGCTTGGTTTGGTTTGGTTTAGTTGAGTTTTGTTTAGATTAGTAATAAATAATAAACATTTATTTTTTATAGCGCTTTTCCAAATGCTCAAAGACGCTTTACAAAAACTGTCAAGACATAAAAACAAACAAACAAACTGTCCTAAACTGTTTAGTTTAAGTTAGTCTAGTTTAGTTTAGGTTCGTTTAGTTTAGTTTAGTTTAGAGGTACAGCATGGAAACGGGCCTTTCGGCCCACTGTCCATGCTGGACATTGATCACCAATGTACACAAGTTCTATGTGATCCCACTTTCTCATCCACGCCCTACGCACTGGGGACAACTTACAGAGGCCAATTAACCTACAAACCCACAAAAACAATGTCATTGAGATATGGGAGGAAACCGAAGCACCCGGAGGAAACCCGTGCAGTCACAGGGTTGACATGCAAACTCTCTGCCGACAGCACCCGAGAGGACCTGGGCCTCTGGCGCTGTGAGGCAGTGGCCCTGTCGGCTGAGCCACTGGCCCACTCTCTTGAGGCAGCACATCATGTGGATGCTTTTGATGGTGGGGAATGCTGTTGAGACCTGGTTGCAGTAGAAGATCACCCATGATCTTGGTGACTGGTAGAGGAGGCTCAAAGGACCAGGTTAGCTGCTCCTGCTCCACCTGTCAAGATCAAGAATTCTTCTGTTGTTATGTTCTAGAAATACTTGTCTCGGAGTGTTAGGGGTGGCACAGTGGCGCAGCGGTAGAGTTGCTGCCTCACAGCGCCAGAGAACCGGGTTCGATCTTGACTACCGGTGCTGTTTGTACGGAGTTTGTACATTCACCCCGTGACTGTGGGGATTTTTCCGGGTGTTCCAGTTTCCTCCCACACTCCAAAGATGTACAGATTTGTAGGTTAATTGGCTTTGGTAAAAATGGTTAATTGTCCCTAGCACATATGATTGGGCCATTGTACGAGGTAATCGCTGCTCATTGCGGACTCGGTGGGCCGAAGGGCCTGTTTCTGCATTGTATCTCTAAACGAAACTATGGAAAATAATAAAAAGCTCAGTAACACAAAATATATAATCTATCTTGAAATGAGTTCAATATCATCATTCAACATGGCTTCCTGGTGTCATTCTATATGGCTAAGATCTTAAGGTTTGCTAACGGTTTGTTACGGAGGAATTAAGAACTAAATGGTGCATTCCTACACTGCCCTGTCCAGAAAGGAAGTGGATAATTATGGGGATGAATGTGCTGAATCAATATTTGATATTGCCATATCAATGGCTATTTTGAGCATGCTGACCATTTTAGGCATGCAGTCTGCAGCTGACCTGGGAGTGTATCTGTCTGAAACTCATGTTTGGCCACAGAGACACAGACACAAAAGGAACTGCAGATGCTAGAGCCTTGAGAAAAAATAAAGTGCTGGAGGAACTCACTGGGTCAGGCAGCATACATGGTGGGAATGGGACAAGCGACATTTCAGGTTGAGACCCTTCAGACGCCTTCTTCCACTTGAAGAAGGTTCCCAACCTGAAATGTCGTCTGCCTACTCCCTCCACAGATGGTGCCTGACCCAGTGAGTTCCTCCAGCACGTTGTGTTTTATTAATGTTTGGCCAATTGCTTATGCAGGTCAGGCATCAGTTGTGTGTGTATTTGAGGTCTGGTTGTTCAACGAATTTGCGATTGACCGGTAATTTATGCAGAAAAGTGTAGTAATTTTTCTCAGAGAGACAGCAACCAACAGCTCTTAAATGAGACACCGGGCAGGTTAATTGAACAATTTTGTTCATCTGAGTATGTGGCTGGGAATTTAGGATTGTTTTTCTTGGGTCCATGAGGTGTGTTAAAACTATAGCTGTGGTGACTCACTACCTTGGATTTATCTTAATCTTTGACACACTCGTACCTGGCAGTGGGTCAGGCAGCATCTGTGGAGGGAGTGGACAGGCGACATTTCAGGTTGGGCCCCTTCTTCAGACGGAAGAAGGCACCCTAATGGTATGGGTAGGTGGATTCTCTGTGCATCAGTTGAAAACTCTTTGAGGGACAGGCACTGTGGGATTCATCTTTAAGGCCAAATGTTTATGCTCTGTTAAAAAAACAGACAAAGTGCTTGAGTAACTCAGTGGATCAGGCAGACAAGAATAGGCGACCTTTCAGGTCAGGACCCTTGGCCAGGGCGGTTACCCATTGGGTTACTACAGAACATTGTGCCTTTGTTTGTAAACCAGCATCTGCATCCCTTGTACCTACATATTTCTGCTCTGCAATGTTTATACAATATGTGGGCCCCAGTCTGTTGTGAAGTAACATGCAGAGTGTAGAGGATAATGGTCAGGGATCACGGAGCGCTCCAGAAGGTGAATCTGTTTTAGTTGAGGTTCTTCTCAGACATGTACACAATACATATGTAATCAAATATATTATAAAGTGTGACCACTTGGACGCTGTTCTCTCAGTCCCAGCAGTATCGCTGCAGCAGGAAGTCCATCCCGCATCGTGTGCATGTGCCGAGACTGAGCTCCAGGCCGTCAGTAACCCAGTCAGTGAAGCATCCACGGATATGGATCTTGCACTCAACTTCCACAGACCGGGATCCTCCAGCAGCCTGCCCCTGTTGTACAACAGCACCCTCTGACAATAAGCTTTCGTGGCAAGACTCAGGAAAAGCTGGACCCCTTCCCATGTCTTGGGAACAACCTCTCAAGGAAGGCAGGCATTGACGATACACATTCAAACAACATTTGCATGCATGATGAAAATACGAACCTTTGCGAAGATTTGACCGGGTAAAAATGTGGATTCAACAGGGATTGAACCCATTGGATTGACATTCGGATGATGTAAGTGAAGTCTAATTGCAAGTGACTGGATGCAGACGGGTGCGTTGGATAGATTGATAATGGAGCCAAGTAGTTTGGCTAACCACTCCATTATGTTGCTATGCAAACACACACTGCACACTGCTCTACAGTATCGACTTTGTGACTCCTTGCTCCCCTCCTCAATGACCACTAACACCTGCATCTGTCTTTTAAGCACCTGCTTGTGAAAGCGCAGGAGCTGTTGTTCTCTCACCCCTGTTAATAGAACCATTCTTCCAGCTGCGACACTGATTTATTTTCTCTTCTTTCAGCCTGGTGCTCGGTGCTCATTGTCCCCACACACGGCCTCTGGTGCAGAGGTGACCAAACCTAACTTTGCCGAACCATCTGCAACTGTGCCTCTGAGCTTCAATGGTTCAATGGTTCAATGGCTCTTCATTATCACATGTACAGAGGTAGAGTGAAATTCTTTTTTTTCTGCACACAGTTCAGGACAAAGTACCACCATACCCTAGCACAATCCCCGATTAAGTACAAAGTGTATAGAAATAATCCACTGAGACAGTGTACAAGAGACACCAGGTTTTGGTGCCATTTTCAAAGTCCTGTCCCGACCGCGCGTTGTCTTCAGGAACGGTGCCTGATCCAGCCAGGCGAGCCCCAGGCGACTGCAGGGCTTCCAGCCATCCCCTTGATCCAGATCGGCCCAGCCAGAAAACCGTCGTCCCTCTCTTCGCCCGGCAATCTTCAGCTGTCCAACTGTTTATACATTGAATTCTCCTTCCCCCTCTCGTTCAGCTATCTTTGTCGTGGGCATGGTAACCAGCCACAGGTTTATAACATGGAACATAGAAAATAGCACATAGCTCATAGCACATAGCACATGGAACATATAACAGTACAGCACTGGAACAGGCTCTTCGGCCCACAATGTCTGCGCCAAACATGATGCCAAGTTTAACTGATCTCATCAGCCTACACATGATCCATGTACTTCCATTGCCTAAGTTTCGGTCAAAATCTTCACTTTGTATATCCATGCAAATGGATATGATAAATGCCAGCAATAAGGAGTGCAATTTTTCAGAGACCAAGGTATTCACTGAGTGTTCTATAACGACTAAAACAGTTTAGTTTCATTCGGAGATATAGCATGGTAATGGGCCCTTCAGCCCACCGAGTCCAGGACAACCATTGATCACCCATCACATACCAATATCACATTCTCACATCCACTCTCCACTCACTCAGGACAATTTACAAAGTCCAATTAACCTACAAACTGCACGTCTTTGGGATGTGAGAGGAAACTGGAGCACCCGGAGGAAACTCACGCGGTCACAAGGAGAACGTGAAAATGCCACACAAACAGCAGAAACTCCCCACCGAGTCCGCGCCGAACCAGCGATCCCCAAACATTATCCTGCACACTAGGGACTATTTACAATTTTACCAAGCCAATTAACCTGCAAACCTGCATGTCTTTGGAGTGTGGGAGGAAACCGGAGCACCTGGAGAAAACCCTTGAAGGTCACAGGGAGAACGTACAAATTCCGTACATACAGAGCCCGTGGTCAAGATCGAACCCGGACCCCTGGTGCCGGATGGCAGCAAATGTAACACCGAGCTGCTCATTCATACTGCAAAGCCTTGGCACGTAGGGTTTAATTGTGCAGTGTCATTGAATGCATCCTGATTTTAAAATAGCTGCTTTTCCTTTTCTAACCCATGCATTCCTGAGCTTATGTTGTCGGCATGCACCTGTTGAAGTGGCTCGTGTGGGGACCTGGCCCTGAATGGACGGCTGTTGCACCTATTCTTGCTGATTCGATTACCATTCCCAGGCAGGAACTTCCACAATGAATGATGATTCCTGCCGGGAAAATGAGACAATGCTATTGTCTGCACTCAAGCTCCACATTTCCTTAAGATGTTTTTTCCCATTTCAGTGAAGGCTTTGCCAACGTTCTTGCCAGATTGGCCCACCCTTCCAATAACAACACAGTTGTTTCCTTGGCACAGTGTATAAAGCGGTAGTTTACTTTAGAGATACAGTGCGGAAACAGGCCCTTCAGCCCACTGAGTCCGTGCCGACCAGCGATCCCTGCAAACTAACACTGTCCGACACGCACTAGGGACAATTTACAATTTTACCAAGTCAATTTAGTGTGGGAGGAAACCAGAGCACCTGAAGAAAACCCGTGCAGGTCACGGGGAGAACAAACAAACTCGGTACAGGCAGCACCCGTGGTCAGGTTCGAACCTGGGTCTCTGGCGTTGTAAGGCAGCAACTCTATCGCTGTGCCACCATGCTGACTGTGTAAGAACTCGAAAGGGTGATGATCCATGACGCAGTTACTTCTCTGCCTCATCTGATAGAATGATCCTTAAATCAATTTTCTCTGTAAAATTGCTATCATCATTGTGGTTTTTATTGGACATTGACTTATCTTCCCCATAATTACAGGAGGGGCTTTTTTTCATGTCAGAAGCAGTACAGAAAATAAAGCATGAAATGAGCAGTTGACAGTTTAATGCAACTGCTGATCCATCATTCTGATGCTGTAAATACATTTATCCCCTAGTAATAAATGGGCGAGCCTGGACTTTAACCTGGAGAGGTATTCTCCATGTGGGGGAGAGGGTGACAAGGGAGAACTGGTGGCTAGGGGATAGGGCGCCGGCTTGCTGTTGTAAGGGGTGGAAAGCTGGAAGCCATCAGCCGGGGCTCACTGCGAAAGGGGCAGCATCAAGGTCAAGGGATGTCAGGGGTTATGGGGAGAAGGTAGGAGTATGGGATTGAGAGGGAAAGATAGATCAGCCATGATTGAATGGCGGAGTAGACATGATGGCCCGGCGATAGACAATAGACAATAGACAATAGGTGCAGGAGTAGGCCATTCAGCCCTTCGAGCCAGCACCGCCATTCAATGCGATCATGGCTGATCACTCTCAATCAGTACCCCGTTCCTGCCTTCTCCCCATACCCCCTCACTCCGGTATCCTTAAGAGCTCTATCCAGCTCTCTCTTGAAAGCATCCAACGAACTGGCCTCCACTGCCTTCTGAGGCAGAGAATTCCACACCTTCACCACCCTCTGACTGAAAAAGTTCTTCCTCATCTCCGTTCTAAATGGCCTACCCCTTATTCTTAAACTGTGGCCCCTTGTTCTGGACTCCCCCAACATTGGGAACATGTTATCTGCCTCTAATGTGTCCAATCCCCTAATTATCTTATATGTTTCAATAAGATCCCCCCTCATCCTTCTAAATTCCAGTGTGTACAAGCCCAATCGCTCCAGCCTTTCAACATACGACAGTCCCGCCATTCCGGGAATTAACCTAGTGAACCTACGCTGCACGCCCTCCATAGCAAGAATATCCTTCCTCAAATTTGGAGACCAAAACTGCACACAGTACTCCAGGTGCGGTCTCACCAGGGCCCGGTACATCTGTAGAAGGACCTCTTTGCTCCTATACTCAACTCCTCTTGTTACGAAGGCCAACATTCCATTGGCTTTCTTCACTGCCTGCTGTACCTGCATGCTTCCTTTCATTGACTGATGCACTAGGACACCCAGATCTCGTTGAACTCCCCCTCCTCCTAACTTGACACCATTCAGATAATAATCTGCCTTTCTATTCTTACTTCCAAAGTGAATAACCTCACACTTATCTACATTAAACTGCATCTGCCATGTATCCGCCCACTCACACAACCTGTCCAAGTCACCCTGCAGCCTTATTGCATCTTCCTCACAATTCACACTACCCCCCAACTTAGTATCATCTGCAAATTTGCTAATGGTACTTTTAATCCCTTCGTCTAAGTCATTAATGTATATCGTAAATAGCTGGGGTCCCAGCACCGAACCTTGCGGTACCCAACTGGTCACTGCCTGCCATTCCGAAAGGGACCCATTTATCCCCACTCTTTGCTTTCTGTCTGTCAACCAATTTTCTATCCATGTCAGTACCCTACCCCCAATACCATGTGCCCTAATTTTGCCCACTAATCTCCTATGTGGGACCTTGTCGAAGGCTTTCTGAAAGTCGAGGTACACCACATCCACTGACTCTCCCTTGTCAATTTTCGTAGTTACATCCTCAAAAAATTCCAGTAGATTTGTCAAGCATGATTTCCCCTTCGTAAATCCATGCTGACTCGGAATGATCCCGTTACTGCTATCCAAATGCTCAGCAATTTCGTCTTTTATAATTGACTCCAGCATCTTCCCCACCACTGATGTCAGACTAACTGGTCTATAATTACCCGTTTTCTCTCTCCCTCCTTTCTTAAAAAGTGGGATAACATTTGCTATCCTCCAATCCACAGGAACTGATCCTGAATCTATAGAACATTGAAAAATGATCTCCAATGCTTCCACTATTTCTAGAGCCACCTCCTTAAGTACTCTGGGATGCAGACCATCAGGCCCTGGGGATTTATCAGCCTTCAGTCCCATCAGTCTACCCAAAACCATTTCCTGCCTAATGTGGATTTCCTTCAGTTCCTCCATCACCCCAGGTTCTCCGGCCCCTAGAACATCTGGGAGATTGTGTGTATCTTCCTCAGTGAAGACAGATCCAAAGTAACGGTTTAACTCGTCTGCTATTTCTTTGTTCCCCATAATAAATTCCCCTGCTTCTGTCTTCAAGGGACCCACATTTGCCTTGACTATTTTTTTCCTCTTCACGTACCTAAAAAAACTTTTGCTATCCTCCTTTATATTATTGGCTAGTTTACCCTCGTACCTCATCTTTTCTCCCCGTATTGCCTTTTTAGTTAACTTTTGTTGCTCCTTAAAAGAGTCCCAATCCTCTGTCTTCCCACTCTTCTTTGCTATGTTATACTTCCTCTCCTTAATTTTTATGCTGTCCCTGACTTCCCTTGTCAGCCACAGGTGTCTCTTACTCCCCTTAGAGTCTTTCCACCTCTTTGGAATAAATTGATCCTGCAACCTCTGCATTATTCCCAGGAATACCTGCCATTGCTGTTCTACCGTCTTCCCTGCTAGGGCCTCCTTCCAGTCAATTTTGGCCAGCTCCCGTCTCATGCCTCTGTAATCCCCTTTGCTATACTGTAATACCGACACTTCCGATTTTCCCTTCTGCCTTTCCATTTGCAGAGTAAAACTTATCATGTTGTGATCACTGCCTCCTAATGGCTCTTTTACCTCTAGTCCCCTTATCAGATCAGGATCATTACACAACACTAAATCCAGAATTGCCTTCTCCCTGGTAGGCTCCAGTACAAGCTGTTCTAAGAATCCATCTCGAAGGCACTCTACAAACTCTCTTTCCTGGGGTCCATTTCCAACCTGATTTTCCCAGTCTACCTGCATGTTGAAATCTCCCATAACCACCGTAGCATTACATTTTTGACACGCCAATTTTATCTCCTGATTTAACTTGCACCCTATGTCGAGGCTACTGTTTGGGGGCCTATAGATAACTCCCATTAGGGTCTTTTTACCCTTACAATTTCTCATTTCTATCCATACTGATCATTTAGCTGAATACTTGCCCTCAGTCTGTCAGGCCCTACTGCATTGCTCGATTGCTAACCATTTTAATTCCCCTTTCCATTCCCATGCTGACCTTTCTGTCCTGGGCCTCCTCCATTGCCGGAGTGAGGTCACATGCAAACTGGAGGAACAGCACCTCATAGCTTACAACCCAACGGTATGAACAATGAATTCTCCAATTTTAGGTAACCACTAACAACTGCCTCCCTGCTCCCCTTTCTCCCCCACAGCCCCTCCCTTCCACTCTCCGCCTCCACTGCGCCCCACCTGGGCTCGCACCTATTTCTCTCCCTCCCTCTCCACCTACCTTCCTTACTCTGCCTTCACAACTCGCAACCCTTCAATCCTTTTCTCTCACATTTTCTGTTTTTTTCATTTTTGGCCTTTGTCCAACAGTCTCCCTGTTATAAACCTCCCTCACCTGTGTTCACCTATTATAAACCTCCCTCACCTGTGTTCACCTATTACCTGCCACTCTTTGTCCTGCCCCTCTTCGCTTCCAGCTTTCACCCTCCCCTCCTATTGTCAGTCTGAAGTGTCCCTACCTGAAATGTTCGCCATCCATTTTCTCCAGAGATGTCGCCTGACCCACTGAGTCACTACAGAACTTTATGTCTTTTTTTTCTAAACCAGCATCTGCAGTTCTTCGTTTCTATTAATTAGGGACAAAATGAAGTTTTATATGACTATCTTCTTGGATGTTTTATCTATGATTAATAACTTCCCTTCGGAAAGTAAATATGTTGACTTGGGTTCATGGTAGCATTTGAACGGATGAAATAATGAATGCATCAAATAATTTTTCATGTTTCTTTATATGTTTTGAATTGAAAGATACAGCGTGGTAACAGGCCCTTCGGCCCAGTGAGTTCACGCCGACCATCGATCAACCATTCACACTATGTTATTATGTTATTCCCCTGTGCACTAACCTCCTAAGCACTAGGAACAATTTACAGGTTAACCTAAAAAATCTACACGTTTTTGAGATGTCGGAGGAAAGTGGGGCCCCCTGAAGAAACCCACGTGGTCACAGGGAGAACATACAAACTCCACACAGACAGCACCCGAGGTCAGGATCGAACCTGTGTCTCTGGCATTGTGAGGCAGCTGCTCTACCAGCTGCACCACTGTGCTTTTTGAGGTCCATGCAATGCCAGTCGGTAAAGCAGCAGGTAATAGCAAATTAGCTACAGAGTAATAATGGGTTAATTAAGGAGAAGAATTAACTTTTATATGACTATCTTCTTGGATGATTTATCTATGATTAATAACTTCTCTTGTTGACAAGAGTTCATGATAGTGTTTGAACTGATGAAAGGATAACTAATGCATCAAATGATTTTCCCTTCTTCTTTATAATATTTCTATTGTCTCCCTTTCACTACAGTTTGCAGCTATATATCTTGCCTTTAACAAAGTCAGATGTCTCAAATCACTTCACTGGTACATGATCACCCAAAAATTGACTTTGAGGAAAAGGAGCCATTAGGTCAAGTGAACACATGGCCGGTGAATGTTTAGACTTTAAGGAGCCTCTTAAAATAGGTGGAAAGATGGGAAAATAATTCAATTTCCTAGATCTTAAGTAACAAAAGACATGAGCACCAACAATGGGGAGAAGAGAGTGAGATTTGCCTGGGGTTAGGGGAACACAGCTTTCTCAGAGGATTGAAGGACACCATCAGGATGGGGAAGATGGGTGTGTTAGTTTGAGAAGGCCATGGAAGGGTTTGTATACTTTGAGAAGAATTATAAGATTTCAAGTGGTGCTGGATGGGAGACTAATTAAATCAGTGAAGAGAACTGTGGTGAATTGGTAGATGGAGTTTAGTTTTCTAATGTATTAAAAAGGAACTGCAGATGCTGGTTTACAAAGAAGGGTCCCGACCCGAAATGGTATCCTTCCATTTTCCCCACAGCCCTGACCGGCTGAGTTACTCAGGCACTTTGGGTCTATCTTTAGATTAGTTTAGATAGACACAAAATGCTGGAGTAACTCAGCGGGTTAGGCAGCATCTCTGGAGAAAAGGAATTGGTGAAGTTTCCGGTCGAGTCTCTTCTTCAGACTGAGAGTCAGGGGAGAGGGAAACTAGAGGTACTGTATGAAAGGGTGCGGAACAAATCAGAGCCTCAAGAAAGGGGGAGCCCACAATGGATTGTATGCTGTCCAAACAAGATATGTGGTGTTGTTCCTCCTATTTGTGTGTGACTTTACTCTGACAGTGGACGAGGCCCAGGACAGAAAGATCAGTGTGGGAATGGGAGGGGGAGTTGAAATGTTTGGCAACTGGGAGATCGCATAGGCCAAGGCGGACTGAGTGTAGGTGAAAGTTTAATTTAGTTCAGTTTCGTTTTCTTTAATTTAGTTTGTTTAGTTTGCAGCATGGAAACAGGCCTGTCAGGCCGCCGAGTCCACACCATGTTAGGATGCTATTTGTTAGCAAGGGATTGGGCAGCTGAGTTCTCATACTAGGAGGTGGAAAACCATCTGGCAGGAGACTGCAATCATTTGATTTGTGGTAACATGGATTATTCTTGAGCTTGAACATTTAACAAACTGATGTAAGAATTTCATTGTTCTGTTTTCGGTACATGTAACAATGAAACATTCTTGACTCTTAGATTTTAGATTTTAGAGATACAGCGCGGAAACAGGCCCTTCGGCCCACCGAGTCCGCGCCGCCCAGCGGTCCCCGCACATTAACACTATCCTACACACACTAGGGACAATTTTTACATTTACCCAGTCAATTAACCTACATACCTGTACGTATTTGGAGTGTGGGATGAAACCGAAGATCTCGGAGAAAACACACGCAGGTCACGGGGAGAACGTACAAACTCCGGCGCCCGTAGTCAGGATCGAACCTGAGTCTCCGGCGCTGCATTCGCTGTAAGGCAGCAACTCTACCGCTGTGCCACCCTGTACCGAGACGTATTCAAGTGGTGTTAATGGGGTGGAATGGGGAAGAAATGAGGTCAGCGATTTCACCAAGGGACAGATAGGTTTTCCATGGTTCTACCAGTCTGGATCAACCTACCTGATCAATCAATGGTTCAATGGTGGTTTTATTATCACATGTGCGAAATGCTAACACAGTGAAATTATTTTTCATACAAACAGTCTAGTAGAGTATTGCCATACCCACAATCCTTGATGAGCAAGTGTACATAAATTGTTTAGTTTGGTTTAGTTTAGATATGCAGCGTGGAAACAGGCCCTTCGGCCCACCGAGTCCGCCCCGACCAGCCATCCCCACACACTTACGCTATACTACACACACACACACGGGACAATTTACATTGATACCAAGCCAATTAACCTACAAACCTGTATGTCTTTGGAGTGTGGGAGGAAACCGAAGATCTCGGAGAAAACCCACGCAGGTCAGGGGGAGAACGTACAACTCCGTACAGACAACACCCGTAGTCAGGATCAAACCTGGGTCCCTGGTGCTGTAAGGCAGTAGCTCTACCGCATGCAAGGGGCACCATCAGGTATTTGTTATGGATATCATTGCAACAGAAATAGAACTTGTCCAGTGCTTGTTGCAGCACCATTCAGGAAACCACAAGACCATAAGACATAGGAGCAGAATTAGGCTATTCGGCCCATCGAGTCTGTTCCACCATTCAATCATGGCTGATTATTTTCCCCCTCAACACCATTTTCCTGTCTTCTCCCTGTAACCTTTGACACCCTTACTAATGAAGAACCTATCAACCTCTGCTTTGAAAATACCCAATGACTTGGCCTCCAAAGCCGTCTGTGGCAATGAATTCCACAGATTCACCACCCTCTGGCTAAATAAATTCCTCCTCATCTCCTGGAGAGAAAGTACTGAGATGTTTTTCTTCCCCCCAACACTAGTTTCCGTAGCCCTTAACCCACCTCCAGCCTTTACCTGCCCCAGCTTTGATCAGCAAAATAAGTGCAGTCCAAGGTTGAGCCTTGAATTACTTGTCCATCTAGCTCATACCATGTCCTTGTGTACTTATTTTCTGTGCTTGCTGTTCCCAATGATTCATGCTTTTTAAGTTCTTATGTTAAAAATCTTTGCATCATGCCTAAATCCAAGGCAACGGAGACACTCGGACTATCTTTGATCGGACTCTATGAAAACGCACAGCTCCAGATTCAGGGACAGTTTCTTCAGGCAACTGAACCAATCTACCTTCAACTAAAGGGCAGTCCCAAGCTACTATCTACCTCATTGGAGACCAGCACACTATCTTTGATCAGACATTACTGGACTTGATCATGCACTAAATGTTATTCACATTATTCCCTTTATCATGTATCAGTCGACTATGGATGGCTGGATTGTAATCATGTATTGTCTTTCCGCTGACTGGTTAGCAAGCAACCAAAGGTTTCCACACTTCTTTGGTACACATTATAATGAACTATACTAAACTAAACGGTTGGAATGAATTTTCCTCTGACTATTGCATGTAATGTATTTTCTTTCATGTAATGCCTACTCACCAGAGTCTGCTGCCTCTGAAGATCTTTCATGGAATTTTATGGCCATCTGTTTCTTAACAGGCAATTGCTCCCCAAAGGCTGATGGAAGTATCTGCTGGGAATGACTGCAAACTGTAAGCAACCTCTAGTAAGAGGTAACAAGGTTGTCTGAGTCAATCAAGGTCATAAATGCTTTGAAATCCTTTGCAACTTGATTCTTCTGGGCAGCATATGGTGACTCTTTGCCACACAGGTCAGGCAGTTGCTAAATATGATACAAAGAGGTCACAAGTATGAACTGCGGAGAAACTGTGAAGTTCAAAACTTTTCCAGCAGTGTCAAACAAACCAAAGGAGCATGCTATCCACTTATATAAGTTAGCAGCATTCCTGCCCAACTGTTTAAACTATGGTAGAGTTGCAGCCTTACAGCGCCAGAGACCCGGGTTCAATCCTAATTTACGTGTCTGCCTGTACGGAGTTTGAAAGGTTCTCCCTGTGACAGCGTGGGTTTTCTCCAGGTGCTCCGGTCTCCTCCCACACTCCAAAAGACATACAGTTTTGTAGGTTACTTGGCCTCCGTAAATTGTAAATTGTCCCTAATGTGTAGGATAGAGCTAGTGTTTGGGGTGATCGCTGGGCCGAAGAGCCTGCTTCCACACTGCATCTCTAAAGTCTAAGTACTTGGAAACGGTATTATTTCTGCAAACCTTTCTTGCTCAGCATTTGAGGGGCCCGGGCAGGATGTGTAATGGGTTAGTGCTGGATTCGCCCCGGGTGGGAGGTATTGGAGTCCCCTACCAATCTGTCAACACTGGGAGAATTCAGCTCAGTGTATTACAAAGAAATGCCTTTGACGCCCCTTGTTTCACAAAGGATGCTGTAATTGAGCGGCCATTTCTTGAGTCAGAAATTCAGGTGTAGACCACAGGCCCTGCTTTCAGTTATAACATAAAGATGACAACAGTCTTGAATTTCTACGCAACTGGATTATTCCAAGTCATGACTGGCAAAGTATACCCGATAAATCATTTTCATGTGCGCTGATGCATCAAGCAGGTGACAGACGCCTTGCTTGACTGGATAAGCTCTTTCATCACTTTCCCTGCGGAAAGGTGGCAGCAACTCGAGCAGGCTCAACGCAGTTAACAGATGCTGGGTTCCTCTAAGGTAAAGGATACGGCACGTATGTGGACCCCTGTAAGCATCTGCGTTCCAACACCAAGAACACAGCATTAATGAGCAGGAAGTGCTTCTGTCCTATCAATGTGCAGATAGTCTCTCAGATTCAGGTCTTTAATGGTACTGTTTGCTGGCCTTAAAGACCAAGTGCTTTGCGAGATATTAAAGTTACATATCCATTCCCCAAGATAGCAAGCTTCTTGCAGCTGTTTGATTCTTTCAGACAGGCGTTAGAATTACACTAACAAGCTGACCGTGCAAAGTCAAGAGCAGTTTTAGTTTTTTTTAGCGTTTGAGATACAGTGTGGAAACAGACCCTTCAGACCACCGAGTCCGCACCAACTCTCGATCACCCGCATACTAGTTCTATGTTATCCCAGGGGCAATAAACAGAAGCCAATTAACCTACAAACCCGCATGTCTTTGGAATGTGGAATGAAACCAGAGCACCCAGAGAACACCCACGTGGTGACGGGGAAAACATGCAAACTCCGTACGGACAGCACCCGTAGTCAGAATCAAACCCAGGTCTTTGGTGCTGTCAGGCAGCAACTCTACTGCTGCGCCACTGTGTCGCCCATGCTACAGATGCTGCATCCTTTATTGTCTGAACTCATCTGGGGTTTCCATCAGATAATAATTACAACAGTGTGACCAGTGGATGTAACAATGGTCGTTTCTTATAGAAACTGGCTGCCGTGGTCCAAGCCTGTGCAACAGTACTCCCCAAACAGCCTGAGCAACGCTGCTCCGTGCAAAGGCTACACTGCATCGCCCAACAGAGAACCAGAGGAACAACGCCTGCAGACACAGGGAGAACGTACATTGTCCACGCATACAGCACCCGTGGTCAGGATCGAGTGTAGGTTTCTGGTGCGGTGAGCCATCAGCTCTACCCTGCCGGTGCAGAAGTTGATTCTGCACCTGCGTTCTGGCCTGCGGTGTTAGACCGCCTTCCAATTGCCCCCCTTATACTTAGGGGAATCAAGAACCAGAGGGCATAGTTTTAGTTTTGGTTTGGAGATACAGCGTGAAAACAGGCCCTTTGGCCCTCTTGAGTCCTCAACGACCAGCGATCCCCGTACACTAACACCATCCTACACACACACTAGGGACAATTTACAATTTACAAAATGTCACAGGGAGAATGTACAAACTCCACACCCGCGGTCAGATTCGAAGGGCCGAATGGCCTACTCCTGCACCTATTGTCTATGTATCTATGTATCTATGAACGTGTGTTTCTGGCGCTGTAGGGCAGCAACTCTATCACTGTGCCACTGTGACGGCGCAGCACTTGATTCTGTACCACGGTGTTCTAGCCTGTGGTGTTAGACCGGTCTTCCAACATTGGGGAATCAAGAACCTGAGGACATAGGTTTGAGGTGAGAGGGGGAAGATTTCATGGGAAACTGAAGGGGTAACTTTTTTACACAAAGAGTGGTGGGTGTATGGAATGAGCTGCCAGAGGAGCTAGTTGAGGCAGGTACTATTGCAACGTTTAAGGCGCATTTGGACAGGTACATGGACAGGATAGGGTTAGAGGGATATGGGCCAAATGCAGGCAGCTGGGAGTAATGCAGATGGGGCATGTTGGTCGGCCTGGGCAGGTTGGGCCTAAGGGCCTGTTTCCACACTATGACCCTATGACTCTATGTCATGGGTTTACTGCACTTCCTGTCTATTGTATCGCATTTGGAAAGCACCCTAGAGATCTATTACATAGATGGAGCTCTAGGGGCTTGTGGAATCAAGGGATATGGGGAGAAGGCAGGCACAGGTTACTGATTGTGGATGATCAGCCATGATCACAATGAATGGCGGTGCTGGCTCGAAGGGCCAAATGGCCTCCTCCTGCACCTATTTTCTATGTTCCTATGTTTCTATGTTTACACGGCTGATTGAAGGGAAGTGGGCAAAAAGGGACAAAGATTCTGACAAAGGGACCAGTCTGAAGAAGTCTCGATCTGAAACGTCACCCATTCTAGAGATGCTGCCTGTCCCGCTGAGTTACTCCAGCTTTTTGTGTCTATAGAAAACATGGAAAATAGATGCAGGAGTAGGTCTTTGAGCCAGCACCGCCATTCAATATGATCATGGCTGATCATCCAGAATCAGTACCCCGTTCCGGCGTTTTCCCCATATCCCTTGATTCCATTAACCCTAAGACTCTCTCTTGAAACTCTCTCTTGAAATACAATACTATCTTCCTGCACAAAGATTCTGATGCTTGTTGGAAAGCTTCACCTGATGCTCATTTACCAAGGCTGAAGAACTAAAGGGCAGAAGGCCACACCAGCGTTTGATAAGAAAACCCTGGCGGAGGTTGAGTCTCAGCAAGTCCCAGTCCATAACGAGAGATGGAGAAGTGGGATTGCGTTAGATGGTGGGAGAGTGACCTTGGTAGTTATTCCGAGGTATTGGGTGTCGTAGCTCAGCACGCTGGAGAGAGAGAGTGAGGCTGCCCTGAGGCAACTGCTGACCGGCGCTGCATGTGGTCATCTCGCGAGGCATAGAGGAGGCATATATCATGTAAGAGGAAGCAGCATGTCTCTGCTTCAGGCTCTGCTCAGGGCACTTTTCAAGCCTTCACCAATCTCCATTGACTGAGGCAGGAAATCTCTGTAGCAAGCACGGAGAAAAAAAGCCACAAAATGCTGGATAACTCAATGGGTCAGGCAATGTTTCTGGAGAAGGTATAGAGGTTACATTTCAGGTTGGGACTCTTCTTCAGACTGATTGTGGTGAGGGGGTGGAGGACACACAAAGAGGAGGGGCAGGACAAAATCTGGTGAGTGATGGGTGGATACAAACAGGGGGAGGTTTGATAGGCATATTGTCAGTCATGGTCCAGAAATGTAAAGACAAAAGGTGTGAGATAAGGATAGAAGAGGTGTGCATTGTGAAGCTAGAGAAAGGAATGTAGGTGGAAGAGAAGGGGGGAGGTGAGAAAGTGGTGCGAGTCCAGGTGGGGGACAGAGTATAGGAAGGAAAAGTGGAGAATTCACTGTTCATACCATTAAGTTGTAATCCATTCAATCAGAATATGAGGTGATATTCCTCCTGTTTGTATGTGACCTTACTCTGACAATGGAGAAAGCCCAGGACAGAGATGTCCATATGGGAATGGGAAGTGGAGGTAAATGGTTAGCACCTGGGAGATCCAACAGGCTTTGGCAGACTGAGTTTGGCAAAATGGTTACATAATCTATGTTTGGTCTCGCCGATGTACAGGAGACCATAATTGGGAATACTGAATACAATAGATGAGTTTAGAGGAGGTGCATGCAAACCTCTATCTCACCTGGAAGGATTGCAGGACTGCTCGTGTCCCTGGACGAATGTGAGGGAGGAGGTATAGGGACAGGTGTTACATCTCCTGCAGTTGCAGGGGTAAGTAACTGGGAAGGGAGTGGTTTAATGTGAAGGGATGAGTGAACCAAAGAGTTGCGGAGGGAGTGGTCTCTGCGGAAGGCAGAAAGGGGTGAGGATGGGAAGATGTGACTGGTGGTGGGATTACATTGAAGGTGACGAAAATTGTAGAGGATGATGTTTTGGATGTGGAGGCTGATGGGGACCAGGTGAATATCTTTGTTCCATCTTGGGAGAGGATGAGCGAGAGTAGAACTCTGGGAGGTTGAGGAAATGCGGGTGATGGGTCCATCTATGACAGCCGGGGGGAAACCACGTTTACTAAAAAAAGAGGACATGTCAGATATCCTGGAATGGAAAGCCTCATCTTGGGGGCAGATGTGACGGAGAAGATGAAATTGAGAGTTGGGGGATAGCATTTGTGCAAGAGGCTGGGTGGGAGGAGGTATAGTCCAGATAGCTGGGGACCGTGCAAGTGCCCATGGCCACCTTTTTAACTTGAAGAAAGTGAGAGGAGTCAGAAGAGATGTTGAGAGTGAGGACGTTCCACCAGGCAGAGGAGAGTGTTAGTAGAGGGAAAATGATTGGAGATATCTGTGCAGGAGCACGGCCTGGAATTTGCTCCAAGCTCCTCCTCTGCACCTGAATCCCCCTTTTAACCCATTTATGTGTCTGTTGATGTCATAATCATAGAGTCATACAGCATGGAAACTGGCCCTTCAGCCCAACTCATTCATGCCAACCAAGATGCCCCATCTAAGCTAGTACCATTTGCCTGCAATTGGCCCATATCCCTCTATTACAATAGCAGGGTAAGGAATTCTCATCTCTAATTGTTTCTGTGATTTTTATATGCTAAGGACTGTGCACACAAGTGGTGAAGATCTTCAGTATGATTACACACTGCTTTATTTCAAGCAATTGGCACCACAACCTATCAGTGCGGCACTGTGGCGCAGCAGCAGAGTTGCTGCCTTAGAGCGCCAGAGATCTGGGTTCGATCCTGACCATGGGTGCTGTCTGTATGGACTAAATCTAAACTAAACTAAACTAATCTTAATTAAATTTAGACACAGTTTTGTGATCTGTTGGAGGAAGAAAGGAAGGAGGAAGAAATGACTGAGTGGGTCAACCAATCATGGTGTGGAGTGACATTAATGGACAAGTTGAAACTTCTCTTCCCATCTATTTCTTATTACCTCCCTAAGATGTTAATGGTCTCAGGAGGTAAGAACCCCATTGTAACTTGATCGCAGTGCATTCAATATGATTGGTAAAAATAGCTCTCACTGCCTAACTTTCAGTACTTTGGTTCTCTCTGTGATTGTTCAATATGCATGACGGGACACTTTGTACTTGCTATTTTTATGTAGTTTTTTCTGACCATAAGATGTTCCAAAGTACTTTGTAAAAAGTAAAGTAATTTTGAAATGGAGCCTCTATTATAATGTAGGAAATAGAACAATAGACTAGTGCATTGCATATTCTCATCAATAGCAATGTAAAAATGACAGGCACTCAGCTTTATTGATCTTAGCTGAAATATAACTAATGATCAGAATGTCGGGGATAAAGCTCCTGGTCTTCTCTGGATTGATGCCATGGGATCTTCCAATTTATCTGAGCGCTCCTTTACATCTAATTCAAAAGACAGCAACTCAAGAATGTGGTGTACTGGAGTGCAATGGCATTAATTATATTGATGCCGTCACCTTCTTTGTGTGTAGTGCACTGAGACGGGGTATTCATTTCGTGGCCTGGCAATATTGTTTGTAACAGTTGGTATTCTACTCTGTCTGTAGGTGAGCCAAATAAAGTGTTATTGGGTGCCAGGGTCTTCAGCGAAATTGATTTCAAAACGTGATACATTCTTCATGCAGCTTCATAGGACTTTGGTTAGGCCGTATTTGGAGTGTTGCATGTGGTCTGTTCGTCCCATTACAGGAAGGAAGTGGAGGCTTTGGAAAGCGTGCAGAGGAGGTTTACCAGAATGGTGCCTGGATTAGGGGGTATCTTGTATCTTGCCTTGTGGTCATCACTTCCGAAGAGTCCACCAGGGACTATACTGGAAGTATCCAATACCCACTAGGGACAAATTTTAACACTATCCTACACCCACTAGGAACAATTTTTACATTTACCAAGCCAATTAACCTACAAACCTGTACGTCTTTGGAGTGTGGGAGGAAACCGAAGATCTCGGTGAAAACCCATGCAGATCACGGGGAGAATGTACAAACTCCGTGCAAACAACACCCTTAGTCAGGATCGAACCTAGGTCTCCAGCGCTGCATTTGCTGTAAGACAGCAACTCTACCGCTGCGCCACCGTGACCGCCCGTATTGGCTAAAGGGAGAGGTTGGACAGGCTTGGATTGTTTTCTCTGGAGTGCAGGAGGTTGCAGGGAGACCTAATAGAATAATGTAAGGTTATGAGAGGAATAGAAAGGGTGGACAATCAAAACCCTTTTCCCAGGATGTAAACATCAAATACTAAAGGGCATAGCTTTAAGATGAATGGAGCAATGTTTAAAGGAAATGTGTGGGGTAAGTTTGTTACACAGTGGGTTATGCGTCCCTGGAACATGCTGCTGGGGTAGTGGTTGAGATAGATCAAATAGGAACATTTAAGGGAAGATTGGCTAGGTGTATGGATATGCAGGGAATGAAGGGATATGGATTATGTGCAGGCAGATAAGAGTTGGTTTTAGCATCGTGTTTGGCACAGGCTTTGTGGGCTGAAGGGACTGTTCTTGTGCTGTACTGTCCTATGATCTACGTTCTATCCCAACAGTTGTACACATTCGTCCTCTCAGGTAGAACTTCCTCGGGAGTTTGAAGAGTGATTCCTGTAGATAGGGATCGGGATCCAAAAGGGCATGCATTTTAAAGGATGGATGCAGAAAATGGAAGACTGGAAAGTCATTGTGAACTGTGCTTAGGACCACCCGTAACTTGCTGTGATGGAGGACAGATTGGAAGGAGTCAGTAACTGAATGAATAACTGGAGCTGAAGTCCCCTGTATCAGAGACCCCTAATATTGACGATGCTTTGTCCTTGATTTAAAGGGCAATGTACTTAAAGCCTCTGTCCCACTTAGGCGATTTTTTAGGTGACTAGGCTGTCACCACACGGTCGCTGGGGTGTCGCCTGTATCATCGTGAGTCGTCTCCAAAAAGTCTTAGCGTTTTTCTGGTCGCCGCTGGATTTTGAAATGTTAAAAAAAAATTGGCGACTGTTGGTTTGACGCTAATGATCGTAACTTGACGTCTCCTGACGTAGGTGCTTTCGTAGGTTGTCACCAGGTTGTCGCCAGGTGACGTAGGTTGTCGCTGGTGCTGACTTCGGTGAATTCCATTGGCGACTATCTACGTCAATCTGCATCAACCGGTGACAGCTACCAGAGTCGAAACCGGAGGCGAAAATGATGTGAATTGTCTTCAGTTGTCGCCAACAGGGTGTTAGCTTGTCGTAGCTTGTCGCGGGTAGACGTAGGTTGACTTCAGTTGTCGTAGGTTGTCACCTGCATGGTCGTAGGTTGTCTTATGTGCAGTCGTAGGTGGACGTCCTAAGTCACGACGACGATTGGGTCGCCGGTAGTCAGTAGCTTGCCGTAACTTGACATCGACTAGGTAGTAGGTAGTTGTAGCTTGTCGTAGACATTGTCGTACGAGGGGTCCAGTCGCCGGTTTTCCGCCGACCTGCTACGACTATGACAGTCGCCGGCAGTCGTCTAAAAGATCGCCTAAGTGGGACACGCCCTTAAGGGACAGGCCCTTAAGGGACACGCCCTTAAGGGGGCGTGGCTGTGTTCTGCAGCTGCGGCTCACCGGCAGTCTCTCTGTCTTTTTTTTTGTTTTTTGTCTATTATCATCGTTTAATGTACGTTTTGTTCTATTTTTAACTCTATTTATGTGGGGGGTGGTGGGGGGGGTGGGGGAAACATTTTTTTCTAATCTCCTCCTCAACGGAGATGCGACCTTTACCGTGTCGTGTCTCCGTTCGCGCTATGGCCTAACACCGTGGAGTCGGCGGCCTCCAGCTGGGATCGACCTTGAAGACTCCGGTCGCAGGGCCTGGACTTACCATCTCGGAGGCTTCGGCCTCCGCAGACCGTAACATCTGGGCCCTGCAGACCGTAACATCTGGAGTTCACAAGTCCCTGGCTGGCGACCGGCTTTCTGGAGCTCCAGCCGTAGCAGCTTCGACCGCCCCGGAGCTCGAGGTACGATTGACCCGCTCGCAGGCCCCTCATCGCCCTGCGTGGCCTGGCCGCGGCACTTTCCATCGCCCGGTGGGGGCTCAGGACCTTCATCGGCCTGCTCGGCTCGGCTCGGCCCTGGGACTTTCCATCGCCCGGTGGGGGCTTCAAAAGTCGTGAGCCTCGATCGCCTCGTGGCGCCACGGGAGAAGAATGAGGAGGAGATAATGACTTTTCTTTGCCTTCCATCACAGTGAGGGTGTGCCTGGAGCAATCACTGTGATGGCTGTTTGTGTTAAAATTGTATCTGTGTGTCCTGTGCTTTTTGTTGTCTACTGCCGGACCCTGACGTGAGAGGACACTGGCGCTGTTTGTTCGCCGCTTCTCCGTCAGGATAGTTTGTCTGTTTGTTTTTATGTTATGACTGTTTTTGTATAGTGCTTTGAGCTTTTGGTAAAGCGCTATATAAAATAAATGCTTATTATTATTATTATTATTATTATATCGACCAGGCACATCAAACAGAAGTATACAGCTCAGATGGAAGCCATTATCCTTTAGGGAGGGAAATCCACCACTCTTTTCTGCTTTAACCACAAAACCCACACACTCTCCCGCAGAGGGTGGAGCATTTATTTGAAAGGATGTCCTGGAACAATGTTAAAACTAACTGTTGATATGTGACTTCAGCACCAAAACCACATTGCTGACTTTTAATGGCTTCAGAGTAGCTTGGCATGGACAAGATATGCAGCATGGCCTCATTCCACAAAAACACTTAAAGTAATTTGCCTCACAACCTAAGAAATAGATCATTTCACAATAAGCATCGTTATCGGTCATTTAATCAGTTATTTTACCAATTAAACTCTAATTATTGCTGTATTCTCAGGGCCCAATATCATGTGCTGATAAACATAAATATATTGCCTCATGTCAATATACTTGAACCAGGTGAAACCTTTATTTCTCGTTTTATCATTCAGGGCCCGTCTTTTGCATATGATTTTTCATTTTAAATTTATTTCAGTACTTGGTGTTATCAGAGGATTGGATATACTGGATATAAGCATTGGGCCTATACTTGCTGGAGTTAAGAAAGATGAGTGGGGACCTCATTGAAACCTATTCTATAGTGAAAGGCCAGGATAGAGTGAAAATGGAGAGGATGTTTCCACTAGTGGGAGAGTCTAGGATCAGGGGCCATAGCCTCAGAATAAAAGGACATACCTGAGGAGGAATTTATTTAGTCAGAGGGTGATGAATCTATGGAATTCATTGCCACAGATGGCTGTGGAGGCCAAGTCATTGGGTATTTTTAGGGCACAGATTGACAGATTCTTGGTTAGTACGGGTGTCAGAGGTTACGGGGAGGCAAGAGAATGGGGTTGAGAGAGAAAAATAGATCAGCCATGATTGAATGGCAGAGTAGACTTGATGGGCCGAATGGCCTACTTCTGCTCCTATAACTTATGAATATATGTTTCTTTGACAATTAGCTCTATCAGGAAGGGAGATTTCTGACAGATCGAATATACCATCTGATTAAAGTCGTAAAATTAAATCTTTGGCAGAGAATTCATTGGTGGAGCATCATGTCAGTCGTCTTTGTGTGAAAATCATTGCTTGATTCACTTTCCAAGTGATTTTGGTGAACAAATTAGTCTTTCTTTTCTATCAAACTGAAATGAAAATCTCAGAATATAATGAAATTTGGTAAGTTCCCTCCTCAGCACTGATTGATCACTGAGCTCAACAAGGGTTTCAGTAAATCTTCCATTTGATTGACACACCTAATGTGCCAGTATTGATTGAAACAACTAAATTACTAATTAAGCTCTACCAAAGTCACTCTCTGTCAAATATTCTCTGAGTTTTGCCATCCAGCTTTGAATCAGGCAAGGCTTAATATGTAAAGGCACAATTTTTGTTCATTTAATTGTTAAACAAGATAAGATTAATCTGTAATAACATATCATCAAACCTTAAACTGTTATTTGCCTAATACAGCAATCTAAAGTTCAGTTGAGTTTAGTTTATTGTCACGTGTACCGAGGCACAGTGAAAAGCTTTTGTTGCGTGCTAACCAGCCAGCGGAAAGACAATACACGATTACCATCGAGCCATCCATGGTATACAGATGCCTGATAAAGGGAATAACATGGATAACGATTTTTTGCAAGATAAAGGCCAGTAAAGTCCTATCAAAGATAGTCCGTGGGTCACCAATGAGGTAAATAGTAGCTCAGGACTGCTCTCTAGTTGTGGTAGGATGGATCAGTTGCTTGAATTTAATTAACTTCAATGAAATGTTTTAATAAACAGCCCAGTGAAGCCTTTGGAGATTTTCAGAGTGCATTTGGAAAAATCCAAGTCAATGGTGAATGATGGTGGTGGCGGTGGTTGGATGGAAGGATGCTGTCAGTGAGGGGCAGGGAAATCACCTCCTGTTCCCTTGGGAAGTGCACCGGTGGTCCGACGAGGCCAAGAGGGGAGAGGGACTGCACGTTCGGAGGTCGATGAACCTGGATCATTGCGTCATGGGAGTTGGCCACTGGAGGCCCTGCAGCAGGCTGGGGCTCGATTAGATCTGCTCCGTGGTGGATTGGAGGCATCCTGCAGTGGCACAGAGCAGCGGAGCAGCATTGGAGGTCATGGCTGACATCGCCTGACCTAGCCCACCCCTGCAACTTTCATTCCCGTGGCAAAAACCTCCCAAAAACATGAGTTAATGCCCACTATTTGGTGACTCTGATATCCACCATTATGAAGTGCTTCATAACGGTGGGCCAGAAGAAGTTGTTCAAGGGGCACATCAACTCCCAGACAACCTAGACCCATTGCAATTCACCGATCACCACAACAGGTGCATGGTAGATGTCAGCTCCTGGCCCTACATTCATCCTTGGAACACCTGGATAATAATGACACCTACGCCACACCCTAATTTACTGACTGTAACTCTATTTTCAACATCATAATTCCAACCAAACCCATCTCCAAATCCTGTATCTTGGTCTCAGCACTTCCCATTTGCAACTGGATCCTCGACTTCCTGATCCACATTCTGTAATCAGTAAGGATAGGTGCCAAAACCTACTCCATGATAATGCTCAACACCGATCCCCAACTAAGATGTGTTCTCAGCCCCTTACTATACTCCCTGTACCCTCACCACAGTGCATTCAAATTCTGCTCTAACTCCATTTAAATGTTTACAGGTGACACCGTCATAGTGGGCTGGATCTTAAACAATGAGAAGTTGGAGTACTGGAAGGAGATTAAGAGCTCGGTAGCTTGATGCCAAGACAACACGTCTCCCTCAGCATCAGCCAAATGAAGGAGATGTTCATTGACATCAATGGCGCTGAAGTAGAGGTGATCAAGAGCTTCACGTTCCTCTGTGTAAATGTCACTAACAATCCGTCCCGGGTCAACCTCATCGATGCTATGGCCAAGAAAGCACACCAACGCTTCAGCTTGCTCAGAAAGCCAAGAAAATTTGGCAAGTCTCCAATGACACATACCAATTTCTACAGATGCACCTGAGAAACATCGCCGGCCAAGATTACAAGAAATTGCAGAGAGTTGTGAACGCAGCCCAGTCCGTCACACAAAACAAGTCACCCCCCCCCCCCATCCCCATTGACTCCGTTTATAGTTCACACTGTCTCAGAAAAGCAACCTACATAATCAAGGACCAGTCAACCTCTCTTCTCCTATCTCTCGACATACCATCATATTCAGAAACAGCTTCTTCACCACTAATATCAGACTCTTGAATGGACCTCTCGAACGCCAAAGAGTAATTCCTGATCTCCCAAATCTACCAGGTTGTGGTCCTCTGAGCTCTTTTTTTAATCTGCACTTCTTCTATAGCTGGAACTAAATTGTGCATTCTCTTACCTTTTCTCTCGTATTATCTGATGTACTTATGTAGAACTCAATAGTGTTTTTCCCTGCTTCCCAGTACATGTGATAGTCAACTTTAGACCATAGAGAGACTATAGAGATACAGCACGGAAACTGGGCCTTTGGCCCACCGAGTCCACACCAACCTGCGATCACCCCATACACTAGCAACTATCCTACGCACAATTTACAACTTGTTTACTGAAGCCACTGAAGCCAATTAACCTACAAACCTGTACGTCTTTGGAATGAATGTGAGAAGAAGCTGGGGCACTCACGCGATCACAGGGAAAACGTACAAACTCCATACAGACAGCACCCGTAGTCAGTATCGAACCCAGGTGTCAGGCATTGGAAGGCAGCAGTTCTATTGCTGTGCCACCGTGCTGCAACTAAACCAAGTAAACCAAGAAACCAATGCAAATTTCAGGATAGATGTCGTCCATTAAGACCAAGGGGAGGAAATAAAGTTATTCTTTTCGAGGGTTGTTAATGAATGGAACACTCCACCATAGGGCTGAACTATTCAAGATATACTTAGGTTTTTGGACTGTTTGGGAATGCAGAATATTGTGGGGAATAGGCACAAATGTGGAACTGAAGTCAACAATCAAATCAGCCCTGATGTGATTGAATGAGAGGGCGGACGTGGTACAGTTTGACCCTCTCCCCTTTCCAATTTCCAGTGTCAGGAAGGTTTTTCAGCATTATTCCAGTGTGCGATTGTGGGAAGCAAATTGTTGAGGCAGGAACATTGGACAAGAGCCACTTACATTGATTTTCCATCGTTAAATCCTTTCCCTCCCCTCCTTTGTGGTTATGGGCCTTTTGGTGGACCTCCCATGGAGTTGTGTATGTGGGAGGCCAGTGCCACTAACGCCCCTGCCGTTACACATGCACTAAACCTAGAGTGACTTGGACCGAGAACCTTAGCATGGTTATTGTGCGAATTGGTTAAACCAGTTGGAGAGTAAGAGCTTGTGTGCGGAGGTGTCAGGAGAGTTGACCCGATATTTCCTGCAAATGGCAAGTGACAAGTGACAAGGGTGGCACAGTGGCGCAGCGGCAGAGTTGCTGTCTTACAGCGCCAGATATCCGGGTTTGATCCTGATTATGGGTGCTGTCTGTGCAGTGTTTGTACGTTCTCCCTGTGGCCGCGTGGGGTTTCTCCGGGTGCTCCAGTTTCCTCCCACATTCCAAGGACGTGCGGGTTTGTAGGTTAATTGGCTTCTGTAAATTGTCCCTCGTGTGTAGGATAGAACTAGTGCGAATGGGTGATCACTGGTTGGCGTGGACCTGGTGGACTGAAGCTGTATCTCTAAACTAAACTAAACATGGGAGCCACGTTCGCATCCTACACACGAGGGACAATTTACACAAGTCAATTAACCTACAAACCTGCACTTTGTTGGAATGTGGGAGGAAACATGAGTGCCCAGTCAATACCCTCTCAGTCACAGGGAGAACATACAAACTCCTCACAGAGCACCCATAGTCAGGATTGAACCCGTGTCTCTGGTGGATGTTAACAGCTCTACAGTGGCGCCACTGTGCCACCATTTGTAGATGTTATTTAAACCATGTATTGCGGTCAGGGGCTTGGCTAGCCAGCTCTTTGTCTCTGAGTCCAAAGATCTTTTCCATCATCTAAGAGGGTGGATTGTGCCTTGATCTGATGCCTCATATAAAAGATGGCAGCCATGAAAATTCATCAGTCGCTCAGTTATTCACAGAAATAGGATGTGATAGATTGCTGTGATGACCAGGGATAGTACTCTTTCTACAGCGAAATCTATATGGTGAGGGATTAAAAAATAGGAGAGACATACTCGGGCTTTACAAGCTTCCCAAAGCTGATGAGGTACCTTTTCTAGTGCTGTCACTGTTCCGTAAGAAAGACAGAAGCCAAGTTAAGCCCAGCAAACACTCATCCATGGTCAATGGTCAATGATCAATGGTGTTTTATTATCACATGTGCACACGCATTTGTCGCATACATTTCAGTAAAGTATTGCCAGACCTAAGTACAATCCCCGATTAGCAACATGCTCATAAATAGCCCTCTGAGACCACATGCACGAGGCGCCAAGTTTTCAAACCATTTTCAAGGTCCAGTCGGAGCTCTAGGTCTTATGAGCGGCGCCTGATCCAGGAAAGCCCCAGGCTGCTGCAGGGCCTCCAGCCTCCTTGGACGGCGGCGCAACATCTCTCTCCTCGCCAGTCCACCTTTGTGCCCCGGGGATGTTTGTAGGTTAATTGGCCCTCTGTAAATTGCCCCTAGAGTGTTGTGAGCGAATGTGAAAGTGGGATAACATTGAACTAGTGTGAACGGGTGATCAATGGTCAATGTGGATTTGTTGGGCAGAAGGGCCTGCTTTTATGCCGCGTTTCTGAACTAAACCCGCCATTTGGTGGATCTTTGATGGATTGTTTCCAAATAATAATGCTCTACTGATCTATAGACCAAATCGGATTTTTGCGTAAGTGCGTTTCTAGAGTACAGGTCCACCACCGATTTTCCAGTACCCTCGTTTCCAGAGCCTTTTTGGATTATCCATTTTGCCAGACCAGCAGAGGTCATGGCCTCCGAGAGGAGTCAAACAGTGCTAGAATGTTCCACCTAGCCCGCAGAGGGGCTGCGATACCAGCCCGCAAATCTGGCCTTGGAAGCTGGCTGTCTGCCGGCTCCAGCCCTGGCTGTGGTTCCAGAGCTCTGGCCGTAGGGTGCAAGTGTGACCCGTCGATCAGCTGCGGAGGTCCTGATGAGGCTGATTTTGACCGTCTCACTCAGCCTAGGCGCCACATTTACGGGGGGGAGGGGGAGGGGCTTCTTCCGGGAGAGATTTCAAATATGCTCTTGTAATTTTCTCTGAATTAAAGGAGGTGCCGGTCCACCAATTGCTGGGAAATCGGTGGTGCACTTGTAGAAAGCAAGCGTACAACTGGGCCACTGAAAACACCACATGAGCACTTCACACACTGAATGGAATTCAGGTTTAGTTGCAGCACCCTCCCATTCAGTGCAACATTTTCTCTGCTGAACACAAGTCTGCATCCCAGATAAACACTCAGACCTCATCATTTATATGAATTTCCAACATGACAGCAATAATTTATTGTGTGAAACCATTTGTGAAGTTTTACTGTTAGAAACCACCGATCAACAGAGGCATTGTTAAATTATTTTAACAGCGTCCAATGCATTTTGATATTTTTGTTGGTTTACAGCAAGTTGGTTGGCCGCAGCATTGATGCGGTTTACAGCAAGTTAAGGTTATCCAAGCTATTCCTCTGCCAGTTGACAATATAATGTGAGTTTCTGGAGCTATGTGCATGTGTACAAAAGGGGAAAGGTAAATCACTCTGCGGTCTTTATTATTTCAACAGGGTACTCCATCTTTGTGAAAGTACGCACGATTTAAAACAACTCTGCAAATAAGCGCAGCCCCGACAAGTTGAAAAAAACCCGCTTCCACTGCCAATCTTGCTGAACCACAGGAGGTTTGAAAATTGGTGGCCATGATCTTTTAAGCCATTAAATGATGGTGAAGATCAGAGATGTCACTGGGTTTCTGGTTCCAATCATTCAGCATACACCCTGTCAATGAGGAGGCCATTTACTGGGGATACATCACTCTCCCAATCAATTCCTGAGCTGAGTGACTGCCCATCATGCAAACAACATCTGTTCCTGTGGACATATCAGTGCTCACATCATTCGTATTCTGCACACATTTAATTGCCCTGATGTTAAACGGAATATGGAGCCCACTTTCTAATCAAGGTGGAAAAATATAGATAGATATCTGGAGAAAGGAAACGCTTTTGTGCAATTCCTTCCTTTACATTTCATGAGAGTCAAGAGTGTTTTATTGTCATATGTCCCAGACAGAACAATTAAATTGTTATTTGCAGCAGAACAACAGAAAATGTAAACATAGTATGAGAACAATATAATAAACGAGAAAAAAACATTTTTTTACACACACACACACACAGATATACACACATACATACGTGCACATAAAAACAAACAATAGCAGTGCAAAAAGACAAAGTCAATTCCACAAGTCCTTGTAGTTCAGAGCTTATTTAAACACAGAAGATAAACAATGCTCTTTTAAAGGCCATGAGTGAAATATTTAGTGACTCGCACAACCCATTACAATCGTGCATCTGCACATGGCACAGGGGATGCCGATAGCTCGGGGTCGACAAATGTTGTAAACGTTTGCTATTCATATTTCCAGTACAATTCTTCCAAGAGTCGCCTTTCATGTATTTCACTTGCATCAGCCTCCATTCTCTTGCTTTGTTTTATTCACATTCCTTTCAAATTCATTTCAATTAAATCAATTAAAATACACAGCTGTTCCAGGCTCTACGCTGGCAATTCCCCTTGGTTTTGATGAAAGCAAGTGAACACATCTTGTAATGAGCAACCACTGAAATGATCACAGTCTGAATGTAACATGGCTGAAAACAGCTACAACATGTTCTCTTGTATTCCTGATGGACACAGAAACCATGCAGAACTTAAACTTAACAAAGGGTCGCAATGTCTTCTGATTGCCATTTTAAAAACAGCCAAACTTTAGATTTTACTTGAATATTGTTGAAAATATTCTTTTAAAATGGTTAATTGCAAAACAATTTCAGAAATCTTCTCAATGCCTTATAATATTCAAGCAATGAATTACATCACAGGAAGGATGTGGAGGCTTTGGGGAGGGGATGCAGAAGAGGCTTACCAGAATGATGTGGGAAGGAACTGCAGATGCTGGTTTATACCGAAGATAAGCAACAAATGCTGGAGTAACTCAATGGGTCAGGCTGCATTTCAGGAGAAAAGGAATTGGTGATGTTTCAGGTTGGAACCTTTCGTCAGGTTCTGAACAAGGGTTCCGACCCAAAGCATTACCTATTAACTTTTCATGAGATGTGCCTGACCCGCTGAGTTACTCCAGCATTTTGTGTCTATTACCAGAATTATGCCTGGATTAGAAGGTATTAACTATGAGAGGTTGGGACAAACTTGCATGGTTTTCTATGGAGGTGAGCCCTCTCAAGGGGAGACCTGACAGAAGTATATAAAATGATCAGATGCATAGATAGGGTAGACAGTCAGAACCATTTTCCCAGGAAGGAGAAGTCAAATACTAGAGGGCATAGCTTTAAGGTGAGAGTTAAAGAAGATGTGTGGGGTAAGTTATTTACACAAAGGTTGGTGGGTGCCTGCAATGGGCTGCTAGGGTTGGTGGTTGAGGTTAATACTATCGTGGCATTGAAGAGCCTTTTGGATAGGCGTATGGATATGCAGGGATTCCCTCCTCTTTTCCCTTTCATCTCCTTCCATTTCCATTTCCTCCAGCCATATCAGTTGCAACTAATAAGTCTTCCCCCCCCCCCCCCCCTCTCTGCCAACACACTTTTGTCTGTGCCCAATTTCAGACATGTCATTTATTCCCTCCACCCCTCTACAACTGTAGTTTAGTTTAGAGTTTTAAGATACAGCCAGGAAACAGGCCCTTAGGCCCACCGAGTCCACGCCGATCATGAATCACCTGTTCACACGAGTTCTATGTCATCCCACTTTCCCATCCACTCCCTTCACACTCGAGGCAATTTACCAAGCCCAGTCAACCTACAAACCCACATGTCTGTGCCAAACATGAAGCCAAGACCAACTCTTGTCTGCCAAAGATAATTAGGGGATTGGACACATTAGAGGCAGGAAACATGTTCCCAATGTTGGGGGATTCCAGAACAAGGGGCCACAGTTTAAGAATAAGGGGTAAGCCATTTAGAACGGAGATGAGGAAGAACTTTTTCAGTCAGAGAGTGGTGAAGGTGTGGAATTCTCTGCCTCAGAAGGCAGTGGCGGCCAGTTCGTTGGATGCTTTCAAGAGAGAGCTGGATAGAGCTCTTAAGGATAGCGGAGTGAGGGGGTATGGGGAGAAGGCAGGAACGGGGTACTGATTGAGAGTGATCAGCCATGATCGCATTGAATGGCGGTGCTGGCTCGAAGGGCTGAATGGCCTACTCCTGCACCTATTGTCTATTGTCTATTGTCTACGGATAAACCATATCCCTCCATTCCCTGCATATCCTTTCGCCTATCCAAAAGGCTCTTCGGTGCCACTTCCGTCTCAACCTCAACCACCAACCCCTCCAGCGCGTTGCAGGCACCCACCACCCTTTGTAAAATACTTGCCCCACACATCTCCTTTAAACTTTGCCCCTCTCACCTTAATGCTATGCCCTCTAGTAATTGATTTCTCCATCCTGGGAAAATGGTTCTGACTGTCTACCCTAGCTATGCCTCTCATAATTTTATATCCTTCTATCAGGTCTCCCCACAACCTCTAGAGTGCCAGAGAAAACTATCCAAGTCTGTCCAACCTTTTCCTGTAGCTAATACCTCCTAATTCAGGCATCCTTCTGGTAAACCTCCTCTGCACCCTTTCCAAAGCCTCCCCATCCTTCCTGCCACGGGGCAACCAGAACTGCACGCAATACTCCAAATGCAGCCTAACCAAAGTCCTATAACGTTCTCTGTCTTCTCTGAATATTTCTGCTGAGTATTTCCAGCATTCTCTGTTTGTAATTATGTTTGCATGGAAGAACTAATAGATGGATGGGGAGAAACTATTTCTAGTGGGTGGGGAGACTGGGAAAGGCAAATGGAGTCTAAAGATTAAAGCCAGGCCTTTCAGATGTGACGTTAGGAAACAGAGGGTGGGAACAACTTGAATTCTCTTCCCCAGGCAGCAATTAATGCAAGATCATTTATTTTCAAAGGTTTCAAATGTTTCAAAGGTCTTTTATTGTCACGTGTACCAATTAAGGTTCAGTGATATTTGAATTACCATACAGCCATACTAAAAAAAAACAACAAGACACACAACTACATAAAAGTTAACATAAACATCCACCACAGCAGATTCCCCACGTTCCTCACTGTGATGGAAGGCAATATTGTTATTTTTAAACTGTGATTGATAGATCTTTGTCAATTGTTTAAGTTTTAAAGATACTGAAAAAAGGAGAGTAAAAGAAGGCAGGTTACATCTCAACCATGAACTTGATATGGTCTCATGAGTCAAATTTGACAGGTACCGTTTCCATGTTTATGTAAACAACTGGTACTATATGGATCAATGTTAAATTTGGTCTGTATCCTATTTTCCTGTTTCGTTTATGTTGAGAGTGAATTGTATTACATCTGTTAAGGATTGAAGCCTCCCGACATATCTGTTGTCTGTGTGGACAGATTTTGAAATTGCTGTTCCAATGGTCAGTTTCAGGGCCTTGACGCTGCCAACTCTGGCAGTCAAATTTATGTTCTCACATCAATCAAATTTACTTGCCTTAACCGAGGGGACTAAACAGATTCCAAATGGGGTACGCAAAGCATTGCCATGTTTCCGTTCTGTACATTTCCCTATTAGCTGCAGGGAGAGGTTGGACAGGCTTGGATTATTTTCCCTAGACTTCCGGAGGTTGCGGCAAAATCTCTCCTGTTTTGTATCAGTGGTTTTCCCTGCAGTCCTGCCTACTTTCGCTGTGCTCTGGGAGGTGAATCTGTGGAATTTTTTGCCACAGGCGGCTGTGGAGGCCAAGTCAGTGGATATTTTTAAGGCAGAGATTGACAGATTCTTGATTAGTAAGGTGGTCAGGGGTTATGGGGAGAAGGCAGGAGAATGGGGTTGAGAGGGAAAGATAGCTCAGCCATGAGTGAATGGCAGAGTAGACTTGATGGGCTGAATGGACTATTTCTGCTCCTAGAACTTGTGAACTTATGAACTTACAGTATGACTCAAAACGTTACATATTCCTTTTCTCCAGAGATGCTGCCCGACCCACTGAGTTACTCCAACATTTTGTGACTATCTTCGGTATAAACCAGCATCTGCTGTTCCTTCCTACACATCCTGGACACACTTGGAAATCTGCCTTCAACAGAAGGTAGATCTCAGTGATCATATGCTCTTAAATTCCTACCCTTTGGGCATAATGATCCTTGATTACAAGGAGGCATGGACATTTTTCCCATTCTCACTCTTCTCTTAACTTACGAAGGAGTCCTTGCCTTTGGCACTTTCTTATATGCTCCTCATTGTTAGGGAGGACTAATGATATTTACCTCAATAATTGAATAAATAGACCATTGTTAGTTAAATATTTAACTTGATAATTGGAAAGTATTTAAGATATTTGCAAAATATGTCTCCAAGTTCACTCCAATTATGGCAGCATGATGGTGCAGTGGTAGAGTTGCTGTGTCACTGCGCCAGAGACCCAGGTTTGATCCTGACTATGGGTGCTGTCTGTATGGATTTTGTACGTTCTCCCCGTGACCTGCGTGGGTTTTCTCTGGGAGCTCCGGTTTCCCCCCACACTCCAAAGACATACAGGTTTGAGGGTTAATTGTCTTGGTAAAATCATAAATTGTCCCCAGTGTGTGTGGAGGATAGTGTTAGTGTGCAGGGATCGCTGGTCGGCGCAGACTCAGTGGGCCGAAGGGCCTGTTTTTCACACTGTATCTCTAAACTAAACTAAACTAAACCTCACACCGCTGATGATAGATTTTCTCCATATGTTCATGGACCAGTAATCTAGACAAGACTGGATCCAAAAACAAAGAATGTACCCATTACCGGTCACCACACTCAAAATTCCTGGTGGGATGCGTTGGAAAAACAACCCCTCAGGTGGCTCATGGTAGCCGCCTGAGTGCGGACGTGGCAACCCAGGAGGGCATACCTTTTGAACAACAACCCTCAGGAGGGTGGTCAGCAGCCTTCTGAGACCGGAAGCTGCACTCGAGAAGTACACTGGCAAAGGAAGTGGGTAAATGGTTAGTTATGGCACACCAGCGACATATATACACTAAATGTCAGCTGGGTCCGCAAAACAAGCACATCGAATGATGAAGGTTGAACAATGGCATGTTATAAATATCATCTGTACTCACGAAAGGGCACAAACCTATCAAACCTATGGGCGTGAACAAGAATACAAAGTATTAAAATCAAATACGAAAATAAATCCTGTGGTGCAAAATCTTTACTGATTCAAGATCAAGATCTAAATGAAGGCCATGTAAATCAATGAATTAAAGATCCCCATTTTGTGGAGAGGCTTTGAGGCATGGCATTACTGTACTCTGCATTTAATATAAACAAAATGAAATTAATTTTGACTATTTTCTGTTCTGTTTCAATTGATGCCTTTTCTGAGTCTTCTCTGATTAATATATTAGTTTGTCTGTGGATAATTTTGAGACCAGAAAAGCAAAGCTTTACTTAAATAACTTATGTAAAGACTGTGTATGGATCATGTTCTTTGGATAAGAATAGAGTCTTGTCTTTGGCAAGCAATATAATTCCAACAACTGTGTTGTTTGTTAAATCTAATAAGTTACGCAGGCTCGAAAGACAAGCAGCTCTTTCAGTATTCAGGAAATTCCTGCTATTTACATCTGCAGTCTGGGTCAACAAACTAATTTGATCTCTGAATACGTGAAATAAGCAATTTCACACATTTCCAAGAACTTTAAACAGAAAATGAGGGTTTGTTTATAAGAAGTCTGAAAGCCTTTCTGTAAACCTTTGTGTTCTGTTGCGAGCAAATGTGATGCCGCTTCAAGAGCTAGCGAGCTGTTGCTGAGAGCTTTTCCACCGGGCATCCTGCGCTGTTGACTGGGCACGGATGAAAATTGACACCCACATATTTTGGATTTGGTTTCCACTGCTGCCATCTCCGATATTACAGACCATCGTCATGGTGGTATGGTGGTGCAGTGGTAGAGTTGCTGCCTTACTGCCTGACAGCGCCAGAGGCCCATATTGGTGGATCTGCAAGGACAGCCAATAAGCTTGAGTCAGTTAGGGTAGAGCAGGGCACACTGTATTTTGTCAAAGTTTCTACTGCTGGTTGTTGCTTTTGGTGTCAATCTGGATTTCTCAGTGTCTGGCTCAGGAAACTATTCACATTAGGATAGTCAGAAACATCTTGAAAATAATGTAATTTCAGAGTAAATTTGAAATACACCATTTGAAATGGTCAGTGTGTTCAGTTAAGACTTGTTCTATTTTCAGCACCGAGTTCTCTAACAGCCTTGCATATCTATTTTTGGCAAGAAATGACTCGGAAAGTAAAATTGTTATGGGGAATGTAAACCACAGCAATATTAATTGATTTTGTTGCATAATTAGGAATTTTTAACAGTCCTTTACCACTTAATGTACCATTCTTACCCAGTAGCCGCATAGGGCGGCACGGTAGCGCAGCGGTAGGGTTGCTGCTTTACAGCGAATGCAGCGCCGGAGACTCAGGTTCGATCCTGACTACGGGTGCTGCACTGTAAGGAGTTTGTACGTTCTCCCCGTGACCTGCGTGGGTTTTCTCCGAGATCTTCGGTTTCCTCCCACACTCCAAAGACGTACAGGTATGTAGGTTAATTGGCTGGGTAAATGTAAAAATTGTCCCTAGTGGGTGTAGGATAGTGTTAATGTACGGGGATCACTGGGCGGCACGGACTTGGAGGGCCGAAAAGGCCTGTTTCCGGCTGTATATATATGATATGATATGATATGATCAGTGCACAAGCCGTCACAGGTAATATCAACCGTTCTGTACTGCTGTCGGTATGTTCTGTTATTATTATGTTGTAACTATTATGTTCTGTCCTGCAGGGGGCAGCACGGTGGCGCAGTGGTAGAGTTGCATCCTTACAGCGCCAGGAAGCCGGGTTCGATCCTGACCATGGGTGCTGTCTACATGGAATTTGTACGTTCTCCCCGTGAATGCGTGTGTTTTCTCCAGGAGGTCCGGTTTCCTCCCACATTCCAAAGATGTACATGTTTGTACGGTAATTGGCTTTGGTAAGAATTGTAAGTTGTGCCTAGTGTGTAGGATAGTGCTCGTGTAAGGGTCGGCGAGGACGGTGGGTGGAAGGGCCTTTTCCCATGCTGTATCTCTAAACTAAACAAAGTAAAACGAATCTATAAAATAATTGGTTATCCACGGGATACAACACAGTTACCTCAACAGGCTCTCATTGCCCCCGCTATTACATAGGACAAGAGCAAAGAGATTGCTTGGAAATCTTATCCTACAACTTCTAAATCTCACACCAACTAGTTATCTTAGATCATAGTTGCTTCATTATCACTGAATCTTGGATGAACATCCGTTTACTCCATTGTGATGACGTCTTTACCCCAAGGATTGTATTGTTTCGAAACAAAGTTTATTTCTACATTCTCACAACAGACAAAGCTGAGTAACAAACAGCAGTGTAGACTGAATCTCAAGAAGAGTTGAAATAGACACGGGTTCCACCCATGTGTTTCTGTTAATCTGTGACAGAATTTACTGGAGTTATCGCGGCAATGGTGCACTGCAACAAATTCAGTTAAAGAAATTTAAAATCTGAAAAAGGGTTCTGACCCGAAATGTCACATATTCATTTTCTTCAGAGATGCTGCCTAACCCGCTGAGCAAACTCCAGCACTTCCTGTCTATTTTTGGTATAAACCAGCATCTGCAGTTCCTTCCGACACAATGAAATTAAACATATTGATCTGCAAGTAAATTAAACCAATACTTAAAAATTTACCAACTGCAGTTGCAAATGTACAGCTAGATTGTAGTATTGGGGTAACTCAGCGGGTCAGGCAGTATCTCTAGAGGACACGGATAGGTGACGATTTGGGTTAGGACCCTTCTTCACTCTGGAGAACATGGAACATAGCATATCCAAGTTCTCCTAAGATGCTGCCTGACCTGATGAGTTACTCCAGCGCTTTGTGTCTTTTTTTGTAAACCAACATTTGCAGTCCCTTGTGTCTCATGATTGCAGTATTGTTACTCTTGTCTTGTTGAAATCTTTCACTATTGTGCTATTGCAATAGGTTGCTTGATCCCATTGTATTATCTGAAGCATGATGAAATACATTATTGCCATTGAATGCTTAATGACATACATGCTACAAATGTACAAAAACTAAATGAACAAATTAATTATTTGGTAACAGTGTTGTGATTTCACCGAATAGTGAAATGCTTGGATATCGTGAATGTGCAGAGTGTGTAGGAAAGAACTGCAGACGCTGGTTTAAATCGAAGGTAGACACAAAATGCTGGAGTAACTCAGTGGGTCAGGCAACATCTCTGGACAGAAGGAATGGGTGACGTTTCGGATCGATACCCTTCTTGACATCTGAAGGATGTCATTGCAATAGCCGGTCCCAGCATCCTCTCTATTATCAACAGTTCTCTGGCCACTGGCACTGTTCCAACCTGTTTCAAGCACGCGGTGGTCCAGCCCCTACTGAAAAAACCTAACCTAGACCCCACCTTGCCTAGCAACTACAGACCCATTTCCAAACTGCCATTCCTGTCAAAAGTCCTTGAAAAGGCAATTCTAAACCAATTAGTGCCCTACCTGCACCAAAACACCATCCTGGAAAGTTTCCAGTCAGGTTTCAGAGCCCACCACAGCACAGAGTCTGCCTTGTTGAAGGTACACAACGACCTGCTTCTCGCCATCGACACCGGCGACTGTGCAATCCTGCTCCTTCTCGACCTCAGCGCAGCGTTCGATACAGTGGACCACACCATCCTTATTGACCGTCTCCGGTACGCGGTTGGCATTGATGGCACTGCCCTGAGCTGGTTCGCTTCGTACCTCAAAGATAGGAGTTTCGCCATCAACATAGGCAGTTATTCCTCTGCTCCAGCTAGCCTCTCCTGCAGAGTTCCACAAGGCTCCATCCTAGGCCCCATTCTCTTCTCTCTATACATGCTCCCCCTTGGCCAAATCATTCAAAGGCACGGCATTTCTTTCCACTGCTATGCCGATGACACTCAGCTTTACCTCCCCCTGAAACCCAACAACCAGTCAAATTTAAACAGCCTCTTACACTGCCTTGAGGACATAAAATGTTGGATAGCACAGAACTTCCTCCAATTAAATGAGAGCAAGTCTGAGGTCATCCTATTCGGCCCCCCCCGACTCCATCAAATCGATAACAGGCAGTCTTGGAAGCCTATCCTGCCTAGTCAAACCGCATGTCAAAAACCTCGGCATGATATTTGACTCTGCATTAAAATTTGATAAGCAAGTCAACGCTGTGGTAAAAGCCAGCTTCTTCCAACTTCGTACCATAGCTAAAATCAAACCTTTCCTCCAATTCGACGACACAGAAAAATCATTCACGCTTTCATTTCCTCCCGCCTAGACTACTGCAACTCCCTATACACTGGGAACAGCCAATCTTCCCTGTCCCGCCTGCAACTGGTCCAAAACGCCGCAGCGAGACTCCTGACGGGTACCCGTAAAAAGGACCACATCACCCCGATTCTGGCCTCTCTCCACTGGCTCCCTGTACGGTACAGAATCAACTTCAAGCTCCTCCTATTCATGTATAAAGCCCTAAATGGACATTCCCCCACCCCTACATCAAAAATCTTCTAACCCACCTCTCTAACTCCAGGTCCCTCAGGTCGGCCGACTTGGGGCTACTCACTATCCCGCGGTCTAGGCTTAAGCTCAGGGGTGACTGCGCTTTTGCGGTTGCAGCTCCTAGACTGTGGAACAGCATCCCTCTCCCCATCAGAACTGCCCCCTCCATCGACTCCTTTAAGTCCAGGCTCAAAACCTATTTCTACTCCCTAACATTTGAGGCTCATTGAGGAGGCGCTGTGAACTGTTTGCGTGCTACTGTATGTTTCATTTTTTTCCTTAGTACCTAATCAGATGTACAGCACTTTGGTCAACGTGGGTTGTTTTTAAATGTGCTATACAAATAAAATTGACTTGACTTGACTTGACTTCTTCAGGAGGGGACGGGACAAAGATAGAATGCAGTCGGAGACAGTAAGACTAGTGGGAGAATTAGGAAGGGGGAGGGGACAGAGAGGGAAACCAAGGGCTATCTGAAGTTAGAGGTCAATGTTCATACCGCTGGGGTGTAAACTACCCAAGCGAAATATGAGATGCTGTTCCTCCAATTTGTGCTGGGCCTCACTCTGACAATGGAGGAGGCCCAAGACAGAAAGGTCAGATTGGGAATGGGAAGGGGAGTTGAAGTGTTGAGCCATCGGGAGATCAGGTAGGTTAAGACGGACTGTGCGGAGGTGTTCAGTGAAACGATCGCTGAGTCTGCGCATGGTGTCACCGATGTAGAGAAGTTGACACCTTGAACAGCGGATACAGTAGATGAGGTTGGAGGAGGTGCAAGTGAACCTCTGCCTCACCTGGAAAGACTGTTTGGGTCCTTTGATGGAATGGAGGGGGGAGGTAAAGGAACAGGTATTGCATCTCCTGCGGTAGCAGGGGAACGTACCTGGGGAGGTAGTGGTTTGGGTGGGAAGGGATGAGTTGACCAGGGAGTTTTGGAGGGAACGGTCTCTGCGGAAAGCAGAAAAAGGTGGAGATGGGAAGATGTGGCCAGCAGTGGGATCCCATTGGAGGTGGTGAAAATGATGGAAGATAGTATGCTGTATGGGGTAGAAGGTTGAGGGGGATTCTGTCCTTGTTACGAATGGAGGGAGGGGGAGAGCAATAGCAGAGCTGCAGGATATCGAGGAGACCCTCGTGAGGGCTTCATCTATAATGGAAGAGGGGAACCCCCTTTTCCTAAAGAATGAGGACTTCTCCAATGCCCTGGTATGGAACACCTCATCCTGGGTGCAGATGCGGCATAGACGGGGGAATTGGGAGTAGGGGATAGAGTCTTTACAGGAAGCAATGCGGGAAGAAGTGTAGTTAAGATAGCTATGGGAGTCAGTAGATTTGTAGTTGATGTTGTCAATAATCTGTTTCCTGTGATGGAGACGATGAGATGTAGAAAGAGTAGGGAGATGGTCCAAGTCAATTTGAGTGCAGGATGGAAATTAGTGGTGGTTAATTAAGTCAGTAAGTTCTGCATGGGTGCAGGAGGTAGCACCAATGCAGTCGTCAATGTAATGGAGGTAAAGTTCGGGGATGTGCAGAGGATGTTTCCATTCGTGGGAGAGTCTAGGACCAGAGGCCATAGCCTCAGAATAAAAGCACGTACCTTTTGAAAGATGAGAAGGAATTTCTTTAGTCAGAGGGTTGTGAACCTGTGGAATTCATTGCCACAGAAGGCAGTGGAGGCCATCAATGGATATTTTTCAAGATTTCAAGATTTCAAGATCAATTTATTGTCACATGTACCAATTAAGGTACAGTGAAATTTGAGTTACCACACAGCCATACTAAGTGAAAAGCAACAAGACACACAGCCACATAAAATACATTTAACATAAACATCCACCACAGCAGATTCCACATTCCTCACTGTGATGGAAGGTGATAAAGTCCCATCACCTTCCTCTTTGTTCACCCGCGGTCGGGGCTGTTGAACCATCTGCAGTCACCACTGCCGACTATCTGCCCTCGCGTCGGGATGATCGAAACTCACCGCGTCGTGATGGTTGAAACACCTTCCGTGGCATGGAGCTCCCAAGTCGGCCTCTTCTTACCAGAGACCGCAGGCTTCATGATGTTCAAGTCCACAGGCCCCGCGGATGGAGCTCTCCACAGTCGATCCCCGGCAAAGGATCGCAACCCCGCGATGTTAAAGTCCGCACCGCGCCCGCGCCAGGAAATATATTTACTGCCTTGTAGACAAGTGACATATTTCTAATTTCCTCATTTTAAAGCAGAGATTGACAGATTCTTGATTAGTAAGGGTGTCAGGGGTTATGGGGAGAAGGCAGGAGAATGATGTTGAGAGCGAATTATAGACCAGCCATGATTGAATGGCAGAGTAGATTTGATGGGCTCAATGACCTAATTATGCTCCGAGAACTTATGTACTTATGAACGAGTACAAGCCAACAAAAAAGCAAAGTTGTGAAGGCATAACACGGAGCACACCAATTAAGTGAAAGCACTACATTTCTAATTTGCTTAATAAGATCCTCTATGAAATAAAGTCTATAAAAATATTACATGATTCAGTCAGATCAAAGGGCTTTGACAGTTGGCCATCTGTTTCCTTATTAATGGAATATTAGCTTTTGTCTTGATCTATGTAACCTAATGTTGGAAGGTTGATTGACAAGCCACATTAGGTGCAATACAGAAGTGAAACTGTAAGGAAATATATTTACTGCCTTGTAGACAAGTGACATATTTCTAATTTCTTCATTTTATTTTCATTGTTAAGAAATTAACAATTTTAATTTGATTTACCAAAGCTTTTCATTGGGGCAGATTAATTTCTGTCATTACTCTATAAGAAAAGTGCGTAAGCACTCATGTCCTGGTCACCAATGTCAATACACCCTCAGTCTACGTTTTCCTTCAATAGAATATATAGGTTAGTTATGTTTTTAGTGCTCAGGGCACAATTCTAATCACTAAATGATACTCAAAATGGTCCCATTGCTCTCACATGGCACATGGTAGAATGGTTGCCATTGTGGTAAAATTATCTGCCAATGTTCCATAGACATTATAGATGAGGCAGATCTCAATCACCAATCACCAGTCTGAAGAAGGGTCTCGACCCGAAACGTCACCCATTCCTTCTCTCCAGAGATGCTGTCTGTCCCGCTGAGTTGCTCCAGCATTTTGTGTCTACCTTCAGTTTAAACCAGCATCTGCAGTTCCTTCCTACACACCATGTAGTTTGGTTTAGTTTAGTTTATTATTGTCATGCATACCGACCGAGTTGCAGTGAAAAGCTTTTGTCTGCGAGCTATCCAGTCAAAGAAAAAACTATACATGAATACAGTCAAGCTGCCCACAGTGCACAGATAAAGGGTGCAACATTTAGTGCAAAGATATAACATTGAACTCTGATTATGTCCAATTAAACATAGTTTAGTAGATTAGAGGTCAGGATCATATTCCAGCTGATGAGAGGAGCGTTCAGTTGCCTGATAACAACTGGGAAGAAACTATCCCTGAATCTTGAGTATAGGAGCAAAGAGGTCCTTCTACAGTTGTACCGGGCCCTGGTGAGACCGCACCTGGAGTACTGTGTGCAGTTTTGGTCTCCAAATTTGAGGAAGGATATTCTTGCTATGGAGGGCATGCAGCGTAGGTTCACTAGGTTAATTCCCGGAATGGCGGGACTGTCGTATGTTGAAAGGCTGGAGCGATTGGGCTTGTATACACTGGAATTTAGAAGGATGAGGGGGGATCTTATTGAAACATATAAGATAATTAGGGGATTGGACACATTAGAGGCAGGAAACATGTTCCCAATGTTGGGGGAGTCCCGAACAAGGGGCCACAGTTTAAGAATAAGGGGTAGGCCATTTAGAACGGAGATGAGGAAGAACTTTTTCAGTCAGAGAGTGGTGAAGATGTGGAATTCTCTGCCTCAGAAGGCAGTGGAGGCCAGTTCGTTGGATGCTTTCAAGAGAGAGCTGGATAGAGCTATTAAGGATAGCGGAGTGAGGGGGTATGGGGAGAAGGCAGGAACGGGGTACTGATTGAGAGTGATCAGCCATGATCGCATTGAATGGCAGTGCTGGCTCGAAGGGCTGAATGGCCTACTCCTGCACCTATTGTCTATTGTCTATCTGGAGGTGTGTGTTTTCAAACTTCTGTAGTTCTTGCCCTTTGGGAGTGGGGAGAAGAGGGAGTGACCGGGGTGAAGCTTGTCCTTGATCATGTTTGGATAGCAGAGGCAATTTTGGAATTGAATGTTGAAGCTGCTGTTCCCTCTTAGCCCTGTGCAGCTTCACCTGCATTCAGCAGTTGGAAAAAGCCTCAGCCATTTCTCTGACCGGCTATTGTTGTATTTCATGGGATCATGAATTGCTTTCACGTTTAATACTTGATTAGTTTCTATGGGTGGTTGGTTGGCCCTTTCAGTTTAGTTCAGTTTAAGTTAAAAATACAGCGCTGAAACATACCCTTCAGCCCACCTAGTCAGTGAAAACCAACGATCCCTGCATTCTAACACTATCCTACATACTAGGGACAACCTATCAAGCCAATTAGCCTACAAACCTGTACATCTTTGGAGTTGTCTGTAAAGTTGCTCCAAACTGCCCATTATTCTGATCCACATTGCCACCTGCCATGCTTATTTGTGTAAAGAAAGTATTTTGGCAGGATGCATTTCAGCCCAGTAGGAAAACGCATCCTGCCAGAATATTTTCTTTACACAAATAAGCATGGCGGGTGGCAATGTGGAACAGAGTAATGGGCAGTTTGGAGCAACTTTACAGACAACTCCAACTGTGCTCTTGACCGCCTGAGCCTGCATAGTTGGTGAACGCAGGCTTGTCACTTCCTTCCAGCTAGTCCATCTTCATGGTGCTTTGCATTAGGAGGGAGTATCATCAAGATGGCTGGCACCCTGACCATTCCCTTTTCTATCTTCTACCTTCTGCAAAAAAATACTGGAACTAGAAAACACAGACATCCAGGCTTAAGAACAGCTTCTTCCCTACTGCAGTCCACCTCCTGAACCAATCATGTCTTTCACACCCTATTCCCAGAGGTGCTGCCACATACCCTTACTTTTAACTCTACCTCAATTAGTTATCCAATTATTGTATTTCAATATTCATATGCACTACTCAGATTTTGCACTGCAATCTTGCACGATTCTGCTGTTTTGCACCTTATCGTTATACCTATTGTTAAATTTATCTTTATTGTATGTACACTATTTATTCTGTGAGCATTGTGTAAACAGGGAATTTCATTGCACCCTGTTATATATGATAATTCGCTAATCTGAATCTGAAGATAGACACAACATGCTAAAGTAGGGACAGGCAGCATCTCTGGAGAAAAGGAATAGGTGACGTTTCGGGTCGAGACCCTTCTTCAGACTGAGAGTCATGGGAAAGGGAAACCTTTCAATCTGCATCTGTATCTGAATGTACCACGGCCTTGTGCTTGGAGATAATGGATGTGCACAGAGGCAACACTAAACGCTGGAGATCTGAACACTGTGATTTTCTCCTGGTGCTCTGGTTTCCTCCCGCATTCCAAAGATGTACAGGTTTGCAGGTTCATTGGCGTCAGTTAAATTGTAAATTATCCCTGTGTGTAAGATAGTGTTAGTGTGTGGGGATCGCTGGGTGCTGCGGACTTGGTGAGCCGAAGGGCCTGTTTCCGTGCTGTATCTCTAAACTAAACTAAACTTAAGATGCTGCCTGACCTGCTGAATTACTCCAGCACTTTGCGATCTTTTGTGTAAACCAGCATCTGTAGTTTCTTGTATCGACTGAGCAGAAGATGCCAAAGGAAGGGGAAGGAAGGGAATAGGGAGTAGGAAGTTGGAAGAAGCACATAGTTAGCATGGGAATCAGTTAGTCGGCCTGAAGCCCAACATTTGGGCAGCAAAGCAGTGTCTAGCACAGGCAAAGGAGAAGCAGAGCATATGAATCCCTTAAACCACTTCTGTTTCTGCATGTCAATAGTCAATAGTCGTTTATTTGTTACATACACATAAATGTGTAGTAAAATGAAACATTACCCGCAGTTGAACAATAAGACCAATAAGATTAATCAATAAAAATGCAATAACACATACAATCACAACTAACACCAAACAAAAAGAAACATCCATCACAGTGAGTCTCCTCCAGTCCCTCCTCACTGTGATGGAAGGCCAAAATGTCTTTTTCTCTTCCCTGCCGTCTTGTCCCGCGGTCAGGCTGTTGGAGTTGCCACGTCGGGGCGGTCGGGGCTCCCGATATTGAAGCCCCCGCTGGGCGGTGAAAGAAAATCCCGCGGCCTATTTCAGGCCGCGCCGGACGGTGAAAGGTCCGCGGTGGGCCAACCCAAGCCCCGCGATTCGGGGCGGGCGAACACGTTGCCTCTGCCGCTGCCGGAGCTCCCGATGTCGGCCCCCATCCAGGGGCCTGCGGGCTTCCGACGTCCACGCGGCCCGCGCCGGAGCCTCCGGAGACGAGTCGCAGCCGTTCCCGCAGCATCCGCAGGCAGCCAGCGCCGCAGGTGGTGAGTCCGGACCGTGGGCTCTGCGAACCAGAGCCCCAGGTGGTCCCAGGTGCATGGCCGGTGGTAGGCCGCAACGGGAACGGAGACACGGCACAGAACAAAGGTCGCGTCTCCGTTCTGGAGAGAGAATGTTACAGTTACAGTTCCCGTTCCCTCCCACCCCCCCCCCCCCAAAACATAACATACAACACTACATCATATTAACACTACAATTGAGACAAAAACAACAAAAAACACAAAAGACAGACGGACTGCAGGCAAGCCGCAGCTGCGACGGCAGCGCTGGCTCCTCAAGTCTCAACATAGTTAAAAGTTGCCTTGCTCACCAATCCAGGACTGATCAGGAATACTTTGGGATATTCACAAGGCCAATGATTAGGTCTATGACATTCATTTTGTTTAGTTCAGTTTAGAGATACAGCGTGGAAACAGGCCCCTTGGCCCATCGAGTCCGTGCCGACCAGTGATCCCCGCACACTTGTTCCATCCTATATATCAGGGACCATTTATAATTTTTCAGCCAAAGCCAATTAAACTACAAATGTGTACCTCTTTGGAGTGTGGGAGGAAACCGGAGCACCCGGTGGAAATCCACACGGTCACAGGAAGAACGTACAATCTCTGTACAGGCGGCACCCACGGCCATCACGGAACCAGGGACTCTGGCGCTGTAAGGCAACAACTCTGCCGTTGCGCCAACGTGCAGCCCCTGGTGATGAACAAGCAGAAGGCCTGAACTATAGTGAGGCACGCGTGCAAGGGCTCTGCATACAGCAACAATGTCCTCACTGAAACCTGCCATACGCACCAGCAGCAATCCACCTCCGCAGTGAGAGGTGCAGGCAGGCCAGTGTTAAGTAGTTCTAGCCTGTCACTGTTTTATGACCCTGCTGAGATGCACAGCCTCTCCACAATATGGCTAATGCCAGCTGCGAGCTGCAATCATATTAATAAGCAGGCACTGTGAAGTTGGCCTGCTGTTTGCATTGGAAGCAACATCCAATGTTAACGATCCTTGCGTCAGGTTTTGGGGGCCATCCAGTTTGGCTCCTGCACAGTCTGCTTTGCTCCAAGTCTGACTTAGAAATAACTCTGAAAGACGATAAACAACGCTGCAACCACTATGCTTTGCTGGAACAATCATTCATTTCTGTTCAGTGATCCCTCAACTGAATTTCCACCTAACAAACGTTCATTCTTGTATGCCAGAGGGATAATGACAATGGTTCCACCGTGCTTTTATTGTCACATGTGCAAAGTGCAAACGCACAGTGAGATTCTTTTCTTGCAAACAGTCCAGTAGAGTATTGCTATACCCAAGCACAACCCCGGTCAGCAAGTGCACAGAAATAGTCCACCGATCCCGCATACAAGAGGCGCCATGTTTTGCCGCCATTTCCAAAGTCCAGTCCGTGCCCTGGTTGTTGTGAGCGTTGCCCGATCTAGGCGAGCCCCATGCTGCTGCGGGTCTGCAGCCATCGCCTTCCTTGGGCATCTGGATTGACCTGCGAACCCACGTCCTTCTCCTCGCCCATCCACCTTTGTTCCTGGGGGTGCTTCCCGCAGCCGACCTCGAGGGCACGGTCGGCCAGACCCAGATTCCCTCTCCTCTGCTACCGGCCTTGCTCCTCGCCCGTCGCGTCCGTCTTCACCGCCGGCTCCTTCCTCCAGTCCTCGGGGGGAGGAGCAGGGGCCGGCTCAGTGGCTCCTCCTTCCAGGCCGTGGGCCGCGACCGGCTGCTGGGGGCCATCTCGGCCACTATCTCCTGCAGGCCGTCGGGTCTTGAGAAGATGCCAGACCCCAAAAGGCACAACGATTCAGCCTGAAAAGGTTGCCTGCTTTCTGAGCTGCCAATGAAATTGTGCACTTCCTGCCATCCCTAGCACAAACGCACAGAGATTAATTAAACTTTACAGGGAGGTGGGGAACAATCTCAGATACGGGACAAGAAATCACAGCTCAATCACATAACATTGTGCCCTGGTTATGGTCATCGAAGGCACCATTTAACATCGTCTTCCTCTTATGTGACCTGTTTTCTAATACCGGAAGATAGACTAATAATTTATTATCACTATCCCTTAAATAATCACAGACTTAATAAGGTATCTAACAGCCCCCAGAACCATCGTATGGTTGGAAAGTAAACACTGTCATAAAGTACACCTTGAGAGCTATTAACACTTTTTGTCTTACCTTAGTTGGTCTATGAATAATGGGATATAGTTCATAGCTCTCCTGACATATCCTTGTGTAATGAAACATTGTACTTTCGCACCTTCTCCGCTTCAACACTCACATTCCTTTCCTTGCCTTAAAGCTCTTTTTATAAAACAAACGTTGTTTATTGACTTCAGTAAATCTTTTGACCTGACAGCAGACTTACTGCTGGCATCAAGAAACAAATTCTTCAGTTGCTCGGCTTGGAAGAGCTTGACCATTTCCTGACTCTCTGCAAAGTGTGATGAGCTTCAGGGAAATGGTGCGGTTTCGTTATAACTCCATGGGCTGGAAATTCTTTCACATGGCATAATGTCTTTGTGCGCAGTTCAATGAGATTTAATTTAATGCCTGATTGCTGGAATGTGATCAGCTCCATCCAAGGCTGCAGAATTTGCAGAGGGTTGTGGACGTAGCCCAGACCATCACGCAAAACAGTCTCCCTTCCATTGACTCCATCTACACTATTAGTTTTAGAGATGCAGCATGGAAACAGGCCCTTCGGCCCATTGAGTCCGCGCCGACCAATGATCACCCCGTACATACTATCACTCCTACACACTACGGACAGTTTACCAAAGTCAATCAACCTCCAAACCCTCACATGGTTGGAATGTGGGAGGAAACCCGAGCACCCAAATAAAACCCATGTAGACACGGGGAGAACCAACAAACTCCCTGTACGGACAGCACCCGTAGTCAGGATCCAACCCGAGTCTTCGGTGCTGTAAGGCAGCAGCTCTACCGCTGTGCCATTGTGCCGCCCTTTGTCTTGCTGCCTCGGCAAGGCCTGCCAGCATTATCAGCGCCAGGCACACCCTGGTCATTCCCTCTGCTCCCCTCTCCCATCAGGCAGGAGATACAGAAGTTTGAAAACAAATATCCCCATATTCAGGAACGTTTTCTTCCCATTGTTATCAGGCAACTGAATGGTCCTCTCATCAGCTTGAGTGCGGTCCTGACCTCCCATCTACCTCATTGGTAGATCTTTGAACTGTCTTTAATCGCACTTTATTCAACTTCAATGTCATATCTTTGCACTAAATGTTGTAGCCTTAATCCTTTAACTTTGCACTTTAGACGGCTTCATTGGGTAATTTTTAAGGTGGAGAGTGACAGATTCGTGATTAGTAAGGGTGTCAAGGTTTATGGGGAGAAGGCAGGGGAATGGGGTTGAGAGGAAAGATAGATCAGCTCTGAGTGAATGGCAGAGTAGACTCGGTGGGCCGAATGGTCTACTTCTGTTCCTATGACTAATGAACTAATGATTGTATTCATGTATAATCTTTTGTTTGACTGGATTGCATGCAAACAAAAGTTTTCACTGTACACGTGAAAATAATAATAAACTAAACTAAAATGATCAGGTTCTGAAACTTTGTTCTGAACCTTCTCTGCTTATGGCACACAGATGCACTGAGCTATTGATCTAGTACTTGAATCTCAATCTCATCAACAACATGTTGAAGGTTGTTATATTTACATTGATAGTCACAAACACACACACACACACACACACACACACACACACACACACACACACACACACACACACACACACACACACACACAAACACACTCACACACACACATACACACACACACACACACACACACACACATATATATATATATATATATATAAAATCTGATATCCACAGGTAATCTGATGGATAGGACAGGTTTAGAGGATTTGGACAAATGTGGGCAAATGGGGCGTGTAGATGGGGCATCGTGGTCCGTATGTGCAAGTTGGTCAAAAGGCCCTGTTTCCATGCTGTATGACTGCATGACTCTATACTTATTTTGGTTCTGGTTAAGTTCAATTAGGATTTGGTCAGGGTTTAATTTATATCAGAGCATACTTCTGTCATTGAAGCAAATCGAAGATAAAATTGTAGCAAGTGTAACAATATCTGCTGCTTTGCTATTACCACTCAGGATAACTTTCCTTCGTTTTCGGTGATCCCAAATATTTTTTTGCACAGACCCTTGATTGTTTAAAAGGTAAACTTCCTTATTGAAAATATAAATTCTACATCTGCCCTATTCCATCCCTCACAGTTGGCATCTTGTGACGTATAGGATTTCTTACAATTATTTTGCTCTGCTAAGTCACGGTTGGGCAAATCACGCAGCAAATCATGAATCACAAACACTGAGCGTAATATGGTTGAAAGTATGACTTTTAACAGCGTGTTTCATTTCTCTGAAACATGGGGTTCAAACTCTGACCCTTAACTTTTGAATGCACATAAAACAATGAACAGCAGCATGCTGTCAATATGTCTGACTCAATAACACTCTCGTGTGCTCAACCTGAAACTGAAACCAACCTCCATTATCTGATTTAAGCTGAGGAATCCGATGGGCAGCAAGAAGAGTTTAACTAAAAGAGGCAGAGTGGCAGAGGAATTTATATATCCAATATTGGATTCGCAGGAGAAACATACTGGGATGACTGACCCAACTTAATGTAATAAGGCAGATCTTCTTGTGTGTATCTTATGTGCAGAAATTACTTAAATATCATATCAAATTAATATTATGGAGGGTCCTAAAAATCAATGGTAATAGTATAAATGTAATTATTTATATGCAGTTAGAGTTTATGAAATATAGGCTATGTCCTATTTAAACTTATTAGGATTGATTTTAGTTTTACATAATTTCAGCTTGTTGACTCAATGGTAAATCTGATTTAATTAATTTTTGATCTTGGGATCAGGTTTCCAGTCCAAATACCTTTTTTTAGGCTTCCAGTTGCACAGCCAAATTTTAACAGAGAAGTTACAGATTTATTAAAAAAAACCACTTTGCTCACCTCCAGCTTGTGCCTCTGCACTCTCTTCCCTTCAAGCTCCCAGAACAAACATGCTCACTCGCCCATTGAGAGGTCTGTTGAAATCAATCCTTCAAAACATCTTCTTTCCTTGTTAATCGCTGATGCCTTTTGTATATTTAGGCACAGTTGCACATTGCTGTTATATTGCCTTGAATTCCCCAGTTGTTGGTCCGCACTCCTCCAGAAAGCAAAGCCACAAGATGCAGCTGAACAGCTACTTGTGGTGTGAGACTTTTTATTTGATTCCATCTTCCCTTCGTTTCCAAATTACACGTTGATTATGCTTCGGTATTTTTTTACAACTTAAAAACAGAATTATACAAGGAATCCCATGAGTGTCTTGGGCCCTTTTAAGCTTCCAGTAATAATATGATGCTTGTCCAAACGGATTATTTTCTGTCACTAAAAATGTAAAATTGAGCCATTATCTTACCCAGTGATTTCTTTATTTTTGCTTCACAAAATTCACATATCTGAGAACCATACCAATCGCAGTGTCTGTGGTCACCTATTAAACTGAGAGCTTCACATCAGGGCTGGTTAATTCAGTCTTGGCCCTGGGGCATTAATTGCAGCTGTAATGCAATGAGTTGATCTCGAGTCTCATCCTAAGGTCAGTTTCTTTGCAGAAACAGCTCTCCTTGCATGTATTGAGGATGGATCCAGGACATTTGATGGCCTGATAAGCCAGTGTTGGTATATTTTAAAACTCCTCAGCTTTTTCAGATGGAGAGGTGCTATTGCAGCAAGTAGAACATTTCAGTGAAGCTATTGGGAAAGGTGTTGGTAGGTCTCAGAAGTAATTGATTCATTTTTGGCACCACAGTCTTTTAATGCAAGGCTGGATTAGCATTAAATGGGCCACTTTGATCAAGGTCGACTCTCTTCCCTTTCCACCAATGCTGCCTAACCTGCTGGGTTTATTTCTATGTGTAGGAAGGAACTGCAGATGTGGGTTTAAATCAAAGCTAGGGTCTGAAGAAGGGTCTTGACCTGAAACATTAACTATTCCTTTTCCAGAGATGCTATCAGACCCGCTGAGTTACACCAGGTTTTTGTGTCTATCTTCATGTTTATGTTCATATTCTTCTCTCTCTCTCCTCCACTCTTTGCCACAACCTTTCATGTCTTTCTCCAAATTCAGAAACATTCCCATCTTTGGACCGAGCAGTTGATATTGTTCAAAACACAAAGTGTTGAAGTATCTCAGTGGGTCAGGCAGCACCCATGTGTAGGAAGGAACTGCAGATGCTGGTTTATACCAAAGATAGACACAAAATGCTGGAGTACCTCAGCAGGTCAGGCAGCATCATTGAAGAAAAGAATAGGTGATGTTTCGAGTCAGAACCTTTCTTCAGATTGAGAGTAGAGGTGGAGTGGGAATAAACTGGAGATGAGAAAAGGCCATAACAAATCAGAGCTGGTAACAGATGATCTCAGGAAGGGCAAAGCTCATAATGACCCGTTGTTGGCTGGGGAAGAGGTGATAACAAGTGGGATACAAGGATGCAAACAGTGGAGCTGGTAGGACCACTTGCGCGGGGAAAGGGGAGAGAGGGGAGGGGAGAGAATGCAGGAGTTACATGAAATAAGAGAAATCAACGTTCATACCACTGGGTTGTAAGCTGCCTAAGCTTGGGTTGTCAGCTGCCCAAGTGAAATGTGAGGTGCTGAACCTCCAATTTGCTTGTGGCCTCACCCTGTCTCTGTAGGAGACCCAGGACAGATAGGTCAGTGTGAGAATGGGAAGGGAAGTTAAAATGTTTGGCAACCAGGAGATCGCATGGGCCAAGGCAGACTGAGGGGAAGGAAGGGTCCTGCCTTGAAACAACGCCTATCCTTTCTCTTCACAGATGCTGCCTGAGCTGCAGTTACTCCAGCGCTATGTGTTTTGCTCAAGAACCCAGCATCTGCAGTTCCTTGCATCTCAGCTGTATATTGTTACCATGGCAATGCATTTGCCCTGTGATGTGAAGATGAATTGAGCAGCAAGACTTGATGTTGCTGAACGTTGTCTGCTTGTTTCAGATTCACAATCTGTGGCCACTGGTCCAAACACATTGATGATGTGTATCATTGTCTGCCTTGCTGTTTGCAACCTGTGTTCACTCTTTCGCTCCTCTCCAAACTTGAATTACAACATTTTGGTGAAAGTTTGGTCCCAATAAAGAATCATAATTTCCTTTATTATACATAAACCATCTAACAGCTCAAGACAGTGCAAAGTTTGGGAACAGCTCCATCCAAGACCCCAAGAAATTACAGAGAGTTGTGGACATATCCCAGACCATCATGCAAACCAACCTATCTTCCACCGACTCCATCTACACTTCGTGCTGCCTCGGCAGGGCCACCAGCATAATCAGGGATGAGATTCACCCCGGTCACTCCCTCTTCTCCCCTCTCCCATCAGGTAAAAGGTACAGAAGTGTGAAAATGCATACCTCCAGATTCAGGGACAATTTCTTCCCAGCTGTTATCAAGCAATTGAACCATCCTGTCACCAACCAGAGAGCAGTTCTGACCTACCATCTACCTTATTGGAGATCTTCGGACTATCTTTAATCAGACTTTACTGGACTTTATCTTGCACTAAATGTTATTCCCTTTATTCTGTGCATTGTGGATGGCTTGACTGTAAACATATGTAGTCCTTTTGCTAACTGGATAGCACACAACCAAAAAGCTTTCCATTGTACCTCGTACACGTGAAAGTAATAATAAATTAAACTAAAATAAAGTCCAGTAAAGTCCAATTAAAGATAGTTGAAAAGTCTCCAATGAGGTAGATGGATGGTCAGGACCGCTTTCAAGTTGGTGAGAAGACGGTCCAGATGCCAGATAACAGCTGGGAAGAAACTGTCCCTGAATCCGGAGGTATGTATTTGCAAACTTTTGTATCTCTTGCCTAATGGGATAGGAGTGGAACAGGATGGGATAGGTGAAACTTGTTCATGATAATGCTGGTGGCCTTATCGAGCCAGCATGGTGTAGATGAAGTCAATGGAAGGGAAGTTGGTTTACGTGTTGGTCTGGGCTGTGTCCTCAATTCACTGCAATTTCTTCCGGTCCTGGATGGAGTTGTTCCCAAACCATGCTGTGACGTAGACCTTTTTCCAATATGATGCCTTGAATACAGGGTATTAGCTACAAGTAGAAGTTGGACACACATGCATTGTCTTCTCTGGAACATTGGAGGTTGAGGGGAAACCTGATAGTTATCTAAAATTATGAGAAGCAGAGACAGTCAGAACCGTTTTCTCAGGTTTCAAATACAGTTTATCAAATACTAGAGGGCATAATTTTAAAGTGAGAGGGACAAACTTTAAAGGAAATGTGTGGGTTAATTTATTTACACATTGCGTGCTGGGTGCCTGGAACTTGCTGTCGGAGGTAGTGATGGAGGTAGATACGATAGCGGCATTCAAGAGGCTTTTCAGACAGGGTTATGGATATGTAGGGAGTGAAGGGATATTGATTATGTGCAAGCAGATAAGAATTGGCCTTGGCAATTCATGTTCGGCACAGACATTGTGGGCCGAAGGGCTTGTTCCTGTGCTGTACTATGTTCTATGTTCTATGTTCTAACATTAATGTGTAGAGTGTTCTGGGCCACTGCAGGTTGGGATTCTTGCTCCATCTCATCTATTCATTGACCAATGTGCCAGGAGCCAAGTCAGAAAAATGGAGACAGCCATTCTTGCCTCTCTTCTCGCGTGACGTGCCCAATACCCACGTGATAATTTCGACCATTAATTGAAAGCAATGAGCACTTTACCTTGAGAGGGTTCAGGCATACTTTAGATTAGTTTAGAGATACAGCATGGAAGCAGGCCCTTCGGCCCACTGAGTCCATGCCAACCAACCAAATCACCCATTTACTAGTTCTATTCTACATCTAGGGACAATTTCCAGCGGCCTATTAACGTCTTTGGAATGTGGGATGAAACGGGAGCACCCGGAGAAAAGCCACGCCTTCACTGCGAGCATGTACAAACTCCACGCAGACAGCACCCATCGTCAGGATTGAACCCGGATCTCTGGCGCTGTAAGGCAGCAACGTTACCGCTGCCCACCATGCCGCCATTAGTTGAACCATTAGTTGAAAGCAATGAACACTTTACCTTCAGGGGGTTGAGGCATGGGGTCCACAGCACTCCCTTGCTTCAACTGCACCACTAAATTAGCCCCATGCATATGTGTTAATACAATAAACAGCACATTCAACTCTGGAGGGACACTTCAGGATAATGAGGTGGGAGCATCAAATTTTGTACAGGGTGAATTGGGCACGAGTTAATTACAGTATGTGATCCCAAGGCGGAAACCTATGTTGTTAGATCATCTACATTTCTAAAGCTGTTTCAGATATCGTCTTGATTAGCATATTCTACATTTGGGCTTTATGTTGCTCCAACTCTAATGATCTCCTCCCCCCCACATGTGGCAGTGTTGGTACCACATGCGTGCTGCCCACCTGTGGACATTGAGCATCGGAAGCAGGATGCCTGCGTTTTATTCTCTTTCAGGCCATCAGCTGACCTCCTGTTAGTTCCTGGCATGACCCATAAATGCCGCAAGTGTTAATATTTTATCTTTGGCTGTCACTCTGGCACCTTGCTGCTTTCTAACCCTGAACTGGGAAGAGTGTTTTAAATTATTTCTCTCATGGTTGCATGTTCTTGGCCAGAAGCCAGAAACAGCGTTTAAACTTTTATCTGCGGCAGTTTGCTGATTTCGCCAAACATTCTTCCCCCCACCCTATCCCCAGCAGGTTTTACCAATGGACGCACAGTTTGAATTCTTTTCTTATACAGCACAGATCCCCAGATGTGAACTGGGAACTGCATTTCAAATTGTTTTTCACTAACCATTAACTGATCTTCCATGTGTTCCCTGAACAATAATTCTGATCCAAGTGATATTGAAATCCCCTTACTGATATTCCTTTAAAGTCTTGTTTCTGGTGGTCCTTTATTCCATAAATCCACATTCCCCACATTTGTTATTCATCCTACATTTATTGTTTGTTTAAGTCACATTCCTTGTGCTGCATGCCGTCTCCAGTGATTTCTTCCTTCACAATCCCCGTTTTTATTATTTATTTGTACTCCTGATATTTTCTTCATTCTTACTCTCCTGGTTTTCTTGTTTTTAGCTCCTATTCTGGTTCTATATTCTCAAATGGAGACACAAGGAACTGCAGATGCTGGTTTACAAAGAAAAAGACACAAAGTGCTGGAGTAACTCAGCGGGGCGGCATATCTGGAGAACATGGATAGGTGACGTTTCGGGTAAGCGCTCTTAGACAAGCCCTGACCCGAAATGTCACCTATCCATGTGCTCCAGAGATACTGCCTGTCCCATTGAGTTACTCCAATACTTTGTGCCTTTCTTTATTCTCAACTCCCACCGTAGTAGAGCGGTGAAGTACTGCTCATTTACTTTTTAATTAAAAAAAATCCCATTCCCAATTGTAGCTTATTTTTAAAGCTCTGTTTTTATATAGTAGAAAAATGCTATTCCTAATATAATGCTCTTTCAAGTCCTGTTTACTTTGCAATTTTTATTTTGACATCCCATTCAGGATCTTTTCAAGTGTTTATATTCCCTTAGACCCTTACTCCCGGTATTTCTTTTGAAATCCTGTTCCAAGGAATTGTTTCCTAAGGCCTAAGTTACTTTAAAAAAATCTGGTTAGCTTGTGGCTCCTTGAATCATACAGTCACTGGGATATCCCATGATGTTGCTGATGTGGGTGAATTTTGTTGTTCATCATGTTTCGTTGGGAAATAATGCATCTATTTGTGTGAACAATTCCATTGGTGGGGATTTTCAAGCTGTTTACTGAGATTCATTGAGATGAAACAATCTGATGTTTTATTGAATTAATACAGCACGTGAACAGCAAGATAAATGTCCACCACCAATTTTCCGGCAACTGACGGATTGGCGCCTCCTTTAAGAGTGCACTTGAAATCCCGCCCAAAAGTCCCCCTGAAAATGTGGCATCTAGGCTGCCGATCTTGTCCTCATTGGGACGTGCACTGCCGGACTTCCGATCAGTGGGTTGAATTTGAGCCCTGCGGCCAGGGATCTGGAACCCCGGCACGGCCGGAGCCGGCGGATCTGTTCCCATGGCCGACTTTGTGGGCCTGTATCTCGGCCACCCCCGGCGGCCCTGGTTCAACTCCTCTCAGAGGCCGTGTCCTCTGTTGGTCCAGCAATATGGATAATCCAGCAAGGCTCTGGAACCAAGGGTGCCGGAAAATCGGCGGTGGACCTGTATATGGTATCACATGGAATTGAAGATGCCGAATGTTGTACGTTCAATGTTCTACGAATCTTGAGCAAAATACAAAGTGCTGGAGTAACTCAAAGGGGCAGGTAGCATCTATGAAGGGAATGGACTGATGACACTTCAGGTTGTGAGCCTTCTTCAGACTGATTCGGTCTGAATAAGGATCCCAACCCGAAGATGTCATCTAAACATTTCCTCCACTGATGATGCCTGACCCAGTGATTTACTCCAGCACTTTGTGTATTGTTTAAGATATAAGATATAAACCCTGTCATCAACAATGGCAGTAAATGTAACATTAAGCACACAATTAATTAGTGCCTTTCCTCAGCATGTATTAGTGCAGCTATTTCAATGTGCAGATAAGGAAACACGCTTCCTTTTCTACTTTAAATTTTGCTTTGCATTTGATAAGTCTTTAACATAATAGGTTACAATAAAAGTTATTCCACTTTTCAGCAGGCAATGTGAGTTCTTCCATTTCTTCAGAAGCCGATGTAACTCTTGCAGTGTTGCATACCTTTCCTCGCAGTTTACATGGGACTTCTCCCACATATTCACCATTTCATAATGCCAACATTCTTCCCCCTCATCTCTTCCTCCTCCAGTCTTGCTGACAACATTCACTTCACTGTTTTCAAGCCCGGCTGACAACTTTCATGAATCCTCATTCAGTGCATAATCAGATTTTCCAATTCAATCCCTCTCTCCTTCAGCTTCTTCTGGAAGCTTCTACTGCTCACCGGTCTCAGATTCCTGTTCATTCATTGGCCCCTTTCATAAGTTCATAGGCTCATAAGTCATGGGTGCAGAATTAGGCCCATTGAGTCTACTCATGGCTGTGGAACAAAGTCAATGGATATTGTGCTTGATTGGTAGGGTGTCTGGGGTTATGAGGAGAAGGGAACAGATTGGGGATGAGAGAGAAAGATAGATCAGCCATGATTGAATGACAGAGTAGACTTGATGGCCTAATTCTTCTCCTATAACTTATGAACTTATGTTTTCAATCATTGCTCATCTCTCTTTCCCTCTCAACCCTGTTCTCTTGCCTTGTCCCCAAAACCTTTGACACCCTTACTAATCAAGAACTTGTCTATCTCCACTTTAAAATTACCCAAAGACTTGGCCTCCACATAATCAGATTCCACAGATGGCAATGAATTCCACAGATTAACCACTCTCTTGCTAAAGAAATTCCTCCTCATCTCCTTTCCAAAGGAACGTCCTTTTATTCTGAGTTTGCGCCACCTGATCCTAGACTCTCCCACCAGTGGAAACATCCTCTCCACATCCTCTCTGTTCAGGCCTTTCACTATTCGGTAAGTGTCAATGAGGTCCCCTCTCATCTTTCTAAATTCCAGCAAGTGTAGCCCAGTGCTGTCAAATGCTTTCCAATCCTATTCCTTGCTGCACCAAGAATGAAACAGATTGGGGAGGTGAAGAATCTTTCATTATTTCTAACAGTAGGAATGGGTCTAAGTCATGTCTGTGCCTACTAACCAGCACAAACCAGAGGTGGCCTGACTACAAGATGAAGCATCATCTCAAACCATCCTGTTTTGTACCATGTCCTTTGACTAGCAACTCAAGTGAGAGCACAAAGCTTCCACCCATCCTCCTGAGCCAAGCTTTTTGCTTCCTCCTCAAACATCCCACTTCTCAGCCTTAATTCCAACACTTAAAAAATAAGTCTTGCTCCTTCCCCTCCAGAACCCCTCCCCACCCTTTCCCTCTCTTTACTGCCACTATTGAACTGGGCACAGAACAATTCTGATCATTAACAATCCACTGGGAACGTCAAGGTTCAGCACAGGGTAGGTGACCACCAACAGATCCAGCACTGGGCAGATCTCCACATAAACTGCACCATCAGGCACTCCCAGAGCAGACACACAGTTGAAGATAGACTGACTTGATTGATTAAATTAATTAAAGGATACATCATGGAAATAGGCCACAGACCGCGCCACGACCACGCCTGCCATTGAAACATGAGGTTCACACACATTCTATGTTGTCCACCTTTTGCATCCACTGCAGACACATTCAGGGCAATTTACAGAGGTTAATTAACCTACAAACCCGCCATCTTTGGGATGTGGGAGGAAACTGGGCACTCAGAGGGAACCCACGGGGTCACAGGACGAACAAACTCCATCTAGACAGCACCTGAGATCTGGAGCTGAGAGGTAGCAGCCCCACCAGCTGCGTTACTCTGCCACAAAAGTGTTTCTGTTCTGATTCCGTTCCTCAGTATAGGAGTAAAGTTATGAGATGTTGGGTTAGTGCCATCGATGCAGGGCTGGATGTCAGGGGAATCAACAGCACACAATGGAGCAATAGGGTGAGATGGGCAGCAATTCTCAAATGGGGTTGCCTCTGGCAATGCCCTTCTAACAAAAGGTTTTACCTCTGAACACTTCCGAGGAATATCCGACAGGAGTCCCTTAGTTGAGTTCACAGTGGGAAAGGATAAGGGTGTGAGCAGTCACGATGTGACTGATTAATCAAGATGATCCCAATGTCAACACATCTCAAGAACAGTATGAAGGTCTCCTTGATTTCACCACGCATTATCTCCTCTAGTGCTAGGGCACTGGGCCTCTGTTCTTGATAAGCTCACTGATGGTACTAAACAGGAATTGGTGTAAGGATCTTCATTTCTCCCATTATCCAGGGACTCCACCCGACCACCCTGGAGAAGGGAGAGAGAGAGGCTCCACCTTTCACCTGCTCACCAGTCAGGTACGCCAGGGTGGCAAGGTGGTGCAGTGGTAGAGTTGCTGCCTCACAGCGCCAGAGGACCGGGTTCAATCCTGACTATGGGTGCTGTCTGAATGGAGCTTGTACGTTCTCCCTGTGACCTGGGTCTCTGACGCTGTGAGGCAGCAACTCTACTATCGAGCCACTACGCCGCTGGGAGGTGGTGGGAGGCACTGTGAACCTAGAGACAATGCATCGGGAGCATACAGGAACCAAGCGTGAATGAGCAGGGGGGCACACTAGCTGAAATTCACAGCAAAACAAGCTACTCGTAAAAAGGCGAGTGTATTTACAATATATGTACAAGAGCAAAGCGCGTGCACAAGGATAAATTACTGTAAGTGGCTGATTGTCTGCTCGCACTGGGTGGATAAGGGTGAGTTGTACCAGAACTGAAATGTTAAGGAGCCAAGTCAAGAATTTCAAAAAGGCATTACAAATTCCACAGTAGCAAAGCATGTCTTATTTTATTCATTTTATGAATTTTGATGTTCTTAAGTCATGTTATTTCTGGACAGCATGTGTGTAACTTTCCAGAAAAGCCATTCAAACAAAGTATAAGGCCACACATTTTACCGTGAAGTGAATGTGTTGAGCCCATTGAAGCCTGCCAGCTGGATTGGCTGCAGCTGTTTTGCAAAGAAAGCACATATTAGTAAAAAAATTCCGAAAATTCTCAAAACAAGCTGATACATTTTTTTTTGTCTTGTACACCCTGAAATAACGGAAATAGGCCAACAATAACACATTCATTGGATGAGTCGACCTAAACAACTATCAATCACTTACTAAATGTAGCTTGAACACTTCAGTCTGCAAACAATGCATGTTTTATATAATTGGATAGTTTATAATCATTGGTTTATGTCTTCCTGATAACTGTGATAGATTTTTTTTCCGAAAGAAACTCAGCCCAGGATTAATTAAATTGTTGATAATGGATCCATTACAGATATATCCAATTTATTTCAATATATTTATGGTATAACATTTGTTTCCAAGAATATTCTCTCTTAATTTTTGTTGGTCTCCCTATTTACTCGATGACCCTGAATTGTTCTTCTACTTCCTGCCACTGAGCAGCTGTGAGTTTGTCAGAGGTGTTTTATAGGGGTGGCACAATGGCGCAGCAGTAGAGTTGCAGCCTTACAGCACCAGAGACCTGGGTTTGATCCTGACTACAGATGTTGTCTTTATGGAGTTTGTACATTCTCCCTGTGACCGCGTGGGTTTTCTCTGGGTGGTCTGATTTCCTCCCACACTCCAAAGTGTGGGAGGCAATTATTCCTCTTCCCCAGCTAGCCTCTCCTGCGGGGTTCCACAAGGCTCCATCTTAGGCCCCATTCTCTTCTCGCTATACATGCTCCCCCTCGGCCAAATCATTCAAAGGCACGGCATTTCTTTCCACTGCTATGCGGATGACACACAGCTTTATCTCCCCCTGAAGCCCAACAACCGGTCAAATTTAATCAGCCTCATGCACTGCCTTGAGGACATAAAATGTTGGATGGCACACAACTTCCTTCAACTAAACAAGAGCAAGTCTGAGGTCATCCTATTCGGCCACCCCCGACTCCATCAAAACGATAACAGGCAGCCTTGGAAGCCTATCCTCCCTAGTCAAACCACATGTCAAAAACCTTGGCGTGATATTTGACTCTGCATTAAAGTTTGACAAGCAAGTCAACGCTGTGGTAAAAGCCAGATTCTTCCAGCTTCGTACCATAGCTAAAATCAAACCATTCCTCCAATTTGACGACATTGAAAAAATCATTCACGCATTCATTTCCTCCCGCCTAGACTACTGCAACTCCCTATACACTGGGATCAGCCAATCATCCCTGTCCCGCCTGCAATTGGTCCAAAACGCCGCAGCGAGATTCCTGACGGGTACCCGTAAAAGGGACCACATCACCCCGATTCTGGCCTCTCTCCACTGGCTCCCAGTACGGTACAGAATCAACTTCAAGCTCCTCCCATTCACATACAATGCCCTAAATGGGCTTGCCCCCCCTCCCCCCCATATCAAAAATCTTCTAACCCACCACTCTATCTCCAGGTCCCTCAGGTCGGCCGATTTGGGGCTATTGACTATCCCGCGGTCTAGGCTTAAGCTCAGCTCCTAAACTGTGGAACAGCATCCCTCTCCCCATCAGAACTGCCCCCTCCATCGACTCCTTTAAGTTCAGGCTCAAAACCTATTTCTACTCCCTAACGTTTGAGGCCCTCTGAGGGGGCGCTGAGAATTGTTTATGTATGTGCTGTTTTGTTTGTGTGCCATTGTATGTTCGTTTCTTAGTACCTGAACTGATGTACAGCACTTTAGTCAACGTGGGTTGTTTTTAAATTTGCTATACAAATAAAATTGACTTGACTTGACTTGACAAAGATGTACACGTTTGTAGGTTAATTGGCTTCGGTAAGTTATAAAAATTGTCCCAAGTGTGTGGGATTGTGTTAGTGTACGGGGTGATCGCTTGTCGGTATGGACTCGGTGGGCCGAATGGCCTGCTTCTGCACTGTATCCCTATAGTCTAAAGTTTAAATAAATTCTAAATCCTATGGAAGGGGCTTGAAATCCATTTATGTCTAAATAGCAGTGGTGTAGTGGCAAAAGGTTCAAAGAAAGGTGATGACATTGAACATTTAGCTGCATTGCTTCTCACTAAGTTATTCTGGGAAAGTCTAATCAACATTACAAAGATATGCATTTCAACTTTCTTGAAGACAGTTGAATTCCTGGTATGAGGAGGCAGGGGGCAGGCTTCCTGATTTATACAGAGCTTGGCTGTAGCAAAGAGTTTAGCTTTGTTTAGAGATATAGCATGGATATAGGCATTTCATCCCACCGAGTCCACGCCCATTGACATTACCCATTGACATTACCCATTAACATTAGTTTGATATTATCCCACTTTCTCGTCAACTCCCTACACATTCGGGGCAATTTACAGAGGCCAGTTAACCTACAAACCTACACGTCCTTGCGATTTTTAGTTTAGTTTAGAGATACAGTGTGGAAACAGCCCCTTCAACCCACTGTGTACCTACCCAACACACACTAGGGATCATTTAAAATTTTACAAAGCCAATTAACCTACAAACCTGTATGTCTTTGGAGTGTGAGAGGAAACCAGAGCTCCTGGGGAAAACCCACGCAGGTCATGGGGAGAACGTATAAATTCCATACAGACAGCACCCGAAGTCTGGATCGAAACCGGGACACTAGCGCTATAAGGCAGCAACTCTACAGATGTGCCATTGTGCTGCCCTTGCGTTACTGCACCAGCCTATGTGTGAGGGTCAGGACCTGAACTCACCCAATGAGTGAAGAACATTTGTTGAATTGAATTGAATTGAAAGATACAGCTGGGAAACAGGCCCTTTGGCCCACTGAGTGCATGCTGACCATCGATCATGCGTTCACATTGGTTCTATGTTCTCCCACTTTTGCATCCACTCCCTACACACTAGGGGGAAATTACAGAGGCCAATTAACCTACAAACCTGCATGTGTTAAGGATATGGGAGAAAACCGGAGCACTCAGACCAAACTCATGAGTTTCCAGCAGCAACTCTACCATTGCGCCCCTAAGGTGTGGGAGGAAACCAGAGCAACCGGAGGAACCCACGAGGTCACAGGGAGAATATGCAAACTCTGCACCGACAGCACCCGAGGTTAGGATCGAACCTGGGTCTATTCTGGCTCTGTGAGACAGCAGTTCAATCAGCTGCCCACTGTGCTGCCCCAGGTAGCCCATGCCACTAAGGTGTTCATTTGAATCCTGGTCTCAATATATAACTTCATCAGAACCCTTTGCACAACAATGGAACTCATTGTGAGGTGTTGACTACATCTGGCAACCAAAACCTGCTCTCTCTGCTATTTTATAAAGACTGGATCATTTAACCATATGTGGTACTACGGTATGGGATTTTCATGACTGTTTTAGGTGCCTTCTTGGTGGGTAGAAGAGGGGACAGAATGTTTCTGTTGAGCGTGCATGTCCATTTCTGGGCAGATAGATCCAAAATATTGATAATGACAAATGCATTCAAATCAGACCGTGGCAAGTGATTTTCAACAGTGTGTCCAGCTGCCCAAAGCTGATGGAGTCTGAAAGATAGATCTCGGCCTGAAAAGTCACTTATTTATTTTCTCCAGAGATGTTGCCTGACCCGCTGAGGACCAGCTTTTTGTGCCTATCTTTTGAGAGAAATGTTGTTGTCTTGACACCAGGTTATGAGGTTCTTAGGCTTATGCGGAATATCACCAAGTAGTCCGGGAGAGAGGGGCAGGAAGGTAAGGTTCACCCTTCCCTCCACAGGAGACATTTCCGTCTGCAGGAGACATTGGGTGTATGAATGGAAAGCTCAGTGCTGATCATTGTACAACGTGTTGCTATGTGCCCGCCAGTGTAGCCCACACCTTCAGTGGAAGTAGGTGCAAAGATCCAACATATACTGCTCCAGGAAAATTGGATCTAATTAACACTTGAGTTCCAAACCTGCAGGTTTCAGTTTTGACAGCCCCAGGCAAGTTGAAATGATGGTAATCAGCAATTAGACTCAAAACTGTGTGCTAAATCAAAACTTTCAAACAGTTGTCTCATTAGCACAGAACATTTAGTGCCCGTTTTCTTCCTTTAGTTAAAGTAACCTTCAGGTGTTCGAGGCATCAAGAAACTCTCAGCTACAAAATTTAGCAAGAGCCATGAAATAAAACAGCGTCAAAGCAATGACTCTGCTGGCAAGCCTGTGGATTTAAAAGCAAGTTGAAGGAAGTCATTTTTGCAGGGAGGTATTTTTGCTCGGATTATTTTTCATCAAAGACAATGTCAACATCTCCATCTCTCCACCTCACCCTTGGCAAGCAGCATTGGACTCAGAAATACTGTTGAGATTTTCATCAGATTGGGAAGAGCTGGCCAAACGTGACCTGTTGGTGCCAAACCAAAACTTTGTGCGCCCTGAGTTAAGGCTACCAAACTTCATAGGGCGATTGGATGCTAGTTTTACCCGTCGCCATGCATGTAAGTCAGAGACCACTAGTTGGGGAGATTTTTCTGCAGTCCGGCAATTAATAATAAATGTGGGATAACATCCCACTCCAAAGACGTACAGGTATGTTGGTTAATTGGATTGAGTGTAGGATATTGTTAATATGCAGGGATCGCTGGTCGATGCGGACTCGGTGGGCCAAAGTGCCTGTTTCCGCACTGTATCTCTAAACTAAATTAAACTAAATTAAACTAAACTAAACTAAACTAAACTAAACTAAACTAAACTAAACTAAACTAAACTAAACTAAACTAAACAAAACATTGAACTAGTGTGAATGGGTGATCGATGGTCAGCGTGGACTCGTGCGTCGAAGGGTCTGTTTGTCCGAAGAAAGGTCCAGACCCAAAACATCACCTATCCATGTTCCCTGGGGATGTTGCCTGACTCGCTGATTTTTTAGTTTGGTTTAGTTTAGAGATACAGCACAGAAACAGGCCCTTTGGCCCATCAAGTCCATGCTGGCCAGTTATCCCCGTACACTAGCATTATCCTGCACACAAGGAACATTTTACAATTTTTACTGAAAATCTGTATGCTTTAGAGTGTGGGAGGAAACTGGAGCTCCCGGAGCTCCCGGAGAAAACTCATGCGTTCACAGGAGAACATACAAACTTCGTACAGACAGCACCCGTATTTAGGATCAAACCCGGGCCTCTAGTGCTGTAAGGCAGCAACTCTAACCGTTGTGCCATCATGCTGCCCAAAGTTCCTCCACTTTGTGTCCTTTTGGTCTGATTCCATGCTGTCTCTCTAAACTTTAAACTCTAAACTCTAATAATAAATTCACACCTTTTTTTTAAATTCAAGGTAACACAACAGGACTCACAGAGGTGCAGGAGAACACCAGGAATCTATGTTATCCCAGTCTGAAGAATGGTCCCAACCCAAAACATTACCTATAAATGTTCTTTAGAGGTGCTGCCTGACCCATTGATTCACTCCAGCACTTTGAGTCTTTTATTAATACAGCAAGACATTTGAGTTATTTGTTCAAATTTGGTTAAATGCAATTTGTATGTGTGAAAAAACCCATGATACCAGTTTTATTGAACTTCTCAAAGCCTATGTATTTGTGAATTTGCAGTCCAGTTGTGTGTTCAGATAATAATCTGCCTTCCTGTTCTTGCCACCTTGGATAACCTTGCGGCACCCCACTAATCTCTGCCTGCCATTCTGAAAAGGACCTGTTAATTCCTGTCTGCCAACCAGTTCTCTATCCATGTCAATACCCTACCCCCAATACCAAGTGCTCTAATTTTGCACACTAATCTCTTGTGTGGGACCTTGTCAAAGACTTTTTGAAAGTCCAGATACACCACATCTACTGGCTCTCCCTTATCCATTCTACTTGATACATCCTCAAAAAATTCCAGAAGATTAGTCAAGCATGATTTCCCCTTACATAGATCCATGCTGACTTTGACCGATCCTGTTACTGCTTTCCAAGTTTGCTGCTATAACATCTTTAATAATCGACTCAAGCATATACCGATGTAAGGCTAACTGGTCTATAATTCCCTGTTTTCTCTCTCCCTCCTTTCTTAAAAAGTGGGATTACATTGGCTACCCTCCAGTCCGCTGGAATTGATTCAGAGTCAAGAGAACATTGGAAAATGATCACCAATGCATCCACAATTTCTAGGGCCACCTCCTTGAGTACTCTGGGATGCAGACCATCAGGCCCTGGGGATTTATCTGCCTTCAGTCCCAACCCTTTATGTGACACCATTTCCTGACTAATGTGGATTTCCTTCAGTTCCTCCCTCCCACTAGATCCTCGGTCCCTTAGTATTTCTGGTAGATTGTTTGTGTCTTCCTTAGTGAAGACAGAACCAAAGTACTCGTTTAACTGTCCTGCCATTTCCTTGTTTCCCCATTATAAAGTCACCTATCCCTGATTGTAAGAGACCAACATTTGTCTTCACTCATCTTTTCATTTTTACATATCTAAAGATGCTTTTACAGTCAGTTTTTATATTCTCCGCAAGCTTTCTTTCGTGCTCTTTTTCCCCCTCTTAATTAACCTCTTTGTCCTCTTTTGTTGAGTTCTAAATTTCTCCCAGTCCTCCGGTTTGCTGCTTCCTCTAGCCAATTTATATGCCTCTTCCTTGGATTTAACACTATCCTTGATTTCTCTCGTTAGCCACGGTTGAGTCGCCTTCCCCGTTTTATTTTTTCGCCAGACAGTAATGAACAATTTTTGGAGTTGATCCGTGCGGTCTTTAAATCTTTGCCATTGCATCTCCACCGTCAACCCTTTAAGTATAATTTGCCAGTCTATCCTAGCCAATTCCCGTCTCATACCTTCAAAGTCTCCTTTCGTTATGTTCAGGACCCTAGTCTCTGAATTAATTGTGTCACTCTCCATCCTAATGCAGAATTCCACCATATTATGGTCACTGTTGTCCAAGGGGCACTGCACAACAAGATTGCATCATAGTTCTTAGGACCAGGAATCACTCCATCATTAACAAAAACAAATGCTGGATCACCCTGAAAATCACCCTCAAAATGACACTTTCTGCAACATTCTTTCAAACCCTGAAAGTCACCCTCTTCAGGGTTACTTTCTTCAGTAACCCATGAGAAAGAAAGACACAAAATGCTGGAGGAACTCAATGAGTCAGGCAGCATCTCTGGAGAATATGGGTAAGTGATATTTTGGGTCAGGACCGGATCCCAACCTGAAACATCATCTCTTCATGTTCTCCAGGGATGCCACCTGGTCCACTGAGTTAGTTTAATTTAGTTTATTATTATTATCACCGAGACACAGTGAAAAGTTTTTTTGTTGCATATTATTCAGTCAGCGAAAAGACTGTACATGATTACAATCAAGCCATCCACAGTGTACAAATACAGGATAAAGGGAATAATGTTTAGTGCAAGATAAAGTCCAGTAAAGTCCGATTAAAGATAGTTTGAAGGTCTCCAACGTGGTAGATGATAGATTAGGACTGCTCTCTGGTTGGTGATACGATAGTTCAGTTGCCTGATAACAGCTAGGAAGAAACTGTCCCTGAATCTGGAAGTGTGCTTTTTCCACACTTCTATACCTTTTGCCTGAAGGGAGAGGGGAGAAGAGGGAGGGTGAGACTTTGTGTCTCTTTTCTGTAAACCGGCATCTGCAGTTCCTTGTTTCTTTAGTAACTCGTGGTTGAGCCATTTCTAAATGCTTCCTTTCTTCTGCACCAAAATTCAAATCGCACTTGCACTAGGATACTGCCTTTTATAGACTAAATATCCACGCATGTAGCCCTATCAGGGCTGGTGTTTTTACTCTAATGTCAGATGGATTTTGGAGCTGAATGAAGAGCTTAAAAGGTGCCTGAAACTGAAGGTCAGGCAGTGAGCTGCAGTTACTGGCTTGTTTCCTCAGCAGTATATCAGTGCATCCTTTAGGCTACAGCAGCATCTATTTTTATAATTGCATTCCTTGTATCCACCTCAGGGCATCCTTATTTCTCTTTATTTCAGGCACCACAAGACAAACCATCTGGTTCTCCTGTACTTTATTGCCTATAATTTAGTAAGTATTTCTATCCAGTGGTATGCAGTCATTTGAGACTCCGCTGTCTCATGCTGTTTACCTTTCCTTTGGTGAAACATGACTCTACCGAAAAGGAATGCAGGTCTGAACTTTCTTTTTCTGCACAGAATACTCTCATTACTTTATAAAATGTAGACTGAGTGTGTGCTAATGTTTTTCAGACTATTGGCAGTCAGCTAAAGTGAAGTTGAGAATTAAACTTCAGTTCAAGAGGAATTCACCGTAAAGTCCCATCTAGGTAGAGTCAATAATACATAGTTTTGGCTATGCATTATTCATGAAGACATTTCAAAAACAGAATCCAATGTTAAGATTTTGCACCGCATACAATAACCACTCCTTCGTCTTTTCATCTTTTAACCATTCTCTAAATACAGAACATGTATCATTGCTGAACATGTTCACGTACAACACCATTTACAATTGTTTCTCATTACAGCCTCCATCTGTAATGCTGCAAATGAAGCACTATGTCGGTACACTTTTTAGGGGAATTCAGTTTGTAAGTAATAATGTGTGTTAAGTGAGACATTTTTCCCATTTTATTGTCTTAAGGGAATATTGAACTTTATTCACTTGGAGGCCAAAGTTGTCACAGAATATCAAAGAGAGTTTTGCAGTGGGGAATATGAATTGCTGCATTAAGTTAGCTATTGAAGGTTGGCAAGAATTAAAGTTATGGGAAAAGTGAGATTTAGTGCTTGACAGGATGTGTGTGATCAAGTTTATTCAGTGCAGAGTCTGGGCGATTTTCCAGAAAGAAGACTCAGAAATTGTATCTGGAGATGGTTGATTAATGGTTAAAGGACTTAGAGCGAGAACAAAAGAGGGGTCAAGGCAGGGAGCATATGCAACCTAGAAATTGCCTCCAAAACATAGCTGCCTGTTAAGTAGGGCACTCAATTCGGCACCCAACGATGCAGTTATTGTGGTATTTTCTAGAGAAATGGAACCAGTAGGAAGGATTCAGTGTTATTGTCAGGTCAAATGCAACATAGAGTTACGGAGTCATAGAATCATACAGCATGGAAACAGGCCCTTGGTCCAACTCATCCATGCTGACCACCTAAGCCAGTCCATATCCCTCTGAACCGTTCCTATCCATGTACCTGTACAAGTGTCTTTTAAATGTTGTAGCAACAGTTTCAATCTTCCCCATGTTTAATTAAGGAAAATTCTGCCTCATTTAATTTTGTGGCAAATGGGCAGTCTAGCAGCGTAGTGATGGTCACAAAGTCAAACTGGTGAAGGGGTAACCCTAGTGAATGAATGAATGAATGAATAAGTAAGTTTATTGGCCAAGTATGTGCATATACAAGGAATGTGTCTTGGTGCTCCGCTCACAAATGACAACACAAACATACAGTTAACAATTAAGAATAAAGCATAAACACATCAAAACAATAAGGATGCAACATTACGGTCTAAACATGTGGGTGAAAATAAACCAGAGCAAAAAAGAGACTGCAGACTTTGGTTATGAGTAGAACTACTACTCGTGGAAAAAAGCTGAGACAACCTCAATGTAAAGAACAGACAAGACTGAGTATGATGCAAGTGGCGATGTGAAAATAAGAACTGGGAAGTTGGTACACGTGACAATAAACTAAACTAATTAATGGATGAAAAAAGGGCCAAGTTACTGCTGACGATGCACTGGCTACATTAGGGCAGGCAGAGAAGATTTACGAGGATGTTGCCAGAACTCGAGGGCCTGAACTCTAGGTAGAGGTCAGGCAGCTGTGGGGTGCAGGAGGATGAGGGGTGATCTCACAGAGGTGCATAAAATCATGACAAGAATAGACAGGGTGAATACAGACTTTTTGTCAGGGGAATCGAGAATCAGAAGACATAAGTTTAAGGTGATAGGGGAAAGATTTAATAGCAACCCGAGAGACAACCTTTTCACGCAAAGGGTGGTGGGTATATGGAATGAGCTGCCAGCGGAAGTAGTAGAGGCAAGCACAATAACAATATTTTAAAGATATTTGGACAGATAAATGGGTAAGAAAGGTAGAGAAGGTTACGAGCCAGGTGCAGGCAAATGGGACTAACTTAGAAGGGGGCATCTTGGTCGCAATGGATGAGTTGTGCCCTGTTTCCATGCTGTGTGATTAAATGACCCTAGGAGTGAAATACCCTGCAAGTGTATCTGGGGATGAAGGATGGTGGAGGAGGATGGTTTTATTGTGTCAGTTATCTCGGTGGAAACAAAAAAGGGTAGTGTTCTGTGGCTGCAGTCGCAGAGAATGTTGTTCATGACCTTAGCCAGAACATGTGCTAGGTGTTGTAATAAATGATAACATTGATGGAAGGGATTCAAAAAGAGTTGTGGGAAACTCAATTTATTCAATGACCTTGAAGAAGGCAGAAGAGGTGAGAGTATTTTTGTGAGTAGGCCGGTGACAACATGTTGAAGTGTAACAAAATGACAGGGAGGACCGTTTCCAAAGTTTTTGTCAGAAAAGGACAGGGATAGATTATTTAACCAGTTTGCCTTATCCCTATTCCCTTCCATTCTTTAGCCACACAGGGTAATTGTCTGCAAGTATATTTATCTTTGTACATTTATTTTCGTGGATGTGTCTCAGAATTAGTTATAAAAATTGCGCATTTAATGCCTCTCCATCATGGTTCCTGTGTGAATGTGCTGAGTGAATTTGTGGAATAGACTTGATGAGCCAAATGGCCAAATTCTGCTCTTAGAACTTATGTGAACGTTCACAAATGAACAGAGTTGTTTCCGTTTAAACGCTAAGAATGTTTTCTAACTTCCGCAAAGTGAATGCAGATCTCAAAATACCTTTGTTACATAAGGGGATGTCTCATGATTTGAGACTGCTGTTGAGGACAAAGCAAGAAAACTAAGCCCTCTAGGTGTTCTTAGATTATTACCACTTAAAACTAGATTAATTTGTGCCTGGATACTGTGCATTTGAGTATTCATCTTGCTGAGAAATGTTTTCAGTTCAGGTTTCCTTGAAACCATTTGACTTCCCAGCACAAAGTTCTTCAATCGTGTAGGGAGCCTGTTTTTTTTCCATTTTGTGAAACCGTCACTTGCAGTATGTGTGCTTGGTTGGACTTGAACTGTACAGTTTCAGTCACCAGGATCAGGATCCTTTTTGAGACAGAGATAAAGATACAGCATGGAAACAGGCCCTTCAGCCCACCAAAGGTAGACACAAAATGCTGGAGTAACTCAGTGGGACAGGCAGCAACTCTGGAGAGAAGGAATGGGCGACGTTTTGGGTCGAGACTCTTCTTCAGACTGAAGCATTTTGTGTCTATCTTCGATTTAAACCAGCATCTGCAGAGTTCCTTCCTACACCAGCCCACTGAGTCTATGCCCAACATCAATCACCTGTTCACACCAGTCTACATTATCTCACATTCACATCTTCTCCCTACACACTAGGGGACAAATTACAGAGCCCAGATAACCTACAAACCTGCACACCTTTGGGATGTGGGAGGAAACCGGAGCACCCGGAGGAAACCCATACGATCGCAGGGAGAATGTGCAAATTCCATACAAACAGCAACCGAGATCAGGATCGAACTTGGGTCTCTGGTGCCGTGTGGCAGCAGCTCCACCAGCTGTTCCACTCTGCCGCACACTGTCTGCAATTTTCTGACAAACTTTGCTGTGCCCTTGAAATTGTCATAAGATACCCTTCTGCGGAACATAAGATAAGCAATCAATTATATTGGAATCTAGAAAGTAAAAGATGAACATTTCAGAGATATTATTTGCGTATATTATCGATTTTCCAGTAACTACAATTTTTTTATTGTTGATTTAAATTTACTTCATTTAACTTGTGCTATAGAAAATGGCAATGTGAACAAATTCAGATAATGGCACACAATTCCTTGAAAACATTCAGCTGAGATGTGGCAGGGTCATGCGTCATATCACAATCAGGTTGATCAGTGAACTATTAGTGTTTCTCATTAAAATATAATTCTACTCTGAGGCCCACTTAATGTTGGCAGAGGGACTGATTCAATCATGATCATTTTGGATCTATTTCTGTAGCTTTTCTTATTCCATAATTCAAGATATCTCATCTTCATCAATGTGGTGAGGAATCAGAGATGGGACAATGTTCATTTGACTTCACTCTGAGACAGTGAGACTGCAATGTACTATTGGTTAAAGCCACAGACTGATGCCCTACAAAACCTAGAAGAAAACAAAAATGAGCAGAATAGCGTGGGATAGACCAATAAATAGACATAGAAGATAAAAGCATGAATACATGAATAATGAATGAATGAATGAATGAATGAATGAATACTTTATTGTCACATGTAACAAGTCACAGTGAAATTCTTTGCTTGCATACCTAAGGTATGCAAATAGTCGCCACATCAAGGGCCCCGACAAAGTTACAAAGTTCAGCTACGGCGTGACAATTGCATTATAAAAAATCGTATTATAAATGCAATGTAATCAATGGGGAAAAGGGGCTCATGGGATAAATCCTTTCTTTTTATATGTTTATAAATGATCTTGCAGTTTATTTTTATGTACCTTGCAAATTTAGTCAGCTCTATTTTTTCTCCTTTTTTAGCCAATTAGCCTACAAACATGCATGTCTTTCGAATGTGGGAGAAAATCAGAGCACTGTGTAAGAAGATCAAGTTTGATCTCTGCAAGGCTTCAGGGTTACCAAGCCGGACTTACAAAACAAGCTGGATGCTCAGTTTAATCAAAAAGATGCCAGGCAACTGTGGCAAGCTAAAGACAGGGATGCTCTCTGGCAACCATGCATCTACCCTAATGCATTTTACACCCATTTAGAACAGGCAAGCAAAGCTGCACCTCAGCACATTCCCTCATCCCCCACTGTGGGGAAGAAGCTGTTCCTCAGGAAGGCAGGAAGTATTGTCAAGGATACTGGTTACACTGGCCATTTCCTTTTCTCTCTTCTACATCTGGGAGAAGATACAGGAGCTTGACAGCTTGGACATCCAGAGTTAGGAACAGATTCTTCCTCACTCCTGAATCAATAACTTCTTTCACACCCCATTCCCGGAAAGGCAGTCAGGTACTCTTGCCTCTATCTCATTGGTTATCCCATTTTTGTACTTACATATCCTTTTGTACTACTCGAATTTTGCCCTCCAATCTTGCACCAGTCTGTTGTTTTGAACTTGTCATTGTATTTATTGATGTATTTATCATCTGCAGTTCCTCGTTCCTGTATTTGGGAAGAGCATTATTATTGAAATAGAGGCAGATTGTTCTACGAACTTGGAAGTGTTTGAGTTAGACTCCTGAAGCACATTTTCCAAAACTAGCATCTCTCACCTCAGTGACAAGAACAACTCGCGTACAGTAATAAAAATTGTAGTTTACTGTTATTATTATTTAAGAATGAATAAGTATGATCTTCAGCATAAAAATAACATCAACTATTACTTCCAAATTGGCATGTTTGTAGGTTGGCTGTTCCACGCAGGAACAATGATAAAACAACACTTCAAAAATGATATTCTATTGATATTCTGCTTGAAGTAATCAGTGTTTACTTCCAGTAATGATGACCCAAGTTTTAAAGCTTTGCAGAATATGATAGATAAATAAATTTCAGTCAATCCTCAATCCTGCGGGATCTGAAAGAGTGGGCAGATTTTAGATTATTATTGGCGCACTTGGTCCACTTCCGAAATTAATAATATAAACGGAAGATATATCCTGAATGATCAGGAAGGAAAATGTATATTCCATAAATAAAGTTGCTCAACGGCTCACAATCAGTTAAAAATAGATTGCAATTGGACTCATTGTTACAACTGCAAATTATATTCCACAGCTTCTCGAATACATCCTGTTTACATTGCTTGGAATTGTATTTTGTTTAGTTTTAATATGTCAAGAGACAGTTGACAACATTGTGTGTGCTTCATATTCTTCCCCATTCTGAGAGTTGCCTTTTTGCTCGCTTCCAAATGGCAGTCATCCTGCAAATTCCTGAACCAAGATTAAGTATGAAGTATCAATGGGACAACTCTGCAAAACAGCATCCAGAGACTCCGTGATTCGTGGTGTTAGAATGATTTTTCTTTTTACTCTGCGCTATCACGAACACATGTTAAATAATACATAGAAACATAGAAACATAGAAAATAGGTGCAGGAGTAGGCCATTCGGCCCTTCGAGCCTGCACCGCCATTCAATATGATCATGGCTGATCATCCAGCTCAGTAGCCTGTACCTGCCTTCTCTCCATACCCCCTGATCCCTTTAGCAAAAAGGGCCACATCTAACTCCCTCTTAAATATAGCCAATGAACTGGCCTCAACTACCTTCTGTGGCAGAGAATTCCATAGACTCACCAATCTCTGTGTGAAGAAATGTTTTCTCATCTCGGTCCTAAAAGACTTCCCCCTTATCCTTAAGCTGTGACCCCTGGTTCTGGACTCCCCCAACATCGGGAACAATCTTCCCGCATCTAGCCTCTCCAACCCCTTAAGAATTTTATATGTTTCTATAAGATCTCCCCTCAGTCTTCTAAATTCCAGCGAGTACAAGCCCAGTCTATCCAGTCTTTCCTCATATGAAAGTCCCGCCATCCCAGGGATCAATCTGGTGAACCTTCGCTGTACTCCCTCCAAGGCAAGAACGTCTTTCCTCAGGTTAGGAGACCAAAACTGCACACAATACTCCAGGTGCGGTCTCACCAAGGCCCTGTACAACTGCAGCAGAACCTCCCTGCTCCTAAACTCAAATCCTCTTGCTATGAATACCAATATACCATTCGCTTTCTTCACTGCCTGCTGCACCTGCATGCTTGCTTTCAATGACTGGTGCACCATGACACCCAGGTCACGTTGCATCTCCCCTTCTCCCAATCGGTCACCATTCAGGTAATACTCTGCTTTCCTGTTCTTGCCGCCAAAGTGGATAACCTCACATTTATCCACATTATATTGCATCTGCCATGCATTTGCCCACTCGCCTAATCTATCCAAGTCACTCTGCAGCCTCCTAGCATCCTCCTCGCAGCTAACACTGCCACCCAGCTTCGTGTCATCCGCAAACTTAGAGATGTTGCATTCAATTCCCTCGTCCAAATCATTAATATACACTGTAAATAACTGGGGTCCCAGCACTGAGCCTTGCGGTACCCCACTAGTCACTGCCTGCCATTCCGAAAAGGACCCGTTTATTCCTACTCTTTGCTTCCTGTCCGCCAACCAATTTTCTATCCACCTCAACACTGAATCCTCAATACCGTGTGCTTTAAGTTTGTACACCAATCTCCTATGTGGGACCTTGTCGAAGGCCTTCTGAAAGTCCAGATATAACACATCGACTGGTTCTCCCTTATCCACTCTACTAGTTACATCCTCGAAAAATTCTATAAGATTCGTCAGACATGATTTGCCTTTGGTAAATCCATGCTGACTTTGTCCGATGATTTCACCACTTTCCAAATGTGATGCTATCACATCTTTAATAACTGACTCTAGCATTTTCCCCACTACCGATGTTAGGCTAACTGGTCTATAATTCCCCGTTTTCTCTCTCCCTCCCTTTTTAAAAAGTGGGGTTACATTAGCTACCCTCCAGTCCTCAGGAACTACTCCAGAATCTAAAGAGTTTTGAAAAATTATCACTAATGCATCCACTATTTCTGAGGCTACTTCCTTAAGCACTCTGGGATGCAGCCTAGCTGGCAGAGGATCAAACTGTACAAATAATTAGAGTTTTATGTGGTAGGTTTAGAGTGACAAGTCAAATAGTTTGGGGAAGTTTGAGTCATAGTTATTACTCTGATAAACAGCTGCCAGCTACTCATCTCACCTCCTCAGGATGAATACCTCACCCTGTCCCTCTCCACTCCCTCCCTCCAGTTTCCCCCGAGCTTGGGTTAGTCACTTAGGTTATCCCTGAGGGTGTACCATCTTGTTATGCCGTTTGAGCCAAAGCTCAGTGATACTATTTACGTTTGATAATGGATATTATGTTGGCCACTCTCCAGTCATCCATCTCAATTGCACACACAATATAGCCTTGAAATATATGTCCGTCTCTTTTTCTTGTCCAATTCCTTCTGGATCCTTGGTGGTATCCTCTCAGGTTCTTTATTAATTTGCTTTCTTTTCTGATACCTGCATTTTCTTTGTCCCTGTTATAGTATTGCTTGTCTCCTATCGCTTCTATAGCATTTAACTAATACACGATCTTCTGCTGCTCAAGATCTCCCTCTGTCGTAAATATTGCAATAATATACTGATATGTATCCCTGCCTCTCTCGATGTATCCTTCACCAACTCATGAACTTGACGGCAGGGTGGCACCGTTTTAGAGTTGTAGCCTACAGCACCAGAGACCCGGGTTTGATCCCAACCAGGGGGTGCTGTCTGTACAGATTTCGTCTGTTCTCCCTTTGACCATGTGGGTTTTCTTCGGGTGCTCCATTTTCCTCCTACATTCCAAAGACGTACAGGTTTATAGGTTGATTGGCTTCGATAAAAAATTGTAAATTGTTTAGGATAATGCTAGCGTACGGGGATCGCTGGTAGCTGAAGGGACAAATTAATATTTACCATCATGCTCTTGATTAGTACCTCACTGTGTAGGCAGGAACTGCAGAGCTGATTTAAACCGATGACACAAATGCTAGAGTAACTCAGCGGGTCAGGCAGCATCTCTGGAGAAAAGAGATAGGTGCCGTTTCAGGTCAAGACCCTTCTTCAGACTACTTCACTGCACCTTTTCATGCTTTTAATTTTTTTTCTCATTCTTTCATCTTGCTTTATCAATATTTTTATCTTTCTCAAGTTCACCCCTTTTCTAATCATGCAGTAAGTTGGGAGGGGCAAAGTTTAAAGGAGAAGTGTGAGGCTATTTTTTTAAACGGAGGGTGGTACCTGCCTGGAAGTCACTGACATGGGTGGTGGTGGAGGCAGATACGATTGTTGCATTGCAGAGGCATTTAGATAGGCACATGAACATGCAGGGAATGGAGGGATATGGATCATGTACAGGCAGATGAGATCAATTTATCTTGGCATCATGTTCCGCACAGGCATTGAAGGCCAATGGGCCTGTTCCTGTGCTGTACGTTTCTATGTTTTATGTTGTCCTATGCTTTGGAGACCTGCAGGTTTTGGTTTGTTTTTAACTTCTTTACAGACTTACACAATCAAATAGTTTCCTTTCTGAGACAAGATCATATGTTCCCTCTCTGATATTGTAGTCTTTAATTTAAAGTCAATGAGTCCATTAATAACTTCAAGGTAGGCCTACTTTGAAGAAGTTCTCTTCCTCTCTCTGACTCTTCACCCCTCCCCCCCCCCCTACTTTCAGTCTGGAGAAGGGTTCCAACCAGAAACATTGGTTACTACTTTAGCGGAGAAGAACATGGCTAGGTTTTCCCTGAAGATAGACACAAAATGCTGGAGTAACTCAGCGGGTCAGGCAGCATCTCTGGAGAGAAAGGATAGGTGATGGTTCGGGCCAGAAGAAAGGTTCCGACCCAAAACAAAGGGACGACCAAAATGGAGGCGACAGCTGGAATGGGTCTTTGTGGCCAGATGCAGCTGGGACTGTAAAAATGGTGCCAAAATAGCACCTGATGCATATGGAACTCAGTGGGCTGTTCTGTACATTCTGTACTAACCGGGGTATTGTACTTCTGTACAGGGATAGTCTTGCTGCTCTGTATGCAGAAAGGTATTTCACTCTACCTGGGTACACGTGATAATAAAGAAACCCGAGTTTGATGCTAAACTATTAAACCTCTAAACGTTATTCACATTATTTATTTTATCATGTATCTCATGTACACTGTGGATGGCTCAATTGTAATCATGTATTGTCTTTCTGCTGATTGGTTAGCATGCAACAAAAACTTTTCACTGTACCTCAGAGACATCCAGGAAAGCATTTAGGGTGGATCAATAGGATGCACAGGAGCTCCAAATATGCAGTCTTTCCCACACCGATTTGTTAGGGCGGCACAGTGGTGCAATGGTAGAGTTGCTGCCTGACAGAGCCCAGAGAGCCGGGTTTGATCCTGGACACGCGTACTGACTGTATGGAATTTGTACATTCTCCCAGTGACCACGTGGGTTTTCTCGCGGTGCTCTGGTTTCCTCCCACACTCTGAAGATGTGCAGATTTGTAGTTCAATTGGCTTCTGTACTGCCCCTAGTGTGTCGGATGGAATTAGTGTGAATGGGTGATCGTGGTTGGCGTAGAATCGCTGGGCCGAAGAACCTGTTTCCATGCTGTTCCAAGCTGAAAAGGTATATCTAGACTTGTGGTAACTGTGTAAACTGGTGAAATTGTAATGGGCCTTGTAATACAGCCCCTTGATTTTTGGTGCCATACACCCACCACCTGAGTGTGAACCCAAAACGCCACCTATTCCTTTTCCCCAGAGATGCTGCCTGACCCGCTGAGTTACTCCAGCATTTTGTGTCTATCTTTGGTGTAAACCAACCTCTGCAGTTCCTTCCTACACATGTACCCACCACCCTCTGTGTGAAAAAAAATCAGTAACAATCGGTAAGATGATTTATTAAATGGTTTGCTAGTTCTTGACTGTGGAGCGAGTGGTATGGGGAAGATGGTGTGAGCGACGGCAATGCAGGATGTGGGCAGGGCTGGGAAGCTCAGCTGAACGCCGGAGCTCCAGGCTGACCCCACACATCTCTTTCCATGGCGCACGGATGTGGCCATCCTTCCTGTGTTGCTTCCTTTCCTTCCTCTGAGGCTTCCTTGACTGTTGAGACTGTTGACTGTTGACGCCAGTGCTGTGCCTACTCCAGATGCAGAGCTCCACACAAAGCAAGGCTGTGCAGTATGCATGAGGCCTGCAGGTGACACCCTACGCGGGGATTCTTCCTGTGTGTTCTCCAAGGATCCTGAGTAGCTTTCTGCCTTCAACCGTGTCTCCGCTACTCACTCGGGTCTTCAGCCAGGTCTGCAGAGGATGTCCCCTGCATCTCGGTGGTCAGCATGTCAAGTTCCTCCCATGGTTCATACGCTCATAAGGTCATAGGTGATAGGAGTAGAATTAGGCCATTTGATCCATTAAGTCTACTCCGCCATTCAATCATGGCTGATCTATCTCTCCCTCCTAACCCACATGGTAGGTTATCTAAAGTATAAAGCATTTAGATGCACACAAAATGCTGGAGTAACTCAGCGGGACAGGCAGCATCTCTGGAGAGAAGGAATGGGTGACGTTTCGGGTCGAGACCCTTCTTCAGACTGAGATTCAGGGGAGTGGGAAACTAGAGATATGGGAGAGTACACAGAGCATGTAAGGTGTGAAAAGGACAGATCAAAGCAGACGATGTTTAAGCATTTAATTATTTGCTAGATATGTGCACACGCCCACAAGATACTGTTGTTGCACTTGGCTTTTCTACTGAGAGAAGTAGCTGGCTATTTATCAGGTGTAGAAACAAAGTGTAGATGCTGGTTCATGCACAAAACTACACAAAGTGTTGCAAGTTCAGGAGTACCTTCTTCACTTCAACCATCAGGCTGTTAAACACTACAACCTCCAAATCAGCTCTGGACAGCATAGACACATAAACCTGGGGGACTTTGTTTTTGGCTTTGCACTAGTATTTTTTAAACATATATATGTACTAAACCTTTACTGAACATATACTGAAAAGTGCAGGCTCCAACAAGAAGGAATTTAACCACCTACCCTTGACATTCAAGAGTATTACAATAACCAGGGTCCCAACCAATAACATTTGTGTGTGTGTGTGTGTGTGTGTGTGTGTGTGTGTGTGTGTGTGTGTGTGTGTGTGTGTGTGTGTGTGTGTGTGTGTGTGTGTGTGTGTGTGTGTGTGTGTGGGTGCGTGTGTATATGTGTTTGTGTGTGTGTGTGGGTGCGTGTGTATATGTGTTTGTGTGTGTATGTGTGTTTGTGTGTGTTTATGTGTGTGTGTTTGTGTGTGTATGTGTGTTTGTGTGTGTTTATGTGTGTGTGTTTGTGTGTGTATGTGTGTTTGTGTGTGTTTAGGTGTGTGTGTTTGTGTGCTTATTGATAATATGTGTGTGTGCAAGTGTGAGTGTGTGCACGTGTGTGAGTGCGTGCACGAGTGTGCATGTGTGAGTGTGTGCACGTGTGTGAGTGCGTGCACGAGTGTGCATGTGTGAGTGTGTGCATGTGTGCACGAGTGTGCAAGTGTGAGTGTGTATGTGAGTGTGAGTATGTTAAAGTAAAAGTTCAACCTAACTGTAAGTCACTAAACAGCTCATTTACCGGGTAAAAATGGTTTCAACTATTCCCACTGACAGAGGCTGTGAGTAGATTCAACTTGAGCCCATGCGACTGAGGGATTCATGTCAGACACAGTCCCAGTGCCCTCATTGGGAAACAATGGCTTCACCTGTCAGGAAGGATAAATCATCTCCCTGTTCCCTTTGTGCATCTTCCTGGAGCGCACTGAAGCAGGAAAGCGCTCGCTGATAAGATGAACTGAATTCCTCCAACGTAAGAAGAAAAGTAATTTATTCATGGACGTTTCAAGCAGTTATGAATATTATTCAAAACTGTGATCTGTGATATTAATTTCACTAGGGAGCTTATTGATAATTCACTGCAGAGGAGTTTGCATGACTGAATTATCACTGAACAAAGATCAGAAACCATTTTATCCTCCTTCAAATATCATTCTGAATAATAATAATAACAGGATATCTTTACAGTACAGTCAATTGTTTGCAGTAACATGCCCAATATTAGAAAATACTGTTCAATTGTGTGGCAATCCCCAGGTCAGAAAGATGTTCTTGAATAAGTTCATTAGGAGGGAGCAAAATTAGGCCATTCGGCCCATCAAGTCTACTCCACCATTTAATCATCGCTGATCTATCTTTCCCTCTTAACCCCATTCATGTTCATAAGTTATAGGAGCAGAATTAGACCATTCGGCCCATCAGGTCTACTCCACCATTCAATCATGGCTGATCTATCTTTCCCTCTCAACCCCATTATCCTGCCCTCTCCCCGTAACCCCTAACACCCTTACTAATCAAGTAAGATCAATCAATGTGATTGAATCTATTTTGAGTCTTCAGCCAGATGTTTCTAGTGAGTGGAGGCCTCATTACTTCTCCATAATTTTGCTCAGACATGGGATGAGACCAAGGTCCATACGTGCGCATAACACCTGTAACTCCATGTTCCCTAAATCTCCTTGATCTTTACTGGTTGTCTACGGACCCCACCATTGACCTTCACATGGAAGCTCAGTAGTTGTAAATTCTGCTTAGTTTAGTTTACTTTAGTTTACAGATACAGCACAGAAACAGGCCCTTTGGCCTACTGAGTCAGCGCCAACCAATGGTCACCCGGACACTAGCACTATCTTACACACAGATAGAACTAATGTGTAGGATAATTAGGATTATTATCCTATGTAGGATTATCAGGAACAATTTGCAGAAGCCAATTAACTTTCAAACCTGTAAGATTTGGGGTTGTGGGAGGAAACCAGAGCACTCGGAGAAAAACCACGCTATCACAGGGAGAATGCACAAATTCCATGCAGACAGCACCTTTAGTCAGGATCGAACATAGGATTCTGGCTCTGTAAGGCAGCAACTCTACCGCTGTGCCACCGTGACGCCCCCAAGAGGGGTATGTCATTGCTATGCTTGGATATGTGTGTGGGATCACCTACCATTCTCCCCAGAGGGACAGGGTCAGATGGACACCAGAGTGTCACACATACCTCTGACATGACCAAAGACCTGGCCTGCCTCCCACCAGCATAAAAGCCAACACAAGCTGAAGAACCTGCACCAGGAAAGGCAGAGGTCAACTGCAGAAGGCATCACTTGAAGAGATTGATTGATCGATTGAAAGGTACAATATGGAAACAGACCCACTGAGTCCATGCCATCTATTGATCACCCGTTCACACCAGTTCTCCTTATTCCCACTTTCACATCCACTCCCTACACACTCGGGGCAAATTAGAGAGGCCAATTAACCTACAAACTCGCAAGTCTTTAGGCATTGCAGAAGGTGGAATCCTGGTATTTTCTGAAACAGAGCATTGCTGTTATCTCCAATATTCTGGTGAAAAATAATGAAGTTCATCATACCTTGTTCATAGTTGGTGGATTAACATAACATAACATAACAACACTTTATTGTCACTCGGCACAACACCGAGCGAAATTTCAGCAGTCACACAAAATACAGCAAAAAAGAAAAGAACACAGGACACCCGACCCCAACACAAACATCCATCACAGTGACTCCAAACACCCCCTCACTGTGATGGAGGCAACAAAACTTCCCCTCTCTTCCCCCCGCACCCACGGACAGGCAGCTCGACCCCTACCGAGGCAAACGACACGCACAGCCCCCGCAAGGGGATGGAAGGCCCCCCGGCCGAGCCGCCCCGGGCACCGAAACGTCCCGCGGCCACACCGGGCGATGTTAAGTCCAACGGCCGAGCCGCACCGGGCACTGAAACGTCCCGCGGCCGAACAGCGCTGACGATGTTAAGTCCAGCGGCCAAGCCGCACCGGGCACTGAAACGTCCCGCGGCCACACCGGGCGATGTTAAGTCCAGCGGCCAAGCCGCACCGGGCATTGAAACGTCCCGCGGCCGAGCCGCACCGGGCACTGAAACGTCCCGCGGCCACACCGGGCACTGAAACGTCCCGCGGCCACACCGGGCGATGTTAAGTCCAGCGGCCAAGCCGCACCGGGCACTGAAACGTCCCGCGGCCGAGCCGCACCGGGCACTGAAACGTCCCGCGGCCGCACCGGGCGATGTTAAGTCCAGCGGCCGAGCCGCACCGGGCACTGAAACGTCCCGCGGCCACACCGGGCACTGAAACGTCCCGCGGCCACACCGGGCGATGTTAAGTCCAGCGGCCGAGCCGCACCGGGCACTGAAATGTCCCGCGGCCGAGCTGCGCCGGCGATGTTAAGGCCCGCAGCCGAGCCGCACCGGGCACTGAAACGTCCCGCAGCCGAGCTGCGCCGGCAATGTTAAGGCCCGCAGCCGAGCCGCACCCCGGGGAAGAGACCTAATAAAATAAAGGTTTCCCCCCGCCCCACCACACACCCCCACCACACATACACAGCCAAAAACAGAAACAAAAACCATCCCAACACCGACACAAACAAAAAAAAAGAAAAAAAGACAACAGACTGCCAGAGAGCCGCAGCCGTTAGGCGCAGCCAACTCCTAACCATGGAGGGAGGGGGAAATAACAATATGTCGCTGCCTCATTTTTGGATGTGACTGACGTGCATGTTTAACAAGCTGCCAGTCTAGAGAGCTGCAGCGTGAATGCATTTTTGAAGCCAAGCGCATAGTGTGCATCTCTGATGGTGCATATGTGGGTGCCTTTGGCCATGGATGTTTTTAATGGGAGGCTGCCAGCATCCCATGGTATCATCACCTATTTGCCAAGAAAAGGCAGCAAATTCATGTATATCTTTAGTTTAGTTTAGTTTAGTTTAGTTTAGTTTAGTTTAGTTTAGTTTAGTTTAGTTTAGTTTAGTTTAGTTTAGTTTAGTTTAGTTTAGTTTAGTTTAGTTTAGAGATGCAGATTGGAAGCAGGCCTTTCAGCCCACAGAATCCGCACCGACCAGCGATCCCTGTACACTAACACAATCCTACACACTACAGACAATTTACAATTTTTATCGATGCCAATTAACCTACACACCTGTACGTCTTTCGAGTATGGGAGGAAAACGGAGCACCCGTGGAAAACAGGAAGCCACAGGCCACAGGGAGAACGTACAAACTCTGTACAGACAGCACCCCTAGTCAGGATCGAACCCGGGTCTCTGGTGCTGTAAGGCAGCAACTCTACTGCTGCACCACCATGCCGCCCTATCTGATCATTATCTGATCATTGAATAAACTTGCCTGCTAGTGGGAGATATCAATTTTTTTCCAACAAACTAAAGCTTTGAAAAACAGATTCCGGTTTAGCAGGAAATATTAACTTATGCTGGAGCCCCTTTATGCACTCACAGAGAAATTCAATTTAACTGGTACTGCAATGTTGATGAGGAGATAAGTTATAGTTTGGTGTAACAGTTGCCGGTTGTTCTTTAAATGTTATTGAACATTAGTAACTAATTTAGCCAGAGCTCAGACTGAATGGGTAGCAGCCCACATGCAGTCACACAGCTTGAAGCTAATGGTTGCATAAACGCTTTTGGCACAGTAACTACTCAAAGGCTGAAACAGTACCTATTCAATGCCCTGCTTAAAAACTGGATGAAATGTGCAGGCTATAAATGATGTAATGCTCAAACTTACGTAATTCACTGCAAAGAGCTAAGAAATAAAAGATCCTCTAACTTAATAGCTTGAAGGTAGCTGTGTGCGAGCGAATTAATACGATGATTCATTGTAAAAAGAATTTGCTTTGCGTACAGTGGGCATAGCAATATGTATCTGCTTATTTCTCCTTCCGAAGCGCAGGTACTGCCCAATGCACCTCTGCCCAAGTCCATAGCTCCCTGAAAATGGCAACACAAGTAGATATACAGCAGTTGTCAGAAGTCATGTGATATGTTTGCCTTCATAAATCAGGGCAGTGAGTTTTAGAGTCAGGAAGTCATGATGAAGCTTCCATTTGGAGTATTGCATACAGTTCTGGTTGCCCCATTACAGGAAGGATGTGAAGGCTTTGGAAAGGGTGCAGAGGAGGTTTACCAGAATGTTGCCTGGATTAGGGCATATGAGGTAGGTGGAGAGGTTTGACAGGCTTGGATTGTTTTCTTAGGAATACCGGAGGCTGTGGGAAGACCTGATAGAAATATATAAACTGATGAGAGGCATCGATAGGGTAGACTGTCGGAACATCTTTCCCAGGATGGAAAAATCAAATACTAGAGAGCGCAGCTTTAAGGTGAGAGAGGCAAAGTTTAAAGGAGCCATGCAGAGCAACTATTTTACACAGAGGGTGGTGAGTGCCTGGACCCCATCACTAGGTTTAGTGGTTGAGGCAGAAACCATAGTGGCATTTAAGATGCTTTTGGATAGGCATGTAGATATGTTGGGAATAGAGGGATATGGATTATACGCAGGTAGATTAGAGATAGTCTTGGCGTCATGTTCGGCACAGACATTGTGGACTGAAGGGCCTATACTGTTCCATGTTCTATGTTATCCCATTGCAGACATTGAACTTGTCTGTGGAACTGAAGTGCCACAATGCTAAGGGCTGTATTCTGCACTCTGTAACTTTCCGATCACTCTATCCACTGTACTTGTGTTTGACTTGTCTGTATTTATGTACAGGACTATCTGATCTGATTGGATAGCATGCAAAACAAAGTTTTCCACTGTAGCTCAGTACACGTGATAATAAGAAACCGAAACTTAAACCTAAGCCTTGATGGTAGGGACTGCATTCAGTGCTTGAGGCAGTGCGTTAGATAGTCTGAATGTTGGTGACAATGGTGCTGCACAGTGAAATTCTTTCTGCACAGATCATAGATGCACGAATTGCCAAATTTTTGGCGCCATTTATAAAAAGTCCAAAGATGTACTGGAGCAGCTCCCGATCCAGGTAAGCCCCAGGCTGCTGCAGGGCCTCCTCCCTTGACCTCGACCGGCCCAGACCACGAACTGACAATCCTCTCCTCGGTCGACTGCCTTTGTGTCCAGGGGGCACCTCCTGCCGTGTCTTTCTCCACTTTGCCGCTGCGCTTAGTCACGGGGGGCTCGGTGGCCTCTCCCTACAGGCCACGGCACATCCCTGGAGCCTTAAACACCTTGTTTAAAAGTGCTTGTGCATAGGAGGCATGATATGAGAATGCAGGTGAACATTTCCAATGTCCAGCAGATTTGGCTGCAGCAGGCACATTGGCCTTCATCCATCAGAGTAGTGAGTATAGAAGTTGGGAGATCATGTTGCAGTTATATAAGAAGTTGGTGAGGCTGCATTTAGAGTATTGTGTTCAGTTTTGGACACGCTGTTATCGGCAGGATGTTGTCAAGCTGGAAAGGGTGCATAGAAGAATTACGAGGATGTTGCCAGGACTCAAAGGGCCTGAGCAATAGGGAGAGGTTGAGCAGGCTGGGATTCTATTCCTTGGAGTGCAGGAGGATGAAGGGTGATCTTGTAGAAGTGGACAAAATCATGAGAGGAATAGATCGGGCAGATACACAGAGTCTCTTGCCCAGAATAGGGGAATCGAAAACCAGAGGACATAGGTTTAAAGTGAGGGAGGAAAGATTTAATAAGGAACGTTTTAGACAGGTACATGGATAGGGCAGGGTAGGAGGGATAGGGGCCGAATGCAGGCAGGTGAGATTAGTGTAGATGGGACAAGTTGGTCGGCATGGGCAAGTTGGGCCGATGGTCCTGTTTCCACGCTGTATGACTCGATGACTCTAAAGCTGCTCTGAGGCTCAGATTGCTCAACAGGTGATGGAGCCCTTTGCTAATGGGCTGGCTGGTGTCCAGTTTTTGGGCAGAGCTAGTTAGCAATGAAGATGCACATACCATGTTGAGTTCACACCTCAACATACCATGGTGGAAAGCTCTCAGTAACTCAGTTCCTTGGTGACACAAACTAAATGAAGATGCTGGATTCTTGAGCAAAACAAGAAGTGCTGGAGGAACTCAGCGGATCAGGCAGCATCTGTGGAGGGAATGCACAGGTGATGTTTCGAGTCAGATTCTCTTCTTCAGACTATTCTGATGAAAGGTCCAAACCCATAATATAACCTGTCCATTCCCTCCACAGATGCTATCTGACTTGCTGAGTTCCTCCAGCACTTTGTGTTTAACTCAGGTCCTTGTGTGCATTCAAATCCACACTTGTTGGTTGACTCTGCAATTTGGAGGCAAGTTGGGTAGGTTCTCTTTACTTTTAGCCATTACACTTTAGAGTTTAGAAATACAGCGCGTAAACAGGCCCTTCGGTCTACTGAGTCTGTGTCAACCAGCGATCATCCCATACACTAACATTATCCTATACTCTCGGGACAATATACAAATATTTACCCAAAGCCAATTAACCTACAAACTTGTATGCCTTTGGAATATGGGCGGAACTGGAGCATCCGGAGGAGAATGTACAAACTCCGTACAGACATCATCCATAGTCAGGATTGAACCCCGGTCTCGGGTGCTGTAAGGCAGCACCTCTACCACTGCACCAGTGTGCCTCCCCCAGCTTAAGCGTTCTCCTGGAAAATAAGGGAAAACTGGAATGATGTCAGTCTTCTGTAGAGGTTGATCATAGACCATGATATTAGTTTTGCTTGCATTGAGAACTGAAAGGATAGACCTGCCTTGTGTACCAGAAATGATGATGTGTGGCAGGAAACTAATGCCCTAACAGATAGGGTGTTCCTGGATAAACATGTAGAGGGAAATTATCACCAGTCTGAAGAAAGGTCCCAATCCGAATCATCACTGATCCATGTTCTCCAGGGATGCTGCCTGGCCTGCAGAGGTACTCCAGCACTTTGTGTCTTTTTTTGGAAAACCAGCACCTGCAGTTCCCCGTGTCAACATCTTATCAATAGTTCATGTTGGTCGCTTGCATCAGCACTCAATCTACACTTGGAAATCCTCAAACTTTACCTCTCTCAGCCTTAGAATCAATTCTCTGAACACGAGTAAGAGACTTGTGTCCTTAGGGATACAGGCTGTTGTGTATTCCATCTTTGGCAGACTACCTCTACAGGCTGTCAGCAGCTTAGTTGTTGAGACTTCGAACAGAATAATGCATTTCCACATCCCCCTCCCCTCTCCCCATAAACTCTCATGGTTAATTTTGTCTAAATTCACATTAATTTGCAAAACTTCACAGCAGAAGAAAATGAAGAACTTTTCTCCTTTATCTTTAACCCATCAGCTGCGTCAGATGTGAACATTTTGCTCGATTTGAATTTTTCTCGCCTCCAGCTCTTCATGCACCCCCCCCCCCCCCCCCCGCCCCAAATCTTTACTTTCAGTTTGAAGAAGGATCTCAACTTGAAAACGTCACCTATCCCTTTTTCTCCAGAGATGCTGCCTGACCCACAGAGTTACTCCAGCACTTTGTGTCTATCTTTGATATAAACCAGCATCTGCCGTTTTTCTTTGTTTCGACATCTTGAATTTTATCCCTGTGGTTCTGGTACTTGTGCCAAAGACACTTCAGAGCAGCACTAACACACTAAGTGCTGGAGGGATTCCGCTGAGTTTATCCAGCACTCACGTTCTGCTGCAGAGTTCCTCCAGCATTTTTGTGTCTTGCTCTGGATTCAAGCATCTGCAGTTCCTTGTGTCTCCTCAGAGCACCAGATGGCTTTTACATTGTGACCGATGAAAAGAGCTTCAAGGAAACGGGCCACGATTTATATTGAAGAAACATGTTTGGCAAATTTGCGGTGGTGAGTGAAACGGCAACTGTGTTGTTCAGGCATACCACTAAACATGGCCAAAGGTTCCCGATCAGAGGGATGAGGCTCCAGAATCACTACCTCAGAGGATGCTGTTGAAACGTTTGATTCGGGTTGTTTGGGCAAAGTGCCCATGGCAGAAACCAGATTATAGAGCTTCAGATGGGGAGTCTCAAGACAGATGAATACAGATCTTGGAGGCAATATCACAAACAAGATCATTGCGGAAGGTGTGGAAAGGGAAGAAAGATTGATTTTTGACAAAAAAGGAAGAAGGGTTTGACAGTTGGGTTTCTCAGGGGGTTGTGTTGCTTTGGAAAAGGATGGGGGGGGTGGGTGGACTGGTCACCTCCATCTTTAATATCAGTAACGCTGCATGTCAGAGGGGAAATAGAGTGGATGGGATGAAGGGAGTGGGAGGAGGATCTCATGGACTGAGGAACAAGAGGAAATAGATAAAGCCTGGGGATAGAGAGGAGGCAGCTCTAGTGTGGGGAGCATAGTTGAAGGAGGGTTGAATAGTGGACAGAGCAAGGCCTGAACCAAGCAATGCCATCATGCCATATAAGGAAAGGATTATATCTTGGTGATAAAGAAATTCACAAACAGTGAGAGGAGATGTGGTGAAGGATATAGAACATAAAACAGAACATAGAACAGTACAGCTCAAGACCAGGCCCTTCTGCCCACAATGTTGTGCCAAACATGATGCCAAGACCATCCCTTTTCTACCTGCCCAGAATCCTCATCCCTCCATTCCCCACATATCCATATGCCCATCCAAAACCCTCTTAAATACTACTATCGTATCTGTCTCGGCCGCTACCACCAGCAACAAGTTCCAAGAACCCACCACCCACTGTGTAAACAAACTTGGCCCACACATTTCCTTTAAACTTTGCTCTTCACACCTTAAAGCTATGCCCTCTAGTATTTGAATTTTCCATTCTGGGAAAAAGGTTCTGACTGTTTACCCTATCTATGCCTCTCATAGTTTTATATCTTTCTATTAGGTCTCTCTGCAACTTCTGGCGTTCCAGAGACAACAATCCGTCTATCCTATCCCTTCCTGTAGCTAATACCTCATAATCCAGGCATCATTTTGGTGAACTTTCTCTGCACACAAAGACGTACAGGTTTGTCGGTTAATTTGGCTTCAGTAAAAGTTGTAAACTGACCCTAGTGTGTAAGGCAGAGCTAGTGTACGGTGTGATCGCTAGTCGGCGCAGACTCGGTGGGCCGAAGGGCCTGTTTCCGTGCTGTATCTCTTAACTAAACGATACAAGTTGCCAGGAAATATTTGGAAGAATGAAAATGATGGGATTTCTCTGAGAATTGCATGGACTCGATGGGTTGAATGGCCATCTATGTTATGGGAAATATGCTCACCATGAAGAGAAAAGCAATTCCTTTTTTAATCACCTTTATTATTCCTCATGTATCTCTGAAGTGTGATCGTGGCATAATTGTACTCATGGATACACAGAGATTCCCTTTGTATTGGTATTGGTTTATTGTGACAATAATAAACCAATAGTGATACCACCTGAGGCGTCATGTCCCAACCTTAGTAAAGTATCTTCAATCATTCTGCTGGCTGGATGCCTCCCCTGCTGTTCTCTGTACTGACCACAGTATATCCACAAAAGCAAGTTGCTGAGGCAGACATTTCTGCCCATACAGTTAATCAGATAACTGGGTGGCATGGTAGCGTAGCAGTTGAGTTGCTGCCTTACAGCGCCAGGGACCCCAGTTCGATCCTGACTACGCATGCTGTCTGTACGGAGTATGTACATTCTTCCTGTGACCATGTGGGTTTTTTCCGGATGCTCCGGTTTCCTCCCACACTCCACAGACGTACAGGTTTGTAGGTTATTTGGCATCGGTAAAAACATTGTAAATTGTCCCTAGCGTGTAGGATAGTGTTAGTATACGGGGATCACTGGTCAGCGTGGACATGGTGGGCCGAAGGGCCTGTTGCCGCGCTGTATCTCTAAAGTCTAAAATGTAAAAGTCTTACCTCTGTCAAAATCTGTTATATAAAACTAGTTAATGGCTCTTTGGAATGTTGTACACCATACTTTACTATTTTCCGTATTACCAGACATTAATCCTAAAATTCAGCTTCTTGGCACCTGTTGATCAGATGTCATTGGTTCTGCATTTGGTGTAATGAGCCAAAAGAAGTTTGCATATATTTGTCACATGGGTCATACCAGTTACCATGTTGCTGAAGGTGTTAGTCTGTGCAGACTTGCGTATTCTGAAAAAAAGAGTAACTCAGCGGGTCAGGCAGTATCTCTGGAGAAGGTGTACAGGTGACGTTGCAGTTCCGGACCGTTGCTCTGAAGGGTTCTGACCCTAAATGTCGCCTATCCATGTTCTCCAGAGATGCTGCCTGACCCGCTGAGTTACTTCAGCACATTGTGTCTTTTTTGGTGAACCAGCACCTGCAATTCTGGGCATCTATTTGTGTATTGTGATTGGGTTTGATGTTGCTAAGTTGGAATTGTGGGTTCCAGCTTCTACAGGAGGTCATTTACTGTATGTATAATATTAGGTCCGTACCAAGTCTCGACAGTGAAATCTCACTAGTCCCATTTCTCCTCTTCTTATTTTCCATGCAGCTGTGTAACTTGATCTCACATACCCATCAACTCCCACTTTGATACTCTTTTGTCACTTGCCTACAGTAAGGCATAACTTACAGTCACCATTTAACTTCCAGTGTGGAATGAAGCCAGAACACAAGCACAATCCAACACTTTCATGAAGAGAAAAAGGAAACCCCACACAGACAGCAACCAAGGAGCTGTGGGACGTTTCATAAGCTCATAATTTAAAGGAGCAGAATTAGTCCATTCAGCCCACCAAGTCTACTTGACAGTGGTATTAATTACTATAGCACCAGGCCTCCTAGAATATCACCTCTTAATGTACAATGAAGATGTTCACTGGCAAAAAGATTTCCCACTTCCAGCGCCTTTCAACCCTTCCCTTCACATCCCACAACACAATTAAAGAAGTTCACTTAAAGAGATACAGCATTGAAACAGGCCCTTCATCCCATCAAATCCCTGCTGATTATCAACCGCCTAAGTTGCTAAGTTGGAATTGTGGGTTCCAGCTTCTACAGGAGGTCATTTACTGTATGTATAATATTAGGTCCGTACCAAGTCTCGACAGTGAAATCTCACTAGTCCCATTTCTCCTCTTCTTATTTTCCATGCAGCTGTGTAACTTGATCTCACATACCCATCAACTCCCACTTTGATACTCTTTTGTCACTTGCCTACAGTAAGGCATAACTTACAGTCACCATTTAACTTCCAGTGTGGAATGAAGCCAGAACACAAGCACAATCCAACACTTTCATGAAGAGAAAAAGGAAACCCCACACAGACAGCAACCAAGGAGCTGTGGGACGTTTCATAAGCTCATAATTTAAAGGAGCAGAATTAGTCCATTCAGCCCACCAAGTCTACTTGACAGTGGTATTAATTACTATAGCACCAGGCCTCCTAGAATATCACCTCTTAATGTACAATGAAGATGTTCACTGGCAAAAAGATTTCCCACTTCCAGCGCCTTTCAACCCTTCCCTTCACATCCCACAACACAATTAAAGAAGTTCACTTAAAGAGATACAGCATTGAAACAGGCCCTTCATCCCATCAAATCCCTGCTGATTATCAACCGCCTGGAGTGTCACGACAATTCAATAACTTGTCCTTCACCAGATTAGCACAGGCTGATATTCCAGCATGAAGCTGCTCTGACATTTAACATTTAACAATCACATCATTGCCACTTGGCCAGTGCATGTTCTGTCCATACGTTCATAAGTTATAGGAGCAGAATTAGGCCATTTGGCCCATCAAGTCTACTTCACCATTCAATCATGGCTGATCTATCTTTCCGTCTCAACTCCATTCTCCTGTCTTCGGCGCACTGAGTCCATTCTGATGAACGATCCCCCGTACACCAGTTTTATCCTACACACTAGGGACAAACCTTTAAGTACATAATAGATATAAACAGGTCACTGAGTCTATCTGCAAGAGTCACCAGGCTTGGTCACCATTACAGTCCCAACTGCAGCTGGTCTGAAAGGTCCGTTGCAGCTGCCGCCTCCATCTGGTCATCCCATGAAACGTCGTCCCGCTCATCGCCTGTCCACCGTCAACCTTTGTGCCCCAGGGCCACTCCCACCTTCTTACCGGCCATTTTTCCAGCATCTACCACCGTTGCCGACTCTCTCCAACTCCTCTCTGGTTCCCAGTCTCTGGGGGTGAGCACGGGCCGGGCTCAGTGGCTTCTCTCTCACTAGGCCTACCGGGACTAGGTAACCACGGCAATGCTCATGTGATAAAATGCTGAGCTGCCCAGGCAAAAGGCATGGCATCGTCTACATCGTCTCTGGGTCCCAATCCTGAAACTCCTTTCCAAAAAGCACCGTGGAAGCACATTCACCAGAAGGAACTGAGGTGGTTGATGAAGCCAGCTCACTGCCAGTTTCTTAAAACACAATCAGGGATGTTCAACAAAGGCTGGCCCTTCCAGTTAGTCCCAGAGCCTGAAAAATGAGAATGTAAGAAACAAGGCAAAAGTCAAGAGTGTATTATTGTTGTATGTCCCAAAACAGAACAACGAAATTCTCACTTGCAGCAGCATGACAGATAGCTTAGTTTAATTTATTATTGTCATGTGTACTAAGGTACAGTGAAAAGCTTTTTTGTTGCATTCTATCCAGTCAGAGAAAAGACTATATATGATTACCACCAAGCCGTCCACAGTATTCAGATACAGGATAAAGAGAATAATGTTCAGTGCAAAATAAAGTCAGATTAAAGATAGTTGCAAGGTCTCCTGTGAGGTAGATGGTAGGTCAGGACCGCTCTCTAGATGGTGATAGGATGGCTCAGATACCTGATAACAGCTGGGAAGAAACTGTCCTTGAATCTGGACGTGTGTGTTTTCACATTTCTGTACCTCTTGCCTGATGGGAGAGGGGAGAAGAGTGATGAAACTCGTCCTTGATTATGTCAACATAGTACTCTGTAAAAACACCATAATAAACAACAAAAAAATGTCCAGTATATTAAAAAAAACAAAGAAACAATGATCTTTTCCCTCCTTCCTGCTCCTTGGATTATTAATTCATTTGATTTTTGAAAATGGAAATAAAAATGTTGGTCCCTGTGTATCAGTGACCTCACGCAGTCGGTGATCTGTGCAACCTCATGGTGGAGCAGATCTGGAATCATAGGTTATCATGGTATCAGTCCCCACATCACTTCCACTCTCCGCCCGTCTCTATAAATCTGATGCGTCATTTATTATTCATGGCGTGTGGTTTCAAGGGTTTTTTTCTGAATAAATGAACACAAGGCTTTCGTGAGGGTCTTGGATGGAAGTTGGGACAAAGATAAAATCATTCCCTTTACGTTTGCTTTTAACGGCAGCAAGAAAATTAATCTCAAACGGAAAACTGGCCAATAAAAATGGTCCAGTCAATAAACAGTTCCTTGTCGATCGAGGCAGTGGTTTGGAAACCTGCAAAAGAAGCCTTTTTCTGTGCTTAACACATTCACTCGCTGCTCTCTGGAGTATTTCAGCGGGCATTTGTGTTTCAGTTAAGGCTTCGTGGTGATTTGGAAGCTGCTGTGGAGTGAATAAATTAACCCCTTTCAGATGATCTTGCCGTAATCATCACATTCTGCTTTCTGTCATCTCAGGAGTTCATTGCGTTGCTAGAATGTGTAACAATTTCAAAATTTATTATAAAATGAAATTCTGCCGTGTCATGAATACATTAACATTTGAATCTAAATTCTCCACCATGTCAGCTAATAAAACAGTATAAATGAACCACGCTTGCTATAAATAATTGTCTATTAATACTGTGGCACTGTGCAGCAAATTAAAGACTCACTTGACTGAACACAGCTGTAGCAGAAAGACATAGCTTACAATGAAGGGTGATTGCATGGGAAGCACTCTTAAAGCCTCAGCACCTTTTTTGCTCATATTTAGGTACATTTCAGACAATTAATATTTATTTAAACTTGAAAACAGAGGACCTTATGCTTTAATAGAAAAGGACATGTTCGAGACTTGGTTTATTAATCCTAATTTACGAGGACATAGAATCTCATCGCACATCTATTGTTCTTAATATGGTTTAATCAGTAGGATTTAACAGCGGAGGTATTACAATTCGGAAAGATTATTTAAGGCATGTATGAAATTAAATATTAAAATGCATTTAACCTTTTATGATGTTGCGTTGCCTGAGAAGATGAATGTAAGATTAGAATTTGTTGTGCTGTGGTAGGGTAAAGATCGAACACGTCACTGTGCTCCACAGCATATCGCCAACAGTTTATTAAACGCAATCCTTTGGTATTGCTTTTGGTAATCTGGATATTGTGTTGCTTTATAAGGAGGCCAGCATGTATTATTGAGATGCCCAGCTGGAGTTATGTTTAGAAGAAATTTTAAAGAAATTTAGTAGCACAAAAACGTTCGAAAGAGCTTTATAAAAACTCCAATATAAATTGAAAGTGGAATTTTGAAAAAAAGCAGATATCTGGAAACACCCATCAGGTTAAGATAGCATCTGTATAAAGGAATCAGAGTTAATATGTTGAAATAAAGAACTGCAGATGCTGGTTTATACCAAAGATAGGCGCAAAGTGCTGGAGTAACTCAGCGGTTCAGGCAGCAACTCTGGAGAAAAATAATAGGATAACACCATAACAACCTTAGTAGTGTGTTTCATGCACTCTATTTGAAAAGAAAATCGCCCCGCACATCTCCTTTAAACTATTTCTCTCCGACCTTAAATCTATGATCTATAGTGATTATGAAAAATGACTGCCCACCCTATCTTTGCCTCTCATACTTTTATATACTTCTATCAGGTCACCCCTGAGCCTCTGACGATCCAGAGAAAACAATCCAAATTTGTCTGGTGTCGCCATATAGCTGATACCCTTAATCCAGCAAACATTCTGGCACATGTCTTCTGCACCCTTGCCAAAACCTCCACATGCTTTCTGTGATGGGGTGACCAGAACTGAACGCAATACTTCAAATGTGGCCTAAGCAAGGTTTTATAAAGATGCAACATGGCTTCCTTACTCTTATACTCAATACCATGACCAAATAAACAAGTATAGATTATACCTTCCTTACCACTCTATCTACTTGTGTTGTCACATTCATGGAGTTATGGACTTGGACCCCAAGATCCCTCTGTACATCAATGCTGTTAAGGGTCTTACCATGAACTGTATACTTTCCGCTTACATTCCACCTCCCAAAGTGCAATACCCCACACTTTCTCAGATTGAGCTCCAGCTGCCATTTTTCTGTCCATGTCTGTGATTGATATAAATATTGCTGTATCCTTTGACAGGCTTCTTCATTCTGTGCAACTCCATCAGTATTTGTGTCATTTGCAAACTTACTAACCGACCCATCTACATGTTCGTCCAAGTCATTGATACATATATCACAAACAGTAAAGATCCTAGCAGAGATACCGGTTGAAGTCCACTGGTCACAGATCTCCAGCTGGAATAGCGTCCTTCCACAACCATCCTCTCTCTTCTAAGGGGCAAACCAGTTCTGAATCCAAACTATCAAATCATTTTGGATCACATATATCTTAATCTTCTGGATCAGCCTACCATGATGGAGTTAATCAAATGCCTCACTAGAATTCATGTAGACAACATCCACTGCCCTACTCTCATCAATCTCATCAATCCCTCCTCCAAAAAATCAGGCAAGTATGAACTGCCATAGACAAAACCATTCTGACAGTTTTCAATTAGCTCATTCTCTTCCAAATGGAAGTAAATCCTGTCCCTAAGAGCCATCTGCAATAGTTCCAATAGTCCCAGTGTCCATATTGATCCAACAACACATTAAAACCATTTCATCTCATTCAAATCCTTCCATGACTTCTTGCATTCCCATCTCTCAGACGACTACCAGCCCTAGTGCTGTCTGAGACTCCAGGTTTCTGATACTTAATTCCCCCCATTATTGGCAGCTCCATAAGCCTCTCTACTTCTCTCCTTTCCTTTAACACACATGGCCTCTTGAATGTTTCCTTAAAAACATACAAACTGCAGTATAATCAGATAATAATGACATTATTGTCTGATTATACTGATATCAGCCATTTCATTATCGCCAAGCAAGGGGATATTGAAGAAGCAGTAACTGCAGGTGCTGGTTAATACACAAAAGGCACAAAGTGCTGGAGTAACACAGAAGTCCAGGCAGCACCTCTGGAGAACATGGATCAGTGGAGACCTTTTTTCAAACATCTGAGGAAGGTCTCAACCTGAAATGTAACTCAGAGTTACATACATGCCTGCTAGAATAAAGGTCAGGCAGCATCTCTGGAGAATATGGATCGATGACGTTTCGGGTTGAGACTCCAGCACTTTGTGTCCTTTTGTGTATTAGCCAGCACCTGCAGTTCCTGCTTCTTCAATATCTCATTGCTTGGCGATACTGAAATATCTGATATCAGTGTAATCAGACAATAATTAATCTATTGTTATCTGATTATACTGCAGCAGATCACCTTGGAACATTTGATTACATCAAAGGTGCTCCATAAATACATGTTGTTGCTGCTGCTTAGGGTTATAAAGTTAAGGAGCACCAACAGAATGGCATTGGAGAAGGTCCATAGAAGATTTACAAGAATGATCCTGGGGATGATTGGGTGAATGCATGATGAGTGTTTGATGGCACTGGGCCAGTCCTCATTGGAATGCTGGGCCGGGGAGGCCAAGTCATTGGTTATTTTTAAGATGGAGATCGACAGATTCTTCATTAGTACGGGTGTCTGGGGTTATGGGGAGAAGGCAGGAGAATGGGGTTAGGAGGGAGAGATAGATCAGCCATGATTGAATGGCAGAGTAGACTGGATAGGCCGAATGGTCTAATTCTGCTCCTATGATTTATGAACTTATGAAAATGCCATTTCAGGGAACTTAGTACATGTGAATATGAATCTAACCATCTATCTTTGGTGCAATTGTTGGCTCACCATTTCTCAGTTCTTGCTTGTTTTTTAAAATATATAGCAAAATTTAAATGATAAGTGTGTGACAGAGATATGCTGGACACAATCCTGTTCAAAACATTTGGGGCTGCACACTTGGTTAAGTCTTTTGCCTTCAGCTACTCTGCATCCTTGTCTGCTATGTTTTCAAACAGGTATTCCTGCAAGAACATTCCTCCATCATTTTTATGATGTCTGCTCTGTTTTTTAAAATAAAATCTAGATTATCAGATTACACTCATATCTGATTATACTCAGATGTTTCAATGTAGACAAGCAAGCTGATATTGAAGAAACAGGAACTGCAGATGCTGGTTGCAGATGCAGATGCCTGTAAAAGATAGAGTTTCTATCTTCACATTTTGCATTACACATCATGTGTATTTCCAACGCAGACAAACTATTGTATTCCCCACTTTATGAATACAAATTTTGTAACTGTTCTTTTAAACATATCATTATTCAATATCTACCTGTCTCAGCAGTTTATAAATCATACTTCAAAAAACATAAATATGGAACAGCTTATATACACCATTATTTCACAAAATGCTGGAGTAACTCAGCAGGTCAGGCAGCATCTCAGGAGAGAAGGAATGGGTGATGTTTCGGGTGGAGACCCTTCTTCAGACTCATGTCAGGGGAGCGGGACAAAGGAAGGATATAGGTGGAGACGGGAAGATAGAGGGAGAACTGGGCAGGGGGAGGGGAAGAGAGGGACAGAGGAACTATCTAAAGTTGGAGAAGTCAATGTTCATACCGCTGGGCTGCAAGCTGCTCAAGCGAAATATGAGGTGCTGTTCCACCAATTTCTGGTGGGCCTCACTATGGCACTTTTCCAGTTGGTCTCACTATGCGCCCGGGATGAGGTGTTTCACACTGGGGCATCAGAGATGTCCTCATTCTTCAGGAAACGGGGCTTCCACTCATCCATTATAGATGAGGCTCTCACTAGGGCCTCTTCTACATCCCGCAGCTCCGCTCTTGCTCCCCCTCCCCCCATTCGTAACAAGGACAGAATCCCCCTCGTTCTCACCTTCCACCCCATCAGCCAACATATCCAACAAATCATCCTCCAACATTTCCGTCACCTACAACCTGGACCCCACTACTGGCCACATCTTCCCATCCCCTCCCCTTTCTGCGTTCCGCAGAGACCGTTCCCTCCGTAACTCCCTGGTCCACTCGTCCCTTCTTACCCAAACCACCCCATCCCCGGGCACTTTCCCCTGCAACCGCAGGAGATGCAACACCTGTCCCTTTACCTCCCCCCTCAACTCCATCCAAGGACCCAAACAGTCTTTCCAGGTGAGACAGAGGTTCACCTGCACCTCCTCCAACTTCATCTATTGTATCCGCTGCTCTAGATGTCAACTTCTTTACATCGGCGAAACCAAACGCAGGCTCGGCGATCGTTTCGCTCAACACCTTGGCTCAATCCGCCTTAACCGACCTGATCTCCCGGTAGCTGAGTACTTCAACTCCCCCTCCCACTCCCAGTCTGACCTTTCTGTCATGGGCCTCCTCCAGTGCCATAGTGAGGCCCACCGGAAATTGGAGGAACAGCACCTCATATTTCGCTTGGGCAGCTTGCAGCCCAGCGGTATGAACATTGACTTCTCCAACTTTAAATAGTTCCTCTGTCCCTCTCTTCCCCTCCCCCTTCCCAGTTCTCCCTCTATCTTCCTGTCTCCACCTATATCCTTCCTTTGTCCCGCCCCCCTGATATCAGTCTGAAGAAGGGTCTCGACCCGAAACGTCACCCATTCCTTCTCTCCTGAGATGCAGTTATTTTCTTACACTCTTTATATATAACATTATATACCCCATCCATTTAGTCCCTCTGCCTTCTACTAAAAACACCTCCAGCTCTTGCTAACTGAGGTATAGTCTGCGATGCTGTGATTTATTTTGTGGCTGCTCTCACTGACACATCAACAGCAGATGCACTTCTGGGTTGGGGAATCAGTCCCATCAGTTTTCCCTTCCCTCGGAGAGCGAGAGAGCAATGTTCCAGTTGACAAGTGGCAAAACTCAGTCTATGAAGGTTGCTGATTCTATCATTCCAAGAAAAGCATCGAACCAGGGCTTTCTGAATGGGACTGCAATTCCGAAACACTGCGACTACCTCACGGCTTCATTCCTCACGGGTGCATATGTAACACAGGCTTTGTAAATGAAACAGACAAAATCAGTTCAACGTGTAAAAAATTCTGCAGTGAAATTACGAACAGCGAACACACAGCTATAGTGCGCCTCTATATTTTGTTTCTACTTTTCCTCTGAATTGCATTCCTGCGGCATCACACTTGAACGATAATGTACCTCCAGATAGAACCCAGGATCTCCAAGTGTTCCTATCTAAATGATCAGTGTGCTGCAACCTAACAATTTCATTTCACTCGGCACTAACATTTCCACTTCAAATTATGCCAATGATACTTTCTACAGATGAACAATCCTCCCCCTTAGATGGAAGCCTTCTCACAAAACAGCCACAGGGCATTTACAGAGGCATCTGGGCAGAATTGATCAAAGATATAATGAAAATGAATTTTGTATTTTTTAACTGATTAGAAAACTATGTGCAATATAATCCCGTTCATACCATAACTTAATTCTGAAATAGGTTAGAGCAAGTTGTACCTTTGCTGCACATTTCTCCTTCAATTAATTCATTAACATTGAAGACAGCCTCTTCTTTATTGCAGCTCCCAGAATCCATAGTATCTGTTTCCCATTTACTAAAACATGCTGGAGAATTTCATTACCATAAACCTGCATTCTGCTTGGAATAATAAACTTAAATGTATGTTCATCTATTTCTTGAAGATAGACACAAAATGCTGGAGTAATTCAGCGTGTCAGGCAGCATCCCTGGAGAAAAGGAATAGGTGATGTTTTGGGTCGGAACCCTTCTTCAGACTCATCTATTTATGATATCTATAATTTATAATAAATCAAGAGTCAAGAGTGTTTTATTGTCATGTGCCTCAGAAAGAACAATGCAATTCTTACTTGCAGCAGCACAACAGAATATGTAAACATAGTGCTCTGTAAATGAGAAAAAAGGTGCAGTATATATATATATATATATATATATATATATATATATATATATATATATATATATATATACACACACACACACATATTCCCCCAAGTCCATTTAGTTCCATGCTTATTTGGAGGTTGTAGTGTTTAATAGCCTGATGGCTGCAGGTTTGTTGGTGAGCAATGTCATCGTCCAGCTGCAGTAGTTCTATAGGTTTGAACAATGTTGTACAAACAAATTGTATTCATTAAAATATTGTTAGTTTAAGTATCCATGAAAGGTCAAGGTCAAGGTCAACATTAGATCAGAAATGGAAAAAGAGACAATTCTGCAATTATATAAGCACAAAATTACCTGTTTAGTCAAGTATTTTCACCGTCGGTAAAGCAAAGGGCACAATTTTAAATACGTAACGCTGATTATCAACTAAAAAGGAAAGCTGTTTCAAAATTCGTTGTCGAGTTAATTAAATGCAAATTGTCATGGTTTTAATTTTTATTGATAGAATGGAATCCTTCAAAACTCCTTCTAAATCCAAAATTGTAAATACTCTCCAACCTTATCTTATTTATGCTTTGTCGGTGCAGCCTTACATGCATGCACACCGTGAACCCTTTGAATTCACAGTACACAATATACAAACCTGCATAAATTATCTTGCTTCTTGATTCCACAATGAATCAACCATCTGGTCTAATACCATTCCGACAGTGATATAGGACTGAACATTCCACGCCTCGTCTAATGTGTGTAGAGGAACATATTTTAAAATGTCAGGATACATCAACTACATATTTAGTATTATTTATATTCATAAAAATTAATAGTACAGGATAGATTGAGATTCAAGACTTGCTTAATCACACTTGCCTGTGCCTTGTGAGATGTAGAAATTATTAAAAACCTAAACATGTTTGCTCTCCTTTGTGCCATATTAAGCTCCAAAAGAGAAAAACAAAGTACTGAATGACTTAACATAAATAACACTTTGGCCTCGATTCAAGTCTGTGGCACAAACATATAAATGCTAATTAGACCAGTCCAAATACATTTTGTGCCAAAGGGATAATGCTTCTTTTTTCACCTTTTTTTTTTACCACATTAACAGTGGAGACAGATGACAAAGCTGGGGTTGAAAGTGGTTTGGGTCAGGAGACAAGGCAAATTAACCCCAAATGTTTCCTTTATACAGCTGACAATAAATAGTACTACAGCAATATAGGATGCTGACTGCAAATGTGGCATCTAACATAATATCCTAAAGTGGAATAAAATGAACAAAGAAGGAATACCATTCACGGTGATTCAGAATTCACAAACTTTATTTATTTTATTACATTTTCCTTAATCAAATGATAACGGTTTTACACAAAACTCACAAAGCTGACGGATTCTTTAACTTGAAGTATTCATCTATTCTGGATGAGATTTGATTGGTGATGGAAATGGCCAAGGTTTTCTTTCACTTACTTAGGGAAAAATATTCCCCTCTGTTAAATTCAATACGCAGCTGAGAAATGCTGGATAGCGTCTCTCTGATTTCATCAGCAGTCTTTGCCATTTTATCCATTAAGTTGTAGCAAAGATTCCACAATTGATATCTGCACCCATGGACCTAGAGAGAATTTCAAGCAGAGTGCTGGGTCCAAGACACATCTTCGAATATTGGGAAAGGGAATTGCGATACAGCTACTTAAAACCGTTTGGGAACCCCATCGTTTGTTAATCAGTAATTATAACTTATTACAACATTAAAAACTCGATTAAATATTTTATCGTGCAGGTGACATCATTCTGCAGGTATCAGGATGGAAAAGGCAGTTTAAAACCCAGCAGTATGCATATACTTTCAGATAACTCTTGCATTCCCTCTCTCTTCACATCCCTTCCCCAACCTAGTCATCTTGCTTGTTTCACTGTTTGTACCCCTTCATTATCACCTCTTCCACAGCCAACAATGGACCATTGTGAGCTCCACCTTTCTTGAGTCATTGGTGCTAGCTCTGATTTGTTTTGTACTGTTTCATACTTCTAGTTTCCCTCTCCTCTGACTCTCAGTCTGAAGAAGGGTCTCGACCCAAAACATCAGCTATTCCTTTTCTCCAGAGATGCTGCCTGACCTGTTGAGTTACTGCAGCATTTTATGTCCATCATCTGAATAGGAACATATTCAGCTTTGATACCTCTATAACCCACAAATATGTTAACAGATGATGAAGGCCACTTGGATGAGATGCTGTACAACTGGTCCCAAAGATTTCTTAGCACATCGATGGAAGGAGATGGAGATATGGGGGCCAAGGGGAGTGGGATGGGGGGTGGGGTGGAGTGGAAATGGGGGGGGGGGGGGGTGTTGGTGTTTAACTGCAGGTGAGGGAAGGGCAGGTGCTGGCTGACAAATAATTCTTTGTTCTTTATTACCCAGGACAGAAGCTATAATGCTGCCTGCTTTATGCACAATGAGTTTGCGCTTGCAGTACTGAATCCTGAAATTTTTATGCATTCATTGGTGTGATGTGCGTTTTGCTGGCAAGGTCCATACTTAATCCTCCATGTTAGACATCCTAATCAACAATGGCTCACGAGGCCACTTCAAGAGCAGGAACCAATTAAAGATAGCAAGTTTCCTTTTCTAAAAAATATTAGGGAAACAATCCAAATTTTAATGATCATGCACAATTTTGCAATCACTTTTACTGGTTCAAGCTTTTTATTAAATTTCTAGCATTCGAAATCTTCAATTGTTATGGTGGGGCTTGTACACACATTCTCTGAATAATTAAACAATACTACCTGTTCCTGTTATTTAGAGCGGTGATGATAATCAAACTATTATTAAGTTCTGCTTTTAGAAAAAGGCTCAGATAGTGAACCAATGTCACAGCTTCACAAGAAATGTCATGACAAATGCTCTGCGATATTTAGATGCCTTGGTACTTGATGCCACTAACCTCTATTTTAATGGTTTGACCAAGCAAATTAACCATAACATAGATTAACATCAAAACAGCATCGATTATCAAAGCATACCAGGATTCAAACTTTGACGGGGTAATCTGGTATTTCAGAATTATTTTCCAGATTAATTGACTTTCAGCTGCTTACAAAGGCACATTTCCCGTTGTAATTAATTGTCGAGCAATGGCAGCTTATAAACTTGAAAATTCCTTTCTGAAAATTGGAGCTAAACAGTGCATTGCAAATCGTTTCCATGACTGCACTTGCATGGTTGTTTACCCTCAATTTGCATAATTTGTCTATTCTGCGGGAGTTTCTGGGCTGCCTAATGGAGCATTTGTACAAGGGCAACAGTGAAGGCTGATTTAAAGGGCTCGAGCAGCCATTTAAGCTGTGATATTTCCACCTGCGATAGAAAGGGAGGGTGTTTCAGCTGAGGATTCCTTCTCAACTTCGCCTCCCACACTCACAGAGCCCAGAGTTTAGTTTAGTTTAGTTTAGAGATACAGTGCTCTTCAGTCCAAGCAGACGAGTGATCCCAGTACACTAACACTATCCTACACACTAGGGACAGTTTTACAATTTTCACCAGCCAATTAACCTGTACGTCGTTGGAGTGTGGGAGGAAACCAGAGCCACCTGGGCAGAAACCTATGCAGTCACGGGGAGAATGTACAAACTCCATACAGACAGCACCTGTAGTCAGGATCAAACCGGAGACTCTGGCGCTGTGAGACTGCTACTCTGCTGCTGCTGCACCATGCCGCCCTCTGAGTTCATCTGACAGGAAGAGGCAGAAATTAAGGCAACAACACAGCTTCCTGCGTTGTAGCAGGAGAGAGGAGGAATCGTAACATTTCACTTTGCACCTGATCATTTCAAAGGCAGGGCTACCAACAATGTAGTCGTCTTGATAATGACACAAAGTGTTGGAGTAACATCTCGGGAGAACATGGATAAGTTATGTATCGGGTCGGGACCCTTCTTCAGACTCACAGAACTCCCTTCGGAGTCAGGAGGAGAACTTCTTCAAAGTAGGCACACCGTGAGGAGATTTTGCAGTGGAGCAGTAAAATGTAGCGACAAGGAATTGCAGATGCGGGTTTACAAAAATAGTGGCACAGTGGTTAGTCCCCCTGCAAAATAAGAGTCTGAGGAAGTGTCCTGACCCAAAATGTCACCTATCTCTGTTCTCCAGAGATGCTGCCTGACCAGTTGAGTTACTCCAGCACTTTGTGTCTTGATAATGCATTGATTTAGATGATGTGCTTGAGACTCCGCAGTCAGCCCTGAACTCACAACCTTCTGTCTGAGAGATAAGAATGAGACCATTTATTCTTTACTCCATTTTCAGGATGTGTGCATCACTGGCAGGCTGGCATTTTACATTACCTTAGTTTTGTTTGGAGATACAGTGTGGAAACCAGCCTTACAGCCCACCGGATCTATGCCGACCAGCAATCATCCGTTTACACCAGTACTGTATTATCCCACTTTCTCATTCACTCCCTACATGTTAGGGGCAATTTTACAATGGTATATTAACCCTACAAACCTGCATGTAGGAGGAAACTGGAGCACCCAGAGGAAACCCACGAGATCACAGGGATATAATAATAATAATAATATAATAAACATTTATTTTTTATAGCGCTTTTCCAAATGCTCAAAGACGCTTTACAAAAACAGTCAAGACATAAAAACAAACAGACAAACTATCCTGACGGAGAAGCGGCGAACAAACAGCGCCAGCGTCCTCTCACGTCAGGGTCCGGCAGTAGACAATAAAGAACACAAGACACACAATTACATTTTTTAACACAAACAGCCATCACAGTGATTGCTCCAGGCACACCCTCACTGTGATGGAAGGCAAAGAAAAGTCTTATCTCCTCCTCATTCTTCTCCCGTGGTGCCACGAGGCGATCAAGGCTCCCGACTTTTGAAGCCCCCACCGGGCGATGGAAAGGGATAACATGCAAAATCCACACAGACAGCATCCAAGGCCAGGATTGAACCTGGGTGTCTGGCGCCGTGAGGCAGCGGCTCCACCAGCTGTGCCATCATATTACAAATCCTTAATTAGCCTTGCGTAAGTGGTGTGAGCTACATTCCCGAACTCCTGCAGTTATTCCAATGGGATGTCCAGAGTGCTGTTGTCTGGGATGTTCTAGGATTTGGACTCAGGATCAAGCACATTGGATGGGCAATAAATGTACACGTCAAGATGTGCAATCTGGTGGGGAATCTGAAGGTGGTGGTGCTTCCAAGTGCCTGAGCCATTGCCTTTCTTGGTGGTCATGGTCAAGGGTGTGGGAGGTGCTGTAGAAAACCCTAAGTAAGTTACTGCATGGTAGTGTAAAAACTGTAGGGCCACTGTGCACTAGATTAGAGTTTAGAGATACAACATGGATAAATAGGCCCTTCAGCCCACAGAGTCCACACCGACCATCTATCACCATTCATTCACCCTAGTTTTACCACTTTCTCATTCACTCCCTACACATTGGGGGCAATTTACAGAGGCTGTAATCTAGTCCTATATTATTCCCAGTTAGGGGAAATTTTACAGAAGCAAATTAACCTTCAAACCTGCACATCATTGGAGTATGGGAGGAAACAGGAGCACCTGAAGAAAGCCCACACAGTCACAGGGAGAACGTACAAATTCTGTACAAACGGCATCCGCAGTCAGGATCATAAAGACACTATGGCATGTTAGCTTCTGCATTAAACTTTTTCACATCTCAATCTGAAGCACTCTATGTTTAAAGGTTAATTGGAAATTGTGAGTTTTGGCCCACAAGTACAGTGGGAATATTTAACTTGAGGAACTCCTCAGAAAGATTCCTGCCATCATTATTTATTTTATTCATATTCTCTTATGACATGGAAAGAGGCCATTTGGCCAGTCGAGTCTGCCCCAGCTCTTGGGGCATTCCCCTTGCACCCTTTCACCCCGATATATCCCTGAAACATTCTCTCGCATTGCCCATCATTGCTGCCCCTCTGCACCCCCTCCACCCTATCTCACCTGACCCCCACCTACTCTTGGGGGTGACATAATAGCCAATTACCCTAATTAGCACATCTTTAGATTGTGGGAGGAGAGAGATCACCTTGGAGAAAGCCACAAAGATCACGGAGAGATCGTGCAAACTCCACCCAAACAGCACCGAAGCTCAGAGGCGGCACAGTGGTGTAGCGGTAGAGCTGCTATCTTACAGCGCCAGAGAACTAGGTTTAATCCTGACTATGAGTGCTGTCTGTACAGAGTTTATACATTCTCCCTGTGACCGTGTGGGTTTTCTCCGGGTGCTCCGGTTGCCTACCACACCCCAAAGACATGCAGATTTGTAGGTTAATTGGCTTCTGCAATTATCCCTGGTGTGTAGAATGCAACTAGTGTATGGGTGATCACTGGTGGGCATGGACTCGGTGGGCTAATGGGCCTATTCTCACACTGTGTAACTAAATCAAACTACATTTTTTTAAAGTCGAACCCAGCCTGACGAGGTGGTGAGGCGGGTGCTCTGGGTGTTGCAGCAAAGAGCCCCCACCACTGCTGCTGAATGCATAGTTTTTCCACTCAATGGAGCCCCAACACTGCTGCTGAATGCACAGTGCTCCCACTCAATGGGCCCCCAACACTGCTGCTGAATGAACAGTGCTCCCACTCAATGGGCCCCCAACACTGCTGCTGAATGCACAGTGCTCCCACTCAATGGGCCCCCAACACTGCTGCTGAATGCACAGTGCTCCCACTCAATGGGCCCCCAACACTGCTGCTGAATGCACAGTGCTCCCACTCAATGGGCCCCCAATACTGCTGCTGAATGCACAATGCTCCCACTCAATGGGGCCCCAACACTGCTGCTGAATGCACAGTGCTCCCACTCAATGGGCCCCCAACACTGCTGCTGAATGCACAGTGCTCCCACTCAATGGGCCCCCAACACTGCTGCTGAATGCACAGTGCTCCCACTCAATGGGCCCCCAACATTGCTGCTGAATGCACAGTGCTCCCACTCAATGGACGGCCGACGGCAACTGGCTTTGGATGAGGCCACGGTTCTCACCACAGACAAGGCCGCATCTTTCTGGGGAGATTCCTACAAGCTCAGTGACATTGCTCCTGGCTTGCCTGCCACTGCGCTACTGCACTCCGCAGCCTGGTGACAAAAACATCATCAAGCAGCAGCAGCAAAGTGAGTGGAGAGGAGACAGAAGGGACATTTCAGAAACCTGTAGAGATATATGTCAGCTTTCATCACATTCTCAACTTTCTATAAAATCCAGTCGAGGCAAATCTTCCCGCCACGGGGTGAAGTACATGAAAGAGACAGGTTGCAAATAGAATGTGAACTCTTTGCGCCGGAAAGCCTTTTTGAAAAATACTTTGAAATCACACTTATATTGCACAGTGCCTAAATAATTGATTTATTTGAACTGGAGAGAGGCAAGGGAGTCAAGACTTTAGACTTTAGAGAAACAACTTGGAAGCAGGCCCTTCTGCCCAGCAAGTCTGTGCCGACCAGTGATCCTCGTACACCAGCACTATCCTGCACACCAGGGCCAATTTACAATCTTTTTTACCAAAGCCAATTAACCAACAAGCCTGCATGTCTTTGGAGTGTGGGAGAAAACCGGAGCACCCGGAGAAAATCTACGCGGGTTCGGGGAGAACATACAAAATGCGTACAGATAGCACACATAGTCAGGGTCAAACCTGGGTCTCTGGCTCTGTATGGCAGCAACTCCATCACAGCTCCACTGTGCCGCCCCAAGATTCAAGTGTCTGTTTAATTGTCATATGCACCAGCAATGGAACAATAAAATCCCTACTTGGTGGGGCTTTAAAAGCACATTAATGCAACATCACAATAAATAAATGTACAATATTCAATGATACAATAAGTTATCAGTCATACTTGCTAACCACACCATAACAGCACAAACTGAAGTACATAGTGCAGCAACCACAATGTCCATAGTCGTTCATTGTTGAGGTAGATTTGTGGTTAGGGTTGTACAGTGTGGTTCAAGAGCCTGACAATTGATGGGAAGAGGCTGTTCTTGATCCTGCAATGGTTCTCAGACTCCTGTAACATCTTCATGATAGTCGCATTGAGATGAGTGTGTGGCCAAGATGATGTGGGGCCTCGATGGCTTCCTGTTGATCCCTTCAATAATAGGGAGGTGAATACCTGTTTGGACCGGGCAATGCCCACCAATTTCTTCAGCCTCCTTCATTTGAGTCACCAAACCAGGCCATGATGCAACCAGTCGGTGTGCTTTCTGAAGCATAACTGTAGAAGTTCAGAGTATTTGGTGACATGCTGGTTCTCCTCAAACTTCGGCAGTGCTGGTGAGCTTTCTTTGTGATTACATTAATATGCTGGGCCCAGGACAGATCATCAGAGATGTGCATACCCAGGAACTTGAAGCAGTTTACTTTCTCATTGATGAAGACAGATTCACGGCTTTGCCTTCCTAAAGTCCACAATCAGCTCCTTGGTCTTGCTCATGCTCAAAGTAACTGTTGTTCTGACATCATTCAGTCAGATTACTGATCTCTCTCCTGTGCTCTGACTTATCATTACCCTTTACTCTTCCAGCCATGTTGGTATTGTTGGCGAATTTAAAGATGGCATTGGAACTATGTCTGGTTACACAGTCATAGATATAAACTTCGTGCATGGACATAATAGGTTTAGAGGGATATGGGCCAAATGCAGGCAGGTGGGACTAGTGTAGATGGGACATGTTGGTCGGTGTTGGGAAGTTGGGCCAAAGGGCCTGCTTTCATGTTTCATGACTCTATGACTCTATAGAGAGAGTAGAGCAGGGGGGCACACAGCCTTGAGGTGCTGATGGTCAGTGAAGTGGAGGTTTTGCTTCCAATTTGTACTGATTGAAGTCTGCCGTTGAAGAAGTTGAGGATCCAATTGTATTGATCCAATGATTCCCACCAGTGGGAACACTTACAGCTTCCCTCAGGAACTACTTCGTCCCCTCTGTTATCAGGCTCATGAACGGCCATTCCATAAGCTTGATTTACCTCTACCCCATTAAGGATTTTGGACTTTGGCTGAGGAACTGATGTGCTACAATGCACTACAATGCTGAGAACTGTATCCTGCACTCTGTATCTTACCCTTTGCTCTATCTATTGTATTTGAGTTTGACTTGCATGTATTTATGCATTGTATGTCTGATCCGCAGGGATAGCATACAAAACAAAGTTTTTCACTGCAGGAAGGAACTGCAGATGCTGGTTTAAACTGAAGATGGATACAAAATGTGCATTGGTACGTGTGACAATAATAACCCTAAACCTAATGCTAAAAGGAATTGTCAAGGTTTGGATAATTATATACTTTATAAATTAATTTATAAAGTAATTGACAAAATTTGTCTGCCAGTCGAAAAACCAAAGGCAAGACTTTCTGTAAAAGAAGTGCTAATACCTCAGGGAGAGAAAATAGCTGCATTTATAACAATGTGCTAACACATTGATTTCAATTACTGCTCCTCTCTACCTGTGCTCATTACAATCTTCCTGGATCCCAGGGTTCCAGTGATAATCAAATTCTCGTTTAACTGCAATTATTTTCCATTACCACCTTTCTTTCAAACTTAACTTTGTTAAATGTTTTATGAATGTTTCACATAGAAACAGCAATAGTTTGAAGTTTTTTAATTTGTTTTTCGCTTGAAGTAGAATTCTTAGCTTTGTCTCTACAACATGAGCAAGAAATCCCATTCTTTTATTACAATCCTATTGATGCCAATAATACAATCTCATATTGTAGAGAAGGGTTCTGACCCAAAGCAACACCTATCCATGTTCTCCAGAGAGGCTGCCTGACACACTTAGCTACTCCAGCACTTTATGTCTTCTTTCATATTGTAAACTAGCCTCAGCTCTGTAACATAGACACGAATAGTGAAAGGCTTGGATGGAGTGGATGTGGAGAGCATGTTTCCACTAGTGGGAGAGACTAGGACCAGAGTCATAGACTCAGAATTAAAGGACAATCCTTTCGGAAGGAGATGAGAAGGAATTTATTTAGTCAAAGGGTGGAATATTCTGCCACAGGCTGTGGAGGCCAAATCAATGGATATTTTTAATGGACGAGATAGATAGATTCTTGATTAGTGAGGATGTCAAGGGTTATGGGGAGAAGGCAGGAGAATGGGGTTGGCGGAAGAGATAGATCAGCCATGTTTGAATGGCGGAGTAGACTTGATGGGCCGAATGGCCTAGTTCAGCTCCTATCACATGACCTTAAGACCTTGTGAACAGGTACAAAACGAGTTCATTTATTTTCTCCTGCCTCTCCATGCCACATTGCAATTTGTGAATGTTAATAAAACATAATCAGAAGTAAAAGCAGAATGAAAGTGTGTGAAAATGATCTCCATCATATTCTGAGGCTGAATTGTAAAAACAGAGTCATTCCCTCAATCACTAATGTAGAAGTTTATGTTATTTCTTAATACATTAACACCTTAAATAATGTCATATTTTGCATCAAAATAAAATTAAACTAAACGCAAGGCCATAAAAAATGATGAATCTATGAAGAGACTTTGCTCCAGAACTTTGCTCCGATAGGCTATTAATTGCTTGAAAAGGAAGTTTTTGTGAATGTGCTCCATAAAATCGTGACAATGCAATATTACAGGGTGCAGGATATCCAAATACTATCAGTCACTCATTCTAGTTGTTTACCATGTATCATTGTCAGGGGAAACGATGCAAATTGTGCAACACTAAATCAACACAAGGTATGACAGACTCAACCTTCAGAACTACAAACGCTCCGATTATCTCACCAAATCTTCCCGTCAACTCTGAGCATAGTAATGAGAGCAATTTAACCCTCCCCACTCCCGTTAATAATGACCAGTCCTTCAGCAGATTAAAACAAAGCCGAGGTTGGAATGGTCTCACGATGTTTCAGTTTAATAATCATTACCTTAAAAGGAGGACAGTGCAAGATTATTACAAAGAGAGTGGTGGGTGCACAGAACGTGCTGCCAGAGGTGCTGGTGGAGGCAGATATGATAGCAGCATTTAAGAGGCTTTTAGATGGGCTGATGGATAAGCAGAGAATGAAAGGATATGGATCACGTGCTGGCAGAGAGGTTCATTTTAACATGGCATTATGTTCAGCATGGAGATTGTGGGCTGAAGGACCAGTTCCTATGCTCTACAGTTCCGTGTTCTATGTCCTCATAGCATCTAGCAATACAGTGTAGCAATCCCTTGGTACTTACGCCAGAAATACTGCATTGGAGTATTATGCCAGATTAGACCAGGCACAAAGTCAACAAGGGCAACAGCTTGTTAAACGCTAGGTTCACAGTATGAAGATCAGCAAGATTTGCAGGAGAAGTAAAAGGCACAAAGTGCTGGAGTAACTCAGCGGGTTAGGCAGCATCTCTGGAGAACATGGACAACTGATGTTTCTGGTCAGGACCCTTCTTCAGACTCTTTAGAAAGTTGGAGGAGTCAAAGGAGAAGTTGTTGAAGGTGAGGACGTTATGCTTCTTTGGAGGAGTGTTAGTAAAGGGAAACTGATTGGGTCTCTGTTCGAGGAAGAACCGGAGGACTGGGAGACTTTTCTTGTGAGAGACGGAGGTGTAACGAGACTGGACGTCCATGGTAAATGTAAGACAATGGGGGCCTAGAAATGATAAGTCATTCAAGAGTTGAAGAATGTGTGATGTGCCTCGGATGTAGGTCGGAAGAGACTGGACAAAGAGGGATGGGATGGAATCAAGGTATTTGGAAATGAGTTCTGTGGAGCAGGAACAGACAGAACCAATGGGTCTGCCAGAGCAGTCCGGTTTGTGGATTTTGGGAAGGAGATAGAAGAGGACAATGCAGGGCTGGGGAACTATAAGGTCAAAGGCTGTGGAGGGGAGATTGCAGGGGGCTCACTGCCAGAGAAAATTGTGAGGTCAACGTATCTAAAAAAATTACGGTCTTTATTAAGTTCCCAATTATTTAATATATATAATTTATTATATATAATTGAATAGGCGGATCAGTTGTTGTTGGTGCTTTTGAAATCTTGCAATAGTTTTGGAGTTTAAAACAATAGCAAATTTGTTATCTTTTGACGGGTAGCTGTAAATAATAATTGTCTTTCTGCTGACTGGTTAGCACCTAACAAATGTTTTTCAGTGTGCCTCGGTACACGTGACAATAAACTAAAGTAACTAAACTAAACTAACTAATTAAACTTAAGTTCTCATTGTTCTTACATACGAGATGAAATGTATTGAGAAAGGCAAATGATTCCCTTGGACACAAAGGGCTGATTTCTTTATCATTTTTTTCTTTTATATTATTAACAAATTTGTAGTTAAAACTGAAGAAATGTTTTTTAAATGTAAAAATAATTGGATTTGAAGTGGTTCAAATATAATTCTGGAATTGTACATCAGTTAATTCTGGAATTGTACAGCAGATTTTTTTTTCTTTCAAATATCACAAGTTAATTATAAAGAATATTCACATCTCTGTCCAAGCATGAAAGTAGATAATAAAACATAAACTCCATTTTTTACTGTCACTCCTTGCTATTTCATGAATTAAATGCCAGGTGAATTCATATATCTCTGCTTTCAATAGATGCTCTTTTCTCTGTCACATAAAAAATTTCCTGATCCCAGTGAAGGGAACAATCTCTCATTTCATTTCCTGCTTTATCCACTTAAAGAAATATAATCTGTTTACCTCTTTGTATATAGTTTTTATAAAGAGGAAATATCCTTTTTAATCTCTGATAATAGTATTGGATGCCCTTAAATATTGTTATAGGATCATCTATTTGAAGCTTTTGTTTAATTTCATTATTAAAGTGATTTTTTAACAGTAGCATAAAACTAATGTGAAATTATAGTGTGGAGTAGACATTTCCAGACAATATCTTTATAAGATAACATTACAATAATGTTTTCTTTGCTGAATGACAACTAAATGTACAACTAAATAATATGGCCTAAAGAAGAGTTTCGACCCGAAACATCATCTATTTCTTTTCTCCAGAGCTGCTGACTGACTTACTGAGTTACTCCAGCATTTTGTGTCCATCCTCTAAATAACATGGTCTCTCACATTTACATTTTTGACTGCAGCAACTCTAATGAGAAATGGCCTTTTTTACTTGCTACCTGAAGAAGCTGCTGAGGTACATAAAATAGATTGCATAGTACCAGCTTATATTTGCCATTGGTTTATTATTGTCACATGTACTGAGATACAGTGAAAAACTTTGCTTGCTATTCGACAAATCATAATATATGAGTACAATCAAGCCATACACAAGCACAACAAATAGTGCAGAAAGAAAAATGCCAGGATGTAGAATATAGTGTTACAACATTATAGCGATACTGTCAGTTTAGTTTTAGTTTAGAGATAAAGCGCGGAAACAGGCCCTTCGGTTCACCAAGTCCGCGCAGACCAGCGGATCGCTATACTAGCACTATCCTGCACACTGGGAACAATTTACAATCTTTATCAATTTAGTGTGGAGGATGTTTGGTCTCCTGTCTTCACTGGTGGCGATCTGTGGGTCTGGAAGTCAAGGGTCTAGTGGCAGAGGGAGTTGCTGAGACCTAGGTCCAGAGCTTTGGAGATAAGTTTAGTTGAGACTAGACCAAGTGGACCCGTTGGGCCCAAATCTCTCCTGCATTGGTGCAGCACCCTCCCCTCCCCCTCCCCTCCCCCTCCCCTCTCCCCCTCCCCCTCTCCCCCTCACCCCTCCCCCTCCCCCCTCTCCCCCCTCACCCTCTCCCCCCTCCCCTCCCCCTCCCTCCCCTCCCCCTCCCTTTAGTTTAGTTTAGTTTAGAGATGCAGCACGTAAACAGGACCTTCGGCCCACCAAGTCCAAGCCGACCAGTGATCCCCGCACATTAACACTATCCTACATGCACTAGGGACAATTTTACATGTATACCAAGTCAATTAGCCTTCAAACCGGTACGTCTTTTGAGTGTGGAAGGAAACCGAAGATCTTGGAGAAAACGCACGCAGGTCACGGGGAGAACGTACAAACATCGTACAGACGGCGGCCGTAGTCAGGATTGAGCCCGGGTCACCGGCGCTGCAAGCGCTGTAAGGCACCAACTCAACCACTGTGCCACCGTGCCTCCCCGAGACCGATCAGCTATGATTGAATGGCGAAGTGGACTTGATGGGCCGAATGGCCTAATTCTGCTCCTATAATTTAATAATTTATGAACATGAGGAACAATTACATTTTAGAGACACAAAAAGCTGCAGATGCTGGAATCTTGAGGAGTTATCAAGGAAAGAGACACCAATTCAAAGCATTTGTCTTTCTGCTGGTGAATGCATGCTCAGTTGTATGAAGGTTATAAATGGTGTTAGCTGCATTGTTCATCTCCAGCTTGGCATCTTTTCTCCTGTTGACTGATATCACAATTTGCTGATCTGTATTTTTCCACTGGGAGATTGAGATTGCACGCACTAATGCCTTTCCCAAAATGTGCCATTCACACTTCAATGTACACTGGCATTTGCGATGTCACTGACATTGAAGTGTCCTAGATCACAAGAATAACAAACTGAAGTTCCTATGAGTCTCCTGACTATTACCAGTGTAGGACCCATTAGTGGATGTTTCTCCATCTGCACAGGCATCAGTAACCACAAAGCATGTGTGAAAGAGCAAGGAATCTCGGCCCTTACTCCTCACTGTTGGGATATCATGTACTCAGGCCATTGAATTTTTCACTGAGAACAGGATTGATTGAGGATTTAATTAATGAGGGTGATAGGGGTTATGGGGAGAAGACAGGAGAATGGGGTGCAGAGAGAAAGACAGATCAGCCATGATTGAGTGGCAAAGTGGACTTGAAGGGCCGAATGGCCTAATTCTGCTCCTATAACTTAATAACTTAATAATTGAACCTATGAGGAACAATTACAACATCTTAGAGACCCAAGAAGCTGCAGATGCTGGAATCTTGAGCAAAGCACAAAGTGCAGGAGTAACACAGAGGATCAGGCAGCATCTGAGGAGGGAGTGGTGCTGGTTCGAGTGCCGACCCATCTTCAGACCTGACCCGAAACGTCACCTATCCATTCCCTTCACATACAGGAACTTCAGATTGTTCTTCCTGTGACCGAGGACACTTACAATTCAGTGACATCTTAAATGCCAGTGTACATCGAACTGTAGTGCAGGATGCTGCCAGATCGGTTGAGTTACTCCAGTGCTTTGTGTTTTACTCAACATTGTGGAGGGAAGGTTTTGAAAAGGTTTTTGAAAGTGCGGGGAAATTAAGCAGGTCAGATGGCTTGTTGGGGAAAAAAGTTCTCAAGGAGTGGAAACTAGTGACTCAGGGTTGTAAAACCACAGGGGGGTGAGGGCAGTTAAATAAACAAAAGCCACTTGAGAATTCAACTTACTGTTGGAAATTGCTCAGTCTTATGTGAAAGTTGTTAGGGCAGCTAATCATATATATTAATGGGGAGCCATTCAAATTCTCTGCAATACTTATGTTACATCACATGTGTTATGGATTAGCCACATGGAAGGCAAGATTCAAAGAGGCAGAGGGTGCAAACTTGTATATAGTGGTGAAGAATGTTGCCTTTGATTAGTAGGGGGAGGAAGGATAGTTTTAGATTTAGTTTAGAGACACAGCATGGAACCAGTCCCTTCTGCCCACCAAGTCCACGCCAACCATCGATCATCCATACACTAGTTCTTTGTCATCCTACTTTCGCATCTTATTTACAGAAGCCAACTTACAGAGGCTAATTAACTTACAGACGCACATGTCTTTGGGATGCGGGAGGAAACCAGAGTACCCAGAGGAAACCCGCACGGTCACAGGGAGAACGTGCAAACTCCACGCAGAGAGCACTTTCTCACCCACTCTCCACACATTAGATTTTGCAGAGGCCATTTAACCTACAAACCCAACACGCCTTTGGGATGTGGGATGAAACCTGAGCACCCGGAGGAAACTCACGCGTTCGCAGGGAGACCGTACAGACAGCACCAGAGCTCAGGATCGAACCTCGGTCTCTGGCGCTGTGAGGCAGCACCTCTACCTCAGTGCTGCATTACACAGTGGCTCATATGTACTTTGTTATTTTGGTGGGGTCCTCATTTGCAGAGATTATCACAGGATGATTTGATAAACATTAATGAATGAATGAATGAATGAATGAATGAATGAATGAATTAATACGTTTATTGGCCAAGTATGTACACATACAAGGAATGTGCCTTGGTGCTCCACTCGCACGTAACACCACAAACATACAGTAAACAATTAAGAATAAAGCATAAAACATTAAAACATTAAGAATACAACATGACGGTTTAAACATGTGAGTGAAATAAACCAGAGCAAAAAGAGACTACAGACTTTTGGTTATTGAGTGGAGCTACTACTCGCGGGAAAAAAAGCTGTTTTTATGTCTGACTGCGGCTGCTTTGACAGTCACCTTCCAGTGGGAAGTGCTTCAAAGAGTTTGTGGCCAGGGTGAGAGAGGTCAGAGATGATCTTGCCCACTCGCTTCCTGGCCCTTGCAGTGTACAGTTCGTCAATGGGGGGGAAGGTTGCAGCCAACAACCTTCTCAGCTGATCGATCGATCCGTTGCAGCCTCCGGATGTCGTGCTTGGTGGCTGGGCCAAACCAGACCATGATGGAGAAGGAAGATGCCAGGGTAGAAGCAGGTACACCATTCCCCAGATAACATAAAATTGTATTAATTTGTCACTGCTACAGCCCAGTGCTGATTTACATTACCTGTAGTTCAATAGGTCTGCACTCCTGGCTCTACGGTACAATCATTCTGTAATCTCAAGGATAGCTATATAATGTAGATTTAAATGATAGGGCTCAAATGATGCATAACATTCATTTTCATGCTTGGTGTGTATCACCAAGCACCCTCTCTTCTTCACAGTGGAAAGGATTCTCTTAAAAAAAATCATTAACACGCAAATACACCACAAATATATAACGGCATATTTTTCAAACTCGAGACAATTTAAACATTTTTATTAAAATAATAAACATTTTGTTCCCTTGAAGCAATAGAAAGGAATGCAGTAGATCTTCTTTATGATTACGTTCTGATTTAAAGATGACCTCTAATGCAGCGCCTACTTTTATGGTCTCTTCACTAATAGAAAATACGTGTAGAGTACAATGTTGATAACGCATCCCCTCCCTTCCCAAGAGCATGATCTTTAATCCCAAAGCTTTATAATGATATAAGATCCCTTACAATGAATAAAAGACTTTGGGTAAGTTCGGACGCACAAGAAAATGCAGCGAGCATTGGAAGCAGGTTTAATAGATGAAGCGTTTTAGGAGAAATGCATGTCTCAAATTTTCCATGTAATTACAATGTGCCTACATTTACATTTCGATTACATTAATTAATATTAATATTCTCACATTTATTGACAAAATGGATAGCCTTGAGGTTGAAGGGTGGAAACTTCAACAGGACATTAAGAAGGCAATAACAATAAGATGGCAGAGGTCTGTCATTGAAGCTGCCTGATCACCTTATTAACCTTATTAAAATAATTAACACTAAGCAACCCATGAATAACATACATTAATTTCTTAACAATTAATATAATGCCATGGGTAATAAAAGATGCTTTGTTCTATAACATAATTCAGAAATCTTTTAAATCAACAATAGAGCCTTGTGGATTTAAAGGAGCCAATCTTTCACAGCATGGATCACAGAGACAAAATGTTGTTTCACCCTGTGCTACACTTTACTTTACTTTAGACTTTAGAGATACAGCGTGGATCATTGATCACCCTGTGCTCTAATACCATCCTACACATTAGGGACGATTTACAATTTTTACAGAAGCCAATTAACCTACAAACACTCACGTCTTTGTAGCGTGGGAGGAAACTGGAGCACCTGGAGAAAACCCACATGGTCACAGGGAGAACATACAAACTCCATACGGATAGCGCACGTAGACAGGATTGAACCCAGGCTCTGGCGCTGTAAGGCAGCAGCTGACCGCCATGCTACTGTGCCGGCATACAATATATACAAATCATGGGGATATTGATTCATGATAACTATAGAAATAAAACTATGGATAGATGTTTTGATCATTGAAGATCAGAGGAAGAATAGTCCCTGAAGGTCTATAACTCCTGGAGAGTGGCAACATAAGAAGGTAGATATTAAGGTATGCTCACCTTCATAGCTCAGGGCATTGAGTATATGAGTCAGGATGTCATAGATAGATACAAAGTGCTGCAATTACTCAGCCAGAACATTTTACGTAGGATAGAAAAATCAAATACGAATGGGCACAGATTTAAGAATTAGAGGGGCAAAGTTTAAAGGAGACTAGACCAAGTTGACCCATTGGGCCCAAACCTGCATTGGTGCAGCACCCTCTCCTCCCTCCCTCTTCCCCTCCCCCTCTCCCGTCCTCGCTCCCTCCCTTCACCCCCTCCCCTCCCCCTCCCCCTCCCCCTCCCCTCCCCCTCTCCCGCCCCCTCCCTCCTCCCCGAACCCTTCCTCCCCTCCCCTCCCCCTCCCTCCAGCCCCCCTCCCCCTCCCTCCCTCCCCTTCCCCGCCCCCCTCCCTTCCCTTCTCCCCTCCTTCCCCCCCTCCCTCCCCTCCTCCACCCCCCCTCCTTACCCACCCCCTCCCCACCCCCTCCCCTCTCTTCTCCCCTCCATCCCTCCCTCCCCCACCCCCCACCTCCCCATCCTCTCCCTCCTCCCTCCTCCCTCCTCCCTCCTCCCTCCTCCCTCCTCCCTCCTCCCTCCTCCCTCCTCCCTCCTCCCTCCTCCCTCCTCCCTCCTCCCTCCTCCCTCCTCCCTCCTCCCTCCTCCCTCCTCCCTCCTCCCTCCTCCCTCCTCCCTCCGTCCTCCATCCTCCACTCCTCCCCCTCCCCTTCCCCCCCACTCCCCCCTCCCCTCTCCCCCTCCCGCCCCCTTCCACCACACCCCACCCTCCCCCTCCCCCTCCCCCTCCCCCTCCCCCTCCCCTCCCCCTCCCCCTCCCCCTCCTCCTCCCCCTCCCCTTCCCCCCCATTCCGACCCCCTCAACCCCCCTTATCCTCCCTCCTCCCCCCTCCCTCCACCCCCCTCCCTCCCTCCCCCTCCCTCCCTCCCTCCCCCTCCCTCCCTAGGAGATAGATTTAAACTTTAAAATGTGAATAACTTAAAAAATATAACACGGATTTCAATGAAACTTCATCCATTAGCACCAAAGGGACGACGGTGAGTAAGGTGAGCCTAAAATGGTCGCGCTATTGTGTACCGTTATGGCTGTAGTTCAGGAACAAACAAACGAGAGTTTTGGTATATAGATGTGCAGAACAAGTTTTTTACACAGAGAGTGAAGAGTGCATAGAAGGTGATTGAAGGTGCATAGAAGGTGCATAGAAAGTGCCAGAGAAGGTGTTGATACTTTTGGATAGGATATGGATGTGCAGGGAATGGGGGGATCCTTTTCTATTGAATGTATCTGTCCAAATATCTCTTAAATGTTGTTGCAGTACTTACCACTTCCCATTTGTGTGAAAAATCATAAACTCACCATCCCCGAAACCAAGCTGATGAATTCTCACTCACTTCCTATATGGTAAAAATGTCATTTTTGAGATAGGAAGATTAAAACGGTGCACGGTATTTTAAATGCAGCTTCACTAAAGCCCCATATAATTGCAGATTCCATTAGGTTCTGCTATTCCTTTCAATGTAATTCACTCTAAATCAGCTGAGTCAGCTTAAAATACTAAGCTATTTCAGAAGGAAATTATCTTCAGTGCCAATGAATTTTCTCCAGTCTTGTGCCTGTCCAAATCTAAAAAAAAATCAGGGCTTGCAACTGGCCAACCTGTCCCTGCCCACCCCTCTCCCACGAATCAAATTAATCAAACGGATGGAAATTTCCATCAATTGTGACCATTTACAAGCTTTTGAGAAAGGTCTTAAAATGAAGCTCTCTTTTCTTAGGTCCAAATCACTACAATGCAGATTTTAAACACATTTGATTATTGCTTTTTAATTCAATAAGAAATTACCAATAACACACAAAATATCTGGCAAATCAATTCAGTTATAATCTTGTTCGTCATGAATGGGAGACTGCTTAAAAGTTGTCTCTTTTCTGTGATAATTCAATTTTTCTGGTATTACTAAAACCGCACCAAGTTAGTACTAAAATTAATGAACAATTTTAAAAGGGTACATTCTCCAGATTCATTTGGGTAAATATGGATTGATGAGACAAAGCCAGCATGGGTTTGTTAAAGGTACGTTTAGTCTAATTTGAGAGAGGTTTTTTTGACAGGGAGTGTAGCTGATGCAGTATATTTGGACTTCCAAAGATTATTGGATAAGGTGCTGCATAATAGTCTTGACATTAAGTTGGAAGGCTGTGGAATAAAGGGGTCTGTAGCAACAGGGGTAGAAAATGGCAAACTAACATAAAACAAAGAGGAATTGTTAGAAACAAAAACACAAATTGCCAGAGGAACTCAGCGGGCCTGCAGCACTTTATGTTTTGCTCAGGATTCCAGCATCTGCAGCTCCTTATGTCTCCTGTAATTGTGAGAAGTCGCTTTTCTAGACAGGCAGGAAGTAAACAGTACAGCTGACATAGAACAGTGCAGCACAAGATAAGGCCCTTCGGCCCATGATGTCCATGTCCCGCACGATGGCAAGACCAACTCTTATCTACCGGCGCAGAATCCAGATCCCTCCATTCCCTACATATACACGTGCCCATCCAAAAGCCTCTTAAATGCAACTATCATTTCTGCCTAACCACCAAACCTGGCAGCGTGTTCCAGGCCCTCACCACCATCTGCGTAAAAACTTGCCCCGCACATCTCCCTTAAAAAATGCAACGGTGTTCGCTGAGATTGAGAAGAGAACATCAACCAAAGAGCACAATCATGAAAGGGAGCAAAACCGGGGAAATCTGTGGCTAAATGTGCAGAGTTGACGTAAACTGGCACGGCGGGTTGAGAAAGTGATTGAAATATTTGGAGTCCTCAGCTTTGTAAATAGAGTGACAGAGTTCAAGAGCAGGATAATCATGGTGAGCCTTCATGAAACACAGGTTTGGCCATCACTGCAACATCCTATCCTGTTCTTGGCACTGCTGTGTAGAACAGACGTGAAGGGATTGGAGAGGATTCAGGAAGAGATTCACCAAAATGATTCCAGGGACAAGGGACTGTAATTTTGTGGATTGAGCACTATTCTCCTTAGAACAGGAGAGGTGGAACCCTTCAGGAAAGTTTCCGACCCAAAATGTCATCAATTGATGCCTGACCCGTTGAGTTACTCCAGCATTTTGTGTCTAGTTTTCGTTGACTGTCTTCTACCCAAGAGAGTCGAAATTACCTACTCTTGATATTTAAAACATTATCATGCCAAATTCCCCATTATTAATGTGGAGATAATAATAAACACTGTAAAGGCACAAAGTGTTGCAGTACCTCAGAAGGTCAGACTTCATCGCAGGAGGACATGGATAGGCAACGTTTCGGGTTGAGAGCCTACTTCAGACTGAAAAAGAGTCCCGACCCGAAATGTTGCCCTTCCATATTCTCAAAAGATGCTGCCTGAGCCCTTGAGTTACTCCAACACTTTGTACTCTACGCAAGATTCCAGCATCTGCAGTTCCATGTGTCGCTGGACAAATATTGAGGTTGCAAAAGCAGGTCAGAGGTTAACTCACTTCCTGACCCTCCAAGAACTTTCCCATATGTAAGGAACAAGCCAGAAGCTCGGTGGAATACTGTCCACGTGTTTGGATGAGGGCAGCTCCAAGAACACTTGAGAAGTTTGAGTCCTTCCAGTAAAAGCCTAAATAGCACTCCATCCATCACTCTAAACATTTATTCCTGTCACCGCCAGCAAACCATGGCTGCAAACTGCACTGCAGATATTTGCTTGAGCTAGTCTATCAGCACCTCCCAAATGCACAACCTCCGCAGCTGGGAAGTAAGGACAGCAAGCTCATTGCAACACCACAACCTGCAGGTTCCCATCTTAGTTACACAACATACTGACTTGGAAATATATTGCCGTACCTTCATCATTGCTGGGTCGAAATCTTAGGACTCCCAACCCAGCAGTATTTCAGGAGGGCTTCCAGCAGAATGACTGCAGTTGTTCAAGGAAGTACCCACCACCATCCTTAAAGCGGCAATTAGGAATGGATGAAGGGTGCAGACCTTTGAACTATCATTTAAGGACCTCAATATTATATCTTGCGCTTAATGTTGTACCCCTTATCCTTTATCTTCGTACTGTTATCGGCTTGATTGTATTCATGTGTAGTCATGTCTTTGTGTTTTTCGCTGTACTTCGGTACACAAGACAATAATAAACTAAACTAACCTAAATTAAACAATAGTCGCTGGTCTTAACTCCTATATCTGCATCCTGAAAAATGAATAAAGGTACGCCACCCAACACTCCATTCGCTCCGGTCCGATGGTAGTGAGTTATCTTTGATATTTGCTTATGAAGTCAGTTACAGGGAAGCACAGTGGCACAGCGACAGAGTTGCTTCCTTACAGCACCAAAGACCAAGGTTTGATCCTGACTATGGGTGCGGTCTGTACGAAGTTTGTACATTCTCTCCATTACCACGTGGGATTTCTCCGGGTGCTCTGGTTTCCTCCCATACTCCAAAGACGTACAGGTTTGTAGGTTAATTGGCTTCAATAAAATTGTAAAATTGTCCTTGGCTATAGTGTTAGTGTACGGGGTCATTGTTGGTCGGCGCAGACTCAGAGGGCCGAAGGGCCTGTTTCCACACTGTGTCTCCAAAGTCTGAAGTCTAAACATACTTAGAGTGGTAAAAAGAACAATACTTTAGAACAAAGACTTTAGAACAACTTATACTGTAAATGCCAAGGGCAGTCACAGTCTGAAATGTACCTGGTTAACATTCGTAACATTTTTTATTTAAGTAGATCACACTGTTGAATGCCCCAATACTACCTGAACAAGATTGCAAGAAATGTTTGTACATAGCATAAAGCATAAATCTCAGCTGTGAAAGCTGCCCCTGAACTGTTTTTTTCTGTCCTTTGAGCTTTATGATAATTCTACTTAATATTAGATGGCACGTGACAGGAGCAGCATGAAAGAAAAGGAAGACAAATACGTGAGAAAACGAATGCAGAAAATCACAAAAGTAGGTTTCTGAGGTTTCAAAGCCTAAAGATGTTCAAATAAGTTTACTGGAGATTGCGTTGAAAGTTGTGGCCTTCTTTCTAAAAAATGTGAAAAATGGACAGAAATTATAAGGTAATTTGAAAAAATGCAAATCGGATATGGCTGAGATTCATATTCATGTGAATTAATCTCAAGTACCCAAATTTGGCTCCCATCAGACATCCTGAATTCAACTGGCACAAATCCATACTGTGGGAAATTAGCCCATAAAATTTCATAGTTATGACCAGCTTCATCCACAGATGTGAACTAATTTGGCAATACACCACACAGTTTTAATGTGGATTCTAGGACACCAGTGTTTCTTCTGGCATGAGGCAAAGCACGAAATTAATAGATAGCAGCATGCTTAAACCTCAATGAAAATGCTGCCTTAAATTCATTACCGCTATTAAACTGACAGATTAATGTGTCCATTGTTTTGGTTTGCTCCTGCCTATATCTCAACATCAGCTGCAACATTTAACAAAGTGAAAGTTTGCAATACGCATAAACTCTTCTGTGGTGTTCAAGGCAGACCCAAGCCGGTTTCCCCTAACGATATTTGGAGAATGTCAGGCTGACCTGACATACAGTTGAATTTGGCACAGGTCTTTTACAGTGTGATCATAGTGTACAGTGGATCTGTAATCCGCTCCATGTTTCAGGTAAGATGCTTCATAAATTCAACAGTTTGTATTTTACTGAATGAACACAATCAGAAAACTGAGCAGAATGTATAAATGTGACGACATGTACAATACACAATTACCAAGTCATTTGGAGCATTCCTTAATGGTTATTGAGAGTCAGCAGATAGTACTATTAGGTAGGAATGTGTGTAGGAAAGAACTGCAGATGCTAATTTAAATCGAAGGTAGACACAAAATGCTGGAGTAACTCAGCGGGACAGGCAGCATATCCGGAGAGAAGGAATGGGTGACGTTTCGGGTCAAAACCCTTCTTCAGACTATTGGCTATATCGCTAGACAGGAAATGCTACTTCTATTACACCAGTGTATGCAATGGAACATTCCCACTAATGAATAGCTCAGATCATACTCCACAACTCTTTTTCTAACAGGCCAGCTGTCCAACTAATGCGGTCATACTAAAATCGACAATGAATGTGTAAGATTTACTTCTTTCATTAGGCAACATGTTGAAATTAATTTACTGCACTCATATTTAAGGAGAGGGAGCAGGTAGATCTTTTGCTCGGATAGAAGGCTGTGCTTGCAAAATGTTTACATTTTGTTGGAAGCAAGAAAATAGTATTGCAAAGTTTATATACCCTTATATACCCCTATGAAGTTTTGTGGAAAATGTTAGTCCTTTTCCCTGTTTCAGAATGTTAATACTTTTTTTATACCATATCCAACTAATAACATGAAGAATTTTAGTTCTGGGAGCTTTCCTCCACTTTTCTCATTTAATAGTTGGTGTTTGATAATCTGTCATGTTTAACATTAATTCCTCACATTCATAACAATGAACCAGGAATCACACAACTCTCATATGTTGCTGATAAACGTTCTCGGTAAATCTACCTTGTTAGATATATTATGATGAACATGCAAGGTTGACGATCATAATTAGAGAACGCTGATGACAGGTGGAGGTGGGCTGTACAGCAATCCAAATGTAATGCGTAGGGGTTGGCAAAAACCAAAAGGAAGTAGAGTTCTTGAAACACGTCAATAAATCTCAAGTCTATGCCTTTAATCTGAGCCTTGAAAGGCAGCTCATTTTGGATAGCTGCCTATCTAGGACTGAAAGTAGGTCCGGCAAATTATTCCCATTATCAAGGTACAACCTTCGAGTAATTATTGCAATCGCTGGTCTTCAATTATTTATGCAGCTGCTGGTCTCCAGAGATGAACTCAATCTGGGCCGGCAAAAGTGAACACCGTTGTTATGTTTCCACAGCACGGAGCAAGAAAACAAAACACACGCCTAATGAAAAGCACACATGGGAAGCACTTTATTATTTCATCATCCTCACCTACTGAGATCTGGCACAACTACATGCTTGGGAAGAACCTTAATATTATGTGGTCAAGCAGGCTGCCAGTTTGTAATTTCCTCTCAGTTCATTCCAGAGGAATTTGGCTCCCATTTCCTTCTGACACACCAAGACTCCCAAACCCCTCATTCCACACATGCAACACTGAACTGCTATTTACTTAACCACATACTAGTCTGGAGGAAAAAAAAACAAGAGGAATTTAGCTTCCTTCGAAAACAACTTGAAAACTTGTACAGCCACATATGATAACCTTTCATTACTTTGTGCAGTCCCACGTAAGCTACAATAGAAATCTTTGCCGGTGCAGAGGAGTATCAGCGTTTCTAAGTGGAAATTTACATTATAATAGGAAAGCATGCTCAGCTAATATTTTAGCTACTCACAAGCTCAATAGTCCAATGGTTCAATGGAGCTTTATTAGTCACATATGCAACGACACAGTGAAATTCATTTTGCATACATTACACATGCGGCGCCTTTGCTCATCGCCATTTCTGGCGCCATTGTTCAAAGTCCAGATCGGGTTAGCCCGCGCGCTCGATGTACTGGAGCAGTTCCCGCGAACCGACGTCCCTCTTGCATGTAATACACCTAAAGCAGCACACCAACGTTTAAATTGGTGATACCCCAGAATAATTGCAGTAGAGCCCTATTGTATGTGACAGACGAATGTTCAAAAGCAATGCACGTAGCAAAATATGGTAGTTAAGAAAAGAGTGTCATTGCAGTCAACCACACTGTGGCTTGGCACAAGTGTGGACTTTTTATTAGGTGTGTAACTGAGACTATTAGGTATTAATTGAGTTGAATTTATAATAAACAATTTTATAGCAACCAATCACATAATTTATCCATTTGCACAATTGCAACAATCATTCAATACATTTGCGTCGAGCAAAATTCAAGCAGCAATCAGCCAATGTTAGAAACATTCGGAGAAAGTAGTACCATTTGTTATTAATCTTTGCTAGATTTTCCATCATTCAGTGCCAGAGTTTCACAATAGTTAAATTTCCAGTATTCACTTTCATTTTTGTACCACGTGGAGCATTTAATATTACTAAAATGAGATCTGGCATGAAAATTAAGTAAAAACACAACTTCTCTTTCTACACTTTTTTTTCCCCTTTGCCCCAAGCTCTTAACATGTTATTAGAATATACCAGTTCATGTTGATAGCTTCATCGCACAGGAATGGCCCTTAACTTAATGAACAGTTTTAATAAATCACTGAGCTTAAATCTGTTTTATATCATGGACGCAGACAGACAAGCACTTATCCTGCACAGAGGAGATCGTTAGCAAGGAAACAGGAAGCGCAGTCTGAAAGGAAAGGTACTCATTTAAATGGACCAATTTTTCATATAAATAACACCAGTGGAATTTTCCAGTGGTGAAGATGTTTGACCATCGCCCTCCCTCCAGCTATTATATAATTCTTGCTGGGGGAAAGTACTGCAGGAAACCTCCACAGTGTTTCCAGTCTCATATATATTCCAGTATAAGTATTTGAGGCCCTCTTTTGTACAATTCTGTTTAATCACCTCCCTTCTTACTCTAAAATTATACTTTACTAACACCATGAATAAAAAGGGTGAGCTACTTAACACTGAAAATTGGATGGTTCAAAATAGAATCAAAACCATTCAAAACTAGTCAATGGCTCAAAAATATCATTTTGTTTTTGGGCGACATGGTGGTGCAGCGGTAGAGTTTCTCACAGCGCCAGAGACCCGGGTTCGATCCTGACTACGGGTGCTGTCTGATCGGAGTTTGTACGTTCTCCCTGAGACCTCGTGGGTTTTCTCCGTGTGCTCCGGTTTCCTCCCACACTCCAAAGACATACAGGTTTGTAGGTTACTTGGCTTCAGTAAAAATGTTAAATTATACCTAGTGTGTAGAATAGTGCTAGTGTGTGGGGTAAACACTGAAGGGCCTGTTTCCACGATGTGTCGCTAAAGTTTAAAATAAAGTAATTTACAATGTAGGGTATTAAGAAAAAGCGTCTGTTAAAATTGTTTTGTTTTGCAAAAATAGTTGCAAAGTAGTTTTAATTATCCACTCTTTGCCTCTTGACAGTGAATCTGCCTTCATCCTGATTCTTTAATGAAGCAGTCATTTTTCTTTCCCAACAGTTAACATGCCCCTGCAGTTGAATAGTTGAATGATGGTACTCGAAGATCTTTTGCTTGGTATTAACAAAGTCAAACATACAAAATTAGAGTTCTATATGGCCTGGGGTTAAATTGATATAATCGCAGATGATGTTGCATTTCACCGCATCCAGTTGCCTAAGTGGTTGCTTGGCAGTTGAACATGTTCAGATATTGAGGAGGAGGAGGAGGCCTATCGTTTTTTTTAAAAAGTATTAATTTCTCTTTGCTACATTACCAGATAACTTTTAAAACTGCCTCCCAAGTCTGGCAAGGCGGCCAATGCTCTGCAAAACTAGAAAATTGAATTTCCTTTTAAGGGGAAATGTGAAGTCTGAGGAACAGACTAGTCTGAAAAACTGGCAAACATATTTATTAATTCATCATCTACCATCATAAATTGAAAATTCTCTTTCTTTCAATTACTTTTACTTGATAACAAATATTTAAGTTAGCAATGAGATGGTTGAAATGTCCTCAGGGAAACAATCCCAACCATTTCAGTGTGTGGGGTTAACTATCCTTTGGACGGCACAGTGGTGCAGTGGTAGAGTTGCTGCTTTACAGCGCCAGAGACCCGGGTTAGATCCTGACTATGGGTGCTGTTTATATGGAGTTTGTACATTCTCCCTGTGACTGCGTGGGGTTTCTCCGGGTGCTCCGGTATCATCCCACACTCCACAGATGTACAGGTTTGTAAGTTAAGTTAAGTAAGTAAAGACTTCTGTAAATTGTAAAACAAATTGTCCCTTGTGTGTAGGATACTGCTAATGTACAAGCTGATTGCTCGTCAGCGTGGACTTGGTGGGCCGAAGGGCCCGCATCCATGCTGTATTTCTAAAGTCGAAAGTCTAAAGTTATATCAATACTTGATCTTTAAATTAGCATCTCGATGCACATGGTTGGAGCCACTGAAGATGCATTATTAAATAATTCCTTCAGTCTTTTTCAAAATACTTCTGGTGGAGGGTACAAAACTGTAGGATGAGTTTATATTTAAGAATGAATTCCCTTTTGAGTGCAGACAATTTTCAGTAATTTTTAATGTTTAACCAAACAAGGCACTGTCAGGGCCGTCTTTACAGCATTATGGGCCCCGGGCAAAGCAGTGTACTGGGGCCCCTACGACAACTACTCACAGGAATAAAAATGTAAATGGTCGATAAAATTAAACATATAAGCTCGTGGGGCCCCGGGCAAGTGCCCATCAGGCCCATGCGTTAAGACGGCCCTGGGCACTGTTACTATTTTCTTCACAGAAATAATTACTCGGTGAGTTCAAGACTCTTGGGAAATTACAAATGCTTTTCTGGTTCTTCCTGGTTCCCCTCTGCTGTCTTTTTAACTCTCAATCCGATCCCTACAGGTAGATAGGATGGTGTCCAAGGCTTTTGGCACATTGGCCTTCGTAACTCAGGGACCTGAGTATAGACGTTGAGACATTATGTTACAGTTGCACAAGACATTGATGAAGCCACACTTGGAATATTTTGTTTAGTTTTGGTCACTCTACTAGAGGAAATATATCATTAAGCTGGAAAGGATGCGCGGAAGATTTACGAGGATGTCCACAAGTCTATGTAGTTCGGAGCTTATATGGAGGTTGTAGTGTTCAAGAGGCTGATGACCGTTGGGAAGAAGCTGCCCCTGAACCTGAAAGTCACAGTTTTCAGGCTCCTATTCATTCTTCCTGATGGCAGGAGTGAAATGAGAATGTGGCCAGGGTGGTGTGAGTCTCTGACGATGTTGGCTGCCTTCTTGAGGCAGCGATTCCTGTAGATCCCTTCGATGATGGCCAGGTCAGTACCAGTGATGGACTGGGCAGCGCTCACCACTTTTTGCAGTCTTCTTCATTCTTGGGCATTCGAGTTGCCGAACCAGGACATGATGCAACCGGTCAATATGCTCTCATACACCTATAGACGTTTGGGAATATTTATTGACATTTAGAATTCAGTCAACTGGGATTGGATTTAAGGAGGAGACTTGATTGGTAGCACATAGTAACATTACACCAATTAATTGACAGCCTGTCCCACCATTCATGTCCTTTTAAACTTGAAATGGGCAGACTCAAGGTAGACTAGGGTCAGGTGTAGTGTTCTCGAAAATGCTAACATCCCGCCTCACCCAGGGCTTATACTTCATCTTACATTGTCCTGTTATCATCTCCATTAGCTGAGGATAAGAATTGCTGTTTCCTATATTGCATTGACTATTTCAATGTCAATGCAATAGAGTGACATCGTAGCAGTAGAGTTGCTGCCTCACAGCGCTTGCAGCATCAGAAACCCGGGTTCGATCCCGATCCCGGCTGTCTGTACGGAGTTTGTATGTTCTCCCCGTGACCGTGTGGGTTTTTTCTGAGATCTTTGGTTTCCTCCCACACTCCAAAGATGTACAAATGTGTAGGTTAATTGGCTTGGTATAAGTGTAATTTGTCTCTAATGTGTGTAGGATAGTGTTAATGCGGGGATCACTGGTCGGTGTGGACTCGGTGGACCGAAGGGCCTGTTTCCATGCTGTATCTCTAAAAAAAGAGTTCTGCAAAAAATAACCAACAATGGGGATTCCCATTATTTTGTTAACAATGGAACACTTCGATTGTGGTGAGTTTTGCCTAAAATCCACTGGCATTTCGTTAAGTAACATACATGAGAATATTTGTGAAATGCTGTGGTTTTTTCCTATGCCTTAAGAAATTAATATTCAGTCCACATTCCCCGGAGTGTAGAAAACTGACCTGATTTTCTGGAATTATTTAAACAGCACAGATAAAGTGCCATTTGTGCCAGCACCCAGGGGAACTTGTGGTACCACTGAGATAAGGAGTGATAACAGAGCATTGTGTTATGGCATACACATACATCATCACATAAGTCATATCAGTGAGTCCTATGTCCCCACTCTCTTTCCAGCTGAGGCAGAAAATGGCAGGACTACAGATGCAGAGATTATTTGATGATATATGCATTTCCCTAAAGCTATATGGAGATACAGCGAACAGCAGATGCTTTAATCTTTAACAAAACACTGGAAGACCTCAGTGGGCCAGGCAGCATCTGTAGACTGCATAAATTGGCAATCTTTCGGGTCAGGACCCACCTTCAGACTGGGCAGCACATTGGCACAGCAGTAGAGCTGCTGCCTTATCGTGCCAGGCACCCAGGTTCGATCTTGTCTGCAGGTGCTGTCTGTATGGAGTTTGCATGTTCTCCCTGTGACCGCATGGGTTTTCCTTCGGTGCTCCGGTTTCCTCCCACATTCCAAAGACGTGCAGGTTTGTAGTTAATTGGCTTCTGTAAATTGTCCCTAGTGTGTAGGATAGAACTAGTGTATGGAGTGGTTGCTGGTTGGCGCAGACTCAGTGGGCCGAAGGGCCTGTTTCCACGCTGCATCTCAAAACAAAACTAAACCAAATTGAACTAAACATTGATCTCCTTGCACCAAAAATGAGTAGATAACACTAACAGAAGAGGAGATTCTTACCAAATCACAATCATCAGTGTGACTGGTCTTTGGAGATGATAAGATATAAGCATGCTACATCCTGGCTGACAGAATTAAATATCAGGCAGATAAATCCTTCATCACGTGGCTTATTATTGCACCTATATCTTAATGTGAGCCTTTGCATGGCAACTTCTACTTGCAAATGCTGATAGAGTGAAAAAGGGGATTTTTGTTGCTAATCTTTTCATGAATTCATCATATAAACATTTTCTTAATCTTTGCTCCAAATCCATTTTACATCCTTTTTCAACAAGTGATGCCATGGTGCGATGCAAGATCTGGAACATAGGAATTTGGAGCAGAAATAAGCGACTTTTGAGGGGAAGGTTTAATAGGAACCTGAGAGGCAACGTTTTTACACAAAGGGTAGGTGTGTGGAATGAGCTGTCGGAGGAGGACGATGAGGCAGGTATTATTACAACATTTACAAAATCTTTGGACAGGTACATGAATAGAATAGATTTAGAGGAATATGGGCCCAACTTAGGTAAATAGGAATAGTGTAGATGGGGCATGTTGTTCGGTGTGGGCAAGTTGGGCCGAAGGGCCTGTTTCCACACTGTATGACTCTATGACTGTAGGACTCAGCTCTATGAACTTGCTCTGCCATGTAAAAAGATCATGGATTACTTGGTTCCCATCGACCTATGATAACCTATCATTCACATACTATCAAGAATATACCTACCTCTGCCTTAAAATTATTCAAAGGTTCTGCCTCCACCATGCTTGGAGGACAGGAGTTGCAAAGGTTGACTGCCTTCTGATGGAAAAAAACATCATCATTTTGGTTTTAAATGGGCAATCACATATTTTTAAATAGTAATACCTAATTCTAGATTATCTCAAAAGATGAAAGACTCTCTCCTCATCCTCTGTGTCAAGACTCATCAGGGTCTTTAGTTTCAGTCAAGTTGCCTCTCATTCTTTTGACCACCAGTAGATAGAAATCTAGTCTGTCCAATGTTTCCTAGTAAAACATCCCCTCTATCTCACACAAAATGTGTGGGGAGGGACTGCAGATCCCTGCGGTAACATTGGGTTACACCAAAGATGGACACAACATGCTGGAGTAACTCAAGTAGTATAAGAAAATAACTGCAGATGCTGGTACAAATCGATTTATTCACAAAATGCTGGAGTAACTCAGCAGGTCAGGCAGCATCTCGGGAGAGAAGGAATGGGTGACGTTTCGGGTCGAGACCCTTCTTCAGACTGAAGAAGGGTCTCGACCCGAAACGTCACCCATTCCTTCTCTCCCGAGATGCTGCCTGACCTGCTGAGTTACTCCAGCATTTTGTGAATAAATCATGCTGGAGTAACTCACTGGATCAGGCAGCATCTCTAGAGAAAAGGAAAAAGTGATGTTTCTGGTTGAGACCCTTTTTCAGCCTCGTTCTCGACCCAAAACATCACCTATTCCATTTCTGCCTGACCCGCTGAGTTACTCCAGAATTTAGTGTCTATCTCCCATCCATTACAGATATTAGCTTGGTAAATCTTCGCATTGTATCATCCCTTGAGGATGTGCACTGTACTCGAGACTCAAGATTCCAAACAATTTCCCGATTAAACTGCAGCATAACCTCCCTACTTTATTCATTTCCCCTTGCAATAAACAATCACATTCCGATGGCTTTCCGGCTGCTTGCTGCCGCGACATTCTCGGCTCTTGTGAATCATACATTGGGGCACCCAGATCCTTCGACACCTGAGCTCTGGAATCTCTCACCATTCAGATCATATGCTTCATTTTTTAATTTCTGCTGCCGAAAAGACCAACTTCACATGTAAGGCTGCAACATCCCTGAGAACCACTTTAGGTCTGCCATGATTGCAGGCTTTCAGGCATTGCTGATGACATGTATTTCAAATCAGATTTTCTTCTGTGCTTTTGGCAATCAGCAGGTTGCCTTATGTTTTCATAATTGATAATGTTTAGTTTCAGTTTTTGTACAGTTCATTATTGTCACGCATTCAGAGACACAGAGAAAATGCTGTTCTGCATACTATCCAGTCAAAGCCTACAATGCAGGAGTACAATAGATCCTGTTCTGGAACAGCACACAGAGAATCACCATGTTTTAATGCCACCTGCAACTTTCGAGCAATTAAAATGCCCGATCTTGGCTCAAGGAGGTGTCCAACTTCTTATAATCCCATTTTAAGGTCCAGAATATAAGTTTAGTTTAGTTTACAGATACATCGTGGAAATATGTCATTTTGCCCACTGAGTCCGCACTGACCAACAATTGCCTGTGCACTAGCTCTAGCCTACACACCAGAGTCAATTTATAGAAGCTAATTAACCTGCACGTTTTTGGAATGTGGGCGAAAACCGGAGCACTCGGTGAAACCCCATGTGTTCACAGAGAGAACATGCAAATTCCGTACAGACAGCACCCAGTATCAGGAACAAACCTGGGTCGCTGGCCCTGTAAGGCAGCAGCTCGACCGCTGCACCACCTTACCCCTTAGCCCTTAAAATATAAAATCCACTGGCTGCAATGTTTTATTCATCATATCCCAAAAAAACTCAGACAAATATTTGGCTTCTTCGGGCAACTTTATGTATGAGTAAATACTTATGCGTCTGTTAATTTTGAGATACTGTTGTCATTTTGTTTGCTGACATTCTATAGTGTATGGGCATGGGTGAAGTTTAATTCTATAAACCTCTTTCATCCTGTTAGTTCAATGCCGAAGTCTTGCAAGACCAATGGTTGATTTTGTTCCATCATTTACAGCATGATTTTGTACAACTTCACAAAACCAGGCCATGATGCAATCAGTCAGGATTCTTTGTACTGTGTAGAAACAAGGAACTGCAGATGCTGGTTTATACCAAAGATAGACACAAAGTGCTGGAGTAACTCAGCGGGTCAGGAATCTCTGGAAAAAATGGATGGGTGATGTTCTGAATCAGGACCCTTCTTCAGACTGAAAGTAGGGAGTGGGGGGGGGGGGGGGGTTTGGAGGTGGGGGGTGGAGAAGAGCTGGAGGAAAGAAAAGACCTATCAGGGTCGGCTACAATTGACCTCAGGCAGGGTGGTGCCTGGTAGGCCCATTGTTGCCAAGAGGTGTGATTTCAAGAGGGAAACAATGTGAAAGACTGTGTTACTGGTAAAACAACTCGGGTGGAGAAATGGGCAAGGGGGGAGGGGGGGGGGTGTATAAGGGAAGGGGTGTACATTTCTCTCATCAGGCAAGAGGTAAAGAAGTTTGAAAACACATGCCTCCAGATTCAGGGACAGTTTCTTCCCAGCCGTTATCAGGCAACTGAACTGTCTGCTCATCAGCTAGGATATGGTCCCGACCTCCCATCTACCTTCTGGAGATCATTGAACGATCTTTAATCTGACTTTTTCAGATCTCAATGTTATGACTTTGCGCTAAATGACCCTTTATCCTTGATCCGTGCACTGTGGATGACTTGATTATATTCATATATAGTCTTTTCTTTGACTGGATAGTACACAAATGAAAGATTTTCACTGCACCTCAGTACATGTGACAATAATAAGCCAAACTAAAGCTAAGCTAAGCTAAGCGAAAGGTTGACAACCCACTGGTAAAGTATGGTTATCAGATCCCGACCGTAACAAGTCCTGGAGTCGCAGTCTGCAAATAGTGCCCCCCCTTGGCGTAGTGTGCAGACTCACTGAGAGAGCGACTTCTCTGTCTGCAGCTCTTTGCTCAGGATATCTCCCACCGTGAGCCCAGTTGGGGCAAACATTTACAGGCCTTAGATTCGTTTGCAGTAACGTGAATGAACTAAAAAATAATCAACATGAACTCCACATAACTCAGCCTTGGAAAATAATTCTGCATGTGAGACAGGTCTGAGTTTTCTCCATTACATCATTCATATTAATTGGGTTTTCTTTTACATTTGATGATTTTTCATTATTAAGAACTCTTTCCCTTCTTGGTGTTGTACACCGAGGTCCTTTTGTTAATATCTGGTGCACATCGACACATGACAGCACCTAAATACGCTGTTTAAAGAAATCCCTCCTGTTCCATCAGTGCTGTAATTTATTTTCTGGGATGCCATCAAACCACCGTACTTGACTGTTTAAATATTGGTAAAAGAATTTGACGCTTTATTCTCTGGTTTTCCTTTACTGTTGAACATCTGACCCAAACAAAACTTTGCTATTACCACCATGTCAAAAGCTTCAAATTGCTTTGAAAACACAATGAAATAAGTTTTGAAAATGCAAAGTAAATGTTACTAGCTAGCTGTCAGACTGAGAGCTTATAACCAACACAAGATGTGTAGGAAGGAACTGCAAATGCTGGTTTAAACTGAAGATAGACACTTTGGCTACTCAATAACCAAAGTCTGCAGTCTCGTTTTTGCTCTGGTTTATTTTCACCCACATGTTTAGACCGTAATGTTGTATCCTTATTGTTTTGATGTGGTTATGCTTTATTCTTAATTGTTAACTGTATGTTTGTGTTGTCATTTGTGAGCAGAGCACCAAGGCACATTCCTTGTATATGCATACTTGGCCAATAAACTTATTCATTCATTCATTCATTCATTCATTCATTCATTCATTCATTCAAAAGCTGGAATATCTCTGGAGAGAAGGAATGGATGACGTTCAAGATGACACAAGTTGATATCTCACATTTTGTAAGTGAACAATGCCACTCTCTGAGGCTTCTGTTCTTTGGTCATGAATATAAATGCGTCAGTCATTAACCATTTGAATACTGGATGCCCTTAACTTAAAAAAATTAAATGTTCTTTCTGATACAAAAAAAACAGATTTGCTGCTCTGCCGCAGAATGTTCTAGTGTCCTGTTCCTCTGAGCTGATATCACTCATTGTGCTGAGCAGTAAAATAATCACCAAAATGGAACTGAAAGACATTTGTTAAGTCTATTACATGAGCTGTGATTTGCACAGTTATGTGTAGATAACGCCCACTTGCTCATTTTACTATTAATTGCCAATACCAAATGTTTAATGACTGATTATTTTTTATCGATAACCAATATGGGCGGCACAGTGGTGCAGCTGGTAGAGCTGCTGCTGCTGCCAGAGGCCCGGGTGCAATCCTGACCTCGGGTGCTGTCTGTGTGGACTTTGCACATTCTCCCTGTGATGCTGTGGGTTTTCTCCGGGTGCTCCATTTTCCTCCCACATCCCAAAAACATGCAGCTTTGTAGGATATGTGTAGGAAGGAATTGCAGATGCTGGTTTATATCAAAGAAAGACACAAATGCTGGAGTAACTCTGCGGGTCAAGCAGCATCTCTGGAGAAAATGAATAGTTGCCGTTTCGGGTTGGAACCCTTCTTCAGACACAGGTTCATAGGTCTATCTCAGGTTTGTAATTTAATTGGCCTCTGTACAAACATAATTGCCCCTAGTGCGATAACAGAACTGGTGTGAACGGGTGATCGTTGATCGGAGTGGATAAAGGGCCTGTTTCATGCTGTATCTTTAAACTAAACTAAAGTAATTGCAATGCATAGCCTTGTGCAAAACACCCTCTGAAACACCCTTCCACAGGCCCAAGGCCTCAGCTGCAGATGTCCTCCATGCCAAAGTTGTCAAGGAGTTTTAATGCTTCAAGTTGCATTGGGCAGTCAGAAAAATTGAATAAAAGACTATTAAAAAATTATTAAACTATTAAAACTATAAAATAAAATAAAATGGCATTTTGAAGCCAGGATAAACCTTTAATAGCTTTAACATACTGAAGAACCCATGATTATGTCTCTTTTCATAATGTTTGAAGCCTTGTTTGCATTCAAAGCCTTGCAACTTAATTCCCCAATTGTCTTGACTAGAATATTAGCTTCTGACTGCAGTCAAGAGAATTTGGGAGGAATAGGAAATGTATTGGGGAATATAGTTGTGAATGCAGACAGCAATACCGACTCAGAAAAAAACCTATTATGTAGGAAGGAACTGCAGATACTGATTTATACCGAAGGTAGACACAAAATGCTGGAGTAACTCAACAGGTCAGGCAGCATCTCTGGCGAAAAGGAATAGGTGACGTTTCGGGTCGGAACCCTTTATCAGTCTGACCCGAAATGCGCCTATTCCTTTTCTCCAGAGATGCTGCCCGACCCGCTGAGTTACTCCATCATTTTGTGTCTATCTTCAGGAAAACCCTAGCCATGTTCTTCCCCACTAAAGTAATAACTGACCGCTGCATGCCACCTCTTTAATGGGCACCAAACGTGGTTACATTACATGGAACAATTAATGGTGAGATGACTAAGTGGGTGCTATATTTATGAACTATGGCTAGTATCATGCATTGGAACCACTGCTCCAATGGGGGCATGAAGTGACATATAAATGTATAGCTTGACTAGTATATTTAAAATACTGACGATTTGTTGATGTGTCCAATTTTACTTAGAAAATATTTAAGCGTGCATTTGTGTAGTTGTCACATTCCCTCTGCTGCTAATGATTAACAAACAGGAATGGAATTTATGTTCTGACAGTAAATGTAAACAATTTACTGTGTAATGTAATGCTTTTTTTCTGTAAAGCTACTAATATTTCAATTTGAACAAAAACACTTGTCTACAATTGGAAAAGGCAGGATCTCTCGTATATTTTAAAAGATTATTCTTCATGTTCCCTTACTCAAATGGCGCGTTGGAGTAAGGTGTGTCTCAGATGCTGAAATGGGTAGAGATCAGGCCATTTGAAATATAGCGTCTTGTTAAACAACTTTGATTTATTACAACCTAGAATTAAAATCTAACCTGAGCAAACATTTTCAAAGTTCACCAATGTAATATATAAATATTTGGAAATGTAAGTGCAGAAAAAACCCCACAGCATCCTTCCTTTAACAATGCAGGGAGCACGTTAGCTGATTAACACACTCCAACCCAAACTATTTGGAAAAAGTATGTTTGATCAATCCAAACCTCACTAAATGGCTCAATTTGAATGCTTTATTTAGACATATTAAACAATGGTGGCGCAGCGGTAGAGTTGCTGCCTTACAGCGAATGCAGCGCCGGAGACTCAGGTTCGATCCTGACTACGGGCGCCGTCTGTATGGAGTTTGTACGTTCTCCCCGTGACCTGCGTGGGTTTTCTCCGAGATCTTCGGTTTCCTCCCACACTCCAAAGACGTACAGGTATGTAGGTTAATTGACTGGGTGAATGTAAAAATTGTCCCTGGTGTGTGTAGGATAGTGTTAATGTGCGGGGATCGCTGGGCGGCGCGGACTTGGTGGGCCAAAGGGCCTGTTTCCGCGCTGTAGAATCTAAATCTAAAAAAAAAAAAAAAAAATTTTAACAAATTCCCAGGATTATTATTCTATTCATAATTCACAGAAAATCAATAAATTGTTCTTACTAATTCCTTTACTAGTTTAAGGTTTGTTCATTTAAAAGGTTCCGAGTAAGAACAACAATACAGTTTGTATGTTCATAAGTTATAGGAGCAAAATTAAGGCCATTCAATTTTTCATAATTCATAGTTTTGCATAGTTTTGCATCTGAACCATCCTACCACCAACTAGAGAGCGGTCTTTACCTACTATGTACCTCATTGGAGACCCTTGGACTATATTTAATCCGGCTTTGCTGGACTTTATCTTGCACTAAACATTATTCCCTTTATCCTGTATCTGTACACTGTGGACAGCTTGTTTGTAATTATGTAGTATAAGAAAATAACTGCAGATGCTGGTACAAATCGATTTATTCACAAAATGCTGGAGTAACTCAGCAGGTCAGGCAGCATCTCGGGAGAGAAGGAATGGGTGACGTTTCGGGTCGAGACCCTTCTTCAGTCTGAATGTGCGGGGAGTCTGAAGAAGGGTCTCGACCCGAAACGTCACCCATTCCTTCTCTCCCGAGATGCTGCCTGACCTGCTGAGTTACTCCAGCATTTTGTAATTATGTAGTCTTTTCACTGACTGGATAGCAAGCAAAATTAAAGCTTTTCACTGTACCTCGCTCGGTACACGTGACAACAATAAACTAAATGTGACTGTGTTATTAGGCAGATAACTTTTATCATACTGTACTTTCCAATCTATTTTTCCTCAGTCTGAAGAAGGGTCTCGACCCGAAATGTCACCCATTCCTTCTCTCCAGAGATGCTGCCTATCCCGCTGAGTTACTCCAGCATTTTGTGTCTATCTTTGGTACTTTTCTTTTAATACTTTTTTAGAAATGCTTCATGAAGATGTTCAAAACCATTTCCAAGCTTAACTAATATTGTGACCAGTGGCTTTCCTGGCCTTTCCTAAATTTGTTTTAATTCAAATAAATTCACACCAAGTTCAGTCAAGTTGATGCTCCTCAGCTTTGAAATATAACTACACAGCATGATCATAAATGATGGGATAGCCCTTCTTAATCTGCTAGGTATAGAGATTGATTGTATCTTGAATCTGCCAGGGTACATAGATATGCCAGACAACATGGGCAGAACCTCCACTCCCTACTATTTCATCAGGAGTCAGATACACACTCACCGTTAGATTAACTGAGTTCAGACACATACCTCTTCATTGTGCTTCGAGCCCCAACTGCTCAGACAGCTGTGCAGTCAGCTATGGCTTTTGCTTGGATACTTTCACATTTACAAAACACTGATAAGCTGTACATGGCCAAGGCCAAATACTGCAGCTCAGTTAGACCACAGGTTACAAAGGGCACAATTGTTCAGAACAGGAAGAAAACATTAGATACCAAACTCAAGAGGAAAGCAGAAAACAAAATAGCCAAGTGTACATGATAGGGTGGAGTAATGACTACATGAAGCAAGATTACTTTGATAAATGGGATTCCCATTTGAAATATTTTCACTGAAATGGCATTGATGGAGGGTGATGGCAATCTGCTGCCTCTTTACCATAATTTTATGTTGAATGGTCACGGTTGCTAATAAATGCAAGAATAAGAGAAATATCGGAAGCACTGAGGACTATTATGATTTGTTTGTGAAATGGAAAAGTAAGCAGACAATGCATGTGTCATAATGGAGGCAGCGATTCTTTGGGGAGACACAAGGAACTGCAGATGCAGGTTTACAAAATAAGACACAAAGTGCTGGAGTGCTGGAGTAACTGGGTGGGTCAGGCAGCATCTCTGGAGAACATGGATATGTGATGTTTCAGGTTGGGACCCTTCTTTAGTGATTGTGGGGGGAGGGAACAAAAGCAGGAAGGGCAGAATAAAGCCTGGCGAGTGATAGAACACAGGTGAGATGAGGTAGGGGTTTCATATGTGAGATGGTTGGACAAAGGCCAAAGAGGAAAAGACAAAAAATTGAAATAAGGATAGATGAGTTGTGTCTTTTGAAGTCAGAGGAAGGGACATAGGTGGAAAGGGAGAAGGATGGGGAAAAGTGAATGCAAGTCCAGGTGGGGCACAGGGAAGAGGAGGGAAAGGGGGGGGGGCAGAGAAAGGGGGGGGGGCAGAGAAAGTAGGTTAGTTACTGAAAACAGGAGAATTTAATATTAACGACGTTTGGTTGGAGAGCCTTGAATAGCTTTTCAAATTATCAGCATTTTTGTGAAAGACTTTAGATTGTAGAGTTACAGCGTGGAAACAGGCCCTTCGGCCCAACGGCTCCACAATGACCATTCATCACCCCATACACTAACGCTATCCTACACATGAGGGAAAATTTACAATTTTACTGAAGCCAATTAACCTACAAACCAAGTACGTCTTTGGTGTGTGGGAGGAAACCGGAACACCCGGAGAAAACCCATGCACTCACAGAGAGAACGTACAAACTCCGTACAGACACCACCCTTGGTCAGGATCAAACTCAGGACTCTGGAGCTGAAAGGCAGCAACTCTACCGCTGTGCTACCATGCCGCCCAACATAGGACATTAACAAAGATTTAAAATCAATCAAAGGAAAGAGGCTGAAGGATTATTATGAGAATGCCCAGTGCTCAGCTATATTAGCTGATCGCCTGGATCAGATTGATGTGAGGTGTTTGGAAGGAGGCCTCCTCTCTGATGTTTCCCACAATACTGTCCCCTTGGGCTAGTACACTAAAGGCAACATAGCTGACTAACATTGTCCCTGCCTTCACCAGCTCTACGTTATGCGGTAGTTGATGGTGCCCTGTAATGGATGACATAGTTCTTCATGTGATCCAGACCCTGTGAAGATGGATACCCACAGTCAATGGCAGATGAGAATGCCTAGCCCTGCGGATATAGTTGGCAGCAACTTGCTAGCTGTAAATAATTAGACAGCAACCAGTTAAATCTGTGCCAAGGCAAAGACGTTGTTTATGTGATGGGGTTACTTCTACGGGACCCGTATTGTTGGAATCTGCTGTTTGTGCAGTTCCACCTGTTTGGCAAAGCTGGTGCTTGCTGGAAGGGGTGCAAAGTCCCATTGAAAGCTGAACCTTCCTGCATTCCTCTACAAGTGCTTATTTTCTTCTGAACACAGCAGTTAAGATTCGTGTCAAGCAGTAATAAAGCAGATACGCACACAAAATGTCCTGAATTTACCTAAAAAGACACTCAGCCAACGCTCAACTCCCTTTCCAGTATTTAGATTTAGTCTTTTATGTAATTTTAGAGATACAATGTGGAAACAGGCCTTTCAACCCACTATGTTCGCACAGACCAATGATCATCGTACACAAGTTCTATCCTACACAATAGGACCAATTTGCAGAAGCCAGTTAACCCAAAAACTTGCATATCTGTGGGATGTGGAAGGAAACCGGAGCACCCGGAGAAAACCCACACAGTCGCAGGGAGAACGTACAAACTCTGTACAGACAGCACCCGTAGGTAGAATCATACCAGGATCTCTGATGCTCTAAGGCAACAACTCTACCGCTGCGCCACTGTGCCAGAACTCACTTACATATTCTGTTTAGCTTTGATAATGATGCCCAACATCCATTAGTTTCGTCATGAAACAAGCTTTCACTGGACTATGTTAATACAACTCTCCCCTAATAAAGATGACAATTTCCAATTTCCATTTCAGGCCTGATGATAAATTGGTAGAATTGATTATTGATCCAGTCAGAAACAGAAAACAATGTATAACAACAATTTTGGCTGCTGGTGAGATTTAAATCGTTATCCTTTCGTGTAGGAAGGCATTGTTTTGGTAATAAGAAATCAATTATATTATTACAAACAATAGCAAACGAAGAATAAAAGTCATAATCAGATATTATAGAGATTATGTAGTACATAGGGCAGCCTAGTGGCACAGTGGTAGAGTTGCTACCTTATAACGCCAGAGACCCAGATTCAGTCCTGACTACGGGTGATGTCTGTACGGAGTTTGTACGTTCTCCCTGTGACCACATGGGGTTTCTCCGGATGCTCCGGTTTCCTTCCACACCCCAAAGAAGTACAGGTTTGTAGGTTAATTGGCTTTGTTAGGCAATTGTACATTATCCCTAGTGTGCATTGTGCTGGTGTATGGGTGATCGCTGGTTGGCACGGACTCGGTGGGCTGAAGGGCCTGTTTCCATCTCTAAAAGTCTAAAAGTAAAAGGTCAATGTCTAATGAACTATATGCAATAATAAAGTACTTTTTTTTCAAACTTGGGCATTCTTTAATTAACAAAAGCAATACAAAATGGCCGAGATCCATACTTCTAAATGGTCGCAGATGATCGGCTTGAGAATGAGTTAGGAGATGGTTTCCCAGTAGAACAGTGACTAACAAGCAGCATGGATTAATGTAGGCGCTCTCATTCTTCCCCTCACATAGTTCTATTTTCCAAGTATATTGTATTTCCTTTCCTGGTGGTGACTCATGGTGCAGTCATTAAGCAACTGGCCTAGCAAACAGAATTGACAATTTGGAAACTTGTATTCAAATCCCATTGGTAGTATTACGGAATTTAAATTCAGTATAATTGAAATTTAAATTCAGTTCAGGTACTTTATTTCAAGAACAAAATATAAATGTCAGAATTTGTTCTAATTCTTTAATTATCCCTTGAAATGAGTGACCTGCCCAACCATTTAAGAGCCAAGCACTTTGGTGGGTCTGGGGATCACATTTGGACTAAACCAGGTTAGGGGAGGGGCATAGATGCCTTCCTAAGATTATACGGAAAGCAGATTGAGAATTTGGTGACAGGGTGTCAAGTCAATAACCTCTCCCTCAATGACCCCAAACATTTCTTCTTCTACCTCCTCCCATCCAGCAGAAGAGACTGTAACTTGAAAGTGCACAACATCACACTCAGGAACAGCTTCTTCCCTTCCGTTATCAGGCATCTGAACAGTTCTTCCATAAACTAGGGTATTGCCCGATTCACCTCTATCCTATCGAAGACATTGGACTTTGTCTATAGAGCTAATGTGCTACAAAGCAGCACAATGCAGAAAACTGTATTCTGCACTCCGTATCTTCCTCTTTGCTTTATCCATTGTGCTTGAGTTTGATGTGATTGTATCTATATTTTGTATATCTGATCTGTTTGGATAGCACGCAAATCAAAGCTTCTGACTGTACCTCGGTATATGATCAGCCATGATCATATTGAATGGTGGTGCAGGCTCGAAGGGCCGAATGGCCTCCTCCTGCACCTATTTTCTATGTTTCTATGGTACATGTGACAATAATAAACCTAAATTTATACATACATACATACGTACATACATAAATATTTGTTTATGACATCTTCTCATGTATTATATGCAACAAGAAGCATTTTTCTTATCAGGCCTCTGATTTTAAAAGACATTAACAGTTCAAATTATGTAAACTCCAGAGGTGATATTAGATAAAATCCTCATCCAGGAATGTGTTATTAGATAACATTTTGCACTCTGCCACTACGGGCAAAATTGTTTTTTGTAAGTTACAGAGAGAAGTAAGTATGCAGTATGAAGGAAGAGATAAAATGGCCACAACCAACAAGATCACAATAATTAAATACGGGGGTAATTCAAAAGGCCAGAGTGGGAGAAACGTGGATATCTTGGATGAGATATTTTCATCTCGTAGAGATCAGGAGGGGGACAGCAGCAAAGAAATTTCATATTTCTCCTGTTTACATATTTTTGTAAGCCAGAAGGAGGCTATTTGGCCCATCAAACCTGTGCCAGTTGTTAGTTTAGTTTAGTTTAGTTTAGTTTAGTTTAGTTTAGTTTAGTTTAGTTTAGTTTAGTTTAGTTTAGTTTAGTTTAGTTTAGTTTAGTTTATTAATGTCACATACACCAAAGTACAGACTGGATAGCACACTTTTGTTTACGTATCTATGCAGTCCAAGAAAAGATGAAACATGACAACAATCAAGCCGTCCACAGGGCACAGATAAAGGATAAATGGTACAACATTTAGTACAAGATAAAGTCCAATTAAAGATAGTTCAAAGTCTCCAATGAGGTAGATGGGACATCAGACACGTACTCGGACCATTCAATTGCCTGATAACAGCTGGGAAGAAACTGTCCCTGAATCTGGAGGTGTGCGTTTTCAAACTTCTGAACCTCCTGCTAATGGGAGAGAGGAGAAGAGGGAGTGATTGCAGTGAGAGGGTACGTGATTATGCAAGTGGCCTTGCCGAGGCAACGTTCCCACACGTCGCAGCCTGTAACCTATTCTCTCACATGTCCTTCAATTCCCTCACCCACCTCATTCGGGTGACTTACAGCCAGGGGTGCAGCGTTGCCAGCGTTCACCGGAGCGCCGCTCCGGCACCTCTGTAAAAAAAAGCCAAAATAAACAACGGGGAATTTTAACCAGTGGGGGATTTAACATCGGCTGCTCCGGCACCAGTGACAGCACCTAAAAAATTAGCACTACAACACTGCTTACACCAAACCTGCCAACCAGCCCACCTTTGGGACTTGGAGGTAATGATCACCAGGGGGAAACCAAATAGTCAAAGGGTGAATGTGCAAATTCCACACAGACAACAGCAGAGGTCAGGCTTGATCTCATGTAACTGGATATGTGAGACAGCAGCACTATCTGCAGTAACGGTATGTCGGAAGCTGAAAATGTTAAAACCAGACAATGACTTGATTGGGAGCCAATGTAGGTCAGAGTCACAATACATCATGGTGATGAAAATAGGCATTCAGTGATGGAATGAAGATTTGCTCCAAAACTCATCACTGGGTCAAATATAGCAGCAAGATGATGAACAGTTCAGACTCCTTGCCAAGGAAAGGAGCTAAGTTAGAGAAGGGAACTTGAATTGTTGGCAGAAAACAGTGGTTTTCAATCTACTCAATAGTTTGTTGGTGTAAAATTAAGGGTGGCACAGTGACACAATAGACAATAGACAATAGACAATAGACAATAGACAATAGGTGCAGGAGTAGGCCATTCGGCCCTTCGAGCCAGCACCGCCATTCAATGTGATCATGGCTGATCATTCTCAATCAGTACCCCGTTCCTGCTTTCTCCCCATACCCCCTGACTCCGCTATCCTTAAGAGCTTTATCTAGCTCTCTCTTGAATGTATTCATAGAATTGGCCTCCACTGCCCTCTGAGGCAGAGAATTCCACAGATTCACAACTCTCTGACTAAAAAAGTTTTTCCTCATCTCTGTTCTAAATGGCCTACCCCTTATTCTTAAACTGTGGCCCCTGGTTCTGGACTCCCCCAACATTGGGAACATGTTTCCTGCCTCTAACATGTCCAATCCCTTAATAATCTTATACGTTTCGATAAGATCCCCTCTCATCCTTCTAAATTCCAGTGTATACAAACCTAGTCGCTCCAGTCTTTCAACATAGGACAGTCCCGCCATTCCAGGAATTAACCTAGTAGCCCTCAATAGCAAGAATATCCTTCCTCAAATTTGGAGACCAAAACTGCACACAGTACTCCAGGTGCAGTCTCACTAGGGCCCTGTACAACTGCAGAAGGACCTCTTTGCTCCTATACTCAACTCCTCTTGTTATGAATGCCAACATTCCATTGGCTTTCTTCACTGCCTGCTGTACCTGCATGCTTCCTTTCAGTGACTGATGCACTAAGACACCCAGATCACGTTGTACGTCCCCTTTTCCTAACTTGACACCATTCAAATAATAATCTGCCTTCCTATTCTTACCACCAAAGTGGATAACCTCACACTTATCCACATTAAACTGCATCTGCCATGCATCCGCCCACTCACACAACCTGTCCAAGTCACCCTGCAACCTCATAGCATCTTCCTCACAGTTCACACTGCCACCTAGCTTTGTGTCATCGGCAAATTTGCTAATGGTACTTTTAATCCCTTCATCCAAGTCATTGACACAGCTGGTAGTGCTGCTGTCTCACAGCACCAGGGGCCTGGGTTCGATCCTGACCTTAGGTGCTGTCAGTGTGGAGTTTGCACATTCACCCTGTGGCCTCATGGGGGTGGTAGCGAAGCATGCCCACTATGGAGGCAGGCAGGGGCAAGAGGGGAATTTGGGTTGTTAGCCGTTTCCTCAGAATTGTCCAGACGGAGCAGATGGCTATTCTCTTGGGAAGTTGAGGTTGCATGTAGTATGAGGAATTATAGTTATGGGGCGGAATACAGCACGGAAACAGACCCTTCAGACCAAATCACCCATGACAACCAGGATCTATTCCCATTTTGCCTGCGTTTGGCCATATCGCGGGCAGCACAGTGGCACAGAGGTAGAGTTGCTGCTTTACAGTGCCCGGGTTCAATCCGGACTATGGGTGCTGTCTGATCTGATTGTACGTTCTCCCTGTGACCACAAGGGCTTTCTTCGGGTGCTCCGATTCCCTCCCGCACGCCAAAGGTTTGTAGGTTAATTGGCTTCTTAAAATTGTAAATTCTCCCTAATGTGTAGGATAGTGTTAGTGGGGTGATGGTTGGTTGGAGCTGACTCAACAGGCTAAAGGGCATATTTTCATGTATCTCTAAAGTAAAAATTTATATAAGGTGTATCCCTCATACCTTTTTTATCCATGTGCTAATACAAATGTTTACCTGTTGCTATAGCTTCTTCTTCTTGAATGAAATTATTGTTCTCTGGTACTGAGTAAATATCAGCTTTTGTTGCAATGAATTTCAATTAAATCTTCATGTGCAGATGGAAAGAAACAGAATAGTTGATTATGAAAAACATAAGGTGCTATCTTTCTTTAAAAATATACTCTGATTGTCTCTCTGTATTTCTTCCAGACTTTATCAATATCTTGCCTTTCCCAGTTTTTTAGTTTTAGTTTTAGAGACACAGCGCGGAAACAGGCCCTTTGGCCCACTGAGTCCGCACCGACCAGCGATCCCCGCACATTAACCCTATCCTATTGTTTATGTACTCTCTTCACCCATTAAAAAGTCCACTTCTGCATTCCCTGGCTTTAGTATGTCAACCAAGAGGCATTCTAATTTATCAAGCAGAGAAAACAGATGTTAGACTTCTGAATCCAGCCAGAAACAAAGAGGAAGCTAAGTTCAGATGAAATGTTAACACTGAAATGCAGCCTGGAAGTTTAACATTGTCTCCTTCCTCACTGCTGTTGTCAGGTGTTCCTGTTGAAGTTTCCAGCATTTTATATTATCATTACATGTAATTTATGCTTGGATGCAATTCATAGAGTGATGGAGTCACACAGAACTCAAACAGGCCCTTCAGCCTAACCCATCCACGCCAACCAAGATGCCCCACCTAAGAGAGTCCCATTTCCCTGCGTTTGCCCCATATCGCTCTCAACCTTTCCTATCCATGTACCTGCCCAAGACTCTTTTAAAAACTGTTATAGTACCTGCTTCAGCTACCTCCTCTGGCAGCTTGTTCTTTATACCCACCACCCTCTGAGTGAAAAGGTTGCCCCTCCAGTTCCTATTGAATCTTTCTCCTCTCACAAATCTATGTCCTCCGGTTCTTGATTCCCCTAGCCTGGGTCGAAGACTCGTTGAATCTCCAGTGAATTCCTCTCATGATTTCATACATTTAGTCTTCCATAAAATTTGGTGTGTTGTATCAAGGGATTTGGAGAGAAGGCAGGCACGGGTTACTGATTGTAGATGATCAGCCATGATCACAATGAATGGCGATGCTGGCTCGAAGGGCCAAATGGCCTCCTCCTGCAACTATTTTCTATGTTTCTATGTTTCTGAATTTGATGACTATTGAAATACTTCCTGTAGGTGGGAGAGGGATGGACTTACCACTGGCCTCTGGAGTGTGTCACCCGCCCAGATACATGGGCACACACTTCAGATGGTTCCCCCTTTCAGTACCCAGTCCTGCAATTGTTCCTGCCTCAGCCACATTGCTGCAAACAGGCCCGATAATGTTATAAAAATATGTCACATTCTTTGCGGCCAAGACCTCCATCAAGTCTTACTGCGCCGATATACACAGCTCACTTACACCCATCACTCCTGGGTGTCAAATGCTGTATAACGAGAAAGACAGATGAGAGTTTCAAAGCAAAATGTATCTATAACTGTTTGCTGATATATACATTAGATCTCATTTAGCCTAATATGTGGGTTTTTTTAAAGGACAGCATTACCAGCAGTGATTTATCTCCTTCCTTCCCATGTAACCCTTTCATTACAAGTTTACCTCACAGCCACCAGGGTAGCCCGACATTTCTATTGCATTGCCATAATGGAGTTGGAGCGTAATGAAAATTTTATGTTCCATTCATTGGAAGTGTAGATAAAAGAAAGTAATAGGACAAAGTCACAGTTTTATTGGTGTTGCTCAATTTGTTTCTGCAATAAAAAGGCAGTAGTTACAAATCCTTTCCTCTACATCAGCCTGCATTTAGAAGCAGCTGGAAACGCTCACAAATTATACAGAGACAATGTGCTATTCTGTCTTTTACCCTGGGCAGAGGTTTTAATACAATTTTAAAGCATATCCTTAATTATTGTTCTTCTTTGTAAACATCATTATGCGAAACAGGGACAGTAATTCACAGAGGTTTGACTGCCCGAGCTAATGACTTTTATTCAGGTGTTAAATATGTGAGCTGGCTTCTAATTTTTTAGTATTGGAATACCTTTCCTGTAATGAGAAACATTGGCTTGACAGTGTGATGTTGATACCGCAATAGACTTTCTGTCAGATCAAAAGAAAAATACAATGAGGAAGGTCATTTGATCCATCTAAGCTCATCCATTCAAAAAGAACTTACAGACTCCCCTGTCACAGAGCCCATAAATGATTCCAGGATCTTTGTTTCCACTATTAGAAATTCATTCCCAGTGTTGGCTGCTGTGTGAACAACTTCCTCATGTAAGTTTGCCTTTTGCTAATTCAAACCTATTTTCCTTGGAACTTTAATCACAGGGTGACTTAAACAGCAGACAGTGTTTATGTCTTTTCCACGTGAAGTCTAACTTTACCTTTATGACGTGCGGCTAGAAAAAAAAGAGATGTTCAAAAAGCTTTCTGGAGATAACATAATTTGGTCTTTTGAATACTCTTGCGTGTTCCCGAAAGGAGTTCATAGTAGCCAATAAATCATGGATTCCCAACTTTGATATCTGGGCAGTGCTGAGTTAATTGTTCAGAGGTATGATGACAACAGTTTCTCTTCAGCTTTCAACAATGGCAGCTGAGATGAAATAGAGAAGTTGGTGCCTTGTGTTATGAAGGTGAGCTAGGATGTCTTCATGATGGACAAAACATGAGATCAGAACACGTTTTAAGTCAGCTAGGATACCGGGGGTTACACATAGTGCGTACAGACTGAGACACTACCCAGTCCATCATGGGTACTCACCTCCCCACCATCTACAGGAGTTGCTGCCTCAAAATGGCAGCCAGCATCATCAGAGACCCACACCACCCTGGCCACACACTCATTCCACTCCTGCCATTGGGAAGAAGGTACAGGAGTCTAAAAACTGTAATGTCCAGGTTCAGGAACAGCTTCTTCTCTACAGCCATTAGGCTATTAAACACCACAACCTCCAAATAAGCTCTGAACTACATAGACTTGGAGGCATTGGTTTTGTCTTTTTGCACTATTATTGTTTGTCTATTTTTATGTGCATGTCTGTATGTATGTGTAGATTGTATATATATAACAAAAAAGTTCAGTATATATATATATATATATATATATATATATATATATATATATATATATATATATATATATATATATATATCTACTGAATGTTTTTGTTTATTATATTGTTTATGAAGTATTATGTTTACATATTCTCTTGTGCTGCTGCAAGTGAGAATTTCATCGTTTTGCCTGGGACATATGACAATAAAACTTGACTCTTGACTCTTGTCCTTGGCTTCTGCTCTTCTCTCCTGCCTGGGAGATCTGTTTAAAAATTGCACGCATGGAGCATGTCTGATCTAGGCAGAGTTGTGGTGTTCCTGTCGTTTAGCAGCAGGCCAACATTCATTCAAGCAACATTCAATGTCCAGGATCAGATATGTCAAGTGGCTCCACAACCTGGCACGGAGTATTGCAACCCTTTGTCACGCTGTTCCTTTCAAAAGGTTTGGACGAAGGAGAAAGGTTGTACAGATAAGATGCAAAACTTGAAGTATGAGATAAACTGAACTGGAGCAAAAATGTGTTTGGTTTACAAATTGATCTGAATCTGAATCCATTCACAACTTCACAACCGTCTCCTAAAGGATTTCTAATGATCTTCAATGATAAAAATCCCGAAAATGACTCCAGCATTTCTATTGATTGTATGATTCAGGGAACTACTAACAAATACCACAAGCTAATGAAATTGTCACTGTCCACACTTCACCATCAAGTGTAACATGGGAAAACCTCATTTATAAGGAAAGCATAAAATGAAACAATCTTAAAACCTGTCAAAGTCAACAGGATTTGACATTTCAAAATCTCAGGCCATGGCAGAGGGAATAAAACGTAACCTTACAACCTCCCACTGATCACTAGATCATTGAGTATTGGCAATTAGATCATTGAATACTGATCCCTGGATCTCAATATGTTGGAAAGAACTGCAGATGCTGGTTTAAACCGAAGATAAACACAAAATGTTGGTGTAACTCAGTGGGACAGGCAGCCTTTCTGGAGTTAAGGAATGGGAAATTTTTCACTTTGAGACCCTTCTCCAGACTGATCTCGACCCGAAACGTCACCCATTCCTTTTCTCCCGGGATGTTGCCTGTCCCGCTGAGTTACTCCAGCATTTTGTGACTCTCCCTGGATCTCAGTACTGACCGCTGGATTACTGGGTACTATTCATTAGATCACTGACTTCTGATCGCTGGATTACTGAACACTGATAGCTGGATTACTGCATACTATTCACTGGATTACTGAATACTGATCGTTGGATCGCTGAGTGCTTATCACTGGACCACTGAGTACTGATCACTGAACCACTGAGTACTGATCACTGGATCACTACGTACTGATAGCTGGATTACTGAATACTGATCGCTGGATCGATGAGTGCTTATCATTGGATGACTGAGTACTGAACACTGGATCACTGAGTATTGGTCGTAAGGTTGCTGAATACTGATCACTGGATTACTGAGCACTGGCACTAGATCACTGAGTAGCTATCACTGGATAACTGAGTACTGATCTCGGGATCACTGACATAGACACAAAATGCTGGAGTAACTCAGCGAGTCAGGCAGCATCTCTGGAGAGAAGGAATGGGTGACGTTTTAGGTCAAGACCCTTCTGAAGAAGGGAGTGTTTGAGGGAGTGCAGTGCAGGTTCACGAGGTTAATTCCCGGAATGGCGGGACTGTCGTATGTTGAAAGAATGGAGCGACTGGGCTTATATACACTGGAATTTAGAAGGATGAGGGGGGATCTTATTGAAACATATAAGATTATTAAGGGATTGGACACGCTAGAGGCCACAGTTTAAGAATAAGGGGTAGGCCATTTAGAACGGAGATGAGGAAAAACCTTTTCACTCAGAGAGTTGTGAAGCTGTGGAACTCTCTGCCTCAGAAGGTAGTGGAGGCCAATTCCCTGGATGCTTTCTAGAGAGAGATATTTAGAGCTCTTAATGATAGCGGAGTCAAGGGATATGGGGAGAAGGCAGGAACAGGGTACTGATTGTGGTTGATCAGCCATGATCACAGTGAATGGTGGTGCTGGCTCGAAGGGCCGAATGGCCTACTCCTGCACCTATTGTCTATTGTCTATTTTCTATTGTCTATTGAAACGTCACCCATTCCTTCTCTCCAGAGATGCAGCCTGACGCGCCGAGTTACTCCAACATTTTGTGTCTACCTTTGATTTAAACCAGTATCTGCAGATCTTTCTTACACACTGGATCACTGAGAATTGATCACTGGACCACTTAGTACTGATCACTGGATCACTTAGTACTGATCACTGGATCCCTGTGCTAATCACTGGATGTCAGTGCTGATCACTGGATCACTGAGTACTGGTCACTGGATCGCAGTGCTGATCAGTGGATCACAGCACTGATCACTGGATCCCTGAGTACTAATCACTGGATGTCAGTGCTGATCACTGGATCACAGGGCTGAGCAGTGGATTACAGTACTGATCAGTGGATCACTGAGTACAAATCACTGGATGTCAGGGCTGATCACTGGATCACTGAGTACTGGTCACTGGATCACAGTACCGATCAGTGGATCACAGTACTGATCACTGGATCACAGTACTGATCACTGGATCACAGTACTGATCAGTGGGTCACTGAGTACTGATCACTGGATCACAGTACTGATCAGTGGATCACGGTACTGATCACTGGGTCATTGAGTACTGATCACTGAGTACTTTTCCTTGGATCTTAGTATGGATCACTGCATTGCAGAATACTGTTTGATGGATCACCGTCTTGATTACTGCACTCTGATCGCTGGATCACTGAGTATTTATCGGTGGGTCGCTGAACACTTAGCATTGATCACTATCTTGATTACTAGATCACTGGATACTAATAACTGGATCACAGGACATTGCAATCTCAGCGAAAACACCCTCGCCAGCAATATGAAGTTAGCAATAAGTAAGAGGCTCCAGACCTTTACCCTTCGCCAAAGGTCATCCATTGGCTGCCCAGCCAATTTCCATTGGCTACCCATCCAATCTCACCAAGGCCCATTCCTTGAACCAGCCAATTTCCATTGGCTACCCATCCAATCTCACCAAGGCCCATTCCTTGAACCAGCCAATTTCCATTGGCTACCCATCCAATCTCACCAAGGCCCATTCCTTGAACTGGTGTATGCACTGTTGAAACTCTCAAGAACTTTAAGTTTATTGGCCAAGTATGTGCACATACAAGCAATGTGCCTTGGTTCTCTGCTCGCAAGTAACAACACGGGCATACATTAAACAATTAAGAATAAAGCATAAAACATTAAAACATTAAGAATAAAACATTACAGCTTAAACATGTGAATGAAATAAACCAGAGCAAAAGGAGACTACAGACTTTTGGTTATTGCGTAGAGCTAATACTCGCGGAAAAAACGCTGTTTTTATGTCAGGCTGTGGCGGCTTTGACGTGCCGCCCAATCAAAACCAGAATGTTTTCCACAAGATCTGGCCATGGATAGCACCACCAACATTTACTGCCATCCCCAATTGCCTTCAAGAATATAATGGTAAACTGCCTTCTTGAACCTCTTCAGCAAGGGGGTGAAAGTGTTTCCTCAGTGCTGATAGGAACAGAGTGGGGAAATTGAGAACCAGAATGCATAGTTTAAGGTGAAGGGGAAAGATTTTTAGAAATTTGAGGGGTAACTTTTTCACGCAAATGATGGTGAGTGTATGGAATGAGCTGCCAGAGGAGATAGTTGAGGCAGGGATATCAGAATAGGTACATAATAGGTACATGGATACGACAGGTTTAGGGGGATATGGGCCAAACACAGGCAACTGGGACTAGTGTCGATGGGGCATGTTGGTCAGTGTGGGCAAGTTGGGCGATGAGCCTGTTTCACACTGTATGACTCTATGACTCTATAACAAAGATCGATCAGCAATATATTTTCAAGTTAGAATGGCACATGACTTGATGGTGGTCATGTCCCGGTGCATCTGCTGCCTATCTCTTTCCAGGTGAAGGAAGTTATGGGTCTGCAGGCATTATTGAAGAATTTGGATGAGGTTGCTAGGACATGGGCAGGATGTGCCGGGACTGAGTGGTGATGAGGAAGCGACCAATCAATCAAACAGATTTGTCTTGCATCGAGACAAGAATTATCGGTGATGGATCCATCCAAGCAAATGAAGATTATCACGTTACCTATCTGACATATCTTGTTGCAGTTATATAAGACATTGGTGAGGCCACATTTGGAGTATTGTGTTCAGTTTTGGCATCATGTTATAGAAAAGTTGTTTCCAGTCAAGCTGGAAAGGGTGCAGAGAAGATTTATGAGGATGTTGCTAGGACTCAAGAGCCTGAAGTATAGAGAGCAGATTAGCAGGCTAAGGCTATTCCTTACAACGCAGGAGGATGAGGGGTAATCTTACAGGTGTACAAAATCATGAGAAGAATAGATTGGGTAAACGCACAGTCTCTTACGCAGAGGAGGGGAACCGAGAATCAGAGGAAATAGGTTTAAGGTGAAAGGGGAATGATCTAATAGGAACGAGGGGTACATTTTTTACACAAAGGGTTGTGGTGTACGGAACGAGCTGCTGCAGGAGGTAGTTTCGGCAGGTACTATCGCAATGTTTAAGAAACAATTAGACAGGTACATGGATTGGACTGGTTTAGTGGGATATGCAGAGGCTAGTTTACAAAAAAAGACACAAAGTGCTGGGCTGACTCAGCGGTCAGGCAGCATCTCTGGAGAACATGAATAGATGCAATTTCGATTTGGGATCAGACCAACTTCTATATATATTTCTAACTATGTTTACTCGAGAACAAAACCCACACCCAAGCTATGAAAGCAAGGAAATTGACAGGGTGAATGGACAGAATCGTTTACCCAAGGTAGGATCATCAGGAAATGGAGGACAAGGGTTTAAGGTCGATGCAAGTATTTGGACAAGAATATGGATAGGAGAGGTTTAGAGCGATATAAGCTAAACCCAGAAAATAGGACTGGCTAAATGGGGCATCTTGGTAGGCTTGGATAGGATTGGCTGAAGGACCTGTTTCGGATGACACTTTAAGTATCCTCACAAATATCAGCCGTGGAAAAAGTCATGAGGCCAGCTCATTATACACCAGTCTTATCACGTCTGCTTCACCAACCCTGCCTCCACAAGGAAGTAAGTGTCCGAGGCCAAGGATGTGCATGTGATCTGCTCCTATCCTCTCTCCACCCCATACAGCAGTAACTCAAAAGGCCACAGCAAGAATGGCAAGTTGCTCAGACTGCAGATCAGAACCACGTGATGGCCTAACCAGTAATACAGTAATTACCCCATGCAGTTTGGAGCAATTCTCAGTGGCTGCGAAGTGCCGGAGGGTAAAACATTCCTTCCATGTACAACATCCGTTTGCGGACACATCTGTGGGGCATATGCCAACGATGCATGGACTCTGGCTGAAGATTAGTGAACAGCAGGTGGCATGGAGCTCCGTGCTGGAAAATGGCCGAGCATCATATCTAACAAAGGCACTCAATAGCCTCAAGAATGCCAGGGGAATGCCGTAATAATCCCTGGTTCCTGCTCCAGGTGCAGCACGGTGGTGTGGCAGCAGAGTTGCTGCCTTACGGCGCCAGAGACCTAGTTTTGATCCTGACCATGGGTGCTATCTGTACGGAGTATGTACATTCTCCCTGAGACTACGTGGGTTTTCTCCAGGTGCTCTGGCTTCCTCCCACACTCTAAAGACATCCAGGTTTGTAGGTTAATTGGCTTTGGTAAAATTGTAAATTGTCCCATGTGTGTAGGATAGTGCTAGTGTATGGGAATCGCTGATCGGCGTGGACTTAGTGGGCTGAAGGACGTGTTTCCCCTCTGTATCTTTAAAGTCTAAAGTAAAAACAAATGATTCAGTTCCACAATGTCTCCCACATGTCCATAAATCCCCAGAACTACCAAACCTTCATCAATCCATCCCAATCCTCCTTTTCCAGCAAACTAATTATATCCATTTGTGGAAACAAAGAACAGTGGATGCTGGTTAATACACAAACGGTGGGGGAGAGGAGAACTTCTTCAAAGTAGCTATACCTTGAGGAAATTTCGGAGGGGAGTCTGAAGATGGGTATCGACCCGAAACGTCACCTATCAATCTGAAGAAGGGCCACAACCTGAAACTTCACTAATCAGTCTGAAGTAGGGTCTCGACCCGAAACGTCACCCATCCATGTTCTACAGAGATGCTGCCTGACCTGCTAAGTTACTCCAGAACTTTGTGTCCTTTTATATTCTCTTGTGGATTCCCCTTCCAGAGGTCCAAGTGCATTGAAATGCCATGAAATCACTCCTTGTATACACTGGAATATAGAAGGATGAGGGGGGATCTTATTGAAACACATAAGATAATTAGGGGATTGGACACATTAGAGGCAGGAAACATGTTCCCAATGTTGGGGGAGTCCAGAACAAGGGGCCACAGTTTAAGAATAAGGGGTAGGCCATTTAGAACGGAGATGAGGAAGAACTTTTTCAGTCAGAGAGTGGTGAAGGTGTGGAATTCTCTGCCTCAGAAGGCAGTGGAGGCCAGTTCGTTGGATGCTTTCAAGAGAGAGCTGGATAGAGCTCTTAAGGATAGCGGAGTGAGGGGGTATGGGGAGAAGGCAGGAATGGGGTACTGATTGAGAGTGATCAGCCATGATCGCATTGAATGGCGGTGCTGGCTCGAAGGGCTGAATGGCCTACTCCTGCACCTATTGTCTATTGTCTATTGTCTATTGTCTATTGAAAGCTTCAATGTCTTCCTCTAGTTTATCAGTGCTCACCTCTGTCTCTCATTTGATCCAAAGTAACTTCATTTTAATCAGCAGAAGCAGTTCATTCTGATTCTCCTCAACTCGATTTGCAGCCCTTCCTCCCTCCCACCAACATTGGCCCAATGGTTAAATGGTTCAAAAAAAGAACCAATGAACCATTGAGCGGGAGTTGGTTGGAGGAAGGTTCTCCATCTAAAAATCCTGGAATATTTCCATGCTCATAGCAGCATGTCCCAAGCACCTCCCATTCTGGTGTTGCCCCAATTCGTTGTAGCAAAGTGATAGGTGAATCCCATCCCATTTCACCATTCCCGCTCTCCATGTTCTGAGAATGATGCTGCTTTGTTATAAGGGTGCTGAGGGTGGGTGAAGTACGGAACAAGGGGTTTTTGAAGAACCCTGCTTTTTAGAACCCTGGTTTTTGAAGAAGCACTGCTACAATGGCCATGATATATATTTGCATTCGATACACTGCCAGATAATGATCTTCAAGCAAGTGAACCACCCAATAGCCTCTTGAACACTTCAGCTGTTGGGGCCTCAAAGGGATTAGTGAACTTGCAGCCCAGGCATGCTGACAGGTCACTTTAGGACACCTGACTGCTTTGTACCAAAATCAACACTACACCTAATGTATGGTAAAGAGAAAGTAATTTGAGAATAAGGAAGATGATGATGGGATTAGACATTGGCTGTGATGTAAAGTAGACTGATAGGGAAGTCTATTTTGCAATGCACCTGATTTCCTTCTCTGTTCCCAGAATTCCTTTCAGGTTGGTGATGTTGACCAATTTTACCCACAATTAATTTAATTAAAATCTACTGAGCCAAGAAGGCTCCCAGAATAATGTGTGTGTGGCATGCTGGCACAGTGGTAAGGTTGTTGCCTTACAGTGTCAGAGACCTGGGTTTGATCCTGATGACAGGTGTTGTCAGTATGGAGTTTGCACGTTCTCCCCATGACTGTTTGGGTTTTCCCCGGGTGCTCCAGTTTCCTCCCACATCCAAAGACATACAGGTTTGAACGTTAATTGGCTTTGGTAAAATTGCAAAATTGTCCCTAGTTTGTAAGACAGTGTTATGTATGGGGATCGCTGGTCGGCACGGACTCGGTGGGCCAAGGGCCTTTTTCCACACTGTATCTTTAAACTAAACTAAACTAAACTAAACTAAACTAAGCTAAACGAAATAAACCTAAACTAAACAAAATCCTGCTCATTCTGTTAGTTGTGCACTCTCTTCACATATCCTGTACCCTCTATTCTCTCAGCGCTGCTGGATAACTTGATAGTGTAGAATCGCCAAAGTTGTGAGGAAACACATTCGATATAAATGACTATTGGTGATATTTGTGAAGATTCTGTCTGTAAGTTTGTTAGAGGTGTTGCCTCCAAATTCAAATAAAGCGAGTAACATTGGCTCTAAAGAAGACTATGACAATTCATACAAACACATCCAGCTTTCTTCTCCTGATGCATTAGCAAACAGCACGGTGTCAACTCATCACGAGGACTGGTGCATTTTTCCTTACTCCTGCATTGGCATGTGTTTGCCACTGGAGGGAGCCAGCCACAATGTGCCCCCAACAATGTCATGAACAACCATTACTGAATCCTTATTCAATCACATATTTGTACAAAATACCAGAACAATGCAATTCTACGCATTTTCACACTATCTGCACTCAGCATTAACTAGTAAGTGTAGTGTTAATATGTTGATAAAGTTAGAATAAGTGCAAAAGCCTATTTTTAATGTGTATCTGCATTGCCTCTGATTAGTTCTCCCTCACTTTGAAATTAGTTTAGATAAGCAGAGATCCAGCATGGAAACAGGCCGTTGGCCCATCAAATTCATGCTGACTATCAACCACCCATTTACACTAATCCTACACTAATCTAATCCAATTTTATTATCTCCATATTATCATAAACTTCCCCCCAGATTCTACTCACTTACACACTCTGGGCAATTTACAGTGGCCATTTGACCTACCAACTCACATGTGTGTGGAATGTGCAGAAGGAAACCTCCGAAAGAGTTTGATATAAACAGCTCAGTTCTCTTCATAAAAGATTGCAAGGCAGCACTATTTCACTTGCTTGTTGGCTACAAGGTATCTCCGACAGCCTATGTTATATACATTACCGTAATCCTTATATTTTACGATAACTACACAAAGATAGCACCCAAGGTCAGGATTGAACCCAGGTCACTGGTGCTGTGAGGTAGCGGTCCTACCAGCTGCGCCAGTGTGCCATTTCAGTTGTGCCACTGTGAATTCCCCAGTTTATGCATCTTTCTCAGGTAAGACTATGGTAAGGAGAAAGAGTATAGTCGAAACTGCCTCAGGATATTTTTAAAGAGATACTGCTTGGAAACAGGCCCTTAGGCCCATTGAGCCCACACCGACCAGTGATGACCCCATCAACTACTTGTTCTATCCTACACACTAGGACAATTTACAAAAGTCAATCAACCTACAAAACTATACATCTTTCGAATGTGCGAGGAAACCCATGTGGTCACAGGGAGAACGTACAAACTCCGTACAGACAGTATCTGTAGTCAGGATCGAACCCAGATCTCTGGCGCTGTAAGGCAGCAACTCTACGCTGTGCCCACTGTGCCGCCCCATAGGGATTGGACAAAATAATTTATCTTCAGCCCATTGGAAAAGCAGGTCATTTTACAATCGGTACCTGTGGGGCTGGCACCTCCTATTCTCGAGTCTGCAGCATTAACTGGAGGCAAGCATACACCGTGCCATGTCCCAGACATTAGTACTGGTCTGGAAAGTCTCAGTACCACACAATGACTGCTCTATCCACAGAATTTCCTCTTCCGTCATAAGGAAATGGTAGGAGTCACACGCAGCTAACCCATTGACTTCAATCTATTCTATTCACCAAAACAACCATTTGATCTTCTGCTGGTCTATCCGTGCAAAATGACTTTCTAGCTGCAGCTGCAATAACCTAAGGTGTTCAACATGACGCAGGTGTTTAGTTTAGTTTAGTTTAGTTTAGTTTAGAGATACAGCACAGAAACAAGTCCTTCAACTCACCGAGTCCGCGCCGTCAGTGCTGCACACTAACACTCTCCTACACAATAGGGACAGTGTTACAATTGTACCCAGCCAATTAACCTGCAAACCTGTACATCTGGAGTGTGGGAGGAAACCAGAGTTTGTGGAGAAAACCCATGCAGGTCACGGGGAGAATGTACAAACTCCGTACAGACAACACCCATAGTCGGGATGGAATCCATATCTCTGGCGCTGTAAGGCAGCAACTCCACTGCTGCCCCACCGTGCCGCCCTGCGTGGAGCATTCATTACGTGCTCCCACGGGACGCAAAACGTGAACCAGAAAGGTCGGTAAAAGATTTATATTTATCACTATTTGTAAAACGTCACACAGTTGGTCTGTGCATTGAGTATGAAAGTCAGGAAGTCACGATGCAACTTTATAGGATTTTGGTTAGACCACATTTGAAATATCGTGTGCAGTTCTGCTCGCCCCATTCCAGGAAGGATGTGAAGGCTTTGGAAAGAGTGTGGAGGAGGTTTACCAGAACGATTCCTGGACTAGGGTAGATTAGCTACAGGGAAAGGTTGCACATGGATTGTTTTCTCTTGAATGCTGGAGAATAAGGAAAGATCTGTTAGAAGTTTATAAAAATTATGAGTGGCATAGATAGAGTAGACAGTTGGAACCTTTTATCCCATTATGGAAATATCTACTAGGAGAGAAGGTAGGTTTAAGGTAAGAGAGGCAAAACTTAAAGGAGATGTGCAGGGCAAGTTTTCTTTTACATAGGGTGGTGAGTTCCTGGATTGCGCTGACAGGTGGTTGAGGCAAATATGATAGTGGCATTTAAGAGACTTTGGATAGGCATATAGACATGCAGGGAATGGATGGATACGGATTATGTGCAAGCAGAATAGAGTTGGTTTTTGGCATCATGATTGGCTGAGACAATGTGGGCCGAAGGGCCTGTTTCTGAGCTGTACTTTGTTGCTTGTTGACTCAATACATCACTTCAGTGTTGCTAGGTGCCTCCAGCTCCCTGGGTATCTGATGTAAAGCTGCCATGTGAACGAATCACTGCTGCTCGGTTAGGGAGTTGGTTGGAAAGGGCTTGAAGTTGTCTGTTGAAGTTGATGGTTGCTGGTCATCCCAGGATGCGTCGTGTAGCCGATCGACCGAGGCGGCCGAGAGCAACCGGGCAGATGGGCCGCCGAGAAGAAAGGTGGATGGGCGGTCGATAGCAACCCGGCAGACAGGCTGCCAAGAACAAAGAGGGACCTGGCGGGAAGATAAAACTGTACCAAAAATCTTTGAACCTTTGTTGGTGCCAGAAACATGGTGAGTCTATGTGTACTGCCTGGATGAAGTCTGCTGTGTATAGCTCAGACCCTCACTCTGGCTGATCATCTCAGAGCTCACCACTTCCAGTCACTTGCTTCAGGATCCTGTGATGATCCATAAGACATAGGAACAAAATTAGACGATTCAGTCCACACAGTCTACTCCAACATTCCATCATGGCTAATCTATTTTACCATCTCAACCCAATTTCCCTGCATTCTCCCCGTAACCTTAGACACCCTTCTTAATCAGGACCCTGTCTTTGATTGCTTGGGCACTGGGACAAGAGGCCCTTATTGAGCTGCTGATCGATGGGAAGAATAGGTGAAAGATTACATTAGTACATAAAGGTTCTAGGAGCAGAATTAGGCCATTCAGCCCATCAAGTCTACCCCGCCATTCAATCATGGTTGATCCATCTTTCCCTTTCAACCCCATTCTCCTGCCTTCTCCCCATAACTCCTGACACCCTTATTAATCAAGAGTCTGTCAATCTCCGCCTTAAAAATATCCATTGACTTGTCCTCCACAGCTGTATGTGGCAACGAATTGGACATTCCAATACTCTATTGGAATAGTCCACAGTTCCATCTCTCAATTTATCTGCCCTCTCACTATCCACCTGCACCTTCTTGTCAGCAACGGGTTGGTAAATATCGCTGCAGACACCAATGGTTCACGGGTGTGCTGAAAAACAAGGAAGGCTCATCATGCATCCTATGTAGCGATTTACTCATTTGATTGCTGCATTTAGATGTTCCAGTCTAGTGGGCACTCTGTTGATGGGAAAAGGCAGCATCTGTGACAGGATAGCACCTATGCTCACAATAGGTTCTTAATCTCTTGGTTGCAAAGAGTGGCCGGCATGGCTGTCAACTCATGCCACATTCTTTGTTGTTGTTTGCCAACAGTACCCAACAAGGTACATGGTCTCCACCTAGCTGAGCAGAGCCTGCTCACATCTGCCCTCTGGAGGACAGACTCGCCACTGGTCTACCTGTCCATACCAACTGCCTGTGGATCATGTGAAGCACTAGGAGGAATCCCAATGACCTTTCCTACCCCGTCAAAGAGCAACGTCTGAGCCAAACGCTACAGCTGCACGTGTGCTGAGGTGTTGCACCGTCAGAATGCCTGGCCTTTCCTGGGCAGCCAGAGTCATCCCCTTGCATTGAACCCCAGGTGGTGTTTGAAGACCCTCCAGGAGATTGAAAATGTGATTTCTAATTGCCAAGGTGAGAACGCTTTAATGGATAATGACGTGGCTGCTTGTTTTCACTCACTGTTGAATCTATCCAAGTGAGTGAGGAATGCTGACTATTTAATTCTCTCCTAATCTTCTCATCTCCATCAGCCAAGCACGCTAACATTCTGCTCATGTCCCAGTGCCTTTTCCCAGTGCCAGCCAGTGCTTTATCCCAGTGCTTCATCCCAGTGCTTTATCCCAGTGCCTTGTCCCAGTCCAGTCCCAGTGACTTAAACCAGTGCCTTGTCCCAGTGTCTCGCCCCACTGCCTTGTCCCAGACACAGTCCCAGTGCCTTAAACCAATGTCTTGGCCAAAGATACCAGAGGAACAAGATGAACCACTCCGTTGAAATCGCCTACACTGGTGTAGTACGCAAAGGAGCCATTTTAGTAGGCAAAACCCACCATTCGCTATGCCTCTCACAGTGTAATCAGTGTTTTGGGGAACAGTATGTGTGATGATACCATTAAAATGCAGAATATATCTCATCTATCAATTCACAGATTTTTGTTATTTTTCTTTTTAAATGTTTCTGCAAGTTTCTGCCTACTAAAATGGCGCCTTGACATACTACGGTATTTAGGGTTGAGTGGTCTATCTTGCTCGTCTAGTATCTTTGGTCTTGGCACAGTTGCAGTCCCAGTCCCTTTTCCCAGTCTAGTCCTTCAATGAAAATACTACCCCGAAACACCAGATACAACCCATAACAGAAGGAAGGAGCACAGAGTTAGAATTAGCTGTGAGCATTGTCTCTTGGAATCTCAGGCAACCACCAACCCTGTCAAGAGGTGTTCTAAAACTTGTACCTCTGCATCTTTTGCCTCCTTTGTTGAGGGAACAGCATACCTCACTGTGCAGTTATAACACAGAAGGACACAAAATGTTAGAGTAGCTCAACAGGTCAGGCAGTATCTCTGGAGAACATGGATATGTGACATTTCGGGACGAGACCCTTCTTCAGACATTTCACCTGTCCATATTCTCCAGAGATGCTGCCCGCCCTCCTGAGTTACTCCAGCACTTTGTGTCCTTTTGTGTATTAACCAGCATCTGCAGTTCCATGTTTCTACGTTGTTGTACAGTTACCTCGCTCCCTCTTGCTTTCCTGTGTAAATGTTGAGGTGTTATGACCGGGACATTGGCTATTAAATAAATTATATGCTGATGAGTTGCTATTCCATGGGATTGTGACATTAGCAATTTATGATATCCTCTCAAAGTGCACTTTAATCTCTGCCATTAATGCTGTTACTGAATGCAACACAAGATAAACTTTATTGATAAACATCCCACAGCACTCAAATGTTATGGGTCATTAGAAGCAATTAATGAAAGAGAGCGAAGGTATCAACAGTTTTACATTTTTATCTTATCTGCTTTGACAGAAGAGCATAATTAGGTTGTATTCAAAACAATTATATTTATTGGGCAAGATGAATAGAAATTAAAAAATTTAACTGATGAAATTAAAATTGATGCATTATTTCTTTACCATGAGAAGATTTACCTTCAAATTATCTTTTTATTTCCAAATGATATTAAAATAATTTCCAATGTTGATTAAAAATAATCCAAATTGAATTTCAGATGCAATTTTCCAAAGAACAAATCAAATTCAAAGTCCTTTTGTTGAGAATCTGCTTTCATAGTTGTTTTCTGTTAAAACATGGAAATTCAGTACTCTGAGGATTACTTTGCGTGGTAAAACATGGTATTGACTTGGAAAAAAAACAGGAATATAAGGAACTATGATCCAACTCAGACAGGATGCTGTTGTAAATTGGGAACAAAGCCAATGGCACAAGGAAGTCATACTTACGTAATACAATGTATTTTGATGTGAAAGAGGTCAATTTACAGAAATTTCCTCTATTGTACACAATAACTGCATGAATATAGTGGTTTTAGTCAGATTGTTCATATTTATGTTAAAGGGTACATGTCATCACCGATGCTTCTCTTGTAACTACATGCATCACTTGTAACTACATAGAAAATTTGAAAACATTCTGGGGGTCTACAAAAGATATCATAGAGTCTTCAGTGCTTTTTCTCTGCACGCACAATAGCATCACCTTTGTGAAATCGGCAAAATCATAGCATGAAAAAAACAGTGTTCATAATGGGAGTTCACCGACTCTGAATTTTCTGAGACCCCATCACATTAATAGTCTTCCTGTACCAGGAAAATAGCCACGGCATGGATTAGTGAGGTTGTAAACTGTTGCTTGCCAGATCCCGCTGATTGTGATTAAAGATTGGAAACACTTTCTTATAATTTTTTATTGCTGTAAGATTGAGAACTACTTTTAGAGGACAGGTGAATAATTTTCTTGTTACATATAAATGTTGAATGATATGCATTCATCAGTACTACCATGTGATGCATTGGATCACACACATGCATGCACACACACACACAGAAACATCCACACACACACATCCACACACACACATAAACACACACACACACACACACACACACATACACACAAAGAAACACCCACATGCCGAAACTCACACACACACGCACGTACGCACACACACACACACATACACACACACAGAAACATACACAAATACAGAAACACAAATACAGAAACACACACACACACACACACACACACACACACACACACACACACACACACACACACACACACACACACATACACACACACACACACACACAAACACACACACACACACACACACACACACACACACACACACACACACACACAATGAATTAAGTGTGTTGAGTCCAAGTTTTATCTCCGTGTTGGTGGATGTTGCCCACTCTACCTGGCCTACTGAGCCTTTCCAATTACTTCAGGTTACATTTTAGTCTTCCTAGTTCCTGCGGTGATTTCTGGAAATGCAGAATACTGCTCCTTTGGAAAATATTGAGTATCAGGTTCTGTCGATGCTTCTTTGAATGTCTGATGAAAGCTTTGCTTATTTTCTATACAATTCTGAGCACCAAGGCTTTGGGAGCCTCCAAAATGAAGGGAGCCATTTGGGAAGCGGGTAGATGTTATTCGTAGTTCAACCTGACGCAAATGAGACAGCGTTCCCACAACCTCACAAAGATACTTCCTCCCACCCATGTCCTAGAAGCATTCCATTCCATTCTCCCAATTGCCATCCTCATCGCCTCTGGTTTAAGGACACGACTTGCCATGCAAGTACCTCTGAAATCTCTTCCTTATTCAACAATGGCTTCCCTCTGCCATAGATGACAAAGCCCTGGCTACATCTCATCCATTTTCCCACAACTCTGCTTTCACTTCTTATCTTGTTGGACAGAGGAAGGACAGAGTTTGCCTGGTCCTTACTTCCACAAACTCCATGCAGGCAGCACCCGAGGTCAGGATTGAACCCGGGTCTCTGGTGTTGTGGGGCAGTAGCTTTACTAGCTGCGACACTGTGCCACCTCCCATTTTTTTTTTTTCCTGAGCAGCCAGGGTGGAATTCAAACTCTCAGGGCACATGCCTCTTGAATTTGGCCATCTCCACATAAGCGTATTTTCCTTACCTAAAGACTTAGGGACGGCACAGTGGCACAGCCTAACAGTGCCAGAGACCCGGGTTTGATCCTGACTACAGGTGCTGCTTGTATGGAGTTAGTACGTTCTCCCTGTGTGACTGCGTGGGTTTTCCCCAGGTGCTCCGGTTTCCTCCTACACTCCAAAGACGTGCAGGTTTGTAGGTCAATTGGCTTCTGTAAATTGTCCTTATTGTGTGTAGGATAGTGCTAGTGTACGGGGGATTGCTGGTCGGTGGGGACTTGGAGGGCTGAAGGGTCTTTTCCCCACGCTGCACCTCTAAATTAAACTGAACTGAAGAAACACCAATGATGGGGCTGTGTTAGCTTCTTGAATCGATTACCGGACTCAATTTAATCAATGTTTCCTTGCACAGATTGTTGTGCAGGCAATAGCTAATAGGTAGAAAATTCGCAAAGGACTCTGATATTCCTTCTTAAATACATAAACGTAACAGCAAGTAAAATAAGGAGAGGGAAGTCTGTCAATGAACATCACACCATGGAGTCCATTCCCAAAACAAATGACTTTTGCTGATATACGTTTGGAAGCAGCTTCCAATAAAGTAGCGAATGCATGAGGTTTGTGTGACAATGCCAAAGTGTGTTATTGCTTGTAGATTGTGGCAGCAGATAATAAAGGAAATGTTTGGACCTCAGAAAGGATGCCAAGGTAAATGCATTCACAGTTTGTCCGCTTTTGATATATCACTTTGCAAGAATTGCCAACAATACTTCAAATCCACCTTAGTTTAGTTTAGAGATACAGCGCGGAAGCAGGCCCTTTCGGCCCACCGGGTCTGCGCCGACCAGCGATCCCCGCACACTAACACTATTCTATAGTCAATAGGAACAATTTTTACATTTACCATGCCAATTAACCTACATACCTGTATGTCTTTGGAGTGGGGGAGGAAACCGAAGATCTCGGAGAAATCCCACGCAGGTCACGGGGAGAAGGTATAAACTCCGTACAGACAGGACCCGTAGTCGGGATCGAACCCGGGTCTCCGGCGCTGCATTCACTGTAAGGCAGCAACTCTACCACTGCGCCACCGTGCTGCCTTGGTGCGACATCAGAGAGGTAACATTCTCAGCAGTTGGCAAATGGAGGGTCTGACTGGCAAAGTCCCTTTTGTCACGGCAGGGTTCTCCTTGTTGCTTGGAGATAACTGCATTTCCAGTGCTGCTCGTGAATTTTACAGCATAGGTCTTGCAAACACTTTGCCAAGGTAAACAACCTGCCCATTGTACACTTTTGGACTCAAGAACAACACTGAAGCTCAAACTTGCAAACGATGCATATTGATGCTCCACCAGACAAGTGTCTCCTAATTCAGAGACTTGAAGAAGTTTAGTAGACATTCCCTTGGCCTTAGGCTGAAGGCCATCCTTTGATTCAACTTAGAAACAAGGAACCGCAGATGCCAGTTTAACAAGGAAAGACATAAAGCACCAGAGTAACTCAGCGGGTCAGGCAGCATCCCTGGAGAACATGGATAGGTGATATTTTGGGTCAGGACCCTTCTTCAGGCTGATCAGTCTGAAGAAGGATTCCAACCCAAACCATCACCTATCCATGTTCTCCTGGGTAGCTATCCGACATGCCGAGTTACTCCAGCATTTTGCGTCCTTTCTTTGATTTAACTTGTTGTTCCCATATCTCTTCATCTATTCCCTCCCACAAGTGCAAGCCTCACGTAATGCAAGCTATGTTCCAAGTGCTATCGTCTTATTGTAAAATTTAATTTTGTCTCACTTCATTTTGATCATAAAGTGCTGGATGAAACACACAACGATTTGCTCCACACCACTGCACACACACTCACTCACTCACTCACTCACTCACTCACTCTAATAATGGCAAGACATTGGACCATCCATTCCAGGGGATCATTAGTAGAGTTGGAGGACACTGTATCTTCCCTTCCCGTCTCCATGCTCCTTTTGGGCAGAAAATCCAGAAGCTTGAAACGTCAACCGCCAGACTCAAGAATAGCTTCTTCCCTTCTTTGCCGGGCTTCTGGATGGTCCATCAATAAGCTAGGGAACTCTCTGATTCACCTCTACCACTTTGTGGACATTGGACTTTGTCTCTGGAACTGATGTGCTACAATGCTGAGAACTATATTTTGCATTCTGTATCTTTCCCTTTGCACTATTATTACATTTGGGTTTGGCTTGATTGTATTTATGTGTAGTATTAACTGATTTGATTTGATAGCAGGCAAAATAAAACTTCTCACTGCACCTTGGCACACATGATAATAATAAACCTAAACCTAAAAAAAAACTGCCATACACCAGGGGCGGCACAGTGGTGCAATGGTAGAGTTGCTGCCTTACAGCACCAGTGACCCAGATTCAATCTTGACTATGGGTGCCGTCTGAATGGAGTTTGTACATTCTCCATGTGACCATGTGGGTTTTCTCCGGGTGCTCCTGTTTGCTCTCACATTCCAAAGGCGCGCAGGTTTGTAGGTTAAATGGCTTCTATAAATTGTTGCTAGTATGTAGGATAGTGCTAATATCCGGGGCGATGGGTGATTGCTGGTCGTTGTGGACTCGGTGGACTGAAGGGCCTGTTTTCACGCTGTATCTCTGAACTAAACTAAACCTAAACCCGAGAAGCCCTTGTTGAATAATAGGCTGAGCCTTAGTGACACGGCTGCTGGGCAGCGTGCCCCAGAGTCTTGTTGGATGTTAAGCCATTAATTCATACCGCCCTGAGCTTCCCTTCCAACACAAGTTTGAGATTTCAGCATTGGCTAAGGATTTGAAGAGTGCACCTGAACATACCTGTGTGGGCTGTTCACTGTCGTGCTACAAACCCAACTCGCCCAATGAGCTGCCAATGTGCTTGGAAGATCTAGTGCCACAGGGCCTGTCCACAGAGCGATAGGGGAAAAGAAATGGGCAGATGCTCTGGCTCATTACATGAAAGCAAATTAATGCATTAAAACATTTACACGTACTATTTTTCTGTAAAGTAGCGATTATGAAAACAATTTTAATATTACTTCTATTTTCTTCTGGCATATCAACGATGCAGACTGATATATTAATATTTGAATATATTATTTCTTTTTAATACATTTGCTCATATTTTATTAATATAAATAGATTCAGCTTTTTAGAAAATTACAGCCTTAATATCAGCAAAAGCAGGAATTCACAATGCTGTGTCAAATTTGGAGTTCAATAATTATATCTGCAGACAATTCATTCTAATTAGCAAAACTATTTCTTCAAATGTCAGTTGCATCTGTTTTCCATAGTGTAGCTGATGCAGGGCAGTTGGATTATGTCATGTAAAGGTCAAATGCATCTGAAAACATTGCCTGAGTATCTCAGGAATATTTTCCTAATCCCGCTGATTTATTCACACTTCCACACCTAACACCAGGCAGGTAGAACAAAGGAACCAAATAAACTCAAAAGTGACACTGAATTTTGATTGAATTGATTAATGTAACCACAATTGTATATTGATTGCAATTAATGGAACAGTCCCTGAAATGGTTGTTACTCCCTATCAACTGCATAATGTGCTGTGTACGAAACTCCTCAAAACTGGTATCAGAGAAACACAGGACATGTACTTTGCACTGTAGAATCCAATGAACCTACTTCCCAACGCAATAAATTATTAATGGACCTACCTCATAATAAAAGGAAAGATTAGAGCAGAGAATAGAAGGTTCTTCTATAATTGAGCGAAGCCCTATTTATAGCTAAACATGGAATAGGTTGTACTTTCAACCATTGCTCTGTTTTGCTTCTGAAATATGCCAGTCTGTTTAAAGTGTTTTGTGTGATTGATGTCAGATTCGAGTATTAGTGTAATTGTTCACTTCTGTCTTTTATTCTGACCCTGTTCTTAGCATATGTGATGGGCTGGGCTCTTTGGTCAATTTACCACTTTTAGTTCGCTGTGGTAGCCATTGCACATTTGCAGTTTCTCACGCACTGCTGTAGTAAAGTTTAGCACAACTAGGGATTAGCAGCTGAAGAGGTGGAAATACTCAAGTCCTGTAAACATTAGTCAGCCGTTAGTTTCCGAGTCTCAGCCCACGGTGCTGTCAAAAGCTTGATCGCAACGCTGCACTCACTGCCCAATACTAAAGGTGCTAAAGAAACAACGTTGTCAATCAGGAAGTTATTGAACTATAGAAATGTTGAACTACATCAACCGTGAGAAGATGAAGAAACATCAGCACATGCACTGTAACAGAAGGGCAGATAAACAAGCATTCATAGGGCCAGGCAAACAAATTGGGATAGACACAAAATGCTGGAGTAACTCAACAGGTCAGGCAGCATCTCTGGAGAAACTGGATAGGTAATGTTTTGGGTTGGGACCCTTTTTCAGACTGATTGCAGTGGGTGGGGGGAGAGGGTGGGGGGGAGGGGTAGAAACCAGGACAAATCAGAGGAGGCAACAAGTAGGCGAGGAAGTTCCCTGATAGGCCAAATGGTTGACTAGAGACCGTGTGAGCCCAAGAAGATCTGAGAACCTGATTAATGGACTTGTGGAGGAAGGGGAAGAGGAAAGAGGGAGGGGAGGGAGGAGGGAGGTGCTTGTAGAAGTAACTAAAATTGGAGAATTTAACCTTCATACCGCTGGAGTGTAAGCCACTCAAGCGGAATTTGAGGTGCTGTTCCTCAAATTTGCATGTGGCCTCACTCTGGCAATGGAGTATGCCCAGGACAGAAAGGTCAGTATGGGAATGGGAAGGGAGAACTAAAGTGGTTAGCATTCAGGAGATTCAGTCGACCTTGGAGGACCGAGTGTAAGTGTTCAGTGAAACGATCGCCGAGTCTACACTTTGTTTCACCGACGTGCAAAGTCCATCAGGAATTTTTCTCGCTTTCAGTTCCTACACCACCCCCCCCCACCTTCCAATACAATCAATCTGAAGAAGGTTCCCAAACCGAAATATTACCTATCCATTCCCCCCAGAGATGTCGACTGGCCCGCTGAGTTGCTCCAGCATTTTGTGCCTGTCTTTGGTATAAACCAGCATCAGCAGTTCCTTTTTATTAAACGTAAATCGGGTATTAACAAACAACGGAGACCAATCTTCTTAATGTAGAAGTTTGAATTTTGGTCACTAGAACTAATGCAGGTCTAGATTTTTTATTTACCCACTGACTTCCTATCTTGATTAATGTAATTAAAATATGAAGAATATCAAAATATCAAGCAATATCAAGGAAATATCAACTATCAGCCGAGAACTCATTTAACCATTGTGACCAAAGCCAAATTCTCACTTCCCTTATGAACATAAATATGTCTGTTTGGTACATGGAAGATTTCATAAAAGGTAGAGTTGCTGTCTTACAGCGCCAGAGACCTGAGTTTGATTGTGACTATGGGTGTTGTCTTTATGGAGTTTGTACATTCTCCTCGTGACCTGCGTGGTTTTCTCTGGGTGGTCCAGTTTCCTCCCATATTCCAAAGAGGTACAGGCTTGGTAAAATTGTCAATTGTCCCTTGTGTGTAGTTTAGTGTTAGTGTACAAGGATCGCTGGAAGGTGCGGACTCGGTGAGCCGAAGGGCCTGTTTCTGCACTGTATCTCTAAACTAAACTAAACTAAACTAAACTAAACTCAATTGTGCCCACAACCGCATTCCCACTTCCTTTGACAACATAAACATGTCTGTTTAGCACATGGAAGAGTTATATAATCACGATAAAGAATGTCCTTGCAATGTTGGAGCATTGGGTTTATATCTAAGACATATTTTACTCGGAATGTTTGCTAATTCTTTTGCTACTGATGATATGCCCGTGTTTACTGTAGTGAGTCTAAAGACTGTGACAGCTTTTAAAGTGCAGTGTATTAATTTCTCTGGTGTATTTTTTAATAGGGCTCAGAGCTAATCACAGCACTCGCTTAGTTCTGACTATAATATATATTCTCACAAGAGTTATCCATCTGTCTTAAGTTGCTTCAATGACATCCACAAAACACGGTGCACGTGGTCTTGTTCCTTCTGCCATCACAGAAACTGAATGAAGGACCAAGCAGAAGCAAACCAAAGGGAGAGAGAACTGCTGGGCCTGTCAGAGTGAGGTAACCATCGTACAGAGGAGCCCACAATAAAAGCAGCTTAATTGCTTCATACAGTCACCACTAAAATGATCCATGGCTGAGACGTCAGAGTCCTCAAGAGCCACTAGGAACACATTTCTTTTCTATAGCTTAATGCTGACAGATCTGGCAGAAAAACAGCACAACCCGTTGGAGGCTGAGCAAGGATCCAACTCCTTTAATCACTGTAAACAAGCCACAGTTTACATTAAAATCTCTGCACCAGTCATTATTTTGTACACTACCAGTGCTAATTGTCCAATAAAAGAGATTTAAAGCCTCGGCAAGCTCGCACCAGTATAAATTTAACCAAAGAGCTTCAAAAGTAACATGTATAAAATGATCATTACACATCTTACAATAAATCTTGGCAAGGATATTATTAACCACCTATGCTTTGAGAACTGACAATCAGGTTTACTTTATGGTTTGATTGAGAGATGTGGCTCTAGGTTCTAAAGGGGTCAGAATGCAAGCCTCTGCTCTTGTGCTGTCACTGCTGTGGCTTTGAACAGTGCTGGAACAAACATCAGTCAATGTATGCTGCGCCACTTCCCAATAGCAGTTCTGTGGTGCCTTTGAAACTTCTCTGGTCAAACCTGTGTGTACCTTTTAGAGACAGTGCTTGAAAGAGTACTCCGAGGACCAGAGGCCAAATCCTCAGAATAAAAGGACGTATATTTAGAAAGGGGATGAGGGGAAATTTCTTTAGTCAGAGGTTGGCGAATCTGTGGAATTCAATGCCACAGACATTGAATGTCAACTCAAAGGATATTTTTAAGGCGGTGATTGACAGATTCATGATTAGGATGGGTGTTAGGGGTTATGGCGAGAAGGCAGAAGAATGGGGTTGAGAGGGAAGGATAGATCACCCATGAGTGAATGGTGGAGTAGACTCAATGGACCGAATGGCCTGATTCTGCTCCTTTAACATATGACGATACCAGGTTAATGCAAGAAATGTTGGTCTATGTATATTAGAATCTAAATTAGCTGGATTAGATGTTTTCAGCTACAGGGAAAGAAAGGTTGGATAGCTCGGATTGTTTTCTCTGGAATGTCAGAGGTTGATGGAAGACGATAGAAGTATATAAAAGTATCAGAGCATAGATAGGATAGAGAGTCAGAATCTTTTTCCCAGGGTGGTAATGTCCAACACTAGAGGGATTAGCTGTAAGGTGAGAGGGGGAAAGTTTAATGGAGATCTGCAGGGAAAGTTGTTTACACAGAGAGTGTTGGGGCCCTAGAATGAGTGGTGGTGGAGGTAAATACGATAGTGGCATTTAAGAGGCTTTTAGCTAGGCACATGGAAATGCAGGAACGAGAGAGATATGGATCATGTGTAGTCAGATTAAATCTGTTCAACTTGTCATCATGTTCGGCACATACATCGTTTTATGTTCTGTGGTACTATATCTGTTCTAAAAATCAAAAGTTAATGACAGAAATGTGAATTCATTTCCTTGAAGAAAGAGAACATCTCACCATTAAACTTTGAAAACCGAAATTTATTTTTGGGAACGTGTTCAACGGATTTATAGTTTGCTGACCGTCTTTATCAGGGGCACTCTCAAGTTAGCTGCAAAAATGTGGCCAAATTGTTGCATTTCAAGTAGTGCACTCTGGACAGCTTGATTTGTAATCATGTGCGTTTTTTTAAATACTGGATAGCATACAAACAAAATCTATTCGCTGTGCCTTGGCATACGTGACAATAATAAACTGAACTAAACTAATAAAAAACAAAGTTCCATCTGCACGTCCGTTTAGTTTAGTTTAGTTTATTGTCATGTGTACCGAGGTGCACTGAAAAGCTTTTCTGTTGCGTGCTAACCAGTCAGCTGAAAAACTATACATGAATACAATCAGGCCGTCTGCATCAAACTCTTTGAGCACAAACCACACTCCAAAGATTTCCCCCTCTTAATATCAGATCTGAATTGGATTATCATCCATTGTTAACTTTTAGCATCTTTTGCATTTTAAACGTAGCAAGAAAACCTTGACAGTACATTAGGGTTAGGGTTAGGGTTAGGGTTGGATAGTTGCAAATTTTGTTGGGTGTTCCGATGTGGATAAGGTCTTGCTGCAGTTTGAAACCTGGCTGCATCAGCCATGAAAGGGAACAGCAACGCTGAGATAGTGCTGGAAAAGAGACTCCCTCTCAGTAAAAGGGATACAATGCTTCCCATAAATCTGCTTTAATTCTGTTTAATCCTTAAATTGACTCACCCCTTATATTAATGACCCGAAACCGCTATTTGTCACAGCTCTGCGTTCAAAGGGAAACCAAAGTATTTATAAACAATTTCATGCGCAGGGCTGTAATTGTAGCTGACAGCCAGATGCCTGCCTTGTCACCCACCCAGAGTTAACTCAGTAAGTACCACAGACCTAGACAACCTGAGCAAAAGGTCCTACATCCAGTCTGAGTAAATTACATGCAGACAAAGAAAAACATAACAAATCACACATGGAAAACATCCAGCAGTGACAAGATGCCCTCGGAACTCTTTAAGTTCAATTTTGAAAGTGTTCTGAGGATGTTATCAATGGGAGAGAATCCCAACTGTATTTTATCACTTTTAAATGCATTAACAGTACTGCTCTGTTCTCAAAATGTATTTGAAGGAATACATAATATCTTGAAAAAGGTAAAACGGCAGGCTATTGTTTCACAGGCTAGGTCAGAATTTCTTTTGAGAATTAGGTCTAAGTTCCTACTTCCTCTTCCTCTTTATCTCTCCCGTTGTTGCCATGACACTTACAGGCCTGGTTCATTCTTTAGGGTTAAGTATTAAGCTTACAAAATATAAAACGGATAACATGCATGTCACTTTAGACATCTTTGTAGTTAGTGGCCTGGCCCTTGCAGTGCCTCAGTTTCTGTTGCACCTGTAGATCACCATTTACTTTGAGATCGGGTTTGCAATTTGATTCAGGAAATGTGTGCAGTGCTGGGCAGCTTACAACCCAGTGGCATGAATATTGTTTTCTTTAATTTTAAGTAACCCCTGGCTTCCCTCTCTCCCCCCTCTTCCCCTCCCCCACCCTAATCGTCCTACTAGTTCCACAGTTCACATCCTTGTATCCTTTTGTTATCACATCCTCCCCGGCCAACCATGGGCCATTATGGGCTCCACCCCTTTCTTGGTCATCTGTTGCCAGTCCTGCTTTGTTCAGACCTTTTTTTACCTCCAGTTTCCTCCCCTCTAATTTCAGTCTGAAGAAAGATCCCATCTCGAAATGTCGCCTGTCCTTTTTTCCAGAGATGCTGCCTGACCCACTAAATCACTCCACCACTTTGTGTCTATCTTCGGTATAAACCAGCATCTGCAGTCCTTTCTAAGCACAATTCTATGTAAGATTTGATTTAAAGGACAAATGACATGATAGATCACCGACTTCATGGTAAATATCAGAAGCAAGGCGAGTGAAGAGGCTTGTTCACTTTGATGGCTTAGTTCGTACATTCAGACGTATGAATTCAGAAAGGCCACTCGGCCTCTCATGGGCGCCTTGCCATTCACTGAGATCTGGGCCTACAGCTATGCCCAATACCACAAGAAATTGCAGAGAGTTGTGTATGTAGCCAACTCCATCACAGAGACCAGACACCCCACCACTGACTTCATCTACTCTTCACTCTGCCACAGGAAAGCTGTCAACATAATCAATTACCTTTCCCATCCCTGGTCACTTCTTCTTCTCCCCGCTCCCATCAGGCAGAAACATGAACACTACCAGATTCAAGAGCAGCTTCTTCCCCTCTGTTAATGGGCTTCAGAATGGTCCTACCATAAGGTAGAGTACTGTCCAATTCACCTCTATCTTATTGTGGACATTGGACCTTGGCTGTGCCACTGTTACGCTACCATTCTGAGAACTATATTCTGCACTCTGTTTCTTTCCCTTTGCTCTGCCTATTGCACTTGTGTTTGGCTTCATTGTATTTATATATGGTATAATCTCATCTGTTCGGATAGCATACAAAACAAAGCGTTTAGCTGCACCTCGGTGCACATGACAATAATAAACCTAAACCTAAACCTAGCTTCAACTTTGCCGTGCCTCCTGCCCCCACCCTTTGAGGAAGGGAGTTCCGATGGGAGGAAGAGATTTGGCTTAAATGGATGACCCCGTATTTTTAGAGATCGACTTCTAGATTTTCCCAGAAGTAAAACAACCTCTCCACAGGCTGACTTTTTAAAACCCCTCAGTATCTTACATGTTCAAGTGTGCAAAATACCCAGTGCATTTTGTGGTACTCAGATCCCATACTGTCTATGTGGATCTATCATGGATATGCAACAATGCTTCGTAAATGAACAGACCTACCAGCAAAAATATCAAAACAGCATGCCAAGGAGAAGATTGAGCAGTAAAGTTAAGTGAGCAGATCATATTTTCTCAGAGATTACATGAATCTGGTATAACATTTGCATTATGTATTTATACAAGTTCACTTATTTTTTCAGTTTTGTTTCTCTGCCTGGGCACAGGTTTAGTAGTTAGTTTCTGCCCAAGATATTTCATGACTGCAAACAAACAAAGAAATGTCTGGAAAAACAAGGAAACTCCTGCTATTTAAATAACACACATTCTCCGCACTTCCCTTTGGCAGTCTGGGGGAAAGTTTCCTCGGGCTGCTCCTATTCATATTCTAACTTATCAACAGGGAAATGATGTTGGATTATTCCTTGACCTCCCATAAAGTTTTTTTGGCGAGATTATCGGAGGTCTAGTAATATTTCACTATCATAATAAAAACGGGTTTGACAAGCTGCCAGTAATTCTGTGGCCTTGTAAACATGAAGCGCTCCAGTTAAATTTTACGAAGTGTTAAAAAAGTCAAATAAAATGAAAGAATGCAAACCCACAAAATTTACTGTCCCAACAAATGCTCAAAATAACCGGCTCTCCAAACTACGATAAAACTAACTTAGCATGGATTAGGCAGTAAAGAGACACCAAGCATGTGGCTCTAATAAAAGTATACAAGCGGCATAGTAGCAGAATATTATACGTTGGAGTTTATTTGAGAAGAAGGGGAAGCATTCAGTTAAGGCAGAGCAAATCCAGTGATCATTGCTTGTTTTATGGCCAAACTCGCCACAAGCCAATGTGGAAAAAGTATCTCTTATTTTCTGAGCACCAGCGAAGAAATAAGTATTTAATCTTTTTGTCCACTAGGTAGTGCTACAAGTCTAGAAATATCCATGGAGCAGTTATATCAGCCAAGCTGTGACCAACAGGCTCAAACCCCAGTGATTTGTCCTTTAGCATACCTTTCATTCGTTTGGTCTTTGTACCTTTTCATATCTCTAGTTTCCCCTCTCCCCCGACTCTCAGTCTGAAGGTGGGTCTCGACCCGAAACGTCACCTATTCCTTTTCTCCAGAGATGCGGCCTGATCCGCTGAGTTACTCCAGCATTTTGTGTCTATCTTCAGAGTAAACCAGCATCTGCAGTTCCTTCCAACACATCAGACTACGGTTGGCTTTTGACCACTTGAGTCGGTTCATTTAGGAATCTGGGGCGAGTCATTGTTCAACCTGTGGCATAGTTTCAGTTTTACCTTTGGGTTTTAATTTTAGAGATACAGTGCGGAAACAGGCCCCTCGGCCCACCGAGTATGTGCCGACCGGTGATCACCGCGTACACTAGTACCATCCTTACAATTTTACATCCTTACAAATTTACAATTTTACCAAAGTCAATTAACCTATAAATCCGTAAGTCTTTGGTGTGTGGGAGGAATCCGGAGCGCCTGGAGAAAACCCACGCAGTGACAGGGAGAACATACAAACTCCACACAGACAGCACCCCGTAGTTAGGATCAAACCCACGTCTCCTGCGCTGCGAGGCAGCAACTCTATCACGGTGATGCCTGGTAGCCAGATGAGAATTAAGACTATAAAGCCATAAGACATAGAAGCAGAATTAGGCCATTCAGCCCATCAAGTCTACTCTGCCATGCCATCATAGCTGATCTATGTTTCTCACTCCACTCCATTTTCTGCCTTCTCTCCAAAACTTGAATGACCTTACGAATTAAGAACTTATTAATTTCCACTTTAAAAATACCCAATGTTTCTCTCTCCATAGCTGTCTGTGGTAATCAATTCCACAGGTTCACCACCCTCTGACGAAAGATATTCCTCCTCATCTCCATTCTAAATTCCAGGAAACAAGAAGATTCCCGTATCCTATGCCATGTCCGAGCTGCAACTATTGAAGTCAATCCCCATGTTCAGTGTCTTCCCATGCTAATAACCATTCCTGTGGAAAAAGGAATTCCTCACAGAATTTGACTTAGTCGGAGAGTGCATCTACATT